>NW_027206335.1:5709947-6994895 GCF_024711535.1 Dipodomys merriami | reverse complement strand
TGACGAATGTCCCATATATTCCTGGACTCCTCAGAGCTTTCATCATAAAGCGGTGTTGGATCTTGTCAAATGTTTTCCCCCATATATTGTGATGACCATGTGGTTCTTTTCCTTGCCTATTGTATATATAGAGCACATATTTGGAGTCACTCATCAGTTATAGGGCATCTGGGTTTTTCTCAGGTTTGGCTATTAAGAAAAGTATTGTAATGAACATGGATATATAAGTACATTTATTGTTTTATGACTTTCATTCCTTCAGATAGATGCCTAAGTGTGAGCCAAATGATGATAACTTATACATGTAATCTTACTCAGGAGGTTAAGATATGGAGGATCACAGTTCAAAGACAACCTGCCTAAGAAAGTTTGCTAGACTCCATCTTGAAAATGACCAGCATAAAGCAGAGCTGGAGGTGTGGCCCAGCATAAAGCAGAGCTGGAGGTGTGGCTCCAGTGGGAGAGCACCAGCCTAGCAAGTTCAAGGCTCTAAATTCAATACCTACTCCCACTAACAATATTCAATAAATAAAATACCCAATCATGACATGGTTGCAGCATACAGTACTATTTTTTTTTGAGGAAATCAATTTAGGCTTATTTACATAGTAGTTGCACTAATTTGCATTCCTACAAACAGGACTCTTTTCTCTTGGCATCCTCATATGCTATGTGATGTTGTTTCTGCTCTAGCCATATTGGCTGGAGTGGGATGAAATCTCTGTCATTTTGATTTGCATTTCTTTATGGCCAGGGACGTTATGCATTTCTTTATGTATTTATTGGTCGTTTGTTCTTCTTACCCCAAGAATGATCTGTTCAGCACTTTTGCCCATTTTTGTTCTTGAAGAGTTCAGTGTTTTGAGTTTTATGTATATACTGTATATTCTGTATTATGTATATTCTTCGTCAGATGAATAATTGCTTTAGATTTTCTCCCATACAGTAGGTTGTCCCTTTAGCCTTTAGAGACATTGTTGTGTAAAAGCTTTTTAGTTTAATATAATTTTATTTGTCAATACTTGCCCTTATTTGTTGAGCTATTGAATTTCTAATCAGGAAGTCACTACCTATGCCAATGCATTCCAGTATTTTGACTACGACTAGTAGTTTCAAAGTTTCAGGTCTTACATTAAAATTCTTGATTCACTTTTAATTGACGTTAGGAGAGAGAGAGAAAGAGAGAGAGGAGGGGAGAGAGAGAGGGAAAGAGATCTGGTTTCAGTCTGCTGCATGAAGAAAGCTAGTTTTTCCAGCACCATTTCTTGAAAAGTCTGTCTTTTCTCTGATACATGCTTTGAGATCCTTTGTCAGAAATCAGATTGTGGTAGCAGCATTTCTGGGCATTCTATTCAGTAATCTTCATGTCTATTTTGGGGCCAGTTGCTTGCTATTTTTGTTCCTATGTCTTTGTAATATAATTTGAAGTGAGGTATCATGATACCTTCAACTTTGTTTTAGTTTTGTTCAGGATTGCATTGGATATTTGCTATATTTGTAGTATTGATTTTTTTTCTGTTTCTGTGAGTAATGATATTGAGATTTTGGTAGGAATTTCATTATCTGCAAACATTGCTTTCCTTAATATAGCCATTTTCTTTATATTAATTCTGTATACTCAGCAACAAGGGATGCCTTTCTATCTTCTAGTGTCTTTTAAAAATTTCTTCTTCAATGTTTCATGCTTTTAAGTATAGAAATCTTTCACCTTTGTTAAATTTATTCATAGAAAAAATTGAAACTATTGGGAAATGGAATTATTCTCCTATTTTTCTGTTGATGTACAGAATAGTTATTGGTTTTTTAATGCTGACTTTATATTCTGCTATATTACAAAAGAGGTGGAACTTTAAGGTGCTTTAAGTATAGAATCGTATCATCTGAAAATAACAATACTTTATTTCTTCCTTCCCTATTTGAATCCCTTTTGTTTCTTCTTGTGCATTGTTGCTCTGGCTAGGATTCCAGTGCTATTGTGAATAGAAATAAAGGGAATAGACTGAATGTCTTGTATTGTTCTTGACTTTAGAAAAAAATATTTCAGTTCTGCCTTCATTTACTATGACGTTGACAATATAGGCTTGTCAAATATAGCATTTATTATATTGAGGAACATTGCCTAAACTCATAGTTTCTCCAGAGCTTTTGTCATGAAAAGATGTTGAATTTTTGTCAAAGGATATTTCTGCCTGAATTAAGATGATAATAGGATTCCTTGAGTCTGTTCATATGTGATATTGCATTTATTGATGTAAGTATGTTGATCCACTAACCTTGAGTATCTAGAATATAGCAATTTGGTCATAGGATATAATCTTTTTGATGTATTGCATTTGGCATGCAAATTTTTTTGGGAATTTCTACATCTATGTTCATCATAGAGATTGGGTCTATAAATCTCTTTTTGTTGTATCCTGTCTAGTTTTAGAATAAGTGGAATACTGGCTTCATATGATGAGTTTGTGCCACGGACCGGCTCTGTCGGGACGACAGAGGATACCTAGTGGAGGTAACTGGAACAGGTGGGGAGATGGCAAACACAACTCACACACAAGAGGAGTGAATGCTGAGTGCGATTTATTGCAGAGGATAACAAGCTTTTATAGCAAAAGTCTCCATGAGAAAGGGCAAAAGGTTACACAATCTTGCTGCAAGGCTTCATTCTTGGGTGGTCACCAGCTGGTCACCTGATCTTGTTTTTTGGATGAGGAGCTATGACGATAGGCACTTGTTTTCGGCTTTAGCTCTACTTTTAAGAAATACAATTGGTTTCGATGTTTATCATCTATTAACCATTAACCAGAGCATATGGGCAAGGTGCTGGACAGAAAGGCATGAACTCTAGTACTTTATTGTTACTTTTGTTTAGTTTTGTACTTTATGCGTTTCAAATCTTTTCTAAGCAATTGTGATCCTTTGTCATTCTTTAGAGGGTCCCCAATTTGTGGCCAAAATCATGATATTCAGTATACTTAGTTAAATCTGGCCATATATCAAATTTAAGTTCATAGTGTCTTTTCTGTAACCCTTTCACATAATCATTTACTCTTTTCCATAGTGGCCTTAACTGTCTCATAAGATCTTTCTTATTCCTTCTTTGATAGTAAGCACCAAGGAGGTCTAGATCTAACAAGTCTCTCAGTAAATGAAAGAGAGTAATAGGAATTTCTTTCTCCTAAGTAGTTTTCCCAACGGTTGCCATCCTTATCATACACACCTGTAAAAGGCTATGGATCTGGGGGAAGTCTTTGGGGTCCTCTACATAATGGAGGATCCCACCATTTTCCTCTGATAAGCCATTGTCACCTTTCATCTATCAACCTTTTAGGGATCTTTTTTAGCTTTTGGTCCAAATATCCCTCTGCATCTTTTTTATCTACAGGGTATCTATATGAGTCTATTGTATATGCTTTAAGATTAAAAGGAAGTCTCCAATAGCCATACATTCTTTTTGCTCTAGCCGTGCCTACAGCTTCTTGTAAATTTCTTACAAACAATTCCTTCTGCTGAAGTGACGTGATGAAACCCCCAATACTTTTATATTTACTTATGACTTGTCTAATACCCTCCATAAGAGGGGTTTTTAGGGTAGCACTTAAGTCTGGTGAGTTAGTCATAATCTCAGGACACTCATCAGATGTTGGAATCATCAACACTTCCAAGAAAGAGCCTTGAATAAGGGAACGTTGAGCATGAGTAAGTAGAACAAGCAGCAAGAACAGTAAAAGATTAATAGGCACTCCTATACAGCGAAGAAAAGAAAAACAGAAACAGAAAGACATCTTTCCCAGGGGCTTGCCAGCCTTTCCAGGAGGTAGGCCTCTTTGAAGCCCCATTCTTTGATGTAGACTTCAGTGAAGTCCCATTCTCAGAGATAGGCCTCTTTGAAGCCCCATTCTCTGAGGTAGACTTCGGTGAAGTCCCATTCTCAGAGGTAGACCTCTTTGAAGCCCCATTCTCTGAGGTAGACTTTGGTGAAGTCCCATTCTCAGAGGTAGGCTTCTGTGAAGCCCCATTCTCAGGTCTGAAAGCAGGTGTTCCATGCTAAGCAGACTCCACCGGAGTAGGCGTGGCAAGTTTGAAAGTATTTTTTCCCCTCTACTCATGGAAAATTTTGAGTATTTATGCTTGTTTTTCTTTAAAGGTCTGGTCAAATTCAGCACTGAATTATATGATCCTAGACGTTTTGTGGTCAGGAGAATTTTATTACTGCTTCATTCTCATTCCTTATAGATCTATTTAAGTGATTTATATTTTCTTGTTTGAATTTTGGTAGTTCAAGTACCTCTAGAAATGTGTGTCTTCCTTTGGGATTGTCCAGTTTACTTGAATATAAGCTTTCAAATATTCCCTCACTATCCTCATTATTTCTTTTCTTTATTATTTTTGGTTTTTTTTGGGTCCAGTCATGAGGCCTGAACTCTAG
Source organism: Dipodomys merriami (assembly GCF_024711535.1). NCBI lineage: Eukaryota > Metazoa > Chordata > Mammalia > Rodentia > Heteromyidae > Dipodomys > Dipodomys merriami. The sequence goes on along the minus strand of NW_027206335.1, from coordinate 6,990,469 downwards.
GCCTGGGCACTGTCCTTCAGCTCTTCAGCTCAAGGCTAGAGCCCTACCACTTGAGCCACAGTGCCACTTCCGGCTTTTTTCCTTTTGCTTATGTGGTGCTAAGGAATCGAACCCAGGATCTCAGGTATGCAAGGCAAGACGCTCTACCACTGAGCCACCTTCCCAGCCCATTATGCTCATTATTTCATTGATGTGTGTGTTATCCCTTTTTGTTTTTTTGTTCTTTTTTATTGTGAAAATACTGTTGAGAGGGGTTACAATTACATGGGCAAGATAATGAGAACATTTCTTTTTTCTTTCTTTTTTTTTTTGGGGGGGGGTCCGGTCATGGGGCCTGAACTCTGGGCCTGGGCGCTGTCCCTCAGCTCTTCAGCTCAAGGCTAACGCTCTACCACTTGAGCCACAGCGCCACTTCCAGATTTTTTCTTTTTGTTTATGTGGTGCTGAGGAATCAAATCCAGGGCCTCAGGCATGCAAGGCAAGTGCTCTACCACTGAGCCACCTTCCCAGCCCCAATGAGTACATTTCTTATCAAGCATCGTAGCCTTCTCCTTTGTTTCCCCTTCCCATCCTTTCCCATCCTTCCCTCACCCCCCTCACCCAATCCTCCCCACTCTCCCCGCTCCCACCCACCAAAGTTGTAAAGTTCATTTTCGACATAACAATTTGTATGTCTCATTGTTGCAATGGGTCCTCCTGTATCCCTAAATGATTTGTTTTTTCCCTTCCCCTCCACAAATTATAACAATATCAAATACAGTGAAAGCAGATGTTATACCGTGGGGAAGGGACATACAAAACAACAAAGAAATCATCTTATAAATGTGTTAGAAACAATTGCATGAAAGAAAAAAATACATTTGAATACCTATCTTAGAGTTCATTTCCCTAACAGCAACCTATCTGATCTTTTCTGTTTGACTCAGACATACACTAGGAATTGAAAATAGAGAAAACCATGGGACCTATGTTTCTTTGGGTCTGGCTTACTTCACTTAATATAATTTTTCCAAGTCTTTCTATTTCCTAACAAATGAGACAATGTCATTCTTTCTTATGGAGGCATAGTATTCCATTGTGTATACATACCACATTTTCTGGATCCATTCATCTACTGAGGGGCATAGGGTTGGTTCCATATCTTAGCTATGGTAAATAAGGCTGCAATAAACATAGTCGTGCTGGTAGATTTAGTGTGGTCTGGTTTGTGAGCATTTGGGTAAATGCCCAAAAGTAGGATTGCTGGGTCATAGGGGAGCTCTATGTGGAGTATTTTGAGGAACGTGCATATTACTTTCCAAAGTGGTTGAACAAGTTTACACTCCCACCAACAATTTTATTCATTTGAGCCTGTTCCCGCCTTCCTTTAGTCAGCTTAGCTGAAGGTTTATGTATCGTTTTTTATCTTTTAAATCTCCAACTTCTTGTATAAATTGTTCTATTTTTATTCAAGTAGCCATGTGTGGGTGTGGTGGCATGTGTGCACACAATCGTACATGTGTGCACATGTACTAGTCCCAAAGGTTGAACTCAGGACCTGGGTGTTGTCCTTTACCTTTTTCATTCAAGGCTTGTGTTCTACCACTTGATCCACAGCTTCAATTCTGGCTTTTGGTGGTTAACTGGATATAAAAATCTCACAGATTTTCCTGCCTAGGCTGGCTTTGAACCATGATTCTCAGATCTCAGCCTCCTGAGTAGCTAAGATTACAGATGTGAGCTACAGGTACCCAGTTCATAGGCTTATATAAATTTCTTTAAGACATGAGAAAAAGAAAATTACCTCCCAAAGTTTTCAGTTCCTCACTTCCAGATCATGACCATGGTTTGCATTTCTTTTATTTTTTTGGGTCCGGTCGTGGGCCTTTAACTCTGGGCCTGGGTGCTGTCCCTCAGTTCTTCAGCTCAAGGCTAGCACTCTACCACTTGAGCCACAGCACCACTTCAGGCTTTTTTCTTTTTGCTTATGTGGTGCTGAGGAATCGAACCCAGGGCCTTATGCATGCAAAGCAAGTGCTATACCACTGAGCTACCTTCATTTCTCAGTGAGAATTGCATCAACAGGAAGAAAACTTCACAAGCTCTCATCACATCTCATCTGTCCACATCTGAGCTATGCACTCGGCCTCCTCTTCTGTGCATTCAGGAAATCTCCATGATCTTAGATAAATCCAGTCCTTCCACTCATGTATCAGATCCAATCCCCTCTTGCTTATTCAAGAACATTACTCTGCTCCCTCTCTTCTTCCTTTCCTGTGCCATCAATTTTCTCTTGCTCAGTAGCATGAAACACCTCTCATTTCAAAAACCCTTTTAGAGTGTACTTCTCTTTTTAGAAAACCATCCCAATTCTCTGCTCACTTATATACTCTTCCTTATACACCTCACTTATACTCTTCCTTCTCAATGTATTATCTAATTCTTTTTAGACACTGTTCATAGTTGATTTTTGCCCCAATGTTTTAGTAGAATTGGAAAGTCACCAATAAGCTTCAAGTTGCTAATAGTTCTCATCTATTTCCCCTTCATCATCAGTTCACAGAGCCTATCACTTGGTTTCCAACACCACACATCTCTGGAAGCTCCTGCTTAATCACCTCAATTATTCTTTTTTAAATAATTTTTTATTGTGAAAATATTGTACAGAGGGGTTACAGTTACATGAGCCAGGTAATGAATGCATTTCTTATCAAGCATTGTTGCCTCCTCCTTTGTTTTTCCCCTACCATCCCTTCCCTCCCACATCTACAACTACACTTCCCTGTAGCTGACCTTCACCTACATTATACTTCCCTTGTCCCCTTTATCTCATCCCCTAAATAATTGGAAATTTCTACTTATTATTCTACAGACAGCTACCTTTTCTACTTAGACTCAGTTCCTTTTGACCTTATCCAACCTTTTGGCTTTTTGATACCACTACTAACCAGGTGACTTCCAAAATCTGTATCCTTAAATCCAATTTATGGGTCAGTCATCAATTCAACATCTCCACCCAGGTGCTCAGCCTAACATATCAATAGAACTCCAGTTCTATAGCTCCAGTTCCTTTTCCTCAATAGAAGACTCCTCTAGGATTAGCAGCATAGGGAAACAAGATTTACCTTGACCTTTTTATGTCTCTTGCTCTATACTCTAAGCATCTGTTACAACATTTCATGATATATTTTCAAAATGAAAAATACAAAATAAGAAACAGGAATCAGACAAGAATAGTTGCCTAAACTAATGCTGCTGTTTATATATAGGAAAACAGGAAAAAATGAGCATAGGATAATGAAGTTTCTGGCAGTAAATTATCTGGAACATGGTGGCTAAATGGACTTATGAAGAAGTGGGAAAAGTCATAATGATTGCAGATTCTGACTTAAAAATCACCATGGACACTGATGACATTGAGATAGGAAATATATGAAAGAATATAATTTTAAGGAAAAGGAAATAAATAAGAGGTCTAATTTGAGTGTATTGCAAGCTCATGTCTACTAAATAGTAAGAAGCAAATGGAATAAAGGTTCACATAATATAAATACAGATGATACGTTCATAAATGTGAAAGATAGCCTATAGTTGTGAGAAAATTAGTACTACAGTATGGCCAAAACACCTGAATTTTGAAGTGAATCAAATTAAGGAGCATCAAGTATAGATTGCCTTTATTTTCCACATTTGACAGAAGAAACACAAACAAACAATACAAACTAAAATCAGTGTTGGTGTTAGTTTTAGTGTTAGGGTTAGGATAAGTGTTAGGGTCTGGGTTTGGGTTAGAGTGAGGATTATGGTTAGGTTGAGGGTTAAGATTAATGTTAGGGTTATTGTTAGGGTTAGGTTTAGGGTTAAGGTTATGGTGAGGGTGAGGGTGAGGGTTACGGTGAGGGTTAGGGTGAGGTTTAGTGTTTGCATTAGGGTTATAGTTAGGTTTTGGGTGAGGGTGAGGTTTAGCATTAGTTAGGGTTAGGGTGAGGGTTAAGTTGAGGGTTAGATTTAGGGTTAAGTTTAGGTTTAGGATTACGGTTAGGGTGAGGGTGAGTGTGTGTGTTAGGGTTAGGTTTAGGCTTAGGCTTAGGGTTAGGCTGAGGGTGAGCTTGAGGGTGAGGGTTTGCGTTAGGGTGAGGGTTAGGGTAAGGGTTAGGGGGAGGGTTAGGATAAGTGTTAGGGTTAGGATTAAGGTTAGGGTGAGGGCTAGGGTGAGGGTGAGTTTTAGGGTTAGGGTTAGGGTGAGAGTTAGGTTTAGGGTTAGGGTGAGAGTTAGAGTTCGAGTTAAGTTTAGTGTTAGGTTGAGGGTTAGGTTAAGGGTTATGTTGAGGGTGAGGGTTAGGGTTAGGTTGAGGGTTAGGGTTAGGGGAAGGGTTAGGGTGACGGTGAGGGTGAGGGTGAGGGTGAGGGTTAGTGTTAAGGTGAGGAATAGGATGAGGGTTCCGGTTAGGATTAGGGTTAGGGTGAGGGCCAGGGTGAGGTTGAGGTTTAGAGTTAGTGTTAGGGTTAGGATTCGGGTTAGGGTTAGGGTTAGAGTGAGTGTGAGGGTTAGGGTTAGGGTTAGGGTTAGGCTAAGGTTTATGCTGAAGGTGATAGTGAGGGTTACGGTTAGGGTTAGGGTAAGTGTTAGGGGTAGGGTTAGGGTAAAAGTTAGGGTTCAAGTTATGTTTAGGGTTAGGTTGAGGGTTGAGGGTGAGGGTTATGGTTACATTGAGTGTGAGGGTTATGGTTAGGTTGAGGGTTAGGCTTAGGCTTAGGTTTAGGATTAAGGTGAGGGTTAGGGTTAGGGTGAGGATTAGGATGAGGATTAGGGTTAGGGTTAGGATTAGGTTTAGGGTGAGGACTAGACTGAGGGTGAGGTTTAGGGTTAGTTTTTGGGTGAGGTTTAGGGTTCGCGTTAGGGTTAGGATGAGGGTTAGGGTTACGGTGAGGGTGAGGGTTAGTGTTAGGGTGAGGGTTAGGGTTAGGATTTGGGTTAGGGTTAGGGTGAGTTTTAGGGTTACATTTAGGGTTAGGTCGAGGGTTAGATTTAGGGTTAGTGTTAGGGTTAAGGTTAGGGTGAGGGTTAGCTTGAGGTTTAGGGTTAGTTTTAGGATTACGGTTAGCATGAGGGTGAGTGTGAGGGTTAGGGTTAGGCTTAGGCTTAGGCTTAAGGTTAGGCTGAGGGTGAGGGTGGGGGTGAGGATTAGGGTTAGGGTGATGGTTAGGTTTAGGGTTAGGGTGAGGGTTAGGATGAGCATTAGGTTTAGGATTAGGGTTAGGCTGAGGGCTAGGGTAAGGGTGAGGTTTAGGATTAGGGTTAGGGTGAGGGTTAGGCTGAGTGTGAGATTGAGGGTGAGAGTTAGGGTTAGGGTGATGGTTAGGATTAAGGTTAGGGTGAGGGTTAGGATGAGTTTTAGGGCTAGGGTGAGGATGATGGTAAGGGTAAAGGTGAGGTTTAGGCTGAGGGTGAGGGTTAAGATAAAGGTGAGTGCTAGGGTTAGGTTTAGGGTTAGGGTTAGGGTTAGGGTAAGGGTTAGATTGAGGATTAGTGTTAGGGTTAGGGTTAGTGTGAGATTTAGGGTGAGGATGAGGGTTAGGGTTAGGGTGAGCGTGAGGGTTAGACTTAGTGTTAGGTTTAGGGTGAGGTTTAGGATTAGGCTGAGGGTTAGGGTTAGTGTGAGTGTTATTGTTAGGGTTAGGGTAAGTGTTAGGGTGAGGGTAAGTGTTAGGGTGAGGGTTTTGGTTAGGGTGAGGGTTAGGGTTAGCGTTATTGTTAGGGTTAGGTTTAGGGTTAAGGTTACGGTGAGGGTGATGGTGAGGGTTAGGTTTAGTGTTAGGGTGAGTTTTACTGTTAGGGTTAGTGTTAGAGTTAGGGTTAGGGTGAGGGTGAGGTTTAGGGTTAGAATTAGGGTTAGGGTGAGGGTTAGGGTGAGGGTTAGGGTTAGGGTGATGGTAAGGGTGGGGGTGACGGTAAGGGTAAAGATGAGGGATAGGCTGAGTGTGAGCGTTAACGTAAAGATGAGGTTTAGGTTTAGGGTGAGGGTTAGGTTTAGGGTTAGGGTGAGGGTGAAGGTTAGATTGAGGATTAGTGTTAGGGTTAGTGTGAGGTTCAGTGTGAGGATGAGGGATAGGCTTAAGGTGAGAGCTAGGGTGAGGCTGAGGTTTAGGGTTAGTGTTAGGGTGAGGTTTAGGGTTAGGGTGATGGTTAGCGTTAGTGTGAGCGATAGTGTTAGCGTAAGGGTTAGTGTTCGGGTGAGGGTAAGTGTTAGGGTGAGTGTTAGGGTTAGGCAGAGGGTTATGGTTAGGGTGAGGGTTAGGGTTATTTTTAGGGTTAGGGTTAGGGTTAGAGTTAGGGTTCGCATGAGGGTGAGATTTAGGGTTAGATTTAGGGTTAGGGTTAGGGTTAGAGAGGGTTAGGCTTAGGCTTAGGCTTAGGCTTAGGCTTAGGCTGAGCATGAGTGTGAGGATTAGGTTTTGGTTTAGGCTGAGGGTTAGGTTTAGGTTTAGGGTCAGGGTTAGGATGAAGTTTAGGGTTAGGATTAGGGTTTGGGTGAAGTCTAGGGTGAGGGTTAGGGTTAGGGATAGGGTTAGGTTTACGATTAGGGTTAGGGTTGGAGTGAGTGTGAGGGTTAGGGTTAAGGTTAGGGTTAAACTTAGAGCTCGGGTGAGGGTTAGGGTTTGGGTTAGGTTGAGGGTGAGGCTGAGGATTAGTTTTAGGTTTATGGTAAGATTTAGGGCTAGGTTTAGGGTTAGTGTTTGTGTTAGGGTTAGGGTTACGGTGAGGGTTAGGATTAGGGTTAGGCTTAGAGTTAGGCTTAGGGTTAGGCTGAGAGTGAGGGTGGGGGGTAGGATTAGGGTTAAGTTTAGGGTTAGGCTTAGGGTTAGGGTTATTGTTAGTGTTATGGTTAGAGTAAAGTTTGTGGTGAGGGTGAGGCTGAGGGTGAGGTTTGGGGTTAGGGTTAGTGTTATTGTTAGTGTTAGGGTTAGAGTTACTGTGAGGTTGAGGGTGAAGGTGAAGTTTAGGATTAAGGTGGGGTTTAGGGTGAAGTTTAGGGTTAGGCTTAGGGTTAGGCTGTGGGTGAGACTGTGGGTTCTGGTTAGGGTTAGGGTGATGGTTCGGGTTAAGGTTAGTGTAATTGTTAGTGTTAGGGTTAGACTTACAGTGATGTTGAGGGTGCGGGTGAGGGTTAGGGTGGGGTTTAGGGTTAAGGTTAGGGTTAGGGTGAGGGTGAGCTTTAGAATTGGGGTTAAGGTGAGGGCTAGGGTGAGGTTGAGGGTTGGGATTAGGGTTAGGGTGAGATTTAGGTTTAAGGTGAGGGTTAGGGTTAGTGTGAGGTTTAGTGTTAGGATTAGGATTAGTGTTAGGGTGAGGGTAAGTGTTAGGGGGAGGGTATGGGTTAGGGTGAGGGTTATGGTTAGGGTGAGGTTTAGGATTAGGGTTAGCGTTATTGTTAGGATTAGGTTTAGGGTTAAGGTTAGGTTGAGAATGAGGGTGAGGGTTAGGGTTAGGGTTAGGGTGAGGTTTAGGGTTTGGGTTAGTGTTAGAGTTAGGGTTAGGGTGAGGGTGAGGTTTAGGGTTAGAGTAAAGGTTAGGGTGAGGGTTAGGTTGAGGGTTAGGGTTAGGGTTATTGTTAGGGTTAAGGTTAGGGTGAGAGATAGGGGGTGGGTTAGGGTTAGGGATAGGATTAGGTTTAGGGTGAGGGTTAGGTTGTGTTTTAGGGTTAGGTTTAGATTTAGGCTTAGGGTTAGGCTGAGGGTGAGGTTGAGGGTGAGGGTGAGGTTTAGGGGAAGGGTTACGATGAGGGTTCGGGTTAGGATTAGGTTTAGGGTAAGGGCTAGCGTGAGATTTAGGGTTAGCATTAGGGTGAAGTTTAGGGTTAGTTTAGGGTTAGGGGTAGGGTGAGGGTGAGGTTTAGGGTTAGAGTTAGGGTTAGGGTGAGGCTGAGGGTGAGGGTTAGGGTTAGGGTTAGTGTTAGGTTTAGGGTTAGGGTTAGGGTGAGGGTTAGGCTGTGGGTGAGGGTAGGGTTAGGGTGAGGATTAGGATTAGGTTTAGGGTTAGGGTGAGTGTGAGGGTTAGGGTTAGGGTTAGGCTTAGGCTTAGGGTTAGGCTGAGGGTTAGGGTGAGTGTGAGGGTTAGGGTTAGGGTCAGGGATAGTGTTAGGGTTATGGGGAGGGTTAGGGTGAGGATTAGGGTTAGGATTAGAGTTATGGTGAGGGCTAGGGGGAGGGTGAGGTTTAGGTTTAGTTTTAAGGTGAGGTTTAGGGTTAGGGTTAGGTTTAGAGGTAGGGTGAGGGTGAGGTTTAGGGTTAGAGTTAGGGTTAAGGTGAGGCTGAGGGTGAGGGTTAGGGTTAGTGTTAGGATTAGGATTAGGGTCAGGTTTAGGGGGAGTCTTAGGATGAGGGTTAGGGTTAGGATTAGGGTTATGGTGAGCATGACAGTGAGGGTGAGGGTTAGATTGAGGATTAGTGTTAGGGTTAGTGTGAAGTTTACCGGGAGGATGAGTGTTAGGGTTAGGGTTAGGGCTAGGGTTAGGTTGCGGTTTAGGGTTAGTGTTAGAGTGAGGTTTAGGGTTAGGGTGATGGATATGGTTAGTTTGAGGCTTAGTGTTCGGGTTACGGTTATTGTTAAGGTGAGGGTAAGTGTTAGGGTGAGGATTAGGTTTAGGGTTAGGGTAATGGTTAGGGTGAGGGTTAGGGTTAGGTTTAGTGTTTTTGTTAGGTTTAGGGTTAGGGTTACAATTACTGTGAGGGTGAGGGTTAGGTTTAGGGTTAGGATTAGGATTAGGGTTAGTGTTAGGGTGAGGGTGTTAGGGTGAGGGTTAGGGTTATGGTGAGGGTTATGGTTAGGTTGAAGGTCAGGTTTAGGGTTAGGGTTATGTTGAGCATGAGGGTTAGGCTTTTGTTGAGGGTTAGGCTTAGGGTTCGAGTTAAGGTGAGGTTAGGGTTAGGGTTAATGTGAGGGTTAGTGTTAGGGTTAGGGTTAGTGTTAGGGTGAGGTTAAGTTTTAGGGTGAGGTTTAGGGTTAGGGTGAGGATTATGGTTAGGGTGAGGGTTAGAGTTATTGTTAGGGTTAGGTTTAGGTTTAGAGTTAGGGTTAGGGTTATTTTGAGATTTAGGGTTAGTGTTAGATTTGGTGTTAGGGTTAGTGTTAGGGTGAGGGTTAGGCTTAGGCTTAGGCTTAGGATTAGGCTTAGGCGGAACATGAGGGTGAGGGTTAGGGTTCGGGTTAGGGTTCGGGTTAGGGTTATTGGTATGGTGAGGGTGATGTTTAGGGTTAGGTTGAGAGTTTGCATTAGGGTTAGGTTGAGGGTGTCGGTTAGGGTAAATGTTCGGCTTAGGCTTAGGTTTAGGCTGAGGATTTGGTTGAGGATAAGGGTTAGGGTTAGGGTTAGGGTGAGTTTTAGTGTTATTGTTAGTGTTCGAGTTAGGGTTAGAGTGAGGGTGAGGTTTAGGGGTAGAGTTAGGGTTAGGATGAGTGTGAGGGTTAGGGTCAGGGTTAGGGTGGGGGTTACAGTAAGGGTAAAGGTGAGGGTTAGACTGAGGGTGAGGGTTAATGTAAGGTTGAGGGTTAGGGTCAGAGTGAGGGTTAGGGTTAGGGTTAGAGTGAGGGTGAGGGTTTGATTGAGGATAAGTGTTAGGGTTAGTGTTAGGGTGAGCTTAGGGTTAGGGTGAGGGTTATGGTTAGGGTGAGGGTGAGGGTTAGGGTTATTGTTAGCGTTAGTGTTAGGGTTATGGTGAGGGTAAGTGTTAGGATGAGGGTTAGGGTTAGGGTGAGGATTATGGTTAGGGTTAGGGTTAGGGTTATTGTTAGGGTTAGAATTACAGTTAGAGTTAGGATTAGGGTGAAGGTGAGGGTGAAATTTAGGGTTAGAGTTAATGTTAGTGTTAGGGAAGGGTTAGGGTTCGGGTTAGGGTGCGGGTTAGGGTTATGATTAGTGTCAGGTTTAGGATGAAGTTTAGGGTTAGGGTTAGGGTGAGGGTGAGGGGTAGGGTTAGGGTAAGGGTTAGGGTTAGGGATAGGGTTAGGTTTAGGTTTAGGGTTAGGGTGAGGATGAGTGTGAGGCTTAGGTTTAGGGTTAGGATTAGGCTTAGAGTGAGGAGGTTTTGGTTTAGGGTGCAGGTGAGGTTGAGGATTAGGGTTAGGTTTAGGGTTAGATTCAGGGTTAGGTTTAGGGTTGGGGTTAGTGTTAGTGTTAGTGTTAGGGTTAGGGTTAGGGTTATGGTTAGGCTGAGGGTGATTGTGGGGGTGAGGATTAGAGTTAGGGTTAGGTTTAGGTTTATGGTTAGTGTTAATGTTATTGTTATGTTTAGGGTTAAGTTTGCGGTGAGGGTGAGGCTGAGGGTGAGGGTTAGGGTTTGGGATAGGGTTAGTATTATTGTTACGGTTAGGGCTAGAGTTACAGTGAGGTTGAGGGTGAGGGTGAAGTTTAGGGTTAGGGTAAGTTTTAGGGTTAGGGTTAGGGTTAGGGTGAGGGTGAGGTTTAGGGTTAGAGTTAGGGTTAGGGTCAGGTTTAGGGTGAGGTTTCGGGTTAGGGTTAAGGTTGGGGTTATGGTGAGGGTGAGGTTTAGGGTTAGAGTTAGGGTTAGGGTGAGGCTGAGGGTGAGGGTTAGGGTTAGGGTTAGTGTTAGGTTTAGGGTTAGGGTTAGGGTGAGGGTTAGGGTGAGGGTGAGGGTTAGGGTTAAGGTTAGGATTAGGATTAGGGATAGGGTTAGGTTGAGTGTGAGGGTTAGGGTTAGGGTGAGTATTAGGGTTAGGCTTAGGGTTTGGCTGAAGTTGAGGTTGAGTGTGAGGATAAGGGTTAGCGTGAGGGTTAGGTTTAGGATTATGGGGAGGGTTAGGATGATTGTTAAAGTTAGGATTAGGGTTAGGGTGAAGGCTAGGGTGAGGGTGAGTTTTAAGGTTAGGGTTAGGGTAAGGGTGAGGGTGAGTTTTAGGTTTAGAGTTAGGCTTAAGGTGAGGCTGATGTTGAGGGTGAGGGTTAGGGTTAGGATTAGGATTAGGGTAAGGGTTAGGGTGAGTGTGAGTGTTAGGGTTAGGGTTAGGATTAGGCTTAGGGTTACACTGAGGGTGAGGGTGAGGGTGAGGGTAAGGGTTAGGTTTAGGGTTAGGGTTAGGGTGAGAATTATGGTAAGGGTTAGGGGGAGGGTTAGGATGAGGGTTAGGGTTAGGATTAGGATTAGGGTGAGGTCTAGGGTGAGGGTGAGGTTTAGGGTTAGGGTGAGGGTTAGGGTTAGGGTTAGGGTTAGGGTGATAGTTAGGATTCGGGTTAAGTTTATGTTTGGGGTGAGAGTTAGGTAAGGGTTACGGTGAGGGTGAGGGTAAGGGTTAGGGTTAGGTTGAGGGTTAGGGTTAGGATTAGGGTTTGGGTGAGGGTTAGGGTGAGGGGTAGGGTTATTGTTAGGATGAGGGTTAGGATTAGGCTTAGGGTGAGGGCTAGGCTGAGGGTGAGGTTTAGGGTTAAGGTTAGGGTGAGGATTAGGATTAGGGTTAGGGTGAGGATGAGGTTTAGTTTTAGAGTTAGGGTAAGGGTGAGGCTGAGGTTGAGGGTTAGGGTTAGGGATAGTGTTAGAGTTAGTTTTAGGGTGAGGGTGAAGGAGAGTGTGAGGGTTAGGCTTAGGGTTATGTTTAGGATTAGGGTAATGTTTAGGGTGAGTGTGAGGTTTAGGGTTAGGGTTAGGCTTAGGCTTAGGGTTAGGCTGAGGGATAGGGTGAGGGTTAGCTTTAGGTTGCGGGTAGGGTTAGTGTTAGCTTGAATGTTAGGTTTCAGGTTAAGTTTAGGGTTAGGGTAAGGGTTAGGGTTAGGGTTATGGTGAGGGTGATATTTAGGGTTAGGTTGAGAGTTTGCATTAGGGTTAGGTTGAGGTTTAGATTTAGGGTTAGGGTGAGGGTTAGGATGAGGATTAGGTTTACGATTAGGATTAGGTTGAGGGCTAGGATGAGGGTGAGGCTTAGGGTTAGAGTTAGGGTAAGGTTTAAGGTTAGGGGTAGGTTTCGGGTGAGGGTTAGGATGAGTGTTTGGGTTACGGTGAGGGTGAGGGTTAGGGTTAGGGTGAGGGTTAGGGTTAGGATTAGGGTTAGGGTGAGGGTGAGTTTTAGCATTAGGGTTAGTGTTAGGGTTAGGTTTAGGTTTAGGGTTAGTGTTATTGTTAGGGTTAGAGTTTGAGTTATGGTGAGGGTGGGGGTGAGGGTGAGGGTGAGTGTTAGGTTTAGGGTTAGGGTGAGGTTTAGGTTCAGTGTTAGGATTAGGATTAGGGTGAGCGTGAGGTTTAGGGTTAGGTTTAGGGTTAGTTGGAGGCTTAGGTCGAGAGTTAGGGTTAGGGTTAGTTTTAGGGTTAATTTAGTGTGAGGGTTAGGTTGAAGTTTAGGGTTACTGTTAGAGTTAGGGTTAGGATTAGGGTTAGGCTGAGGGTGAGGGGGGTGAGGATTAGCATTAGGGTGATGGTTAGGGTTAGGGTTAGTTTGAGAATTAGGATGAGGGTTAGGGTTAGGATTAGGGTTAGGGTGAGGGCTAGGGTGAGGGTGTGGGTTAGGGTAAGTGTTAGGCTTACGCTTAGGGTTAGGCTGAGCATTTGTTTGAGGATAAGGGTTAGGGTTAGGTTAGGGTGAGGTTTAGTGTTAGGGTTAGAGTGAGGATGAGGTTTAGGGGTAGAGTTAGGTTTAGGGTGAGGGTTAGGGTTAGGGGTAGGCTTAGGCTTAGGGTTAGGATGAGGGAGAGGGTGAGGTTTAGCTTTAGGTTGACAGTCAGGGTTAGGGTTAGCTTGACAGTTAGGGTTCAGGTTAAGTTTAGCGTTAGGGTGAGGGTTAGGGTTCGGGTTACGGTGAGGGTGCTGTTTAGGGTTAGGTTGAGGGTTAGGATTAGGGTTAGGGTTAGGGTTAGGATTAGGGTTAGGGTGAGGGTTACGATGAGGATTAGGGTTAAGATAAGGGTTAGGTTGAGGGCTAGGGTGAGGGTGAGGATTAAGTTTAGTGTTAGGGTAAGGTTTAAGTTTATGGTTAGGTTTAGGGTGAGGGTTAGTATGAGGGTTAGGGTTATGTTGAGGGTGAGGGTTAGGGTTAGGGTGAGGGTCAGTGTTAGGATTAGGGTTAGGGTGAGGGTGAGTGTTAGCATTAGGGTTAGGGTTAGGGTTAGGTTTAGGGTTAGGATTAGTGTTATTGTTAGGGTTAGGGTTAGATTTATGGTGAGGGTGAGGCTGAGGGTGCGGGTGAGGGATAGGTTTAGGGTTAGGGTGAGGTTTAGGTTTAGGGTTAGGATTAGGGTTAGGGTGAGGGTGAGGTTTAGGGTTAGGTTTAGGGTTAGTTGGAGGGTTAGGTCGAGGGTTAGGCTTAGGGTTAATTTTAGGGTTAAGGTTAGGGTGAGGGTTAGGTTGAGGTTTAGGGTTAGTGTTAGAATTAGTGTTAGGATTAGGGTTAGGGTGAGGGTGAGGGTGAGGGTTAGGCTTAGGCTTAGGTTTAGGCTTAGGGTTAGGCTGAAGGTGAGGGTGGGGCTGAGGATTAGATTTAGGGTGATGGTTAGGGTTAGGGTTAGGGTTAGGGTTAGGATTATGATTAGGGTTAGGGTGAGGGCTAGGTTGAGGGTCTGTGTTAGGGTAAGTGTTAGGCTTAGGCTTAGGGTTAGGCTGAGAGTTTGGTTGAGGATAAGGTTTAGGGTTAGGGTTAGGGTGAGGTTTAGTGTTAGGGTTAGGGTTAGAGTGAGGATGAGGTTTAGGGGTAGAGTTAGGGTTAGGGTGAGAGTTAGGGTTAGGGTCAGTATTAGGGTGGGGGTTACGGTAATGGTAAAGGTGAAGGTTAGACTGAGGTTGAGGGTTATGGTAAAGGTGAGGGTTAGGGTTAGGGTTAGAGTGAGGGTGAGGGTTAGATTGAGGATAAGTGTTAGGGTTAGTGTGAGGTTTAGGGTGAGGATGAGGGTTAGGGTTAGGGTGAGGGCTAAGGTGAGTGTTAGGTTTAGGGTTAGTGTTAGCGTGAGGTTTAGGGTTAGGGAGATGGTTAGGGTTAGTTTGAGGGTTAGTGTTAGGGTTAGGGTTAGTGTTAGGGTGAGGGTAAGTGTTAGGCTGAGGGTTAGTTTTAGGTTGAGGCTTGTGGTTAGGGTGAGGCTTAGGGTTGGGTTTAGGGTTATTGTTTGCGTTATTGTTACGGTTATGATTACGGTGTGTGTGAGGGTGAGGTTGAGGTTGATGGTTAGTGTTAGGGGAAGTGTTAGGATGAGGGTTAGGGTTAGGATTAGGGTTAGGTAAGGGCTAGGGTGAGGGTGAGCTTTAGGGTTAGCGTTAGGGTGAAGTTTAGGGTTAGGGTTAGATTTAGGGTGAGGGTGAGGTTTAGAGTTAGAGTTAGGTTTAGGGTGAGGCTGAGGGTGAGGTTTAGGGTTAGGGTTAGTGTTAGGTTTAGGGTTAGGGTTAGGGTGAGGTTTAGGCTGAGGGTGAGGGTTAGGGTTAGGATTAGGATTAGGATTAGGGGTAGGGTTAGGGTGAATGTGAGGGTTAGGGGTAGGGTTAGGGTTAGGGTTAGGCTTAGCGTTAGGCTGAGGGTTAGGTTGAGGGTGAGGGTTAGGGTTAGGGTGAGGGTTAGGTTTATGGTTATGGGGAGGGTTAGGATGAGGGTTAGGGTTAGTATTAGGGTTAGGGTGAGGGCTAGGGTGAGGGTCAGGTTTAGGGTTAGGGTTAGGGTGAGGTTTCGGGTTAGGGTTAGGTTTAGGGTTAGGGTGTGGGTGAGGTTAGGGTTAGAGTTAGGGTTAATGTGAGGCTGAGGTTGAGGGTTAGGGTTAGGGTTAGGATTAGGATTAAGGTGAGTTTTAGGGTGATTGTGAGCCTTAGGGTTAGGGTTCTGGTTTGGATTAGGGTTACACTGATGGTGAGGGTGAGGTTTAGGGTTAGGATTAGGGTTCAGGTGAGGGTGAGTGTGTGTTTTAGGGTTAGGTTTAGTGTTAGGTTCAGGGTTAGTCTGATGGTGAGGTTGAGGTTGAAGTTTAGGGTTAGTTTAAGGGATAAGTTAAGGGTTAGGGGGAGGTTTAGGATGAGGGTTAGGGTTAGGATTAGGGTTAGGGTGATGTCTAGGGTTAGGTTGAGGTTTAATGTTAGGGTTAGGGTGAGAGTTAGGGTTAGGGTTAGTGTGAGGTTTAGTGTTAGTTTTAGGGTTACAGTTAGGATTAGGGTGAGGGAGAGGTTTAGGGGTAGAGTTAGGGTTAGGGTGAGGGTTAGGGTTAGGGTGAGGGTTAGGGTGGGGGTTTCAGTAAGGGTAAAGTGAGGGTTAGGCTGAGGGTGAGGGTTACGATAAGGGTGAGGTTTAGGTTTAGAGTGAGGGTTGGGGTTAGTTTTAGGGTGAGGGTGTGGGTTAGATTGAGGATTAGTGTTAGTGTTAGTGTGAGGTTTACCGTGAGGATGAGTGTTAGGGTTAGGGTTAGGGCTAGGGTTAGGTTGAGGTTTAGGGATAGTGTTAGGGTGAGGTTTAGGGTTAGGGTGAAGGTTAGGGTTAGTGTGAGGCTTAGTGTTTGGGTTACGGTTAGTGTTAAGGTGAGGGTAATTGTTAGGGTGAGGGTTAGGTGTAGGGTGAGGGTAATGTTTAGGGTGAGGGTTAGGGTTAAGGTTAGGGTTTTTGTTAGGATTATGGTTTGGGTTACTGTTACTGTGAGGGTGAGTGTTAGCGATAGGGTTAGGATTAGTATTAGGGTTAGTGTTAGGGTGAGGGTAAGTGTTAGGGTGAGGGTTAAGGTGAGGGTGAGGGTTATGGTTAGGGTGAGGGTCAGGGTTCGGGTTAGGGTTACATTGAGCTGAGGGTTAGGGTTAAGTTGAGGGTTAGGTTTAGGGTTAGCGTTAGGGTGAGTTTAGGGTTAGGCTTAGTGTGAGGGTTAGTGTTAGGGTTAGGGTTAGTGGTAGGTGAGGGTAAGTGTTATTGTGAGGTTTAGGGTTAGGGTGAGGATTGTGGTTAGGGTGAGGGTTAGGGTTATTGTTAGGGTTAGGATTAGGGTTAGAGTTAGGGTTAGGGTGAGGATAAGATTTAGAGTTAAAGTTAGGATTAGGGTGAGTGTTAGGGTTAGGCTTAGGCTTAGGCTTAGGCCAAGCATGAGGGTGAGGGTTAGGGTGCGGGTTAGGGTGAGGGTTAGGGTTATGGTTAGTGTCAGTTTAAGGATGAAGTTTCGGCTTAGGGTTAGGGTTAGGGTGAGGGCTAGTGTTAGGATTAGGGTGAGGGTTAGGGTTAGGGATAGGGTTAGGTTTAGGTTTAGGGTTAGGGTGAGGGTGAGTGTGAGGCTTAGGGTTAGGGTTAGGATTAGGATTAGAGTTAGGGTGAGGGTTAGGGTTAGAGTTTGGGTTAGGGTGCAGGTGAGGCTGAGGATTAGGTTTGGGTTTAGGGTTAGATTTAGGGTCAGGTTTAGGGTTAGGTTTTGGATTAAGGTGAGGGTTAGGGTGAGGGTTAGGGTTAGGGATAGTGTTAGGTTTAGGATTAGGGTTAGGGTTAAGGTTAGGGTGAGTGTTAGGGGTAGGGTTAGGGTGAGTATTAGGGTTAGGCTTAGGGTTTGGCTGAAGGTGAGGGTGAGTGTGAGGATTAGGGTTAGGGTGAGGGTTAGGGTTAGGATTATGGGGAGGGTTAGGATGATTGTTAGATTTAGGATTAGGGTTAGGGTGAGGGCTATGTTGAAGGTGAGGTTTAGGGTTAGGGTTAGGGTTAGGGTGAGGGTGAGTTTTTGGGTTAGATTTAGGCTTAAGGTGAGGCGGAGGGTGATGGTGAGGGTTAGGGTTAGGATTAGGATTAAGGTAAGGGTTAGGATGAGTTTGAGTGTTAGGGTTAGGGTTAGGATTAGGCTTAGGGTTACACTGAGGGTGAGGGTGAGGGTGAGAGTAAGGGTTAGGTTTAGGGTTAGGTTGAGGGTGTGTGTGTGTGTGTTAGGGTTAGGTTTAGGTTTAGGCTTAGGCTTAGGGTGAGGGCTAGGCTGAGGGTGAGGTTGAGAGTTAGGGTAAGGGTGAGGCTGAGGTTGAGGGTTAGGGCTAGGGTTAGTGTTAGAGTTAGGGTTAGGGTTAGGGTTAAGGTGAGGGTGAGGGTTAGTCTTAGGTTTAGGTTTAGGATTGGGGTAATGGTTAAGATGAGTGTGAGGTTTAGGGTTAGGGTTAGGCTTAGGCTTAGGTTTAGGCTGAGGGAAAGGGTGAGGGTTAGTTTAGGTTGACGGTTAGGGTTAGGGTTAGCTTGAGAGTTAGGGTTCAGGTTAAGTTTAGGGTTAGGGTGAGAGTTAGGGTTAGGGTGAAGGTTAGGGTTAAGATTAGGTTTAGGGTGAGGGTGAGTTTTAGCATTAGGTTTAGGCTTAGGTTTAGATTTAGGGTTAGGATTAGTGTTATTGTTACGGTTAGAGTTAGA
This sequence comes from Dipodomys merriami, assembly GCF_024711535.1. Taxonomy (NCBI): domain Eukaryota; kingdom Metazoa; phylum Chordata; class Mammalia; order Rodentia; family Heteromyidae; genus Dipodomys; species Dipodomys merriami. The sequence continues at coordinate 6,973,170 of NW_027206335.1, read as the reverse complement.
GTTATGTTGAGGGTGAGGGTGAGGGTGAGGGTTAGGTTTAGGGTTAGGGTGAGGTTTAGGTTTAGGGTTAGGATTAGGATTAGGGTGAGGGTGAGGTTTAGGTTTAGGTTTAGGGTTAGTTGTAGGCTTAGGTCGAGGGGTAGGGTTAGGGTTAGTTTTAGGGTTAAGGTTAGGGTGAGGGTGAGTGTGAGGGTTAGGCTTAGGCTTAGGCTTATGCTTAGGGTTAGGCTGAGGGTGAGGGTGGGGGTGAGGATTACAGTTAGGGTGATGGTTAGGGTTAGGGATAGGATGAGGATTAGGATGAGGGTTAGGGTTAGGATTAGGGTTAAGGTGAGGGCTAGGGTGAGGGTCTGGCTTAGGGTAAGTGTTAGGCTTAGGCTTAGGGTTAGGGTGAGCATTTGGTTGAGGATAACGGTTAGGATTAGGGTTAGGTTGAGGTTTAGTGTTAGGGTTAGTGTTAGGGTTAGAGTGAGGGTGAGGTTTAGGGGTAGAGTTAGGTTTAGGGTGAGGGTTAGGGTTAGGGTTAGGCTTAGGCTTAGGGTTAGGATTGAGGGAGAGGGTGAGGGTTAGCTTTAGGTTGTCGGTTAGGGTTAGGGTTAGCTTGACAGTTAGGGTTCAAGTTAAGTTTAGGGTTAGGGTGAGGGTTAGGGTTAGGGTTAGGGTTAGGGTTACAATGAGGATTAGGGTTACGATTAGGGTTAGGTTGAGGGCTAGGGTGAGGGTGAGGATTAGGGTTAGTGTTAGGGTAAGGTTTAAGGTTAGGGTTAGGTTTAGGGTGTGGGTTAGTATGAGGGTTAGGGTTACAGTGAGGGTGAGGGTTAGGTTTAGGGTGAGGGTTAGGGTTAGGATTAGGGTTAGGGTGAGGGTGAGTGTTAGCATTTGGGTTAGGGTTAGGTTTAGGGTTAGGATTAGTGTTATTTTTAGGGTTAGGGTTAGAGTTATGGTGAGGATGAGGGTGAGGGTGAGGGTGATGGTTAGATTTAGGGTTAGGGTGAGGTTTAGGTTTAGGGTTAGGATTAGGGTTAGGGTGAGGGTGAGGTTTAGGGTTAGGTTTAGGGTTAGTTTGAGGGTTAGGTCGAGGGTTAGGCTTAGGGTTCATTTTAGGGTTAAGGTTAGGGTGAGGGTTAGGTTGAGGTTTAGGGTTAGTGTTAGAATTAGTGTTAGGATTAGGGTTAGGGTGAGAGTGAGTGTGAGGGTTAGGGTTAGGCTTAGGCTTAGGCTTAGGGTTAGGCTGAAGGTGAGGGTGGGGCTGAGGATTAGATTTAGGGTGATGGTTAGGGTTAGGGTTAGGGTGAGGGTTAGGATTAGGATTAGGGTTAGGGTGAGGGCTAGGTTGAGGGTCTGTGTTAGGGTAAGTGTTAGGCTTAGGCTTAGGGTTAGGCTGAGAGTTTGGTTGAGGATAAGGTTTAGGGTTAGGGTTAGGGTGAGGTTTAGTGTTAGGGTTAGGGTTAGAGTGAGGGTGAGTTTTAGGGTTAGGGTGAGGGTTAGGGTTAGGGTCAGGATTAGGGTGGGGATTACGGTAAGGGTAAAGGTGTAGTTTAAACTGAGGGTGAGGGTTATGGTAAGGGCGAGGGTTAGGGTTTGGGTGAGGGTTAGGGTTAGTGTTAGAGTTAGGGTGAGGGTTAGATTGAGGATAAGTGTTAGGGTTAGTGTGAGGTTTAAGGTGAGGACGAGGGTTAGGGTTAGGGTGAGGGGTAAGGTGAGGGTTAGGTTTAGGGTTAGTGTTAGGGTGAGGTTTAGGGTTAGGGTGATGGTTAGGGTTAGTGTGAGGGTTAGTGTTAGGTTTAGGGTTAGTGTTAGGGCGAGGGTAAGTGTTAAGGTGAGGGTTAGTTTTAGGGTGAGGTTTATGGTCAGGGTGTGGGTCAGGTTTAGGGTTAGGGTTACATTGATCGTGAGGGTTAGGGTTAGGTTGAGGTTTATGTTTAGGGTTAGGGTTAGGGTGAGTTTAGGGTTAGGCTTAGTGTGAGGGTTAGTGTTAGGGTTAGGGTTAGTGGTAGGTGATGGTAAGTGTTAGTGTGAGGTTTAGGGTTAGGGTGAGGATTATGGTTAGGGTGAGGGTTAGGGTTATTTTTTGGGTTAGGCTTAGGTTTAGAGTTAGGGTTAGGGTGAGGATAAGATTTAGGGTTAGAGTTAGGGTTACTGTTAGGGTTAGGCTGAGGGTTAGGGTTAGGTTTAGGCTTAGGCTTAGGCTTAGGCCGAGCATGAGGGTGAGGGTTAGGGTTATGGTTAGTGTCAGGTTTAGGATGAGGTTTCGGTTTAGGGTTAGGGTTAGGGTGAGGACTAGGGTTGATGTTAGGGTGAGGGTTAGGGTTAGAGATAGGGTTAGGTTTAGGATTAGGTTTAGGGTGAGGGTAGTGTGAGGCTTAGGGTTAGGGTTAGGATTAGACTAGGGTTAGGGTGAGGGTTAGGGTTAGAGTTTGGGTTAGGGTGCAGGTGAGTCTGAGGATTAGGGTTAGGTTTAGGGTTAGATTTAGGGTTAGGTTTAGTGTTAGGGTTTGTGTTAGTTTTAGGGCTATGGTGAGGGTTAGGGTGAGGGTTAGGGTTAGGGATAGGATTAGGTTTAGGATTAGGGTTAGGGTGAGGGTGTGTGTGAGGCTTAGGGTTAGGGTTAGGCTTAGAGTTAGGGTGAGGGTTAGGGTTAGGGTTTGGTTTAGGGTGCAGTTGAGGTTGAGTATTAGGGTTAGGTTTAGGGTTAGATTCAGGGTTAGGTTTAGGGTTAGGTTTAGTGTTAGGGGTAAGGTTAGGGTTAGGGTTAGGCTGAGGGTGATTTTTGGGGCTGAGGATTAGAGTTAGAGTTAGGTTTAGGTTTAGGGTTAGGGTTAATGTTAGTGTTATGTTTAGGGTTAAGTTTGTGGTGAGGGTGAGGCTGTGGGTGAGGGTTAGGGTTAGGGTTAGGGTTAGTATTATTGTTAGGTTTAGGGCTATAATTACGGTGAGGTTGAGGGTGAGGGTGAAGTTTAGGGTTAGGGTGAGTTTTAGGGTTAGGGTTAGGGTGAGGGTGAGGTTTAGGGTTAGAATTAGGGTTAGGGTTAGGATTAGGGTGAGGTTTCGAGTTAGGGTTAAGGTTGGGGTTATGGTGAGGGTTAGGTTTATGTTTAGAGTTAGGGTGAGGCTGAGGGTGATAGGGTTAGGGTTAGTGTTAGATTTAGGGTTAGGGTTAGGGTGAGGGTTAGGGTGAGGGTGAGTGTTAGGGTTAAGGTTAGGATTAGGATTAGGGTTAGGGTTAGAGTGAGTGTAAGGCGTAGGGTTAGGGTGAGTATTAGTGTTAGGCTTAGGGTTTGGCTGAGGCTGAGGGTGAGTGTGAGGATTAGGGTTAGGTTGAGGGTTAGGTTTAGGATTATGTGGAGGGTTAGGATGATTGTTAGAGTTAGGATTAGGGTTAGGGTGAGGGCTAGGTTGAGGTTGAGGTTTAGGTTTAGGGTTAGTGTTATGGTGAGGGTGAGTTTTTGGGTAAGAGTTAGGCTTAAGGTGAGGCTGATGGTGAAGGTGATTTTTAGGGTTAGGATTAGGATTAGGGTAAGGGTTAGGGTGAGTGTGAGTTTTAGGGTTAGGGTTAGGATTAGGCTTAGGGTTACACTGAGGGTGAGTGTGAGGGTGAGGTTAATTGTTAGGTTTAGGGTTAGGTTGAGGGTGAGTGTGTGTGTTAGTGTTAGGTTTAGGGTTAGGCTTGGGTTTAGGGTGAGGGTGAGGTTGAGGGTGATGGTTAGGGTTAGGGTGAGGGTTAGGGTAAGGGTTAGCTGGAGGGTTAGGATGAGGGTTAGGGTTAGGATTAGGGTTAGGGTGAGGTCTAGGGTGAGGGTGAGGTTTAGGATTAGGGTTAGGGTGAGCATTAGGGTTAGGGTTAGGTTTAGGGTGATAGGATTCGGGTTTAATTTATGTTTAGGGTGAGAGTTAGGTAAGGGTTACGCTGAGGGTGAGGGTGAGGGTTAGGGTTAGGTTGAGGGTTAGGTTTAGGATTAGGTTTAGGGTGAGGGGTTGGGTGAGGGTTAGGATTATTGTTTGGGTGAGGGTTAGGATGAGGGTTAGAATTAGGCTTAGGGTGAGGGCTAGGCTGAGTGTGAGATTTAGTGTTAGGATTAGGGTGAGGTTGAGGATTAGGGTTAGGGTTAGGTTTAGGGTGAGGGTGAGGTTTAGGTTTAGAGTTAGGGTAAGGGTGAGGCTGAGGTTGAGGGTTAGGGTTTGGGTTAGTGTTAGAGTTAGGATTAGGGTGAGGGTTAAGGTGAGGGTGAGGGTTAGGCTTAGGTTTAGTTTTAGGATTAGGGTAATGGTTAGGGTGAGTGCGAGGTTTAGGGTTAGGCTTAGGCTTAGGCTTAGGTTTAGGCTGAGGGAAAGTGTGAGGGTTAGCTTTAGGTTGATGGTTAGGGTTAGGGTTAGCTTGAGAGTTAGGGTTCAGGTTAAGTTTAGTGTTAGGGTGAGGGTTAGGGTTAGGGTGAGGGTTAGGGTTAGGATTAGGGTTAGGGTTAGGGTGAGGGTGAGTTTTAGCATTAGGGTCAGGGTTAGGTTTAGGGTTAGGATTAGTGTTACGGTTAGGGTTTGGGTTAGAGTTATGGTGAGGGTGAGGGTGAGGGTTAGGTTTAGGGTTAGGGTAAGGTTTATGTTTAGGGTTAGGATTAGAATTAGGGTGAAGTTGAGGTTTAGGGTTAGGTTTAGGGTTAGTTGGATGCTTAGGTCGAGGGGTAGGGTTAGGAATAATTTTACGGTAATGTTAGGGTGAGGGTTAGGTTGAGGTTTAGGGTTCAGGTTAAGTTTAGTGTTAGGGTGAGGGTTAGGGTTAGGGTGAGGCTTAGGCTTAGGTTTAGGCTGAGCATTTGGTTGAGGATAAGGGTTAGGGTTAGGTTAGGGTGAGGTTTAGTGTTAGGGTTAGAGTTAGGGTTAGAGTGAGGGTGAGGTTTAGGGGTACAGTTAGGGTTAGGGTGAGGGTTAGGGTTAGGGTTAGGCTTAGGCTTAGGGTTAAGATGAGGGAGAGGTTGAGGGTTAGCTTTAGGTTGACGGTTAGGGTTAGGGTTAGCTTGAGAGTTAGGGTTCAGGTTAAGTTTAGGGTTAGGTTGAGGTTTAGGCTTAGGGTTATGGTGAGGGTTAGGATTAGGGTTAGGGTGAGGGTTAGGATGAGGATTAGGGTTACGATTAGGGTTAGGTTGAGGAATAGGGTGAGGGTGAGGATTAGGATTAATGTTAGGGTAAGGTTTAAGGTTAGGGTTAGGTTAGGGTGAGAGTTAGTATGAGGGTTAGGGTTACTGTGAGGGTGAGGGTTAGGGTTAGGATTACGGTTAGGCTGAGGGTGAGTGTTAGCATTAGGGTTAGGGTTAGGGTTAGGTTTAGGGTTAGGATTAGTGTTATTGTTAGGGTTAGGGTTAGAGTTATGGTGAGGGTGAGGGTGAGGGTGAGCGTGAGGGATAGTTTTAGGGTTAGGATGAGGTTTAGGTTTAGGGTTAGGATTAGGGTTATGGTGAGGGTGAGGTTTAGGGTTAGGTTTAGGGTTAGTTGAAGGGTTAGGTCGAGGGTTAGGGTTAGGTTTAATTTTAAGGTTAAGGTTAGGGTGAGGGTTAGGTTGAGCTTTCTGGTTAGTGTTAGAGGTAGGGTTAGGATTAGGGTTAGGGTGAGGATGAGTGTGAGGGTTAGGGTTAGGCTTAGGCTTAGGTTTAGCTTTAGACTGAGGGTGAGGGTGGGGTTGAGGATTAGAGTTAGGGTGATGGTTAGGGTTAGGGTTAGGGTGAGGGTTAGGATGAGGGTGCGGGTTAAGGTAAGTGTTAGGCTTAGGCTTAGGGTTAGTCTGAGCGTTTGGTTGAGGATAAGGGTTAGGGTTAGGCATAGGGTGAGGTTAGTGTTAGGGTTAGAGTTAGAGTTAGGGTTAGAGTGAGGGTGAGGTTTAGGGGTAGAGTTAGGGTTAGGGTGAGGGTTAGGGTTAGGGTCAGGGTTAGGGTGGGGGTTACGGTAAGGGTAAAGGTGAAGGTTAGACTGAGGTTGAGGGTTATGGTAAGGGTGAGGGTTAGGGTTAGGGTGAGGGTTAGGGTTAGGGTTAAAGTGAGGGTGAGTGTTAGATTGAGGATAAGTGTTAGGGTTAGTGTGAGGTTTAGGGTCAGGATGAGGGTTAGGGTTAGGGTGAGGGCAAAGTTGAGGGTTAGGTTTAGGGTTAGTGTTAGGGTGAGTTTTAGGGTTAGGGTGAGGGTTAGGGTTAGGGTTAGGGTTATTGTGAGCGTTATTTTTAGGGTTATGGTTACGGTGAGGATTAGGGTGAGGTTGAGGGTGAGGGTTAGTGTTAGGGGAAGTTTTAGGATGAGGATTACAGTTAGGATTAGGGTTAGGGTGAAGGCTAGGGTGAGGGTGAGCTTTAGTGTTAGTGTTAGGGTGAAGTTTAGGGTTAGGGTTAGGTTTAGGGTGAGGGTGAGGTTTAGAGTTAGAGTTAGGTTTTGGGTGAGGCTGAGGGTGAGGGTTATGGTTAGGGTTAGTATTAGTTTTAGTGTTAGGGTTAGTGTGAGGGTTAGGCTGAGGGTGAGGTTTAGGGTTAGGTTTAGGATTAGGATTAGGGGTAGGGTTAGGGTGGATGTGAGGGTTAGGGTTAGGGTTAGGGTTAGGCTTAACGTTAGGCTGAGGGTTAGGGTGAGGGTGAGGGTTAGGGTTAGGGTGAGGGTTAGGTTTATGGTTATGGGGAGGGTTAGGATGAGGGTTAGGGTTAGTATTAGGGTTAGGGTGAGGGCTCGGGTGAGGGTCAGGGTTAGGGTTAGGGTTAGGGTGAGGTTTAGAGTTAAAGTTAGGGTTAAGGTGAGGCTGAGTTTGAGGGTTAGGGTTAGAGTTAGGATTAGGATTAAGGTGAGGTTTAGGGTGATTTTGAGGCTTAGGGTTAGGGTTCGGGTTTGGCTTAGGTTTACACTGAGGGTGAGGGTGAAATTTAGGGTTAGGATTAGGGTTCAAGTGAGGGTGAGTGTTTGTTTTAGGGTTAGGTTTAGGGTTAGGTTCAGGGTTAGGCTGATGGTGAGGTTGAGGGTGATGTTTAGGGTTAGTTTAAGGGTTAGGTTAAGGGTTAGGGGGAGGTTTAGGATGAGGGTTAGGGTTAGGATTAGGGTTAGGGTGAGGGGTAGGGTAAGGTTGAGGTTTAATGTTAGGGTTAGTGTGAGAGTTATGGTTAGGGTTACTGTGAGAGTAGGATTCGGGTTAAGTTTAGGGTTAGGGTGAGGGTTAGGGTAAGGGTTACGGTGAGGTTGAGGGTTAGGGTTAGGTTGAGGTTTAGGGTTAAGATTAAGTTTAAGGTGAGGGTTAGGGTTAGGGTAAGAGTTACGGTGAGGGTGAGGGTTAGGGTTAGGTTGAGGGTTAGGGTTGGATTTGTGTTAGGGTGAGGGATAGGGTGAGGGTGATTGTTAGAGTAAGGGTTTGATTTAGGGTTAAGCTGAGCATGAGGTTGAGGGTGAGGGTTAGGGTTAGGGTTAGTGTGAGGTTTAGTGTTAGTTTTAGGGTTACAGTTAGGATTAGGGTGAGGGTGAGGTTTAGGGGTAGAGTTAGTGTTAGGGTGAAGGTTAGGGTTAGGGTGAGGGTTAGGGTGGGGGTGAGAGTAAGGGTAAGGTGAGGGTTAGGCTGAGGGTGAGGGTTATGGTAAGGGTGAGGTTTAGGTTTAGGGTGAGGGTTAGGGTTAGGGTGAGGGTGAGGGTGTGGGTTAGAATGAGGATTAGTGTTAGGGTTAGTGTGAGGTTTACCGTGAGGATGAGTGTTAGGGTTAGGGTTAGGGCTAGGGTTTAGTTGAGGTTTAGGGTTAGTGTTAGGATGAGATTTAGGGTTAGGGTGATGGTTAGGGTTAGTGTGAGGCTTAGTGTTCAGGTTAAGTTTAGTGTTAAGGTGAGGGTAAATGTTAGAGTGAGGGTGTGGTTTAGAGTGAGGTTAAGGGTTAGGGTGAGGGTTAGGGTTAAGGTTAGGGTTTTTGTTAAGATTATGGTTAGGATTACTGTTACTGTGAGGGGGAGTGTTAGGGATAGGGTTAGGATTAGTATTAGGGTTAGTGTTAGGTTGAGGGTAAGTGTTAGGGTGAGGGTTAGGGTTAGGGTGAGGTTTATGGTTAGGGTGAAGGTCAGGGTGAGGGTTAGGGTTACATTGAGCATGAGGGTTAGGGTTAGGTTGAGGGTTAGGTTTAGGGTTAGGGTGAGTTTAGGGTTAGGGTTAGTGTGAAGGTTAGTGTTAGGGTTAGTGTTACTGGTAGGGTGAGGGTAAGTATTAGTGTGATGTTTAATGTTAGGGTGAGGATTATGGTTAGGGTGAGGGTTAGGGTTATTGTTAGGGTTAGGGTTAGGGTTAGAGTTAGGGTTAGGGTGAGTGTGAGATTTAGGGTTAGAGTTAGGGTGAGGTTTAGGGTTAGGGTGAGTGTTAGGGTTAGGGTTAGGGTTAGGCTTAGGCTTAGGCTTAGACCAAGCATGAGGGTGAGGATTAGGGTGCGGGTTAGGGTTATGGTTAGTGTCAGGTTTAGGATGAGGTTTAGGGTTAGGGTGAGGGTTAGGGTGAGGGTTAGGGTGAGGGTTAAGGTTAGGGATAGGGTTAGGTTTAGGATTAGGTTTAGGGTGAGGGTGAGTGTGAGGCTTAGGGTTAGGGTTAGGATTAGGCTTAGAGTTAGGGTGAGGGTTAGGGTTAGAGTTTGGGTTAGGGTGCAGGTGAGGCTGAGGATTAGGGTTAGGTTTAGGGTTAGATTTAGGGTTAGGTTTAGCGTTAGTGTTAGTGTTAGGTTTAGGGTTACGGTGAGGGTTAGGGTAAGGGTTAGGGTTAGGCTTAGGTTAGGCTGAGGGTGTCTGTGGGGGTGAGAATTAGAGTTAGGGTTAGGGTTAGGCTTAGGGTTAGGTTTATTGTTAGTGCTATGGTTAGGGTTAAGTTTGCAATGAGGGTGAGGTTGAGGGGAAGGGTGAGGGTTAGTGTTAGGGTTAGTGTTATTGTTAGGGTTAGGGCTAGAGTTATGGTGAGGTTGAGGGTGAGGGTGAAGGATAGGGTTAAGGTGCGTTTTAGGGTTAGGGATAGGGTTAGGGTGAGGGTGAGTTTTAGGGTGAGGGTGAGGTTTAATGTTAGGGTTAGGGTGAGAGTTAGGGTTAGGGTTAGGGTGAGAGTAGGATTCAGGTTAAGTTTAGGGTTAGAGTGTGGGTTAGTGTAAGGGTTACGGTGAGGTTGAGGGTTAGGGTTAGGTTGAGGTTTAGGGATAAGATTAGGTTTAATGGTGGGTGAGGGTTAGGGTTAGGGTAAGGTTTACGGTGAGGATGAGGGTTAGGATTAGGTTTAGAGTTAGGATTTGTGTTAGGGTGAGGGTGAGGGTTAGGGTAAGGGTTTGGCTTAGGCTTAGGTTTAAGCTGAGCGTGAGGTTGAGGGTGAGGGTTAGGGTTAGTGTGAGGTTTAGTGTTAGGGTTAGGGTTAGAGTTAGGATTAGGGTGAGGTTTAGGGGAAGAGTTAGTGTTAGGGTGAATTTAGGCTTAGGGTGAGGGTTAGGTTGTGGGTGACTGTAAGGGTAAGGTGAGGGTTAGGCTGAGGGTGAGGGTCACGGTACGGGTGAGAATTAGGGTTAGGTCGAGGGTTAGGGTTAGGGTTAGGGTTAGGGTGAGAGTGAGGGTTAGATTGATGATTAGTGTTAGGGTTAGTGTGAAGTTTAACATGAGGGTTAGGGCTAGGGTTAGGTTGAGGTTTAAGGTTAGTGTTAGTGTGAGGTTTAGGGTTAGGGTGATTGTTAGGGTTAGTGTGAGGCTTAGTGTTTGGGTTAAGCTTAATGTTAAGGTGAGGGTAAGTGTTAGCGTGAGGGTTAGGTTTAGGGTGAGGGTAATGATTAGGGTGAGGGTTAGGGTTAGGGTTAGGGTTTTTGTTAGGTTTAGGGTTAGGGTTGTTGTTAGGGTTAGGGTTCCGGTTAAGGTGAGGGTGTGGGTTATTGTTAGGGTTAGGATTAGGGTTAGTGTTAGGGTGAGGGTAAGTGTTAGGGTGAGTGTTAGGGTTAGGGTGAGGGTTATGGTTAGGATGAGGGTCAAGATTAGGGTTAAGGTTACTTTGAGCATGAGGGTTAGGGTTATGTTGAGGTTTAGGGTTAGGGTTAGGGTTAGGGTGAGGTTAGGGTTAGGGTTATTGTGAGGGTTAGTGTTAGGGTTAAGGTTAGGGGTAGGGTGAGGGTAAGTGTTATGGTGAGGTTTAGGGTTAGGGTGAGTATTATGGTTAGGGTGAGGGTTAGTGTTATTGTTAGGGTTATGGTTAGGTTTAGATTTAGGGTTAGGGTGAGGGTGAGATTTAGGGTTAGAGTTAGGGTTAGTTTTAGGGTTATTGTTAGGGTGAGGGTTAGGGTTAGGTTTTGGCTTAGGCTTAGGCTTAGGCCGAGCATGAGGTTGAGGGTTAGGGTTATGGTTAGTGTCAGGTTTAGGATGAGGTTTAGGGTTAAGGTTAGGGTTAGGGTGAGGGCTAGGCTGAGGGTTAGGGTTAGGGATTGGGTTAGGTTTAGGATTACGGTTAGGGTGAGTGTGAGTGTGAGGCTTAGGGTTAGGGTTAGGGTTAGGCTTAGAGTTAGGGTGAGGGTTATGGTTAGGGTTTGGTTTAGGGTAAGGGTTAGGGTTATGGTGAGGGTTAGGCTTAGGCTTAGGGTTAGGCTTAGGGTTAGGCTTATTGTTAGTGTTATTTTTAGGATTAGTGTTATTGTTAGGGTTAGGTTTAGAGTTATGGTGAAGGTGAGGCTGAGGATTAGTGTTAGGGTTAGGGTCAGGTTTAGGGTTAGGGTTAGGATTAGGACAAGGGTGAGGGCGAGGTTTAGTTTTAGATATAGGGTTAGGGGGAGGGTTACTTTGAGGGTTAGGGTTAGGGTTAGTTTTAGGTTTAGGGTAAGGTTGAGGGTTAGGTTGAGGTTTAGGGTAAGGGTGAGTGTTAGGGTTAGAGTTAGGTTTAGGCTTAGGGTTAGGCTGAGTGTGAGGTTGGGGTGAGGATTAGGGTTAGGGTGATGGTTAGGGTAGGTTAGGGTGAGGGTTAGGAGGAGGTTTAGGGTTAGGATTAGGGTTAGGCTGAGGGTGAGGATGAGGTTATTGTTACGGTGAGGGTTAGGGTTAGGGTTATTGTTAGTGTAATGGTTAGGGTGAAGTTTGCGGTGAGGGTGAGGCTGTGGGTGAGGGTCATGGTTATGGTTATGGTTAGGGTTAGGGTTAGGGTTAGAGTTAAGGTTAGGTTGTGGGTGAGGGTGAGTGTTAGTGTTAGGGTGAGTTTTAGGGAGAGGTTTAGGGTTAGGGTTTGGGTTAGGTTTAGGGTGAGGGTGAGGTTTAGGATTAGAGTTAGGATTGAGGGGAGGGTTAGGGTGAGGTTTAGGGTTAGGGTTAGGATGAGGGTGAGGGTTAGGTTGAGGTTTAGGGATAGGGTTAGGTTTAGGATTAGGGTTAGGGTGAGGGTGAGTGTGAGGGTTAGGGTGAGGGTTAGGCTTAGGCTTAGGGTTTGTCTGAGGGTGATGGTGGGGGTGAGGATTAAGGTTAGGGTGATGGTAAGGGTTAGGGTTAGTGTTATTGTTAGGATTCGTTTTAGGGTTAGGATTAGGGTGAGGATGAGGTTTAGGGGTAGAGCTAGGGTTAGGGTGAGTGTTAGGCTTAGGGTGAGTGTTAGAGTGGGGGTGACGTTAAGGGTAAAGGTGAGGTTTAGGCTGAGGGTGAGGGTTACGGTAAGGGTTAGGGTTAGGGTCAGGGGGAAGGATAGGGTTAGGGTTAGGGTGAGGGTGAGGGTTAGGGTTAGATTGGGGATTAGTGTTAGGGTTAGTGTGAGGTTTAGGGTGAGGATGCGGTTTAGGGTTAGGGTGAGGTCTAGGGTGAGGATGAGGGTTAGGGTTAGTGTTAGGGTGAGGTTTAGTGTTAGGGATAGGGTTAGGATTAATGTGACGGTTAAGCTTAAGGTGAGGGTTAGGGTGAGGGTGAGGTTTAGGGTTAGGGTTTGGATTAGGAATAGGGTTAGTGTTAGGGTGAGTGTGAGGTTTAGGTTTAGCGTTAGTGTTAGGCTTAGGGTTAGGCTGAGGGTGAGGGTGAGGTTGAGGGTTATTGTTAGAGTGAGGGTTAGGGTTAGGGTTAGGGTGAGAGTTAGGGTTCGGGTTAAGTTTAGGGTTAGAGTGAGGATTAGGGTAAGGGTTACAGTAAGGGTGAGGGTTAGTTTTAGGTTGAGGGTTAGGGTTAGGGTTAGGGTGAGGGTTAGGATGAGGGTTAGGGTTTGGATTAGGTTTAGGGTGAGGGCTAGGGTGAGGGAGAGGTTTAGGGTTAGGGTTAGGGTGAGGTTTAGGTTTAGGTTTAGGGTTACGGATAGGGTGAGGGTGAGGTTTAGGGTTAGAGTTAGGGTTAGGTTGAGGCTGATGGTGAGGGTTAGGGTTAGGGTTAGTGTTAGAGTTAGGTTTACGGTGAGGGTTAGGGTGAGAGTGAGGGTTAGGCTTAGTGTTAGGATTAGGATTAGGGTAAGGGTTAGCATGAGGGTGAGGGTGAGGGTGAGGGTGAGGGTTAGGGATAGGGTAAGGTTTAGGGATAGGGTTAGTTTGAGATTTAGGGTTCGGGTTAAGTTTACGGTTAGGGTGAGGGTTAGGGTTAGGGTTACGGTGAGCGTGAGGGTTAGGGTTAGGTTGAGGGTTAGGGTTAGATTTAGGATTAGGGTGAGGGTTAGGTTTAGGGTTTGGGTGAGGTTTAGGGTGAGGTTTTGGGTTAGAGTTAGGTTTAGGGGCAGGGTTAGGGTAAGGTTTAGGGTTAGGGTTTGTGTTAAGGTTAGGGTGATTGTTACGGTTAGGGTTAGGATTAGGGTTATTGTTAGTGTTATGGTTAGGGTGAAGTTTGCGGTGAGGTTGAGGCTGAGGGTGAGGGTTATGGTTATGGTTAGGGTTAGGGTTAGTGTTATTGTTAGGGTTAGGTTTAGAATTAAAGTTAGATTGAGGGTGAGGGTGAGGGTGAGTGTTAGAGTTAGAGTGAGTTGTAGGGTGAGGTTTTGGTTTAGGGTTAGGGTTAGGGTTAGGGTGAGGGTGAGATTTAGGGTTAGAGTTAAGGTTGAGGGGAGGGTTAGGTTGAGGTTTAGGGTTAGGGTTAGGATGAGGGTGAGGGTTAGGTTGAGGTTTAGGGATAGGGTTAGGTTTAGGATTAGGGTTAGGGTGAGGGTGAGTATGAGTGTTAGGGTGAGGCTTAGGGTTAGGCTGAGGGTGATGTTGTGGGTGAGGATTAATGTTAGGGTGATGGTAAGGGTTAGGGTTAGTGTTATTGTTAGGGTTAGGGTTAGAGTTAGGATTAGGGTGAGGGTGAGGTTTAGCGGTAGATATAGGGTTAGGGTGAGTGTTAGGCTTAGGGTGAGGGTTAGGGTGGGTGTGAGGGTAAAGTTAAAGGTGAGGGTTAGGCTGAGGGTGAGGGTTATGGTAAGGGTTAGAGTTAGGTTTAGGGGGAGGGATATTGTTAGGGTTAGGGTGAGGGTGAGGGTTAGATTGAGGATTAGTGTTAGGGTTAGTGTAAGGTTTAGGGTGAGGATGCGGGTTAGGATTAGGGTGAGGTCTAGGGTGAGGAAGAGGTTTAGGGGTAGTGTTAAGGTGAGGTTTAGGGTTAGGGTGATGGTTAGGGTTAGTGTTATGGTGAGGTTTAGTGTTAGGGTTAGGGTTAGCATTAATGTTAGGGTTAGGCTTAAGGTGAGGGTTAGAGTGAAGGTGAGGTTTTAGGTTGAGGGTTAGGATGAGGGTTAAGGTTAGAATTAGGGTTAGTGTGAGGGCTAGGGTGAGGGTGAGGTTTAGGGTTAGGGTTAGGGTGATGTTTAGGGTTAGGGTTAGGGTTACTGATAGGGTGACGGTGAGGTTAAGGGTTATTGTTAGGGTTAGGGTGAGGCTGAGGTTGAGTGTTAGGTTTAGTGTTAGTGTTAGAGATAGGGTTACAGTGAGGATAAGGGTGAGGGTGAGGGTTATGCTTAGTGTTAGGATTAGGTTTAGGGTAAGGGTTAGGGTGAGTGTGAGGGTTAGGGTTACAGTGAGCGTGATTGTTAGGGTTAGGTTGAGGGTGAGGGTTAGGCTTAGGATTAGGGTGAGGGTGAGGGTGCGGCTTAAGGTTATGGTAAAGGATAGGGGTAGGGTTAGGGTGAGAGTTAGGTTTCAGGTTAAGTTTAGGGTTAGGGTGAGGATTAGGTTTAGGATTAGGGTGAGCCTGAGGGTTAGGGTTAGGTTGAGGTTAGGGTTAGGCTTAGGATTATTGTGAGGGTTAGGGTTAGGCTTAGGGTGAGGTTTAAGGTGAGATTTTGGATTAGGGTTAGGGTTAGGTTTAGGGTGAGGGTGAGGTTTAGTGTTAGCGTTAGGTTTAGGGGCAGGGTTAGGGTGAGGTTTAGGTTTAGGATTATGGTGAACGTGCGGTTTAGGGTTAGGTTGAGTGTTAGGGTGAGGCTTAGGATTAAGGTGAGGGTTAGGTTTAGGGTTAGTGTGAGATTTAAGGTGAGGTTTTGGATTAGGGTTAGGGTTAGGGTTAGGGTGAGGGTGAGGTTTAGGGATAGAATTAGGTTTAGGGGCAGGTTTAGGGTGAGGTTTAGGGTTAGGGTTAGTGTTAGGGTTAGGGTGAGGTTTAGGGTTAGGGTTATTGTTTGGGTTAGGGTTATTGTTAGTGGTATGGTTAGGGTTAAGTTTGTGGTGAGGGTGAGGCTGAGGGTGAGGTTTATGGTTAGGGTTAGGGTTAAGGTTAGTGTTATTGTTAGGGTTGGGTTAGAGTTAAGGGTAGGTTGAGGGTTAGGGTGAGGGGAGGGTTAGGGTGAGGTTTAGATTGAGGTTTAGGGTTAGTGTTAGGATTAGGGTTAGCGTGAGGGTGAGGTTTAGGGGTAGAGTTAGGGTTAGGGGAGGGTTAGGGTGAGGTTTAGGTTTAGGGTTAGGTTGAGGATGAGGGTTCCCATGAGGTTTAGGGATAGGGTTAGGTTTAGGATTAGGGTTCAGGTGAGGGTGAGTGTGAGGGTTAAGGTGAGGGTTAGGCTTAGGCTGAGGTTTAGGCTGAGGGTGAGGGTGGGGGTGAGGATTAGGGTTAGGGGGATGGTAAGGGTTAGTGTTAGTGTTATTTTTAGGGTTAGGGTTAGAGTTACTCTTAGTGTGAGCGTGGGGGTGAGGGTTAGTGTTAGGGTTAGTGTGAGGTTTAGGTTTAGGGTTATTTTTAGGGTTATTGTGAGGGTGAGGTTTAGCGTTAGTTATAGGGTTAGGGGGAGGGTTAGGGTGAGGGTGACGGTTATGGTTAGTGTTAGGGTTATGGTGAGGTTGAGGGTTAGGTTGAGGTTTAGAGTTAGAGTTAGGGTTAGGGTTAGTGTGAGGGTTAGTGTTCGGATTAGGGTTATTTTTAGGGTGAGGGTTTGGGTTAGGGTGAGGGTTATGGTTAGGGTGAGGGTTAGGGTTAGGATCATTGTTATTGTTAGGTTTACGGTTATTCTGAGGGTGAGGGTGAGGATGAGGGTTAGGGTTAGGGTGAGGTTTATGGTTATAGTTAGGGTTAGGGTTAGTGTTAGTGTTATTGTTAGGGTTATGGTTAGAATTAAGTTTAGGTTGCGGGTGAGTGTGAGTGTTAGGGTTAGGGTGATTTTTAGGGTGAGGTTTAGGGTTAGGGTTAGGGTTAGGGTTAGGGTGAGTGTGAGGTTTAGTGTTAGAGTTAGGGTTGAAGAAAGGGTTAGGGTGAGATTTAGGGTTAGGGTTAGGATGAGGGTGAGGGTTAAGTTGGGGTTTAGGGATAGGGTTAGGTTTAGGATTAGGGTTAGGGTGAGGGGGAGTGTGAGGGTTAGGGTGAGGGTTAGGCTTAGGCTTAGGGTTAGGCTGAGGTTGATGGTGGTTGTACGGATTAAGGTTAGGGTGATGGTAAGTGTTAGGGTGGGTGGGACGGTAAGGGTAAAGGTGAGGTTTAGCCTGAGGGTGAGAGTTACGCTAAGGGTTAGGGTTAGGGTTAGGGGGAGGGATAGGGTTTGGGTTAGGGTGAGGGTGAGGGTTAGATTGAGGATTAGTTTTAGGGTTAGTGTGAGGTTTAGGGTGAGGATGAGGATTAGGATTAGGGTGAGGTCTAGGGTGAGGATGAGAGTTAGGGTTAGTGTTAGGGTGAGGCTTAGGGTTAGGGTGATGGTTAGGGTTAGTGTTAGGGTGAGGTTTAGTGTTAGGGTTAGGGTTAGGATTAATGTGAGGGTTAAGCTTTAGGTGAGGGTTAGGGTGAGGGTGAGGTTTAGGGTTAGGTTTAGGATTAGGAATAGGGTTAGGGTTAGGGTAAGTGTGAGGTTTAGGGTTAGAGTTAGTGTTAGGCTTAGGGTTAGGCTGAGGGTGAGGGTGAGGGTGAGGGTTATTGTTAGGTTGAGCATTAGGTTTAGGGTTAGGGTGAGAGTTAGGGTTCGGGTTAAGTTTAGGGTTAGAGTGAGGATTAGGATAAGGGTTACAGTGAGGGTGAGGGTTAGGGTTAGGTTGAGGGTTAGGGTTAGGGTGATTGTCAGGGTGAGGGTGAGGGTTAGGGTTAGTGTTAGGGTGAGGGTTAGGATGAGGGTTAGGGTTCGGATTAGGGTTAGGGCGAAGGCTAGGGTGACGGTTAGGTTTAGGTTTAGGGTTAGGGTGAGGTTTAGGTTTAGGTTTAGTGTTAAGGATAGGGTGAGGGTGAGGTTTAGGGTTAGAATTAGGGTTAGGTTGAGGCTGAGGGTGGGGGTTAGGGTTAGGGTTAGTGTTAGAGGTAGTGTTAGAGTTAGGGATATGGTGAGGTTTAGGGTCAAAGTGAAGTTTAGGCTTAAAGTTAGGATTAGGATTAGGGTAAGGGTTAGGGTGAGGGTGAGGGCGAGGGTTAGGGTTAGGGTAAAGTTTAGGGGTAGGGGTAGGGTGAGATTTAGGGTTCTGGTTAAGTTTAGGGATAGGGTGAGTGTTAGGGTTAGGGTTACGGTGAGTGTGAGGGTTAGGGTTAGGTTGAGGGTTAGGGTTAGGCTTAGGATTTGGGTTAGTGATAGGGTTCGGGTTAGGGTGAGGTTTAGGGTGAGGTTTTGGGTTAGAGTTAGGTTTAGGGGCAGGGTTAGGTGATGTTTATTGATGTTTATTGTTAGTGTTAAGGTTAGGGTGAGGGTTACGGTTAGGGTTAGGGTTATGGTTACTGTTAGTGTTATGGTTAGGGTGAAGTTTGCGGTGAGGGTGAGGGTTATGGTTATGGTTATGGTTATAGTTAGTGTTAGTGTTAGTGTTTGGGTTAGGGTTAGAGTTAAGGTTAGGTTGAGGGTGAGGTTGAGTGTTAAGGTTAGGGTGAGTTGTAGGGTGAGGTTTAGGGTTAGGGTTAGGGTGAGGGTGAGGTTTAGGGTTAGAGTTAAGTTTGAGGGGAGGGTTAGGGTTAGGTTTAAGGTTAGGGTTAGGATGAGGGTGAGGGTTAGGTTGAGGTTTAGGCATAGGGTTAGGTTTAGGATTAGGGTTAGGGTGAGGGTGAGTATGAGGGTTAGTGTGAGGGTTAGGGTGAGGCTTAGGTAAGGTTTAGAGGGAGGGTTAGGATGAGAGTTAGGGGTAGGATTAGGGTTAGGGTGAAGGCTAGGGTTAGGGTGAGGTTTAGGGTTAGGGTTTATGTTAGGATTAATGTTAGGGTTAGGTTTAAGGTGAGGGTAAGGGTTATGGTTAGAGTTATGGTGAGGGTGAGGGTTACCTTTAGGGTTAGGGTGAAGGTTAGGTTTAGGGTTAGGATTAGGGTTAGGGTGAGGGTTAGGTTTAGGATTAGTAGGAAGGTTAGTTCGAGGGTTAGGGTTAGGGTTAGTTTTAGGGTTAAGGTTAGGGTGATGGTTAGGTTGAGGTTTAGGGTTATTGTTAGAGTTAGGGTTAGGATTAGGGTTAGGGTGAGGGTGAGTGTGAGGGTTAGGGTTAGGCATAGGCTTAGGCTTAGGGTTAAGCTGAGGGTGAGGGTGGGAGTGAGGATTAGAGTTAGGGTGATTGTTAGTGTTAGTGTTAGGGTGAGGGTTAGGATGAGGGTTAGCGTTAGGATTAGGGTTAGGGTGAGGGTGAGGGTTACTGTGAGAGTTAGTGTGAGGGTTAGGGTTAGTTTTAGGGTTAGGCTTAGTGTTAGGCTGAGGGTTTGGTTGAGGATGAGGATTAGGGTTAGGTTAGGGTGAGCTTTAGTGTTAGGGTTAGGTTATATTTACGGTTAGGGTGAGTGTGAGGTTTAGGGGTAGAATTAGGGTTAGGGTGAGGGTTAAGTTTACGGTGAGGTTTAGGGTGGGGGTGATGGTAAGGGTAAAGGTGAGGTTTAGGATGAGAGTGAGAGTTATGATAAGGGTGAGGGTTAGTGTTAGGGTGAGGGTTAGTGTTAGGGTGAGTGTAAGGGTTAGATTGAGGATAAGTGTTAGGGTTAGTGTGAGGTTTAGGGTGAGGATGAGGGTTAGGGTTAAGGTGAGGGTAAGTGTTAGGGTGCGGGTTAGGGTTAGGGGGAGGGTTATGGTTAGGGTGAGGATTAGGGTTAGGATTAGGGTCATTGTTAGCATTTCGGTTAGGGTTACAGTTACGGTGAGAGTGAGGGTGAGGGTGAGGATTAGGGTTAGGGTTAGTGTTAGGCTGAGGGTAAGTTTTAGGATGAGGGTTAGGGTTAGTGGGAGGGTTATGGTTAGGGTGAGGTTTAGGGTTAGGGTTATGGTTACGTTGAGCGTAAGGGTTAGGGTTAGGTTTAGTGTTAGGGTGAGGTTAGGGTTAGTGTGAGGGTTAGAGTTGGGGTTAGGGTTAGTGTTACGGTGAGGGTAAGTGTTAGGGTCAGGGTTTGGGTTAGGGTGAGGGTAATGTTTAGGTTAGGGTTAGGATTAGGGTTAGGGTTATTGTTAGGGTTCGGTTTAGGTTTAAGGTTACAGTGAGGGTGAGGGTTAGGGTTAGGGTTAGGGTGAGGTTTAGGGTTAAAATTAGGGTTAGGGTGAGGGTTAGGTTGAGGGTTAGGGTTAGGCTTAGTGTTAGGGTTAGGGTTAGGGTGAGAGTTAGTAGGAGGGTTAGGGTTAGGGTTAGGGTTAGGATTAGGGTTAGGGTTAAGTTGAGGGTGTTAGGGTCAGGTTTAGGCTTAGGCTTAGGTTTAGGATGAGGGTGAAGTTGACGGTGAGGGGTAGGGTTAGGGTGAGGTTAAGGGTAAGGGTTAGTTGGAGGCTTAGGATGAGTGTTAAGGTTAGGATTAGGGTTAGGGTGAGGGCTAGGGTGAGGGTGAGGTTTAGGGTTAGGGTTAGGGTGAGGTTTAGGGTTAGGGTTAGGGTGAGAGTTAGGGTTCGGGTTAAGTTTACGGTTAGGTTGAGGGTTAGGGTAAGGGTTATTTTCAGGGTAAGGGTTAGGGTTAGGATGAGGGTTAGGGTTAGGATTAGGGTTAGGGTGAGGGTGAGGGTGAGGGTTAGGGTTAGTGTTAGGGTGAGGATTAGGATGAGAGTTAGGGTTAGGATTAGGGTTAGGGTGAGGGCCAGGGTGAGGTTGAGTTTTCGGGTTAGGGTTAAGGTGAGATTTAGGGTTAGGGTTAGGGTTAGTGTTAGGGTGAGTATGAGATTTAAGGTTAGAATTAGGGTTAGGGTGAGGCTGAGCGTGAGGGTTAGGTTTAGGGTTAGTGTTAGAGTTAGGGTTAGGGTGAGGGTTAGGTCGAGGTTTAGGGTTAGGGTTAGTGTTATGTTTAAGTTTAAGGTGAGGGTTAGCTTGAGGTATTGGTTTAAGGTTAGGGTTAGGGTTAAGATTAGGGTTAGGGTGAAGGTTAGGGTGAGTGTGAGGGTTAGGGTTAGGGTTAGGGTTAGACTTAGGTTTAGGCTGAGGGTGAGGGTGAGGGTTAGGGTGAGGGTGAGGGTTAGGCTTAGGGTGAGGGTTAGGTGTATGGTTAGGGTGAAATTTAGGGTTCAGGTTAAGTTTAGGGATAGGGTGAGGATTAGGGTTAGGGTTATGGTGAGGGTTAGGATGAAGATTAGGGTTAGGATTAGGCTTAGTGTGAGGGCTAGGGTGAGGGTGAGGCCTAGTGTTAGTGTTTCGGTGAGGTTTAGGTTTAGGGTTAGGAGTAGGATGAGGGTTAGGGTTACGGTTTGGGTGAGGTTTAGGGTTAGGCTGAGGGTTAGGGTTGGGATTTGGGTTAGGGTTAGGGTGAGTTTTAGGGTTACAGTTAGGGTTATGGGGAGTGTTAGGTAGAGGATTAGGGATAGGTGTAATGTTAGGGTTAAGGTTAGGGTTAGGGTTAGGGTCAGGGTTAGGGTTAGGATAAGGGTTAGGGTTAGGGTGAGGATTAGGTTGAGGTTTAGGGTTAGGGTTAGGTTTTGCTTTAGGGTTAAGGTGAGTGTGAGGGTTAGGGTTAGGGTTACGCTTAGGCTTAGGGTTAGGCTGAGGGTGAGGGTGTGTGTGAGGATTAGGGTTAGGGTGATGGTTAGGTTTAGGGTTAGCGTGAGGGTTAGGATGAGGATTAGGGTTAGGGTGAGCGTTAGGTTGAGGGTGATAGTACGTGTAAAGGTGAGGGTTAGGCTGAGGGTGAGGGTTAAGATAAGGGTGAGGGTTAGGATTAGGGTGAGGGTTTGGGTAAGGGTTCGGTTTAGGTTTAGGGTGAGGATTAAATTGAGGAATAGGGTTAGGGTTAGTGTGAGATTTACGGTGAGGATGAGGAATACGGTTAGCGTGAGGGTGAGGGTTAGAATTAGGGTTAGCGTGAGGGATACCGTGAGGGTGAGGGTTAGGGTTAGGGTTAGGGTTAGGGTTAGGGTGAGGTTTAGGATTAGAGTGAGAGTTAGGGTTATTGTGAGGGGTAGTGTGAGGGTTAGTGTTAGTGTTAGGGGAGGGTAATTGTTAGGTTGAGGGTTAGGTTTAGGGTGAGGGTTATGGTTAGGGTTAGGTTTAGGGTTACATTTACGTTGAGGGTGAATGTGAGGGTTAGGGTTAGGCTTAGGTTTAGTGTTAGGGTAAGGGTTAGATTTAGGGTTAGGTTGAGGGTGAGGTTTAGGGGTAGAGTTAGAATTAGGGTGGGGGTTAGGGTGAGGGTTAGGGTTAGGGAGAGGGTTAGGGTGGGGGTGACGGTAAGGGTAAACGTGAGGGTTAGGCCGAGGATGAGGGTTAGGGTTAGGGTCAGGGCTAGGGTGAGGGTGAGGGTTAGGGTTAGTTTTAGGGTGAGTTTTAGGGTTAGGGTGATGGTTAGGGTTGGTGTGAGGGTTAATGTTAGGGTTAGGTTAATGTTAGGGTGAGGGTTAGTCTTAGGGTGAGGGTTATGGTTAGGGTGAGGGTCAGGGTTAGTGTTAGGGTTAGAGTTAGGGTTAGTGTGAGGGTTAGGGTTATGGTGAGGGTAAGGTTGAGGGTTAGGGTTGGGGTTAGGATGAGGTTTAGGTTTAGGTTTAGGGTTAGAGTTAGGTTTAGGGTGAGGGTGATTTTTAGGGTTAGAGTTAGGGTTAGTGTTAGGGTTAAGGTTAGGGTGAGGGTGAGAGTGAGGGTTAGGGTTAGGCTTAGGCCTAGGCTTAGGCTTAGCCCGAGCATGAGGGTTAGGGTTAGTGTTAGGGTGAGTGTTATTGTTAGGGTGAGGGTTAGGGTTAGGGTTAGGTTTAGAGTTAGGTTTAGTGTTAGCGTTAGGGTTACGGTGAGGGTAAGTGTGAGGCTTACGGTTGGGGTTAGGATGAGGTTTAGGATTAGGTTTAGGGTTAGAGTTAGGTTTAGGGTGAGTGTAAGGTTTAGGATTAGAGTTAGGGTTAGGGTTAGTGTTAGGGTTAGGGTTAGGATGAGTGTTAAGTTTAGGATGAGGTTTAGGGTGAGGGCTATTGTGAAGGTGAGGTTTAGGGTTAGGGTTAGGGTGAGGTTTAGGGTTAGGGTTAGGTTTAGGGTGAGGGTTAGGTTTAGGGTTAGAGTTAGGGTTAGAGTGAGGCTGAGGCTGAGGGTTAGGTTTAGGGTTAGTGTTAGATTTAGGGTTAGGGTGAGGGTTAGGTTGAGGTTGAGGGTTAGGCTTAGAGTTAGGATTAGGATTATGGTAAGTGTTAGGGTGAGTGTGAGGGTTAGGGTTAGGGTTAGGGTTAGGCTTAGGGTTAGGTTGAGGGTGAGGGTGAGCGTGAGGGTTAGGGTGAGGGTTAGGGTTAGGGTTAGGGTGAGAGTTAGGGTTCAGGTTAAGTTTAGGGTTAGGGTGAGGGTTAGGGTTAGGGTTAGGGTGAGGGCTAGGATTAGAGTTAGGGTTACGGTGACATGAGGGTTAGGGTTAGGGTGAGGGTTAGGGTTATGGTGAGGGTAAGGTTGAGGGTGAGGGTTGGGGTTAGGATGAGGTTTAGGTTTAGGTTTAGGGTTAGAGTTAGGTTTAGGGTGAGGGTGATTTTTAGGGTTAGAGTTAGGGTTAGTGTTAGGGTTAAGGTTAGGGTGAGGGTGAGTGTGAGGGTTAGGGTTAGGCTTAGGCCTAGGCTTAGGCTTAGCCCGAGCATGAGGGTTAGGGTTAGTGTTAGGGTGAGTGTTATTGTTGGGGTGAGGGTTAGGGTTAGGGTTAGGTTTAGAGTTAGGTTTAGTGTTAGCGTTAGGGTTACGGTGAGGGTAAGTGTGAGGCTTACGGTTGGGGTTAGGATGAGGTTTAGGATTAGGTTTAGGGTTAGAGTTAGGTTTAGGGTGAGTGTAAGGTTTAGGATTAGAGTTAGGGTTAGGGTTAGTGTTAGGGTTAGGGTTAGGATGAGTGTTAAGTTTAGGATGAGGTTTAGGGTGAGGGCTATTGTGAAGGTGAGGTTTAGGGTTAGGGTTAGGGTGAGGTTTAGGGTTAGGGTTAGGTTTAGGGTGAGGGTTAGGTTTAGGGTTAGAGTTAGGGTTAGAGTGAGGCTGAGGCTGAGGGTTAGGTTTAGGGTTAGTGTTAGATTTAGGGTTAGGGTGAGGGTTAGGTTGAGGTTGAGGGTTAGGCTTAGAGTTAGGATTAGGATTATGGTAAGTGTTAGGGTGAGTGTGAGGGTTAGGGTTAGGGTTAGGGTTAGGCTTAGGGTTAGGTTGAGGGTGAGGGTGAGCGTGAGGGTTAGGGTGAGGGTTAGGGTTAGGGTTAGGGTGAGAGTTAGGGTTCAGGTTAAGTTTAGGGTTAGGGTGAGGGTTAGGGTTAGGGTTAGGGTGAGGGCTAGGATTAGAGTTAGGGTTACGGTGACGTGAGGGTTAGGGTTAGGGTGAGGGTTAGGTTTAGAATTAGGGTTAGGGTGAGCGTGAGTGTTAGGATTAGGTTTAGGGTTAGGGTTAGGGTTAGGTTTAGGGTTAGGATTAGTGTTATTGTTAGGGTTAGGGTTAGAGTTACAGTGAGGGTGAGGGTGAGGTTGAGGGTTAGGGTGAGGTTTAGGGTTAAGGTAAGGATTATGGTTAGGGTGAGGTTGAGGTTTAGGGTTAGATTTACGGTTATGGGGAGGGTTAGTTAGAGGGTTTGGGTTAGGGTTGGTGTTAGGGTTAATATTAGGGTGAGGGTTAGGTTGAGGGTTAGGGTTAGGGTTAAGTTTAGGATTAGGGTTAGGCTGAGGGTGAGGGTGCGCGTTACAGTCAGGCTTAGGCTTAGGGTTAGGCTGAGGGTGAGGGTGGGTGTGAGGATTAGGGTTATGGTGATGGTTAGGTTTAGGGTTAGGTGAGGGGTAGGGTGAGGGTGAGGGTTAGGGTAAGGCATAGACTTAGGCTTAAGTTTAGGTTGATCTTGAGGTTGACGGTGAAGGTTAGGCTTAGGGTGATGGTTAGGTTTACGATTAGGGTGAGTCTTAGGATGAGGTTTAAGGTTAGGGTGCGGGTCAGGGTGAGGATGATGGTAAGGGTAAAGGTGACCTTTATGCTGAGGATGAGGGTTAAGGTAAGGGTGATGGTTAGGGTTAGGTTTAGGGTTAGGGTAAGGGTTAGGGTTAGGGTTAGGGTGAGGGTTAGATTGAGGATTAGGGTTAGGGTTAGTGTGAGGTTTATGGTGAGGCTGAGGGTCAGGGTTAGGTTGAGGGTGAGGGTTAGAATTAGGGATAGTGTGAGGGCTAGTGTGAGGATGAGAGTTAGTATTAGGGTTAGGGTTAGGGTGAGATTTTGGGTGAGGTTTAGGGTTAGGGATATGGTTAGGTTTAGGATTAGGGTTAGGGTGACTGTGAGTGTGAGGGTTAAGGTCAGGGTTAGGCTTAGGGTTTGAGTGAGGGTTAGGGTTAGGGTTTGGGTAAGGGTGAGGGTGAGGCTAAGTATTAGGGTTAGGTTTAGGGTTAGGGTTATTTTTAGGTTTAGGCTAAGGGTTAGGATTATGGTGAGGGTTAGGTTTAGGTTTTAGGTTAGGGTGAGGGTTAGGCTGAGGGTAAGTTTTAAGGTGAGGTTTCAGGTGAGGTTGAGTATTAGGCTTAGCATTAATCTTAGGGTGAGGATTAGGGTTAGGTATAGCCTTAGGGTTAGGGTGAGGTTTAGGATTAGGGTTATGGTGAGGGTGAGGTTTAGGGTTAACATTAGGTTTAGGGTTAGGGTTATAGTGAGGGTGAGGGTGAGGGTTAGGATTAGGTTAAGGGTTAGGGTGAGGCTGAGGTTGAGAATGAGGTTGAGGGTGAGGTTTAGGGTTAGGGTTAGGTTTAGCGTGAGGTCTACGGTGAAGGTGAGGTTTAGGGTGAGGGTTAGGGTGAGGGTGATGTTGAAGGTGAGGTTTAGGCTTAAGTTGAGGGTTAGGGTTAAGGTTAGGCTTGAGGGTTAGAGTTAGGGTGATGTTTAGGGTGAGGGTGAGGGTGAGGGTATAGGTGAGCGTTAGGTTCAAGGTGAGGACAAGGGTGATGGTGAGGGTTAGGTTGAGGGTGTGGAAAAGGGTTAGGGTTAGTTTCAGGGTGAGGGTGAGGGTTAGGGTTAGCATAAGTTTTAGGGTGAGGGTTAGGGTTAGGTTTAGGGTTAGGATAAGGGTTAGGGTTAGGGTAAGGGTCAGGGTTAGGCTTAGGGTTAGGGTTAGGGTTAGAGTGAGGGATAGGCTTAGGGTTAGATTTAGGGTGAGGGTTAGGGTTAGGGTGATGTTTAGGGTAACGGTGAGGGTTAGGGTGAGGGTGAGGTTGAGCGTGAGGGTTAGTGTGAGGGTGAGCGTGAGTGGGAAGGTGACGGTGAGGGTCAGGTTTAGGGTTAGGTTTAGGGTGAGGGTATGATTTAGGGTTACTATTAGGGTTAGGGTAAGGGTTAGGCTGAGGGTTAGGGTGACGGTGAGGTTCAGGGTGTGCGTTTCTGTTAGGTAAGGGTTAGGGTTATGTTTAGGGTGACGATTAGGTTGAGTGTGAGGCATAGGGTATGTTGAGTGTTAGGCTTAGTGTGAGGGTTACAGTTAGGGTTAGGATTAGTGTGAGGATAAGGCTTAGAGTGCGGGTAAGGTTGAGACTCAGGGTTAGGGTTAGAGTTAGGGTTAGGGTGAAGTTTAGGGTGGGGGTTAGGGTGAGGGTTAGGGTTAGGGTTAGGGTTGGGTGAGGGTTAGGTTGAGTGTTAGGTTTATGGTTACGGTTAGGTTTAGGGTGCATGTTAGGGTTAGGGTTAGAGTGAGGGTGAAGGTCAGGGTTAATGTTAGGATTAGGTTTAGGGTTAGGGTGAGGCTGAGGGTGAGGCTGAGGGTGAGGGTGAGGGTGAGGATGAGGGTTAATATGAGGGTTAGTTTTAGGGTGAGGGCTATTGTGATGGTGAAGTTTAATGTGGGGGTTAGGGTTAGGGTGAGTGTTAGGGTTAGGGTTAGGGTGAGGGTTAGGGTTAGGGTGATGTTTAGGGTGAGGGTGAAGGTGAGAGTGAGGGTTCGGGTAAGGGTTAGGGTTAGGGTGAGGGTTAGGATTAGGGTTAGGGTTAGGGTGAGGGTTAGGGTTAGGGTGATGTTTAGGGTGAGGGTGAAGGTGAGAGTGAGGGTTAGGGTGAGGGGAAGGTGTAGGGTGAGGGTTAGGGAGCGGGTGAGGGTTAGGGCTATGGTGAGGGTAAGGGTTAGGCTGAGGGTTAGGTTGAGAGTGAGCATTTGTGTTAGCATCAGGGTTGGGTTAAGGGTGAGGGTTAGGGTTAGGCTGAGGGGTAGTTTTAGGGTTAGGGTGAAGGTTAGGGTTAGAGTTAGGGTTAGGCTTAGGGTGAGGTTAAGGTTTAGGTGAGAGTGAGGGTGAGGGTTATTGTTAGCCACAGGGTGAGGGTGAGGGTTAGGGTTAGGGTTAGGTTGAGTGTGAGTGTGAGGGTTAGGTTTAGGATTAGGGTTAGGGTTAGGCTGAGGTTGAGGGTATGAGTGAGGCTCACCCTAGCCCTCACTGCTAGGGTTAGGGTGAGTGGTAGGTTTAGGGTTAGATTTAGGGTGAGGTTTAGGTTTAATGAGAGGGTTAGGGTGATTGTAAGTGTTAGAGTGAGGGTTAGGGTGAGAGTGAGGTTTAGGGTGATGTTTAAGCTGAAGGTGAAAGTTAGGGAGTGTGAGAGGTTTTGGGTGAGAATGAGGGTTATGGTTTGGTTGAGGGTGAGGGTTAGGGTGAGAGTAAGGGTTAGGGTGATGTTTAGGGTGAGGGTGAGGTGTAGGGTGAGAGTTAGGGTTCAGGGAATGGGTAGGGTTAGGGTGTAGGTGAGGGTTAGTGTAAAGGTGAGGCTTAGGGTGACCATGAGGGTTAGGGTTCAGGGGAGGATTAGGGTTAGGGTTAGGGTTCGGGTTCAGGTTAGGGTGAGTGTTAGGGTTAGGTTAGGATGAGGGTTAGGCTTTTTGTGAGGGTTAGGGTTAGGGTTCGGGTTAGGGTTAATGTGAGGATAAGGGTTAGGGTAAGGGTTAGGGTGAGACTGAGGGTTAGGGTTAGCCTTAGGGTTAGGGTTAAGGTTAGGGTGGGGGTTAGGGTGAGGGTTAGTATGAGGGTTAGGGTTGGGTGAGGGTTAGGGTGATTGTAAGGTTTAGGGTGAGGGTTAGGTTGAGGTTGAGGAATAGGGTTTTTGTGAGGGTAAGGTTTAGGTTTAGGGTTAGGTTGAGGGTTAGGGTTAGCATTAGTGTTAGGGTGAGGGTGAGAGTTAGGGTGAGGGTGAGGGGTAGACTGAGGTTTAGGGTTATGGTTAGTGTTAGGGTGTGGGTTAGAGTTAGGCTTAGGGTGAGGGTGAGGGTTAGGGTAAAGGTTAGGGTCACTGTTAGGGTGAGGGTGAGGGATAGGGTTAGCATTACGGTTAGGGTTAGGTTTAGGTTGAGTGTTACGTTTAGGGTGAGGTTGAAGGTTAGGGTTAGCATTAGGGTAAGGGTTAGGGTTAGGGTGCAGGTTAGGGTTAGGGTTAGAGTGAGGGTGAGGGTCAGGGTTAGGGTTAGGATTAGGTGTAGGTTTAGGGTGAGCTTGAGGGTGAGGGTGAGCATTAGGGTGAGCGTGAAGGTGAGGGTTAAGTTTACGGTTATGTTTAGGGTGAGGTCTAAGGTGAGGGTGAGGGCTATGGTGAGGGTGAGGGTGAAGGTGATGTTTTCGGTTTCGAAAGGGTTAGGGTTAGGTTTAGGGTGAGGATTAGGGTGAGGGTGAGGTTTAAGGTGAGGGTTAGGGTTAGGGTGAGGGTCAGGGTTAGGGTTAGGGTGAGGGTTAGGGTTAGGGTGTTGTTTAGGCTGAGGGTGAGCGTGAGAGTGAGGGTTCGGGTGAGGGTGTGGGTTACGGTGTTGCTGAAGGTTAGGGTGAGAGTGAGGGTTCGGGTGAGCGTGAGGGTTAGGGTGTTGGTGAGGTTTCGGATTAGGGTTAGTTTTAGGGTTAGGGTGAGGTTTAGGGTGAGGGTGAGGGTTAGGGTTAGGGTTAGGATTAGGGTTAGGGTTAGGGTGAGGGTTAGACTGAGGGTTATGGTTAGGTTGAGGATTAGGGTAAGAGTGAGGGTTAGGGTTTGATTAAGGGTTAGGTTGAGGTTTAGGGTAAGGGTTAGGGTTAGGGTTACGGTGAGTGTGAGTGTTAAAGTTAGGGTTAGGGTGAGGGTTATGGTTGGGGTTAGGGTTAGGGTTAGGGTTAGGGTGAAGGTGAGGATGAGGGTGAGGGTTAGTGTGAGTGTTAGGGTGTGGGTTACGGTTAGGTTTAGGGTGAGGGTTAAGGTGACGATGAGTGTTAAGGTGAGGGTGAGGGTTAGGGTTAGGGTGAGTGATAGGGTGAGGTTTAGGGTCAGATTGAGTGTGAGGTTTACGGTTAGGGTTACCCTTAGGGTTATGTTGAGGGTATCAGTTAGGGTGAGATTTAGGGTGAGGGTGAATGTTTGGGTTAGCGTTAGGGTTAAGTTGAGATTAGGGTGAGGGTTAGAGTTAGGGTGAGGATTAGGGTTAGGGTTAGGGTGACGTTTAGGGTTAGGGTGTGGGTTAGGGATAGGTTTATGGATAGCGTAAGAGTTAGGTTTATGGTTAGGGTTCAAGTTAGGGTGAGTGTGAGTGTGAGCGTTAGGTTTAGGATTAGGCTTTGTGTTAGTGTTAGGCTGAGGGTGTGGGTGAGGTTGACGGTGAGGGTTAGGTTTAGGGTAATGTTTAGGGTTAGGGATAGGTTGAGGGTTAGGGTTAGGGTTAGGATGAGGGTGAGGGTGAGGATTATGGTTAGGGTTAGGGTGAGGGTTAGGTTTAGTTTGATTTTTAGGGTTAGTGTGAGGGTAAACGTTAGGGTGAGGGATAGGGTGAGGGTGAGGGATAGGTTTAGTGTTAGTGTTAGGGTGAGCATTTGGGTGAGGATTAGGATTAGGTTTAGGGTAACGGTTAGGGTTAGGGTTGAGTTTAGGGTTAGGTTTAGGGTGAAGTTTAGTGTTAGGTTTAGGGAGAGGATTAGAGTTAGTGTGAGGTTTAGGGTTACGTTTAGGGTTAGTGTGAGGATAAGGGTTAGGTGAGGGTTAGGGTGCAGGTGAGGGATAGGGTTAGTGTAAGGGTTAGGGTGACTGTTTGGTGAAGGTTAGGTTTAGGTTTAGGGTTAGGGTGAGGGGTAGGCTGAGGGTAAGTGTTAGGGTGAGGTTTCAGGTGAGGTTGAGTATTAGGCTTAGAAATAGTCTTAGGGTGAGTGTTAGGGTTAGGTATAGCATTAGGGTTAGGGTTAGGGTGAGGGTGAGGGTTAGGATTAGGGTAAAGTTGAGGGTGAGGTTTAGGGTTAGCATTAGGTTTAAGGTTAGCGTTAGACTGAGGGTTAGGGTGAGGATTAGGGTTAGGATTAGGTTTAGGGTTAGGGTGAGGCTTAGGTTGAGGATGAGCTTGAGGGTGAGGTTTTGGGTTAGGGTTAGGTTTAGGGTGAGGGCTAGGGTGAGGGTGAGATTTAGGGTGAGGGTTAGGGTGAGGGTGAGTTTGAAGGTGAGGGTTAGCGTTAAGGTGAGGTTTAGGTTTAGGGTTAGGCTGAGGGTTAGGGTTAGGGTGATGTTTAGGGTGAGAGTGAGGGTGAGGTTGAGGGTGAGTTTTAGGGTATAAGTGAGGGTTAGTTTTAGGGTGAGGGTTAGGGTGACGGTGAGGGTTAGGGTGAGGTTGTGGCAAAGGGTTAGGGTTAGGTTCAGGGTGAGGGTTAGGTTTAGGGTTAGGGTTAGGGTGAGGGTGAGGGTTAGTGTGAGGATTTGTGTTTGGGTTAGTTTGAAGAAAAGGTTTAGGGTGAGGATTAGGATGAAAGTAAGAGTTAAGGTTAGGTTAAGTGTTAGGGTTAGGGTGAGGTTTAGGGTTAGGATTAGGGTTAGGGTTAGGTTGAGGTTGAGGGTTAGAATTAGGGTTAGGTTGAGGGTTAGGTTTGGGGTGAGTGTTAGGGTTTCGGTTATGGTGAGGGTGAGGTTTCGGTTTCGGTTTCAGGTGAGGGTTAGTGTGTGAGTGATGGTTAGTGTTTGGGTGAAGTTTAAGGTGACGGTGAGGGTTAGGATGAGGTTTAGGATTAGGGTGAGAATTAGGGATAGGGATAGGGTTAGGGTTAGGGTTTGAGTTAGGGTGAGTATGAGGGTAAGAGTTAGGGTTAGGATTAGGGTTACGGTTAGTGTTAGGCAGAGGGTGAGGGTGAGGGTGAGGGTTAGGGTTAGGGTGACATTTAAGGTTAAGGTTAGGGTGAAAGGTAGGGTTAGGATTAGGGAGATTGTTAGGGTTAGGGTGAGGGTTTGGGTTAGTTTGAAGGTTAGGGTGAAGGTAAGTTTGAGATTGAGGGTTAGGGTGAGGGTGATGGTGACGGTGAGGGTTAGAGTTAGGATTCTGGTTAGGGTTAGGGTGAGGGTTAGGGTTAGGTTTAGGGTTAGGGTGAGGGTAAGGTTGAGGGTTAGGTTTAGGTTTAGGGTGAGGGTTAGGGTTAGGGTTAGGTTTAGGCTGAGGGTTAGTGTTAGGGTTAGGGTGAGGTTGAGGGTTAGGTTGAGGGGTAGGGATAGGGATAGGGTAAAGGTTAGGGTTAGGGTGAGGGTGAGGGTGAGGTTTAGGTTTAGGGTGAGGGTTAGGGTGAGGGTTAGTGTGAGGTTTAGGTTTAGGGTAAGGGTAAGGGTTAGGTTCAGGGTGAGTGTTAGTTTTAGGTTTAAGTTTAGGGTTAGGGTTATGCTGAGGGTTAGGGTTAGGGTTAGTGTGAGGATGAGGGTTAGGGTGAGGATTAGGGTGAGGATGAGAGTTAGGCTTAGCATAACGTTTAGGGCGAGTGTTAGGGTTAGGGTTAGGGTTAGGGTTAGGTTAGGGTAAGGGTTAGGGTTAGCGTGAGGGTTAGGGGTATGGTGATGTTTAGGGTGACGGTGAGGGTTAGGGTGAGGGTGAGGTTGAGCGTGAGGATTAGGGTGAGGGTGAGCATGAGTGGGAGGGTGACCATGAGGGTTAGGATTAAGGTTAGATTTAGGGTGAGGATAAGAGTTAGGGTACTATTAGGGTTAGGGTAAGGGTTTGGCTGAGGGTGAGGGTGAGGGTGAGGGTTAGGGTTTTGGTTAGGTAAGGGTTAGGGTTATGTTTAGGGTGAGGATTATGGTGAGGGTGAGGATTAGGGTTAGGTTGAGGGTTAGGCTTAGTGTGAGTGTTACGGTTAGGGTTAGGGTTAATGTGAGGATAAGGGTTAAGATGAGCGTTAGGTTGAGAGTGAGGGTTAGGGTTAGCGTTAGGGTTAGGGTGAAGGTTACTGTGGGGGTTAGGGTGTGGTTTAGGGTTCGGGTTAGTGTTGGGTGAGGGTTAGGGTGAGCGTAAGGTTTAGAGTGAGGATTAGGTTGAGAGTGAGGGATAGGGTTATGGTGAGGGTAAGGGTTAGGGTTAGGGTGAGAGTGAGGGTGATGGTAAGGGTAAGGGTTTTAGGGTCTAAGTTACTGTGAGTGTGAGGGTTAGGGTTAGCATTAGGGTTAGGGTTTGGTTTAGGTTGAGTGTTAGGGTTACGGTTAGGGTTAGGTTTAGGGTGAGGGTAAGGGTTAGGATGACAGTTAGGGTGAGGGTGAGGGTTAAGTTTAGGTTTAGGTTTAGGGTGAGTTTGAGGGTGAGGGTTAGGGTTAGGGTTAGGGTGAGTGTTAGGGTGAGGCTTAGGGTGAAGGTTAGGATTAGGGTTAGGATTTGGGTTAGGGTGAGGTTTAGGGTGAGGGGAGGGGGTAGGGTGAGTGTTAGGGAGAGGGGAGGGATAGGGTTATGGTGAGGGTAAGTGTTAGGCTGAGGCTTAGGTTGAGAGTGAACATTTGAGTTAGCATCAGGTTTGGGTTGAAGTTGAGGGTTAGACTTAGGCTGAGGGGTAGTTTAAGGGTTTGGGTTAGGGTTAGGTTTCGGGGGAGGTTAAGGGTTAGGGTGAGGGTGAGGTTTAGGGTTAGACTTAGGGTGATGGTGAGGATTAGGTTTAGGGTAAGGGTGAGTGTGAGTGTGAGGGTAAGGTTTAGGATTAGGTTTAGGGTCAGGCTGAGGTTGAGGGTATGAGTGAGGGTGAGTGCTAGGGTTAGTGGTAGAGGTAGGGTTAGGGTTAGGTTTAGAGTTAGTATTAGTTTTAGGGTTAGGATTAGGCTGAGGGTGAGGGTGAGGGTGAGGGTGAAGATGAGGTTTAGGGTTAGGGTTAGGATTAGAGTTAGGGTTATGTTGAGCGCTATGATGAGGGTGAGGGTTAGGGTTAGAGTTAGGGTTAGGGTGAGGCTTAGGGTGAGGGTTGAGTGTTAGGGTTAGGCTTAGGTTGAGGTTGACGGTTAGGATTAGGGATAGGGATAGGTTTAGGCTGAGGTTGAGGATGAGGGTGAGGTTTAGGGTTAGGGTTACGGTTAGGGTGAGGGCTAGGGTGAGGGTGAGTGTTAGGGTGAAGTTGAGTGTGAGGGTGAGGGTCTTGGTTAGGTAATGTTAGGGTTAGTGTGAGGATTAGGTGAGTGTTAGGGTGAGGGTGTGGGTTCGGTTGATGGTGAGGGTTCGGGTTACATTAGTGTTAGGGTTAGGGTTAGGTTGAGTGTTAGGGTTAGGGTTAGGGTGAGGGTATGTGTTAGGGTGAGGGTTATGGTGAGGGTGAGGGATAAGGTTAGTGTTAGGGTTAGGGTGAGCATTTGGATGAGGGTTAGGTTTAGGGTTAGGGTGAGGGTTAGGGTTAGGGTTGAGTTAAGGGTTAGCGTTAGTGTGAGGTGTAGGGTTAGGGTTAGGGTTAGTGTGAGGATAAGGGATATGGTGAGGGTTAGGGTGAGGGTGAAGGATAGGGTTACTGTAAGGGTTAGGGTGAGTGTTTGGATGAGGATTAGGTTCAGGTTTAGGGTTAAGGTGAGGGTTAGGATGAGGGTAAGTGTTAGGGTGATGTTTAGGTTGTGGTTGAGTATTGGGGTTTGCATTAGTCTTAGTGTGAGGGTTAGGGTTAGGTATGGCATTAGGCTTAGGGTTAGGGTTAGGGTGAGGGTTAGGATTAGGGTTAAGGTGAGGGTGAGGTTTAGGGTTAGCATTAGGTTTACGGTTATGGTTACAGTGAGGGTTTGGGTAAGGGTTAGGTTTCGGATTAGGTTTAGGGTTAGGGTGAGGCTGAGGTTGAGGATGAGGTTGAGGTTGAGGGTTAGGGTTAGGGTTAGGCTTAAGGTGAGGGCTAGGGTGAGGGCGAAGGTTAGGATGAGGGTTAGGGTGAGGGTGCGGTTTTCGGTTAGGAAATGGTTAGGATTAGGTTTAGGGTGAGGATTAGGCTGAGGGTGAGGTTGAAGGTGAGGGTTAGGGTTAAGGTGAGGGTTAGGGTTAGGGTTAGGGTGAGGGTTAGGGTTAGGGTGATTTTTAGGGTGAGGGTGAGGGTGAGGGTTAGGGTGTAGGTGAGGGTTAGGGTTAGGGTGAGGGTTAGGGTGACAGTGAGGGTTAGGTTGAGGGTTAGGGCTAGTGTGAGGGTTAGGATTAGGGTTAGTGTGAGGAAAAGGGTTAGGGTGAGGATTAGGATGAGACTAAGATTTAGGGTTATGTTTAGCATTAAGGGTAGTGTGAGGTATAGGGTTAGAGTTCGGGTGTTGGTTAGGTTGAGGGTGAGAGTTAGAGTTATGGTTAGGGTGAGGGTTAGGGTTGGGGTGAGTGTTAGTGTTACGGTTAGGGTGAGGGTTTGGTTTCGGGTGAGGGTTAGGGTGTGGGTTAGGGTTAAGGTTGTGGTGAGGGTAAGGTTAGGGTGAGATTTAGGGTGAGGGTTAGGGTTAGGTTGAGGGTTAGGGTGACGTTGAGGGTTAGGGTGACAGTGAGGGTTAGGGTCAGGGTTAGGCTTAGTGTGAGGGTTAAAATGAGGGTTAGGGTTAGGGTTGGGGTTAGTTTTAAGTTTATAGTGAGGGTAAGGGTTAAGGTGAGGTTTAGGCTGATGGGTAGGTTTAGGGTAAGGGTGAGGGAGAGGGTGAGGGTAAGGATTAGAGTGAGGGTTAGTGTGAGGTTGAGTGTTAGGGTTAGCATTAGGGTTAGGGTTTGGGTTAGGGTGAGGGGTAGGGTTAGGGTTAGGGTGAGGATGAAGTTTAGGGTTAGCATTAGGTTTAGGGTTAGGTTGAGGGTGAGGGTTAGGGTTAGGTTTAGGGTGAGTGTTAGGTTCAGGTTTAGGGTCAGGGGTAGAGTGAGGGTTAAGGTTAAGGTGTGGGTTCCAATTAGGGTGAGGGTGAGGCTAAGGATTCGGGTGAGGTTTAGGGTATGGGTGAGGGTTAGGGTTTGAATTAGAGATAGGGTTAGGGTGAAGGTGAGAGTGAGGGTTAGGGTTAGAGTTAGGGTTTGAGTGAGGGTCAGGGTGAGGGTGAGGGTTAGGTTTAGGGTTAGGATTAGTTTAAGGTTGAGGGCTAGATGAGGGTGAGGGTTAGGGTTTGGGTTAGGGTGAGGGTAAGTATTAGGGTGACGGGTAGGGTTAGGGTTCGGATGAGGTTGAGGGTTAGGTTTAGTGTGAGGGTGTGGGTTAGGGTTAGGGTAAGGTTAAGGTTTAGAGTGAGGGTTAGGGTGAGAGTGAGTGTTAGGGTTAGCGTGAGTGTGAGGGTGAGGGTTAGGGTGATGTTTAGGGTGACAGTGAGGGTTAGGATGAGGGTTAGGTTTAGGTTTAGTGTTAGCGTTACAGTGAGGGTTAGGGTCAGGGTTAGGATTAAGGTGAGGGTTAAAGTGAGGGTGAAGGTTAGGTTTAGGTTTAAGGTGTGGGTTATGGTTAGGGTTAGGATTAGGGTGAGGTTTAGGGTGAGGGGTTGGGTCAGGGTTAGTGTGAGGTTTAGGGTTAGTGTGAGGTTTTGGGTTAGGTTTAGGGTAAGTGTGAGGATAAGGGTTAGAGTGAGGGATAGGGTTATTTTTAGGGTTAGGGTGAGGGTGAGGGTGAGGGTTCGGGTTCGGATAGGGTGAGGGTTAGGGTGAGGGTTAGGGTTAGGGTAAGGCATAGGGTTGGGGTTAGGGTAAGGGTGCGTGTGAGGGTGATGGTTAGTGTTAGGTTTATGGTGAAGGTGAGGGTTTGGTTTAGGATTAGGGTTAGGGTTAGTTTTAGGGTGAGGGTGAGGGTTAGGTTTAGGATTAGGGTTAGGGTTAGGCTTAAGGTGAGGGTGAGGGTTAGGGAGAGGATTAGGGTTATATTTAGGGTTAGGGTGAGAGTGTGGGTTAGGTTGAGGTGAGGGTTCGGGTTTGGGTCAGGGTGAGGGTTAGGGTTAGAGTTAGGGTGAGGTTAGGGTTAATGTGAGGGGAAGGGTTGGGGTTAGGGTGAGGGTGAGGTTTAGGTTTAGTGTGAGGGTTAGGGTTAGTATTAGGGTTATGGTAAGGTTAAGGGTTAGGGTGTGGTTTAGGGTAAGAGTGAGGGTTAGGGTTAGCGTGAGTTGGAGGGTGAGGGTTAGGGTTAGGGTGAGGGTTAGGGTGAGGGAGAGGCTTATGTTTATGGTTAAGGTGAGGGTTAGGATGAGGGTGAGTTTTAGGGTGAGGTTGAAGGTTAGGGTGAGGGTGAGGTTTAGGGTTAGGGTTAGGTTTAGGGTGTGGGTTAGGTTTAGGGTTAGGGTTAGGCTGATGGTTAGGTTTGGGGTTAGGGTAAGGGTGAGGGTGACGGTAAGGGTTAGGGCTAGGTTTAGGGTGAGTGTGAGGGTTAGGTTTAAGATTAGTGTTAGTATGATGGTGAGGGTGAAGTTTACAGTTAGTGTTAGCTTTGGGGTGAGGGTGAGCCTGAGGGTGAGGTTTAGGGTGTGAGTGACAGTTAGGTTTAGGGTGAGGGTTAGGGTGATGGTGAGGGTTAGGTGAGGGTGAGATGTAGGTTTAATGTTAGAGTTAGGCTGAGGGTTAAGATCAGGGTCAGGATTAAGGTGAAGGTTAAGGTGAGGTTTAGGGTTAGGGTTAGGTTTAGGGTTAGTGTGAGGATTAGGTTTAGGGTGAGGGTAAGCTTTAGGGTGAGGGTTAGACTGAGGGTGAGGGATAGGTTTAGTGTTAGTGTTAGGGTGAGCATTTGGGTGAGGGTTAGGTTAAGGGTTAAGGTTAGGGTGAGTGTTAAGGTGAGGGCAAGTGTTAGGGTTAGGTTTAGGTGGACGGTGAGGGATAGGGTTATGGTGAGGTGAGGGTGAGGGTGAAGGTGAGGGTTAGGGTTAGCGTTAGGTTGAGGGGAAGGTACAGGTTGAGGGTAAGTACTAGAGTTAGGCTGAGGGTGAGTGTGATGTTGAGGTTTAGGGTTAGGGTAAGGGTTAGGGTTAGTGTGAGGGTTAGTGTTAGGGTTAGGGTTAGGGTTAGTGTGAGGGTAAGTGTTAGGGTGAGGGTTTGGGTTAGGGTGAGTGTTATGGTTAGGGTGAGGGTTAGGGTCAGGTTTATTTTTAGGGTTAGTGTTATGGTAACGGTGAGGGTGAAGGTGAGGGTTAATGTTAGGGTTAGGATGAGATTTAGGTTTAGGGTTAGGATTAGCGTTAGGCTAAGGGTTAGGTTTAGGGTTAAATGTGAGGGTTAGGGTTAAGGTTAGGCTGAGGGGGAGGATTCGGGTTAGGGTTAGCTTGAGGTTAGGGTTAGAGTTAGGGTGAGCGTGAGGGTTAGGGTGAGGCATAGGGTTAGTGTTAGGGTGAGGGTGAGGGTTAGGTTTAGGGTGAGGGTTAGGGTTAGGGTTAGGGTGAGGGTGAGGGTTATGGTTAGGGTAAGGGTAAGGGTGAGGATGAGGGTGATTTTTAGGGTTAGGTTTAGGGTGAGGGTGAGCGTTAGATTTAGGATGAGGGTTAGGGTGAGGGTGAGGGTCAGGGTGAGGGTGAGTTTGACCGTGAGGGTTAGGGTAAGGGTTAGGGTTACGGTAAGGGTGAGGGTGAGGGTTAGGGTTAAGGTGAGTGTGAGGTTTAGGGTTAGAGTTAGGGTTAGCGTGAGGGTTTTGATTAGGGTTAGGGTTAGGGTAATGGTGAGGGTTAGGGTGAGTGTGAGGTTGAGGTTGAGGGTGAGGGTGAGGGTTAAGGTGTGGGTTAGGGTTAGGGTGTGGGTTAGGGTTAGGGTTAGGGTGAGTGTTAGGGTTAAGGTGAGTGTGAGGGTTAGGTTTAGAGTTAGGGTTAGCATGAGGGTTATGGTTAGGGTTAGGTTTAGGGTGATGGTGAGGTTGAGGGTGAGATTGAGGGTGAGGGTGAGGACGAGGGTTAGGGTGAGGGTGAGCGTTAGGGTGAGAGTGTGGGTTCCGGTGAGAGTGAGGGGGAGGGTTATGGTTAGTGTTCGGTTTAGAGTTAGGTTGAGGGTGTGGGTGAGGGTTAGGTTTAGGATTAGGGTTAGGTTTAGGGTTAGGCTGAGGGTGAGTGTGAGGGTGAGGTTAGGGTTCGGGTTAGGGGGAGGGTTAGGTTAATGTTAGCGTTACGGTTAGGGTGAGGGATAGGGTTAGGGTTAGGGTTAGGGTTAGGATGAGGGTTAGGCTGTGGGGTAGGTTTAGGGTTATGGTGAGGGTTAGGTTTAGTGTGAGTTTTAGGGTTAAGGTTAGGTTCAGGGTTAGGTTTATGGTGAGGAGAAGGGTTAGGGTGATGGTTAGGATGAGTGTGAGGTTTAGGTTTTGGGATAGGGTTAGGGTATGTTTAGGGTGAGGGCTAGGGTGGGTGTGAGTGTTAGGGTTAGGGTTAGGGATAGGGTGAGAATTAGGTTTAGGGTTAGGGTTAGGGTTCGGGTGAGTCTTAGGCTGAGGGGTAGGTTTAGGGATAGGGCGAGGGTTAGGTTTAGTGTGAGGGTTAGGGTTTGGGGTAGGGTTAGGGTTAGGGTTAGGGTGAGGTTTAGGCTGATGGCTAGGGTTACAGTTAGGGTGAGGGTTAGGTTTAGTGGGAGTGTTAGGGTTAGGTTTAGGGTTAGGGTTAGGGTGAGGGTTCGGGTGAGGGTTCGGATTAAAGTGTCGGTGAAAGTTAGGGTTAGTGTGAGGACTAGGTTTCGGGTTAGGGTTACTGTTAGGGTTAGGGTTAGAGTGAGGGTAAGGGTTACGGTTAGGGTGATTGTGAGGGTAAGGGTTAGGGTTAGTGTTACGGTTAGGGTGAGAGTTCGGGTTAGTGTGAGGGTTAGGGTTAGGGTGAGGGTTAGGGTGAGGTTTAGGATTAGAGTTAGGGTTAGGATTAGGGTTAGGGTGAGGTTGATGTTTAGTGTTAGTGTTAGGGTTAGGGTGCGGGTGAGGGTGAGTGTGAGGGTGAGGTTAAGGGTTAGGGTAGGTTTTGGTTTAGCCAGAGGGTGAGGGTGAGGTTGACGGTTAGTGTTAGGATTAGGGTGAGGGTGAGGGCTAGGGTGAGGGTGAGGTTTAGGGTGTGGGTGAGGGTTAGGTTTAGGTTGAGGGTTAGGGTGATGGTGAGGATTAGGTGAGGGTGAGATTCAGGTTTAGTGTTAGAGTTAGGCTGAGTGTTAAGATCAGGATCAGGATTAAGGTGAGGGTTAAGGTGAGGGTTAGTGTGAAGTTGAGGGTTAGGGTTTCCTTTACGTCAGGGTTAGGGGTAGGGTAGGGATTAGGATAAGGTTGAGGGTGAGGGTTTAGTTTGCATCAGGGTTAGGGTTAAGCTGAGGTTAGGGTTAGGGTGAGGTTTAGGGTTAGTGTTAGGATTAGGGTTAGGGGAGGGTGATGTTTAGGGTGAGGGTGAGGGTTAAGGGGAGGGTTAGATTGAGGGTCAGGGTTAGGGTTAGTGTTAGGGTTATGGTGAGGGTGATGTTTAGGGTGAGGGTGAGGGTTAAGGGGAGGGTTAGATTGTGGGTCAGGGTTAGGGTTAGTGTTAGGGTTAGGGTTAGGATGAGGGTTAGGTTGACGTTTAGGGTTAGGGTTATTGTTAGAGTTAGGGTGAGGGTTAGGCTTAGGTTTATGGTTAGGTTGAGGGTTAGGGTTAGGGTTAGGATTATGGTAAGGGTTAGGGTTAGCGTGAGAGTTAGGTTTAGGGTGATGTTAAGGGTGACTTTGAGGGTTACGGTTAGGGTGAGGTAGAGCGTGAGGATTAGGGTGCGGGTGAGGGTGAGTGAGAGGGTGATGGTGAGGATTAGGGTTAGGGTTAGGTTTAGGTTGAGGGTAAGAGTTAGGGTTTGGATTAGGGTTAGTGTAAGCGTTAAGCTGAGGGTGAGGGCGAGGGTGAGGTTAAGGTTGAGGCTTTCGGTTTGGTAAGGGTTAGGGTTAGGTTGAGGGTGAGGATTAGGGTGAGGGTGAGGGTTAGGTTTAGGTTGAGCGTTATGGTTAGGGATAGGGTTAGGGTGAGGGTTTGGGTGAGAGGTAGGGTTAGGGTTAGCATGAGGGTTAGGCTTTGTGTGACCGTTACGGTAAGGGTTAGGGTTATTGTGAGGATAAGGTTTAGGGTGAGGGTTAGGTTGAGACTGAGGGTTAGGGTTAGCGTTAGGGTTATGGTGAAGCGTTGGGTGGGGTTTAGGGTGAGGGTTAGGGTTTGGGTTAGGGTTGGGTGAGGGTTACGGTGAGCGTAAGAGTTAGGGTGTGGGTTAGGTTGAGGGTTAGGGATAGGGTTATGGTGAGGGTTAGGGTTAGGGTGAGAGTAAGGGTGAGGTTTAGGGTGAGGGTGAGGGTTAAGTTTAGGGTTAGGTTTATGGTGAGGGCTAGGGTGAGGGTGATATTTTTGGTTAGGAAAGGTTTAGGGTTAGGTTTAGGGTGAGGGTGAAGTTTAAGGTGAGGGTTAGGTTTAGGGTGAGGGTTAGGGTTAGGGTTAGGGTGAGGTTAAGGGTTCGGATGACAGTTAGGGTGAGGGTGAGGGTTAGGCTTAGGTTTAGTGTTAAGTTGAGGGTTAGGGTTAGGGTTAGAGTGAGGGTTAGGTGGAAGTTTAGGGTTAGGGTTAGGGTTCAGGTTAGGGTGAGGGATAGGGTGAGGGGAAGGGGTAGGGTGAGGGTTAGGGAGAGGGTGAGGGATAGGGTTATGGTGAGGGTAAGGGTTAGGCTGAGGCTTAGGTTGAGAGTGAACATTTGTGTTAGCATCAGTGTTGGGTTTAGGGTGAGCGTTAGGGTTAGGCTGAGGGGTAGTTTTAGGGTTAGTGTGAGGGTTAGGGTTAGGGTTAAGGTTAGTGTTAGGGTGAGGTTAAGGGTTAGGGTGAGGGTGAGGGTGAGGGTTGGTTAGGGTTAGCCTTAGTGTGAGGATGAGGGTTAGGGTTAGGTTTAGGGTGAGTGCGAGTGTGAGGGTTAGGTTTAGGATTAGGGTTAGGGTTAGGGTTAGTCTGAGGTTGAGGGTATGAGTGAGGCTCACGCTAGCCCTCATGGCTAGGGTTAGGGTGAGGGGTAGATTTAGGGTTAGAGTTAGGGTGAGGCTTTTGTTTAGTGTGAGGGTTAGGGTTTGGGTAAGGGTTAGGGTGATGGTAAGTGTTAGGGTGAGAGTGAAGGTTAAGTTTAGCCTAAGTGTCACGTTGTGTGTTAGGGTAAGTGTTAGGGTTAGGGTTAGGGTTAGGGTGAGGGTGAGGGTTATGGTTAGGGTTAGGTTGAGTGTTAGGGTTAGGGTGATGTTTAAGGTGAAAATGAAAATTCGGGAGAGTGAGGAGGGTTCGGGTGAGGGTGAGGGTTAGGTTGTGGGTGAGATTGAGGGTTTGGGTTTGGGTGAGGGTGAGGGTTAGGGTGATGTTTAGGTTGAGGGTGAGGTTTAGGGTGAGAGTTAGGCTTCAGGGAATGGAAAGGGATAGGGTGTAGGTGAGGGTGAGGCTTAAGGTAACCATGAGTTTTAGGGTTCGGGGGAGGATTACGGTTAATGTTAGGGTTCGGGTTAGGGTTAAGGTTAGGGTTAGGGTGAGTATTAGGGTGAGAGGTAGGGTTAGGTTTAGGATGAGGTTTAGGCTTAGTGTGAGGGTTACGGTTAGAGTTAGTGTGAGAATAAGAGTTAGGGTGAGGGTTAGGGTGAGACTGATGTGTAGGGTTAGCCTTAGGGTTAGGGTGAATGTTAGGGTGGGGGTTAGGGTGAGGTTTAGGGTTAGGGTTAGGGTTGGGTGAGGGTTAGGTTGAGTGTAAGGGTTAGGGTGAGGGTTAGGTTGAGGTTGAGGGATAGGGTTATGGTGAGGGTAAGAGTTAGGGCAATGGTTAGGGTGAGGTTGATGTTTAGGCTTATCATTAATGTTAGGGAGATGGTGAGGGTTAGGGTGAGGATGAGGGTTAAGCTGAGGGGTAGGATTAGGGTTAGGGTTAGAGTTAGGGTTAGGGTGAGTGTTAGGGTTACGGATAGGGTGAGGGTGAGGGTTTGGGAAAGGTTTAGGGTCAGGGTTAGGATGAGGGAGAGGGTTAGGGTTACCATTAGGGTTAGGGTTAGGTTTAGGTTGAGTGTTAGGGTTAGGGTTAGGGTGAGGTTGAGGGTTAGGGTTAGCATTACTGTTAGGGTTAGGCTTATGTTGCAGGTTAGGGTTAGGTTTAGAGTGAGGGTGAGGGTTAGGGTTAGGGTTAGGATTAGGTTGAGGGTTAGGGTGACGCTGAGGGTGAGGGTGAGGGTGAGCGTGAGGGTGAGGGTTATGTTTAGCGTTAGGTTTAGGGTAAGGGCTAGGTTGAGGGTCAGGGCTAAGGTGAGGGTTAGGGTGAAGGTGAGGTTTTCGGTTAGGAAAGGTTTAGATTTAGGTTTAGGGTGAGTATTAGGGTTAGGGTGAGGTTTAAGTTTAGGGTTAGGGTTAGGGGGAGGGTTAGGGTTAGGGTTAAGTTGAGGGTTAGGGTTAGGGTGATGTTTAGGGTGAGGGTGAGGGTGAGAGTGAGGATTCGTTTGAGGGTGTGGCTAAGGGTGTTGGTGAAGGTTAGGGTGAGAGTGAGGGTTCGGGTGAGGGTGAGTGTTAGGGTGTTCGTTTGGGGTAGGGTTAGGGTGAGGGTTAGGGTGAAGGTGAGGGTTACGGTCAGGTTGAGGGTTAGGATAAGGGTAAGAGTGAGGGTTAGGTTTAGGGTGAGGGGTAGGGTGAGGGGTAGGGTTAGGGTTAGGGAGAGGGTTAGGTTTAGTGTTAGGATTAGGGTGAGTGTTATGGTTAGAGTTAGGGTGACGGTTGGGGTGAGGGTTATGTTTAGGTTTAGGGTGAGGATTAGGTTTAGTGTGAGGGTTAGTGTTAGGGTTAGTGTAAGGATCAGGGTTAGGTTGAGGATTAGGGTGAGAGTGAGGGTGAGGGTTAGATTAAGGTTTAGGGTGAGGGTTAAAGTTAGGGTTAGCGTGAGGGTTAGGGTTGGGGTGAGGGTTAGTGTTAGGATGAGGGTGAGGGTTAAGGTGAGGGTGAGGTTTAGGGTGAGGGTGAGGGTTAGGGTTAGGGTGAGCGATAGGGTGAAGGTTAGGGTTAGGGTGAGTGTGAGAATTAGGGTTAGGGTTACTCTTAGGGCTATGGTGAGGGTTTGGGTTAGGGTGAGGTTTAGGGTGAGGGTGAGGTTTAGGGTTAGCTTTAGGGTTAAAGTGAGAGTTAGGGTGAGAGTTAGGGTTAGGGTGAGGTTAAGGGTTAGGGTTAGGGTTAGGTTTAGGGTAATGTTTAGGGTTAGGGTATGCATTAGGGATAGGTTTATGGTTAGGGTGAGGGATAGGTTTACGGTTAGGGTTCATGTTAAGGTGAGTGTGAGGGTGAGGGTTAGGGTTAGGATTAGGGTTCGGGTTAGTGTTAGGCTGAGGGTGAGTGTGAGAGTTAGGATTAGGGTAATGTTTTGGGTTAGGGTTAGTTTGAGGGTTAGGTTTAGGGTTAGGATAAGGTTTAGGGTGAGGATTATGGTTAGGGTTAGGGTGAGGGTTAGGTTTAGTGTGAGGGTTATGGTTAGGTTTAGGGTGAGGGTGTGGGTAAAGGTTAGGGTGAGGGTCAGGGTGAGGGTGAGGTTTAGGGTAAAGTTTAGGGTGAGTGTTTGGGTGAGTTTTAGGTTTAGGGTTAGGGTTAGGGTGAGGGTTAGGATGAGGGTAAGGGTTTGGGTGAGGTTTAGGTTGTGGTTGAGTATTATGGTTAGCATTAGTCTTAGGGTGAGTGTTAGGGTTGGGTATAGCATTAGGGTTAGGTTTAGGGTTAGGGTGAGGGTTAGAATTAGGGTTAAGGTGAGGGTGAGGTTTAGGGTTAGCATTAGGTTTACAGTTAGGGTTAGAGTGAGGGTGAGGCTGAGGTTTAGGGTTAGGAATATGTTTAGCGTTAGGGTGAGGCTGAGGTTGAGGTTGAGGTTGAGTTTGAGGGTTAGGGTTAGGGTTTGGCTTAGTGTGAGGGCTAGAGTGAGGGCGATGGTTAGGGTGAGGGTTAGGGTGAGGGTGCAGTTTTTGGTTAGGAAAGGGTTAGGTTTAAGTTTAGGGTGAGGATTAGGCTGAGGGTGTGGTTGAAGGTGAAGGTTAGGGTTAAGGTAAAGTTTAGGGTTAGGGTTAGGCTGAGGGTTAGGGTTAAGGTGATGTTTAGGGTGAGGATGAGGTTGGGGGTGAGGGAGAGGGTTAGGGTGTAGGTGAGGGTTAGGGTTAGGTTGATGCTGAGGGTTAGGTTGAGGGTTAGGGTTAGTGTGAGGGTTAGGATTAGGGTTAGTGTGAGGAAAGGGTTAGGGTGAGGATTAGGATGAGAGTAAGAGTTAGGGTTAGGTTTAGCCTTAGGGTTAGGGTGAGGTATAGGGTTAGAGTTCGGGTTAGGCTTAGGTTGAGGGTGAGGGTTAGACTTAGGTTTAGGGTGAGGGTTAGGGTTGGGGTGAGTCTTAGGCTTACAGTTAGGATGAGGGTGAGGGTGACGGTGAGGATTCTGGTGAGGTTTAGGCTGTGGGTTAGGGTTAAGTTTATGGTTAGGGTAAGGGTTAGGGTGAGGTTTATGGTGAGTGTTAGGGTTAGGGGACATTGAGGGTTAGGGTGACAGTGGGGGTTAGGGTGAGGGTGAGGTTTAGGTTTAGTGTTAGTGTCACAGTGAGGGTGAGGGTCAGGGTTAGGATTAGGGTGAGGGTTAAAGTGAGGGTTAGGTTTAGGCTTAGGTTTAGGGTTAGTGTGAGGATTAGGGTTAGTGTTAGGTTTATAGTGAGGGTAAGAGTTAAGGTGAGGGTTAGGCTAATGTGTATGTTTAAGGTAAGGTTTAGGGAGAGGGTGAGGGTAAGGGTTAGGGTGAGGATTAGGGTGAGGGTGAGGGTTAGATTTAGCATTAGGGTTAGGTTTTGGGTTAGGATAAGGGGTAGGGTTAATGTTAGGGTGAGGATGAGGGTTAGGGTTAGCATTAGGTTTAGGGTTAGGGTGAGGGTGAGGGTTAGGGTGAGTGTTAGGTTGAGGGTTAGGGTTAGGGGTAGGGTGAGGGTTAAAATTAAGGTGTGGGTTCCGGTTAGGGTGAGGGTGAGGCTAAGGATTAGGGTGAGGTTTAGGGTCTGGGTGAGTGTTAGGGTTTGAATTAGCGTTAGGGTTAGGGTTAGGGTGAGGGTGAGGTTGAGTGTTAGGGTTAGGGTTAGGTTTAGGGTTAGGGTGAGGGTCAAGGTGAGGGTTAGGGTGAGGGTTAGTTTTAGGGTTAGGGTTAGGGTTAGGATTAGTGTTAGGGTGAGGGCTAGGTTGAGGGTGAGGGTTAGGGTTTGTGTTAGGGTGAGGGTAAGTGTTAGGGTGAGGGATAGTGTGAGGGGTAGGGTTAGGGTTAGGGTTAGGGTGATGTTTAGGGTGACTTTGAAGGTTAGGGTGACAGTGATGGTTCGGGTGTGGATGAGGATTAGGGTGAGGATGAGGGTTAGGGTGAGGGTGAGGGTTAGGGTTAGATTTAGGGTGTGGGTTAGGGTTAGGGTTAGGATTAGGGTGAGGGGTATGGTCAGGATTAGGGTGAATTTTGGGGTTAGTGTGAGGTTTAGGGTAAGTGTGAGGAT
The DNA here is from genome assembly GCF_024711535.1 of Dipodomys merriami. Taxonomy (NCBI): domain Eukaryota; kingdom Metazoa; phylum Chordata; class Mammalia; order Rodentia; family Heteromyidae; genus Dipodomys; species Dipodomys merriami. The sequence continues at coordinate 6,928,936 of NW_027206335.1, read as the reverse complement.
AACGGTTAGGGTGAGGGATAGGGTTATTGTTAGGGTTAGGGAGAGGATTAAGGTTAGGTTTAGGGTTAGGGTGAGAGTGAGGGTTAGGTTGAGGTGAGGGTTCGGTTTTGGGTGAGGTTTAGGGTGATGGTGAGGGTTAGCGTTAAGTTGAGGGTGAGGATCAGAGTAATGGTTAGTGTTAGGTTTAGGGTGAGGGTGTTGTTTAGGTTTAGGATTAGGCTTAGGGTTAGGCTTAGGGTTAGGGTTAGGGTTAGGGCTAGGGTTAGAGTTAGGGTTAGGGTGAGGATTATGGGTATGGTTAGGGTTAGGATTAGCGTTATGCTGAGGGTTAGGGTTAGGGTTAGTGTGCAGGTTAGGTTTAGGGTTAAGGTTAGGGTGAGGGTGAGGGTTTAGTTTAAGTAAAGTTTAGGGTAAGATTAGGATGACGTTTAGAATGAGGTTGAGGGTTAAGGTGAGGGTTTCGGTTAGGGTGAGCGTTAGGGTTAGGATTAGGGTGAGGGTTATTGTTAGGGTGATATTTATGGTGAGGGTGAGGGTGAAGGTTCGGGTGAGGGGGAGGGTTAGGGTTAGGGTTAGCGTGAGGGTTATGGTTATTTTTAGGGTGATGGTGAGGGTTAGGTTGAGTGTGAGGTTGAGGGTGAGGGTTAGGATGAGGGTTAGGGTGAGGGTTAGAGTGAGGGTGAGCGTTAGGGTGAGAGTGAGGTTTCGGGGGAGGGTTCGAAGGAGGGGGAGGGTTATGGTTAGGGTTCTGTTTAGAGTTAGGGTGAGGGTGTGGGTGAGGGTTAGGTTTAGGATTAGGGTAAGGGTTATGGTAAGGCTGAGGGTGAGTGTGAGGGTGAGGGTGAGGGTGAGGGTTAGGGTGAGGGTTAGGGTTAGGGTAAGGGTTAGGTTGAGGGATAGGGTTAGGGTTAGGGTTAGGATGAGGGTTAGGCTGTGGGGTAGGGTTAGATTTAGAGTAAGGGTTAGGTTTAGTGTGAGTTTTAGGGTAAAGGTTAGGGTCGAGTTAGGATTAGTGTGAGGAGAAGGGTTAGGGTGAGGGTTAGGATGAGGATGAGGTTTAGGGTTAGTAATAGGGTTAGGGTGAGGTTAGGTTGAGGGCTAGGGTGAGTGTGAGGGTTAGGGTTAGGGTTAGGTACAGGGTGAGGTTTAGGTTTAGGGTTAGGGTTAGGGTTACGGTGAGTCATAGGCTGAGTTGTAGGGTTAGGGATAGGGTGAGGGTTATGTTTAGTGTGAGGTTTAGGGTTTGGGGTAGGGTTAGGGTGAGGGCTAGGGTGAGTGTGAGGGTTAGGGTTAGGTTTAGGGATAGGGTGAGGTTTAGATTTAGGGTTAGGCTTCGGTGAGGTTTAGGCTGATGGGTGGGGTTACAGTTAGGGTGAGTGTTAGGTTTAGTGGGAGTGTTAGGGTTAGTTTTAGCGTTAGGGTTCGGGTTCGGGTTCGGGTGAGGGTTAGGGTTAAGGTGTGGATGAGGGTTAGGGTTATTTTGAGGACTAGTTTTAGGGTTAGGGTTACTGTTAGGGTTAGGGTTAGGGTGAGGGTAAGGGTTAGAATTAGGGTGATTGTGAGGGTAAGGGTTAGGATTAGTGTTACCGTTAGGGTGATGGTTCGGGTTAGGGTTAGGGTTAGGTGAAGGTGAGGGTAAGGGTTAGGGTGAGGGCTAGGGTGAGGATGAGGGTTCGGATTAGAGTTAGGGTTAGAATTAGGGTTAGGGTGAGGTTGAGGTTTAGTGTTAGGGCGAAGGTTAGGGTTATTGTTAGGGTTAGGGTGCAGGGGTGGGTGAGGGTTAGGGTTAGGGTAGGGTTAGGTTTAGGCTGAGGGTGAGGGTGAGGGTGAGGTTGATGGTTAGGGTTAGGGTTAGGGTGAGGGTGAGGCCTCGGGTGAGGGTGAGGGTTAGTGTGAGATTGAGGATGATGCTTTCTTTTACGTTAGGGTTAGGGTTAGGGTGAGGATTAGGGTGAGGGTGTGGGTGAGGGTTTCGTTTACATCAGGGTTAGGATTAAGCTGAGGTTAGTGTTAGGGTGAGAGTTAGGGTTAGGGTTAGGGTATGGGTTAAGTTTAGAGTGATGTTTAGTTTGAGGGGGAGGGTTAGGGTCAGAGTTAGGATGAAGTTTAGGGTTAGTGTTAGGATTAGGGTTAGGTTGAGGGTGAGGTTTAGGGTTAGAGTTAGGGTTATGGGGAGGGTTAAATTGAGGGTCAGGGTTAAGGTTAGTGTTAGGGTTAGGGTTAGCATGAGGGTTAGGCTGAGGATTAGGGTTAGGGTTAGTGTGAGGGTTAGGGTTCGGTTAGGGTTAGGGTTAGGGTTTGGTTAGGGTGAAGGTTAGTTTTAGGTTTAGGGTTAGGATAAGGTTTAGGCTGAGGGTTAGGTTTAGGTTTAGTGTGATGGTTAGGTTTTGGGTTAGGGTGTGGACTATGGTGATGGTGAGGGTTAGGGTGAGGGTTAGGGTTAGGGCTGGGGTTAGCGTCAGGGGTAGGCTGAGGGTTAGGATTAGAGTATAGACTAGGGTTAGGCTGAAGTTGAGGGTGAGGTTAAGGGTGAGGGTTACTGTTAGAGTGAGGGTTAGAGTGAGGGTGAGGGGGAGTTGGAGTGATTTCTTTAGGGTTAGAGTTAGGTTGATGGTGAGTGTTAGGATTAGGGTTAGCACTAGGTTTAGGCTGAGGGTTAGGGTGAGTTTGAGGGTGAGGTTTTCGGTTAGGGTGAGGGTTAGGGTTAGGGTTAGTTTTAAGGTAAGGGTTAGGGTTAGGGTTAGGGTTAGGATGAGCATTAGACTGAGGGTTAGGGTTAGGGTTAGGGTTAGGGTTTGCTTAGGGTGAAGGTTGCTTTTAGGTTTAGGGTTAGGATAAGGTTTAGGATAAGGTGAGGGTGAGGGGTTAGGGTGAGGTTGTGGGTTTGTGTTATGGTTAGGTTTAGGGTTAGGGTTAGGGTGAGGGGAAGGGTTAGAGTGAGCTTTAGGCTGAGGTTAAGTTTTAGGGTTAGGGTTAGGATTAGGGTGAGGGCTAGGGTGACGGTGAAGGTTAGTGTGAGGGTTAGGGTGAGGGTTTCTTTTAGCCAAGGTTTAGTGTTATGGTGAGGATTAGGGTGAGGGTGAGGTTTAGGGTTAGGGTTAAGGTTATGGTGAGATTAGGGTAAGGGTTAGGGTGAGGGTTAGGGTTTGGGTGATGTTTAGTGTGAGGGTGAGGGTTAGGGTGAGGATGAGGGTTCGAGTGAGGGTAAGGGTTCGATTGAGGGTGAGAGTTAGGGTGTGGTTGAGGATTAGTGTTAGGTTGAGTGTTAGGGTTAGGTTTAGGATTAGTGTTAGGGTGAGGTTTAGGGCTAGGGTCAGGGTTAGGTTGACGGTTAGGATTAGGGTTAGGCTTAGTATGAGGGTTAGGGTGAAGGGTAGGGTTAGGGTGAGGGTGAGGGTTAGGGTGAGGGTGAAGTTTAGGGTGAGGGTGTGGGTGAGGTTTAGGTTTAGGTGTAGGGTTAGGGTGAATTTGAGGGTGAAGCTTAGGTTTAGGATTAGGATTATGGTTAGGGTTAGGAAGAGAGTTTGGGTGTCGGTGAGGGTTCGGGTTCGGGTCAGGGTTAAGATGTGGGTGAGGGTTAGGTTTAGGGTGAGCATTAATGTTAGAGTTAGGTTTATGGTGAGGATAAGGGTTAGGGTGAGGTTTAGTGTGAAACTTAGGGTTAGGGTTAGGCTGATTGTGAGGGTGAGGTATAGGGTTTGGGTTAGGGTTAGGGTGAGGGTTAGGGTTAGGTTTAGGGTTAGGGTGAGGGTGAGGGTGAGGGTTAGGGTTAGGTTTAGTGTTAGAGTTAGGGTGAGGGTGAGGGTTAGTATTAGGGTTAGTATTAGAGTTAGCCTGAGCGTGAGGGTAAGGTTTAGGTTTAGGGTGAGTGTTAGGGTTAGGGGTACGTTTAGGGTGAGGGTTAGGATTAGGGTTAGGGTTAGGATGAGCATTAGGCTGAGGTTTAGGGTTTGAGTTAGTGTAAGGTTTAGGGTTAGGGTTAGGGTTAGGTTTAGGGTGAGGGTTAAGGGTTAGGTTTAGGTTTAGGATAAGGGTTAGGTTGAGGGTTATGTTTAGTGTTAGTGTGAGGGTTAGGTTTAGGTTTAGGTTTAGGGTTAGGGTCAGGGTAAAGGTTAGGGTGAGGGTTAGGGTTAGGGTGAGGGTAAAGATTACGGTGAGGCTTGGGGTCAGGGTGAGGTTTAGGGTGAGTGTGAGGGGGAGTGTGAGGGTTTGGTTTAGGGTTAGAGTTAGGGTGAGTGTGAGGGTTAGGATTAGTGTTAGCACTAGGTTTAGGGTGAGGGTGAGGGTGAGGTTGAGGGTGAGGTTTAGGGTTAGGGTGAGGGTTAGGGTTAAGATTAGGTTTAGGGTGAGGGTTAGTGTTAGGATTAGGATGAGCATTAGGCTGAGGGTTAGGGTTAGGGTTAGTGTGAGGGTGAGGGTAAGGGTTAGGGTGAGGGTTATGGTGAGGTTGAGGGTTAGGATTAGAGTTAGGGTTAGGATTAGGGTGAGGGTGAGGGTGAGGGTTAGTGTTAGGGTGAGGTTTAGTGTTGGGGTGAAGGTTAGGGTTGGGGTGAGGGTGAGGGTGAGGTTTAGGGTTAGGGTTAGGATTAGGTTTAGGCTGAGGTTGAGGGTGAGGTTGAGGGTTATAGTTAGGGTTAGGGTGAGGGTGATGGCTCGGGTGAAGGTGAGCGTTAGGGTGAAGGTGAGGATAAAGGTTAGTGTGAGTGTTAGGGCGAGGCTGAGGGTTAGGTTTAGGGTGAGGGTTATTGTGAGGGTTAGGGTGAGGGTAAGGGTTAGGGTGATGGTAAGATTGAGTTTGAGGGATAGCATTATGTTGTGGGTAAGGGTTAGGGTGAGGGTTAGGGTGAGGGTTTGGGTTAGAGTGGGGGTTAGGGTTAGGATTAGGTTGAGGGTTAGGGTTTAGGTGATGTTTAGTGTGAGAGTATGGTTTAGGGTGAGGGTGAGTGCTCGGGTGAGCATGAGGTTTAGGATGAGGGTGAGCGTTAGGGTTATAGTTAGGGTTAGGGAGAGGGGTATGGTGAGCATTCGGGTTAGGATTAGGGTTAGGATTAGGGTTAGAGTGAGGATTAGTGTGAGAGTCAGTGTGTGGGTAAGTGTTATGTTTAGGCTTAGTGTTAGGACTAGGGTGAGGGTGAGTGTTAGTGTGTGGGTGAGGGTTTTGTTTAAGTTAGGGTTAGGGATAGGGTGAGGATTAGGTTGAGGGTGACGGTTAAGCTGAGGTTAGGTTTAGGGTGAGGGTTAGGGTTAGGGTGATATTTAGGGTGAGGGTGAGTGTTCCGTGAGGTTGAGGGTGAGGGTTAGTGTTAGGGTTAGGTTTAGGTTGAGGGTGATTTTGAAGGTTGGGATTAGGAATAGGGTTAGGGTTTGGGTGAAGGTCAGTGTGAGGGTGAAGCTTAGGGTTAGGGTTAGGGTTATGGTTATTGTGAAGGTGACGGATAGTGTGAGGGTTATGATTAGGGTTAGGTTTAGGGTTACAGTAAGGGTAAGGGTTAGGGTGAAGGTTAGGGTGAAGGTGAGGGTTAGGGTTGGGTTAGGGTTAGGGTGAGGGCTAGGGTGAGGGTGAGGGTGAGTGTGAGGGTTTCTTTTAGGTCATAGTTAGGGTTATGGTGAGGATTAGCGTGAGGGTGAGGGTTAGGTTTAGGGTAAGGGTTAGGGTTAGGGTTAGGGTGAGAGTTAAGGTTTGGGTGATGTTTAGGGTGAGGGTGAAGGTTAGGGTGTGGTTGAGGATTAGGGTTAGAGTTAGGGTTAGGTTTATGTTGAGGGTGCGGTATAGGGTGAGGTTTATTGTGAGGGTTAGTGTTAGTGTTTGTGTTAGGGTGAGGTTTAGGGTGAGGGTTAAGCTGAGGGGTAGGGTTAAGGATAGAGTGACTGTTAGGTTTAGTGTGAGGATTAGGGTTAGGGTGAGGTTTCGGTTTAGTGTGAGGTTTAGGTTTAGGGTTAGGGTTAGGATGAGTGTTAGGGTTAGGTTGAGGGTGAGGGTGAGGGTGAGGGCTAGGGTTAGAGTTAGTGTGAGGTTTAGTGTTAAGGTGAGCCTTAGGTTTTGCGTGAGGGTTAGGGTTAAAGTAAGGGTTAGGGTGAGGGTTAGAGTTAGGGTTAGGGTTAGGGTGAGGGTCAAGGTGAGGGTTAGGTTTAGGGTGAGGGTTAGGTTTAGGGTGAGGGTTAGGGTTAGGGTGAGCATTAGGGTGATGGTGAGGGTTAGGGTGAGGGTGAGGGTTAGGTTTAGAGTTAGGGTTAAGGTGATGTTTGGGGTGAGGTTGAGGGTTAGTGTGAGGGTGAGGGTGAGGGTGAGGGTTAGGTATAGGATTAGGGTTAGGGTGAGTTTTAGGGTTCGGGTTAGGGTTAGAGTTATTGTTAGGGTTAGGGTTAGGATGAAGGTGAGGGTAATTGTTAGGGTTAGGGTTAGGGTGAGGGTGAGGGTGATGTTGAGGGTTAGTGTTAGGATTAGGGTTATGGTTAAGGTAAGGCTGAGGGGGAAGGGGAGTTTGAGGATGAGGGTTAGGGTTAAGGTTAGGGTTAAGGTGAGGGCTTGAGTTAGGGTGAGGGTTAGGCTGAGGGTGAGGGTGAGGGTTTATGTTAGGTAAAGGTTAGGGTTATGGTCAGGATTAGGGTGAGGATTAAGTTGAGGTTAGGTTCAGGGTTCGGGTTTGGGTTCGGGTTCGGGTTAGGGTTAGGGTGATGTTTAGGCTGAGGGTGAGGGTTAGGGTGAGCGTGAGGGCTAGGATTAGGGTTAGGGTTAAGCTTAGTGTTAGGATCAGGGTGAGGGTGAACGTTAGGGTCAGGTGTAGGGTTAGGGTTAGAGTGAGGGTTACGGTTATTGTGAGTGTTATGGTTAGGGTTAGGGTCAGGGTAAGGGTTAGGGTGAGGGTAAGGTTTAGGGTGAGGGTTAGGGTGAGTGTGAGGTTTTGGACTAGGGTTTGTGTTAGGGTTGGGGTGAGGTTTAGTGTTTGGGTGATGTTTTGAGTGAGGGTGAGGGTTAGGGTGAGGATGAGGGTTTGGGTGAGGGTGAGGGCTTGGTTGACTGTGAGGGTTAGGGTGTGGGTGAGGATTAGGCTTAGGGTGAGGGTAAGCGTTAGGGGTAGGGTTAGGGTTAGGTTTAGGTTTAGGGTAAGAGTTAGGGTGAGGGTAAAGGTAAGGGTGAGAGTCAGGGGAAGGTTGAGGTTTAGGGTTAGGGTGAGGGTTAGGATAAGGGTGTGGGTAAGTGTTAGGGTAAGGTTTAGGATGACGGTGAGGGTTAGCATCAAGGTTAGGTTTAGGGTTCGGGTTAGGGTGAGGGTTAGGTTTTGGGTAAGTGTTAGAGTGAGGTTTAGGGTGAGGGTGAGGGTTAGGGTTAGGGTGAGGGTACGTGTTAGGGTGAGTCTTAGTGTTAGGGTTAGCATTAGGGTGAGGGTGAGGGTGAGAGTTAGGGTTAGGATTAGAGTTAGGGTGAGGGCACGGCTTAGCGTGAGGGTTAGGGTGAGGTTGAGGGTTATGATTAGGGTGAGGGTGAGGGTAAGTGTTAGGGTGAGGACTACGGTTAGGGTTAGGATTAGGATGAGTGTTAGGGTTAGGGTGAGGGTGTAGGTAAGTGTTAGGGTGAGGGTTAGGGCGAGGTTGTGGGTTAGGGTTAGGGTATGGGTAAGGGTTAGGGTGAGGGTAAGGGTTAGATTGAGGGTTAGATTGAGGGTGAGGGTTAGGGTTAGCATTAGGGTTAGGGTGAGGTTGAGGGTTAGGGTGAGGGTTAAGGGTTAAGTTTCCAGATAGGGTAAGGATTAGGGTTAGGGTGTGGTTTAGTTTTAGTGTGAGGTTTAGGTTTAGGGTTAGGCTTAGGATGAGTGTTAGGGTTAGGTTGAGGGTGAGGGTGAGGGTGAGGGCTAGGGTTAGTGTTAGTTTGAGGGTTAGTGTTAGGGTGAGTGTTAGGTTTAAGGTGAGAGTTAGGGTTAAAGTAAAGTTTAGGGTGAGGGTTAGCATTAGGGTTAGGGTTAGGGTGAGGATCAGGGTGATTGTTAAGTTTAGGTTGAGGGTTAGGTTTAGGGTGAGGGTTAGGGTTAGGGTGAGCGTTAGGGTGATGGTGAGGGTTAGGGTGAGTGTTAGGGTTAGGGTTAGGTTTAGGGTGAGAGTTAGGGTCAGGTGTTGGGATACGGTTAGGTTGAGGGTTAGGGTTAGTGTGAAGGTTAGGGTTAGGGTTAGTGTGAGGATAATGTTTAGGGTTAGGGTTAGTTTTAGGGTGAGAGTTAGATTGAACGTTAGGGTTAGGTTAAGGTGATGTTTAGGGTGAGGTTGAGGGTTAGTGTGAGGGTGACAGTGAGGTTGAGGTTTAGGGTTAGGATTAGGGTTAGGGTGAGTTTTAGGGTTAGGATTAGGGTTAGAGTTATTGTTAGGGTTAGGGTTTGGGTTAGGATGAGGGTGAGGGTTATTGTTAGGGTTAGGGTTAGGGTGAGGGTGGGGTTGAGGGTTAGTGTTAGGATTAGGGTTATTGTTAGGGTAAGGCTGAGGGGGAAGGGGAATTTGAATGTGAGTGTTAGGGTTAAGGTTAGGGTTAGGGTGAGGGCTTGGGTGAGGGTGAGGGTTAGGCTGAGGGTGATGGTGAGGGTTTCGGTTAGTTAAAGGTTAGGGTTATGGTGAGGATTAGGGTGAGGGTGAGGATTAAGCTTAGGTTAGGTTCAGGGTGAGGGTTCGGGTTAGGGTTAGGGTGAGGGTTAGGGTTAGGATGATGTTTAGGGTGAAGGTGAAGGTTAGAGTGAGGGTGAGGGTTAGGGTTAGGGTTAGGTTTAATGTGAGGCTGAGGGTTAGGAATAGGAATAGGATTAGGGTTAGGGTTCAGCTGAGGGTGAGGATCAGGGTGTGGGTGAAGGTCAGGGTCAGGGTTATGTTTAGGGCTAGAGTGAGGGTTACGGTTATTTTGAGGGTTATGGTTAGGGTTAGTTTGAGGGTAAGGGTTAGGGTGAGGGTAAGGGTTAAGGTGAGGGTTAGGGCGAGTGTGAGGGTTTGGAATAGGGTTTGGGTTAGGGTTAGGGTGAGGGTTAGGTTTTGGGTGATGTTTAGAGTGAGGGTGATGGTTAGGGTGAGGATGAGGGTTTGATTGAGGGTGAGGGTTCGGTTGAGGGTGAGGGTTAGGGTGTGGGTGAAGATTAGGGTTAGGGTGAGGGTATGGTTGAGAGTGAGGGTGAGGGTTAGGGTTAGGGTTTGGGTTAGAGATAGTGTGAGTTTGAGAGTGAGGGTTAGGTTTAGGATTAGGGTGAAGGTTAGGGTTAGGTTGAGGATTAGGTATATTGTTAGGGTTAAGGTAAGGGTGAGGGTGGGTGTTATGGTTAGGTTTAGGGTTAGAGTTAGGGTGAGGGTGAGGGTGAGGGTTAGGTGGAAGTTTAGGGTTAGGGTTAGGCTGAAGGTGAAGGAGAGGGTGAGGGTGAGTGTTAGGTTTAGGGTGAGGTTTAGGTTTACGGTTAGGGTTAGGGTGAGGGTAAGGATTAGGGCTATGGTTAGGATGAGGGTTAGGCTGAGGGTTAGGGTTAGGATTAGGGTGAGGTTTAGGGCTAGGTTTAGGGTTAGGATAAGGGTTAGACTGAGGGTTAGGGTTAGGGTTAGTGTGAGGGATAGGCTTAGGTTTAGGGTAAGAGTTAGGGTGAGGGTAAAGGTTAGGGTGAGAGTTAGAGTGAGGGTGAGGTTTAGGGTTAGGGTGAGGGTTAGGGTAAAATTTAGGTTTAGGGTTAGGGTTAGGGTGAGGGTGAGGGTGTGAGTAAGTGTTAGGGTGAGGTTTAGGGTGAGGGTGAGGGTTAGGGTTAGGGTGAGGGTAAGTGTTAGGGTGCGGGTAAGTGTGAGTCTGAGCGTTAGGGTTAGCATTAGGGTGAAGGTGAGGGTTAGGGTTAGGATTAGAGTTAGGATGAGAGTAAAGCTTAGTGTGAGGGTTAGGGTGAGGTTGAGGGTTAGTGTTAGGGTGAGTGGGAGGGTAAGTTTTAGTTTGAGGACTAATTTTAGGGTTCAGATTAGGGTGAGTGTTAGGGTTATTGTGAGAGTGAGGGTGAGGGTTAGGTTCAGTATTAGGTTTAGGGTTAGTGTGAGGGTTAGTGATAGGGTTAGGGTTAGGGTGAGGGTCATAGTTAGGGTTAAGGTGAGGGTTAGTCTGAGAGGTAGGGTTAGGGTTAGGGTGAGGGTTAGGCTTAGTGTGAGGTTTAGGGTTAGGGTGAGGGTGAGTTTGAAGGTGAGGGTTTGGGTTAGGGTGAGGGTTAGTGTTAGGGGGAGGGCTAGGTTGGGGGTTAGGGTTTGGGTTTGGGTGAGGTTTTCGGTTAGGTAAGGATTAGGGTTAGGGTTAGGGTGAGGATTAGGGTGAGGTTATGGGTTAGGTTTAGGGTGAGGGTGAGGGTCAGTCTTAGTGTTAGGATGAGGGTTAGCTTTAGGCTTAGGGTGAGTGTGAGGGTTCGGGTGAGGGTGAGGGTGAGGGTTAGGGTGTGGGTTAAGTTTCGGTTTAGGGTGAGGGTTAGGATGACGGTGAGTGTTAGGGTGAGGGTGAGGTTGAGGGTGAGGGTTAGGGTTTGGTTTAGGGATAGGATTAGGGTTAGGTTTAGGGTAAGGGTTAGGGTTAGGTTGAGGGTTAGGTTTAGGGTTAGGGTGAGTGTTAGGGTTTGGTTTAGGTTTAGGGTAAGGGTTAGGGTTAGGATTAGGGTGAGCCTGAGGGTTAGGTTGAGGGGTAGGTTTAGGGATAGGGTAAGGGTTAGGGTTAGGGTGAGGGTTAGGTTTAGGTTTAGGGTTAAGATGAGGGTGAGGGTGAGGATTAGGGTTAGGGCTAGGGTTAGGGTGAGGGATAGTGTGAGGGTTAGGTTTAGGTTTAGGGTAAGGGTTAGGTTTATGGTGAGGTTTAGTTTCAGGTTTAGGGTTAGGGTGAGGTTGATGCTGAGGGATAGGGTTCGAGTTAGTGTGAGGATAAGGGTTAGGGTGAGGATTAGGGTAAGGGTGAGTTTTAGGTTTAGCATAAGGTTTAGGGTGAGGGTTAGGGTTAGGGTTAGGGTAAGGGTTAAGTTTAGGGTAAGGGTTAGGGTTAGGCTTATGGTTACGGTTAGTGTTAGGGTTAGGGTGAGGGTTAGGCTTAGGGTTAGGTTTAGGGTGAGGGTTAGGCTGAGGGGTAGGGTTAGGGATAGAGTTAATCTTAGGTTTAGTGTGAGGATTAGGGTTAGGGTGAGGTTTAGGTTGAGGGTGAGGGTGAGGGTGAGGGCTAATGTTAGGGTTAGTTTGAGCGTTAGTGTTAGGGTGAGCGTTAGGTTTAAGGTGAGTGTTAGGGTTAAAGTAAGGTTTAGAGTGCAGGTTAGCGTTAGGGTTAGGTTTAGGGTGAAGGTCAGGGAGAGAGTTATGTTTAGGTTGAGGGTTAGGTTTAGGGTGAGGGTTAGGGTTAGGGTGAATATTAGGATGATGGTGAGGCTTAGGTTTAGGGTGAGAGTAAGTATTAGGGTTAGGGTTAGGATGAGGGTTAGGCTGAGGCTTAGGGTTAGGGTTAGGGTGAGGTTTAGGGTTAGGATAAAGGTTGGGCTGAGGGTTAGGGTTAGGGTTAGTGTGAGGGTTAGGTTTAGAGTTAGGGTAAGTGTTAGGGTGAGGGTAAATGTTAGGGTGAGAGTTAGGGTGAGGGTGAGGTTTAGGGTTAGGGTGAGGGTTAGGGTCAATTTCAGGTTTAGGGTTAGGGTTAGCGTGAGTGTAAAGTTGTTGGTAAGTGTTAGGGTGAATTTTAACATGAGGGTGAGGGTTAGTGTCAAGGTTGGGTTTAGGGTTAGGGTTAGGGTGAGGGTTAGGGTTTGGGAAAGTGTTAGGGTGAGGTTTAGGTGAGGGTGAGGGTTAGGATTAGGGTGAGGGTAAGTGTTAGTGTGAGGGTTAGGGTGAGTCTGAGGCTTATGGTTAGCATTAGGGTGAGGGTGAGGGTGAGGGTTAGGGTTAGGATTAGAGTTAGGGTGAGGGTATAGCTTAGGGTGAGGGTTAGGGTGAGGTTGAGGGTGAGGGTAAGTGTTAGGGTGAGGACTACGGATAGGGTTTGGATTAGGGTGAGTGTTAGGGTTATGGTGAGGGTGAGGGTTAGGTTCAGTATTAGGTTTAGGGTTAGTGTGAGGGTTAGTGATAGGGTTAGGGTTAGGGTGAGGGTTAGTCTGAGAGGTACGGTTAGGTTTAGCATTAGGGTTAGGGTTAGGTTTAGGGTTAGGGTGAGGGTGAGTCTGAGGGTGAGGGTTAGGGTTAGGGTGAGGGTTAGTGTTGGGGGGGCTAGGTTGAGGGTTAGGGTTTGGGTGAGGTTGAGGTTTTCGGTTAGGTAAGGTTTAGGGTTAGGGTTAGGGTGAGGTTTTTGGTTAGGGTTAGGGTGAGGGTGAGGGTGAGGGTTAGTGTTAGGATGAGGGTTAGGTTTAGGGTTAGGGTGAGGGTGAGGGTGAGGGTGAGGGTGTGGGTTAAAGTTCGGTTTAGGGTGAGGGTTAAGGTGACGGTGATGGTTAGGGTGAGGGTGAGGATTTGGATAAGGTTTAGGGTGAGGGTTAGGGTTAGGGCGATGAGTAGGGTTAAGGTTAGGGAGAGGGTTAGGGTTTGTGTGAAGGTTAGGGTTAGGGTTAGAGTTAGGTTTAGTATGAGAATAAAGGTTAGGGTGAGGGTTAGGGTGAGGGTTAGGCTTAGTGTGAGGGTTAGAGTTAGGGTTAGGGTTAGGTTTAGAGTAAGTGTTAGAGTTAGGGTGAGGGTTAGGTTTAGGGTTAGTGTTAGGGTTAAAGTTAGGGTTAGGTTTAGGGTGAGGGTCAGGGTTAGGGTTTGGGTGAGTGTGAGGTTTAGGTTGAGGGGTAGGATAAGGGTTAGGGTAAGGGACAGGGTTAGGGTGTGGGTTATGTTTAGGGTTAGGTTTAGGGTGAGGGTGAGGGTTAGGGTTAGGGTTACGGTTAGGGTGAGGGTTAAGGTTAGGTTCAGGCTTAGAGTAAGGGTTAGGGTTAGAGTGAGGGTTATGTTTATGGTTAGGGTTAGAGTGAGGGTGAGGCCGAGGTTTAGGGTTAGGGTTAGTTTGAGGATAAGGATTAGGGTGAGGTTTAGGGTGAGGTTGAGGGTTAGGGTTAGCATTAGGGTTAGGGTGATTTTTAGGGTGATGGTGAGGGTTAGGGTGAGGGTGAGATTGAGCATAAGGGTTAGGGTGAGTGTGAGGGTGATGGTTAGGGTTAGGGTTAGGGTGAGGATAAGGGTTAGGGTTAGGATTAGCGTTAGTGTAAGGGTTACGCTGAGGTTGAGCGTGAGGGTTAGGGTGAGGGCTATGGTGAGAATGAGGGTTAGGGAGAGGATGAGGGTGAAGTTGATTGTTTCGGTTAGGTAAGATTTAGGGTTATGGTTAGCATGAGGATTAGGGTGGGGTATGAGGTTTAGGCCGAGGGTTAGGGTTAGGGTGAAGGTTAGGGTGAGGCTGAGGTTTAGCGTGAGGGTTAGGGTTACAGTGAGGGTTAGGGTTAGGGTTAGGTTGAGGATGAGGTTTAGGTATAGGTTAAGGGTTCGGGTTATGGTGAGGGTTAGGGTTAGGGCAAGTGTTAGGGTGAGGATGAGCGTTAGGTTTACGGTTAGGGTGAGGTTTAGGGTTAGGCTTAGGGTTTGTGTAAGAGTTAGATTTAGGGTAAAGGTTAGGGTTAGGGTTAGGATTAGGGTTAGGGTTAGGGTTAGGGTGAGGGTTAGTGTTAGGGTTAAGGTTGGGGTTAGGTTGAGGGTACGTGTTAGGGTGAGGGTTAATGGTAGGGTGAGGGTTATTGTTAGGGTGAGGGTTAGGATTACGGTTATTGTTAGGGTGAGAGTTTGGTTTAGGGTTACGGTTAGGGTAGGGGTTAGGGTTAGCGTGAGGGTTAGGTTTAGAGTGATGTTTAGGATGACGGTGAGCATTAGGGTGAGGGTGAGGGTGAAGGTGAGGGTTAGGGTGAGGGTTAGGGTTAGGGTTAAGGTTAGGGTTAGGATTAGGGTTAGTGTTAGGGTTAGAGTAAGGTTTAGGCTGAGGGTGAGGGAGAGGATGAGGTTGCGGGTGAGTGTTTTGGTTAGGTAAGTGTTAGGTTTAGGTTTAGGGTGAGGATTATGTTGCGGGGCAGGGTTAGCTTGTGGGTGAGGTTGAGTTTTAGGTTGAGGGTAAGTGTTAGGGTGATGTTTAGGGTGAGGGTGAGTTTTAGGGTGAGAGTTAGGGTTCAGGGAAGGGGAAGGGTTAGGGTGTAGGTGAGGGTTCGGGTTCGGGGGCAAATTAGGGTTAGGGTTAGAGTTCAGGTTAGGGTTCAGTTTAGGGTTAGGGTGAGTGTTAGTGTGAGAGGTAGCGTTAGGGTTAGGATGAGGGTTAGTCTTAGTGTGAGGGTTACGGTTAGGGTTATTGTTAGGGTTAGTGTGAGGATGAGAGTTAAGGTGAGGGTTAGGGTGAGACTGAGGGTTAGGGTTAGCCTTAGGGTTAGGGTGAAGGTTTGGGTGGGGGTTAGGGTGAGGGTTAGTGTTAGGGTTAGGGTTGGGTGAGGGTTAGGGTGAGTGTAAGGGTTAGGGTGAGGGTTAGGTTGAGGTTGAGGGATAGGGTTATGGTGAGGGTAAGGTTTAGGGTGACAGTAAGGGTGAGGTTGATATTTAGGGTTAGCATTAATGTTAGGAAGAGGGTGAGGGTTAGGGTGAGGGTAAGGGTTAGGGTTAGGGTTAGGGTTAGGGTTAGGATTAGGGTTAAGATTAGAGTTAAGGTTAGGGTGAGTGTTAGTGTTATAGATAGGGTGAGGGTGAGGGTTAGGGTAAGGGTTAGGTTCAGGGTTAGAGTTAGGGTGAGGGTTAGGGTTAACATTAGGGTTAGGGTTAGGTTTAGGTTGAGTGTTAGGGTTAGGTTTAGGGTGAGGTTGAGGGTTAGGGTTAGCGTTAGGGTTAGTGTTATGCTTATGGTGCAGGTTAGGATTAGGTTTAGAGTGAGGGTGAGGGTCAGGTTTACGGATAGGATTAGGTTTAGGGTTAGGGCTAGAGTTTGGTTTAGGGTTAGGGTAAGGGTGAGGTATAGGGTGAGTGTTAGTGTTAGGGTGAGGGTTAGGTATATGGTTAGGGTGAGTTTCAGGGTTAGGTTTAGAGTTAGGGTGAGGGTGAGTGTTAGGATTAGGGTTAGGGTTAAGGTTAAGGATAGGGTGAGGATTAGGGTTAGGGTTAGGTTTAGGGTGAGTGTTAGGCTGAGGGGTAGGGTTAGGGATACTGTGACTGTTAGGTTTAGTGTGAGGATTAGGGTTAGGGTGAAGTTTAAGTTTAGTGTGAGGTTTTGGTTTAGGGTTAGGGTTAGGATGAGTTAGGGTTAGGTTGAGGGTGAGGGTGAGGTTGAGGGCTAGGGTTAGGGTTAGTGTGAGGGTTATTGTTAGGGTGAGCATTAGGTTTAGGGTGAGGGTTAGGGTTAAAGTAAGGGTTAGGGTGAGCGTTAGCGTTAGGGTTAGGGTTAGGGCGAGGGTCAGGGTGAGGGTTATGTTTAGGTTGAGGGTTAGGTTTAGGGTGAGGGTGAGGGTTAGTGTAAGCGTTAGGGTGATGGTGAGGGTTAGGGTGAGGGTGAGGGTTAGGTTTAGAGTTAGGGTTAGGGTGAGTGTTAGGGTTAAGGTTAGGGTTAGGGTGAGAGTTAGGGTGAGGTGTCGGGATACGGTTAGCTTGAGGGTTAGGGTTAGTGTGAAGGTTAGGGTTAGGGTTTGGTTTAGTGTGAGGATAATGTTTAGGGTGAGGGTTAGTTTGTGGGTGAGAGTTAGGGTGAGCGTTAGGGTTAGGTTCATTGTGAATGTTAGGGTTAATGTGATATTTAGGGTGAGGTTGAGGGTGAGTGTGAGGGTGAGTGTGAGGTTGAGAGTTAGGGTTAGGATTAGGGTTAGGATGAGTTTTAGGGTTAGGGTTAGGGTTAGAGTTATTGTTAGGGTTAGGGTTAGGGTTAGGATGAGGGTGAGGGTTATTGTTAGGGTTAGGGTTAGGGTTAGGGTTAGGGTGAGGTTGGGGTTGAGCGTTAGTGTTACGATTAGGGTTATGGTTAGGGTAAGGCTGAGGGTGTAGGGGAGTTTGAGGGTGAGGGTTAGGGTTAAGGTTAGGGTTAGGGTGAGGTCTTCAGTGAGGGTGAGGGTTTCGGTTCGGTAAAGGTTAGGGTTAGGTTGAGGATTATGCTGAGTTTAGGTTCAGGGTGAAGGTTCGGGTTAGGGTTAGGGTGAGGGTTAGGGTTAGGGTGATGTTTAGGGTGAGGGTTAGGGTTATGGTGAGGGTGAGGGTGAGGTTTAGGGTTAGGGTTAGGTTTAGGGTTTAGGGTTAGGGTTAGGTTTAGGGTTAGGGTTAAGCTGAGTGTGATGATCAGGGTGTGGATGAAGGTTAGGGTGAGGGTTAGGGTTAGGGTTAGAGTGAGGGTTACGATTATTGTGAGGGTTATGGTTAGGGTTAGGGTGAGGTAAGGGTTAGGGTGAGGGTACAGGTGAGGGTGAGGGTTTGGATTAGGGTGTGGGTTAGGGTTAGGTTGAGGGTTAGTTTTGGGTGATATTTAGAATGAGTGTGAGGGTTAGGGTGAGGATGAGTGTTTGGGTGAGGGTGAGGGTTTGGTTGAGGGTGAGGGTTAGGTTGTGGGTGAGGATTAGGTTAGGGTGAAGGTTAGCGTTAGGGGTAGGGTTAGGGTTAGGTTGAGGGTTAGGGTTAGCATTAGGGTTAGGGTGAGGGGAAGGGAGAGGGGTGGGCTTAGGGTAAGGGTGAGGGTGAGTGTTAGGGTTAGGTTTAGGGTTAGAGTTAGGGTGAGGGTGAGGGTGAGGGTTAGGTTTAGTATTAGGACGAGCTTAAGTGTTAGGTTGAGGGTTAGGGATACTGTTAGGATTAGGGTAAGGGTGAGGGTGTGAGGGTGAGTGTTAGGGTTAGGTTTAGGGTTAGAGTTAGGGTTACGGTGAGGGTGAGACTTATGACTAGGTTAGGATTAGGGTTAGGCTGAGGGTGATGGGGAGGGTGAGGGTGAGGGTTAGGGTTAGGGTGAGGTTTAGGATGAGTGTTAGGCTGAGGGTTAGGGTTAGGGTTAAGGTGAGGTTTAGGGCTAGGTTTAGTGTTAGGATAAGTGTTAGGCTGAGGGTTAGGGTTAGGGTTAGTGTGAGGGTTAGCTTTAGGGTTAGGGTAAGAGTTAGGGAGAGGGTAAACGTTAGGGTGAGAGTTAGGGTGAGGGTTAGGGTCAAGTTTAGGTTTAGGGTTAGGTTTAGGGTGAGGGTAAGGGTGTGGGTAAGTGTTAGGGTGAGGTTTAGGGTGAGGGTGAGGGTTAGCGTCAAGATTAGGTTTAAGGTTAAGGTTAGGGTGAGTGTTAGGGTTTGGGTAAGTGTTAGGGTGAGGTTTAGTTTGAGAGTGAGGGTTAGGGTTAGGGTGAGGGTAAGTGTTAGGGTGAGGGTTAGGTTGAGTCTGCTGGTTAGGGTTAGCATTAGGGTGAGGGTGAGGGTTAGGGTTAGGATTAGAGTTAGGGTGTTAGGGTGAGGTTGAGGGTTAGGGTTAGGGTGAGTTTGAGGGTAAGTGTTAGCGTGAGGACTACGGTTAGGGTTAGGATTAGGGTGAGTGTTAGTGTTATGGTGAGGGTGAGGGTGAGGGTTAGGTTCAGTATTAGGGTTAGGGTTAGTGTGAGGGTTAGTGATATGCTTAGGCTTAGGGTGAGGGTTAGAGGTAGGGTTAAGGTGAGGGTTAGTCTGAGAGGTAGGGTTAGGGTTAGGGTAAGGGTTAGGCTCAGTGTGAGGGTTAGGGTTAAGGTGAGAGGGTTAGGTTTAGGGTTAGGGTGAGGGTGAGTGTGAGGGTTAGGGTTAGGGTGAGCATTAGTGTTAGAGGGAGGGCTAGGTAGAGGGTTAGGGTTAGGGTGAGGGTTACTGTTAGGTTTAGGCTTAGTATATGGGTTAAGTTGAGGGTAAGGCTTAGGGTTAGTTTGAGTGTTAGGTTCAGGGTTAGGGTTTGGCTTTTGTTGAGGGTAAAGGTTAGGGTGAGGGTTAGGGAAAGGGTGAGGATTAGATTTATGGTGAGGGTTCGGGTTATGGTTAGGATTAGGGTTATTTTTAGGGTTAGCGTGAGGGTATGGGGAAGGTTAGGTTTATTTATAGCGTTAGGGTGATGGTTAGGGTGTCAGTAAGTGTTAGAGTGAGGGTTAGGGTGAGGTTAGTGTTAGGGGGAGGGGGAGGGTTAGTGTTAGCATTAGGGTTAGGGTGAGGGTGAGGGTTAGGTTGAGGATTAGGGTTGAGTTTAGGGCTAGGGTGTGGATTAGGGTTAGGGTTATATATAGGGTGAGGGGTAGGCTGAGGGTTAGGGTTAGGTTTAGGGTGAGGGTTAGGTTAAGTGTGAGGGTTAGGGTTAGGGTTATGGTGAGGGTAAGGGTTAGGTTGAGGTTTAGGGTGAGCGTGAGGTTTAGGGTTAGCATTAGGTTTAGGTTTAAGGTTAGGATGAGGGTTAGGTTTAGGGTGAGGCTGGGTGTTAGAGTTACAGTGAGGGTGAGGGTGAGGGTGAAGGTTAGGATTAGGGTTAGGGTTAGGGATAGGATCAGGTTGAGGATGAGGATTAGGGTGTTTTTGAGGGTTAGGGTTAGGGTGAGGGTGAGGGTTAGGGTTATGGTTAGGATGAGTGTTAGGGAAAGGGGTAGGGTTAGGGTTAGGCTGAATGTTAGGATTAGGGTGAGGGTTAGGGGCAAGGTAAGGGTTAGGGTTAGGGTGAGGTTAAGGATTAGTGTGAGGGTGAGTGTTAGGGTTAGGGTTAGGGTTAGGGTGAGGGTTATGTTGAGGGTGAGGGTGAGGGTGAGGGTGAGGGTGATGGTGAGGGTTAGGGTGTTGTTTAGGGTTCAGTTTAAGGTGAGGGTTAGGGTGACAGTGAGCATTAGGGTGAGGGTGAGGGTTAGGATAAGGGTTAGGGTGAGGGTTATATTTAGGCTTAGGTTTATGGTGAGGGTGAGGGTGATGGTTAGTGTTAGGGTTACGGTTAGGGTGAGGATTAGGGTTAGGTTTGGGTTAGGGTAAGGGTTAGGGTTAGAGTAAGGTTTAGGTTTAGGGTTAGGGTTAGGGTGAGAGTGAGGCTGAGGGTGAGGTTTAGGGTTAGTGTGAGGATAAGGTTTACGGTGAGGTTTAGGTTGAGGTGGAGGGTTAGAGTTAGCATTAGGGTTATGGTGAGAGTTAGGGTTAGGGTTATGGTAAGGGTTATGGTTATGGTTAGGGTAAGGGTTAGGGTTAGGGTGAGGGTTAGGGTTAGGGTGATTTTTAGGGTGACGGTGAGGGTTAGGGTGAGGGTGAGGTTGAGCATGAGGGTTAGGGTGAGGGTGAGTTTGAGTGTGAGTTTGACGGTTAGGGTTAGGTTTAGGGTGAGGATAAGAATTAGGGTTAGGTTTAGGGTTAGTGTTAGGGTTAGGGTTAAGGTGAGGGTGAGGGTGATGGTTAGGGTTAAACTTAGTTTTATTGTTAATGTTAGGTTTAGGGTGAGAGTAAGGGTGAGGGTTAACATGTGGGTTAGGGTTATGGTTATGGTTAGAGTGAGGGTGAGGGTGAGGGTTAGGGTTAGGATTAGTGTTAGGGATAGGTTTAGGATGAGGGTTAGACTGAGTGTTAGAGTTAGGGATAGTGTGAGGCTTAGGGTTAGGTTTACAGTTAGGTTGAGGGCAAGGCTTAGGGTAAGGGTTAGGGTGGGTTTGAGGGTTAGGGTTAGGGTGAGGTTTATGGTGAGGGTTTGGGTGAGGGTTAGAGTTAGAGTGAGAGTTAGGGTTAGCGTTAGTGTTAAGATGAGAGTTAGGTTGAAAGTTACGGTTAGGGTGAGGGTGAGGGTTAGGGTTAGGGTTAGGGTGAGGTTTAGGGTTAGGGTGTAGGTTAGGGATAGGTTTATGGTTAGGGTGATGGTTAGGGTTAGAATTAGGGTGAGTGTGAGGGTGAGTGTTAGGTTTAGGATTAGGGTTAGGCTTAGTGTTAGGCTGAGGTTGAGGGTGAGGGTGAGGGTCGGGGTTAGGGTTTGGGTAATGTTTAGGTTTAGGTTTAAGTTGAGGGTTATGTTTAGGGTTAGGATGAGGGATACGGTGAGGATTATGGTTATGGTTCGGGTGAGGGTTAGATTTAGTGTGAGGGTTAGGGTTAGGGTGAGGGTAAGTGTTAGGGTGAGGGTTAGGGTGAGGGTGAGCAATAGGGTGATTGTTAAGGTTAGGTTGAGCGTATGGATGAGGGCTAGGGTGAGGGTGAGGATTAGGGTTTGGGTTAGGGTTAGGGTAAGTGTTATTGTGAGGGGTAGGGTTAGGGTAATGGTTAGGGTGAAGGTTAGGATGAGAGTGAGGGTTAGGGTTAGTGTGAGTGTGAGGGTGAGGATTACGTGAGGGTTCGTGTTAGAGTTAGGATTAGGGTTGGGGTGAGGGTGAGGGTTATGTTTAGGATTAGGGTGCGGGTTAGGGTTAGGGTGATTTTCAGGGTGAGGTGAGTGTTAGGGTGACTGTGAGGGTTCGGGTTTGGGTTCAGATTAGGGTGTGGATGAGGGTTAGGGTGAGGGTGAGGGTTAGGGTTAGGTTTAGGGTGTGGGTTAGGGTTAGGGTTAGGATTAGGGTGAGGTTTAGGGTGAGGGGTAGGTTCAGGTTTAGGGTGAGGTTTAGGGTTAGTGTGAGGTTTAGGGTGAGGTTTAGGGTAAGTGTGAGGATAATGGTTAGGGTGAGGGATAGGGTTATTGTTAGGGTTAGGGTGAGAATGAGGGTGAGGGTTATGGTTAGGGTAAGGGTTAGGGTGAGGGTTAGGGTTAGGGTAAGGCTTAGGGTTAGGGTTAGGGTAAGGGTGCGTGTGAGGGTGATGGTTACTGTTAGGTTATGGTGAAGGTGAGGGTTCGGTTTAGGATTAGGGTTAGGGTTAGGTTTATGGTGAGGGTTAGGATTAGGATTAGGTTTAGGGTTAGTCTTTAGGTGAGGTGAGGGTGAGGGTGAGGGTTAGGGAGAGGATTAGGGTTAGGTTTATGGTTAGGGTGAGAGTGAAGGTTAGGTTGAGGTGAGGGTTCAGGTTTGAGTGAGGGTTAGGGTGACGGTGACGGTTAGGGTGAGGGTGAGGTTTAGGTTTAGTGTAGTTTTAGGGTGATGGTTAGGATCAGGGGGAGGGTTAAGATGAGGGTTAGGGTTAGGGTTAGGGTGAGGGTGAGGGTTAGGTTTATGGTTAGGGTTAGGGTAAGTGTTAGGATTAGGGTAAGGGTGAGAGCTAGGGTGAAAGTGAGGGTTAGGGTTAGGGTTAGCGTGAGGGTTAGGGTTAGGCTGAGGTTTAGGGTGAGAGGCAGGGTTAGGGTTAGTGTGAGGGTGAGGGTGATCAGGGGGAGGGTTAAGATGAGGGTTAGGGTTAGGGTTAGGGTGAGGGTGAGGGTTAGGTTTATGGTTAGGGTTAGGGTAAGTGTTAGGATTAGGGTAAGGGTGAGAGTTAGGTGAAAGTGAGGGTTAGGGTTAGGGTTAACGTGTGGGTTAGGGTTAGGCTGAGGTTTAGGGTGAGAGGCAGGGTTAGGGTTAGTGTGAGGGTGAGGGTTAGGTTTAGTGTGAGGGTCATGGTTAGTGTTAGGGTTATGGTAAGTTTAAGGGTTAGGGTGAGGTTTAAGGTAAGAGTGAGGTTTAGGGTTAGCATGAGTTTGAGGGGGAGGCTTAGGGTTAGGGTTAGTGTTTGGGTGAGGGTGAGAGTTATGTTTAGGGTTAGGGTGAGAGTTAGGGTTAGGGTGATGTTTAGGGTGAGGGTGAGTGTTAGGATGAGGGTGAGGTTTTGTGTGAGGGTGAAGGTTAGGGTGAGGGTGAGGTTTAGGGTAGGGTTAAGGTTAGGGTTAGGTTTAGGGGGAGGTTTAGGGTGAGGGTTAGGGTTATCATTAGGGTTAGGGTGAGGGGGAGTTTGAGGGTTAGGGTGAGGGTTAGGGTTAGGCTGAGGGTTAGGTTTGGGTTTAGGGTAAGGTTGAGGGTGAGGGTGAGGGTGAGGTTTAGCGTGTGGGTGAGGTTTAGGTTTAGGGTGAGGGTTAGGGTGACGGTGAGGGTTAGGTGTGGGTGAGGTTTAGGTTTAGTGTTAGAGTTAGTTTGACAGTTAGGGTCAGGGTTAATATTAAGGTGAGGGTTAAGTTGAGGGTTAGGGTTAGGGTTAGGTTTAGGGTTAGTGTGAGGATTAGTTTTAGTGTGAGGGTAAGCGTTAGTTTGAGGGTTAGACTGAGGGTGAGGGTTAGGTTTAGTGTTAGGGTGAGCATTTGGGTGACTGTTAGGTTCATGTTTAGGGTTAGGGTGAGGGTTAGGGTGAGGGCAAGTGTTAGGGTCAGGTTTAGATTGAGGGTGACGGATAGAGTTATGGTGAGGTGAGGGTGAGGGTGAGGGTGAGGGTTAGGGTTAGTTTGAGGGTGAGGTACAGGGTGAGGGTTAGGACGAGGATTAGGCTTAGTTTCAGGGTGAGGTTTAGGGTGAGGTTTAGGGTTAGGGTGAGGGTTAGGGTGAGTGGGAGTCAGAGGGTGAGGGTTAGGTTTAGGGTTAGAGTAAAGTTTCGGTTGGGGGTTAGGATTAGGTTAGGGCTAGGTTTAGGCTGAGGGTGAGGTTGAGGTTGAGGTTGAGGGTTAGGATTAGGGTGAGGTTTAGGGTTAGGGTTAGGGTTAGGGTTTGTTTAGGGTGAAGGTTAGTTTTAGGTTTAGGGTTAGGATAAAGTTTAGGCTGACGTTTAGGGTTAGGGTTAGTGTGAGGGTTATGTTTAGCGTTAGGGTAAGGGTGTGGGCTAGTGTGAGGGTGAAGGTTAGGTTGAGGGTTTAGTTTAGGTAAGGGTAAAGGTTATGTTAGGGTGAGGATTAGCGTGAGGTTGAGGGTTAAGGTGAGGGTTAGGGTTAGGGTGAGCGTTAGGGTTATGATTAGGGTTAGGTTTAGTGTTAGGGTGCTGTATAGGGTGAGGGTGAGTGTGAAGGTTCGGGTGAGAGGGAGGGTTAGGGTTAGGGTTAGAGTTAGGGTGAGCGTGAGGGTTAGGGTGAGGGGTAGGTTTAGGGTTAGGGTGAGGATGAGGGTTAGGTTTAGTGTTTGGGTTAGGGTTAGGGTGAGGGTGAGGGTGAGGGTTAGTGTGAGGATTAGGGTTAGGGTGAGCATGCGCATAAGATTGAGGATGATGGTTAGGGTTAGGTTTAGGGTGAGGGTGAGCATTAGGGTGAGAGTGAGGGTTCAGTTGAGGGTGAGGGGTAGGGGGAGGGTTATGGTTTGGGTTCGGGTTAGAGTTAGGGTGAGGGTGTGAGTGAGGGTTAGGTTTAGGATTAGTGTTAGGGTTAGGGTTAGGCTGAGGGTGAGTGTGAGGGTGAGGGTGAGGATTAGGGTTAGGTTGAGGGTTATGGTTAATGTCAGGGTTAGGGTTAAGTTGAGGGATAGGGTTAGGGTTAGGTTTAGGATGAGGGTTAGGCTGTGGAGTAGGGTTAGGGTTAAGGTGTGGGTTAGGTTTAGTGTGAGTTTTAGGGTTAAGGTTAGGGTCAGTGTTAGGATTAGGGTGTAGGTAAGGGTTAGCTTGAGGGTTACATTGAGGGTGAGGTTTAGGGTTAGGGGTAGGGTTAGGGTGAGGTTAAGGTGAGAGCTAGGGTGAGGGTGAGGGTTAGGGTTATGGTTAGGGATACGGCTAGGATTAGGTTTAGGTTTAGGGTTAGGGTTAGGGTGAGTCTTAGGCTGAGGGGTAGGGTTAGGTATAGGGTTAGGGTTAGGTTTAGTGTGAGGGTTAGGGTTTGGTGTAGGGTTAGGGTGAGGGCTAGGGTGAGTGTGAGGGTGAGGGTTAGGTTTAGGGATAGGGTGAGGATTAGGGTTAGGTTTAGGGTTAGGGTGAGGTTTAGGCTGATGGGTAGGGATACAGTTAGTGTGAGGGATAGGTTTATTGGGAGGTTTAGGGTTAGGTTTAGGGTTAGTGTTAGGGTAAGGGTTCGGGTGAGGGTTCAGGTTAAGGTGTGGTTGAGGATTAGGGTTATTGTGAGGACTAGTTTTAGAGTTAGGGTTACTGTTAGGGTTAGGGTTAGGCTGAGGGGAAGGGTTAGGGTTAGGGTGATTGTGAGGGTAAGGTTTAGGGTTAGTGTTACGGTTAGGGTGAGGGTTCGGGTTAGTGTGAGAGTTAGGGTTAGGGTTAGGTGAAGGTGATGTAAGGGTTAGGCTTAGGGTTAGGGTGAGGTTGAGGGTTAGGATTAGAATTAGGGTTAGGATTAGGGTTAGGGTGAGGTTGAGGTTTAGTGTTAAGGTGAGGGTTAGGGTTATTGTTAGGGTTAGGTTGCGAGTGAGGGTGCGGGTGAGGGTGAGGGTTAGGGTTAGGGTAGGGTTAGGTTTAGGCTTAGGGTGAGGTTGATGGATAGTGTTCGGGTAAGGGTGAGGGCTAGGGTGAGGGTGAGTGTTAATGTGAGGGTGAGGGTGAGGGTTTCGTTTATGTCAGGTTTCGGGTTAAGATGAGGATTAGGGTGAGGGTGAGGGTTTCGTTTACATCAGGTTAGGGTTAAGCTGAGGTTAGGGTTACAGTGAGGGTTAGGGTTAGGGTTAAGGTGTGGGTTAAGGTTAGGGTGATGTTTAGGGTGAGGGTGAGGGTTAGGGTGAGAGTTAGGGTGAGGTTTAGGGTTAGTGTTAGGATTAGGGTTTGGGTGAGTGTGAGGTTTAGGGTTAGAGTTAGGGTTATGGGGAGGGTTAAATTGAGTGTCAGGGTTAGGGTAGTGTTACGGTTAGGGTTAGGATGAGGGTTAGGTTGAGGTTTAGGGTTAGGGTTAGGTTTAGGGTTAGGATGAGCGTTAGGCTGAGGGTTAGGTTTAAGGTTAGTGTGAGGTTTAGGTTTAGGTTAGGGTTAGGGTTAGGGTTTGGTTAGGGTGAAGGTTAGTTTTAGGTTTAGGGTTAGCATTAGGTTTAGGCTGAGGGTTAGGCTACGGGTTAGTGTGAGGGATAGGTTTAGGGTTAGGTTTAGGGTGTGGACTATGGTGAGGGTGAGGGTGAGTGTTAGGGTTAGGGTTAAGTTCAGGGGTAGGTTAAGGGTAAGGATTAGGTTAAGGACTAGGGGTTAGGCTGAGGGTGAGGGTGAGGTTGAGGGTGAGGGTTAGGGTTAGAGTGAGGGTTAGATTAAGGGTGAGACAGAGGGGGAGATTTTGGTTTAGGGTTAGAATTAGGTTGAGGGTAAGGGTTAGGATTAGGGTTAGCACTAGGTTTAGGCAGAGGGTGAGGGTGAGGCTGAGGGTGAGGTTTAGGGTTAGGGTGAGGGTTAGGGTTAGGGTTAGTTTTAGGGTGAGGGTTAGGGTTAGGGTTAGGGTTTGGTTAGGGTGAAGGTTAATTTTAGGTTTAGGCTTAGATTAAGGTTTAGGCTGAGGGTTAGGGTTAGGGTTAGTGTGAGGGTTAGGTTTAGGGTTAGAGTTAGGGTGTGGGCTAGGCTGACGGTGAGGGTTAGGGTGAGGATGAGGGTGAAGGGTTAGTTTAGGTAAGTGTTAAGGTTAGGTTAGGGTGAGGATTATGGTGAGGTTGAGGGTTAAAGTGAGGGTTAGGGTTAGGGTGCGGGGTAGGGTTACTGTGAGGGTTAGGATTAGGGTTAGGGTGAGGGTGAGGGTAAGGGTTAGTGTGAGGGTTAGGGTGAGGGTGCGGTTTAGGGTTAGAGTTACGGTTAGGATTAGGGTGAGGGTGAGGATTAGGATAAGTGTTAGGGTGAGGGTTAGGGTGGGGGTGAAGTTTAGGGTTAGGGTTTGTGTTAGGGTGAGTGTGTGGGTTAGGGTTAGGTTTAGTGTTAGGAATAGGCTGAGGGTGAGGGTTAGGGTGACGTTGAGCGTTAGGGTTATGGTTAGAGTGATGGTGAGGGATAGGGTGAGGGCGATGGTTATTGTGAGGGTGAGGGTGAGGTTTTCGTTTACGTCAAGGATAGAGTTAATCTGAGGTTAGTTTTAGGGTGAGGGTTAGGTTTAGAGGTAAGGTGAGGTTTAGTGTTAGGTGATGTTTAGGGTGAGGGTGAGGGTTAGGGTGAGGGTGAGGATTACGGTATGGGCGAGGGTGAGGGTTAAGATTGGGAATACGGTTAGGGTTAGGGTTAGACTGGAGTTGATGGTGAGGGTGAGGGTGAGGGTTTGGATTAGGTTAGGTTTAGGGTTAGGGTGAGGGTTACGGTTTCTGTGAGGGTTATGGTTAGGGTTAAGGTTAGGGTTAGGGTGAGGGGAAGGGTTCGAGTGAGGTTTAGGGTGAGGGTGAGGTTTAGGGTTAGGGTTAGATTTAGGGTGAGGGCTTGTGTGAGGGTGAGGGTTAGTGTGAAGGTAAGGGTGAGGGGTTCTTTTAGCCAGGGTTTAGTGTTATGGTGAGGATTAGGGTGAGGGTGAGGGTTAGGTTGAGGGTTAGGTTTAGGTTGAGGGTTAGGGCAAGGGTTAGAGTGAGGGTTATGGTTTGGATGATGTTTAGCATGAGGGTGAGGGTTATGGTGAGGATGAGTTTTTGGGTGAGGGTCAGGGTTCGAGTGAGGGTAAGAGTTAGGGTGTGGTTGAGGATTAGTGTTAGGTTGAGTATTAGCATTAGATTTAGGGTTAGTGTGAGGGTGAGGGTTAGGGCTAGGGTTAGGTTTAGGTTGACGTTTAGGATTAGGGTTAGGTTTAGTAGGATTGTTAGGGTGAAGGGTAGGGTTAGGGTTAGGGTTAGGAAGAGTGTTACGGTGTCAGTGAGTGTTGGGGTGAGGGTCAGGGTAAGGGTATGGGTGAGGGTTAGGTTTAGGGTGAGGATTAGGGTTAGAGTTAGGTTAATGGTGAGGGTAAGGGTTAGGGTGAGGTTTAGTGTGAGGCTTAGGGTTAGGGTTAGGGTTAGGGTTAGGGTGAGGGTGAGGGTGAGGTATAGGGTTTGGGTTAGGGTTAGGGTGAGGGTTAGCGATAGGTTTACGGTTAGGGTGAGAGTGAAGGTGAGGGTTAGGGTAAGGTTTAGGGTTAGAGTTAGGGTGAGGGTGAGGGTTAGTATTAGGGTTAATATTTGAGTTAGCCTGAGGGTGAGGGTGAGGGTTAGGTTTAGGGTAAGTGTTAGGGTTAGGGGTACGTTTAGGGTGAGGGTGAGGGTTAGGGTTAGGGTTAGGATGAGCGTTAGGCTGAGGTTTAGGGTTGGGGTTAGTGTGAGGGTTAAGAATTAGGGTTAGGGTTAGGGTTAGGGTGAGGGTTGTGGTTAAGTTTAGGATTAGGATAAGGGTTAGGTTGAGGGTTAGGCTTAGTGTTAATGTGAGGGTTAGGTTTAGGGTTAGAGTTAGGTTTAGGGTCAGGGTAAATGTTAGGGTGAGGGTTGGGGTGAGGGTGAGGGTTAGGGTTAGGGTGAGGTTTAGGGTGAGGGTGAGGGGGAGTGTGAGGGTTTGGTTTAGTGTTAGAGTTAGGGTGAGTGTGAGGGTTAGTAGTAGGGTTAGCTCTAGGTTTAGGCTGAGTTTGAGGGTGAGGTTGATTGTGAGGTTTAGGGTTAGGGTGAGGGTTAGGGTTAGGATTAGGTTTAGGGTGAGGGTTAGTGTTAGGGTTAGGGTTAGGATGAGCGTTAGGCTGAGGGTTTGGGTTAGGGTTAGTGTGAGGGTTAGGATTAGGGTTAGGGTTAGGATTAGGGTTTAGTTAGGGTGAAGTTCTGTTTTAGGTTTAGGGTTAGGATAAGTTTTATCCTGAGTCTTATGGTTAGGATTATTGTGAGGGTTAGGTTTAGGGTTAGGGTTAGGGTGTGGGCTAGGTTGAGGGTGAGGGTGAGGGATTAGTTTATGTAAGGGTTAAGGTAAGGTTAGGTTGAGGATTAGAGTGAGGTTGAGGGTTAAGGTGAGGGTAAGGGTTAGGGTTAGGGTTAGGTTTACTGTGAGGTTTAGGGTTACGCTAAGCGTGAGGGTGAGGGTAAGGGTTAGGGTGAGGGTTATGGTGAGGGTGAGGGTTAGGATTAGAGTTAGGGTTAAGATTAAGGTGAGGTGGAGGGTGAGGGTTAGTGTTAGGGTGAAGGTTAGGGTTGGGGTGAGTCATAGGGTTAGGGTTAGGGTTGGGGTGAGGGTGAGGTTGAGGGTGAGCGTGAGGTTTTTGTTTACGTGAGGGTTAGGGTTAAGATGACGTTAGGGTTAGGGTAAGGGTTAGGGTTATGGTTAAGGTGAGGTTTACGGTTAGTGTGATGTTTAGGGTGAGGGTGAAGGTTAGGGTGAGGGTGAGGGTTAGGGTAAGTGTCAGGGTGAGGGTTTGGATTGGGAATAGGTTAGGGTTAGGGTTGGGCTGAAAGTGAGGGTGAGGGTGAGGGTGAAGCTGAGGGTTAGGTTTAGGGTTAATGTTAGGTTTAGTGTTAGGGTGAGGGTAATGGTTACTGTGAAGATTATGGTTATGGTTAGGGTTAGGGTTAGGGTAAGGGTAAGGATTAGAGTGAGGTTTAGGGTGAGGGTGAGGTTTAGGGTTAGGGTTAGGATTAAGGTGAAGGCTAAGGTGAGGGTGAGTGTTAGTGTGAGTTTTAGGTTGAGGGTTTATTTTAGCCATGGATTTGGGTTATGGTGAGGAATAGGGTGAGGTTGAGAATTAGGTTTTGGGTTAGGGTTAGGATGAGGGTTTGGGCTAAGGTTAGGGTGAGGGTTAGGGTTTGGGTGATGTTTAGCGTGAGGGTGAGGGTTAAGTGAGGGTGAGGGTCAGGGGGTGGGTGAGGATTAGGGTTAGGTTGAGTGTTCGTGTTAGGTTTAGGTTTAGTGTGAGGGTGAGGGTTATGGGTAGCATTAGGGTTAGGTTGAGGGTTTGGATTAGGGTTAGGGTTAGTCTGAGGGTGAGGGTGAATGGTAGGGTTAGGGTTTGGGTGAGGTTTAGGGTGAGGGTGAGTGTTAGGGTGAGGGTGTGGGTGAGGGTTACTGTTAGGTGTAGGGTTAGGGTGAGTTTAAGGGTGAGGTTTAGGTTTAGAAATAGGGTTAGGGTTAGGGTGCGGGTGAATGTTAGGTTTAGGGTGAAGATTAGGGTTAGAGTTAGGTTTATGTTGAGGGTAAGGGTTAGGGTGAGGTTTAGTGTGAGGGTTATGGTTGGGGTTAGGGTGAGGGTGAGGTATAGGTTTTGGGTTACGGTTAGGGTGAGTGTTAGGTATAGGTTTAGGGTTAGGTTGAGGGTGAGGGTGAGGGTTAGGGTTAGGTTTAAGGTTAGAATTAGGTTGAGGGTGAGGGTTAGGCTTAGTATTAGAGTTAGCCTGAGGGTGAGGGTGAGGGTTAGGGTTAGTGTGAGGGTTAGGGTTAGGGTTAGGGAGAGGGTTAGGTTTAAGTTTAGGGTTAGGATCAGGGTTAGGTTGAGGGTTAGGTTTAGGGTTAGTGTGAGGGTTAAGTTAAGGGTTAGGGTAGGGTTAGGGTCAGGGTAAAGGTTAGGGTGAGGTTTAGGGTGAGGGTGAGGGTAAAGGTTAGTGTGAGGGTTAGGGCGAGGGTGAGGGTTAGGGTTAGGGTGAAGGTTAGGGTGAGGGTTAGGATAAGGGTTAGCGTGAGGATAAGGGTTAGGGTGACGGTAAGGTTGAGGGTGAGGGATAGGATTATGTTGTGGGTAAGGGTTAGGGTGAGGTTTAGCGTGAGGTTTAGGGTTAGGGTGGGGGTTAGGGTTAGGGTTAGATTGAGGGTTAGGGTTAGGGTGATGTTTATTGTGAGAGTATCCTTTAGGGTGAGGGTGAGTTTTCGGGTGAGCATGAGGGTTAGGATGAGGGTGAGGGTTAGGGTTACAGTTAGGATTAGGGAGACGGGTAGGGTGAGCATTAGGGTTAGGATTAGGGTTTGAGTGAGGATGAGGGTGAGCGATAGGGTGTGGGTAAGTGTTATGGTTAGGGTTAGGGATAGGGCTAGGGTGAGGGTGAGGGTTAGTGTGAGGGTTAGTGTGAGGGTGAGGGTTTCCTTTACATTAGTGTTACGGTTAGGGTGAGGATTAGGTTGAGGGTGAGGGTTAAGCTGAGTTTAGGATTAGTGTGATGGTTAGGGTTAGGGTGATGTTTAGTGTGAGGGTGAGTGTTCGGTGAGGGTGAGGGTGAGGGTGAGGGTTAGTGTTAGGGTTAGGTTTAAGTTGAGGGTGATTGTGAGTGTTAGGATTAGGAATAGGATTAGGGTTAGGGTTAAGCTGATGCTGAGGGTCAGGGTGAGGGTGAAGGTTAGGGTCAGGTTTAGGATTAGGGTTAGAGTGAGGGTTACGGTTAGTGTGAGGGTAATGGTTAGGGTTAGGGTGAGGGTAAGGATTAGGGTGAGAGTAAAGGTTAGGGTGAGGGTTAGGGCGAGTGTGAGGGTTTGGATTAGGGTTTGTTTTAGAGTTAGGGTGAGGGTTAGGATTTGGGTGATGTTTAGAGTGAGAGTGAGGGTTAGGGTGAGGATGAGGGTTCGGGTGAGGGTGAGGGTTCGGTTGAGGGTGAGGGTTAGGGTGTGTGTGAGGATTAGTTTTAGGGTGAGGGTTAGCGTTAGGGGTAGGTTTAGGGTTAGGTTGAGGGTTAGGGTTAGGGTTAGGGTGAGGGGTAGGGACAGGGTTAGGGTGTGGTTTAGGGTGAGGTTTAGGGTGAGTGTGAGGGTTAGGTTGAGGGTGAGGGTGAGGGTTAGGGTTAGGGTTTGCGATAGACTTAGGGTGAGTTTGAGGGTGAGGGTTACGTTTAAGATTAGGGTGAGGGTTAGGGTTAGGTTGAGGGTTAGGGTAGTGTTAGGGTTAGGGTAAGGGTGAGGCTGAGAGTTAGGTTTAGGTTTAGGGTTAGAGTTAGGGTGAGGGTGAGGGTGAGGCTTAGGATTAGGTTAGATTTAGGGTTAGGCTGAGGGTGATCGAGAGGATGAGGTTGAGGGTTAGGGTTAGGGTGAGGTTTAGGTTTCCGGTTAGGGTTAGGGTGAGGGTTAGGATTAGGGTTATGGTTAGGATGAGGGTTAGGCTAAGGGTTAGGGTTAGGGTTAGGGTGAGGTTTAGGGCTAGGTTTAGGGTTAGGATAAGGATTAGGCTGAGGATTAGGGTTCGGGTTAATGTGAGGGTTAGGTTTAGTGTTAGGGTAAGAGTTAGGGTGAGGGTAAAGTTTAGGGTGAGGGTTAGGGTGAGGGTGAGGTTTAGGGTTAGGTTGAGGGTTAGGGTCAATTTTAGGTTTAGGGTTAGGGTTAGAGTGAGGGTAAGGGTGTGGGTAAGTATTAGGGTGAGGCTTAGATTGAGGGTGAGGGTTAGCGTCAAGGTTAAGATTAGGATTAGGGTTAAGGTGAGGGTTAGGGTTTGGGTGAGTGTTAGGGTGAGTTTTGGGGTGAGGGTGAGGGTTAGGGTGAGGGTAAAGTGTTAGGGAGAGGGTTACGGTGAGGCTGAGGGTTATGGTTAGCATTAGGGTGAGGGTGAGGGTTAGGGTGTAGTTTTGGGTTAAGGTTAAGGATAGGGTGAGGAATAGGGTTAGGGTTAGGGTGAGGGTAAGGGTTAGGGTGAGGGGTAACATTAGAGTTTGGGTGAGGGTTAGGTTTAGTGTGAGGGTTAGGGTTGGTTTAGGGTGACGGTAAGGGTTAGGGTGACGGTTAGGTTGAGTGTGAGGTAGGATGAGGGTTAGGGTTAGGGTGAGGGTTAGGGATAGGTTTAGGGTTAGAGTGAGGGTTAGGGTTAGGGTTAGGATTAGAGTTAGGGTGACGGTAAGGCTTCGGGTGAGGGTAAGGGTGAGGATGAGAGTTAGGGTTAGGGTGAGGGTGAGGGTAAGTTTTAGCATGAGGACTAGTGTTAGGTTTAGGATTAGGGTGAGTGTTAGGGTTATGGTGAGGGTGAGGGTGAGGGTTAGGTGCAGTATTAAGGTTAGGGTTAGTGTGAGGGTTAGTATAGTGTTAGGGTTAGGGTGAGGGTTAGAGTTAGGGTAAAGGTGAGGGTTAATCTGAGAGTTAGGGTTAGGTTTAGGGTGAGAGTTAGGCTCAGTTTGAGGGTTAGGGTTAGGGTGAGGGTTAGGGTTAGGTTTAGGGTGAGGGTGAGGGTGAGTGTGAGGGTGAGGGTTAGGGTTATGGTGAGGGTTAGTTTTAGGGGGAGGGCTAGGTTGAGGGTTAGGTTGAGGGTGAGAGTGAGTGTGAGCTTTTCGGTTAGGTAAGTTTTAGGGTTAGGGTTAGGGTGAGGATTAAGGTGAGGTTGTGGATTAGGGTTAGGGTGATGGTGAGGGTGAGGGTGAAGGGTTAGTGTTAGGATGAGGGTTAGGGATAGGGTTAAGGTGAGGGTGCGGGTGAGGGTGAGGGTTAGGCTTAGTGTTAATGTGAGGTTTAGGGTTACGGTTAGGGTGAGGGTTAGGATTAGGGTTAGGTTGAGGGTTAGTGTTAGGTTGATGTTTAGTGTGAGGGTGAGGGTTAGGGTGTGGGTGAGTGTTTGGGTAGAGATAGAGTTAGGGTTAGGGTTAGGGATAGGGTTAGGGTTTGGGTAAAGTTTAGGGTGAGGGTGATGATTAGGGTTAGCGTGAGGGTTAGGGTTAGGTTTAGGGTTAAGATGAGGTTTAGGCTGAGGGTTAGGGTTAGGTTCAGGGTTAGTGTGAGGGTTCAGGTTAGGGTGAGGGTTGGATTTAGGTTTAGGGTTAGTATAAGGGATAGGGTGAGGGTTAGTGTTACGGTTAATATGAGTGTTAGGTTTAGGTTTAGGGTTTTGGTTAGGTTGAGGGTAATGGTTAGGGTGAGGGTTAGGGTGAGGCTGAGGGATAGGTTTAGGGTGAGGGTTAGGTTGAGTGTTAGGATTATGGTTATGGTTAGGGTAAGGCTCAGGGGGAAGGAGAGGTTGAGGGTGAGCGTTAGGGTTAAGGTTACTGATAGGGTGAGGATTTCGGTTAAGGTTAGATTTAGGGTGAGGGTTAGGCTCAGGGGTAGGGTTAGGGTTAGGTTGAGGGTTAGGTTTAGTGTGAGGTTTAGGGTTAGGGTTAGAGTGAGGGTTAGGTTTAGTGTGTTGGTTAGGGTTAGGGTTAGGTTGAGGGTAAGGGTTAGGGTGAGGGTTAGGGTGAGGCTGAGGTTTAGGGTTAGCATTAGTTTTAAGGTTAGGGTTAGGATGAGGGTTAGGGGGAGGGAGAGGGTGAGGGTGAGGGTAAGGGTTAGGATGAGGGTTAGGTTTAGTGTGAGGGTGAGGGTTAGGTTTAGTGTGAGGGTGAAGTTTAGGTTTAGGGTGAGTATTAGGGTTAGGGTAAGGGTGAGGGTTAGGGTTAGGGTTAGGGTTAGGGTGAGGGTCAGGGTGAGGGATAGGTTTAGGTTGAGGATTAGATTTAGGGTGAGGTTTAGGGTTTGGGTTAGGGTGAGATTTAGGGTTAGGGTGATGTTTATTGTGAGGGTGAGTGTTAGGGCGAGTGTGAGTGTTCTGGTGAGGGTGAGTGTTCGGGTGAAGGTGAGGATTAGGGTGTGGTTGAGGGTTAGGGTTAGTATGAGAGTCAGGGTGAAGTGTAGGGATAGGGTTAGAGTGAGGGTTAGGGTTAGTGTGAAGGTTAGAGTTAGGGATAGGGTTAGCGTTAGTGTGAGGATAAGAGTTAGGGTGTGGGTCAGTGTGAGGGTGAGGGTTAGGGTTAGCGTTAGGGTTAGGGTGAGCGTTATGGTGAGGTTTAGGGGTAAGGTGAGGGTTAGGATTAGGGTTAGTGTGAGGGTTAGTGTTGGGGTGATGTTTAGGGTGAAGTTGAGGGATAGTGTGAGGGTGAGAGTGAGGGTGAGGGTTAGTGTGAGGGTGCGGGTGCGGGTGAGGGTGAGGGTGAGGGTTAGGGTTAGGTTTAGGGTAAGGGTGAGGGTTAGGGTTAGGATTAGTGTTAGGGTTAGGCTGAGGGTGAGGATGAAAGTGAGGGTGAGGGTTAGGGTTAGGGTTAGGGTGAGGATTCGAGTTAGTGTGGGGGTTAGTGTGATGGTGAGGGTCAGGGTGAGGGTGAGTGTTAGAATGAGGGTGAGGGTGAGGGTTAGGGTTAAGATTAGGTTAAGGTGAGTTTTAGGGTGAGGGTTAGGGTTAGGTTTATTGTTAGGGTTAGGGTTTGGGTTAGGTGTGGCTGAGGGTGAGGGTTTGCGTTAGGGTTAGGGTTAGGGTTAGGGTGAGGGTGGGGTTCAGGGTTAGGATAAGGATTATGTAAAGGGTAAGGCTGAGGGGGAAGTGGAGGTTGAGTGTGAGGTTTTGGGTTAGGGTTACGGTTAGGGTGAGGGTTACTGTTAGGTTTAGGTTTAGTCTAAGGGCTAGGCTGAGGGTAAGGGTTAGATTTAGTGTGAGTGTTAGGTTTAGGGATAGGGTTTGGGTTAGGTTGAGGGTAAAGTTTAGAGTGAGGGTTATGGAGAGGATGAGGGTTAGGGTTACCGTGACAGTTCGGGTGAGGGTTAGGGTTAGGGTTATGGTTAGGGGTAACGTGAGGGTTAGGGTGAAGGTTAGGTTTAGGGTTAGGGTTCGGGTGTGGTTTAGGGTGTGGGTAAGTGTTAGAGTGAGAGTTAGGGTGAGGGTGAGGGTTAGGAGGAGGGTGATGGTTAGTGTTAGCATTAGGGTTAGGGTGAGGGTGAGGGTTAGGTTTAGGGTGAGGGTTAAGGTGAGGGTTAGGTTTAGTGTGAGGATTAGGGTTAGGTTTAGGGTGAAGTTTAGGTTTAGTGTGAGGGTTAGGGTTAGTTTTAGGGTGAGGGTAAGGGTTAGGGTGAGGTTTAGGGTGAGGGTGAGGTTTAGGGTTAGCGTTAGGTTTAGGTTTAAGGTTAGGATGAGGGTTAGGGTTAGGGTGAGGGTGAGAGTGAGGGTGAGGCTTATGTTTAGGATGAGGGTTAGAGTTAAGGTGAGGGTTCGGGTTAGGTTTAGGGTGAGGGTTAGGGTCAGGGTAAGTGTTAGAGTGAGGGTTAGGGTTATGGTTAGGTTTAGTGTGAGGGTCAGGGTGAGGGTTAGGGTTAGGTTGAGGGTTAGGGTTAGGGTTAGGATAAGAGTTAGGGTTAGGGTTAGTGTTAGGGTGAGGGTGAGGGTTATGGTCAGGGTTAGGTGGAGGATTATGGTGAGGTTTAGGGTTAGGATAAGTGTTAGAGTTAGGGTTAGGCTGAGGGTGAGGGTGAAAGTGAGGGTGAGAGTTAGGGTTAGGGTTAGGTGAGGGTTAGTGTGAGGGGTAGTGTTAGGTTTAAGGTGAGGGTTAGGGTTAGGGTGATGTTTAGGGTGAGGGTGAGGGTTAGGGTGAGGGTGAGGGTGAGGGTGAGGGTAAGGGTTAGGGTTTTGTTTTGGGTAAGGCAGAGGGTTAGTGCTAGGAATAGGATTAGGGTTAGGGTTAAGCAGAGCCTGAGGGTAAGGGTGAGGGTGAAGGTTAGGGTCAGGGTTAGGATTAGGGTTAGAGTGAGGGTTATGGTTAATGTGAGTGTTATGGTTAGGGTTAGGGTGAGGGTAAGGATTAGGGTGAGAGTAAAGGTTAGGGTGAGGGTTAGAGTGAGTGTGAGGGTTTGGATTAGGGTTTGTGTTAGGGTTAGGGTGAGGGTTAGGATTTGGTTGATATTTAGAGTGAGAGTGAGGGTTAGGGTGTAGGTGAGGATTAGGTTTAAGGTGCGGGTTTGCGTTAGGGGTAGGTTTAGGGTTAGGTTGAGTGTTAGGGTTAGGGTTAGGGTGAGGAGTAGGGACAGGGTTAGGGTCAGGTTTAGGGTGAGTGTGAGGGTTAGGTTGAGGGGGAGAGTGAGGGTGAGGGTTAGGTTTAGAGTTTGCGTTAGACTTAGGGTGAGTTTGAGGGTGAGGGTTAGGTTTAGGATTAGGGTGAGGGTTAGGGTTAGTTTGAGGGTTAGGGATAGTGTTAGGTTTAGGGTAAGGGTGAGGGTGAGTGTTAGGTTTAGGTTTAGGGTTAGAGTTAGGGTGAGGGTGAGGGTGAGGTTTAGGATTAGGTTATTATTAGGGTTAGGCTGAGGGTAATGGAGAGGGTGAGGTTGAGGTTTAGGGTTAGGGTGAGTTTGAGGGTGAGGGTTAGGTTTAGGATTAGGATTAGGTTTAGGGTTAGGCTGAGTGTTACGGTGAGGGTGAGGGTGAGGGTGAGGGTTAGTGTGTGGGTGAGGGTTAGGGTTAGGGTGAGGATTAGGTTTAGGCTTAGGGTTAAGGTTATGGTGAGGGTAAAGTTTAGGGTTAGGTTTAGTGTGAGGATGAGGGTTAGGGTTAGTTTTAGGGTTAGGGTGAGGGTTACGGTTAGGGTTGCGGTTAGGGTTAGGGTGAGGGTGAGGTACGGGTTGAGGGTTAGGGTTAGGATGAAGGTTAGGGGTAGTGTTAGGTTAGGGTGAGGGTGAGGGTGAGTGTTAGGTTTAGGTTTAGAGTTAGGGTGAGGGTGAGGGTGAGGGTTAGGATTAGGGTTAGGGTTATGGTTAGGATGAGGGTTAGGCTGAGGGTAAGGGTTAGGGTTAGTGTCACCGTTAGGGTTAGGGTTAGGTTTAGGGTTAGTTTGAGGGTTAGTGTTAGATTTAGTGTTAGCATAAGGTTTAGGCTGAGGGTTAGGGTTAGTGTTAGTGTGAGGGTTAGGTTTAGGGTTAGGGTAAGGATTAGTGTGAGGGTAAAGTTTAGGTTGAGGGTTACGTTGAGGGTGAGGGTTAGGGTTAGTGTGAGCGTTATGGTGAAGGTTAGGTTTAGGGTTAGGGTGAGGGTGAGGGTGTGGGTAAGTGTTAGGGAGAGTGTAAGGGTTAGGGTGAGTGTACTGGTGAGGCTGAGGATTAGGTTTAGCGTTAGGGTTAGGGTTAGGGTGAGGGTTAGTGTGAGGTTTTGCCTTAAGCTTAAGGATATTGGGGTTAGGGTTAGGATTATGGTGAGGTTTAGGCTGAGGGGAAGGCTTAGGGTTAGGGTGAGGGTGAGGTTTAGTGTTAGGTTTAGGGTTAGGGTTAGGGTGACGGTAAGTGTTAGGGTGAAGGTTAGGGTGATTGTGTGGTTTATGGTTTGCATTAGGTTTAGAGTTACAGTTAGGATGAATGTTAGGGTTATGTTTAGGGTTAGGGTTAAGGTGATGGTGAGGGTTAGGGTTAGGTTTAGTGTTAGGGTTAGTTTTAGGGTGAGGGCAAGGGTGAGGGTGAGGTTTAGGGTGAGGGTGAGGGTGAGGGTGAGGTTTTCATTTAAGTAAGTGTTAGGGTTAGGGTTAGGGTGAGGTGTAGGGTGAGGGTGTGGGTTGGGGTTAGGGTTAGGGTTAGGGTGAGGCTGAGGGTGAAGGTTAGTGTTAGGATGAGGATTAGGGTTATGGTGAGGGTGAGGGTGAGGGTAAGTGTTAGGGTTAGGATTATTGTGAGAGTTAGGGTTACGGTGAGGGTTAGGGTTAGGGTGAGGAGTAGGGTTAGGGTTACGGTGAGGGTTAGGGTTGGGTGATGTTTAGTGTGAGGGTGACGGTTAGGGTGAGGGTGAGTGTTCTGTTGAGAATTAGTGTTAGGGTTAGGGATTGGGTTAGTGTGAGGGTAAGTGTTACGGTGAGGGTTAGGGTGAGGGTGAGGTTTAGGGTTAGGGTGAGTGTTAGGTATAGGGTTATGATGAGGGTGAGGGTTAGGGTGAGCCGTAGGTTTAGGTTTAGGGTTAGTTTGCGGGTTAGGGTGAGGGTAAGCGTTAGGGTGAGGTTAAGGGTGAGGGTGAGTTTTAGGGTTAGGGTGAGTGTAAGGTTTAGGGTGAGGGTTAGGGTGAGTGTTAGGGTTAGGCTTAGTGATAGGGTAAGGATTAGTGTTAGTGTGAGAGTTAGGGTGAGGGTTAGGATTACTGTTAGTGTGAGGATAAGTGTTAGGGTGAGGTTTAGGGTGAGGGTGAGGGTTAAGGTTAGGGTGATGATTAGGGTTAGGGTTATGCTTAAGGTGAGGGTTAAGGTGAGCCTTAGGTTTACGGTTAGGGTTATTTTGCGGGTTAGGGCGAGGGTAAGGATTAGGGTGAATTTTAGGGTTAGGGTGAGGGTTATGGTTAGGGTGAGGGTAAGGGTTAGGGTGAAGGTTAGGGTGAGGTTTCGGGTTAGGGTTAGGGATAGGGTGAGGATTAGGGTTAGTGTGAGGGTTAGGATTAAGTTTATTGTGAGGATAAGGGTTAGGGTGAGGGTTAGAGTAAGGGTGTGGTGTTGGGTTAGTGTTAGGGATAGGGTGAGCGTAAGGGTGAGGGTTAGGTTTAGGGTGAGGGTTATGTTTAGGTTTAGGGTGAGGGTGAGGGTGAGGTTCAGCATTAGGGATAGGTTTAGGGTTAGGGTGAGGGTCGGTTGAGGGTTAGGGTTAGGATTAGTGTTAGGGTTAGGGTGAGGGCTAGGGTGAATGTGAGGTTTGGGTGAGGGTGAGGGTGAGTGTTTCAGTTATGTAAGTGTTAGGGTCAGTGTGAGGATTAGGGTGAGGGTGAGGGTTAACCTGAGGTTAGGTTTAGCCTGATGGTTAGGGTTAGGGTTAGGGTGAGGTTTAGGGTTAGGGTGATGGTTAGGGTGAGGGTGAGGCTGAGAGTTAGGATTAGGAATAGGGTTAGTGTTAGGGTCAGACTGAGGTGAGGGTCAGGGTGAGGGTGAAGGTTCGGGTTAGGGTTAGAGTTAGGGTGAGGGTTAAGCTTAGTGTGTGGGTTAGGGTTAGGTTTATGTTTAGGGTGAGGTTTAGGATTATATTTAGGGTTAGCATAAGGGTTAGGCTGAGGGTTAAGGTTAGGGTTAGTCTGAGGGTTAGGTGTAGGGTTAGGGTAAGTCTAAAGTTTAGGGTGAGGGTTAGGATGAGTGTGAGGGTTAGGGTTAGGATGAGGGTTAGGGTGAAGGTTAGGTTTACGGTTAGGGTTAGGGTGAAGTTTAGGGTGTGGGTTAGTGTAAGGGTGAGGGTTAGGGTGAGGGTTAGGATTAGGGTTAGCATTAAGTTTAGGGTGAGGATGAGGGTTAGGGTGAGGGTTTGGGTTAAGGTTAAAGATAGGGTGAGGATTAGCTTTATGGTTATATTTAGGGTGAGGGTTAGGAGGAGGGGTAGGCTTAGGGTTAGGGTGAAGGTTAGGTTTAGT
Source organism: Dipodomys merriami (assembly GCF_024711535.1). Taxonomy (NCBI): domain Eukaryota; kingdom Metazoa; phylum Chordata; class Mammalia; order Rodentia; family Heteromyidae; genus Dipodomys; species Dipodomys merriami. Next base: position 6,890,281 of record NW_027206335.1, on the reverse strand, counting down.
GTGAGAGTTAGGGTTAGTGTTAGGGTGATGGTAAGGTTTAGTGTGAGGGTTAGGGTGAGTGTGAGGTTTAGGGTTAGCATTACATTTAGCGTTAGGTTTAGGATGAGTGTTAGGGTTAGGTTTAGGGTTAGGATGAGGGTGAGGGTGAAGGTTAGAGTTAGAATGAGGGTAGGGGTTAGGCGTAGGGTGAGGGTTAGGGTTAGGGTTACTGTGAGGGTTAGGATTATGGTGAGGTTTAGGGTGAAGGTGAGGGTTAGGTTTAGCATTAGGGTAAGGGTTAGCTTTAGGGTGATGTTTAGTGTCCGTGTGAGGGTTAGGATGAGGGTGAGTGTTCTGCTGAGAGTTAGGATTAGGGTTAGGGTCAGGGATAAGTTTAGTGTGAGGATAAGGGTTAAGGTGAGTGTTAGGGTGAGGGTCAAGTTTAGGGTTAGGGTGAGCATTAGGGTTAGGGTTAGGGTTATGTTTAGGGTGAGCGGTAGGTTTAGGTTTAGGGTTAGTTTGAGGGTTATGGTGAGGGTAAGGGTTAGGGTGAGGTTTAGGTTGAGGAAGAGGGTTAGGGTTAGGGTAAGGGTAAGGGTTAGGTTGAGAGTGAGTGTGAAGGTGAGGGTTAGGGTTAGCATTAGAGTTAGGGTGAGGGTGAGGGTTAAGGTGAGGTTTAGTTTGAGGATGAGGATTAGGGTTAGTGTGAGGGTTAGGGTGAGTGTTAGGGTGAGGGTTAGGGTTAGGGTTTGGGTTAGGGTGAGGGTGAGGTATAGGGTGAGGGTTAGTGTTAGGGTGAGGGTTAGGGATAGGGTTAGAGTTAGGGTGAGGATGAGGGTGAGTGTTAGGGTTAGGTTTAGGGTGAGTGTGAGGGTGAGAGGATTAGCAATAGGGTTAGGGTTAGGGTTAGGCTGAGAGTGAGGGTCAGGGTTAGGGTGAGGGTTAGGGTTTGGGTGATGTTTAAAGTGAGGATGAGGGTTAGGGTGAGGATGACGGTTTGGGTGAGGGTGAGGGATCAGGTTAGGGTGTGGGTGGGATTAGGGTTATGGTGAGGGTTAGCATTAGGTTTAGGGTTAGTGTGACAGTGAGGGTGATGTGTATGGGTAGGGTTAGGTTGAGTGTTAGGGTTAGGGTTAGGGTGATGGTTAGGGAGAGGGGTAATATTAGGGTTAGGGTGAGGTTTAGGATGAGTGTGAGGGTTAGGGTTAGGTTGAGGGTTAGGTTTAGGCTTAGGTTTAGGGTGAGGGTTAGGGTTAGATTTAGGGGTAAGGTGAATTTGAGGGTGAGGGTTAGGTTTAGGTTTAGGCTTAGGGTGTAAGGTTATGGTGAGGGTAAGTGTTAGGGTGAGGTTTAGTGTGTGGATGAGGGTTAGGGTTATTATTAGGGCTAGGGTGAGGATTAGGGTGAGGGTTAGGGTTAGGGTTAGCGTTAGGGTGATGGTGAGGTATAGGGTGAGGTTTAGGGTTAGGGTGAGGGTTAGGGATAGTGTTAGGTTAGGGTGAGGGTGAGGGTAAATGTTAGGTTTAGGTTTAGGTTTAGAGTTAGGGTGAGGGTGAGGGTGAGGGTGAGGGTTAGGATTAGTGTTAGGGTTAGGGTTAGGATGAGGGTTAGGCTGAGGGTTAGGGTTAGGGTTAGGGTTAGCATAGTGTTTAGGCTGAGGATTAGGGTTAGGCTTAGGGATAGGGTTAGGGTGAGGGTTAGGCTGACGGTAAGTGTTAGGGTGAGGTTTAGGTTGAGGTTGAGTATTAGGCTTAGCATCATTCTTAGGGTGAGATTTAGGTTTAGGTATAGAATTAGGGTTAGGGTTAGGATTAGGGTGAGGATAAGGATTAGGGCTAAGGTGAGGGTGAGGTTTAGGGTTAGCATTAGGTTTAGGGTTAGGGTGAAGGTTAGGTTTAGTGTGAGAGTTAGGGTTAGGGTTAGGGTGATGGTAAGGGTTAGTGTGAGGGTTAGGGTGAGTGTGAGGTTTAGGGTTAGGGTTAGGGTTAGAGTGAGGTTGAGGGTTCGGGTTTGCATTAGGGTTAGGGTGAGGGTTAGGGTGTTTTTGAGGGTTAGGGATAGGGTTAGTGTTAGTGTTAGGGTGAGGGTTAGGGTTAGGATTAGGTTTAGGATGAGGGTTAGGGTAAGGGGTAGGGTTAGGGTTAGGGTGAATGTTAGGATTAGGGAGAGGGTTAGGGTAAGGGTAAGGGTTAGGGTTAGGGTGAGGTCAAGGATTAGGTTGAGGGTGAGGGTTAGTGTTAGGTTTAGGGTGATGTTGAGGGTGAGGGTTAGGGTGAGGGATAGGATGAGGGTTTTGTTTAGTGTTAGTGTTAGGGTTAGGGTGAGGTTTAATATTAGTTGTGAGGGTTAGGGTGAGGGTGAGGGTGAGAGTAAGGGTTTGGGTGAGGGTTAGGGTGAGTTTTAACGTTCCGGTTAGGGCTAGGGTGAGGCTTATGGTGAGGGTCAGGGTTAATGTTATGTTTAGGGTGAGGTTTAGGGTTAGGGTTAGGGTTAGGGTGAGGATTAGGGTGAGGGTGAGGGTTAGGATGAAGGTTAGGGTTAGAGTGAGTATTAGGGTTAGGGTTAGGGTTAGATTAAGGTTTAGGGTGAGGGTTAGGGTAAGGATTAGGGTTAGGGTAAGGGTGAGGATGAGGGTTAAAGTTAGGGTTAGGGTGAGGGTTAGGGTTGGGGTGAGGGTTAGGGTTTGGATTAGGGTGAGGCTTAGGGTGAGGTTTCGGATGAGTGTGAGTGTTAGGGTGTGGGTGACAGTTAGGGTTAGGGTGAGGGTTAAGCTGACATTGAGGGTTAGAGTGAGGGTGAGGGTAAGGGTTAGGGTGAGTGTGAGGATTAGGGTTAGGGTTACCCTTAGGGTTATGGTGAGGGTATGGGTTAGGGTGAGGTTTAGGGTGAGGGTGAGTGTTAGGGTTAGTGTTATCCTTAGGGTTATAGTGAGGGTATGGGTTAGTGTGAGGTTTAGGGTGAGGGTGAGGGTCAGGGTTAGCGTTAGGGTTAAGGTGAGGGTTAGGGTTAGGGTTAGGCTGAGGGTTAGGGTTTGGTTGATGTTTAGGGTGAGGGTAAGTGTGAGGGTGAGGGTGAGGGTTAAGGAATAGGTGAGGGTTACGTTTAGGGTGAGGGTTAGGGTGACGGTGAGGGTTAGGGTGAGGGTGTGGAAAAGGGTTAGGTTAGGTTCAGGGTGAGGGTTAGGGTTAGGTTTACGGTGAGGGTTTGAGTTAGTGTACGGGTTAGGGTTAGGGTTAGTGTGAGGAAAAGGGTTAGGGTGAGGATTAGGATGAGAGTAAGATTTAGGGTTAGGTTTAGCTTTAGGGTTAGGGTGAGTTTTAGGATTAGGGTTCGGGTTAGGGTTAAGTTGAGGGTGAGGGTTAGAGTTAGGGTTCGGGTAAAGGTTAGGTTTAGGGTGAGTGTTAGGGTTACGGTTAGGGTGAGGGTGAGGGTGAGTTTTGGGTTTCGGGTGAGGGTTAGGGTGTGGGTGACGGTTAGTGTTAGGGTTTAGAATTAGTGTATTAGGTTTAGGGTTAGGGTTAATGTTATGGAGAGGGTAAGGGTCAGAGTGAGGTTTAGGGTGAGGGTGAGAGTTAGGGTTAGCGTTAGGGTTACAGTGAGGGATAGGGTTAGGGTTAGGGTTAGGGTGAAGTTGAGGGTTAGGATTAGGGTTAGGATGAGGTTTAGGGTTAGGGTGAGGGTTAGGGATAGGGTTAGGGTTATGGTGAGGGTTAGGGTTAGGGTTACGTTTTGAGTTGGGTGAGTATGAGGGTGAGCTTTATGGTTAGGATTAGGGTTAGGGTTAGTGTTAGGCAGAGGGTGAGGGTGAGGGTGAGGGTTAGGGTTAGGGTCAAGTTTAAGGTTAGGGTTAGGGTGAGTGGTAGGGTTAGGGTTAGGGAGAGGGATAGGGTTAGGGTGAGGGATAGGGTGAGGGTTAGGGTCACGGGTAGGTTTAGGGTTAGGTTGAGGATTAGGGTTAGTGTGAGGGTTAGGGTTAGTGTTAGGGTGAGGGTAAGTGTTACTGTGAGGTTTAGGGTGAGGTTGACAGTTAGGGTTAGCTTTAGGTTTAGGGTGAGGTGAGGTTTCAGGTTTGCATTAGGGTTAGGGTGAGGGTTATGGTGAGGGTTAGGGTTAGGGTTAGGGTGAGGGTGAGGGTGAGGGTTAGGATTAGTGTGAGGGTGAGGGTGAGGGTGAGGTTTAGGTTTAGTTTTAGGGTTAGGGTTAGGGTTAGATTTAGGGTGAGGGTGAGAGTGAGAGTTAGGATTAGGGTGAGGGTGAGAGTGAGGTTTAGGGTTAGGGTTAGTATCAGTTTGAGGGTTAGGGTTAATGTGAGGTTTAGGGTGAGGGTGAGGGTAAGGGTTAGTGTGATTGTTAGGGTGAGGGTTAAGTTTAGGATGAGGGCTAGAGGTAGGGTTAGGGTTAGGTTTAGCGTTAGGATTAGGCTGAGGGTGAGGGTGAGGGTGAAGGTGAAGTTGAGGTTTAGAGTTAGGGTTAGGGTGAGGGTGAGGGTGAGGGTTAGGTTTAGGGTTATGGTGAGTGTTAGATTTAGGTTGAGTGTTAGGGTTAGGGTTAGGTTTAGGGTGAGGGTGAGGGTGAGGGTTAGGGTTAGGTTTAGGGTGAGGGTGAGGGTGAAGGTAAGGGTAGGGTGAGGGTGAGGGTTAGGGTTAGGGTTAGTGTTAGTTTGAGGGTTAGGGTTAATGTGAGGTTTAGGGTGAGGGTGTGGGTAAGGGTTAGTGTGCGGGTTAGGGTTCATTTGAGGATTAGGGTGAGGTTTTGGGTTAGGGTGGCCGTTAGGTATAGGCTGAGTGTTAGGTTTAGGGTTAGGGTGAGGGTTAGGGTTAGTGTGATATTTAGGCTGAGGATGAGGCTGAGGGTGAGTGTTCGGGTTCTCTGACGGTTAGCTTTTGGGTGACGGTAAGGGTTAGGGTTAAGTTTAGGGTGAAGTTGAAGGTTAGGGTGAGGGTGAGGGGTAGGGTTAGGGTTAGGGTGATTTTTAGGTTTAGGGTTAGTGTTAGGTGAGGGTGAGGGTGAGGGTGAGGGTTAGGGTTAGGGTTAGGTTTAGTGTTAAGTTTAGGGTGAGGGTTACGGTGAGGTTTAGGGTTAGGGTTATGGTGAGGGTAAGGTTTAAAAAGAGGGTTAGATTGAGGGTGAGGGTTAGGTTAGGGTTTGGGTGAGGGAAAGGGTGAGGGTTAGGGTTAGGTTGGTGGTGAAGGTTAGGGTGAGAATTTTGGTTAGTGTTAGGGTTAGGGTTAGTGTTAGTGTGAGGGTGATGGTTATGGTTAGGGTTAGTATTAGGGTGAGGTCAAGGGTGATGGTGAGGGTTAGTGTTAGTGTTAGGGTTAGGTATAGGGTGAGTATTAGTGTTATGATTTGGGCGAGGGTTAGGCTGAGTGGTAGGGTTAGGGTTAGGTTCAGTGTGAGGATTCGGATTAGGTTTAGGATTAAGGTGAGGTTTAGGGTAAGGGATAGCGTTAGGGTGAGGGTTAGGTTTAGGGTTACGGTGAGGGTTAGGGTTAGGTTTAGGTTTAGGGTGAGGGTTAGTGTTAGGATAAGGGTGAGGATGAGGGTTAGGTTGAGGGGCAGGTTTAGGGATAGGGTAAGGGTTAGGGTTAGGGTGAGGATTAGGGTAAAGTTTAGGGTTAGGGTGAGGGTGAGGGTGAGGGTTAGGGAGAGGGGTAATGTTAGGGTTCGGGTGAGGTTTAGGGTGAGTGTGAGGGTTAGGGTTAGGTTGAGGGTTAGGGTTAGGGTGAGGGTTAGGGTTAGGGTGAGGGTTAGGGTTAGAGTTAGGGGTGGGTTGAGTTTGAGGGTGAGGGTTAGGTTTAGGATTAGGATTAGGGTTAGGTTTAGGGTTAGCTTTAGTGTGTGGGTGAGGGTTAGGTTTAGGGTTAGGATTAGGTTTAGGCTTAGGGTTAAGGTTATGTTGAGGGTAAGTGTTAGGGTGAGGTTTAGTGTGTGGATGAGTGTTAGGGTTATTGTTAGGGTTAGGGTGAGGGTTAGGGTGAGGGTTAGAGTTAGGGTTAGCGTTAGGGTGAGTGTGAGGTATAGGGTGAGTTTTAAGGTTAGGGTGAGGGTTAGGGATAGTTTTAGGTTAGGGTGAGGGTGAGGGTGAGTGTTAGATTTAGGTTTAGATTTAGAGTTAGGGTGAGGGTGAGGGTGAGGGTTAGGGTTAGAATTAGGGTTAGGGTTAGGGTTAGGATGAGGGTTAGGATTAGGGTTAGGATGAGGTTTAGGGTTAGGGTGAGGGTTAGGGATAGGGTTAGGGTTATTGTAAGGGTTAGGGTTAGGGTTACGGTTTGAGTTAGGGTGAGTATGAGGGTGAGCTTTAGGGTTAGGATTAGGGTTATGGTTAGTGGTAGGCAGATGGTGAGTGTGAGGGTTAGGGTTAGGGTGAGGTTTAGGGTTAGGTTTAGGGTGAGGGTTAGGGTTAGGGTTAGGGAGAGGGATAGGGTTAGGGTGAGGAATAGGGTGAGGGTTAGGGTCACAGGTAGGTTTAGGGTTAGGTTGAGGGTTAGGGTTAGTGTGAGGGTTAGGGTTAGAGTTAGGATGAGGGTAAGGGTTACTGTGAGGTTTAGGGTGAGGGTGACAGTTAGGGTTAGCTTTTGGTTTAGGGTGAGGTGAGGTTTCAGGTTTGCATTAGGGTTAGGGTGAGGGTTATGGTGAGGGTTAAGGTTAGGGTTAGGGTGAGGGTGAGGGCGAGGGTTAGGTTTAGGGTTATGTTGAGTGTTAGGTTTAGGGTGAGGGTTAGGGTTAGGGTTAGGATTAGTGTCTGGGTGAGGGTGAGGGTGAGGGTGAGGGTTAGGGTTAGGTTGAGGGTGCGGGTGAGGGTTAGGGTTAGGTTAAGGGTGAGGTTGAGAGTGAGGTTTAGGTTTAGGTTAAGTTTACGGTTAGGGTAAGGTTTAGGGTTAGGGTTATCGTGCGGGTGAGGGTGATGGTTAGGGTTAGGGTGAGGGTGAGTGTGAGGGTTAGGGTTAGGGTTAGTGTTAGTTTTTGTGTTAGGATTAATGTGAGGTTTAGGGTGAGGGTGAGGGTAAGGGTTAGTTTGAGGGTTAGGGTGAGAGTTAGGGTTAGGGTGAGGGATAGAGGTAGGGTTAGGGTTAGGTTTAGGGTTAGGATTAGGCTGAGGGTGAGGGTGAGGGTGAGGGTGAAGGTGAGGTTTAGAGTTAGGGTTAGGGTGAGGGTGAGGGTGAGGGTTAGGTTTAGGGTTATGGTGAGTGTTAGGTTTAGGTTGAGGTTTAGGGTTAGGGGTAGGTTTAGGGTGAGGGTGAGGGTGAGGGTGAGGGTGAGGATCAGGGTTAGGTTTAGGGTGAGGGTGAGGGTGAAGGTTAGGGTTAGGGTGAGTGTGAGGGTTAGGGTTAGGGTTGGGGTTAGGGTTAGTTTGAGTATTAGGGTGAAGTTTTGGGTTAGGGTGACCTTAGGTATAGGTTGAGTGTTAGGTTTAGGGTTAGGGTGAGGGTTAGGGTTAGTGTGATGTTTAGGGTGAGGGTGAGGCTAAGAGTGACGGTTCCGTTTCTCATGAGGGTTAACGTTTGTGTGACGGTTAGGGTTAGGGTGCGGGTTAGGGTGAGGTTGAAGGTTAGGGTGAGGGTGAGGTGTAGGGTTAGTTTGAGGTTTAGGTTTAGGGTTAGTGTTAGGTGAGGGTTATAGGGAGTGTTAGGGTTAGGGTTAGGGTTAAGTTTAGGGTGAAGGTTATGGTGAGGGTTAGGGTTAGTGTTAGGGTGAGGGTGAGGTTTAGAGTGAGGGTTAGAGTGAGGGTGAGGGTTAGGGTTAGGGTTTGGGTGAGGGAAAGGGTGACGGTTAAGGTTAGGGTGAGGGTGATGGTTAGGGTGAGAGTTTTGGTTAGTCTTAGGGTTAGGGTTAGTGTGAGTGTTAGTGTGAGGGTGATGGTTAGGGTTAAGGTTAGTATTAGGGTGAGTTCTAGGGTGATGGTGAGTGTTAGGGTTAGGGTTATGGATAGGGTGAGGATTAGTGTTATGATTTGGGTGAGAGTTAGGCTGAGCGGTAGTGTTAGGGTTAGGTTTAGTGTGAGGATTCGGGTTAGGCTTAGGGTTAGGTTTAAGGTGAGGGTAAGGGTTAGGGTTAGATTTAGCATTAGGGATAGGGTGAGGGTTAGGGTGTGGGTAAGGGTCTGCGTAAGGTTTAGGGTGAGGGTGAGGGGTATAGTTAGGGTTAGGAAGAAGGTTAGTGTTAGGGTGAGGTTTTGCGTTAGTTTGAGGGTTAGGGTGAAGGTGAGTTTGAGGTTGAGAGTTAGGGTGAGGGTGATGGTGACGGTAAGGTTTAGGGATAGCATACGGGTTAGGGTTAGGGTGAGGGTTAGGGTTAGGGTGAGGGTTAGGGTGAGGGTGAGGGTGAGGGTGAGGCTTAGGGTTAGGGTTAGGTTTAGGATTAGAGTTAGGTTTAGGGTAAGGGTTAGGGTTAGAGTGAGGTTTAGCTTTCGGGTTAGGGTTAGGGTTAGGTTTAAGGTGAGGATTAGTGTTAGGATTAGGGTGAGGATGAGTGTTTGAGGGGCAGGGTTAGAGAGAGGGTAAGGGTTAGGGTTAGGGTTAGGTTAATGCTGAGGGTTATGGTTAGGTTTAGTGTGAGGATAAGGGTTAGGGTGAGGATTAGGGTGAGGATGAGGGTTAGGGTTAGCATAAGGTTTAGTGTGAGAGTTAGGGTTAAGGTTAAGTTTAGGGTAAGGGTTAGGGTTAGGGTAAGGATTAGGGTTCGGCAGGTTAGGGTTAGGGTTAGGGTTAGGGTGATGTTTAGGCTTAGGGTTAGAGTTAGGTTGAGGGTTAGGGGTAAGTTTAGGGTTAGGGTAAGGTTTAGGGTTAGTGTGAGGTTTAGGGTTAGGGTGATGTTTAGGGTGATGGTGAGGGTTAGGGTGAGTGTGAATTTGAGAGTGAGGGTTAGGGTGAGGTTGAGGGTGAGAGGGATGGTGACAGTGAGGATTAGGGTTAGGTTTAGGTTTAGAGTGAGGGTAAGAGTTAGGGTTAGGATTAGGGTTAGGGTAAGGGTTAGGCTGAGGGTGAGGGAGAGGGTGCAGTTGAGGGTGAGGGTTTTGGATAGGTAAGTGTTAGGATTAGGTTTAGGGTGAGGATTAGGGTGACGTGAGGGTTAGGGTTAGGTTGAGTGTTAGGGTTAGGGTGAGGGTTAGGGTGTGAGGTAGGGGTAGGGTTAGGATGAGGATTATGTTGAGGGTGAGGAATAGGGTTTTGGTGAGTGTAACAGTTAGGGTTATGGTGAGAGTGAGGGTGAGGGTAAGGGTAAGGGTTAGGGTCAGGGTTAGGGTGAGGGTGAGGGTTAGGGTTAGCATTAGAGTTAGGGTTAGGGTAAGGTTGAGTGTTAGGATTAGGGTTAGGGTTAGGGTTAGGGTGCAGTTTAGGGTTAGGGTTACACTGAGAGTGAGGTTCAGAGTTAGGGATAGGATTAGGTTTAGGGTTAGGGTGAGGCTGAGGGTGAAGGTTAGAGTGAGGATTAAGTTTAGGGTTAGGTTTAGGGTGAGGGCTAGGATGAGGGTGATATTTTTGGTTAGGAAAGGTTTAGGGTTAGGTTTAGGGTGAGGATTAGGGTGAGGGTGATGTTTAAGGTGAAGTTTAGTGTTAGGGTTAGGGATAGGGTGAGGGTTACGGTGAGGGTTGGGTTGTGGGTAAGTGTTAGCGTGAGGGTTAGAATGAGGGTGAGGGTTAGGGTTAGGGTGAGGGTAAGGGTTATTGTGAGGGTTAGGGTGAGGGTGAGGTTTATGGTTAGCATTTGGGTTAGGGTGAGGGTTAGGATGAGCGATAGGGATAGGGTTAGGGTTAGGGTTAGGGTGAGAGTGAGGGTTAGGGTGAGGATGAGGGTGAGTTTGAGGGTTAGGGTTAGGGTTAGGGAGAGGGGGAGGGTGTGGATGAGGCTTAGCGTTAGGATTAGTGTTAGGGTTAGGGTTTGGTTGAGGATGAGCTTGAGGGTGAGGGTGAGTGTTAGGTTTAGGTTTAGGGTGAGGGTTAGTGTTAGTGTGAAGGTTAGGGTTACGGTTTGGGTGAGTGTTAGTGTGAGGTTTAGGATTAGGGTTAGGTTTAGGTGAGGGTTAATGGTAATGTTAATGTTAGGTTGAGGGTGAGGGTTAAGGTGACAATGAGAGTTAGGTTTTGGTTTAGGTTAGGGTTAGTTATAGGGTGAGGCTTTGGTTGAGGGGTAGGGTTAGTGTTAGGATGAGGGTTAGGGTTAGTATGAGGGTTAGAGTTAGGGTTAGGGTTAGGGTGAGGGTAAGGATTGGTGTGAGGTTTAGGGTTTCCTTTAGGGTTAGGTTGATGGTTAGGGTGAGGTTTAGGTTTGGGTATAGTGTGAGGGTGCGGGTGAGGGTTAGGGTTAGGGTTATGGTGAGGGTTAAGATTAGGGTGAGGGTTAGGTTTAGGGTTAGGGGGAGAGTGAGGGTGAGGTTTAGGGTTAGGGTGATGGTGAGGGTGAGGTTGAGGCTTAGGGTTAGGTTTAGTGTGAGGGTGAGGGTTAGTGTGAGGGTTATTTTTAAGTTTAGTGTAAGGTTTATGTTGAGGTCTAATGTGAGGTTGCGGGTTAGGGAGATGGAGAGGGTGAGGGAGAGCGTTTCAGATAGGTAAGGGTTAGGATTAGGGTTAGGGTGAGGGTCAGGGATAGGATGAAGTTTATGGTTACGGTGATGGTTACAGTTAGTGTGAGGTTTAGGTTTAGGGTTTGGGTTTGCATTAGGGTTAGGGTGAGGGTTAGGGTGTATTTAAGGGATAGGGATAGGGTTAGGGTTAGTGTTAGGGTGAGGGTTAGGGTTAGGGTTAGGGTGAGGGTTAGGGTAAGGGGTAGGGTTAGGGTTAGGGTGAATGTTAGGATTAGGGTGAGGGTTCGGGTAAGTGTAAGTGTTAGGGTTAGGGTGAGGTTAAAGATTAGGGTGAGGGTGAGGGTCAATGTTAGGTTTGGGGTGATGGTGAGGGTGAGGGTTAGGGTAAGGTTTAGCCTTAGTTTGAGGGATAGGATGAGGGTTTTGTTTAGTGTTAGTGTTAGGGTTATGGTGAGGTTTAGGTTTAGTGTGAGGGTTAGGGTGAGGGTGAGGGTGAGTGTATGGGTTTTGGTGAGGGTTAGGCTGAGGGTTAAAGTTCAGGTTAGGGCAAGGGTGAGGGTTATATTGAGGGTTAAAGTTAATGTTATGTTTAGGGAGAGGGTTAGGGTTAGGGTTATGGTGAGGGCGATGGTGAGGGTGAGCGTTAGGGTGAGGATGAGTGTGAGGATGAGGGTTTCGGTTAGGTAAGGATTAGGGTTAGGGTTAGGGTTAGGGTGAGGGCGAGGGTTAGGATGAAGTTTAGGGTTAGGGTGAGTATTAGGGTTAGGGTTAGGGATAGGGTGAGCCTTAGGGTGAAGGGTAGGTTTAGGGTTAGGGTGAGGATTATGGTTAGTGTGAGGGTTAGGGTTAGAGTTAGGGTGAGGGTAAGGGTTAGGGTGAGCGTTAGGGTGAGGGTGACTGTTAGGGTTAGCTTTAGGTTTAGGGTGAGGGTGAAGATTTGGTTTTGCATTAGGGTTAGGGTGAGGGTAATGGAGAGGGTTAGGGTTAGGTTTAGCGTGAGGGTGAGGGTGAGGGTTAGGGTTAGGGTTATTGTGAGTGTTAGGGTTAGGGTTAGGGTGAGGGTGAGGGTTAGGTTTAGGGTGAATGTGAGGGTGAGGGTGAGGTTGTGGGTTAGGTTTAGGTGTAGGGTGAGGGTGAGGGTGAGGTTTAGGGTGAGGGTGAAGGTTGGAGTTAATGTGAGGTTTATGGTGAGGGTGAGGGTAAGGGTGAGGGTGAGTGTGAGGGTTAGGGTTAGGGGTAGGGGTAGATGTAGGTGTAGTGTTAGGTTTAGGGTTAGTATTAGGGTTAGGGTTAGGATTAGGGTGAGGGTGAGGGTGAGGGTGAGGGTGAAGGTGAGGTTTAGAGTTAGGGTTAGGGTTAGAGTTATGGTTAGGTTGAACGCTAGGATGAGGGTTAGGGTTAAGGTGAGGCTGAGGTTGAGAATATGATTAAGACTCACCCTAGCTTTCATGGCTATGGTTAGGGTGAGGGTTAGGGGGACGTGTAGATTTAGTGTTAGATTTAGGGTGAGGGTTAGGTTTAGTGTGAGAGTTAGGGTTAGGGTTAGCATTAGGGTTAAGGTAAGAGTTAGGGTGAGGGTTAAGGTTAGGGTGAGGGTGAGGGTTAGGGTTAGGGTTAGGGTGATGTTTAGGATTAGGGTGTGGGTTAGGTTTACGATTAGGGTTCGAGTTAGGGTGAGTGTTAGGGTTAGGATTAGGGTTAGGGTTATTGTTAGGCTGAGGGTGAGGGTGAGGGTTAGTGTTAATGTAATGTTTAGGGTTAGGGTTTGGTTGAGGGTTAGGGTTAGGGTTAGGAGGAGGGTTAAGGTGAGGATTATGGTTAGGTTTAGGGTGAGGATTAGGTTTAGTGTAACGGTTAGGTTTAGTGTGAGAGTAAGCTTTAGGGTGAAGGTTAGGGTGAGGGTGAGGGTGAGTGGGAGGGTGATGGTGAGGGTTAGGGTTAGGGTTAGGTTTAGGTTGAGGGTAAGAGTTAGGGTTAGGATTAGTGTTAGGGTCAGGGTTAGGCTGAGGGTGAGGGAGAGGGTGAGGTTAATTGTGAGGGTTTCGGTTAGGTAAGGGTTAGGGTTAGGTTTAGGGTGAGGATTAGGGTGAGGGTGAAAGTTAGGGTTAGGTTGAGCGTTAGGGTTAGGGTTAGGGTTAGGGTGAGAGGTAGGGTTAGGGTTAGGATGAGGGTTATGCTTTTTGTGAGGTTTATGGTTAGGGTTAGTGTTAGTGTGAGGATAAGGGTTAGGGTGAGGGTTAGGTTGAGACTGAGGGTTAGGGTTAACGTTGGGGTTAGGTTGAAGGTTAGGCTAGGGGTTAGGGTGAGGGTTAGGGTTCCGGTTAGGGTTGGGTGAGGGTTAGGGTGAGAGTGAGGGTGAGGGTAAGGGTAAGTGTTAGGGTCAGGGTCAGGGTTAAGGTGAGGGTGAGGGTTAGGGTTAGGATTAGGTTTAGGGTTAGGGTAAGGTTGAGTGTTAGGGTTAGGTTTAGGGTTAGGGTGCAGGTTAGGGTTAGGGTTACAGTGAGGTTGAGGGTCAGGGTTAGGGTTAGGATTAGGTTTAGTGTTATTGTGAGGCCGAGGGTGAGGGTGAGTGTGAGGGTTAAGGTTAGGGTTAGGTTTAGGGTGAGGGCTAGGTTGAGGGTGATATTTTTGGTTAGGGTTAGGTTTAGGGTGAGGATTAGGGTGAGCGTGAGGTTTAAGGTGAGGGAAAGTTTTAGGTTGAGGGTTAGGGTTAGGTTTAGGGTGAGGGTTAGGGTTACGGTGATGTTTAGGGTGAGGGTGCAGGTGAGAGTGAGGGTTCGGGTGAGGGTTAGGGTTAGGGTGAGGGTTAGGGTTTGGGTTAGGGTTAGGGTGAGAGTAAGGGTTAGGATGACAGTTGGGGTGAGGGTGAAGGTTAGGGTTAGGTTTAGGCTGAGGATGAGGGTTAAGGTGAGGTTAAGTTTAGGGTCAGGGTGAGTGTTAGGGTGAGGTTTAGGGTTAGGTTTAGGGTTCGGGTTAGGGTAAAAGTTAGGGTTACGGTGAGTGTTATGGTGAGTGTTAAGCTTAGGGTTAGTTTGAGGGTTAGGCCTATTGTGAAGGTTATGGTTACGGTTAGGGTTAGTGTGAGGATAAGGGTTAGGGTGATGGTTAGGGTGAGACTGAGGGTTAGGGTTAGCCTTAGGGTTATGGTGAAGGTTAGGGTGGGGTTTAGGGTGAAGGTTAGGGTTAGGGTTAGGGTTGGATGAGGGTTAGGGTGAGTGTAAGGTTTACGGTGAGGGTTAGGTTGAGGTTGAGGGATAGGGTTATGGTGAAGGTAAGGGTTAGAGCGACGGTTGGGGTGAGGTTGATGGTTAGGGTTAGCATTAATGTTAGTGAGAGGGTGAGGATTAGGGTGAGGGTGAGGGTTAGGCTGAGGGATAGGATTAGGGTTAGGGTTAGATTTAGGGTTAGGGTGAGTGTTAGGGTTAGGGATAGAGTGAGGGTGAGGGTTAGGGTAAGGGTTATGGTCAGGGTTATGGTGAGGGTGAGGGTTAGGGTTAGCATTAGGGTTAGGATTAGGTTTAGGGTGAGTGTTATGGTTAGGGTTAGGGTGAGGTTAAGGGTTAGGGTAAGCATTAGGGTTAGGGTTAGGCTTAGGGTGCAGGTTAGGGTTAGGTTTAGAGTGAGCGTGAGGGTCAGGGTTGGGGATAGGATTAGGGTTAGGGTTAGGGTGAGACTGAGAGTGAGGGTGAGGGTGAGGGTGAGCATGAGGGTGAGGGTTAAATTTAGCGTTAGGTTTAGGGTGAGGGCTAGGGTGAGGGTGAAAGATAGGGTAAGGGTTAGGGTGAAGGTGAGGTTTTTGGTTAGGAATGGTTTAGGATTAAGTTTAAGGTGAGGGTGAGGTTTAAGTTGAGGGTTAGGTTTAGGGTGCGGGTTAGGGTTAGGGTTAAGTTGAGGGTTTGGGTTAGGGTGATGTTTAGGGTGAGGGTGAGGGTGAGAGTGAGGATTCGGTTGAGGTTGTGGCTTAGGTTGTTGGTGAGGGTTAGGGTGAGAGTGAAGGTTAGGGTGAGGGTTAGAGTTAGGGTGTTGGTGAGGGTTAGGGTTAGGGTGAGGGTTAGGTTGAAGGTGAGGGTTAGGGTGAGGGTGAGGTTTAGGTTTAGGGTTAGGATTAGGGTGAGGGTTAGGGTTAGGGTGAGGGTGAGGGTTATGGTTAGGGTTAGGGTGAGGATTTGGTTTAGTGTGAGGGTTAGGGTTAGGGTTAGTGTAAGGATTAAGGGTTAGTTTGAGGATTACGGTGAGAGTGAGGGTTAAGGTTATATTAAGGGTTAGGGTGAGGGTTAGGGTAAGAGTTAGGGTTAGGGTGAGTGTGAGGTTTAAAGTTAGGGTTAGGGTGAGGGTTAGTGTCGGTGTGAGGGTTAGGGTTAGGGTTACGGTGAGGCTGAGGGTGAGGGTTCGGGTGAGTGTGAGTGTTAGGGTGTGGGTCACGGTTAGGTTTAGGGTGAGGGATAAGGTGACGGTGAGGGTAAGGGTGAGGGTGAGTGTTATGGTTAGGGTGAGGGTGAGGGTTAGGGTTAGGTTTAGGGTGATGTTTAGGGTTAGGGTGTGGGTTAGGGATAGGTTTATGGTTAGGTTGAGGGTTAGGTTTACGCTTAGGGTTCCAGTTAAGGTGAGTGTGAGGGTGAGTGTTAGGGTTAGGATTAGTTTTAGGGGTAGTGTTAGGCTTAGGGTGAGGGTAAAGGGTTAGGGTTAGGGTGAGGATGAGGGATACGGTTAGTGTTGGGGTTAGGGAGAGCGTTTGGATGAGGGTTTGGTTTAGGGTTAGGGTGAGGGTTAGGGTTAGGGTTGAGTTTAGGGTTAGAATTAGGATGAGGTGTAGGGTAAGGGTTAGGGTTAGTGTGAGGAAAAGGGATATGGTGAGGGTTAGGGTGAGGGTGAGGAATAGGGTTAGTGTAAGGGTTAGGGTGAATGTTTAGGTGAGCGTTAGGTTTAGGTTTAGGGTTAGGGTTAGAGTTAGGATGAGGCTAAGTGTTAGGGTGAGATTTAGGTTGTGGTTGAGTATTAAGGTCAGCATTAGTCTTAGGGTGAGGATTAGGTTTAGGTATAGCATTAGGGTTAGGGTTAGGGTTAGGGTGTGGGTGAGGATTAGTGTTAAGGTTAGGGTGAGTTTTAGGGTTAGCATTAGGTTTAGGGTTAGGATTAGTGTGAGGGTGAGGGTGAGGGTTAGGGTTAGGATTAGGTGTAGGGTTAAGGTGAGGCTGCGGTTGAGGATGAGTTTGAAGGTGAGGGTTAGGGTTTGGCTTAGGCTTAGGGTTAGGGTGAGTGCTAGGGTGAGGGCGAGGGTTAGGGTGAGGGTTAGGGTGAGGGTGCGGTTTTCTGTTAGGAAAGGGTTAGGGTTAGGTTTAGGGTGAAGATTAGGCTGAGGGTGAGGTTGAAGGTGAGGTTTAGGGTTAAGGTGAGGGTTAGGGTTAGCGTTAGGCTGAGCGTTAGGGTTTGGGTGATGATTAGGGTGATGTTTAGGGTGAGGGTGAGGGTGAAGGTGAGGGTTAGGGTGTAGGTGAGGGTTAGGGTGAGGGTGAGGGTGAGGGTTAGGGTGATGGTGAGGGTTAGGTTTAGGGTTAGTGTGAGGAAAAGGCTTAGGGTGAGGATTAGGATGAGAGTAAGTGTTAGGGTTAGGGTTAGAGTTAGGGTTAGGGTGAGGTATAGGGTTAGAGTTCGGGTTTGGGTTCAGTTGAGGGTGAGGGTTAGAGTTAGGGTTAGGGTTAGGGTTGGGGTGTGGGTTAGGGTTACGGTTAGGGTGAGGGTGAGGGTGAGGGTTCAGGTGAGGGTTAGGGTGTGGGTTAGGGTTAAGGTTATGGTGAGAGTAAGGGTTAGAGTGAGGTTTAGGGTGAGGGTTAGGGTTAGGTTTAGGGTTAGGGTTAGGGTTAGTGGTAGGGTTAGGATGAGTGTTAGGCTGAGGGTTCGGTTTAGGGTTAGTGTGAGGGTTAGGGTTAAGGTTAATGTTAGGGTTAGGATTTGGTTAGGGTGAAGGTTAGTTTTAGGTTTAGGAGAAGGTTTAGGCTGATGGTTAGGTTTAGGGTTAGTGTGGGGGTTATGTTTAGCGTTATGTTAGGGTGTGGGCTAGGGTGAGGGTGAGGGTTAGGTTGAGGGTTTAGTTTAGGTAAGGTTTAAGGTTAGGTTAGGGTGAGGATTAGGGTGAGATTGAGGGTTAAGTTGAGGGTTAGGGTTAGGGTGAGCCTTAGGGTTACGATTAGGGTGAGGGTTAATGTTAGGGTGATGTTTAGGGTGAGGGTGAGGGTGAAGGTTCGGGTGAGGGTGAGGGTTAGGATTAGGGTTAGTGTGAGGGTTAGGGTTAGGTTTAGGGTTAGAGTTAGGGTGAACGTGAGGGTTAGGGTGAGGGGTAGGGTTAGGGTAACGGTGAGGGTGAGGGTTAGGTTTAGTGTGCGGGTTATGGTTAGGGTTAGGGTGAGAGTGAGGGTTAGGTTGAGGGTTAGGGTTAGGTTAAGGGTGAGGATGAAGGTGATGGTTAGGGCTACGTTTAGGGTTAGAGTGAGGCTTAGGTTTAGGATGAGGGTTAGGATCTGGGTGAGGGTGAGGGTTACGGTTAGGATTAATTTTAGGGTGAGGGTGAGGGTTAGGTTTAGGATTACGCTTAGGGTGAGGGTGAGGGTGAGGGTTAGGGATAGGGTGAGGGTTAGGGTTATGGTTAGGGTTAGGGTGAGGGTTAGGGTTAGGGTTAGGTTTAGGATGAACGTTAGGCTGAGGATTAGGGTTAGCGTTTGTATGAGGTTAGTTTTAGAGTTGGGTTAGGGTGAGGGTGAGGGTTTACTTTAGGTAAGGGTTAGGGTAAGTTTAGGGTGAGGATTAGGATGAGGTTGAGGGCTGAGGTGAGGGTTAGGGTTAGGGTGAGTGTTAGGGTTAGGATTAAGGTGAGGGTTATTGTTAGGGTAAGGGTGAAGTTTCAGGTGAGGGGAGGGGTTAGGTTTAGGGTTAGCGTGAGGTTTATGGTTAGGGTTAGGTTTAGGTTGATGGTGAGGGTTAGGGTGAGTGTGAGGTTGATGGTATGTGTGAGGTTTAAGGTTAGGGTGAGGGTTAGGGATAGGGTTAGGGTTAGGGTGAGGGTGAGTATTAGGGTGAGAGTGAGAGTTCGGGTGAGGGGGAAGGGGAGGGGGAGGGTTATGGTTAGTGTTCGGGATAGAGTTAGGGTGAGTGTGTGGGTGAGGGTTAGGTTTTGGATTAGGGTTAGGGTGAGGGTTAGGCTTAATATTAGGGTTAGGGTTAGGGTGAGGGATAGGGTTAGGATTAGTTTTAGGATGAGGGTTAGGCTGTGGGGTACGGTTAGTGTTAGGGTGAGGATTAGGGTTAGTGTGAGATTTAGGGTTAAGATTAGGGTCAGGGTTAGTATTAGGGTGAGGGTAAGGGTTAGTGTGAGCGTTAGGATGAGGGTGAGGTTTAGGGTTAGGGATAGGGTTAGGCTAAGGTTAGGGTGAGGGCTAGGGTTAGTGTGAGGGTTAGGATTAGGGTTAGGGATAGGGTGAGGGTTATGTTTAGGTTTAGGTTTAGGGTTAGGGTGAGTCTTAGGCTGAGGGGTAGGGTTAGTGTTACGGTTAGGGAGAGGGTTCGGGTTAGTGTGAGGGTTAGGATTAGGTTTACGTGAAGGTGAGGGTAAGGGTTAGGGTGAGGGTTAGGGTGAGGATGAGGGTTAGGATTAGAGTTAGGGTTAGGATTAGGGTTAGGGTGAGGTTGAGGTTTAGTATTAGGGTGAGGGTTAGGGTTAGGGTGCGGGTAAGGTTGAGGGTTAGGGTTAGGTTAGGTTTAGGTTTAGGCTGAGGGTGAGGGTGAGGGTGAGGTTGATGGTTAGTGTTAGGGTGAGGGTGAGGGTGAGGGCTAGGGTGAGGGTGCGGGTTAGTGTGAGGGTTAGGGTGAGGGTTTCTTTTACATCAGGGTTAGGGTTTGGGTGAGGATTAGGGTGAGAGTGAGGGTGAGGATTTCGTTTACATCTGGGTTAGGGTTAAGCTGTGGTTAGGGTGAGGGTGAGGGTTAGGGTTAGAGTTAGGGTGTGGGTTAAGCTTCGGGTGATGTTTAGGGTGAGGCTGAGGGTTATTGTGAGAGTTAGGGTGAGGTTTAGGTTTAGTGTTAGGATTAGGGTTAGGGTGAGGGTGAGGGTGAGGTTGATGGTTAGTGTTAGGGTGAGGGTGAGGGTGAGGGCTAGGGTGAGGGTGCGGGTTAGTGTGAGGGTTAGGGTGAGGGTTTCTTTTACATCAGGGTTAGGGTTTGGGTGAGGATTAGGGTGAGAGTGAGGGTGAGGATTTCGTTTACATCTGGGTTAGGGTTAAGCTGTGGTTAGGGTGAGGGTGAGGGTTAGGGTTAGAGTTAGGGTGTGGGTTAAGCTTCGGGTGATGTTTAGGGTGAGGCTGAGGGTTATTGTGAGAGTTAGGGTGAGGTTTAGGTTTAGTGTTAGGATTAGGGTTAGGGTGAGGGTGAGGTTTAGGGTTAGACTTAGGGTTATGGGGAGGGTTAAATTGAGGGTCAGGGTTAGGGTTAGTGCTAGGGTTAGGGTTAGGATGCAAGTTAGGTTGAGGTTTAGGGGTAGGGTTAGAGTGAGGTTTAGAGTGAGGGTGAGGGGAAGGGGGAGAGTTTGGTTTAGTGTTAGAGTTAGGTTGAGGGTGAGGGTTAGGATTAGGGTTAGCACTAGGTTTGTGCTTAGGGTGAGTGTGAGGTTGAGGGTGAGGTTTAGGGTTAGGTTGAGGGTTAGGGTTAGGTTTAGCGTGAAGGTTAGGGTTATGGTTAGGGTTAGGATGAGCATTAGGCTGAGGGTTAGAGTTAGGGTTAGTGTGAGGGTTTGGGTTAGGGTTTGATTAGGTTGAAGGTTAGTTTTAGCTTTAGGGTTAGGATAAAGTTCAGACAGAGGGTTAGGGTTAGGGTTACTGTGAGGGTTAGGTTTAGGGTTAGGGTTAGGGGGTGGGCTAGGGTGAGGGTGAGGTTTAGGGTGAGGGTTTAGTTTAGGTAAGGGTTAAGGTTAGGTTAGGGTGAGGATTAGGGTGAGGTTGAGGGTTAAGGTGAGGATTAGGGTTAGGGTGAGGGTTAGGATTACTGTGAGGGTTAGGGTTAGGGTTAGGGTGAGGGTGAGGGTAAGTGTTAGGGTGAGGTTTAGGGTGAGGGTGAGGGTTAGGATTAGAGTTACGGTTAGGATTAGGGTGATGGTAAGGATGAATGGTTAGTGTTAGGGTGAGGATTAGGGTTGGGTTGAGGGTGAGGGTGAGGGTTAGGGTTAGTTTTAGGGTTAGGTTTAGGCTGAGGGTGAGGGAGAGGGTGAGGTTGATGTTTAGGATTAAGGTTAGGGTGAAGGTGATGGTTAGGGTGAGGGTAGGGTTAGTATGAGGTTTACGGTGAGGATTTCATTTACCACAGGGTTAGGTTTAACCTGAGGTTAGGTTTAGGGTTAGGGTTAGGGTTAGGGTTAGGGTGAAGTTTAGGTTTAGGGTGATGTTTAGGGTGAGGGTGAGGGTTAGGGTGAGGGTGAGGGTTAGGGTAAGGGTGAGGGTGAGGTTTAGGTTTGGGAACAGGGTTACGGTTAGGGTTAGGCTGAAGGTGAGGGTGAGGGTGAGGGTGAGGGTGAGAGTTTGGGTTAGGGTTAGGGTTAGGGTTAAGGTGAGAGTTACGGGTACTGTGAGGCTAATTGTTAGGGTTAGGGTGAGGGTGAGGGGAAGGGTTAGAGTGAGGTTTAGTGTGAGTGTGAGGTTTAGGGTTAGGGTTAAGATTAGGGTGAGGGCTAGGGTGAGGGTGAGGGTTAGTATGAGGGTTAGGGTGAGGGTTTCTTTTAGCCAAGGTTTAGTGTTATGCTGAGGATTAACGTGAGGGTGAGTGTTAGGTTGAGGTTTAGGGTTAGGGTGAGGGTTAGAGCAAGGGTTAGGGTGAGGGTTAGGGTTTGGGTGATGTTTAGCGTGACGGTGAGGATTAGAGCGAGGATGAGGGTTCGGGTGAGGGTAAGGGTTCGAGTGAGGGTGAGAGTTAGGGTGTGGGTGAGCATTAATGTTAGGTTGAGTGTTAGCATTAGGTTTAGGGTTAGTGTGAGTGTGAGGGTAAGGGCTAGGGTTAGGATTAGGTTGACGGTTAAGATTAGGGTTAGGGTTAGTATGAGGGTTAGGGTGAAGGGTAGGGTTAGGGTTATGATGAGGGTTAGGGTGAGGGTGAGAGTGAAGGTTTAGTTTAGGTAAGGGTTAAGGAAAGGTTAGGTTGAGGATTAGAGTGAGGTTGAGGGTTAAGTTAGGGTTAGGATTAGGTTGAGTGTTAGGGTTACTGTGAGGTTTACGGTTACACTTAGGGTGAGGGTGAGGGTATGGTTTAGGATGAGGGTTATGGTGAGGGTGAGGGTTAGGATTAGAGTTATGGTTAGGATTAGGGTGAGGGTGAGAGTGAGGGTTAGTGTTAGGGTGAGGGTTAGGTTTGGGGTGAGGGTTAGGGTTAGGGTTAGGGTTGGGGTGAGGGTGAGGGTTAGGGTTAGGCTTAGGGTTAGGTTTAGGCTGAGGGTGAGGTTGAGGGTGAGGTTGAGGGTTATAGTTAGGGTTAGGGTGAGGTTGAGGGCTAGGGTGAGGGTGAGGGTTAGTGTGAAGTTGAGGGTGAGCGTTTCGTTTACGTCAGGGTTAGGGTTAAGATGAGGTTAGGGTTAGGGTAAGGTTTAGCGTTAGGGTTAGGGTGAGGTTTATTATTAGGGTGATGTTTAGGGTGAGGGTGAAAGTTAGGGTGAGGGTGAGGGTTAGGGTAAGTTTGAGGGAGAGTGTTAGGATTGGGAATAGGGTTAGGGTTAGGGTTAGGCTAAAGGTGAGGGTGATGGTGAGGGTGAGGCTGAGGTTTAGGTTTAGGGTTAGTGTTAGGCTTAGGGTTAGGGTGAGGGTAAGGGTTAGAGTGAGGTTTAGGGTGAGGGTGAGGGTTAGGGTTAGGGTTAGTATTAGGGTGATGGTTAGGGTGAGGGTGAGTGTTAGTGTGAGTTTCAGATTGAGAGTTTCTTTTAGCCAAACGTTAGGGTTATGTTGAGGAATAGGGTGAGGTTTATGATTAGGCTTTGGATTAGGGTTAGGTGAAGGTTAGGGCTAGGGTTAGGGTGAGTGTTAGGGTTTGGGTGATGTTTAGAGATAGGGTGAGGGTTAAGGTGAGGGTGAAGGTTAGGGTGTGGGTGAGAATTAGGGTTAGATTGAGTGTTAGTGTTAGGTTTAGGTTTAGTGTGAGGTTGAGGGTTAGGGGTAGCTTTAGGGTTAGGTTGAGGGTTTGGATTAGGGTTAGGGTTAGTGTGAGGTTTAGGGTGAAGGGTAGGGTTATGGTTAGGGTGAGCGTTAGGGTGAGGGTGAGGGTTAGGGTGAGGGTGTGCGTGAGTGTTAGGCGTAGGTGTAGGGTTAGGGTGAGTTTAAGGGTTAGGTTTAGGTTGAGGAATAGTGTTAGGGTTAGGGTTAGGGTGAGTGTTAGTGTGTGGGTTAGGGTTCCGCTGGGGGTGAGGTTAAGGTTGTTGGTGAGGGTTAGGTTTAGGGTGAGGATTAGGGTTATAGTGAGGTTTATGGTGAGGGTAAGGGTTAGGGTGAGGTTTAGTGTGAGGGTTAGGGTGAAGGTTCGGGTGAGGGTGAGGTATAGTTTTTGGGTTAGGGTTAGGGTGAGGGTTAGGGATAGGTTTAGGGAAATGGTGAGGGTGAGGGTTAGGGTTAGGTTTAGGTTTAGAGTTAGGTTGAGGGTGAGTGTTAGGGTTAGTATTAGAGTTAGCCTGAGGGTGAGGGTGAGGGTTAGGTTTAGTGTTAGTTTTATGGGTAGGGTTTGGGTTAGGGTGAAGGTTATGGTTAGGGTTAGGGTTAGGATGAGCATTAGTCTGAGGGTTAGAGTTAGGGTTAGGTTGAGGGTTAGGTTTAACCTGATATTTATTGTGAGAGTATCGTTTAGGTTGAGGGTGAGTGTTCGGGTGAGCGTGATGGTTAGGATGAGGGTGAGGGTTAGGGATACAGTTAAGGTTAGGGAGAGGGGTAGGGTGAGCATGAGGGTTAGGATTAGGGTTAGGATTAGGGTTAGAGTGAGGATGAGGGTGAGGGTTAGGGTGTGGGTATGTGTTATGTTTAGGGTTAGGTTTAGGGCTAGGGTGAGGGTACTGTGAGGGTGAGGGATTCGTTCACGTTAGTCTTAGGCTTAGGGTGAGGATTAGGTTAAGGGTGAGGGTTAATCTGAGGTTAGGTTAGGGTGTGGGTTATGGTTAGGGTGATATTTATGGTGAGGGTGAGTGTTCAGTGAGGGTGAGGGTGAGGGTGAGGGTTAATGTTAGAGTTAGGTTTAGGTTGAGGGTTAGGAATAGGAATAGGGTTAGGGTTAGGGTTAGGGTTCGGGTTAGGGTTCGGGTTAGGTTTAGGGTGAGGGCTAGGGTGAGGGTGAGGGTTAGTGTGAGGGTTAGGGTGAGGGTTCCTTTTAGGTCAGGGTTAGGTTTATGGTGAGGATTAGTGTGAGAGTGAGGGTTAGGTTTAGGGTGATGGTTAAGTTTAGGGTTACCATGAGGGTGAGGGTTTGGGGGATTTTTAGGGTGAGGGTGAGGGTTAAGGTCAGGGTGAAGGTTAGGGTGTGGTTGAGGATTAGGTTTAGGGTTTGGGTTAGGGTAATGGTGAGGGTAAGGTATAGGGTGAGGTTTATTGTGAGGATGACGGTTAGGTTTAGTGTTAGGGTTAGGGTGAGGTTTAGGGTGAGCGTTAGGTTTTGGTTTAGGGTTAGGGTGAGGGTGTGGTATAGGGTGAGTGTTAGTGTTAGGGTGAGGGATAGGTATATGGTTAGGGTGAGGTTGAGGGTTAGGGTTAGAGTTAGGGTGAGGGTTAGGGTTAGGATTAGGGTAAGGATTAGGTTTTGGCTGAGTTTGAGGGTGACTGTAAGAGTGAGGCTTAGGTTTAGGGTGAGGGTTAGGGCTAGGGTGAGGGTTAGGGTAAGGGTGAGGATTAGGGTTAGGGTGAGGGTATGGGTAAATGTTAGGGTGAGGGTTAGGGCGAGAGTGAGGGTTAGGGTTAGGGTCAGGGTAAGGGTTAGGGTGAGGGTAAGGGTTAGGTTGAGGGTTAGGGTGAGGGTGAGGCTTAGGGTTAGCATTAGGGTTAGGGTGAGGGTGAGGGTTAGGGTGAGGGTTAGGGTTAAGGTTAGGGATAGGGTGAGGATTAGGGTTAGGGTTAGGTTTAGGGTGAGGTTTAGGATGAGGGGTAGGGTTAGGGATAGAGTGATTGTTAGGTTTAGTTTGAGGATTATGGTTAGGGTGAGGTTTAGTTTTACTGTGAGGTTTAGGTTTAGGGTTAGGGTTAAGATGAGTGTTAGGGTTATGTTGAGGGTGAGGGTGAGGGTTAGGGCTAGGTTTAGGGTTAGTGTGAGTGTTATTGTTAGGGTGAGGGTTAGGTTTAGGGTGAGGGTTAGGGTTAAAGTAAGGGTTAGGGTGAGGGTTAGGGTTAGGGTTAGGGTGAACGTTGGGTGATGGTGAGGGTTAGGGTGAGGGTGACGGTTAGGTTTAGAGTTAGGGTTAGGCTGAGTGTTAGGGTTAGGGTGAGAGTTAGGGTGAGGTGTCGGGATACGGTTAGACTGACGGTTAGAGTTAGTGTGAAGGTTAGGGGAAGGGTTAGGTTTAGTGTTAGGATAATGTTTAGGGTGAGGGTTAGTTTGAGGGTGAGGGTTAGAGTGAGCGTTACAGTTAGGTTCAGTTTGAGGTTTAGGATTAAGGTGATGTTTAGGGTGATGTTGAGTGTTAGTGTGAGGGTGAGGGTGAGGGTGAGGCTGAGGGGGAGGGTTAGGGTGAAGGTGAGGTTAGTTTAGGATTAGGGTTAGAGTTAGGGTTAGGCTGAGGGTGAGGGGGAAAGTGAGGGTTAGGGTTAGGGTTAGGGCTAGGGTGAGGGTTAGGGTTAGTGTGTGGGTTAGTGTGATGGTGAGGGTCAGCGTGAAGGTGAGGGTTAGAATGATGGTGAGGGTGAGGTTGAGGGTTAGGGTTAGGATTAGGGTTAGGGTGAGTTTTAGGATTAGGGCTAGGGTTAGAGTTATTTTTAGGGTTAACGTTAGGATGAGGGTGAGGGTTATTGTTAGGGTTAGGGTTAGGGTGAGGGTGAGGGTGGGGTTGAGGGTTAGGGTTAGGCTTAGGGTTATGATTAGGGTAAGGCTGATGGGGAAGGGGAGGTTGAGGGTGCGTGTTAGGGTTAAGTTTAGGGTTAAGGTGAGGGCTTGGGTGAGGGTGAGGGTTAGGCTGAGGGTGAGGGTGAGGGTTTTGGTTAGGTAAAGGTTAGGGTTAGGGTGAGGATTTGGGTGAGGATGAGGATTAAGCTGAGGTTAGGTTCAGGGTGAGGGTTAGTCTTAGGGTTACGGTAAGGGTTGGGGTTAGGGAGATGTTTAGGCTGACGTTGAGGGTTAGGGTGAGGGTTAGGGTGAGGGTGAGAGTTAGGGTTAGCATTAGGGTTAGGTTTAGGATTAGGTTGAGTGTTAAGGTTAGGGTTAGGGTTAGGGTTAGGGCTAGGGTGTAGGTTAGGGTTATGGTTAGAGTGAGGGTGAGGGTCAGGGTTAGGGTTAGGATTAGGTTTAGGGTTAGGGTGAGGCTGAGGCTGAGGCTGAGGGTGAAGGTGAGGATGAGGGTGAGGATTAAGGTTAGGGTTAGGTTTAGGGTGAGGACTAATGTGAGGGTGATGTTTTTGTTTAGGAAAAGTTTAGGGTTAAGTTTAGGATGAGGATTAGGGTGAGGGTGAGGTTTAAGGTGAGGGTTAGGGTTAGGGTCAGTGTTAGGGTTAGGGTTAGGGTGAGGGTGAGGGTTAGGTTGATGTTTAGGGTGACGGTGAAGGTGAGACTGAGGGTTCGGGTGAGGGTTAGGGTTAGGGTGAGGGTTAGGTTTAGGATTAGATTTAGGTTTAGGATGAGGGTAAGGCTTATGATGACAGTTAGGGTGAGGGTGAGGGTTAGGGTTAGGGTTAGGGTTAGGGTGATGGTTGGGGTGAGGGTTAGGGTTAGGGTTAGGGTGAGTGTTAGGGTGAGGGATAGGGTTATGGTGAGGGTAAGGGTTAATCTAAAGGTTAGGTTGAGAGTGAGCATTTGTGTTAGCATTAGGGTTGGGTTGAGGGTTAGGGTTAGGGTTAGGCTGAGGGGTAGTTTTAGGGTTATGGTGAGGGTTAGGGATAGGGTTAGGGTGAGGGTAAGAGTTAGGATGACAGCTAGGGTGAGGGTCAGGGTTAGGGTTAGGTTTAGGGTGAGAGTGAGGGTTAGGGTGAGGGTTAGGGTTAGGGTTAGGGTGAGGGTTAGGGTGAAGTTTAGGGTTAGGGTTAGGGTTTGGGGTAGGATGAGGTTTAGGGGGAGGGGAAGGGGTAGGGTGAGGGTTAAGGAGAGGGTGAGGGATAGGGTTATGTTGAGGGTAAAGTTTAATCTAAGGGTTAGTTTGAGAGTGAGCATTTGTGTTAGCATCATGGTTGGGTTGAGGGTTAGGGTTAGGGTTAGTTTGAGGGGTAGTTTTAGGGTTAGGGTGAGGGTTTTGGTTAGCGTTAAGGTGAGGTTAAGGGTTTGGCTGAGGGTGAGGGTGAGGGTTAGGGTTAGTCTTAGGGTGAGGGTGAATGTTAGGGTTAGGGATAGGGTGAGTGTGAGTGTGAGGATTAGGTTTAGGATTAGGGTTAGGGTTAGGGTTAGGGTTAGGCTGAGGTTTAGGCTGATGGGTAGGGTTACAGTTAGGGTGAGGGTTAGGTTTAGTGGGAGTGTTAGGGTTAGGTTTATGGTTAGGGTTAGGGTGAGGGTTCGGGTGAGGGTTCGGGTTAAGGTGTGGGTGAGGGTTAGGGTTAGTTTGAGGACTAGCTTTAGGGTTAGGGTTACTGTTAGGGATAGGATTAGGGTGAGGGTAAGGGTTAGGGTTAGTTTTATGGTTAGGGTGAGGGTTCGGGTTAGTGTGCGGGTTAGGGTTAGGGTTAGGTGAAGGATCGGGTAAGGGTTAGTGTGAGGGTTAGGGTGAGGGTGAGTATTATGATTAGGTTAAGGACTAGGGTTAGCCTGAGGGTGAGGGTGAGGTTGAGGTTTATGATTAGGGTTAGGGTGAGGGTTAGGTTTAGGGTGATGTTTAGGGTGAGGGTGAGGGTTAGGGTGAGGGTTCGGGTTCGGGTGAGGGTGAGGATTAGGGTGTGGCTGAGGGTTAGCATGAGGGTGAGGGTTACAGTTAGGTTTAGGGTGTTGGTTAGGGTTAGGGTTTGGATTAGGGTGAGGTTTAGGGTGAGGGGTAGGGTCAGGGTTGGGGTGAGGTTTACGGTTAGTGTGAGGTTTAGGGTTAGGTTTAGGGTAAGTGTGAGGATAAGGGTTAGTGTGAGGGATAGGGTTATTGTTAGGGTTAGGGTGAGGGTTATGGTTAGGGTTAGGGTGCGGGTTAGGGTTAGGCTAAGGTTTAGGGTTGGGGATAGGGTAAGGGTGAGTGTGAGGGTGATGTTTAGAGGTAGATTTAGGGTGAAGTTGAGGGTTCGGTTTAGGATTAGGGTTAGGGTTAGGGTTAGGGTGAGGGTGAGGGTTAGGTTTAGGATTAGTGTTAGGGTTAGGCTTAAGGTGAGGGTGAGGTTGAGTGTTAGGGAGAGGATTAGGGTTAGGTTTAAGGTTAGGGTAAGTGTGAGGGTGAGGTTGAGGTGAGGGTTCGTGTTTAGGTTAGGGTTAGGTTGATGGTGAGGGTTAGGGTGAGGGTGAGGTTTAGGTTTAGTGTTAGCTTTAGGGTGAGGGTTAGGATCAGGGTTAGGATTAGGGTGAGGGTTAAGGTGAGGGTTAGGGTTAGGGTTAGGGTGAGGGTGAGGGTGAGGGGTAAGGTTAGTTTTAGAGTTAGGGTGATGGTGATGGTGAGGGTGAGGGTTAGGTTTTGGGTGAGGGTTAGTGTTAATGTTAGGGTTAGGGTTAGGGTGAGGGATAGGGTTAGGGTTAGGGTTAGGATGAGGGTTAGGCTGTGGGGTAGGGTTAGGGTTAGGGTGAGGGTTAGGGTTAGTGTGAGTTTTAGGGTTAAGTTTAGGGTCAGGGTTAGGATTAGGTTAGGGGTGAGGGCTAGGTTGAGAGTGAGGGGTAGGGTGAGGGGTAGGGTTAAGGTTAGGGTGAGGGTGAGGGTTAGGTTTAGTGTGAGGGTTAGGGTTAGTGTGAGTTTGAGGGTTAGGGTTAGGGTGAGGGTTAGGGTTAGGGTTAGGGATAGGGTGAGGGTGAGCATTACGTTTAGGTTGAGGGTTAGGGTGAGGGTAGGGTTAGGGTAAGGGTGAGGGTGAGGCTTAGGTTTAGTGTGAGGGTTATGGTTAGTGTAAGGTTAAGTGTTAGGGTGAGGTTTAGGGTAACAGTGAGGCTTAGGGTTAGGGTGAGTTTGAGGGTGAGGGTGAGGTTTAGGGTTAGGTTTAGGGTTAGGGTTAGGGTTAAGGTGAGGGTGAGCCGTAGGGTAAGAGTGAGGGTTCGGGTTCGGGTTTGGGTGAAGGGGGAGGTTTATGGTTAGGGTTCGGGTTAGAGTTAGGGTGAAGCTGTGGGTGAGGGTTAGGTTTAGGATTAGGGTTAGTGTTAGGATTAGGCTGAGGGTGAGTGTGAGGGTGAGGGTGAGGGTTAGGTTTTGGGTGAGGGTTCAGTTTAATGTTAGGGTTAGGGTTAGGTTGAGGGATAGGATTAGGGTTAGGGTTAGGATGAGGGATACGCTGTGGGGTAGGGTTAGGATAAGTGTGAGGGTTAGGGTTAGTGTGAGTTTTAGGGTTAAGGTTAGGGTCAGTGATAGGATTAGGTTAGGGGTAAGGGTTAGGGTGAGGGTTAGGATGAGGGTGAGGTTTAAGTTTAGGGATAGGGTTAGGATGAGGTTAGGGTGAGGGCTAGGGTGAGTGTGTGGGTTAGGGTTAGGGTTAGGGATAGGGTGAGGATTAGGTTTAGGTTTACGGTTAGGGTTAGGGTGAGTCTTAGGCTGAGGGGAAGGTTTAGGGATAGGGTGAGGGTTAGGTTTAGTGTGAGGGTTAGTGTTTGGGGTAGGGTTAGGGTGAGGGCTAGGATGAGTTTGAGGGTTAGGGTTTTATTTAGGGATAGGGTAAGGATTAGCGTTAGGGTTAGTGTTAGGTTGAGGTTTAGGCTGATGTGTAGGGTTACAGTTAGGGTGAGGGTTAGGTTTAGTGGGAGTGTTAGGGTTAGGTTTAGGGTTAGGGTTATGGTGAGGGTTCGGGTGAGCGTTCGGGTTAATGTGTGGGTGAGGGTTAGGGTTAGTGTGAGGACTAAGTTTAGGTTTAGGGTTACTGTTAGGGTTATGTTTAGGTTGAGGGTAAGGGTTAGGGTTAGTGGTATGGTTAGGGTGAGGGTTCGGGTTAGTGTGAGGGTTAGGATTAGGTTTAGGAGAAGTTGAGGGTAAGGGTTAGGGTGAGGGTTAGGGTGAGGGTGAGGGTGAGGGTTAGGATTAGAGTTAGGGTTAGGATTAGGGTTAGGGTGAGGGTGAGGTTGAGGTTCAGTGTTAGGGTGAGGGTTAGGGTTATTGTTAGGGTTAGTTTGCGGGTGAGGGTGAGGGTGAGGGTTAGGGTTAGGGTAGGGTTAGGTTTGGCTGAGGGTGAGGGTGAGAGTGAGGGTGAGGGTTAAGTTTAGGGTTAGGTTTAGGGTGAGGGCTAGGTTGAGGGTGATATTTTTGGTTAGGAAAGGTTTATTGTAAGGTTTAGGGTGAGAATTTGGGTGAGGGTGAGGTTTAAGGTGAGGGTTAGGGTTAGGGTGAGGGTTAGGGTTAGGGTTAGCGTGAGGTTTAGGGTTAGGGTGATGTTTAGGGTGAGGGTGAAGGTGAGAGTGAGGGTTCAGGTGAGGGTTAGGGTTAGGGTGAGGGTTAGGGTTAGGGTTAGGGTTAGGGTGAGGATAAGGGTTAGGATGACAGGGAGAGGGTGAGGGGTAGGGTTAGGTTTGGGTTAGGGTGATGTTTATGGTGAGGGTGAGGGTAAGAGTGAGGATTCGGTTGAGGGTGTAGCTTAGGGTGTTGGTGAGGGTTAGGGTGAGAGTGAGGGTTCGGATGAGGGTGAGAGTTAGTGTGTTGGTGAGGGTTAGGGTGAGGGTGAGTGTTAAGGTTAAGTTTAGGATTAGGATGAGGGTTAGGGTTAGGGTTAGGGTGAGTGTTAGGGTGAGGGTTATGGTTAGGGATAGGGTGAGGATTAGGGTTAGTGTGAGGGCTAGGGTTAGGGTTGGTGTAAGGATAAGTGTTAGGTTGAGGATTAGGGTGAGAGTGAGGGTTAGGGTTAGATTAAGGGTTAGGGTGAGGGTTAGGCTAAGGGTTAGGTTTAGGGTTAGGGTGAGTGTGAGGGTTAAAGTTAGGGTTAGGGTGAGGGTTAGGGTTGGGGTGAGGGTTAGGGTTAGGGTTAGGGTTAGGGTTTGGGTGAGTGTGAGTGTTAGGGTGTGGGTGACAGTTAGGGTTAAGTTGAGGGATAAGGTGACGGTGAGGGTTAGGGTGAGGGTGAGGGTTAGGGTTAGCGTTAGGGTTAAGGTGAGAGTCAGGGTGAGGGTTAGGGTTAGGGTGAGGGTGAGGGTTAGGGTTAGGGTTAGGGTGATGTTTATGGTTAGAGTGTGGGTTAGGGATAGGTTTATGTTTAGGGGGAGGTTTAGGTTTATGGTTAGGGTTCCAGTTAGGGTGAGTGTGAGGGTGAGTGTTAGGGTTAGGATTAGGGTTAGGGTTAGTGTTAGGCTGAGGGTGAGGGTTAGGGTTAGGGTTAGGGTAATGTTTAGGGTTAGGTTTAGGTTGAGGGTTAGGGTTGGGGTTAGGATTAGGATTAGGGTGAGGATTATGGTTAGGGTTAGGGTGTGGGTTAGGGATAGGTTTATGTTTAGGGTTAGCATTAGGTTTACCATTAGGGTTAGAGTGAGGGTGAGGTTGAGGATTAGGGTTAGGATTAGGTTTAGGGTTAGGGTGAGGCTGAGGTTGAGGATATGTTTGAGGGTGAGGGTGAGGGTTAGCTTTAGGCTTAGGGTGAGGGTTACAGTGAGGGCGAGGGTTAGGTTGAGGGTTAGTGTGAGGGTGCAGCTTTCGGTTAGTAAAGGGTTAGGGTTAGGTTTAGGGTGAGGATTAGGCTGAGGGTGAGGTTGAAGGTGAGGGTTAAGGTTAAGGTGAGGGTTAGGGTTAGGGTTAGGGGGTGAGGTTGAGGGTGAAGGTGAGGGTTGTGGTTAGGGAAATGTTTAGTGTTAGGTTTAGGTTGGGGGTTTAGGTTTAGGGTTAGGATGAGGGTTAGGGTGAGGATTATGGCTAGGGTTAGTGTGTGGGTTACGTTTAGTGTGACCATTAGGGTTAGGGTGAGGGTAAGCGTTAGGGTGAGGGTTAGGATGAGGATGCGGGATAGGGTTAGTGTTAGGGTTAGGGTGAGCGTTTGGATGAGGGTTAGGTGTAGGGTAAAGGTGTGGGTTAGTGCTAGGGTTCAGTTCAGTGTTAGCGTTAGGGTGAGGTGTAGGGTTAGGGTTAGGGTTAGTGTGAGGATAAGGGAATGTTGAGGGTTAGGGTGAGGGATAGGGTTAGTGTAAGGTTTAGGGTGAGTGTTTGTGTGAGGGTTAGGTTTAGTTTTAGGGTTACGTGAGGGTTAGCATGAGGGTAACGTTTAGGGTGAGGTTTAGTGTGAGGTTGAGTATTAGGGTTAGCATTAGTGTTAGGGTGAGGGTTAGGGTTAGGTATAGCATTAGGGTTAGGGTGAGGTTTAGGATTAGGGTAAAAGTGAGGGAGAGGTTTAGGGTTAGCATTAGGTTTACGGTTAGGTTTAGAGTGAGGGTGAGGGTGAGGAATAGGGTTAGGATTAGGTTTAGGTTTAGGGTGAGGCTGAGGTTTAGGGTGAGGGTGAGTGTTAGGGTTAGGCTTAGGGTGAGGGCTACGGTGAGGGCTAGGGTGAGGGCGAGGGTTAGGGTGAGAGTTAGGGTTGGGGTGAATGTTAGGATTACGGTTAGGGTGAGGGTGAGGGTGATGGTGAAGGTGAGGGTTAGGGTGTGGGTTAGGGTTAAGGTTATGGTGAGGGTAAGGGTTAGGGTGAGGTTTAGTTTGAGGGTTAGGGTTAGGGTGAGGATTATGGTGATGTTGAGTGTTAAGGTGACAGTGAGGGTTAGGGTGAGGGTGAGGTTTAGGTTTAGTGTTAGCATTAGGGTGAGGGTTAGGGTCAGGGTTAGGATTAGTGTGAGGGTTAAAGTGAGGGTTAGGGTTCAGGTTAGGTTTAGGTTTAGTATGAGGATTAGGGTTAGTGTTAGGTTTATAGTGAAGGTAAGGGTTAAGGTGAGGGTTAGGCTGAAAGGGTAGGTTTAGGGTAAGGGTGAGGGAGAGGGTGAGGGTAAGGGTTAGGGTGAGGGTTAGGGTGTGGGTGAGGCTTAGGGTTAGCATTAGTGTTAGGGTTAGGGTTAGAGTGAGTGTGAGGTTTAGGGTTAGGGTTAGGGTGAGGGTGAGGGTTAGGGTGAGGGTGAGGTTTAGATTTAGGTTTAGGTTTATGGTTAGGATTAGTGTAAGGGTGAGGGCTAGTGTGAGGGTGAGGGTTAGGGTTTGGGTTAGGGTGAGGGTAAGGGTTAGGGTGAGGGGTAGGGTGAGGTGTAGTTTTAGGCTTAGGGTGAGGGTTAGGGTTAGCGTGAGGTTTATGGTGAGGGTTAGGGCTAAGGTTAGGGTGTGGGTTAAGGTTAGGATGATGTTTAGGCTGAGGCTGAGGGTTAGGGTGATAGCTAGGGTGAGGTTTAGGGTTAGTGTTAGGATTAGGGTTAGGGTGAGGGTGAGGTTTAGGGTTAGAATTTGGGTTAGGAGAGGGTTAAATTGAGGGTCAGGTTTAGGGTTAGCGTTAAGGTTAGGGTTAGAATGAGCATTAGGTTGAGGTTTAAGGTTAGGGTTAGGGTTAGGTTTAGGATGAGCGTTATGCTGAGGGATAGGGTTAGGCTCAGGGTTAGGGTTAGGTTTAGTGTGAGGGTTAGGTTTAGGGTTAGGGTTAGGTTGTGGACTGTGGTGAGGGTGAGGGTTAGGGTGATGGTTAGGATTACGGTTAGGGTTAGGGTCAGGTATAGGTTGAGGGTTAGGATTAGAGTAAGGACTTGGTTTGGGCTGAGGGTGAGGGTGATGTTGAGGGTGAGGGTTAGGGTTAGAGTGAAGGTTAGAGTGAGTGTGAGGGGGAGGGGGAGAGCTTGGTTTGGGGTTTTAGTTAGGTTGAGGGTGAGGGTTAGGGTTAGGGTTAGCACTAGGTTTAGGCTGAGGGTGAGGGTGAGTTTAGGGTTAGGGTTAGGGTTAGGGTTAGGGTTAGGTTTAGGTTGAGGGTTAGGGTTAGGGTTAGGGTTAGGATGAGCATTAGGCTTAGGGTTAAGTTTAAGGTTAGTGTGAGGGTTAGGGTTACGGTTAGGGTTAGGGTTTAGTTAGGGTGAAGGTTAGTTTTAGGTTTACGGTTAGGATAAGGTTTAGGCTGAGTGTTAGGTTTAGGGTTAGTGTTAGTGTTAGGTTTAGGGTTAGGGTTAGGGTGTGGGCTAGGGTGAGGGTGAGGGTTAGGGTGAGGGTGAGGGTGAGGGTTTAGCTTAGGTAAGGGTTAAGGCTAGGTTAGGGTGAGGATTAGGATGAGTTTGAGGGTTAAGGTGAGGGTTAGGATGAGGGTTAGGGTTACTGTGAGGGTTAGGGTTAGGGTTAGGGTGAGAGTCAGGGTAAGGGTTAGGGTGAATGTTAGGGTGAGGGTGAGGGTTAGAATTAGCGTTAGGGTTAGGATTAAGGTGAGGGTGAGGATGAGGGTTAGTGTTAGGGTGAGGGTTAGGGTTGGGGTTTGGGTGAGGGTTAGGATTAGGGTTTGGGTTAGGGTGAGGGTGAGCGTTAGGGTTAGAGTTAGGTTTAGGCTGAGGGTGAGGGTGAGGGTGACATTGATGGTTAGGGTTATGGTTAGGGGGATGGTGAGGGTTAGGGTGAGGGTGAGGGTTAGAGTGAGGGTGAGGGTGAGGGTTTCCTTTACGTCAGGGTTAGGGTTACGCTGAGGTTAGGGTTAGGGTTAGGGTTAGGGTTAGGTTTAGTGTTAGGGCAAAGGTTAATTTGCGGGTTAGGGTTTGGGTGATGTTTAGTGTGAGCGAGAGGTTGAGAGTTCAAGTGTGGGTGAGATTTAGGGTGTGGGTGAAGATTAGTGTTAGGTTGAGTGTTAGCCTTAGGTTTAGGTTTAGTGTGAGGGTGAGGGTTAGGGCTAGGTTTAGGGTTAGGTTGAAGGTTATTATTAGGGTTAGGGTTAGTATGAGTGTTATGGTGAAGGGTAGGGTTAGGGTTAGGGTTAGGGTGAAGATTAGGGTGAGGTTGTAGGTGAGGGTTAGGGTTAGGTGCAGGGTTAGGGTGACTTTGATTGTTAGGCTTAGGTTTAGGATTAGGGTTAGGGTTAGGAAGAGTGTTAGGGTGTCGGTGAGGGTTCGGGTCAGGTTCAGGGTTAGAGTGTAGTTGAGGGTTATGTTTAGGGTGAGTATTAGGGTTAGATTTAGGTTTATGGTGAGGGTAAGGGTTAGGGTGAGGTTTAGTGTGAGGGATAGGCTTAGGGTTAGGTTTAGGGTGAGGGTTAGAGATAGGTTTAGGGTTAGGTTGAGGGTAAGTGTGAGATTTAGGTTTGGTTTAGGGTTAGAGTTAGGGTTAGGGTGAGGGTTAGTATTAGGGTTAGTATTAAAGTTAGCCTGATGGTGAGGGTGAGGGTTAGGTTTAGGGTGAGTGTTAGGGTTAGGGGTATGGTTAGGGTGAGTGTTAGAGTTAGGGTTAGGTTTAGGATGAGCGTTAGGCTTAGGGTTAGGGTTTGGGTTAGTGTGAAGGTTAGGGTTAGGGTTAGTGTTAGTGTGAGGGTTAGGGTTAATTTTAGGTTTAGGATAACGGTTAGGTTGAGGGTTAGGTTTAGGGTTAGGGTTAGGGTTAGAGTCAGGGTATAGGTTAGGGTGAAAGTTAGGGTGAGGGTGAGGGTAAAGGTTAGGGTGAGGGTTAGTGTTAGGGTGAGGGTTAGGGTGAGGGTGAGGGTGAGTGTGAGGGTTTGGTTTAGGGTTAGAGTTAGGGTGAGGGTTAGGATTAGGGTTAGCACTAGGTTTAGGCTGTGAGTGAGGGTGAGGATGAGGGTGAGGTTTACAGTTAGGTTGAGGGTTTGGGTTAGGATTAGGTTTAGGGTGAGGGTTAGGGTTAGGGTTAGGCTGAGGGTTAGTGTTAGGGTTAGTGTTAGGTTTAGTTTGCGGTTAGGTTTAGGGTTAGGGTTAGGTTTAGGGTTTGGTTAGGGTGAAGTTTTGTTTTAGGTTTAGGGTTAGGATAAGGTTTTTCCTGAGGGTTATGTTTAGGGTTAGTGTGAAGATTAGGTTTAGGGTTAGGGTTAGGGTGTAGAGTGAGGGTAAGGGTTTAGTTTAGGTAAGGGTTAAGGTAAGGTTAGGTTGAGGATTAGGGTGAGGTTGAGGTTTAAAGTGAGGGTTAGGGTTAGGTTTAGGGTTAGAGTTAGGGTGAGGGTGAGGGTTAGGTTTAGTATTAGAGTTAGCCTGAGGGTGAGGGTGAGGGTTAGGGTTAGCGCGAGTTTTATGGGTAGGGTTACGGTTAGGGTGAGGGTTAGGGTTAGTGTTAGGGTTGGGATGAGCGTTAGGCTGAGGGTTAAGGTTAGGGTTAGTGTGAGGGTTAGGGTTAGGGTTAGGGTGAGGGTTAGGGTTAGGTTTAGGTTTAGGATAAGAGTTAGGTTGAGGGTTAGGTTTAGGGTTAGTGTTAGGGTTAGGGTCAGGGTAAAGGTTAGGGTGAGGGTTAGGGTGAGGGTGAGGGTAAAGGTTAGGATGAGCGTTAGGGCGAGGGTGAGGGTTAGGTTTAGTGTGAGGGTTGGGTGAGGATTAGGGTGAGAGTTAGGGTGAGGGTAAGGGTTAGGGTGGTGGTATGGTTGAGGGTGTGTGATAGGATTATGTTGTGGGTAAGGGTTAGGGTGAGGGTTAGGGTAAAGGTTAGCGTTAGGGTGGGGGTTAGGGTTAGGGTTAGGTTGAGGGTTAGGGTTAGGGTGATGATTGTTCTGAGAGTATGTTTTAGGGTGACGGTGAGTGTTCAGGTGAGCTTGAGGGTTAGGATGAGGGTGAGGGTTAGGGTTACATTTAGGGTTAGGGAGAGGGGTAGGGTGAGCATTAGGGTTAGGATTAGGGTTAGAGTGAGGATGAGGGTGAGGGTTAGGTTGTAGGTAAGTGTTATGGTTAGGGTTAAGGTTAGGGCTAGGATGAAGTTGAGGGTTAGTGTGAGGGTGAGGGTTTCGTTTACCTTATCGTTAGGGTTAGGGTGAGGATTAGGTAGAGGGTGAGGGTTAAGCTGAGGTTAGGGTTAGGGTGAGGGTTAGGGTTAGTGTGATGACTGTTGTGAAAGTATGGTTTAGGGTGAGGGTGAGTGTTCAGGTGAGCTTGAGGGTTAGGATGAGGATGAGGGTTAGGGTTACATTTAGGGTTAGGGAGAGGTGTAGGGTGAGCATTATGGTTAGGATTAGGGTTAGAGTGAGGATGAGGATGAGTGTTAGGGTTAGGGTTAGGGTTTGGTTAGGGTGAAGTTTTGTTTTAGGTTTAGGGTTAGGATAAGTTTTATCCTGAGGGTTATGGTTAGGTTAGTGTGAAGGTTAGGTTTAGGGTTTGGGTTATGTTGTGGGCTAGGGTGAGGGTGAGGGTTAGGGTGAGGGTGTGGGTAAGGGTTTAGTTTAGGTAAGGGTTAAGGTAAGGTTAGGTTGAGGATTTGGGTGAGGTTGAGGGTTAAGTTGAGGGTTAGGGTTAGGTTTAGGGTTAGAGTTAGGGTGAGGGTGAGGGTTAGGTTTAGTATTAGAGTTAGCCTGAGGGTGAGGGTTAGGTTTAGGTTTAGGGTTAGGGTTAGGGTCAGGGTAAAGGTTAGGGTGAGTGTTAGGGTGAGGTTGAGGGTAAAGTTTAGGGTGACCGTTAGGGCGAGGGTGAGGGTTAGGGTTAGTGTGAGGGTTAGGTTGAGGGTTAGGGTGAGGGTTAGGGTGAGGGTAAACGGGTTAGGGTGATGGTAAGGTTGAGGGTGAGTGTTAGGATTATGTTGTGGGTAAGGGTTAGGGTGAGCGTTAGGGTACTGGTTAGGGTTAGGGTGGGGGTTAGGGTTAGGGTTAGGTTGAGGGTTAGCGTTAGGGTGATGACTGTTGTGAGAATATGGTTTAGGGTGAGGGTGAGTGTTCCGGTGAGCTTGAGGGTTAGGATGAGGTTGAGGGTTAGCGTTACATTTAGGGTTAGGGAGAGGAGTAGGGTGAGTATTAGGGTTAGGATTAGGGTTAGAGTGAGGATGAGGGTGAGGGTTAGGGTGTGGGTAAGTGTTATGGTTAGGGTTAGGGTTAGGGCTAGGGTGAGGGTGAGGGTTAGTGTGAGGGTGAGGGTTTCGTTTACCTTAGGATTAGGGTTAGGGTGAGGATTAGGTTGAGGGTGAGGGTTAAGCTGAGGTTAGGGTTAGGGTGAGGGTTAGGGTTATGGTGATGTTTAGGGTGAGGGTGACTGTTCGGTGAGGGTGAGGGTGAGGGTGAAGGTTCAGGTTAGGGTTAGGTTTAGGTTGAGGGTGATTGTGAGGGTTAGGATTAGGAATAGGGTTAGGGTTAGGGTGAGGGTGAGGGTCAGTGTGAGGGTGATAGTTAGGGTTAGGGTTAGGGTTAGGGTTAGGGTGAGGGTAAGGGATAGTGTGAAGGTTATGATTAGGGTTAGGGTTAGGGTGAGGGTAAGGGTCATGTTGAGGGTTAGGGTGAAGTTGAGGGTTAGGGTTCGGCTTAAGGTTAGGGTGAGGGCTAGGGTGAGGGTGAGGGTTAGTGTGAGGGTTAGGGTGAGGGTTTCATTTAGGTCAGGGTTAGGTTTATGGTGAGGATTAGCGTGAGAGTGAGGGTTAAGGTTAGGGTGAGGGTTAGGGTTAGGGTCAGGGTTAGGGTTTGTGTGATGTTTAGGGTGAGGGAGAGGGTTAGGGTGAGGATGAGGATGAGGGTGAGGGTGACGGTTGGGGTGAGGGTGATGGTTAGGGTGTGGTTGAGCATTAGGGTTAGGGTTAGGGTTAGGGTTATGGTGAGGGTAAGGTATAGGGTGAGGTTTATTGTGAGGATGAATGTTAGGGTTAGTGTTAGGGTTACGGTGAGGTTTAGGGTGAGGGTTAGGGTTTGGTTTAGGGTTAGTTTGAGTGTGAGGTATAGGATGAGTTTTAGTGTTAGGGTGAGGGTTAGGGTTAGGGTGAGGGTGAGGGTGAGGATTAGGGTGAGAGTATGGGTTAGGTTGAGGATTAGTGTGAGGGTGAGGTTTACGGTTAGCCTTAGGGTTAGGGTGAGGGTTAGGGTTAAGGTTAGGGATAGGATGAGGATTAGGGTTAGGGTTAGGTTTAGGGTGAGGGTTAGGCTGAGGGATAGGGTTAGGGATAGAGTGACTGTTATGTTTACTATGAGGATTAGGGTTAAGGTGAGGTATAGGTTTAGTGTGAGGTTTAGGGTTAGGGTTAGGATATGTGTTAGGGTTAGGTTGAGGGGGAGGGGGAGGGTGAGGGCTAGGGTTAGGGTTAGTGTGAGGTTTAGTGTTAGGATGAGGGTTAGGTTTAGGGTACAGGTTAGTGTTAAAGTAAGGGTTAGGGTGAGGGCTAGCAGGGTTAGGGTTAGGGTCAGGGTGAGGATTAGGTTTAGGTTGAGGTTTAGGTTTAGGGTGAGGGTTAGGTTTAGGGTGAACGTTAGGGTGATGGTGAGGATCAGGGTGAGGGTGAGGGTTAGGTTTAGATTTAGGGTTAGGGTGAGTGTTAGGGTTAGGGTTAGGTTTAGGGTGAGAGTTAGGGTCAGGTGTCATGATACGGTTAGAGTGAGGTTTAGGGTTAGTGTGAAGGTTAGGGTTAGGGTTAGTGTGAGGATAATGTTTAGGGTGAGGGTTAGTTTGAGGGTGAGGGTTAGGGTGAGCGTTAGGGTTAGGTTCAGTGTAAGGGTTAGGGTTAAGGTGATGTTTAGGGTCAGGTTGAGGGTTAGTGTGAGGGTGAGGTTGAGGTAGAGGGTGAGGAGTAGGATGAGGGTGAGGGTGAGGTTAGTTTAGGATTAAGGTTAGAGTTAGGATTAGGCTGAGGGTGAGGGGGAAAGTGAGGGTGAGGGTTAGGGTTAGGGCTAGGGTGAGGGTTAGGGTTTTTGTGAGGGTTAGTGTGATGGTGAGGGTCAGCGTGAGGGTGAGGGTTAGAATGAGGGTGAGGGTATGGTTGAGGGTAAGTGTTAGGATTAGGGTTAGGGTGAGTTTTAGGGTTAGGGTTAGAATTATTGTTAGGGTTAGGATTAGGGTTAGGATGAGGGTGAGGGTTATTGTTAGAGTTAGGGTTAGTGTTAGGGTGAGGGTGGGGTTGACGGTTAGGGTTAGGATTAGGGTTATGGTTAGGTTAAGGCTGAGGAAGGGGAGGTTGAGGGTGAAGTTTAGAGTTAAAGTTAGGATTAGGTTGAGGGCTTGTGTGAGGGTGGGGGTTTCGGTTAAGTAAAGGTTAGGGTTAGGGTGAGGATTAGGGTGAGGATGAGGATTAAGCTGAGGTTAGGTTCAGGGTCAGGGTTAGGGTTAGAGTGAGGCTTAGGGTTAGGGTGAGGGTGAGGGTGACGGTTAGGGTGAGGGTGAGGGTGAGGGTTAGGATTAGAGTTAGGTTTAGGGTGAGTGTGAAGTTTAGGATTAGGAATAGGATTAGGATTAGGGTTAAGCTGAAGGTGAGGGTCAGGTTGAGGGTGAAGGTTAGGGTCAGGGTTAGGGTTAGGATTAGAGTGAGAGTTACGGTTAGTGTGAG
Organism: Dipodomys merriami; assembly: GCF_024711535.1. Taxonomy (NCBI): domain Eukaryota; kingdom Metazoa; phylum Chordata; class Mammalia; order Rodentia; family Heteromyidae; genus Dipodomys; species Dipodomys merriami. Next base: position 6,851,198 of record NW_027206335.1, on the reverse strand, counting down.
GGTTTTGGTTAGGGTTAGGTTGAGGGTTAGTGTTAGGGTGAGAATAAGGGTTTGGGTGTGGGTTAGGGTGAGTGTGAGTGTATGGATAGGGTTTGTGTTAGGGTTAGGGTGAGGGTTAGGGTTTGGGTGATGTTTAGAATGAGGGTGATGGTTAGGGTGAGGATGATGGTTCAGTTGAGGGTGAGAGTTCCTTTGAGGGTGAGGGTTAGGGTGTGGGTGAGGATTAGGGTTAGGGTGAGCTTTAGCATTAGGGGTAGGGTTAGGGTTAGGTTGAGGGTTAGGGTTAGCATTAGGGTTAGGATGAGGGGTAGGGAGAGGGTAGGGTTAGATTTAGGGTAGTTTTAGAGTGAGTGTGAGGGTTAGGTTGAGGCTGAGGGTGAAGGTTAGGGTTAGGTTTAGGATGAGGGTTAAGCTGACGGTTAGGTTTAGGCTTAGGGTTAGGGTAAGGTTTAGGGTGACGGGGAGGGTTAGCTTTAGAATTAGGGTTAGGGTTAGTGTGATCGTTAGGGTTACGGTTAGAGTGAGGGTTAAGGTGAGGATTAGGGTTAGTGTTGGGGTGAGGGTTAGGGTGAGGGTTAGGTTTAGAGTTAGGGTTAGTGTGAGGATAAGGGTTAAGCAGAGGGTAAGGGTGAGGGGGAGGATGATGGTGAGGGTTAGGGTGAGGGTGATGGTTACGGTTAGGTTTAGATTTAGGGTGAGAGTGAGGTTAAGGGTTAGGTTTTGGATTAGGGTTAGGCTTAGGCTGAGGGTGAGGCCGAGGGTCAGGGTGAGGGTTAAGGCTAGGGTGAGTGTTAGGGTTAGGGTTAGGGTTAAGGTTAGGGTGAGGGTTAGGGTTAGGGTTAGGATTAGGATGATGGTTAAGCTAAGGGTTAGGTTTAGGTTTAGGGTGAGGGTAAGGTTTAGGGTGAGGTTTATGGTGAGGGTGAGGGTTAGGAATAGTCTTAGGTTTAGGGTGAGGGTTAGGGTTAGGGAAAGGTTTAGGGCTGAGTGAGGGTTAGGGTGAGGGAAAGGGTTAGGGTGAGAGTTAGGGTAAGGGTGCGGATAGGGTTATGGTGAGGGTAAGGTTTAGGGCAAGTTTTCGGGTGAGGTTGAGGGTTAATGTTAGCATTAGGGTTATGGTGAGCATGAGGGTTATGGTTAGGTTGAGGGCTAGTGTTAGGTGAGGGTTAGGGTGAGGGTGAGGTTTCTGTTGAGAATTAGAGTTAGGGTGAGGGTTAGGGATAGGCTTAGTGTGAGCTTAAGTGTTAGGGGCAGGGTTAGGGTGAGGGTGAAGGTTAGGGTTAGGGTGAGGGTTAAGGTTAGGGTTTTGGTTTGGGGGAGGGCTAGGTTGAGCCGTAGGTTTAGGGTTAGGTTTAGTTTGCAGGTTAGGGTGAGGGTAAGGTTTAGGTTGAGGTTTAGGGTGAGGGTGAGGTTTAGGGTTAGGGTGAGGTTAGGGTGAGGGTTAGGGTTAGGGTTAGGGATAGGGTGATGATAAGGGTTAGTGTGATGGTTAGGGTAAGGTTGAGGATTAGGGTTAGTGTGAGGATAAAGGTTAGGTTGAGGGTTAAGGTGAGAGTGAGGGTTAGGTTTAGGTTGAGGTTATGGGTTAGGGTTATGGTTAGGGTGAGGTTTACAGTGCGCCGTAGGTTTAGGGTTAGGGTTAGTTGGCAGGTTAGGGTGAGGGTAAGGTTTAGGGTGAGGTTTAGCGTGAGGGTAAGAGTTAAGGTTGGAGTGAGGTTAAGGATTAGGGTGAGGGTTAGGGTTAGGGTTAGTGATATGGTGAGGATTAGGGTTAGTGTGAGGGTTAGGGTGAGGTTTAGGATTAGGTTCATTGTGAGGAGAAGAGTTAGGGTGAGGGTTAGGGTGAGGGTGAGGTGTTGGGTTAGCATTAGGGATAGGGTGAGCGTTAGGGTGAGGGTTAGGTTTAGGGTGAGGGTAGGGTTAGGTTAAGGCTGAGGGTTAGGGTTAGGTTGATATTTATGGTGAAGGTGAGTGTTAGGGTGAGGGTGGGGGTAAAGGTTAGGTTAAGGGTTAGGGTTAGGGTGAGGGTGAGGGTGAGGATGAGGGTTAGGTTTAGGATTAGGGTTAGGGTTTTGCTTAGTGTTAATGTTAGTGTGAGGATGTGGGTTCAGGTGATGGTGAGGGTTAGGGTGTGTGTGAGGGTTAGGGTTAGGCTGAGGATTAGGGTTAGGGTTAGGATTATGGTGAGGTTAAGAGTTAGGGTGAGGTTTACGGTGAAGGTGATGGTTAGGGTTAGCATTAGAGTTAGGATGATGGTTAGGGTGAGGGTGAGGTTTAGGGTTAGGGCTAGGGTGAGTTTGAAGGTGAGGGTGAGATTTAGTGTTAGGATTAGTGTTAGGGTTATGGTTAGAGTGAGGTTGAGGGTTTTGGTTAGGGTGAGGGTTAGGGTGAGGGTTATGTTTAGGGTGAGGGTTAGGGTTAGGTTGAGGGTTAGGGTTAGGGTGAAGTTTAGCGTTAGGGTGATGTTTATTGTGAGGGTGACTGTTAGGGTGAGGGTGAGTTTCAGGGTCAGGGTGAGGGTTTGGTTGATCGTGAGGGTTAAGCTGTGGTTGAGAGTTAGGGTTAGAGTGAGGTAGGGTGACGGTGAGTGTTAGGGTGCGGGTTAGATTTAGTGTTAGGGTTAATGTGATGTGAGGGTGACCGTGAGGGTGACGGTTAGGGTGAGGGTGATTGTGAGGGTTAGGTTTAGGATTAGGGTTAGGGTGAGTTTTAGGGTTAGGGTTAGGGTTAGTGTGAGGATAAGGGTTAGGGTGAGACTGAAGGTTAGGGTTAGCGTTACGGTTAAGGTGAGATTTAGGGTGAGGGTTAGGGTCAGGGTTAGGGTTAGGGTTCGGGTGAGGGTTCGGGTTAGGGTGTGTGTTACAGTGTGGGTGAAGTTTAGGGTTAGGGTGATCGTTAAGGTGATGTTGAGTGTTAGGGTGAGAGTGAGTTTTAGGGTTACGGTGAGCGTTAGGGTTAGGGTTAGGGTTAGGCGAAATGTGAGGATTAGGGTTAGAGTTAGGGTTATGGTGATGGTACGGGTTAGGGTGACGTTTGTGGTGAGGGTGAGGGTTAGGGTTAGCGTTAGGGTTAGGGTGAGGTTTAGGGTGGGGGTTAGGGTTAGGGTGAGGGTGCCTGTTAGGGTTAAGGTTAGGGTGAGGTTTAAGGTTTGGGTGAGGGCTAGGGATATGGTTAGGGTTTGGGTGAGGGTCAGAGTTAGCGGTAGGGTTAGAGTTAGGGAGAGGGTGAGGGTTAGAGTTAGGGTTAGGATTAGGTATACGGTTAGGCTGAGGGTGAGGCTTAGGTTTAGCGTGAGGGTTAGGGTTAGGTTTAGGGTTAGGGTTAGGTTGAGGGTTAGGGTTAGGTTTAGGATGAGGGTTTGGCTGAGGGTTAGGTTTAGGGTTAGGGTGAGGGTTAGTGTTAGTGTGATGGTTAGGGTTAGGGTTTTGTTTACGGTGAGAGTGAGGGTTAGGGTTAGGTTTAGGGTGAGGTGAGCGATAGGTTGAGGGTTTGGGTTAGGTTTAGTATTAGGGTGATACTTAGGGTGAGGGTTAGTGTTAGGTTTAGGGTTTGGGTGAGGGTTAGGGTTAGGGTTAGAGTTCGGATGAGGGTGAGGTTGAGGGTTAGCGTTTGAATTAGGGTTAGGTTTGGGGTTATGCTGAGGGTGAGGTTGAAGGTGAGGGTGAGTTTTAGGGTTTGGGTGAGGGTTAGGGTTATGGTTAGGGTTAAGGTGAGTGTGAGGGTTAGGTTTAGGGTTAGGGTTAGGATGAGGGGTAGGCTGAGTGTTAGGTTTAGGCTTAGGGTGAGTGTAAGGGTTAGGGTGATGGTGAGGGATAGGTTTAGGATTCAGGTTAGGGTTAGGGTGATGGTTAGGGTTAGGCTTAGGCTTAGGGTGAAGGTTAAGGTGAGGGGTAGGGTTAGGGTTAGTGTTAGGGTGAGGATTAGGGTTAGGGTGAGGGTAAGGGTGAGGGGTAGGTTTAGGTTTAGGGTTAGTGCGAGGGTAAGGGTTAGGGAGAAGGTTAAGGTGAGGGTGAGGATGAGGGTGAGGGTTAGTGTGAGGGTGAAGTTAGGGTTAGGTTTAGAGTTAAGATGAGAGTGAGGGTGAGGATTAGGTTTTGGATTAGGGTTAGGTTTAGGTTTACTCTGAGGGTGAGGATAAGGGTGAGGGTGAGTTTGAGGGTTAGGTTGAGAGTTAGGGTTAGGGTTAGGGTTAATGTTAGGGTGAGGGATAGGGTTAGGGTTAGGGTTTGGATCAGGATTAGGCTGAGGGTTAGGATTAGTGTTAGGGTGAGGATAAGGGTTAGGGTGAGGGTTATGGTGAGGGTGAGTGTTAGGGTTAGCTTAGGGTTAGGGTGAGGGTTAGGGTGAGTTTTAGGGTGAGGGTTAGGGTGAGGGTTAGTGTTAGGGTTAGGGATAGGGTTGGGTGAGGGAAAGTGTTAGGGTGAGGGTTAGTGTGGGGATGAAAGATATGGTTATGGTGAGGGTAAGGGTTAGGGCGAGGTTTAGGGTGAAGTTGAGGGTTAATGTTAACATTAGGGTTATGGTGAGTGTGAGGTTTAGCGTGAGGGTTATGGTTAGAGTTAGGTTTAGGGTGAGGGTTAGGCTGAGGGGTAGGGTTAGGGTTAGGGTTAGGGTGAGGCTTACTGTGAAGGGTTGGGTTAGGGTGAGGGTGAGGGTTAGTGTTAGGGTTAAGGTGAGGTTGAGGGTGAGGGTAAGTGTTAGGGTGAGGGTTAGGTTGAGGTTAAGGTTTAGGTTTAGGATTAGGGTTAGGGTTAGGTTTAGGGTAAGGGTTAGGGTTAAGTTTAGGGTAAGGGTGTGGGTGAGGGTGATGGTTAGGGTTAGGGTTAGGATTAATTGCTAGGGTTAGGGTTAGCCTGAGTGTGGGGGTGAGGGTTAGGGTTAGGGTTAGGTTTAGGTTTAGGGTTATGGTGAGGGTGAGGGTTAGAGTTAGGGTGTTGATTAGGGTGAGTGTTAGGGTGACTGTGAGGGTTAGGGTTAGGGTGAGGGTTAGGTTTAGAGTGAGTGATAGGGTTATGGTTAGGGTTAGGGTGAGGGTGAGGGTGTGGGATTGGGTGAAGGTTAAGTTTAGGGTTTGGGTTTAGGTTAGGTTGAGGGTTAGGCTGAGTGTTAGGTTTAGGGTTAGGGTGAGGATAAGGGTTAGGGTGAGGGTGAGGTTTAGGATTAGGATTAGGGTTAGTTTTAGGGTGAGGGTACGGGATAGGGCTAGGGTTAGGTTTAGAGTTAGGGTGAGGGAGAGAGTAAGGGTTAGGTTTTGTATTAGGGTTAGGTTTAGGGTTAAGCTTAGGGTGAGGTTGAGGGTGAGGGTGACGGTTAGGGTGAGGGTTAGGTTTAGGGTTAGGATGAGGGTTAGGCTGAGGTTTAGGGTTAGGGTTCGGTAAGGGTAAGGGTTAGGGTGAGACTGATTGTTAGGCTTTGGCTTAGGGTTAGGGTGCCGGTTAGGGTGAGGTTTAGTGTTAGTGTTAGGGTTAGGGTTAGAGTGAGGGTTAGGGTGAGGGTAAGGGTTAGGGTTAGGGTTAGGTTGATGTTGATGGATAATGTTAAAGTGAGGGTAAGGGTTAGGGCGAGGTTTAGGGTGAGGCTGAGGGTTAATGTTAGCATAAGGGGTATGGTGAGGGTGATTGTTAGGGTGAGGGTTAGAGTTAGGGTTAGGGATAGGGTGAGGATTAAGGTTAGGGTTAGGTTTACAGTGAGGGTTAGGCTGAGGGGTAGGGTTAGGGTTAGTGTTAGGGTGAGGGTTAGGGAGTGGGTTAATGTTAGGGTTAGGGTTAGGGTGAGGTTGAGGGTGAGGGTTAGGGTTAAGGTGAGGGTTATGGAGAGGTTGAGGTTTAGGGTTAGCCTTAGGGTTAGTCTTAGGTTTAGGGTTAGCGTGAGGGTGAGGTCTAGTGTTAGTATTAGGGTTAGGGTTAGGGTTAGGGTGAGGATGAGGTTTAGAGTGAGGGTAAGGGTTAGGGCAAGGTTTAGGGTGAGGTTGAAGATTAATGTTGGCATTAGGGTTACTGGGAGGGTGAGGGTTAGGGTGAGTGTTATGGTTATGCTTAGGGATACAGTGAGGATTAGGGTTAGGGTTAGGTTTAGGGTGAGGGTAAGGCTGAGGGCTAGGGTTAGGTTTAGCGTTACAGTGAGGGTTAGGGTTAGGGTGAGGGTTAGGATTAGGGTTAGGTTCAGGTTGAGGTTGATAGTGAGGGTAACGGTTATGTTGAGGGTTAGAGTGAGGTTGAGGTTTAGGGTTAGCATTAGGGTTAGGGTTAGGGTTAGGGTGAGGATTAGGGTTAGGCTTACGGTTAGGGTAAGGGTTAGGGTTAGGGTGAGGGTTAGGGTTAGGGTGATTTTTAGGGTGACGGTGAGGGTTAGGGTGAGGGTGAGGTTGAGCGTGAGGGTTAGGTTGAGGATGAGGGTGAGTGTGAGGGTGACGGTGAGGGTTACCATTAGGGTTAGGTTTAGGGTGAGGGTAAGAGTTAGGGTTAGCTTAGGGTTAGTGTAAGTGTTAGGCTGAGGGTGAAGGTTAGGGTGAGGGTTAGGGTTAGGTTTAGGGTGAGGGTTAGGGGTAGTGTGAGGGTTATGGTTAGGGTGAGTTTGAGGGTCAGGGTGAGGTTGAGGGTGAGGGTTAGGGTTACGGTTATATTTAGGGTGAGGTGAGGGTGAGGGTTAGGTTTAGGGTGAGCGTTAGGGTTTGGTTTAGGGTTAATATTTCGGTTAGGGTAAGGGTGAGGGTAAGGATTACATTGAGAGTTATTTTGCGGGTGAGTGTTAGGGTTAGGGTGAGGGTAAGGGTTAGGGTGAGGGTTATTGTGAGGGTTTGGGTTCGGGTTAGCATTAGGGTTAGTTTGAGTGTGAGGGTTTGGGTGAGGGTTAGGGTTAAGGTTAGTGATAGCGTGAGGATTAGGGTTAGTGTGAGGGTGAGGGTCTGGGTAAGGGTTAGGGTTAGATTTAGGGTGAGGGTGAGTGTGAGCATTAGAATTAAGATTAGGGTTAGGGTTAGAGTTAGGTGAGATTGAGGGTGAGGGTTAGGGTTTGGGATAGAATTAGCGTGAGGGTGAGCATGAGGTTTAGGTTTAAGATTAGGGTTAGGGTTATGGTGAGGGTTAGGGTGAGGGTGAGAGTGAGGCTTAGGCTTAGAGTTAGGGTGAAGTTTAGGTTTACGGTGAGGGCTACGGTGCGGGTGCGTTTTAGGGTGAGTGTGCGGGTGAGGTTGAGGTTTTCGGTTAGGTAAGGGTTATGTTTAGGGTTAGGGTGAGGATTAGGGTGAGGGTGAGGGTTAGGGTTATGGTGAGGGTTACGGTTAGGGTTAGGTTGAGGCTGAGGGTTAGGTATAGGGTAAGGGTTAGGGTTAGTTTGAGGCTGAGGGTGAGGTATAGGGTAAGGGTTAGGGTTATGGTGAGGGTTAGGGTTAGGGTAAGTGTTAGGGTGAGGGTGAGGTTTAGGGTTAGGTTTAGGGTGAGGTTTAGGGTTAATGTTAGGGTTAGTGTAAGGGTTAGAGTTAGGGTGAAGATTAGATTTAGAGTTAGGATTAGGGTTAGGGTAAGGGTTAGGGTGAGGGTGAGTGTGAGGGTTTTGGTTATGTAAGAGTTAGGGTTAGGGTTAGGGTGAGGATTAGGGTGAGGGAGAGGGTTAGGGTTAGGGTTAGGTTTAGGGTGAGGTTAAGTGTTAGGGTGAGGGTGAGGGTGAGGGTGAGTGTTAGGGTTAGGGTGAGTGTGAGTGTGAGTGTGAGGGTGAGGGTGAGGGTTTCGTTTAGGTAAGGTTTAGGGTTAGGGTTAGGGTCAGGATTAGGGTGAAAGTGAGGTTTAGGTTGAGGGTTAGGGTTAGGGAGAGGGTTAGGTTTAGGTTTGAGGTGAGGTTTAGGGTGACGTTGAGAGTTAGGATGAGGTTGAGGGTTAGGATTATGGTTAGGGTGAGGGTTAGGTTTAGGGTGAGGGTTAGGGTGAGGGTTAGGGTTAAGGTTAGGGAGAGGGTTAGGGTTAGGGTGAGGGTTAGGGTTAGTTTGAGTTTTAGGGTGAAGTTGAGTTTGAGGTTGAGGCTTAGGGTGAGGGTGATGGTGACGGTGAGGGTTAGTGTTAGGATTCGGGTTAGGGTTAGGGTGATAGTTAAGGTTAGGTTTAGGGTTAGGGTGAGGTTGATGGTGAGGATGAGGGTTAGGTTTAGGGTTAGGTTTAGGATTAGGGTGAGATTTAGGGGAAGGGTTAGGGTTAAGGTGAGGGTTAGATTTAGGGTTAGGGTGAGGGTTAGGGTTAGGGTTAGGTTTAGGGTGAGTTTAAGTATTAGGGTGAGTGTGAGTGTGAGTGTGAGGGTTAGGTTTAGAATTAGGGTTAGGTTTAGGGTTAGGCTCAGGTTGAAAGTATGAGTGAGGCTCACCCTAGCACTCACGGCTAGGGTTAGGTTTAAGGTTAGGATGCTGGGTAGATTTAGGGTTAGAATTAGGGTGAGGGTTAGGTTTAGTGTGAGGGTTAGGGTTAGGGTTAGCGTTAGGGTGATGGTAAGTGTTAGAGTGTGGGTTAGGGTGAGAGTGAGGGTTAGGCTGATGTTTAAGGTGAAGGTCGAAGTTAGAGAGAGTGAGAGGTTTCGGGTGAGGGTGAGGGTTAGGGTGTGGGTGAGGGTGAGGGTTAGGGTGAGGGTAAGGGTTAGGGTGATGTTTAGGGTGAGTGTGAGGTTTAGGGTGAGAGTTAGGGTTCAGGGAAGGGGAATTGTTAGGGTGTAGGTGAGGGTTAGGCTAAGGGTGAGGCTTAGGGTGACCGGGATGGTTAAGGTTCAGGGGAGGATTAGGGTTCGGGTTAGTCTTTGGGTTCGGGTTCGGGTTAGGGTTAGGGTGAGTGTTAGGGTGAGCGGTAGGATTAGTGTTAGGATGAGATTTAGACTTAGGGTGAGGGTTACGTTTAGGGATAGGGTTAGGGTTAGAGTGAGGATAAGGTTTAGGGTGAGGGTTAGTGTGAGACTGAGGGTTAGGGCTAGGCTTAGGATTAGGGTGAGGGTTAGGGTTAGGGTTAGGTTTCGGTGAGGGTTAGGGTGAGTGAAAGGGTTAGGGTGAGGGTTAGGTTGAGGTTGAGGGATAGGGTTATGGTGAGGGTAAGGGTTAGGGCGACGGTTAGGGTGAGGTTGAGGGTTAGGGTTAGCATTAGTATTAGGGTGAGGGTGAGCGTTAGGGTGACGGTGAGGGGTAGGCTGAGGGGTAGGGTTAAGGTTAGGGTTAGGGTGATGGTTACATTTAGGGTTAGGGTGAGGGCGAGTGTTAGGGTAATGGTTAGGGTCAGGGTTAGGGTGAGGGTGAGGGTTAAGGTTAGCATTAGGGTTAGGATCAGATTGAGTGTTAGGGTTTGGGTTAGGTTGAGGTTGAGGGTTAGGGTTAGCATTAGGGTTACGGTTAGGTTTAGGGTGCAGGTTAGGTTTAGGTTTAGAGTGAGGGTGAGGGTCAGGGTTAGGGTTAGGATTAGGTTTAGGGTTAGGGTGAAGCTGAGGGTGAGGTTGAGGGTGAGGGTGAGCGTGAAGGTGAGGGTTAAGTTTAGCGTTAAGTTTAGGGTGAGGTCTAGGGTGAGGGTGAGGGCTAGGGTGAGGGTTAGTGTGAGGGTTATGGTTAGTGTTAGGTGAGGGTTAGGGTTAGGGTTAGTGTAAGGATAAGGGTTAGGTTGAGGATTATGGTGAGAGTGAGTGTTAGGGTTAGATTAAGGGTTAAGGTGAGGGTTAAGGTAAGGGTTAGGGTTAGGAATAGAGTGAGGGTGAGAGTTAAAGTTAGGTTTAGTGTGAGGGTTAGGGTTGGGGTGAGGGTTAGGGTTAGGGTTAGAGGTAGAGTTAGGGTTAGGTTGAGCGGTAGGATGAGGGTGAGGGTTAGGGTTAGCGTTAGTTTTAGGGTGAGGTTTAGGGTGAGAGTTGAGTGTTAGGGTTAGGGTTAGGGTGAGAGTGTGGGTTAGGGTTAGTTTGAGGGTGAGGGTCTTGTGTTAGGGTTAGGGTTAGGCTTAGATTTAGGAGGAGGGTGATGGTGAGGGTTAGAATTAGGATTAGGGTTAGGGTTAGAGTTAGGTGAGAGTGAGGATGAATGTTAGGGTTTGGGTTAGAATTAGGGTGAGGGTGAGCATGACGGTTAGGGTTAGGATTAGGGTTAGAATTATGGTTAGGGTTAGGGTGAGAGTGAGGGTGAGGCTTAGGGTTAGGTTTAGGGTTAGGGTCAGTGTGAGGATCAGGGTTAGGGTGAGAATTAGGGTGAGGGTGAGAAGGAGGGTGAGGGTTAGGGTGAGCTTTAACGTTAGGGTTAGGGTGAGGGTTAGGGTGAATTTTAGGGTTACGGTGAGGGTTAGGGTTAGAGTTAGGTTGAGGCTAAGGTTTAGGCTGAGGATTAGGGTAGGTTTAGTGTGAGGTTTAGGTTTAGGGTGAGGGCTATGGTGAGGGTGAGTGTTAGGGTGAGTGTGAGGGTGAGATTGAGGGTTTTGGTTAGGTAAGGGTTAGGGTTAGGGTTAGGGTGATGATTAGGGTGAGGATGAGGTTTAGGTTGAGTGTTAGGTTGAGGGTGAGGGTTAGGATGAGGGTGAGGGTGAGGGAGAGCATGAGGGTTCGGGTGAGTGTGAGAGTTCGGGTGAGGTTGAGGGTTCGGGTGTGGGTCAGGTTTAGGTTTAGGGTGAGGGTTAGGGTGACGGTGAGGGTTAGGGTGAGGGTGAGGTTTAGGATTGGGTTAGGGTGAGGGTTAGGTTTAGGGTGAGTGTTAGGATGAGGGGTAGGGTTAGGGTTAGGCAGAGTGTTAGGGTTAGGGTGAAGATTAGGGTTAGTTTGAGGGTTAGGGTGAAGGTGAGTTTGAGGTTGAGGGTTAGGGTGAGGGTGATGGTGACGGTGAGGGTTAGAGTTAGGATTCGCGTTAGGGTTAGGTTGAGAGTTAGGGTTAGGGTTAGGTTTAGGATGAGGATGAGGGTGATGGTGAGGGTTAGGGTTTGGGTTAGGTTTAGGATTAGGTTTACGTTTAGGTTAAGGGTTAGGGTTAGGGTTAGGGTGAGGGTTAGGTTTAGGATTAGGGTGAGGGTTAGGGTTAGGGTTATGTTTAGAGTGAGGGTTAGGGTTAGGATTAGGGCGAGGGTGAGGGTTAGGTTGAGGGGTAGGGTTAGGGATAGGGTAAGGGTTAGGGATAGGGTGAGGGTTAGGTTTAGGGTTAGGATTAGGGTGAGGGTGAGGGTGAGGGTTAGGGTTAGGGTTAGGGTCAGGGTTAGGTTTAGGGTGAGGGTTAGTTTTAGGTTTAGGTTTAGGGTGAGGGTGATGCTGAGGGTTAGGTTTAGGGTTAGGATTAGGGTGAGGGTGAGGGTTAGGGTTAGGGTTAGGGTCAGGGTTAGGTTTAGGGTGAGGGTTAGTTTTAGGTTTAGGTTTAGGGTGAGGGTGATGCTGAGGGCTAGGGTTAGGGTTAGTGTGAGGATAAAGTTTAGGGTGAGGATTAGGGTGAGGGTGAGTGTTAGGGTTAGCATAAGTTTTAGGGTGAGGGTTAGGGTTAGTGTTAGGGTTAGGGTCAGGGTTAGGGTTAGGGTAAGGTTTAGTGTTAGGTTTAGGGTTAGGGTCATGGTTAGGGTTAGGGTCAGGGTAAGGCTTAGGGTTAGGGTTAGGGTAAGGGTTAGGGTTAAGTTTTGGGTTAGGATAAGGTTAGGTTAGCGTTAGGGTTAGGGTTAGGGTGATGTTTAGGATGATGTTGAGGGTTAGGGTGAGGGTGAGGTTGAGCGTGAGAGTTAGGTGAGTGGGAGGGTGATGGTGAGGGTAAGGGTTAGGGTTAAGTTTAGGGTGAAAATAAGTGTTATTGTTAGGATTAGGATTAGGGTAAGGGTTAGGCTGAGGGTAGGGTGAGGGTGAGGTTTTCAGTTAGGGAAGGGTTAGGGTTAGGTTTAGGGTGATGATTAGGGTGAGGGTGAAGTTTAGGGTTAGAGTTAGGATTAGGGTGAGGGATAAGCTTAGGGTTAGGATAAGGGTTAGGCTTAGTGTGAGAGTTACAGTTAGGGTTAGGGTTAGTGTGAGGATTAGGGTTAGGGTTAGTGTCAGTGTGAGGATAAGGGTAAGGGTGAGGGTTAGGGTGAGAGTGAGGGTTAGGGTTAGCGTTAGGTTTAGGGTGAGGGATAAGGTGAGGGTTAGGGTTAGTATGAGGGTGAGGCTTAGAGTTAGGTTTAGGGTAAGGGTCAGGGTTAGGGTGAGGTTTAGGATAGGGTTTGGGTGAGGGTGTGGGTTTGGGTGAGGGTGAGTTTTAGGGTGTGGGTGACGGTTAGGGTTACGGTGAGGATTAGGGTTAGGGTTAGGGTTAGGTTTATGGTGAGGGTAAAGGTTAGGATGAGGTTTAGGGTGAGGGTGAGCTTTAGGGATAGCGTTAGATTTAGGGTGAGGGTTAGGGTGAGGGTTAGGATCCAGGTTAGGTTAGGTGAGGGTGAGGGTTAGAGTTAGGTTTAGGGTTAGGTTTAGGGTGAGGGTAAGGTTTAGGGTGAGCATTAGGGTGAGGGTGAGGGTTAGGGTTAGGTTGAGGGTTAGGGTGAGCATTAGGGTGAGGGTTAGGTTTATGTTTAGGGTTAGTGTGAGGGTTAGGGTGAGGTTTAGTGTTAGTGTTAGGATTAGGGTTACTGTAAGGGTTATGGTGAGGGTAAGGGTTAGAGTGAGGTTTAGGATGAAGGTGAGGGTTAGGGATAGCATTAGGGTTAAGGATAGGTTTAGGGTGAGAGTTAGGGTTAGGGTTAGGGTTATGGTGAGGGTTAGGGTTAGCGTTAGGGTGACGGTGATTTTAAGGTTCAGGGTGAGGACTAGGGTTAGGGTTAGGTTTAGGTTAAGGTTTAGGTTTAGAGTGAGGGTGAGAGTGAGAGTTAGGTTTAGGATTCGGCTTAGGTGTAGGGTAAGGCTTAGGGTGAGGTTGAGGGTGTGTGTCAGAGTTACGATTAAGGTGAGGGTCAGGGTTATCGTTATGGTTAGGGTGAGGGTGAGGGTGAGGGTGAGGGTTAGGGTGAGGGTGAGGGTGAGGCTGAGGGTGAGGTTGAGGGTTAGGGTTTGTTTGAGGGTTAGGGTTAGAGTTAGGATGAGGGTAAGGGTTAGGGTGACGGTTAGGGTCAGGGTGAGGGTTAGGGTTAAGCTTAGGGTTAGGGTGAGGGGTAGGGTGAGGGTTAGTGTTAATGTTTGGGTTACGGTTATGGTGAGGGTTAAGGTGAGTGTAAGGGCTGGGGTGAGCGTTTGGGTGAGGGTGATGGATAGGCTGCAGGTGAGGGGAAGGGTTAGGGCGTGGTTTAGGGTGAGGCTGAGTGTTAACATTAGCATTGGGGTGACGGTGAGTGTGAGGATTACGGTGAGATTTAGGGTTATGGTTAGGGATAAGGTGAGGATTAGGGTTAGGGTTAGGTTTCGGGTGAGGATTAGGTTGAGGGGTAGGGTTAGGGTTAGAGTTAGGGTGAGGGTTAGGGTGAGGGTAAGTGTTAGGGTGAGCGTTAGGGTTAGGTTGAGGTTTAGGGTTATGGTGAGGGTGAGGGTGAGGTTGGGGGTGAGGTTGAGGTTGAGGGTTATGGTTAGGGTTAGTTTTAGGGTGAGGGCTAGTGTGAGGATGAGGGTTAGGGTGAGGTTTAGGGTAGGGTGAGGGTGAGTGTGAGGGTTTGGTTTAATGTGAGTTTTAGAGTGTGGGTGACAGTTAGGTTTAGGGTGAGGGTTAAGGTGACGTTGAGGGTTAGGGTGAGGGTGAGGGTTAGGGTTAAGGTGAGGATTAGTGTTAGGTTTGGTGTTAGTGTTATGGTGAGGGTAAAGGTTAGGATGAGTTTTAGGGTGATGTTGAGGTTTAGGAATAGCGTTAGAGTTAGGGTGAGGGTTAGGGTGAGGGTTAGATTGGGGTGAGGGTGAGGGTTAGAGTTAGGTTTATGGTAAGGGTTAGGGTGAGGGTAAGGTTTTGGGTGAGAGTTAGGGTGAGGGTGAGGGTTAGAGTTAGGTTGAGGGTTAGGGTGAGCTTTAGGGTGAGGGTTTGGTTTAGGTTTAGCGTTAGGGTGAGGGTTATGGTGAGGTTTAGTGTTAGTGTTAGGTTTAGGTTTAGGGCTTGGGTTAGGGTGTTGGTAAGGGTTAGAGTGAGGGTTAGGGTGAGGTTTAGTGTTAGTGTTAGGTTTAGGTTTAGGGCTTGGGTTAGAGTGTTGGTAAGGGTTAGAGTGAGGGTTAGGGTGAGGGTAAGGGTTAGAGTGAGGGTTAATTTTAGGGTGACGGTGAGGGTAAGGGTTAGTTTGAGGGCTAGTGTTAGGGTTAGGGTAAGGTTTAGGTTTAGGTTGAGGGTGAGGGTTAGGGTTAGGGTTATGGTTTGTTTGAGGGTTAGGGTTAGCGTTCGGGTTAAAATTAGGGTGAGGGTTAGGGTTAGGGTTAGGATGAGGGTTAGACTGAGGGTTAAGTTTAGGATTAGTGTGAGGGTAAGGGTTAGGGAGAGGGTGAGGTTAAGGTTTAGGATTAGGGTTAGGCTTAGGGTGAGGGTGTGTGCTAGGGTTAGTATTAGGGTGATGGTAATGGTTAGGTTAGGTTTAGAGTTAGGGTGAGGGTGAGGGTTAGTGTTTGGAGTAGTGTTAGGGTTAAGTTTAGTCTGAGGGTGAGGTTGAGGGTGAGGACGAGGGTTAGGGTAAATGTGAGGGTTAGGGTTAGAGTTAGCATTAAGGTTAGGGTCAGGGTTAGGGTTAGGGTTAGGTTTAGGATGAGGGTTAGGCTGAGGGTTAGGGTTAGGGTTCGTGTGAGGGTCAGGGTTAGGGTGAGGGTTAGGGTGAGGGTGAGGTTTAGGTTGAGGTTGTAGGTTAGTGTTAGGTTTTGGGTGAGGGTTAGGGTGAAGGTTAGTGTTAGGGTTAGGATGAGAGTTAGGGTGAGGGTGAGGGTTAGGGTGAGTGTTAGTGTGAGGGTGAGGGATAGGGTTAATGTGAGTGTAAGGGTTAGGGCGAGGATTAGTGTGAGGTTGAGGATTAATGTTAGCATTAGGGTTAAGGTGAGGGAAAGGTTTAGGGTGAGTGTTAGGGTTATGGTTAGGGATACCCTGAGGATTAGGTTTAGGGTTAGGTTTAGGGTGAGGGTTAGGCTGAAGGGTAGGGTTAGGGTTAGGGTGAGGGTTAAGTTGAGGAGTAGTTTTAGGGTTAGAGTTAGGGTGAGGGTGAGGGTAAGGGTTAGTTTGAAGGTTAGGGTGTGGTTGAGGTTTAGGGTTAGCATTAGGGTTAGGTTTAGGGTTAGGGTTATGATTAGAGTTAGGGTGAGGGTGAGGGCTAGTGTTAGCATTAGGGTTAGGGTTAGGGTTAAGGTTAGAGTGGGGGTGAGGGTGAGGTTTTGGCTTAGTGTTATGATTAGGGTTAGGGTTACCCTGAGGGTGGGGGTGACTTTGAGGGTGAGGATTAGGTTTAGGGTTACTTTTATCGTGAGGGCTAGGGTGAGGGTGAGGTTTAGGGTGAGGGTTAGGGTGAAGTTGAGGTTTTTGGTAAGGAAAGGCTTAGGGTTCGTGTTAGTGTGAGGGTGAGGATTAGGGTGAGGGTGAGGTTTAAGGTGAGGATTAGGGTTAGGGTTAGGATTAGGGTGAGGGTTAGGGTGAGGATTAGGGTTAGGGTGATGTTTAGGGTGAGGGTTAGGGTGAGGGTGAGGGTGAGGTTGAGGGTGAGGGTGTAGGTGAGGGTTAGTTTTAGGGTAAGGGTTAGGGTGAAGGTGACATTGAGGGGTAGTGCAAATTTGAGTGTTAGGGACAGGGCTAGGGTGAGGGTTAGGGTTAGGGTTATGGTGAGGGGTAGGGTGAGGGGTAGGGTTAGCGTGAGGGTGAGGGTTAGCATTAATGTGAGGATTAGGGTTAGGGTTATGATTAGTGTGAGGATAAAGGTTAGGGTGAGGGTGAGGGTTAGGGTTAGGGTGAGGGTTAGGGTTAGGGTGAGGGTAAGGATGATGGTTAGATTAGGGTTAGGGTTAGTGTTATTGTTAGTATTATGGTTAGGTTGAAGTTTACAGTGAGGGTGAGGCTGAGGGTGACGGTTAGGTTTAGGGTTAGGGTGAGGTTTAGGTTAGGGTTAAGGTAAGGTTTAGGTTGAGGTTTTAGGTTAGATTTAGGGTTACGGTGAGGGTGAGTGTTAGGGTTAGGTTGAGGGTGAGTGTTAGGGTTAGGTTGAGGGTTCGTGTCATTGTTAGGGTTAGGGTTAGAGTTACGGTGAAGGTGAGGGTGAGTGTAAGGTTTAGGGTTAGGGTGAGGTTTAGGGTTAGGGTTAGGTTTAGGGTGAGGGTGAGGGTGAGGTTTAGGGTTAGATTTAGGGTTAGGTTGAATCTTTTGGTGAGGTTTAGTGTTAGGGTTAGTGTTAGGGTTAGGGTTAGGGTGAGGGTTAGGATGAGGGTGAGGGTTAGGGTGAGGGTTAGGGTTAGATTTAGGATTAGGAATAGGGTTAGTGTTAGGGTGAGTGTTTGGGTTAGGCTTAGGGTTAGGGTTAGGCTTAGCGTTAAGCTGAGGGTGAGGGTGAGGGTGAGGGTTAGGGTTAGCGTTTGGGTGAGAGTTAGGGTTAGGGTGAGAGTTAGGGTTAGGTGTAGGGTGAGAGTTAGGATGAGGATTAGGATTAGGATTAGTGTTAGGGTTATTTTTAGGGTGAGGGTTAGGATGAGGGTGATGTTTAGGGTTAGGGTTAGGGTGAGGGTGAGGGTGAGTTTAGGATTAGAGTTAGGGTTAGGGTGAGGGATAGGGTGAGGTTTAGGGTTAGTGTTAGTGTTAGAGTTAGGGTTAGGGTGAGGATTAGTGTTAGGGTGAGGGTTAGGTTTAGGGTTAGGATTAGGATTAGGGTTAGTGTGAGGGTGAGTATGAGGGTTAGGGTTAGGGTTAGGTTTAGGCTAAGGGATAGGCTGAGGGTGAGGGTGAGGGTGAGGGTTAGGGTTAGGGTGAGGGTGAGTTTTAGGGTTAGAGTTAGTGCTAAGTTGAGATTTACTGTGAGGGTTAGTGTTAGGTTTAGTGTTAGGGTTAGGGTTAGGGTGAGGGTTAGGGTGAGGATTAGGATTACAGATAGGGTTAGGTTTAGGATTAGTTTTTGGGTGAGGTTGAGTGTGAGGGTTATGGTTAGGGTTATGAATAGGCTTAGCGTTAGGCTCAGGGTGAGGGTGAGGTTTAGGTTTAGGGTGAGGTTTAGGTTTAGCGTTAGGGTGAGGGTTAGGATGATGGTTAGGTTTAGGATTAGGATTAGAGTGAGGGCTAGCATGAGGGTGAGGTTTAGGGTTTCGGTTAGGGTGAGGTTTAGGGTTAGGATTATTTTTAGGCATAGGGTGGGTGTTAAGGTTAAGGTTATGATGAAGGTGAGGGTTAGGGTAAGGTTGAGGGTTAGGATTAGGTCTAGGTTTAGGGTGAGGGTTAGGGTGAGGGCTAGGGTGAGGGTGAGGTTTAGGGTTAGGGTGAGGTTTAGGGTTAGGCTGATGGTTAGTGTTAGTGTGAGGATTATTGTTAGGGTTAGGGTTAGTGTTAGGGTGAGGGTAAGTGTTGGGGTGAGGGTTAGGGTTATGGTGACGGTTATGGTTACAATGAGGGTTAGGTTTAGGTTTAGTGTTATTGTTAGGGTTAGGGTTATGGTTACTGTGAGGGTGAGGGTTAGGGTTCGGTTTAGGGTGAGGTTTATATTAAGGGTTAGGGTTAGAGTTAGGGTTAGCGTGAGCGTGAGGTTTAGGGTTAGAGTTAGCGTTAGTGTTAGTGTTAGGGTTAGGGTGAGGGTTAGTGTGAGGGTTAGGGTTAGGCTTAAGCTTAGGGTTAGGCTTAGGCTTAGGCCGAGAGTGAGGGTGATTGTTAGGGTTATGGTTAGGGTAAGGGTTAGGGTTAGGGTTAGGGTGAGTGTTAGGATGAGGTGTAGGATTAGGATTAGGGTTGGGGTGAGCGCTAGGGTGATGGTTAATGTGAGGGTTAGGGTTAGGGATAGGGTTACGTTTAGGATTAAGTTTAGATTGTGGGTAAGTGTGAGGGTTAGGGTTAGGCTTAGGGTTAGAGTCAGTGTTAGGGCTAGGGTTTGGTTTAGGGTGAGGTTGAGGGTTAGGGTTAGGGTTAGGGTGAGGGTGAGGGTTAGGATTAGGGTTAGTGTGAAATTTAGGGTTATGGTGAGGGTTATGGTTAGGGTGAGGTTTAGGGTTATGGTTAGGGTTAGGGTGAGGGCTAGGGTGAGAGTGAGGTTTAGGGTTAGGGTTAGGGTGAGGTTTAGGGTGAGGTTGAGTTTTAGGGTTAGTGTGAGGGTGAGTGTCAGGGTTAGGGTGAGGGTTAGTGTTATTGATAGGGTTAGGGTTAGAGTTACTGCGAAGATTAGGGTGACTCTGAGGGTCAGGTTTAGGGTGAGGTTTAGGGTTAGGGTTAGGTTTAGGGTGAGGTTGAGTGTGAGGTTTAGGTTTAGTTTTAGGGTTAGGGTAAGGGTTAGGGTGAGGTTTAGGATTAGGGTTAGAGTTAGGGTTTGGGTTAATGTGAGGGTTAGGATGAGGGTGAGGGTTTAAGGTGAGGGTTAGGGTTAGGATTAGGATAAAGGTTAGTATTAGGGTGAGTGTTTGGATTAGGATTAGGTTAAGGTTAGGCTTAGCATTAAGCTGAGGGTGAGGGTGAGGTTGAGGGTTAGGGTTAGGGTTTGGGTTAGGGTTAGCGTTTGGGTGAGAGTTAGGGTTAGGGTTAGGGTGAGAGTTAGAATGAGGATTAGGGTTAGGATTAGTGTTAAGGTTAGTGTTAGGGTGAGGGTTAGGATGAGGGTGATGTTTAGGGTTAGGGTTAGGATGAGGGTGAGGTTGAGGTTTAGGGTTAGAGTTATGGTTAGGGTAAGGGATAGGGTGAGGTTTAGATTCAGGGTTAGTGTTAGTGTTAGGGTTAGGGTGAGGGTTAGTGTTAGGGTGAGGGTTAGGTTTAGGGTTAGGATTAGGATTAGGGTTAGTGTGAGGGTGAGTATGAGTGTTAGGGTTAGGGTTAGGTTTAGGCTTAGGGATAGGCTGAGGGTGAGGGTGAGGGTTAGGTTTAGGGTGAGGTTGAGTTTTAGGGTTAGAGTTAGTGTTAAGTTGAGATTTACTGTGAGAGTTAGTGTTAGGTTCAGTGTTAGGGTTAGGGTTAGGATGAGGGTTAGGGTGAGGGTAAGGGTTAGATATAGGGTTAGGTTTAGGATTAGGTTTTGGGTGAGGTTGAGTGTGAGGGTTATGGTTAGGGTTATGATTAGGCTTAGGGTTAGGCTGAGCGTGAGGGTGAGGTTTAGGTTTAGGGTGAGGTTTAGGTTTAGGGTTAGGGTGAGCGTTAGGATGAGGGTTAGGTTTAGGTTTATGGTTAGGGTGTGGGCTATCATGAGGGTGAGGGTTAGGGTTAAAGTTAGGGTGAGGTTTAGGGTTAGGATTAGCTTTAGGCATAGGGTGGGGATTAGGGTTAAGGTTATGATGAGGGTGACGGTTAGGGTAAGGTTGAGGGTTAGGATTAGGTCTAGGTTTAGGGTGAGGTTTAGGGTTAGGGTGATGGTTAGGGTTAGTGTGAGAATTAGTGTTAGGGTTAGGGTTAGTGTTAATGTGAGGGGAAGTGTTTTGGTGAGGGTTAGGTTTATGGTGACGCTTAGGGTTACAATGAGGGTTAGGGTTAGGTTTAGTGTTATTGTTAGAATTAGGGTTAGGGTTACGGTTACTGTGAGGGTGAGGGTTAGCGTTCGGTTTAGGGTGAGGTTTATATTAAGGGTTAAGGTTAGAATTAGGGTTAGGGTGAGGGTGAGGTTTAGGGTTTGAGTTAGCGTTAGTGTTACTGTTAGTGTTAGGGTGAGGGTTAGTGTGATGGTTAGTCTGAGGGTTAGGGTTAGGCTTAAGCTTAGGTTTAGGTTTAGGCTTAGGCCGAGATTGAGGGTTAGGGTTAGGGTTAGGGTGAGGCCTAGGGTGAGAGTGAGGTTTAGGGTTAGGTTTAGGGTGAGGTTTAGGGTGAGGGTGAGGTTTAGGGTTAGGGTTAGGGTGAGGTTTAGCGTTATGTTTAGGGTTACGGTTAAGGTGAGGGTGAGGGTTAGGATTAGAACTAGGTTTAGGGTGAGGTTTAGTGTGAGGATTAGTGTTAGTGTTAGTGTTAGGGGTAGGGTTAGGCTGAGAGTTAGGGTGAGGGTGAGGGTTAGGGTAAGGTTTAGAATTAGGATTAGGGTTAAGGTGAGGGTGAGTTTGAGGTTAGTGTTAGTGTTAGGGTTAGGGTTAGCATTAGGGTTAGGGTGAGGGTGAGGGTTAGCTTTAGGGTTAGGTTTAGAGTGAGGGTAAGGTTGAGGCTTATGGTGAGGGTTAGGGATAGGATTAGCGTTAGGTTATGTGCTAGGATGAGCAATAGGGTTAGGGTTAGCTTTAGAGTGAGGGTTAGGGTGAGGGTTAGGTTTAGGTTTAGTGTTAGGGTTAGGGTTGGTGTTAGGGTTAGGAGTAGGGTTACGGTGACTGTGAGTGTGACAATTAGGGTTAGGGTTAGTGTTAGGCTTAGGGTTAGGCTGAGGCTAAGGGTGAAGGTGAGGGTTAGATTTAGGGTGAGGGTTTGGTTTATGGTTAGAGTGAGGGTTAAGGTGAGGGTTAGGGTTAGATTAGGGTTAGGGTATGTCCTAAGGTGAGGATTAGGGTTAGTGTTAGGTTTAGGGTGAGGTTTAGCGTTAGGGTTAGGGTCAGGGTTAGGGTTAGGGTGAGGGTGAAGTTTAAGTTTAGGTTTAGGGTCATGGTTATTCTTAGGTTTAGGGTTAAGGTTATGATGAGGTTGAGGGTTAGGGTAAGGTAGAGGGTTAGTATTAGGTCTAGGTTTAGGGTGAGGGTTAGGGTTAGGGTGAGGACTAGGGTGACGGTGAGGTTTAGGGTTAGGGTGAGGTTTAGGGTTAGGGTGATGGTTAGTGTTAGTGTGAGGATTAGTGTTAGTGTTGGGGTTAGTGTTAAGGTGAGGGTAAGTGTTAGGGTGAGGGTGAGGGTTATGGTGACGGTTATCTTTACAATGAGGGTTAGGTTTAGGTTTAGTGTTATTGTTAGGGTTAGAGTTAGGGTTACGGTTACTATGAGGGTTCGGGTTAGGGTTCGGTTTAGGGTGAGGTTTATATTAAGGGTTAGGGTTAGAGTTAGGGTTAGGGCGAGGGTGAGGTTTAGGGTTAGAGTTAGCGTTAGTGTTACTGTTAGGGTTAGGGTGAGGGTTAGTGTGAGGGTTAGGGTTAGGCTTAAGCTTAGGGTTAGGCTTAGGCTTAGGCCGAGAGTGAGGGTGATTGTTAGGGTTAGGGTTAGGGTCAGGGTTAGGGTTAGGGTTAGGGTGAGTGTTAGGATGAGGTGAAGTGTTAGGATTAGGGTTAGAGTGAGCACTAGGGTGATGGTTAATGTGAGGGTTAGGCTTAGTTATAGGGTTAGGTTTAGGATTAGGTTTAGATTGAGGGTGAGTGTGAGGGTTAGGGTTAGTGGTAGGCTTAGGGTTAGAGTCAGTGTTAGGGTTAGGGTTTGGTTTAGGGTGAGGGTGAGGTTTAGGTTAGGGTTAGGGTGAGGGTGAGGGTGAGCGTTAGGGTTAGGGTTAGTGTGAAAGTTAGGGTTATGGTGAGGGTTATGGTTAGGGTGAGGGTTAGGGTTAGGTTTAGGGTTAGGGTGAGGGCTAGGGTGAGAGTGAGGTTTAGGGTTAGGGTTAGGGTGAGGTTTAGGTTGAGGGTGAGGTTTAGGGTTAGTGTTAGCGTGAGGTTTAGGGTTATGGTTAGGGTTACGGTTAAGGCGAGTGTGAGGGTTAGGGTTAGAATTAGGTTTAGGGTGAGGGTTAGAGTGAGGGTTTGTGTTAGTGTCAATGTTAGGGGTTGGGTTAGGATGAGGGTTAGGGTGTGGGTGAGGATTATGGTAAGGGTTAGGATTCAGATTAGGTTTAAGGTGAGGGTGAGTGTGAGCATTAGGGTTAGGGTTAGGGTTTGCATATGGGTTAGGGTGAGGGTGAGGTTTAGCTTTAGGTTTAGGTTTAGAGTGAGTGTCTGGGTGAGGGTTATGGTGAGTGTTAGGGATAGGATTAGCGTTAGGGTATGTTCTAGGATGAGCAATAGGCTTAGGGTTAGGATTAGAGTGAAGGTTAGGGTGAGGGTTAGGTTTAGGGTTAGTGCTAGGGTTAGATTTGGTGTTAGGGTTAGGATTAGGGTTAAGGTGACTGTGAGCGTGACAGGTGTAGGGTTAGTGTTAGGCTTAGGGTTAGGCTGAGTTTGAGTGTGAGGGTTAGAGTTAGGTTTTGGGTTAACGTTAGGCTTAGTGTTAGGCAGAGGGTGAGGGTGAGGGTGAGGGTTAGGTTTAGGGTGAGGGTGAGGTTTAGGGTTAGGGTTAGTGTTAGGGTGCGGGTTAGTGTGAGGGTTAGGGTAAGGGTTACTGTTACGGTTACGGTGAGAGTGAGGGTGAGTGTGAGGGTTAGGGTTTGCCTTAGTGTTAGACTTATGCTTAGGCCGAGCTTGAGGGTGAAGGTGAGGGTTAGGGTTAGGGTGATTTTTAGGGTTTTAGGGTTAGGGTGAGTGTTATGGTTAGGCTTAGGGTGAGGTTTAGGTTTAAGATTAGGGCTTGGGTTAGTGCTAGGGTGAGGGTGAGTGTTAGGGTTAGAGTTAGGGTGAGGTTTAGTGTTAGGGTTAGGTTCAGGGTTAGGGTGAGTGTTACGTTGAGGGTGAGGGTTAGGGTTAGGGTGAGGTTTAGGGTTAGTGTGAGGTTTAGGTTATGGTTAGGGTAAGGGTTAGGGTGAAGGTTTGTGTTAGGGTTAGGGTTACGGTGAGGGTGAGTGTTAGGGGTAACGTGAGGGTTCGTGTTATTGTTAGGGTTAGGGTTAGAGTTACGGTGAAGGTGAGGGTGAGTGTGAAGGTTAGGGTTAGGGTGAGTTTTAGGGTTAGGGTTAGGTTGGGGGTGAGGGTGAGGGTGAGGGTGAGGTTTATTGTTAGATGTAGGGTTAGGGTTAGTGTTAAGGTGAGGTTTAGGGTTAGGGTTAGTGTTAGGGTTAGGGTGAGGGTTAGAATGAGGGTTAGGGTTAGGGTGAGGGTTAGGGTTAGGGTTAGGGTTAGGATTAGGATCAGAGTTAGTGTTAGGGTGAGTGTTTGGGTTAGCCTTAGGGTTAGGGTTAGGCTTAACATTAAGCTGAAGGTGAGGGTGAGGGTGAGGGTTAGGGTTAAGGTTTGGGTTAGGGTTAGCGTTTGTGTGATAGTTAGGGTTAAGGTTAGGGTGAGAGTTAGGATGAGGAATAGGGTTAGGATTAGTTTTAGGATTAGGGTGAGGGTTCGGATGAGGGTGATGTTTAGGGTTAGGTTTAGGGTGAGGGTGAGGGTGAGGTTTAGGGTTAGAATTAGGGTTAGGGTGAGGGATAAGGTGAGGTTTAGGGTTAGGGTTAGTGTTAGAGTTAGGGTGAGGGTTAGTGTTAGGGTGAGGGTTAGATTTAGGTTAGGATTAGGATTAGGGTTAGTGTGAGGGTGAGTATGAGGGTTAGGGTTAGGGTTAGGTTTAGGCTTAGGGATAGGCTGAGGGTGAGGGTGAGGGTGAGGGTTAGGGTTAGAGTTAATGTTAAGTTGAGGTTTAGTGTGAGGGTTAGTGTTAGGATTAGTGTTAGGGTTAGGGTTAGTGTGAGGGTTAGGGTGAGTGTTAGGGTTAGGGATAGGGTTACGTTTAGGATTAGGTTTTGGGTGAGGTTGCGTGTGCGGGTTATGGTTAGGGTTAGGATTAGGCTTACGGTTGGGCGTAGGGTGAGGGTGAGGTTTAGGGTTAGGGTGAGGGTTAGGATGAGGGTTAGGTTTAGGATTAGGATTAGGGTGAGGGCTAGCATGAGGGTGCGGGTTAGGGTTGGGATTAGGGTGAGGTTTAGGGTTAGGATTAGGTTTAGGCATAGGGTGGGGGTTAGGGTTAAGGTTATGATGAAGGTGAGGGTTAGGGTAAGGTTGAGGGTTAGGATTAGGTCTAGGTTTAGGGTGAGGATTAGGGTTAGGGTGAGGGCTAGGTTGACGGTGAGGTTTAGGGTTAGGGTGAGGTTTATTGTTAGGGTGATTGTTAGGTGTTAGTGTGAGGATTAGTGTTATGGTTAGGGTTAGTGTTAGGGTGAGGGTAAGTGTTAGGGTGAGGGTTAGGGTTATGGTGACAGTTATGGTTACAATGAGGGATAGGGCTAGGTTTAGCGTTATTGTTAGGGTTAGGGTTAGGGTTACGGTTACTGTTAGGGTGAGGTTTAGGGTTCGGTTTAGGGTGAGGTTTATATTAAGGGTTAGGGTTAGAGTTAGGGTTAGGGTGTGGGTGTGGTTTAGGGTTAGAGTTAGCGTTAGTGTTAGGGTTAGGGTTAGGGTGAGGGTTAGTGTGAGGGTTAGGGTTAGGCTTAAGCTTAGGGTTAGGCTTAGGCTTAGGCCGAGAGTGAGGGTAATGGTTAGGGTTAGGGTGAGGGTGAGGGTGAGGGTGAGGGTGAGGGTGAGGGTTAGGGTTAGTGTGAGTGTTAGGATGAGGTGTAGGGTTAGGATTAAGGTTAGGGTGAGCGCTAGAGTGATGGATAATGTGAGGGTTAGGGTTAGGGATAGGGTTATATTTAGGATTAGGTTTAGATTGAGGGTGAGTGTGAGTGTTAAAGTTAGGGTTTGTTTTAGGGTGAGGGTGAGGGTAAGGGTTAGGGTGAGTGTGAAAGTTAGGGCTATGTTGAGGGTCATTTTTGGGTGAGGGTTAGGGTTAGGCTTAGGCTTAGGCTTAGGTTTAGAGTGAGTGTTAAGGTTAGGGTTTGGTTTAGGGTGAGGGTGAGGTTTAGGGTTAGGGTTAGTGTGAAAGTTAGGGTTATGGTGAGGGTTAGGGGTAGGGTGAGCGTTAGGGTTAGGGTTAGGCTTAGGGTGAGGGCTAGGGTGAGAGTGAGGTTTAGGGTTAAGTTTAGGGTGAGTTTTAGGGTGAGGGTGAGGTTTAGGGTTAGGGTTAGGGTGAATTTTAGGGTTATGGTTATGGTTAGGGTTAAGGCGAGGGTGAGTGTTACAGTAAGGGTGAGGGTTAGGATGAGGGTTAGGATTAGGGTGAGGGTTAGGATGAGGGTGAAAGTAAGAGTAAAGGTGAGGGTTAGGCTGAGGGTTAGGGTTATGGTAAGGGTGACGGTGAGAGTTAGAGTTAGGGTGAGTGTGAGGGTTAGATTGAGGATTAGTGTTAGGGTTTGTATGAGGTTTAGGGTGAGGATGATGGTTAGGGTTAGGGTGAGGGATAGGGTGAAGTTGAGGGTTAGGGTTAGGGTTTGGGTGAGGTTTAGGTTTAAGGTGATGGTTAGCGGTAGTGTGAGGGATTGTGTTAGGGTTAGTGTTAGTATTAGGGTTATCGTAAGTGTTAGGGTAAGGTATAGTTTTAGGGTGAGGTTTAGGATTAGGGTTAGGGTTTGGGTTATGGTGAGGGTGAGGTTTAGGGTTAGAGTTAAGTTTAGGGTGAGGGTTAGGGTTAGGGTTAGGGTTAGGTAACTGTTAGGTTAGGGATAAGGTGAGGTTTATTGTGGGGGTGAGGGTTAGTGTTAGGGTTAAGATTAGGATTAGGGTTAAGGTGAGGGTGAGTGTGAGTGTTAGGGTTAGGGTTAGGATTAGGATTAGAGTTAGGGTGAGGGTGAAGGTTTCGGTTTGGGTGAGTGTTGGGGTTAGGTTTAGTGTGAGGGTTAGGGTGAGGGTTAATCTTAGACTTAGGATTTGGGTGTGGGCTAGGGTTAGGGTGAGGGTGAGGGTTAGGGTTGGGGTGAGAGTTAGGGTGAGGGTTAGTTTCGTGTTAGGTTTAGGGTTGGGATTAGGGTTAGGCGAAATGTTAGGCTGAGGGTGAGGTTGAGGGTGAGGGTTATGGCGAGGGTGAGGGTTAGGGTTAGGGTTAGGGTGAAATTTAGTGTTAGGGTTAAGGTTAGTGTTAATCTTAGGGTTAAGTTGAGAGTTAGGGGGAGGTTTTGGGTTAGGGTGAGACTTAGGTTTAGCATTAGGGTTAGGGTGAGGTTGAGGTTTAGGGATAAATTAGGGTTAGGGTGAAGCTGAGGGTGAGGGTTAATGTTAGGGTTAGTGTTAGGGTTAGGGTTAGGGTGAGGGTTAGGGTGAGGGTGAGGATTAGGGTTAGGGTTAGGATTAGGATTAGAGTTAGGGTTAGTGTGAGAGTTAGGGTTAGGGTTAGCCTTAGGTTTAGGCTGAATGTGAGGGTGAGGGTTAGGGTTAGGTTTAGGTTGAAGGTTAGGTTTAGGGTTAGGGTGAGGTTTAGTGTTAGGGTTAGGGTTAGAATTAATGTTAGGGTGAGGGTGAAGTTTAAAGGTAGAGTAAGGGATAGGGTGAGGGTTAGTGTGAAGTTTAGGGTTAGGGTGAGGTTTAGGGTGTGGGTGACCATAAGGGTAAACATGAGGGTTAGGCTGAGGGTGAGAATTACTGTAAGGGTGAGGGTTAGGTTTAGGGTGAGGTTTAGGATGAGGATGAGTGTAAGGGTTAGGGTGAGTGCTAGGGTGAGGGTGAGGGTTAGGGTTAGGGTTAGGGTGAGGGTAAGTGTTAGGTTGAGGGTTGCGGTAAGGTTGAGGGTTATGGTTTGGTTGAGGGATAGGATTAGGGTTAGGGTTATTGTTATGTTTAGGGTTAGGGTTTAGGTTACGGTGAGGGTGAGTGTGAAGGTTAGGGTTAGGCTTAGGTTTAGGCTTAGGGTTAGGGTGAGGTTTAGGGTTACAGTTATGGGGAGGGTTAGGATGAACGTTAGGGTTAGGATTAGGGTTAGAGTGAGGGCTGGAGTGAGGGTGAGGTTTAGGGTTAGGGTTATGGTGAGGTGTAGGGTTAGGTTTAGGTTTAGGGTTAGGGTGAGGTTGAGATTTTGGGGTTAGAGTTAGGGTTAGGTTGAGCCTGAGGGTGAGGGTTAGGGTTAGGGTTAGTGTTAGGGTGAGGATTAGGTTGAGGGTTAGTGTGATGGTGAAGGTTAGGGTTAGGTTTAGGATTAGGATTAGGGTTAGTGTCAGGGTTAGGGTTAGGATTAGGGTTAGGGTGAGTTTGAGTGTTATGATAATGGTTAGGTTTAGGGTTATGGTTAGGTTTAGGGTTAGGATTAGTGTTATTGTTAGGGTTAGTTTTAGGGTTAGGCTGACCATTAGGCTGAGTGTGAGGTTTAGGGTGAGGATGAGCGTTAGGGTTAGTGTGAGGGCTAGGTTGAGGGTGAGGGTTAGGGTTAGTGTTAGGATGAGGTTTAGGATTAGGGTGATGGTTAGGGTTAGTGTGAGGGTTAGTGTTAGGGTTAGGGTTAGTGTTAGGTTGAGGGTTAGGGTTAGGGTGAGTGTTATGGTTATGGTTAGTGTGAGTGTTAGAATTAAGGTTAGGGTTATTGTTAGGGTTAGGGTTAGGGTTATGTTTAAGGTGAGGGTAAGGGTGTGAGTTAGGTTTGGGGTTAGGATGAGGTTTAGGTTTAAGCTTAGAGTTAGAATTAGGGTTAGGGTGAGGGTGAAGTTTAGGGTTAGAGTTAGGTTTAGTGTTAGGGTTAGGGTTAGGGTTAGGGTTAGGCTTAGACTTAAGCTTAGCCTTAGGCCGAGCATGAGGGTGAGGGTTAGAGTTAGGGTTCGGATGAGGGTTAGGGTTAGGGTTAGGATGAGGTTTACGTTTAGGATTAGGGTTGGGGTGAGGGCTAGGGTGAGGCTTAGCGTGAGGGTTAGGGTTAGGGATAGGGTTAGTTTTAGGATTAGGTTTAGGTTGAGGGTGAGTGTGAGCGTTAGGGTTAGGGTTAGGCTTAGGCTTAGGGTTAGGGCTTGTGTTAGGGTGAGGGTGCGGCTGAGGGTTATGGTTAGGTTTAGGGTTAGGTTTAGGGTTAGGGTTAGTGTTAGGTTGAGGGTTACAATGAGGATTAGGGTTACGCCTAGGGTTAGGCTTAGGGTTAGGCTGAGGGTGGGAGTGGGGTTAGGATTAGGGTTAGGGTTCGGGTTAAAATTAGTGTTATTGTCAGTGTTATGGTTTTGGTTAAGTTTGCGGTGAGGGTGAGGCTGAGGGTGAGGGTTATGGTTAAGTTTAGGCTTAGGCTTAGGGTTAGGCTGAGGGCGAGGTTGGGGGTGAGGAATAGGTTTTGGGTGATGGTTAGGGTTCGGTTTAGGGTGAGGGTTAGGATGAGGGTAAGGGTTAGGATTAGGTTTAGGGTGAGGGCTAGGGTGAGGTTGAGTGTTAGGGTTAGGGTTAGGGTTAGGCTTAGGTTTAGGCTGAGGGTGAGGGTGCGGGTGAGGGTTAGGGTTAGGGTGATGGATAGGGTTAGGGTTAGGGTGAGTGTTAGAATGAGGGTTAGGGTTAGGGTGAATGTTAGGGTAAGCGTGATGGTCAGAGTAAAGATGAGTGTTAGGCTGAGGGTGAATGTTCCCCTAAGGGTGAGGGTTAGGATTAGGGTGATTGTTAGGGTAAGGATTAGTGTGAGGGTGAGGGATAGATTGAGGATTAGGGTTAGGGTTAGTGTGAGGTTTAGGGTGAGGATGAGGGTTAGTGTTAAGGTGAGGGTTAGGGTTAGAATTAAGGTTAGAGTGGGGGCTAGGGTTACGCTGAGGGTTAGGGTTAGGGTGAGGTTTAGGGTTAGGGTGACAGTTAGGGTTACTGTGAGGGTTAGTGTGAGAGTTAGGGTTAGTGTTAGGGTGAGGGTATGTGTTAGGGTGAGGGTTAAGGTTAGGTTAAGGCTTTGGTTTAGGGTGAGGGTTAGGGTTAGGGTTTGGGTTAGGGTGTGGGTGAGGCTGAGGATTAGGGTTAGGTTTAGGGTTAGGGTTAGGGTTGGGTTTAGGGTTAAGGTTAGGATTATGGTGAGGGTTAGGGTTAGGGTTAGGCTTAGGCTAAGGGTTAGGCTGAGGGTGAGGGTGAGGGTGGGGGAGTGGATTAGGTTTAGGGTTACGGTTAGGTTTAGGTTTATTGTTAGTGTTATGGTTGGGGTTAAGTTTGCGGTGAGGGTGAGGCTGAGGGTGAGGGTTATGGTTATGGTTAGGCTCAGGGTTAGGGTTAGGGTTAGGGTTAGGTTTAGTGTTATTTTTAGGGTTAGGGTTAGAGTTACGGTGAGGTTGAGGGTGAGAGTGAGGGTTTTGTTTAGGGTGAGGGTGAAGTTTAGGGTTAGAGTTAGGGTGAGGGGGAGGGTTAGGGTGAGGGTTAGGGTTAGGTTTAGTGTTAGGGTTAGGGGGAGGGGGAGGGTTAGGTTGATGTTTAGGGATAGGGTTAGGTTTAGGATTAGGGTTAGGGTGAGAGTGAGTATGAGGGTTAGTGTGAGGGTGAGGCTTAGTCTTAGGGTTAGGCTGGGGTGAGGTTGGGTGTGAGGATTAGGGTTAGGGTGATGGTTCAGGTTTGGGTTAGTGTTATTGTTAGGGTTAGGGTTACAGTTACGGTGAGGGTGTGGGTGCGGGTGAGGATTAGGGTTAGGGTTTGGGTGAGGGTTAGGATGAGGATTAGGGTTAGGATAAGGGTTAGGGTGAGTGCTAGGGTTTGGGTGAGGGTTAGGGTTAGTGTTAGGGTGAAGTTTAGGGTTAGGATTAGGGTTAGGGTGAGGGTGAGTGTTAGGATTAGGGTTGGGTTTAGGTTTAGGGTTAGGATTAGTGTTATTGTTAGGGTTAGGGTTAGAGTTATGGTGATGGTGATGGTACGGGTGAGAGATTGGGTTAGGGTTATGGTGGGGTTTAAGGTTAGGGTTAGTGTTAGGGTTAAGGTGAGGGTGAAGTTTAGGGTTAGATAGAGTTTTGGTGGGAGGGTTAGGGTGAGGGTTAAGTTTAGGGATAGTGTTAGGGTTAGTGTGAGGGTGAGAGTTAGGTTGAGGTTTAGGGTTGGGATTAGGGTTAGTGTGAGGGATAGTGTTAAGGTTAGGGTTAGTGTTAGGTTGAGGGTATTTGTTAGAGTGAGGGTTTGGGTTAGGGTGAGGGTTATGGTTCGGGTGAGGGTTCGGGTTAGGTTTAGGGTTATTGTTAGGGTTAGGGTTAGATTTACAGTTACGGTGATGGTGAGAGTGAGTGTTATATTTTGGGTTAGGATGAGGTTTAGGTTTAGGGTTAGGGTTAGAGTTAGGGTTAGAGTGAGAGTGAGGTTTAGGGTTAGAGTTAGCCTTAGTGTTACAGTTAGGGTTACGGTGAGGGTTAGGGTTAGGATTAGGCTTAGGCTTAGGCTTAGGCCGAGCATGAAGTTGAGGGTTAAGGTTAGGGTTAGGGTGAGGGTTAGGGTTAGGGTTAGGGTGAGGGTGAGCAGAGGTTTAGGGTTAGAGTTAGGTTTAGGGGGAGGTTTAGGATGAGGGTTAGGGTTAGGATTAGGGTTAGGGTAAGGGCTAGGTTGAGGCTGAGTTTTAGGGTTAGGGTTAGGTTGAGGTTTAAGTTAGGGTTAGGGTTAGGGTTAGCCTGAGGCTGAGTGTGAGGATTAGGGTTAAGGTGAGTGTTAGTGTTAGGGTTAGGTTGAGGGTTTAGCTGAGGGTGAGGGTTAGGATTAGGGTTAGGATAAGGATTAGGGTTAGGGTTTCAGTGAGTTTGAGGGTTAGGGATAGTATTAGGTTGAGGGTTAGGTTTAGGGTGAGGGTTATGTTTAGGGCTAGGATTACGGTTATGATGAGGGTGAGTGTGAGGTTTAGGGTTAGGGTGAGGTTTAGTGTTAGGGTTAAGGTTAGAGTTAGGCTTAGGATGAGAGTGAGGTTTAGGGGTAGAGTTAGGGTTAGGGAGGGGGGTTAGGATGAGGGTTATGGTTAGCGTGCGGGTTAGGGTGGGGGTGACGGTAAGGCTAAAAATGAGGTTTATGCTGAGTGTGAGGGTTATGGTAAGGGTGAGGGTTAAGTTTAGGGTGAGGGTTAGGGTTAGGGTTCAGGTGAAGGTGAGGGTTAGATTGAGGATTAGTGTTAAGGTTAGTGTGAGGTTTAGGGTGGGGATGAGAGTTAGGGTTAGGGTGAGGGCTAGGGTGAGGATGAGGTTTAGGATTAGTGTTAGGGTGAGGTTTAGGGTTAGGGTGATGGTTAGGGTTAGTGTGAGGGTTAGGGTTAGGGTTAGCGTTAGTGTTAGGTTGAGGGTTAGGTTTAGGGTGAGGGTTATGGTTATGGTTATGTTTAGGGTGAGGGTTAGGGTTAGGGTTAGGGTTATTTTTAGTGTTAGGGTTAGGGTTATGTTTACCGTGATGGTAAGGGTGTGGGTTAGGGTTGGGGTTAGAATGAGGTTAGGTTTAGGATTAGGTTTAGAGTTAGGGTTAGGGTGAGGTTGAGGTTTAGGGTTAGAGTTAGGGTTAGTGTTAGGGTTAGGGTTAGGGTGAGGATTAGTTTTAGGATTAGTGTGAGGGTTAGGGTTAAGTTTCGGCTTAGGCTTAGGCTTAAGCTTAGGCTTAGGCTTAGCATGAGTGTGAGAGTTAGGGTTAGGGTTAGGGTGACGGTTAGGGTTAGGGTTAGGATGAGGTTTTGGTTTAGACTTACGGTTAGGGTGAGGGCTAGGGTGAGGGTTAGTGTGAGCGTTAGGGTTAGTGATAGGTTTAGGTTTCAGATTAGGGTTAGGGTGAGGTTTAGTGTGAACGTTAGGGTTAGGGTAGGTTTAGGCTTAGGGTAAGGGTGAGGCTGAGGACTAGAGTTAGGTTTAGGGTTAGGTTTAGGGCTAGGGTTACGGTGAGGGTTAGGTTTAGGCCTAGGTTTATGCTTAGGGTTAGGCTGAGGGTGAGGGTGGGTGTGAGGATTAGGGTTAGAGTTAGGGTTTAAATTAGGGTTATTGTTAGTGTTACGGTTTGCTTTAAGTTTGCAGTGAGGGTGAGGTTGAGGGTGAGGGTTATGGCTAGGGTTAGGCTTAGGCTTAGGATTAGGCTGAGGGTGATCTTGGGTGTGAGGAATAGGTTTTGGGTGATGGTTAGGATTATGGTTATGGTGAGGTTTATGATAAGGGTTAGGGTTAGAATTAGGTTTAGGGTGAGGGCTAGGGTGAGGGTGAATGTTAGGGTTAGGGTTAGGCTTAGGCTTAGGTTTAGGCTGAGGGTGAAAGTGAGGGTGAGTTTTAGGGTTAGGGTGATGGATAGGGTTAGGGTTAGGGTGAGTGTTTGGATGACGGTTAGGGTTAGGGTTAGTGTTAGAGTGAGGGTGAGGGATAGATTGAGGATTAGGGTTAGGGTTAGTGTGAGGATTAGGGTGAAGATGAGGGTTAGGGTTAGGGTGAGTGTTAGGGTTAGAATTAAGTTTAGGGTGGGGGCTAGGGTGAGGCTGAGTGTTAGGTTTAGGGTGAGGGTGAGGTTTAGGGTTAGGGTGAGATTTAGGGTTACTGTGAGGGTTAGTGTTAGAGTTAGGGTTAGTGATAGGGTGAGGGTAAGTTTTAGGGTGAGGTTTAGGGTTAGTTTTAGGGTTATTGTGAGGTTTAGGGTTAGGGGTACGGTGAGGGTGAAGATGAGGGTTAGAGTTAGGGGAGGTTTAGGGTTAGGGTTAGGGTTAGAGTTAGGGTTAGGGTGAGTGTGAGGTTTAGGGTTAGAGTTAGGGTTCAGGTGAGGGTTAGGATGAGGGTTAGGGTTAGTGTTAGTTTTAGGTTTAGGGTTAGGGTGAGGTTAAGTGTTAGGGTTATGGTTAAAATTAGCGTTAGGGAGAGGGTGAGTATGTGGGTTAGGGTTAGGTTTAGTTTAGGCTGAGGGTTAGGCTGAGGGTTCGGTTGAGGGGGAGGTTTAGGGTTCGGGTCCAGGTTAGGGTTAGGGTTAGTGTGAGGGTTAGGATGAAGGTTAGGTTTAGGATTAGGGTTAGGGTGAGGGCTACTGTGAAGTTGAGGTTTAGGGTTAGGGTTAGGGTGAGGTTTAGTGTTTGGGTTAGGGTCAGTGTGAGTTTGAGATTTAGGGTTAGAGATAGGGTTAGGGTGAGTGTTAGGGTGAGGGTTTGGCTTAGTGTTAGTCTTATAGTTAGGGTTAGGGTGAGGGTTATGGTGAGGGTGTGTGTTAGGGTTAGGGTTAGGATTAGGATTAGGGTTAGGGAGAGCGGGAGTGTGAGGGTTAGATTTAGCCTTATGTTTAGGCTGAGGGTGAGGGTGACGGTGAGTGTTAGTGTTAGTTTGAGGGTTAGGTTTAGGGTGTGGTTTAGTGTTAGGGTTAGTGTTAGAGTTAGGGTTTGCTGAGTTTTAGGTTGAGTGTGAGGGTTAGGGTGAGGTTTAGGGTGGGGGTGAAGGTAAGGGTAAACGTGAGGGTTAGGCTAAGGGTGAGGGTTTGGGTTAGGTTTATGTTTAGGGTAAGATTTAGGGTTCGGGTTAAGTTAGGGTTAGGGTGAGGGTTAGGGTAAGGGTTAGGGTGAGGGTGAAAGTTAGGGTTAGGTTGAGGGTTAGGGTTAGGATTAGGGTTAGGGTAAGGGTGAGGGTTAGGGTTAGTGTTAGGGTGAGTGTTAGAATGAGAGTTAGGGTTAGTATTAGGGTTAGGGTGAGGGCTAGGGTGAGGGTGAGAGTTAGGGTTAGTGTTAGGTTGAGGTTTAGGATTAGGGTGATGGGTAGGGTTAGTGTGAGGGTTAGTGTTAGGGTTAGGGTTAGTGTTAGGTTGAGGGTTAGGGTTAGGGTGAGTGTTATGTTTATGGTTAGGGTAAGTGTTAGGGTTAGGGTTAGGGTTATTGTTAATGTTAGGGTTAGGGTTATGTTTAAGGTTAGGGTAAGGGTGTGGTTTAGGGTTGAGTATAGGATGAGGTTTAGGTTTAAGATTAGGGTTAGAGTTAGGGTTAGGGCGAAGGTGAGGGTGAGGTTTAGGGTTAGAGTTAGCTTTAGTGTTAGGGTTAAGGTTAGGGTGAGGGTTAGGGTTAGGGTTAGGCTTAGGCTTAAGCTTAGGCTTAGGCCGAGCATGAGGGTGAGGTTTAGAGTTAGGGTTAGTGTGAGGGTTAGGGTTAGAGTTAGGATGAGGTTTAGGTTTAGGATTAGGGTTAGGGTGAGGACTAGGGTGAGGCTTAGGGTGAGGTTAAGGTTAGGGATAGGGTTAGGTTTAGGGTTAGGGTGAGGGTTAGGGTTAGGGTTTCGGTTAGGGTGAGGGTGCGGCTGAGGATTAGGGTTAGGTTTAGTTTTAGGTTTAGAGTTAGGGTTAGGGTTAGATTTAAGGTTACAGTGAGGATTAGGGTTAGGCCTAGTTTTAGGCTTAGGCTGAGGGTGAGGGTGGGGGTGAGGATTAGGGTTAGTGTTATGGTTAAAATTAGGGTTATTGTCAGTGTTATGGTTTGGGTTAAGTTTGCGGTGAGGGTGAGGCTGAGGGTCAGGGTTAGGGTTAGGCTTAGACTTAGGCTGAGGGTTAGGCTGAGGGTGAGGTTGGTGGTGAGGAATAGGTTTTGGGTGATGGCTAGGATTCGGGTTAGGATGAGGGTTAGGATGAGGATTAGGGTTAGGATTAGGTTTAGGGTGAGGGCTAGTGTGAGGATGAGTGATAGGGTTAGGGTTAAGCTTAGACTTAGGTTTAGGCTGAGGGTAAGGGTGAGGCTGAGGTTTAGGGTTAGGGTGATGGATAGGGATAGGGTTAGGGTGAGTGTGCGAATGAGGGTTAGGTTTAGGGTGACTGTTAGGGGGAGCGTGACAATAAGAGTTAAGGTGAGGGTTAGGCTGAGGGTGAATGTTCCCCTAAGGGTGAGGGTTAGGATTAGGGTGATTGTTAGGGTCAGGTTTAGGGTGAGGTTTAGTGTGAGTGTGAGGGATAGATTGAGGATTAGGGTTAGGCTTAGTGTGAGGTTTAGGGTGAGGATGAGGATTAGGGTTAGGATGAGGGTTAGGGTTAGAACTAAGGTTAGGGTGGGGGCTAGGGTGAGGCTGAGGGTTAGGTTTAGGGTTAGGGTGAGGTTTAGGGTTAGGGTGAGAGTTAGGGTTACTGTGAGGGTTAGTGTGAGAGTTAGGGGTAGTGTTAGGGTGAGGGTAATTGTTAGGGTGAGGGTTAGGGTTAGGTTAAGGCTTAGGGTTAGGGTGAGGGTTAGGGTTACGGTTTGTGTTAGGGTGTGGTTGAGGCTGAGGATTAGGGTCAGGTTTAGTAGGGTTAGGGTTAGGGTTAGGTTTAGGGTTAAGGTTAGGATTATGGTGAGGGTTAGGGTTAGGGTTAGCCTTAGGCTTAGGGTTAGGCTGAGGGTGAGGGTGAGGGTGGGGGAGCGGATTAGGTTTAGCATTAGGGTTAGGTTTAGGTTTATTGTTAGTGTTATGATTAGGGTTAAGTTTGCAGTGAGGGTGAGGCTGAGGGTGAGGGTTATGGTTAGGTTCAGGGTTAGGGTTAGGGTTAAGGTTAGTGTTATTGTTAGGGTTAAGGTTAGAGTTACGGTGAGGTTGAGGTTGAGGGTGAGGGTTTTGGTTAGTGTGAGGTTTAGAGTGAGTTTTAGGGTTAGGGTTAGTTTTAGGGTGAGGGTGAGGTTTAGCGTTAGAGTTAGGGTGAGGGTGAGGGTTAGGGTGAGCGTTAGGGTTAGGTTTAGTGTTAGGGTTAGGGGGAGGGGGAGGGTTAGGTTGAGGTTTATGGACAGGGTTAGGTTTAGGATTAGGGTTAGGGTGAGATTGAGTATGAGGGTTAGTGTGAGGGTTATGCTTAGGCTTAGCGTTAGGCTGAGGGTGAGGTTGGGTGTGAGGATAAGGATTAGGGTGATGTTTCGGTTTGGGATAGTGTTATTGTTAGGGTTAGGGTTAGAGTTACAGTGAGGGTGAGGGTGGGGGTGAGGGTTAGGGTTAGGGTTAGGGTGAGGGTTAGAATGAGGATTAGGGTTAGGATTAGGGTTAGGGTGAGTGCTAGGGTTTGGGTGAGGGTTAGGGTTAGTGTTAGCTTGAGGTTTAGGGTTAGGATTAGGGTTAGGGTGAGGGTGAGTTTTAGAATTAGGGTTGGGCTTTACGTTAGGGTTAGGTTTAGGGTTGGGGTAGTGTTATTGTTGGGGTTAGGGTTAGAGTTATGGTGAGGGTTGACGGTACTGGTGAGGGTTTGGGTTACTGTTATGGTGTGGTTTAGGGTTAGGGTTAGGGTTAAGGTGAGGGTGAGGTTTAGGGTTAGATAGAGTTTTAGTGGGAGGGTTAGGGTGAGGGTGAAGTTTAGGGTTAGTGTTAGGGTTAGTGTGAGGGTGAGGGTTAGGTTGAGGTTTAGGGTTAGGATTAGGTTTAGTGTGAGGGTTAGAGTTAGGGTTAGGGTTAAGGTTAGGCTTAGTGTGAGGTTTAGGATGAGGATTTGGGTTAGGATTAGGGTTAGGGTGAGGGCTAGGGTGAGGGTGAAGGTGTGGGTGTGGGTTAGGGTTATTGTTAGGGTTAGGGTTAGGTTTAGGGTTAGGGTGAGGGTGAGTGTTAGGGTTAGGGATAGCATTAGGGTTAGCATGAGGGTGAAGGAGAGAGTTAGGTTTAGGCTTAGGGTTAGGGTGATGGTTAGGGTGAGTCTTCAGGTCAGGGTTAGGGTTAGGGTTGGGGTGAGGGTTAGTGTTAGGGTGAGATTTAGGGAAAGGGTGAGGATTAAGGTGAGGGTGAGGGTTAGGGTGATTGTGAGCATTAGGGGTTGGGTGAGGGTTAGGGTGATTGTGAGGGTTAGGGTGAGGGTGAGGGTTAGGGTTAGCATTAGGGTGAGCGTTAGGGTTAGGGTTATGTTGAGGGTGAGTTTTAGGATTAGGGTTATGTTGAGGGTGAGGGTTAGGGTGAGGGTTAGGGTTAGGTTTAGCTTTAGGGTTAGCATGAGGGTGAGGGAGAGGGTTAGGTTTAGGATTAGGGTTAGGTTTGGGATTACGCTTAGGGTGAGGGTGATGGTGAGGATGAGGCTAAGGGTCAGGGTTAGGTTTAGTGTTAGGGTGAGGGTTAGTGTAAGGGTGATATTTAGGGAAAGGGTGAGGGTTAGGGTGACGGTGAGGGTTAGAGTGAGGGTGAGGTTTAGGGTTATGGTTAACATTAGCATGAGTGTTAGGGTTAGGGTTAGTGTGAGGTCTAGGGTTAAGGTTATGGTTAGTGTGAGGGTAAGGTTTAGGGTGAGGTTTAGGTTGAGAGTGAGGTTTAAGGAGAGGGTTAGGTTTAAGGTGAGGGTTAGTTTGAGGGTTAGGGTTAGGATTAGGTTGAGGGTCTGTGTTAGGGTGAGGTTAAAGTTAGGGTGAGGGTTAGGGATACGATTAAGGTTAGGGTTAGGGTGAAGGTGAGGGTGAGTGTTAGTTTTAATGTTAGGTTCAGCGTGAGGGTGAGGTTCATGGTTAGAATTAGGGTTAGGGTTAGGGTTTGGCTAGGGTGAGGGTGAGGGTGAGGGTTAGGGTTGGGGTGATCTGTAGGGTTAGGGAGAGGTTTAGGATTAGGTTTAGGATGAGGATTAGGCTGAGGGGTGGGGTTAGGATAAGGGTTAGGGTGAGGGTCAGGGTTAGGGTTAGGGTTATTGTTAGGGTTAGGCTTAGGTTAGAGTTTGGGTTAGGGTGAGGGTGAGGATGAGTGTTAGGATTAGGCTTAGGAATAGGGTTTTTGTTAGGGTTAGGGTTAGCGTTAGGGTGAGGGTGAGGGTTAGGTTTAGGATTAGCGTTAGGATTATTGTTAGGGTTAGGGTGAGGGTGAGGGTTAGGTTTAGTGTGAGGGTTAGGTTTAGGGTTAGGTTTAGGATGAGGTTAAGTTTTAGGGTGAGGGTTAGGTTAAGGTTGAGCTTTAGGGATAGCATTAGGGTTAGGGTTAGGGTGAGGGTTAGGGTTAGGGTTAGGGTGAGCGTGAGGGTGAGGGTTAGGGTGAGGGTGAGGTTGAGGGTGTGGGTTAGATTTAGGTAAGGGAGAGGGTGAAGATAAGGTTTAGAGTTAGGATTAGGGTTAGGGTTAGGGTGAAGTTGAGGGTTAGGGTAACGGTTAGGTTGAGGTTTAGGGTTAGTGTGAGGGTTGGGTGAGCATGAAGGTAAGGGTTAGGGAGAGGGTTATTGTGAGGGTGAGACTTAATGTTAAGGTTAATGTTAGGGTGAGGGTTAGTGTGAGGGTAAGGTTTAGTGTTTGGTTTAGGGTTAGTGTGAGGATGAAGGTTAGGGTTAGGGTTAGGGGGAGGGTTAGGGTTAGTGTGAGGGGTAGGGTGAAGGTGAGGGTAAGGGTTAGGGTGAGGGTTAGGGTTAGGTTTAGGGTTATGGTTGGGGTTAGGGTGAGGTTTGGGGTTAGGTTTAGGGTTATGTTTAGGATGAGGGTTATGGTGAGGGTGAGGGTTAAGGTGAGGGTGAGGGTTAGTGTGAGGATGAGGATTAGGTTTAGGTGAGTTTTAGGGTTAGGATTAGGGTTAGGATGAGGGTTATGGTGAGGGTCAGGGTTAGTGTTAGGGTTAGGGTTAGGTTGAAGGTTAGGGTTAGGTTGAGGGATAGGGTGAGGGGTACGTTTAGGGTTAGGTTTAGGGTAAGGGTAAATGTTAGGATGAGTTTTAGGGTGAGGATGAGGTTTAGGGAGAGGAATAGGGTTAGGTTGAAGGTTAGGGTTAGGATTAGGGTGAGGGTATGTTTTAGGGTGAGGGTTAGGGTGAGGGTTAGGTTTAGGGTGAGGGTTAGGGATATGGTTAGGATTATGGTTAGAGTGACAGTGAGAGTGAGGGTTAGTTTTAAGGTTAGGGTTAGGATTAGTGTTAGGGTTAGGGATACGGCAAGGTTTAGGGTTAAGGTGACAGTGAGGGTTAGGGTTAGGGTTAGGGTTATGGTGAGGGTAAGGTCTAGGGTGAGGTTTAGGGTGAGGGTGAGGTTTAGGGTGAAGGTTAGTGTGAGGGTTAAGGTGAGGGTGAGTTTATGTGTTAGATTGAGGGTTAGGTTGAGGGTTAGGGTTAGGGTGAGGTTTAGTGATAGATTTACGGTTAGGGTTAGGGTGAGGGTGAGTGTGAGGGTTAGGGTTAGGTTTAGGTTCAGGGTGAGGGTGAGGTTCAGGGTTAGGATTAGGGTTAGATTTAGGGTTAGGCTGAAGGTGAGGGTGTGATTGAGGGTTAGGGTTCGGGTGAGGGTGAGGATTAGGGTGAGTTTTAGTGTGTGGGTTAGTGTTAGGGTTAGTGTGAGGATTAGGGTTAGGGTTATGGTGAGGGTAAGGGTTAGGTTTAGGTTTAGGGTAAGGTTTAGTGTTAGGGTTATGGTGAGAGTGAGGGTTAAGTTTAGTGTGAGTGTTAGGGTGAGGTTTAGGTTTAGCGTTAGCTTTAGGGTGAGAGTGAGGGTTAGGTTGAGTATGAGGGTTAGGGTTTGGGTGAGGGTTAGGGTGAAGGTGAAGGTTAGGGTGAGGGTGAGACTTAGAGTTAGGGTTAGGGTTAGGATGAGGGTTAGTGTGAGGATAAGGGTTAGGGTTAGGTTTAGGTTTAGTGTGAGGATTAGGTTTAGGGTGAGAGTTAGAGTTATGGTGAGGGTGAGGGTTAAGTTTAAGGTTGTGTGAGGGTTAGGGTTAGAGTCAGGGTTAGGGTTAGGTTTTGGGTTAGGGTGAGGGTGAGGGTGAGGGTGAGGGTGAAGTTGAGGGCGATGGTGAGGGTTAGGGTTAGGGTTAGGTTGAGGTTTAGGCTTAGTGTGAGGGTTGGGTGAGGGTTAAGGTGAGGGTGAGAGTTAAGGTTAGGGTTAGGGTTAGGTTGAGGGTTCGTGTGAGGGTTAGGGTTAGGGTTAGGTTTAGGGTTAGGGTGAAGTTTAGGGTTAGGGTGAGGGTAAGTGTTAGGGTGAGGGTTAGGATTAGGGTGAGGGTTATGGTTAGGGTGAGGGTTTGGGTTAGGGTTATTGTTAGGGTTAGGTTTAGGGTTACAGTTAAGGTGAGTGTGAGGGTGAGTGTTAGGGTTAGGGCTAGGGTGAAGTTTAGTGTTAGGGTTAAGATTAGAGTTAGGGTTAAGGTGAGGGTGAGGTTTAGGGGTAGAGTTAGGATTAGGGTGAGGATTAGGGTGAGGGTTAGTGTTAGGTTGCGGGTTAGGGTGGTGTTGAAGGTAAGGGTAAATTTGAGCGTTAGGCTGAGGGTGAGGGTTACAGTAAGGTTGAGGGTTAGGGTTAGGGTGAGCGTTAGTGTTAGCATTAGGGTTTATGTTAGGGTGAGGGTAAGTGTTAGGGTGATGGTTAGGGTTAGGGTGAGGGTTATGGTTAGGGTGAGTGTGAGTGTTAGGGTTATATTATTGTTAGGGTTAGGGTTAGGGTTAGGGTTATGCTTAGGGTTAGGGTTAGGGTTAGGGTTAGGATGAAGTTTAGTTTTAGGGTTAGGATTAGAGTTAAGGTTAGAGTGAGGGTGAGATTTAGGGTTAGAGTTAGGGATAGTGTTAGTGTTAGGGTGAGGGTTAGGTTTAAGCTTAGACTTAGGCTTAGGCTTAGGCTGAGCATGAGGATGAGTTTTAGGGTTCGGGTTAAGGTTCGGGTTAGCCCGAAGTTTAGATTGAGGTTTAAGGTTAGGATTAGGGTAAGGGTGAGGGCTAGGGTTAAGGTTAGGGTGAGGGCTAGGATTAGGGATAGCGTTAGGTTTAGGATTAGGGTTAGGGTGAGGGTGAGTGTGAGGTTTAGTGTTAGGGTTAGGCTTAGAGTTAGGGTGAGGGTTAGGGTTAGGGTTTGGGTTCATGTGAGGGTGAGGCTGAGGATTAGGGTTAGGTTTAGGGTTAGGTTTAGCGTTAGGGTTAGTGTTAGTGTTAGGGTTAGGTTTAGGGTTAGGATTAGGGTGAGGGTATGATTTAGGGTGAGGTTTAGGGTGAGGGTTAGGGATACAGTTAGGGTTATGTTTAGAGTGACGATGAGAGTGAGTGTTATTTTTAAGTTTAGGGTTAGGGTTAGGCCTAGGGTTAAGGATACGTTTAGGGTTAGGGTTAGGGTGATGGTGAGGTTTAGGGTGAGGTTCAGGGTGAGGGTGAGGTTTAGGGTGAGGGTTAAGTTGAGGGTTAGGGTGAGGGTGAGGGTATGTGTTAGATTGAGGTTTAGGTTGAGGGTTAGGGTTAGGGTGAGGTTAGTGATAGGTTTACGGTTAGGGTTAGGGTGAGGGTGAGGGTGAGGTTTAGGGTTAGGGTTAGGTTCAGAGTGAGGGTGAGGTTCAGGGTTAGGATTAGGGTTAGAGATAGGGTTCGGCTGAAGGTGAGGGTGTGGGTGAGGGTTAGGATTAGGGTGAGGGTGAGGGTTAGGGTGAGTTTTAGTGTGTGGGTTAGTGTTAGGGTTAGTGTGAGGATTAGGGTTAGGGTTATGGTGAGGGTAAGGGTTAGGGTAAAGGTTAAGGTAAGGTTTAGTGTTAGGGTTATGGTGAGAGTGAGGGTTAGGTTTAGTGTGAGTATTAGGGTGAGGTTTAGGTTTAGTGTTAGCTTTAGGGTGAGGGTGAGGTTTAGGGTGAGTGTGAGGGTTAGGGTTTGGGTGAGGGTTAGGGTGAAGGTGAAGGCTAGGGTGAGGGTGAGACTTAGAGTTAGGGTTAGGGTTAGGGTGAGGGTTAGTGTGAGGATAAGGGTTAGGGTTAGGTTTAGGGTTAGTGTGAGGATTAGGGTTAGGGTGAGGGTTAGAGTTAGGGTGAGGGTGAGGGTTAAGTATAAGGTTGTGTGAGGGTTAGGGTTAGGCTGAGGGTTAGGGTTAGGTTTTGGTTTAGGGTGAGGGTGAGGGTGAGGTGGAGGGTGAGGGTGAAGTTGAGTGTGATGGTGAGGGTTAGGGTTAGGGTTAGGTTGAGTTTTAGGCTTAGTGTGAGGGTTGGGTGAGCATGAGGTTAAGGGATAGGGTGATGGTTAGGGTTAGGGTGAGGGTTAGGGTTAGGGTGAGTGTGAGTTTTAGGGTTATTGTTAGGGTTAGGGTTAGTGTTAGGGTTATGGATATGGTTACGGTTACGGTTACGGTTAGAATGAAGTTTAGTTTTAGGGTTTGGGTTAGAGTTAAGGTTAGGGTGAGGGTGAGATTTAGGGTTAGAGTTCGGGTTAGTGCTAGTGTTAGGGTTAGGGTGAGGGTTAGGGTTAGGCTTAGGCTTAGGC
Source organism: Dipodomys merriami (assembly GCF_024711535.1). Taxonomy (NCBI): domain Eukaryota; kingdom Metazoa; phylum Chordata; class Mammalia; order Rodentia; family Heteromyidae; genus Dipodomys; species Dipodomys merriami. The sequence continues at coordinate 6,809,638 of NW_027206335.1, read as the reverse complement.
TTAGGCTTAGGCCGAGCATGAGGGTGAGTGGTAGGGTTCTGGTTAGGGTTCGGGTTAGGGTGAACGTTAGATTGAGTTTTAGGTTTAGGGTTAGGGTGAGGGCTAGGGTTAGGGATAGGTTTAGGTTTAGGATTAGGGTTAGGGTGAGGGTGAGTGTGAGGTTTAGGCTTAGAATTAGGGTGAGGGTTAGGGTTAGGTTTTGGGTTAGTGTGAGGGTGAGTCTGAGGATTAGGCTTATTTTTAGGGTTACGTTTATTGTTAGGGTTAGTGTGGGGTTAGGGTTAGGGTTATGCTGAGAGTTAGGGTTAGAGTTAGGATTAGGCTTAGGGTTAGGATGAGGGTGAGGGTGGGTTTGAGGATTGGAGTTAGGGTTAGGGTTAGGCATAGGGTTAGGCTTATTGTTTGTGTTATGCTTAGGGTTAAGTTTGCGGTGAGCATGACGCTGAAGGTGAGGGTAATGCTTATGGTTAGTGTTAGGGTTAGTGTTATTCTTAGGGTTAGGGTTAGGGATACGGTGAGGATGAGGTTGAGGGTGAGGGTTAGGTTTAGGGTGCGGTTTCGGGATAGGTTTAGAGTAAGGGTTAGGGTGAGGGTGAGGTTTAGAATTAGAGTTATTGTTAGGGGGAGGGTTAGGGTTAGGGTTTGGGTTAGGGTGAGGGTGGGGGTGAGGATTAGGGTTAGGTTTAGGGTTAGGGTTAGGGTTAGGTTTTTAAGATAGGGTTAGGGTTAGGGTTACGGTGAGGGTTAGGGTTAGGGTTAGGCTTAGGGTTAGGCTGAGGGTGATAGTGGGTGTGAGGATTAGGGTTAGGGTTAGTGTTAGTGTTAGGGTTATTGTTAGTGTTATGGTTAGGGTTAAGTTTGCTGTGAGGGTGAGTCTTAGGGCGAGGGTTTTGGTTATGGTTATGGTTATGGTTAGGGTTAGAGGTATTGTTAGGGTTAGGGTTAGAGTTACCGTGAGGGTGAGGGTGAGGGTGAGGTTTAGGGTTCAGATTAGGGTTCGGGAAAGAGTGAAGGTTAGATTGAGGTTTAGGGTTAGGATTAGGGTAAGTGTGAGGGCTAGGGTTAGGGTTAGGGTGAGGGCTAGGGTTAGGGATAGGGTTTTGTTTTGGATTAGGGTTAGGGTGAGGGTGAGTGTGAGGTTTAGGGTTAGGGTTAGGCTTAGAGTTAGGGTGAGGGTTAGGGTTAGGGTTTGGGTTAGTGTGAGGGTGAGGCTGAGGATTAGGGTTAGGTTTAGGGTTAGGTTTAGGGTTAGGGTTAGTGTTAGGTTTAGGGTTAGGATTAGGGTTATGGTGAGGTTTAGGGTTAGAGTTAGGATTAGGCTTAGGGTTAGGATGAGGGTGAGGGTGGGTTTGAGGATTAGAGTTAGGGGTAGGTTTAGGCTTAGTGTTAGGTTTATTTTTAGTGTTATGCTTAGGGTTAAGTGAACATGAGGTGAGCATGAGGCTGAAGCTGAGGGTTATGGTAAGGGTTATGGTTAGGGTTAGTGTTAGTGTTATTCTTAGGGTTAGGGTTAGAGATATGGTGAGGATGAGGTTGAGGGTGAGGGTTAGGGTTAGGGTGCGGTTTAGGGATAGGTTTAGGGTAAGGGTTAGGGTGAGGGTGAGGTTTAGAATTAGAGTTATTGTTAGGGGGAGGGTTAGCGTTAGGGTTTGGGTTAGGGTGAGGGTGGGGCTGAGGATTAGGGTTAGGTTTAGGTTTAGGGTTAGGGTTAGGTTTTTAAGTTAGGGTTAGGGTTAGGGTTACGGTGAGGGTTAGGGTTAGGGTTAGGCTTAGGGTTAGGCTGAGGGTGAGGGTGGGTGTGAGGATTAGGGTTAGCGTAAGGGTTAGTGTTAGGGTTATTGTTAGTGTTATGGTTAGGGTTAAGTTTGCTGTGAGGGTGAGTCTGAGGTTGAGGGTTATGGTTATGGTTAGGGTTATTGTTAGAGTTAGGGTTAGAGTTATGGGGAGGGTGAGGGTGAGGGTGAGGGTTAGGGTTCGGGTTACGGTGAAAGTTAACTTACGGTTTAGGGTTAGGATTAGGGTAAGGGTGAGGGCTAGGGTTAGGGTTAGAGTTAGGGTTATGGGGAGGGATAGGGTTAGGTTTAGGGTTAGGTTTAGGGTTAGGGTTAGGATTACGGTGAGGGTTAGGGTTAGGATTAGGCTTAGGCTTACAGTTAGGCTGAGGTTGAGGCTGAGGGTGAGGGTTATGTTGATGGTTAGGGTTAGGATTAGGGTTAGGGTAAGTGTTATTGTTAGGGTTAGGGTTAGAGTTATTGTGAGGTTCAGGGTGAGGTTGAGGGTTAGGGTTAGGTTGAGGTTTAGGGTTAGGTTTAGTGTTAGGGATAATGTTAGGGTGAGGGTATCGGTAAGGTTAAAGTTGAGTGTTAGGCTGAGCATGAGGGTTACGGTAAGGGTGAGGGTTAGGCTTAGGGTGAGGGTTAGGGTTAGGGTTGGGGTGAGAGTTAGGGTTCGGGTTCAATTTAGGGTTAGGTTGAGGGTTAGGGTAAGGGTTAAGGTGACGGTGAGGGTTAGGGTTAGGTTGAGGGTTAGTGTTAGGATTAGGGTTAGTGTGAGGTGAAGGTTAAGGTTAGTGTTAGGGTGAGGGTTAGGATGAGGGTTAGGGATAGGATTAGGGTTAGGGTGAGGGCTAGTTTGAGGGTGAGGTTTAGGGTTAGGGTTAGGGTTCGGGTTAGGGTGAGGGTGAGGTTTACGGTTAGAGTTATGGTTAGGGTGAGACTGAAATTGAGGGTTAGGGTTAGGGTTAGTGTTAGAGTTAGGGTTAGGGTGAGGGTTAGGTTGAGGGTGAGGGTTAGGCTAAAGGTTAGGATTAGGATTAGCATAAGGTTTAGGGTGAGTGTGAGGGTTAGGGTTAGGGTTAGGCTTAGGGTTAGGCTGAGGGTGAGGTTGAGAGTGAGGGTTTGGGTTAGGTTTACTGTGAGAGTTAGGGTTCGGGTAAATTTAGGGTTAGGGTGAGGGTTAGGGTTAGGTTTATGGTGAGCTTGAGTTTTAGGGTAAGGTTGAGGCTTAGGGTTAGGATTATGTTTAGGGAAAGGGTTAAGGTTAGGGTTAGGGTGAGGTTAAGAATGAAGATTAGGAATAGGGTGAGGGCTAGGTTGAGGGTGAGCTTTAGGGTTAGTGTTAGATTAAGGTTTAGGGTTAGAGTTAGGGTTAGGGTGAGGGTTAGGTTGAGGGTTAGATTTACGGTGAGGGTGAGGGTTAGGGTTAGGGTGAGGATGATGGTAAGAGTAAAGGTGAGGTTTAGGCTGAGGTTGAGTGTTAGGGTGAAGGTTAGGGTTAGGTTTAGGGTTAGGGTAAGGGATAGGGTTAGGTTCAGGGTGAGTGTTAGATTGAGGATTAGGGTTACTGTTAGTGTGAGGTTTAGGGTGAGGATGTGGGTTAGGGTTAGGGTGAAGGTGAGGGTTAAAATTAGGGTTATGTTGAGGGCTAGGGTGAGGGTGAGTGTTAGTGTTAGGGTTAGGGTTATGGTGAGGTTTAGGATTAGGTTGAGGGTTAGCGTTAGTGTGAGGGTTAGTGTTCGGGTTAGGGTCAGTGTTAGGGTGAGGGTAAGTGTTAGGGTGAGGGTTAGGTTTAGGGTGAGGGTTATGGTTATGGTGAGGGTTAGGGTTAGGGTTATTGTTAGTGTTAGGGTTAGGGATACGGTTACGGTGAGTGTGAGGGTGAGAGTTAGGGTTATGTTTAGGGTGAAGTTTAGTGTTAGGGTTAGGGTTAGGGTTAAGGTGAGGGTGAGGTTTAGGGGTAGAGTTAGGTTTAGGGTGAGGGTTAGGGTCAAGGTTAGGGTTAGGGTGCGGGTTAGGGTGGTGTTGAAGGTAAGGGTAAATTTGAGGGTTAGGCTGAGGGTGAGGGTTACAGTAATGGTGAGGGTTAGGGTTAGGGTGAAGGTTAGTGTTAGGGTTAGAATGAGGGTGAGGTTTAGATTGAGGATTAGTGTTAGGGTTAGTGTGAGGTTTAGAGTGAGCTTGAGGGTTAGGGTTATTGTTAGGATGAGGTTTATGGTTAGGGTGAGGCTTAGGGTTAGTGTGAGCATTGGTGTTAGCGTTAGGGTTTATGTTATGGTGAGGGTAAGTGTTAGGGTGAGGGTTAGGTTTAGGGTGAGAGTTATGGTTAGGGTAAGTGTGAGGGTTAGGGTTAGGGTTATTGTTAGGGTTAGTGTTAGGGTTATGGTTAGTGTTAGTGTTAGTGTTAGGGTTAGGGTTAGGGTTAGGATGAGGTTTAGTTTTAGTCTTAGGATTAGATTTAAGGTTAGGTGAGAGTGAGATTTAGGGTTAGAGATAGGTTTAGTGCTAGTGTTAGTGTTAGGGTGAGGGTTAGGGTTAGGTTTAGGCTTAGGCTGAGGCTTGGGCTTAGGCCGAGCATGAGGGTTCGGGTTAGGGTTCGGGTTAGGGTTCGGGTTAGTGTGAAGTTTAGATTGAGGTTTAGGGTTAGGATTAGGGTAAGGGTGAGGGCTAGGTTTAGGGTTAGGGTATGGGCTAGGGTTAGGGATAGGGTTAGGTTTAGTATTAGGGTTAGGGTGAGGGTGAGTGTGAAGTTTAGGGTTAGGGTTAGGCTTAGAATTAGGGTGAGGGTTAGGGTTAGGGTTTGGGTTAGTGTGAGGGTGAGGCTGAGGATTAGGGTTAGTTTTAGGGTTAGGTTTAGGGTTAGAGTTAGGGTTAGGCTTAGGCTTAGGATGAGGGTGAGGGTGGGGTTGAGGATTAAAGTTAGGGTTTGGGTTAGTCTTAGGGTTAGGTTATGATTAGGGTTAAGTTTGCGGTGAGCATGAGGCTGAAGGTGAGGGTTATGGGTAGGGTTAGGGTTAGGGGGAGGGATAGGGTGAGGTTTAGGGTTAGGGTTAGTGTTAGGGTAAGTGTGAGGGTGAGGGTTAGGTTGAGCTTTAGGGATAGGGTTAGGTTTAGGATTAGGGTTAGGGTGAGACTGATTGTGAGGTTTAGGTTGAGGATTAGGCTTAGGCTTATGGTTAGGCTAAGAGTGAGGGTGGGGGTGAGGATTAGGGTTAGGGCTAGGCTATGGCTTAGGCTGAGGGTGAGGATGGATATGAGGATGATCGTTAGGATTAGGGTAAGGGTGAGGGCTCAGGTGAGGGTAAATGTTAGGGTCAGGCTTTGGCTTAGTCTTCCAGTTAGACTGAGGGTGAGTTTGAGGGTGAGGGTTAGGGTTAGCGTGATGGTTAGGTTTAATGTTAGGGTGAGGGTTAGAATGAGGTTTAGGGTTCGGTGAGGTTAGGGTGAGGATGATGGTAAGGGTAAAGGTGAGGTTTACGCTGAGGGTAAGGGTTAAGATGAGGGTGAGGGTTAAGGTAAGGGTGAGGGTTAGGGTTAGGGTGAGGCTGAGTGTGAGGTTTAGGGTGAGGATTAGGCTTAGGTTTACAGTTAGGCTAAGGGTGAGGGTGGGGGTGAGGGTGGGGGTGAGGATTAGGGTTATGGTGATGGTTAGGGTTAGGGTTAGTGTTATTGTTAGGGTTAGGGTTAGAGTTACGTTGAGTGTGAGGGTGCGGGTGAGGGTTAGGGTTAGGGTTAGGGTGGGGTTTAGGGTTGGGTTAGGATTATGGTTAGGGTGAGGGTGAGGTTTAGGGTTAGATATAGTGTTAGGGGTAGGGTTAGGGCGAGGGTCAGGGATAGGGTTATTGTTACTCTTAGGGTGAGTGTGAGGGTTAGGTTGAGGTTTAGGGTTATGGTTACGATTAGGGTTAGTGTGAGGGTTAATGTTATGGTTAGGGTTAGTTTTAGGGTGAGGGTGGTTGTTAGGGTTTGGGTTATTGTGAGGGTTATCGTTGGGATGAGGGTTAGGATAAGGGTTAGTGTTATTGTTAGGGTTAGGTTTAGTGTTTCGGTTACGGTGAGGGTGAGGGTTAGGGTTAGGTTCAGGGCGAGGTTTAGGGTTTGGTTTAGGGTTAGAGTGAGGGTTAGGGTGAGTGTGAGGATTAAGGTTAGAGTTAGGTTTAGGGTGAAGGTTAGGTTGACCTTTAGGGTTAGGGTTAGTGTTAGGGTTAGGGTTAGGCTGAGAGTTAGGGGGAGAGTTAGGATTACTGTTAGGTTTAGGTTTATGGTTAGGGTTATCTTTAGTGATAGGGTGAGGGTGAGGTTTAGAGTTTGAATTAGGGTTAGGGTGAGGCTGAGGCTGAGGGTGAGGGTTAGGATTAGGGTTAGCATTAGGATTAGGGTTTGGGTTAGGGTGAGTGTGAGGGTTAGGGTTAGGGTTAGTGTTAGCCTTAGGTTTAGGCTGAGGGTGAGGGTGAGGGTGAGGGTTAGGGTTAGTTTAAGGGTTAGGGTTAGGGTGAGGTTTAGTGTTAGACTTAGTGTTAGAGTTAGGGTTAGAGTGAGGGTGAGGTTTAGGGGTAAAGTTAGGGTTAGGGTGAAGGTTAGGTTGAGAGTTAGGGTTAGGGTTAGGGTTAGGATGGGGGTGAAGGTAAGGGTAAACGTGACAGTTAGGCTGAGTGTGAGGGTTATGGCAAGGGTGAGGATTAGGGTTAGGGTGAGAGTTAGGGTTAGGGTTAGTGTGGGATTTAGGGTTCGGGTTAAGTTTAGGGTTAGGGTTAGGGTTAGGCTAAGAGTTTCGGTGAGGGTGAGGGTTAGTGTCAGTTTGAGAGTTAGGGTTAGGATTAGGGATAGGGTGAGGGTTAGTGTTAGGGTTAGTGTTACGGTGAGGGTTAGGATGAGGGTTAGGGTTAGGATTAGGGTTAGGGTGAGGGCTAGTGGCAGGTGAGGTTTACGGTTAGTGTTAGGGTGAGGTTTACGGTTAGGGTTAGGGTTAACGTTAGGGTGAAGTTGAGTTTCGGGTTAGAGTTAGGGTTAGGGTGAGGCTGAGGTTGAGGGTTAGGGTTAGGGTGAGGTTTAGTGTTAGGATTAGTGTTAGAGTTAGGGTTAGAGCAAGGGTTAGGTTGGGAGTGAGGGTTAGGCTTACCTTTAGGAATAGGTTTAGGCTGAGGGTGTGGGTGAGTTTGAGGGTTATGGTTAGGTTGAGGGTTCGGCTTAGGTTGAGGGTTAGGTTTAGGATTAGGGTTAGGGTGAGGGTTAAGTTTAGGGTTAGGGTGAGGGTAAGAATGAGGATTAGGGTTAGGATTAGGGTTATGGTGAGGGCTAGGGTGAACGTGAGGGTTAAGGTTAGTGTTAGATTAAGGTTTAGGGTTAGGGATAGCTATAGGGTGAGGGTTCGGTTGAGGTTAGGGTTACAGTGAGTGTGAGGGTTAGTGTTAGGGTGAGGGTTAGGGTTAGGATTAGGGTTAGGTGAGAGTGAATGTTAGGATTAGGGTTAGGTTTAGGGTTAGGGTTAGGTTTAGGGTTAGGGTGAGGGTTAGGGTTAGGATGATGGTAAGGGTAAAGGTGAGGTTTAGGGTGAGGCTGAGGGTTAAGATAAGGGTGAGGGTTAGGTTGAGGCTTAGGTTTAGAGTAAGGGGTAGGATTAGGGTCAGGGTGATTGTTAGATTGAGGATTAGGTTTAGGGTTAGTGTGAACTTTAGAGTGAGGATGAGGGTTAGGGTTAGGGTGAGGGTGAGGGTTAGAATTAGGTTTAGGGTGCGGGCTAGGGTGAGGGTGAGGGTTAGGGTAAGGGTTAGGCTTAGGCTTAGGATTAGGCTGAGCGTGAGATTGAGGGTGAGGGTTAGGGTTAGTGTGATGGTTAAGTTTACAGTTAGGGTTAGGGTTAAAATGAGGTTTAGGGTTAGGGTGAGGTTTAGGATGAAGTTTAGTTTTAGGGTTAAGGTTAGACTTAGGGTTATGGTGAGGGTGAGGTTCTGGGGTACAGTTAGGGTTAGGATGAGGGTTACGGTTAGGGTGCAGGTTAGCCTGAGGGTGACGGTTAGGTAAAGGTGAGGGTTAGGCTGAGGGTGAGGGTTCCGGTAAGGGTGAAGTTTAGGGTTAGGGTGAGGGTTAGTGTTAACATTAAGGTGAGGGTGAGGGTTAGATTGAGGATTAGTGTTAGGGTTAGTGTGAGGTTTAGGGTGAGGATGAGGGTTAGGGTTAGGGTGAAGGCTAGGGGAGTGTGAGGGTTCGGGTTAGGGTTAGGGTGAGGGTAAGTGTTAGGGTGAGGGTTAAGGTTAGAGTGAGGTTTATGATTAGGGTGAGGGTTAGGGTTAGGGTTAGGTTTATTGTTAGGTTGAGGGGTAGGGTTACTGTTACTGTGAGGGTAAGCATGAGGATTATGGTTAGGGTTAGGATGAGGTTTAGGTTTAGGGTTAGGGTTAGAGTCAGGGTTAGGGTGAGGGTTAGGCTTAGGCTTAGGCTTAGGCTTAGGCTTTGGCCGAGCATGAGGTTGAAGGTTCGGGTTCGAGTTCGGGTTTGGTTTAGGATTAGGTTTAGGGTTAGGTTGAGAATTAGGTTGAGGTTTAGGGTTAGGATAAGTTTAAGGGTGAGGGCTAGGCTGAGGTTTAGGGTGAGGGTTAGGCTTAGGGATAGGGTTATGTTTAGGATTAGGGTTTGGGTGGGGATGAGTGTGAGGGTTAGGATTAGGGTTAGGATTAGGGTTAGGGTTAGGCTTAGAGTTAGGATGAGTGTTAGGGTTAGGGTTTGGGTTAGGGTGAGGTTGAGCCTGAGGATTAGGGTTAGGTTTAGGCTTACTGTTAGTGTTAGGGATAGGTTTAGGGTGAGGGTGAGGTTTAGATGTAGGGTTTGGGGGTGGGTTAGGGTGAGGGTTAGGGTTAGGGTTAGTGTTTGGTTTAGGTTGAGGGTGAGTGTTAGATTGAGGTTTAGTGTTAGGTTTAGGGTTAGGGTCAGTGTGAGGGTTAGTGTTAGTGTTAGGGTTAGTGTTAGGGTGAGGGTAAGTGTTTGGGTGAGGTTATGGGTTAGGGTGACGGTTATGGATAGGGTGAGGTTTAGAGTTAGGGTTAGAGTTATTGTTAGGTTTAGGTTTAGGGTTACGGTTACGGTGAGGGTGAGTGTGAGGGTTAGGGTTAGTGTTAGGTTGAGGTTTAGGGTTTGGGTTAGGGTTAGAGTTAGGGTTAGGGTGAGGGTGAGGTTTAGTGTAAGAGTTAAGGTTAGGGTGACGGTTAGGGTTAGTTTAGGGTGAGAGTTAAAGGGAGGGTAAGGCTTAGTGTTAGGTTTAGGGATAGGATTAGGGTTAGGGTTAGGGTGAGGGTCCGTGTGTTTGTTAGGGTTAGTTCTGGGTTTAGGCTTAGGTTTAGGCTGAAGGTGAGGGTGATGGTTAGAGTTAGGGTTAGGGTTAGTGTTAGGGTTAGGGGGAGGGTTAGGATGAGGGTTAAGGTTAGGATTAGGGTTAGGGCAAGGGCTAGGGTGAGGTTGAGGTTTAGGGTTAGAGTTAGGTTGAGGTTTATGGTTAGGGTAAGGGTAAAGGTGAGGGTGAGGTTTAGGGTTAAAGTTAGGGTTAGGGTGAGGCTGAGGGTGAGAGTTAGGGTTAGGTTTAGTGTTAGGTTTAGGGTTAGGGTTAGGGTGAGGGTTAGGGTGAGTGTTAGGGTTAGGTTTAGGGTTAGGTTTAGGCTGAGGGTGAGGGTGAGGGTGAGGGTTTGGGTGAGGATAAGGGTTAGGGTTAGGATGAGGGCTAGGGTTGGGTGAGGGTTAGGGATAGGGTTATCGTGAGGTTTAGGGTTAGGGTGATGGTTAGGGTTAGTGTGAGGGTTAGTGTTAGGGTTAGGGTTATTGTTAGGGTTGGGGTAAGTGTTAGGGTGAGGTTTAGGGTTAGGGTGATGGTTATAGTTAGGGTGAGGGTTAGGATTATGGTTAAGGTTATTGTTAGGGTTAGGGTTAGGATTATGGTGAGTGTGAGGGTGAGGGTTACGGTTAGGGTTAGGATGAGGTTTAAGTTTAGGGTTAAGGATAGAATTAGGGTTCGGGGGACAGTGAGGTTTAGGGTTAGAGTTAGGGTTTTTGATAGTTTTAGGATTAGGGTGAGGGTTATAGTTAGGCTTAGGCTTAGGCTTAGGCTTAGGCTGAGCATGAGAGTGAGGGTTAGGGTTAGGGTGATGGTTCTGGTTAGGATTATTGTTATTGTTAGGGTTAGGGTTAGAGTTACAGTGAGGGTGAGGTGCAGGTGAGGGTTAGGGTTAGGGTTAGGGTGGGGTTTACCGTTAGGGTTAGGGTTAGGGTTAGGTTGAGGGTGAGGTTTAGGGTTAGATTTAGGGTTAGTGTTAAGGTGAGGTTTAGTGTTAGGGTTAGGGTTAGGGTGAGGCTGAGGGTTAGGGTTAGGGTTAGGGTTAGGTTTAGGGTTAGATTTAGGGTTAGGGTGAGGGTGAAGTTGAATGTGAGGGTTAGGCTTAGGGTTAGGATTAGGTTTAGGATATGTGTTAGGGTGAGTGTGAGCGATATGTTTAGGGTTAGGGTTAGGCTTAGGGTTAGACTGAGGGTGAGGGCTGGGGTGAGGGTTAGGTTAAGGTTGAGTGTGAGGGTTAGGGTTAGGGTGAGGGTTAGGGTTAGGGTTACGGTGAGCGTGAGGGTTAGGGTAGGTTGAGAGTTAGGGTTAGTGTTAGAGTTAGGGTGAGGGTTCAGGTTAGGGTTAGGGTGAGTGTAAGGATGAGGATTAGGGTTAGGATTAGGGTTATGGTGAGGGCTAGGGTGAGGTTGAGGGTTAGGGTTCGTGTAAGATTAAGGTTTAGGTTTAGGGTTAGGGTTAGGGTGAGGATTAGGTTCAGGATTATGGTTACAGTGAGGGTGAGGATAAGGGTTAGGGTTAGGGTTAGGGTTAGGATTAAGGTTAGCTTGAGGGTGAGTATTAGCATTAGTGTTAGGGTTAGGTTTAGGGTTAGGATTAGTGTTATTGTTAGGGTTAGGGTTAGAGTTATTGTGAGGGTGAGGGTGTGGGTGGGGGTTAGGGTTAATGTTAGGTTGAGGTTTAGGGTTAGAGATTAGGATTAGGGTAAGTGTGAGGGTGAGGTTTAGGGTTAGATTTAGGGTTAGTTGGAGGATTAGGTCGAGGGTGAGGGTTAGGTTTAATTTTAGTATTAAGGTTAGGGTGAGGGTTAGGTTGAGGTTTAGGCTTACCGTTAGGGTTAGGGTTAGGATTAGGGTTAGGGTGAGGGTGAGTGTGAGCGTTAGGGTTAGGGTTAGGCTTAAGCTTAGAGTTAGGCTGAGAGTGAGGGTGGGGGTGAGGATTAGGTTTAGGGTGATGGTTAGGGTTAGGGTTAGGGTGAGGGTTAGAATGAGGGTTAGGATTAGGATTAGGTTGAGGGTGAGGGCTAGGCTGAGGGTGAGGGTTAAGGTAAGGGTTAGGCTTAGGATAAGGTTTAGGCTCAGCTTGAGGTTGAGGGTGAAGGTTATGTTTAGTATGATGGTTAGGTTTACAGTTAGGGTGATGTTTAGGATGAGGCTTAGGGTTAAGGTGTGGGTTAGGGTGAGGTTTAGTGTTTGGGTTAGGGTTAGACTTAGGGTTATGGTGAGCTTGAGGTTCTGGGATACAATTAGGGTTAGGATGAGGGTTAGGGTTAGGGTGCAGGTTAGCCTGGGGTTGACCATAAGGGTAAAGGTGAGGGTTAGGATGAGGGTGAGGGTTTCCCTATGGGTGAGGGTTAGGGTTAGGGTGAGGGTTAGTGTTAGCATTAGATTGAGGGTGAGGGTTAGATTGAGGATTAGTGTTAGGGTTAGTGTGAGGTTTAGGGTGATGATGAAGGTTAGGTTTAGGATGAAGGCTAGGGTGAGTGTGAGGGTTAGGGTTAGGGTTAGGGTGAGGGTAGGTGTTAGGGTGAGGGTTAAGGTTAGGGTGAGGGTTATGGTTAGGGTGAGGGTTAGGGTTAGGGTTAGTTTTATTGTTAGGTTTAGGGGTAGGGTTACGGTTACTGTGAGGGTGAGGGTGAGGATTAGGGTTAGGCTTAGGCTTAGGCTTATGCTTAGGCCGAGCATGAGTTTGAGGGTTCGGGTTCGTGTTGGGATGAGGGTTAGGTTTAGGTTTAGGGGTAGGTTGGGAGTTAGGTTGAGGTTAAGGTTTAGGATAAGATTAAGAGTGAGGGCTAGGCTGAGGGTTAGGGTGAGGGTTTGGGTTTGGGATAGGGTTAGGTTTAGGATTAGGGTTAGGGTGAGGGTGAGTGTGAGGGTTAGGATTAGGGTTAGGGTTAGGCTTAGAGTTAGGATGAGTGTTAGGGTTAGGGTTTGGGTTAGGGTGATGTTGAGGCTGAGGATTAGTGTTAGGTTTAGGGTTAGGTTTAGGGTTAGTGTTAGTGTTAGGGTTAGGTTTATGGTTAGGGTTAGGGTGAGGGAGAGGTTTAGATATAGGGTTAGGGGGAGGGTTAGGGTTAGGTTTAGTGTTAGGTTTAGGTTGAGTGTGAGGGTTAGGTTGAGGTTTAGGGTTAGGGTTAGGTTTAGGGTCAGTGTGATGGTTAGTGTTAGTGTTAGGTTTAGTGTTAGGGTGAGGGTAAGAATTAGGGTGAGGTTATGGGTTAGGGTGATGGTTATGTTTAGGGTGAGGGTTAGGGTTAGGGTTAGGGTTATTGTTAGGTTTAAGTTTAGGGTTACGGTTACGGTGAGTGTGAGTGTGAGGGTTAGGGTTAGGTTGAGGTTTAGGGTTTGGGTTAGGGTTAGAGTTAGGGTAAGGGTGAGGCTGAAGTTTAGGGTTAGAGTTAGGGTTAGGGTGACGGTTAGGGTTAGGGTTAGGGTGAGAGTTAGGGGGAGGGTAAGGGTTAGTGTTAGGGTTAGGGATAGGATTAGGGTTAGGGTTAGGGTGAGGGTCAGTGTGTTTTTTAGGGTTAGGTCTAGGGTTAGGCTTAGATTTAGGCTGAGGGGGAGGTTGATGGTTATGTTAGGGTTAGGGTTAGGGGGAGGGTTAGGATGATGGTTAGGGTTAGGATTAGGGTTAGGGCAAGGCCTAGGGTGAGGGTGAGGTTTAGCGTGAGAGTTAAGGTGAGATTTATGGTTAGGGTTAAGGTTAGGGTGAGGGTGAGGTTTAGGGTTAGAGTTAGGGTTAGCGTGAGGCTGAGGGTGAGGGTTAGGGTTAGGCTTAGTGTTAGGTTTAGTGTTAGGGTTAGGGTGAGGTTTAGGGTGAGGGTTATGGTTAGATTTAGGATTAGGGTTAGGCTGAAGGTTAGGGTGAGGGTGAGGGTTAGGGTGAGGATAAGGGTTAGGTTTAGGGTGAGGGCTAGGTTTTGGTGAGGTTTAGGAACAGGGTTAGCGTGAGGTTTAGGGTTAGGTTTATTTTTAGGGTTAGGCTAAGTGTTAGGGTTAGTGTTAGGTTGAGGGTGAGGTTTAGGGTTAGATTTAGGGTGAGGGTTAATGTTAGCGTTAGGTTCAGTTTTAGGGTGAGTCTAAGGGTTATGGTGAGGTTTTGGGTTAGGGTTAGGTTTATGGTTAAGCTGAGGGTTAGGAATCGGTTTAGAGTTATTGTTAGGGTTCGGTTTAAGTTTACGGTTACAGTGAGGGTGAGGATGAGGGTTAGGGTTAGGCTCAGGGTGAGGTTTAGTGTGAGGGTGAGGTTTAGGGTTAGAGTCAGTGTGAGGGATAGTTTGAGGGTTTAGGTTAGGGTTAGTGTTAGTGTTAGGGTTAGGGTGAGAGTTAGGGGGAGGTTTAGGGTTAGGGTTAAGTTTAAGATTAGGTTAAGAATGAGGCTGAGTGTGTGTGTTAGGGTTTGGTTTAGGGTTAGGCTTAGGGTTAGGCTGAGGGTGAGGTTGAGGGTGAGGGTTAGGGTTAGGTTTAGGGTTAAGATTAGGGTTAGGGGGAGGGATAGGATGAGGGTTAAGGTTAGGATTAGGGTTAGGGTGAGGGCTAGGGTGACGGTAAGGTTTAGGGTTAGGGTTAGGGTGAGGGTTAGGGTTTTGTTTAGGGTGAGTGTTAGGGTTTGGGTTAAGTTTAGGTTTAGGGTGAGCGTTAGGGTAAGGGTTACAGTGAGGGTGAGGTTTAGGGTTAGGTTGAGGGTTAAGGTTAGGATTAGGGATAGTGTGAGGGTGTGGGTGAGGGTTGGGGTTTGGTTTAGGGTGAGGTTTAAGATGAGGGTTAGGGTTAAGATTAGGGTAAGGGTGAGGGCTAGGGTGAGGGTGAGGGTTAGGGTAAGTGTAAGGCTTCGTCTTAGTGTTAGGTTGAGTGTGAGGTTGAGGGTGAGAGTTAGAATTAGGGTAATGGTTAAGTTTACACTTAGTGTTAGAGTTAGTATGAGGTTTAGGCTTAGGGGGATTTTTAGGGTGAGGATGATGGTAAGGGTAATGGTGAGGTTTAGGCTGAGGGTGAGGGTTAAGATAAGGGTGAGCGTTAGGGTTAGGTTTAGGGTTAGATTAAGGGCTAGGGTTAGTGTTAGGGTGAGGGTTAGATTGAGGATTAGGGTTAGGGTTAGTGTGAGGTTTAGAGTAAGGATGAGGGTTAGGGTGATGGTTATGCTTAGGGTGAGAGTTATGGTTAGGTTGAGGGTTAGGGTTAGCATTAGGGTGAGGTTTAGTGTTAGGGTTAGGTTTAGAGTTAGGGTTAGGGTGAGGGTGAGGTTTAGGGTGGAGTTAGGGTTAGGGTGAGGGTTAGGATGAGGGTTACTGTTAGTGTTAGTGTTAGTGTGAGAGTTAGGGGCAGGGTTAGGGTTAGGGTTAAGTTTAAGATTAGGGTTAGGATGAGGGTGAGTGTGTGTGTTAGGGTTTGGTTTAGGGTTAGGCTTAGGGTTAGGCTGAGGGTGAGGTTGAGGTTGAGGGTTAGGGTTAGGATTAGGGTTAGGGGGATGGTTAGGATGAGGGTTAAGGTTAGGATTAGGGTTAGGGTGAGGGCTATGGTGAGGGTAAGATTTAGGGTTAGGGTTAGGGTGAGGGTTAGGGTTTTGTTTAGGGTGAGCGTTAGGGTTCGGGTTAAGTTTAGGGTTAGGGCGAGCGTTAGTGTTCGGGTGACAGTGAGGGTGAGGTTTAGGGTTAGGTTGAGGGTTAGGGTTAGGATTAGGGTTAGTGTGAGGGTGTGGGTGAGGGTTAGGGTTAGGGTTAGGGTGAGGGTTAGGGTTAAGATTAGGGTTAGGGTGAGGGCTAGGGTGAGGGTGAGAGTTAGGGTAAGTGTAAGGCTTAGTCTTAGTGTTAGGCTGAGTGTGAGGTTGAGGGTGAGGGTTAGGGTTAGTGTGATGGTTAGGTTTACAGTTAGTGTTAGAGTTAGTATGAGGTTTAGGGTTAGGGGGATTTTTATGCTGAGGATGATGGTAAGGATAATGGTGAGGTTTAGGCTGAGGGTGAGGGTTAAGATAAGGGTGAGCGTTAGGGTTAGGTTTAGGGTTAGATTAAGGGCTAGGGTTAGTGTTAGGGTGAGGGTTAGATTGAGGATTAGGGTTAGGGTTAGTTTGAGGTTTAGAGTGAGGATCAGGGTTAGGGTGAGGATTAGGGTTAGCGTGAGAGTTATGGTTAGGTTGAGGGTTAGGGTTAGGGTTAGGGTGAGGGTGAGTATTAGATTGAGGATTAGTGTTAGGTTTAGTGTGAAGTTTAGGGTGAGGATGAGCTTTCGGGTTGAGGGCGAGGTCTAGGGAGAGTTTGAAGTTTAGGGTTAGTGTTAGGGTGAGGGTAAGGGTTAGGGTGAGGGTTAGGGTTAGGGTGAGGGTTATGTTTAGGGTGAAGGTTAGGGTTAGTGTTAGGGTTATTGTTAGTGTTAGGGTTAGGGTTAAGGTTATGGTGAGCGTGAGGTTAAGGGTTAGGGTTAGGTCTAGGATGAGGTTTAGGGATAGGGTTAGGGTTAGGGTTAGGGTCAGAGTGAGGTTCAGTGTTAGATTTAGGGTTAAGGTGAGGCTGAGTATGAGGGTTAGGGTTAGGAATAATGTTAGGGTTAGGCTTAAGTTGAGGGTTAGGTTGAGGGTGAGGGTTAGGGTTAGGATTAGGAGTAGGATTAGGGTTAATGTTAGGGTGAGCCTGAGGGTTAGGGTTAGGGACAGGCTTAGGGTTAAGCTGAGGTTGAGGGTGAGGGTTAGGGTTAGGGTGAGGTTTAGGGTTAGGGTTAGGGTGAGTGTGAGGGTTATTGTTAGGTTTAGGCTTAGGATTAGGCTCAGAGTTAGGGTGTGGATTAGGGTTAGGGTTAGTGTTAGGGTGAGGTTTAGGGTTTGGGTTAGGGTTAGAGTTAGGGTTAGGGTGAGGGTGAGTTTTAGGGTTAGAGTTAGGGTTACGGTGAGGTTTAGGTTGAGGGTTATGTTAAGGGTTAGTTTTAGGGTTAGGGTTAGGGTGAGAGTTAAGGGAAGGGTTAGGGTTAGGGTAAGGGTTAGGGATAGGATTAGGGTTAGAGTGAGGGGGAGTTGTGTGTTAGGTTTAGGTTTAGGGATAGGCTTAGGGTTAGGCTGAGGGTGAGGTTGAGGGTGATGGTTAGGGTTAGGGGGAGGGTTAGGATGAGGGTTAGGGTTAGGATTAGGGTTAGGGTAAGGTCTAGGGTGAGTGTGAGGGTGAGGTTTAAGGTTATGGTTAGGGTTAGCGTTAGGGTGAGGGTGAGGTTTAGGGTTAGATTTAGGGTTAGGCTGAGGCTGAGGGTGAGGGTTAGAGTTAGGATTAGGATTAGGTTTAGGGTAAGGGATAGGGTGAGTGTTAGGGTTAGGGTTATGCTTAGGGTCAGGCTGAAGATGAGGGTGAGGGTGAGGGTGAGGGTTAGGGTTAGTGTTAGATGAGAGTTAGGGTTCATTTATGTTTAGGGTTAGGTTGAGAGTTAGAGTTACGGGGAGCGTGAGGTTTAGGGTTTTTTTGAGGGTTATGGTTAGGGTTAGGGAGAGGGTTAAGGTTATGGTTAGGGTGAGGGTAAGGATGAGGATTAGGTTTAGCATTTGTGTTAGGGTGAGGGCTAGGTTGAGGGTGAGGGTTAGTGTTAGTGTTAGGTTAAGGTTTAGGGTTAGGGTGAGGGTTAGTGTGAGAGTTAGTTTGAGGGTTAGGGTTACTGTGAGGGTGAGATTTAGGGTTAGCTTGAGGGTTAGGGTTAGGATTAGGGTTAGCAAGAGGGTGATGGTTAGGATTACAGTTAGGGTTAGGGTTAGGGTTAGGTTTAGGGTTAGGATTAGTGTTATTGTTAGGGTTAGGGTTAGAGTTATGGTGAGGGTGAGGGTGAGGGTGAGGGTGAGGGTTAGGGTTAGTGTTAGGGTGAGGTTTAGGGTTAGGGTTGGGGTGAGGTTTAGGTTTAGGGTGAGGGTGAGGTTTAGGGTTAGATTTAGTGTTAGTTGGAGGGTTAGGTCGAGGGTTATGGTTAGGGTTAGTTTTAGGCTTAAAGTTAGAATGAGGGTTAGGTTGAGGTTTAGGGATAGGGTTAGGATTAGGGTGAGGGTGAGGGTGAGGTTGAGGGTTAGCGTTAGGCTTATGCTTAGGATTAGGGTTAGGCTGAGTGTGAGGTTGAGGGTGAGGGTTAGGGTTAGGGTGATGGTTAGGTTTACGGTTAGGGTGAGGGTTAGGATGAGGTTTAGCTTGAGGGTGAGGGTTAGGGTGATGATGATGGTAAGGGTAAAGATGAGGTTTAGGCTGAGGTTGAGGGTTAAGATAAGGGTGAGGGTTAGGGTTAGGTTTAGGGTTAGGGTAAGGATTAGGGTTAGGTTAGGGTTAGCTTGAGGGTTAGATTGAGGAGTAGGGTTAGGGTTAGTGTGAGGTTTAGGGTGAGGATCAGGGTTAGGGTTAGAGTTAGGGTGAGGTTTAGGGTTTGGATCAGGGTTAGAGTTAGGGTTAGGGTGAGGGTGAGGTTTAAGGTTAGAGTTAGGGTTAAGGTGAGGTTTAGGTTGAGGGTTATGGTAAGGGTTACTTTTAGGGTTAGGGTTAGGGTGAGATTTAGGGGAAGGGTTAGGATTAGGGTTAGGGTTAGGTATAGGATTAAGGTTAGAGTGAGGGGGAGTGTGTGTGTTAGGTTTAGGTTTAGGAATAGGCTTAGGGTTAGGCTGAGGGTGAGGGTGAGGGTGAGGGTTAGGGTTAGGGTGAGGGTTAGGATGAGGATTAGGTTTAGGTTTAGGGTGAGGTTTATGGTTAGGGTTATGGTTAGGGTTATGGTTATGGTGAGGGTGAGGTTAAGGGTTAGGGTTAGGTCTAGGATGAGGTTTAGGGATAGGGTTACTGTTAGGGTTAGGGTCAGGGTGAGGTTCAGTGTTAGAGTTAGGGTTAGGTTGAGGCTGAGGGTGAGGGTTAGGGTTAGGATTAATGTTAGGGTTAGGCTTAAGGTGAGTGTTAGGTTGAGGGTGAGGGTTAGGTTTAGGATTAGGAGTAGGATTAGGGTTAATGTTAGGGTGAGCCTGAGGGTTACGGTTAGGGACAGGCTTAGGGTTAAGCTGAGGTTGAGGGTGAGGGTTAGGGTTAGGGTGAGGTTTAGGGTTAGGGTTAGGGTGAGTGTGATGGTTAAGGTTAGGTTTAGGCTTAGGATTAGGCTGAGAGTTAGGGTGTGGATTAGGGTTAAGGTTAGTGTTAGATTGAGGTTTAGGGTTTGGGTTAGGGTTAGAGTTAGGGTTAGGGTGAGGGCGAGTTTTAGGGTTAGAGTTAGGGTTAAGGTGAGGTTTAGGTGAGGGTTATGGTAAGGGTTAGTTTTAGGGTTAGGGTTAGGGTGAGAGTTAAGGGAAGGGTTAGGGTTAGGGTTAGGGTTAGGGATAGGATTAGGGTTAGAGTGAGGGGGAGTTGTGTGTTAGGTTTAGGTTTAGGGATAGGCTTAGGGTTAGGCTGAGGGTGAGGTTGAGGATGATGGTTAGGGTTAGGGGGAGGGTTAGGATGAGGGTTAGGGTTAGGATTAGGGTTAGGGTAAGGTCTAGGGTGAGTGTGAGGTTGAGGTTTAAGGTTATGGTTAGGGTTAGCGTTAGGGTGAGGGTGAGGTTTAGGGTTAGATTTAGGGTTAGGCTGAGGCTGAGGGTGAGGGTTAGATTTAGGGTTAGGATTAGGTTTAGGGTAAGGGTTAGGGTGAGTGTGAGGGATACGGTTATGCTTAGGGTCAGGCTGAAGGTGAGGGTGAGGGTGAGGGTTAGGGTTAGGGTTAGAGTGAGAGTTAGGGTTCATTTATGTTTAGGGTTAGGGTGAGGGTTAGAGTTACGGGGAGCGTGAGGTTTAGGGTTTTTTTGAGGGTTATGGTTAGGGTTAGGGATAGGATTAAGGTTATGGTTAGGGTGAGGGTAAGGATGAGGATTAGGTTTAGCATTAGTGTTAGGGTGAGGGCTAGGTTGAGGGTGAGGGTTAGGGTTAGTGTTAGGTTAAGGTTTAGGGTTAGGGTTAGGGTTAGGGTTAGGGTTAGTGTGAGGGTGAGGGTGAGGTTGAGGGTTAGGCTTAGGCTTAGGCTTAGGCTTAGGGTTAGGCTGAGCGTGAGGTTGAGGGTGAGGATTAGGGTTATGGTGATGGTTAGGTTTATGGTTAGGGTGAGCGTTAGGATGAGGTTTAGCATTAGGGTGAGGGTTAGGGTGATGATGATGGTAAGGGTAAAGATGAGGTTTAGGCTGAGGTTGAGGGTTAAGATAAGGGTGAGGGTTAGGGTTAGGTTTAGGGTTAGGGTAAGGGTTAAGGTTACGTTTAGAGTTAGGGTGAGGTTTAGATTGAGGATTAGGGTAGGTTTATTGTGAGGTTTAGGGTGAGGATGAGGGTTAGGGTTAGGGTCAGGGTGAGGTTTAGGATTAGGGTGAGGGTTAGGGTTAGTGTGAGGGTTAGTGTTAGGGTTATGGTTAGTGTTAGGGTGAGGGTAAATGTTAGGTTGAGTGTTAGGTTTAGGGTGAGGGTTATGGTTAGTGTGAGGGTGAGGGTTAGGATTAGGGTTAGAGTGAGGTTTAGTGTTAGGGTTAGGGTAAGTGTTAGGGTTAGGGAGAGGGTGAGTTATAGGGGTACATTTAGGGTTAGGGTGAGGGTTAGGGTTAGGGTGCTGGTTAACGTGGGGGTGACGGTAAAGGTAAAGGTGAGGGTTAGGCTGAGGCTGAGGGTTACGGTAAGGGTGAGTGTTAGGGTAAAGGTGAGGGTTAGTGCTAGCCTTAGGGTGAGGTTGGGGGTTCTATTGAGGATTAGTGTTAGGGTTAGTTTGAGATTTATGGTGAAGATGAGGGTTGGGGTTACCCTGAACTCTAGTGTGAGGGTGAGGGTTAGGGTTAGTGTTAGGGTGAGGTTTAGGGTTAGGGTGATGTTTAGGGTTATTGTGAGAGTTATTGATAGGATTAGGTTTAGTGTTAGGGTGAGGGTAAGTGTTAGGGTGAGGTTTAGGGTTAGGGTGAGGGTTATGGTTAGAGTGAGGGTTAGGGTTAGGATTAGATTAAGGGTGAGGGCTAGGTTAAGGGTTAGGCTGATGGTTAGGGTTAGGGATAGGGATAGCTTTAGGATTAGGGTTAGGGTGAGGGTTAGGACTAGGGTTATGGTTAAGCTTAGAGTTAGGATGAGGTTTAGGGTTAGGGTTTGGGTTAGGGTGAGGGTGAGGCTGAGGATTAGGGTTAGGTTTATGGTTAGGTTTGGGTTAGGTTTAGCGTTAGTGTTAGTGTTAGGGTTAGTGTTAGGGATCCAGTGAGGGTTGGTGTTAGGGTTAGGGTTAGGTTTAGGCTTAAAGTTAGGGTGAAGGTTAGAATGAAGTTTAGGTTTACGATTAGGGTTAGGGTCAGGGCTAGGGTGAAGGTGAGGATTAGGGTTAGTGTTACAGTAAGATTTAGGGTTAGTGTTAGAGTTAGGGTGAGGGTTAGGATGAGCATTAGGGTTACAGTGAGGATGAGGGTGAGGGTGAGGGTGAGGGTTAGGGTTACGGTGAGCGTGAGGGTTAGGGTTAGGTTGAGGGTTAGGTTTAGGGTTAGGTTTAGAGTGAAGGTTACGGTTAGGGATAGGGTGAGGGTAAGCATAAGGATTAGGGTAAGGATTAGGGTTAAGGTGAGGGCTAGGTTGAGGGTGAGGGTTAGGGTTAGTGTTATATTAAGGTTTATGGTTAGGTTTAGGGTTAGGGTGAGGGTTAGGGTTAGGGTTAGGGTGAGGTTTAGTGTTAGGGTTAGGGTTAGAGTTATGGTTAGGGTGAGGGTGAGATTTAGAGTTAGAGTTAGTTTTAGGATGAGGGTTAGGGTGAGTGTTAGTGTTAGGGTGAGGGTTAGGGTAGGGGTGACGCTAAGGCTAAATGTGAGGGTGAGGCTGAGGGTGATGGTTACAGTAAGGTTGAGGGTTAGGGTTAGGGTGAGGGTTAGAGTTAGGGTTAGGGTGAGAGTTAGGGTTCGGGTAAAGTTTAGGGTTAGGGTGAGGGTTAGAGGAAGGGTTATGGTGAGGGTGAGGGTTAGGGTTAGGTTGAGGTTTAGGTTTAGGATTAGGGTTAGGGTGAGGGTGAGGGTTAGTGTTAGTGTTAGCGTGAGGGTACGTGTTAAGTTGAGGGTTAGGGTTAGGTTGAGGGTTATGTTTAGGTTGAGGGGTAAAGTTAGGGTTAGGGTTAATGTTAGGGTTAGGGTTAGGGTTATCATTATGGTGAGGGTGAGGGTGAGGGTTAGGGTTAGGTTTAGGCTGAGTGTGAGTGTGCGGGTGAGGATTAGAGTCAGGGATAGGGTTAGGGTTATTAGTGTTATAGTTAGGATTAAGTTTGCAGTGAGGGTGAGGCTGAGGGTGAGGGTTATGGATAGTGTTAGTATTAGGGTTAAGTTAATGTTATTGTTAGGGTTAGGGTTAGAGTTACAGTGAGGTTGAGGTTGAGGGTTAGGTTTAGGGTGAGGTTTAGGTTTAGAGTTAGGGTTAGGGTTAGGGTGAGGGTGAGGTTTAGTGTTAGGGTTAGGGTTAGGGGGAGGGTTAGAGTGAGGTTTAGGGTTAGTTTTAGGGTTAAGGTGAAGGTGTGTGTTAGGTTGAGTTTTAGGGATAGGCTTAGGGTTAGGATTAGGGGTAGGGTGAGCGTGAGTATGAGGGTTAGGGTGAGGGTTAGGCTTAGGCTTAGGGATAGGCTGAGGGTGAGGGTGGGGGTGAGAATTAAGGTTAGGGTGATAGATAGGGTTAGGGTTAGTGTTATTGTTAGGGTTAAGGTTCATGTTAGGGGGAAGATGAAAGTACGGGTGAAGGTTAGGGTGAGGGTTAGGGTGAGGGTTAGGATGAGGGTGAGGATTAGGGTTAGGTGAGGTTTAGGGTGACTTTTAGGATTAGTGTGAGGTTTAGGGTTAGTGTGAGGGTAAGTGTTAGGGTTAGGGTTAGTGTTGGGGTGAGGGTGTTAGGGTGAGGGTTAGGTTTAGGGTGAGTGTTATGTTTAGCGTGAGGGTTTGGATTAGTTTTAGGGTTACTGTTAGGTTTAGGGTTAGGGTTACAGTTACGGTGAGGGTGAGCGTTAAGGTTAGGGTTACAGTGAGGTTTAGTGTTAGGGTTAGGGTTAGAGTAAGTGTTAGGTTGAGGGTGAGGTTTAGGGGTACAGTTTTAGTTAGGGGGAGGGTTAGGTTTATGGTGCGGGTTAGCGTGGGGGTGACGGTAACGGTAAAGGTGACGGTTAGGCTGAGGGTGAGGGTTACGGTAAGGGTGAGGGTTAGGGTTAGGGTGAGGGTTAGAGTTAGCGTTAGGGTGAGGTTGAGGGTTGGATTGAGGATTAGTGTTAGGGTTAGTGTGAGGTTTATGGTGAGGATGAGGGTTAGGGTTAGGCTGAAGGCTAGGGTGAGGTTGAGGGCTAGGGTTAGTTTTAGGGTGAGGTTTAGGGTTAGGGTGATGTTTAGGGTTAGTGTTAGGGTTAGTGTTAGGATTACGGTTAGTGTTAGGTTGAGGGTAAGTGTTAGGGTGAGGTTTAGGGTTAGGGTGAGTGTTATGGTTAGGGTGATGGTTAGGGTTAGGATAAGTGTAAGGGTGAGGGCTAGGCTAAGGTTTAGGGTGAGGGTTAGGGTTAAGGATAGGGTGAGGTTTAGGATTAGGTTTAGGGTGAGGGTGAGTGTGAAGGTTAGGATTCGGGTTAGCATTAGGCTTAGAGTTAGGATGAGGGTTAGGGTTAGGGTTTGGGTTAGGGTGAGGCTGAGGCTGAGGATTAGGGTTAGGTTAAGGTTTAGTGTTAGTGTTAGGGTTAGTGTTAGCGTTACAGTGAGGGTTGGGGTTAGGGTTAGGGTTAGGGTTAGGCTTAGAGTTAGGGACAGGGTTAGAATGAGGATTAGGTTTATGATTAGGGTTAAGGTGAGGGCTAGGGTGAAGGTGAGGATTAGGGTTAGTGTTAGGGTAAGGTTTAGGGTTAGGTTTAGGGTTAGGTTGAGGGTTAGGTTGAGGGTTAGCGTTATGGTGAGGGTGATGGTTAGGGTTAGGGTGAGGGTTAGGGTTAGGATTAGGGTTAGGGTGAGGTTGAGTGTTAGGTTGATGGTTAGGGTTAGGGTTAGGTTTAGGGTTAGGATTACTGTTATTGTTAGGGTTAAGGTTAGAGTTATGGTGAGGGTGAGGGTGAGTGTTAGGGTTAGGGTGAGGTTTAGGTTTAGGGTTAGGTTTAGGGTTAGGGTGAGGGTGAGGTTTATGGTTAGATTTAGGTTATTTGGAGTGTTAGGTCGAGAGTTAGGGTTAGGGTAAGTGTTAGGGTTAAGGTTATAGTGAGGCTTAGGTTGTGGTTTATGGTTATGGTTAGGTTTAGGCTTAGGGTGAGGGTGAGGTTTATGGTTAAATTTAGGTTATTTGGAGGGTTAGGTCGAGACTTAGGGTTTGGGTAAATGTAATGGTTAAGGTTAGGGTGAGGGTTAGGTTGAGGTTTAGGTTTTGGGTTAGGTTTAGGGTTAGGATTAGGGTAGGGTGAGGGTGAGTATGAGGTTTAGTGTTAGGGTTAGGCTTAGGCTTAGGGTTAGGCTGAGGGCGAGGGTGGGGGTGAGGATTAGGTTTAGGGTGATGGTTAGGATTAGGGTTAGGTTGAGGGTTATTATTAGGGTTAGGGTTAGAGTTAGGGTTAGGTTGAGGGTGAGGTTTCGGGGTACAGTTAGGGTTAGAGTGAGAGTTTGGGTTACAGTGAGGGTTATCGTGGGGGTGACGGTAAGGGTAAAGTTGAGGTTTAGGCTGAGGGTTAGGGTTACGGTAAGGGTGATGGTAAGGGTTAGGGTGAGGGTTAGTGTTAGTGTTAGGGTGAGGTTGAGGGTTAAATTGAGGATTAGTGTTAGGGTTAGTGTGAGGTTTATGGTGAGGATGAGAATTAGGGTTAGGGTGAAGGCTAGGGTGAGGGTGAGGTTTAGGTTTAGTGTTAGGGTGAGGTTTAGGGTTAGGGTGATGTTTAGGGTTAGTGTGAGTGTTAGTGTTACAGTTAGGGTTAGTGTTAGGTTGAGGGTAATCGTTAGGGTGAGGGTTAGTGTTAGGGTGAAGTTTATGGTTAGGGTGAGGGTTAGGGTTAGGATAAGTGTAAGGGTGAGGTCTAGGCTGAGGGTTAGGGTGAGTGTTAGGGTTAGGGATAGGCTTAAATTTAGGATTAGGTTTAGGTTGAGGGTGAGTGTGAGGGTTAGGATTAGGGTTAGAGTTTGGCTTAGAGTTAGGAGGAGGGTTAGGGTTAGGGTTTGCGTTAAGGTGAGGGTGAGGCTGAGGATTAGGGTAAGGTTTAGTGTTAGGTTTAGGGTTAGTGTTAGTGTTAGGGTTAGTGTTAGTGTTACAGTGAGGGTTGGGCTTAGGGTTAGGGTTAGGGTTAGGCTTAGAGTTAGGGTGAGTGTTAGGATGAGAATTAGGTTACAATTAGGGTTAGGGTGAGGGCTAGGGTGAAGGTGAGCTTTAGGGTAAGTGTTAGGCTAAGGTTTAGGGTTAGGGTTAGGGTGAGGGTGATGGTTAGGGTTAGGATTAGGGTTAGGGTTAGGATTAGTGTTAGGGTGAGGTTGAGTGTTAGCATTAGGTTTAGGTTAGGGTTAGGGTTAAGTTTAGGGTTAGGATTACTGTTATTGTTAGGGTTAGGGTTAGAGTTATGGTGAGGGTGAGGGTGAGGGTGAGTGTTAGGATTGTGGTGAGGTTTAGGGTTAGGGTTAGGATTAGCGTTAGGTTGAGCTTGAGGTTTAGGGTTAGATTTAGGTTTAGTTGGAGGGTTGCGTCGAGGGTTAGGGTTAGGGTAAGTGTTAGATTTAAGGTTAGGTTGAGGGTTAGGTTGAGATTTAGGGTTAGGTTTAGGGTTAGGATTAGGTTAGGGTGAGGGTGAGTGTGAGGTTTAGGGTTTGATTTAGGCTTAGGCTTAGGGTTAGGCTGAGGGTGACGGTGGGGGTGAGGATTAGGGTTAGGGTGATGGTTACAGTTAGGGTTAGGGTGAGGGTTAGTTATAGGCTCAGGGTTAGAGTTAGAGTTAGGGTGAGGGTGAGGTTTAGGGGTAGAGTTAGGGTTAGGGTGTGGTTTAGGGTTAGAGTGAGGGTTAGGGTGGGGGTGACGGTAAGGGTAAAGGTGAGGGTTAGGCTGAGGGTGAGGGTTATGGGAAGAGTGACGTTTAGGGTTAGGGTGAGGGTTAGGGTTAGGGATAGGGTGAGGGTGAGGGTTAGATTGAGGATTAGTGTTAGGGTTAGTGTGAAGTTTAGGGTGAGGATGAGGATTAGGGTTAGGGCGAGGTCTAGCGAGAGGGTGAGGTTTAGGGTTAGTGTTAGGGTGAAGATTATGGTTAGGGTAATTGTTAGGGTTAGTGTGAGGTTTAGTTTTAGGGTTAGGGTTAGTATTAGGGTGAGGGTAAGTGTTATGGTGATGATTAGGGTTAGGGTGAGGGTTAGGGTTAGGGTTAGGTTTATTGTTAGTGTTATGGTTAGGGTAAAGGTTATGGTGAGGGTGAGTGTGAGGGTTAGGGATAGGGCTAAGATGAGGTTTAGGGATAGGGTTAAGGTTAGGGTTAGGGTCAGGGTGGGGTTTAGTGTTAGAATTAGGGTTAGGGTGAGGCTGAGCGTGAGAGTTCGGGTTAGAATTAATGTTAGGGTCAGGCTTAAGGTGAGGGTTAGGATTAGGGTTAGTGTTAGGGTTAGGGTTAGGGTGAGTGCTAGGGTGAGGATGATGTTTAGGTTTAGGGTCAGAGTTAGGGTTAGGCTTAGGCTTAGGCTTAGGTTAAGGCTGAGACTGAGGGTGAGGCTGAGGGTTAGTGTTAGGGTGAGGGTTAGGGTAAGGGTTAGGGGGAGGGTTAGGAAAAGGGATAGGGTTAGGATTAGGGTTGGGTGTGGTTAGGGTTAGAATGAGGTTTAGGGTTAGGGTTAGCTTGAGGGTTAGGATTATGGTAAGGATGATAGTTAGTGTTCGGGTTAAGTTTAGGTTTATGTTGAGGGTTAAGGTAAGGGTTACAGTGAGGGTGAGGGTTAGGGTTAGAATGAGGGTGAGGGTTTGGATTAGGGTTAAGGTTAGCGTGAGGGTTATGGTTAGTGTTAGGGTGAGGGTTAGGATGAGGGTTAGGGTTAGGATTAGTGTTAGGGTGAGGGCTAAGGTGAGGGTGAGGTTTAGGGTTCGGGTTAGGGTTAGGGTGAGGTTTAGGTTGAGGTAGGGTTAGTGTTAGGGTGAGGGTGACGTTTAAGGTTAGAGTTAGGGGTAGGATGAGGCTGAGGTTGAGGGTTAAGGTTAGGGTTAGTGTTAGATTTAGGGTTAGGGTGAGGGTTAGGTTGAGGGTGAGGGTTAGGCTTAGGGTTAGGATTAGGTTTAGGGTAAACGTTAGGGTGAGTGTGAGCATTAGGGCTAGGGTTAGGGTTTGGCTTAGGGTTAGGCTGAGGGTGAGGGTGAGGGTTAGTGTTAGATTAAGGTTTAGGGTTAGGGTTAAGGTTAGGTGAGAGTTAGGGTTTGGTTATGTTTATGGTTAGGGTGAGGGTAAGGGTTAGCGTTAAGGTGAGCATGAGGTTTATGGTTACTTTGAGGATTACCCTTAGGGTTAGGGCTAGGGTGAGGGTTAAGTTTAGGGTGAGGGCTAGGGTGAGGGTGAGGTTTAGGGTTAGTGTTAGGGTAAGGTGTAGGGTTAGGGGTAGGGTTTGGGTTAGGGTTAGGATGAGGGTTAGTGTTAAGATTATGGTTAGGGTGAGTGTTAGGATTAGGGTTAGGGTTAGGGTTAGGTTTAGAGATAAGATTAGTGTTATTTTTAGGGTTAGGGTTAGAGTTATGGTAAGGGTGAGGGTGAGGGTGAGGGTTAGGGTTAGGGATAGGGTTAGGGTGAGGTTTAGGGTTAGGTTTAGGATTAGAGTTAAGGTGAGGGTGAGGTTTAGTGATAGATTTAATGTTAGTTGGAGGGTTAGTTCGAGCGTTAATGTTAGGGTTAGTGTTAGGGTTAAGGTTAGGGTTAGGGTTAGGCTGAGGTTTAGGGATAGGTTTAGGTTTAGGCTTAGGGTTAGGATTAGGGTTAGGTTGAGGGTGAGTGTGAGGGTTAGGGTTAGGCTTAGGCTTAGACTTTGGGTTAGGCTGAGGGCGAGGGTGCTGGTGAGGATTAGGGTTAGGGTGATGGTTATGGTTAGGGTTAGGGTGAGGGTTAGAATGAGGGTTAGGGTTAGGATGAGGGTTAGGGTTAGGATTAGGGTTAGGGTGAGGGCTAGGATGAGGGTGAAGTTTAGGGTAAGGGATAAGCTTAGTCTTAGGGTTAGGCTGAGCATGAGGTTGAGGGTTAGGGATAGGGTAAGGTATAGTGTTAGGTTTAGGGTTAGAGTCAGGGTTAGGGTGAGGGTGAGGTTTAGGGATAGGTTTAGGGTCAGAGTGAGGGGTAGGGTTAGGGTGAGGGTTAGGGTGGGGGTGACGGTAAGGGTAAAGGTGAAAGTTAGGCTGAGGGTCAGGGTTATGGTAAGGGTGAGGGTTACCTTTAGGGTGAGGGTTAGGGTGGGGGTGACGGTAAGGGTAAAGGTGAAAGTTAGGCTGAGGGTCAGGGTTATGGTAAGGGTGAGGGTTACCTTTAGGGTGAGGGTTAGTGTTAGGGTGAGGGTGAGGGTGAGGGTGAGGGTTAGATTGAGGATTAGTGTTAGGGTTAGTGTGAGGTTTAGGGTGAGAATGAGGGTTAGGGTTAGGGTGATGGCTAGGGTGAGGGTGAGGTTGAGGGTTAGATTGAGGATTAGTGTTAGGGTTAGTGTGAGGTTTAGGGTGAGATTGAGGTTTAGGGTTAGGATTAATGTTAGGGTTAGTCTTAACATGAGGGTTAGGGTGAGGGTGAGGTTTAGGCTTAGTGTTAGGATTAGGATTAGGGTTGGGTTTAGGGTGAGTGTGAGGGATAGGGTTAGGGTTAGGCTTAGGCTTAGTGTTAGGCTGAAAGTGAAGGTGAGTGTGAGGGTTAGGGTTAGGATGAGTGTTAGGGTTAGGGTGAGAGTTAGGGTTAGGATTAAGTTTAGGGTTAGAGTGAGGGTTAGCGTAAGGGTTACAGTGAGGGTGAGGGTTAGCGTTAGGTTGAGGGTTAGGGTCAGGGTTACTGTTAGGTTGAGGTTTAGGATCAGGGTTCGGGTTAGGATTAGGTTAAGGTTGAGGGCTAGGGTGAGGGTGAGTTTTAGGGTTAGGGTTATGGTGAGGTTTAGTGTTAGGTTTAGGTTTGGGTTAGGGTGAGCGTGAGGTTTAGGGTTCAATGTAGCTTTAGGGTGAGGCTGAGGGTGAGGGTTAGGGTTAGGGTTAGTGTTAGAGTTATTGTTACTGTGAGGGTTAGGGTGAGGGTGAGGGTAAGGCTTCATGTTAGGATTGGGATTAGAGTAAGGGTTTGGGTTAGTGTGAGGGTTAGGGTTAGGGTTAGGGTTAGGTTTAGGGTTAGGCTTAGGGTGAGGGTGAGGCTGAGGGTTAGGGTTAGGGTAAGGGTTAGGTGTAGGGTTAGGGTGAGAGTTAGGGTTCTGGGTAAATTTAGGTTTAGGGTGAGGGTTAGAGTTAAGGTTACAGTGAGGGTGAGGGTTAGGGTTAGGTTGAGGTTTAGGGTTAGGCTTAGGATTAGGGTGACGGTTAGGATTACGGTTAGGGTTAGGGTGAGGGTAAGGGTGAGGTTTAGGGTTAGATATAGGGTTAGGGTGAGGATGAGGGTTAGGGTTAGGGTGGGGGCTAGGGTGAGGGTGAGGTTGAGGTTTAGATTGAGGATTATTGTTAAGGTTAGTGTGAGTTTTAGGGTGAGGATGAGGTTTAGGGTTAGGGTTAGGTTTAGGATTAATGTTAAGGTTAGTCTTAACGTGAAGGTTAGGGTGAGGGTGAGGTTTAGGATTAGTATTAGGGATGGGTTTAGGGTGAGTGTGAGGGTTAGGGTTAGGATGAGTGTTAGGGTTAGGGTTAGGGTGAGAGTTAGGGTTCAGGTTAAGTTTAGGGTTAGAGTGAAGGTTAGTGTAAGGGTTACAGTGAGGGTGAGGGTTAGAGTTAGGTTGATGGTTAGGATTCAGATTAGGGTTAAGGTGAGGGTGAGGGTTAGGTTTAGTGTTAGGATGAGGGTTAGGTTCAGGGTTAGAGTTAGGATTAGGGTTAGGGTGAGGTTTAGGGTTAGGATTAGGGTTTTAGGGTTAGGGTTACGGTTAGGTTGAGGGTGAGGTTTAGATTTAGAGTTACCGTTAGGGTGAGGATGAGGTTTAGGGTTAGGGTTAGGATTAATGTTAGGGTTAGTCTTAACGTGAGGGTTAGGGTGAGCGTGAGGTTTAGGGTTAGAGGTAGGTTTAGGGTGAGGCTGACGGTGAGGGTTAGGGTTAGGGTTAGTGTTAGAGTTATTGTTACGGTGAGGGTTAGGGTGAGGGTGAGGGTAAGGCTTCGTGTTAGGATTGGGATCAGAGTAAGGGTTAAGGTGAGTGTGAGGGTTAGGGTTAGGGTTAGGGTTAGGCTTAGGGTGAGGGTGAGGGTGAGGGTTAGGGTTAGGGTGAGGGTTAGGTGTAGGGTTAGGGTGAGAGTTAGGGTTCTGGTTAAATTTAGGGTTAGGGTGAGGGTTAGGGTTTGGGTTACAGTGACGGTAAGGGTTAGGGTTAGTTTGAGGTTTAGGGTTAGGCTTAGGATTAGGGTGAGGGTTAGGGTTAGGGTGAGGTTGAGGTTTAGGGTTAGATATAGGGTTAGGGTGAAGATTAGGGTTAGGGTTAGGGTTAGGGTTAGGGTGAGGTTTAGGGTTAGGGTTAGAGTTAGCGTTAGAATTACAATGACGGTGAGGGTGCAGGTTAGTGTGAGGTTTAGGTTTAGAGTTAGGGTTAGGGTTATGCAGAGTGTTAGGGTTAGTGTTAGTGTTAGAGATAGGGTTATGGTGAGGGAGTAGGGTGAGGGTGAGGATAAGGCTTAGTGTTAGGATTAGCAATAGGGTAAGGGTTAGGGTGAGTGTGAGGGTTAGGTTTAGGGTTAGTGTTAGGCTTAGGGTAAGTCTGAGCATGAGGTTGAGTGTGAGGGTTAGGGTTAGGGATATGGTGAGGTTTAGTGTTAGGGTTAGGGTTAGATTTAGGGTTAGGGTTAGGATGAGGGTGAGGGTGGGTCTGAGGATTAGGTTTAGGCTTAGGGTTATTGTTAGGGTGATGGTGAGTTTTAGGGTTAGAGTTAGGATTAGGGGGAGGGTTGGGGTGAGGTTTCGGGTTAGGGTTAGTGTTAGGGTTAGGGTGAGGGTGAGGGTTAGGTTGAGGTTTAGGGATAGGGTTAGGTTTAGGATTAAGGTTAGGTTGAGAATGATTATGAGGCTTAGGGTAAGGGTTAGGCTTAGGCTTAGGGATTTTGCTGAGGGTGAGGGTGAGGGAGAGGATTAGGGTTAGGGTGATAGTTAGGGTTAGGGTTAGTGTTATTGTTAGGGTTAGGGTTTGCGTTACGGTGACAGTGAGGGTGCAGGTGAGGGTTAGGTTTAGGGTTAGGGAGGGGTTTAGGGTTAGGGTTAGGTTTAGGGTGAGGGTGAGGTTTAGGGTTAGATATAGGGTTAGGGGGAGGGTTAGGGGGAGCGTTAAGTCTAGGTTTAGTGTTAGGGTTAGGTTCAGGTTGAGGGTTAGGTTTAGGGTTAGGGTTAGGGTGAGGGTGAGTGTGCATATGAGTGTGACGTTTAGGGTTAGGTTTATGCTTAAGCTTAGGTTTATGCTTAGGGTTAGGCTGAGGTTGAGTGTTAGGGTTAGGATGAGGGTTAGGATTATGTTTATGGGGAGGGTTAGGATGAGGGTTAGGGTTAGGATTAGTGTTAGAGTTAGGGCTAGGGTGAGGGTTATGTTTAGGCTTAGGTTTAGGGTGAGGTTTATGGTTACGGTTAGGGTGAGGGTGAGGTTTAGGGTTAGACTTTGGGTTAAGGTGAGGCTTAGGGTGAGGTTTTGGATTAGGGTTAGGATTAGGATTACAGTAAGGGTTATGTTGAGTGTGAGTGTTAGGGTTACAGTTAGGGTGAAGTTTAGGTTTTGGATTAGGGTTAGCGTGAGGGTTCGGATGAGGTTTAGAGTTACATTGAGGGTGAGGGTTAGGGTTAGGTTGTTGGTTAGGGTTAGGGTTAAGGTGAGGTTTAGGGTTAGGGTTAGTGTGAAGGATAGGATGAGTATTAGGGTTACGATTAGGGTTAGGGTGAGGGCTAGGTTGAGTGTGAGGTTTAGTGTTAGTGTTAGGGTGAGGTTTAGGGTTAGGGTTAGGGTTAAGGTGAGGGTTAGGGTGAGAGATATGGTTAGGGTGAGGGTTAGGGTTAGGGTTAATGTTATTGTTAGGGTTAGGGTTACTGTTATGGTGAGGGTGAGGGTTACGCTTAGGGTTAGGATGAGGTTTAGGTTTAGGGTTAGTGTTAGAGTTAGGTTTAGGGTGAGGGTGAGACTTAGGGTTAGAGTTAGGTATAGTGTTAGGGTTAGGGATAGGGTGAGGGTTAGGGTTAGACTTAAACTTAGTCTTAGGCTTAGGCCGAGCATGAGGGTGAGGTTTAGGGTTAGGGTTAGGGTGAGGGTTAGGTCAGGATTTGGGTGAGGTTTATGATGAGGTTTAGGGTTAGGATTAGGTTTAGGGTGAGGGCTAGGATGAGGTTTAGGAATAGGTTTAGGTTTAGCATTTGGGTTTGGGTGAGGGTGAGTGTGAGGGTTAGGAGTAGTGTTAGGGTTAGGCTTAGGGTTAGGGTGAGGGTTAGTGATAGGATTTGGGTTAGGGTGAGGGTGAGGCTGAGGATTAGGGTTAGGTTTAGGGTTTGGTTTAGGGTTAGGGTTAGGGTTAGTGTTACCTTTAGTGTTAGGGTTAGGGTTAGGGTTAGGCTGAGGGTGAGGGTGGGTGTGAGGATTAGGGTTAGGGTTCAGGTTAGGGTTATTGTTAGTGTTATGGTTAGGGTTAAGTTTGCTGTGAGGGTGAGGATGAGTGTGAGGGTTATGGTTAGGGTTAGGATTAGGGTTAGGTTTAGTGTTATTGTTAGGATTAGGGTTAGAGTTACAGTGAGGTTGAGGTTGAGGGTGAGGGTTAGGTTTAGGGTGAGGTTTAGGGTTAGAGTTAGGGTTAGGGTTAGGGTGAGGGTGAGGTTTCGGGTTAGAGTTAGGGTTAGGGGAAGGGTTATGGTGAGGTTGAGGGTTAGGGTTATGGTTAGGGTGAGGGTGAGGGTGAGGGGTCGGTTGAGGTTTAGGGATAGGGTTAGCGTTAGGATTAGGGTTAGGGTGAGAATGAGTATGGGGGTTACTCTGAGGGTTAGGCTTAGGCTTAGGGTTAGGCTGAGGGTGGGGGTGGGGGTGAGGATTAGGGTTAGGTTGATGGTTAGGGTTATGCTTAGTGTTATTGATAGGGGTAAGGTTCGAGTTACGATGAAGTTGAGAGTGCGGTTGAGGGTTAGGGTTAGGGTTAGGCTGGGGTTTAGAGTTAGGGTGAGGGTTAGGGTAAGGGTGAGGGTGAGGTTTACGGTTAGATATAGGGTTAGGATGAGGGTTAGGGTGAGGGTTAGAGTTAGTGTTAGGGTTAGGGTGAGGGTGAGTTTTAGGGTTAGACATAGGGTTGGGGGAGGGTTAGGGTTAGGGTTAGGGTTACGGTTAGGGTGAGGTTTAGGGTTTGGGTTAAGTTTAGGTTTAGAGTTACTGTGAGGATGAGGGTTAGGGTTAGGATTAGAGTTAGGGTGAGGTTTAGGGTTAGTGTTAGGGTTAGGTTTAGAATTACAGTGATGGTGATGGTGCATGTGAGTGTGAGGTTTAGGGTTAGAGTTAGGGTAAGGGTTAGGCTGAGTGTTAGGGTTAGGGTTAGTGTTAGGCTTAGGGTTAGGCTGAGCATGAGGTTGAGTGTGAGGGTTAGGGTTAGGGATAGGGTGAGTTTTGTGTTAGGTTTAGGGTTAGATTTAGGGTTGGGTTGAGGTTGAGATTTAGGGGTAGGGTTAGGTTCAGGGTGAGGGTTAGGGTTAGGGTGAGGGTGAGGGTTAGATTGAGGATTAGTGTTAGGGTTAGTTTGAGGTTTAGGGTGAGGTTGAGGGATAGGGTTAGGGTGAGGGCTAGGGTGAGTATGAGGGTGAGGGTTAGATTGAGGATTAGTGTTATGGTTAGTGTGAGGTTTAGGGTGAGTATGAGGTTTAGGGTTAGGGTTAGGATTAGGATTAATGTTAGGGTTAGGCTTAAGGTGAGGGTTATGATGAGGGTGTGGATTAGGGTTAGTGTTAGAATTAGGATTAGGGTTAGGTTTAGGGTGAGTATGAGGGTTCGGGTTAAGGTTAGGTTTCGGCTTAGTGTTAGGCTGAAGGTGAAGGTTAGGGTGAAGGTTAGGGTTAGGGTGAGTGTTAGGGTTAGGATTAGGGTGAGAGTTAGTGTTCGGGTTAAATTTAGGGTTAGGGTGAGTGTTAGGGTATGGATTACAGTGAGGGTGTGTGTTAGGGTTAGGTTGAGGGTTAGGGTTATGGTTAGTGATAGGGTGAGGGTTAGGATGAGGGTTAGGGTTAGGATTAGGTTTATGGTGAGGACTAGGGGGAGGGTGAGGTTTAGGGTTAGGGTTAGGGTGAGGTTTTGGGTTAGGTTTAGGGTTAGGGTTAGGGTGAGGGTCAGGTTTAGGGTTAGAGTTAGGGTTAGGGTGAGTCTGAGGGTGAGGGTTAGGGTTAAAGTTAGTTTTAGAGTTAGGGTTATGGTGAGGGTTAGGATGAGGGTAAGGCTTAGTCTTAGCATTAGGATTAGGGTAAGGGTTAGGGTGAGTGTGAGGGTTAAGGTTAGGGTTAGGCTTAGGGTTAGGCTTATGGTGAGGGTGAGGGTGAGGGTTAGGGTTAGGGTGAGAGTTAGGGGTAGGGTTAGGGTGAAAGTTAGGGTTCGGGTTAAGTTTAGGGTTAGGGTGAGTGTTAGGGTTAGGGTTCCATTGAGGGTGAGCGTTAGGGTTAGGTTGAAAGTTAGGGTTAGGATTAGGATTAGGGTGAGTGTTAGGGTTAGGTTTATGGTGAGGGTTAGGATGAGGATTAGGGTTAGGATTAGGGTTCGGGTGAGGGCCAGGGTGAGGGTGAGGGTTAGGGTTAGTGTTTGGGTGAGGTTTAGGATTAGGGTTAGGGTTAGCGTTAGGGTTAGGGTTAGGTTGAGGGTCAAGGTGGGGGTGAGTATTAGGGTTAGGCTTAGGGTTATTGTTAGGGTGAGGGTGAATTTTAGGGTTAGAGTTAGGTTTAGTGGGAGTTTTAGGGTGAGGTTTATGGTTTAGGGTTAGTGTTAGGGTTAGGGTGAGGGTGAGGGTTAGGTTGAGATTTAGGGATAGGATTAGGTTTGGGATTACGGTTAGGGTGAGCATGAGTATAAGAGTTAGTTTGAGGGTTAGGATTAGGCTTAGGTTTAGGCTGAGGATGAGGGTGGGGGTGAGGATTATAGTTAGGGTGGTGCTTAGGGTTAGGGTTAGTGTTATTGTTAGGTTTAGGGTATTAGTTTTGGTGAGGGTGAAGGTGCGGGTGAGGGTTAGAGTTAGGGTTAGGTTTAGGGTGAGGGTGAGGTTTAGGGTTAGATATAGGTTTAGGGAGAGGGTTAGGTTGAGGTTGAGGGTGAGGGTGAGTGTGAGATTTAGGGTTAGGTTTATGCTTAAACTTAGGTTTATGCTTAGGGTTACCTGAGGGTGAAGGTGAGGGTGAGGGTTAGGGTTAGGGTGAGGGTTAGGTTTAGGGTTATGGGGAGGGTTAGGATGAGGGTTAGGGTTAGGATTAGGGTTAGGGTGAGGGCTAGGGTGAGGGTTATGTTTAGGGTTAGGGTTAGAGTGAGGTTTAGGGTTAGGGTTAGTGTGAGGTTTAGGATGAGTGTTAGGGTTAGGATTAGGTTTAGGGTGAGGGCTAGGTTGAGGGTGAGGTTTAGTTAGTGTTAGGGTGAGGTTTAGGTTTAGGATTAGGTTGAGGGTTAGCATGAGTGTTAGAGTTACATTAAGGGTGAGAGTTCGGTTTAGGGTGAGTATTAGTGTTAGGATTAGGTTTAGGGTGAGTGTGAAGTTTAGGATTAGGGTTAGGGTTAGGGTTATTGTGAGGGTTATTGTTAGGGTTACGGTGATGGTGAGGTTGAGGGTTAGTGTTAGGGTTGGGTTGAGGTTTAGGGTTAGAGTTAGTATTAGGGTGAGGGTGAGGTTTAGGGTTAGATTTAGGTTTACGGTGAGGGTTGGGTTGAGGGTTGGGGTTAGGGTTATTGTTAGGGTTAGGTTTAGAGTGAGAGTTACGGGGAGGGTTTGGGTTAGGGTTAGGTTTAGGGATAGGATTATTGTTAGGGTGAGGGTGAGTGTGTGTTTAGGGTTAGGTTTAGGCTTAGGCTTAGGGTTAGGGTGAGGGTGCAGTTGAGGTTGAGAGTTAGGGTTAGGGTGAGGGTTAGGGTTAGGGTTAGGGTTAAGGTTAGGATTAGGGTTAAGTTAAGGACTAGGGTGAGGGTGAGGTTTAGGGTTAGGTTTAGGATGAGGTTTAGCTTTAGGGTTAAGGTTAGGGATAGGGTGAGGTTGAGTTTTAGGGTTAGAGTTACGGTTAGGGTGAGGCTGAGGGTGAGGGTTAGGTTTAAGGTTAGTTTTAGGGTTAGAGTTAGGGTTAGGGTGAGGGCTATGGTGAGAGTGAGGGTTAGCGTTACGGTTAGGATTACGATTAGGGTTAGGGTTAGGTTGAGTGTGAGGGTTAGTGTTAGGTTTAGGGTTAGGCTTAAAGTTAGGCTCAGGCTGAGGGTGAGGGTGAGGATTAGGGTTAGGGTGAGGGTTAGGGTTAGGGTTATGGGGAGGGTGAGGATGAGGGTTAGGTTTAGGATTAGGGTTAGGGTGAGGGCTAGGATGAGGGTGAGGTTTAGTGTTAGGGTTAGGGTGAGGTTTAGGGTTAGGGTTAGGGTTAGGGTGAGAGTGAGGTTTAGGGTTATTGTTATTGTAAGTTTGAGGCTGAAGTTGATGGTTAGTGTTAGGTTTAGTGTTAGAGTTAGCGTTAGGATGAGGGTGAGGGTTAGGCTTAGTGTTACGATTAGGATTAGGGTAAGTTAAGGTTGAGTGTGAGGATTAGGGTTAGGCTTAGGCTTAGGCTTATGTTTAGGCTGAGGGTGGGGGTGAGGGTGAGGGTTAGGGTTAAGGTGAGGGTTAGGGTTAGGGCTAGAGTGAGAGTTACGGTTCAGTTAAATTTAGGGTTAGGGTGAGGATTAGGTTTAGGGTGAGGGCTAGGGTGAGGGTGAGGGTTAGGGTTAGTGTTACAGTAAGATTCAGGTTTAGGGTTAGGGTTAGTGTGAGGGTTAGGATGGGGGTTAGGGTTACGGTGAGGGTGAAGGTTACGTGAGGGTGAGGGTTAGGGTTAGGATTAGGGTTAAGATGAGGGTGAGGGTTATTGTTAGGGTTAGGATTATGGTTGGGGTTACGGTGAGGGTGAGGGTTAGGGTTAGGGTAAGGGTGAGGTTTAGTGTTAGGGTAGGGTTAGAGTTAGGTTTAGGGTGAGGGTGAGATTTAGGGGTAGGGTTAGGGTCAGGGTGAGGGTTAGGTTTAGGTGAAGGTTAGGGTTAGGGTTAGGGTGAGGGTGAGGGTTAGGATGAGGGTGAGGGTAATGGTAAGGGTGAGGGTTAGGTTTAGGTGAGGGTTAGATTTAGGGTTAGGGTGAGGGTGAGGGTTAGATTGAGGATTAGTATTAGGGTTAGTGTGAGGTTTAGGGTGAGGATGAGGGTTAGGGTTAGGGTGAGGGCTAGGGTGAGGGTGAGGGTGAGGGTTAGATTGAGGATTAGTGTTAGGGATAATGTGAGGTTTAGGGTGAGGATGATGTTTAGGGTTAGGATTAGGGTTAAGATTAATGTTAGGGTTAGGCTTAAGGTGAGGGTTAGGGTGAGGGTTAGGTTTAGGGTTAGTGTTAGGATTAGGATTAGGGCTATGGTTAGGGTGATTGTGAGGCGTTGGGTCAGGGTTAGTGTTAGGCTTAGTATTAGGCTGAAGGTGAGGGTGAGGGTTATGTTTAGGGTGAGTGTTAGGGTTAGGGTTAGGGTGAGAGTTACTGTTCAGATTAAGTTTAGGGTTAGGGTGAGGGTTAGGGTAAGGGTTACAGTGAGGGTGAGGGTTAGGATTAGTTTGAGGGTTAGGGTTAGGGTTAGGGTGAGAGTGAGGGTTAGGGTTAGGGATAGGGTGAGGGTTAGGATGAGGGTTAGGGTTAGGGTTAGGGTGAGGGTGAGGGTTAGATTGAGGATTAGTGTTAGTTTTAGTGTGAGG
Source organism: Dipodomys merriami (assembly GCF_024711535.1). Classification (NCBI taxonomy): domain Eukaryota; kingdom Metazoa; phylum Chordata; class Mammalia; order Rodentia; family Heteromyidae; genus Dipodomys; species Dipodomys merriami. The sequence goes on along the minus strand of NW_027206335.1, from coordinate 6,772,563 downwards.
TTTAGGGTGAGGATGAGGATTAGGTTTAGTGTGAGGGCTACGGTGAGGGTGAGGGTTAGGGTTAGTGTTAGGGTGAGGTTTAGGGTTAGGGTGATGGTTAGCCTTAGTGTGAGCATTAGTGTTAGCGTTAGGGTTAGTCTTAGGGTGAGCGTAAATGTTAGGGTTAGGGTGAGTGTTAGGGTGAGTGTTATGGTTAGGGTGAGGTTTAGGGTTAGGGTTAGGGTTATTGTAAGGGTTAGGGTTAGGGTTACTGTTACGGTGAGGGTGAGGTTTAGGGTTAGGTTTAGGATGAGGTTTAGGTTTAGGGTTAGGGTTAGAGTTAGGTTTAGGATGAGGGTGAGGTTTAGGGTCAGAGTTAGGGATAGAATTAGGTTTAGGGATAGGGTGATGGTTAGGGTTAGGCTTAGGCTTAGTCTTAGGCTTAGGCCGAGCATGAGGGTGAGGGTTAGAATTAGGGTTAGAGTGAGGGTTAGGCTTAGGGTTAGGGTGAGTTTAAGGATGAGGTTTAGGGTTAGGATTAGGTTTAGGGTGAGGGCTAGGGTCAGGGTTAGGGTGAGGGTTAGGAATAGGTTTAGGTTTAGGATTTGGGTTAGGGTGAGGGTGAGGGTGACGGTTAGGGTTAGGGTTAGGTTTAGGCTTAGGGTTAGGGTAAGTGTTAGTGTTAGGATTTGGGTTAGAGTGAGGGTGAGGCTGAGGATTAGGGTTAGGTTTAGGGTTTGGTTGAGGATTAGTGTTAGTGTTAGTGTTAGTGTTAGGGTTAGGGTTACTTTGAGGGTTATGATTAAGGTTAGGGTTAGGGTTAGGCTGAGGGTGAGGGTGGGGTTGAGGATTAGGGTTAGGGTTAGGGTTAAGGTTATTGTTAGTATTATGGTTAGGGTTAACTTTGCTGTGAGGGTGAGGCTGAGGGTTATGGTTATGGTTAGGGTTAGGATTAGGGTTAGGGTTAGTGTTATGGTTATGGTTAGGTTTAGAGTTACAGTGAAGTTGAGGTTGAGGGTGAGGGTTAGGTTTAGGGTGAGGTTTATTGTTAGAGTTAGGGTTCGGGTAGGTTTAGAGTTAGAGTTAGGTTTGGGGGAGGGTTAGGGGGAGGTTTAGGCTTAGGGCTAGTGTTAGGGTTAGGGTGAGGGGGAGGGTTAGGTTGAGGTTTAGGGATAGGGTTATGGTTAGGATTAGGGTTAGGTTGAGCATGAGTATGAGGCTTAGGGTGAGGGTTAGGCTTAGGCTTAGGGTTAGGCTGAGGGTGAAGTTGGGGGTGAGGATTAGGTTTAGGGTGATGGTTAGGGTTAGGGTTAGGGTGAGGTTTAGAGTTAGGGTTAGTCTTAGGGTTAGGGTGAGGGTTACGTTTAGGGATAGATATAGGGTTATTGGGAGGGTTATGGTGAGGGTTAGGGTTAGGGTTAGTGTTAGGTTTAGGGTGAGGGTGAGGTTTAGGGTTAGATATAGGGTTAGGGTGAGGATTAGGGTTAGGGATAGGGTTAGGGTTAGGTTGAGGTTTAGGGTTAGGGTTAGTGTTAGGGTTAGAATTACAGTGAGGGTGCCTGTTAGTGTGAGGTTTAGGGTTAGAGTTAGGCTTAGGTTTATGTTGAGTGTTAGGGTTAGGGTTAGTGTTAGAGTTAGGGTTATGGTGAGGGTTAGGGTGAGGGTGAGGGTAAGGCTTAGTGTTAGGATTAGGAATTGGGTAAGTGTTAGGGTGAGTGTGAGGGTTAGGGTTAGGGTTAGTTTTAGGCTTAGGGTAAGGCTGAGCATGAGGTTGAGTGTGAGGGTTAGGGTTAGGGATATGGTGAGGTTTAGTTTTAGGGTCAGGGTTAGATTTAGGGTTAGGGTTATTATGAGGGTGAGGGTGCGGCTGAGGATTATGGTTAGGCTTAGAGTTATTGTTAGGGTGATGGTGAGTTTTAGAGTTTGAGTTATATTTAGGGGGTGGCTTAGGGTGAGGTTTAGGGTTTGGTTTAGTGTTAGGGTTAGGGTGAGGGTGAGGGTTAGGTTGAGGTTTAGGGATAAGGTTAGGTTTAAGATTTGGGTTAGGGTGAGCATGAGTATGAGCCTTAGGGTGAGGGTTAGGCTTAGGCTTAGGGTTAGGCTGAGGGTGAGGGTGAGTGTGAGGATTAGGGTAAGGGTGATGTTTAGGTTTAGGTTTAGTGTTATTGTTAGGGTTAAGGTTTGAGTTACGGTGAGGGTGAGGGTGCGGGTGAGGGTTAGGCTTAGGGTTAGGGTGGGTTTTAGGGTTAGGGTTAGGTTTAGGGTTAGATATAGGGTTAGGGGGAGGTTTAGGGTGAGGGTTACGGTTAGGTTTAGTGTTAGGGTTAGGGTGAGGGTGAGGGTTAGGTTGAGGTTTAGGGATAGGGTTAGGTTTATGATTAGTGGTAGGGTGAGCATGAGTATGAGGCTTAGGGTGAGGGTTAGGCTTAGGCTTAGGGTTAGGCTGAGTTTGAGGCTGGGGGTGAGGATTAGGGTTAGGGTGATGATTAGCGTTAGGGTTAGTGTTATTGTTAGGGTTAGAGTTTGAGTTGTGACAGTGAGGGTGCGGGTGAGGGTTAGGGTTAGGGTTAGGGTGGGGTTTAGGTTTAGGGTTAGGTTTAGGGTGAGGGTGAGGTTTAGGGTTAGATATAGGGTTAGGGGGAGGATTAGGGTGAGGGTTAGCGTTAGGGTTAGTGTTAGGTTTAGAGTCAGGTTGAGGGTTAGGTTTAAGGTTAGGGTTAGGTTGAGGGTGAGAGTGCGGGTGAGTGTGAGGTTTAGGGTTAGGTTTAGGCTTAAGCTTAGGTTTATGCTTAGGGATAGGCTGAGGGTGATGGTGAGGGTTAGGTTTAGCGTCAGGTTTAGGGTTAGGCTTTTGGGGAGGGTTAGGATGAGGGTTACGGTTAGGATTAGGGTTAGAATGAGGGCTAGGGTGAGGGTTATGTTTAGGGTTAGGGTGAGGGTGAGGTTTAGGGTTAGGGGTAGTGTTAGGCTTAGGGTGAGGGTGAGGTTAATTATTAGGGTTAGGGTGAGAGTTATGGGTAGGTTCAGGGTGAGAGTTAGAGTTCGGGTTAAGTTTAGGGTTAGGGTGAGGGTTAGGGTTAGGGTTACAGTGAGGGTGAGGGTTAGGGTTAGGTTGAGGGTTAGGGTTAGGTTTAGGATTAGGGTGAGGGTTAGGGTTAGTGTTAGGGTGATGGTTAGTATGAGGATTAGGGTTATGATTAGGGTTCTGGTGAGGGCTAGGGTGAGGGTGAGGGTTAGGATTAGTGTTTGGGTGAGGTTTAGGGTAGGAGTTTGGGTGAGGGTTAGGATATGGTTTAGGGTCTCAGTGAGGGTTAGTGTTAGGGTTAGGGTGAGGGTTAGGGTTAGGGTTTGGGTTAGGGTGAGGCTGAGTTTTAGGATTATATTTAGGGTTAGGGGTAGGGTTATGTCAAGGCTTAGGGTTAGGGTTAGTGTTAGGGTTAAGGTTAGGGTGAGGGTTAGGTTGAGGTTTAGGGTTAGGGTTAGGATTACAGTAATTATTAGGGTATGTGAGGGTTAGGGTTAGGGTTAGGCTTAGGGTTATGGTTATGCTGAGGGTGAGGGTGGGGATGAGGATTAGGGTTAGGGTGATGGTTAGGGTTAGGGATAGGGTGAGGGTTAGGATGAGGTTAGAGTGATGATTATTGTTAGGGTGAGGGCTAGGGTGAGGGTGAGCGTAAGGTTAGGGTTAGGCTTAGGCTTATGTTTAGGCTGAGCGTGAGTTTGAGGGTGAGGGTTAGGGTTAGGTTGATGGTTAGATTTAAGGTTAGGGTGAGGGTTAGGGTTAGGGTTAGGGTTAGGGTTAGGCTGAGGGTGAGTTTGAGGGTTAGAGTTAGGGTAAGGTTGTGGCTGAAGTTGTGGGTTAGTGTTAGGGTTAGTGTTAGAGTTAGGGTTAGGGTGAGGTTTAGTTTGAGGGTGAGGGTTGGGCTTAGGGTTAGGATTAGGATTAGAGTAAGGTAAAGGTGAGTGTGAGAGTTAGGGTTAGGGTGAGGGTTAGTGTTAGGATTATGGGGAGGGTTAAGGTGAGGGTTAGGGTTAGGATTAGGGTTAGGTTGAGGGCTAGGGTGAGGGTGATATTTAGGGTTAGGGTTAGGTTGAGGTTTATGGTTAGGATGAGGGTTAGGATTAGGGTGAGTGTGAGGTTTAGGGTTAGATTTAGGGTTAAGGTCAGGCTGATGGTTAAGGTTAGGATTAGGGTAGGGATTAGGATTTGGGTCAGGGTTAGGGTGAGTGTGAGGGTTAATTTTAGGGTTAGGGTTATGCTAAGCATTACATTGAGGGTGAGGGAGAGGGTGAGGTTTACGGTTAGGGTGAGGGTTAGTGTAAGGGTTAGGATGAGAGTTAGATTTCAGGTTAAGTTTAGGGTTATGATTAGGGTTAGTGTTAGGGTTACGTTGAGGGTGAGGGTTAGGGTTATGTTGTGGTTTAGGGTTAGGGTTAGGGTTAGGGTGAGCTTTAGGGTTAGGGTTAGGGTGAGGGTTAGGTTGAGGATTAGGGTTAGGATTAGGGTTAGGGTGAGGGCTAGGGTGAGGGCAAGTTTTAGGGTTAGTGTTAGGGTGAGGTTTAGGGTTAGGGTTAGGGTTAGGGTGATGGTTAGGTTGAGGGATAGGGTTACAGTAAGGGTTAGGTTTAGGGTTAGGATTAGGGTTAGGTTTAGAGTTAGTGTTAGGGTTAGGGTTAGGGTGAGGGTGAGGGTTAGTTTTAGGATTAGGGTTAGGGTGAGGGTGATGGTTAGGATTAGGGGTAGAGTTAGGGTTATTGTTAGGGTTAGGGTTAGGGTTATAGTGAGGGTTAGGGTTAGCGTTATTGTTAGGGTTAGGGTTAGGCTGAGGGTGAGGGTGGGGGTGGGGGTGAGGATTATGGTTAGGGTTAGGGTTATTGTTAGTGGTATTGTTAGGGTTAAGTTTGTGGTGAAGGTGAGGCTGAGGGTGAGGGCTATGGTTATGGTTAGGGTTAGGGTTATTGTTAGGGTTAATGTTAGACTTATGGTGAGGTTGAGGGTGAGGGTGAGGGTTAAGTTTATGGTGAGGTTTAGGGTATGGGTTAGGGTTAGAGTTAGTGTTAGTGTGAGGGTGAGGTTTAGGGTTAGAGTTAGTGTTAGGTTGAGGGTTATGTTGAGGGTGAGGTTTAGGGTTAGTATTAGGGTTAGGTTTAGAGTGAGAGTTAGGGGGAGGGTTTGGGTTAGGGTTAGGGTTAGAGATAGGATTAGGGTTAGGGTGAGGGTGAGTGTGTGTGTTAGGGTTAGGTTTAGGGTTAGGTTTAGGGTCAGGCTGAGGGTGAGGTTGAGGGTGAGGGTTAGGTTTAGGGTGAGGGTTAGGTTTAGGGTTAGTGAGAGGGTTAGTATGAGGTTTAGGGTTAGGATTACCGTGAAGGTAAGGGCAAGGGTGAGGGTGAGGTTTAGAGTTAGTGTTAGGGTGAGGTTTAGGGTTAGGGTTAGGTTTAGGATTAGGTTGAGCTTGAGGTTTAGGGTTAGAGTTAGGGTTAGGGGGAGGCTGAGGGTGAGTGTTATGTTTAGGGTTAGTGTTAGGATTAGGGTTAGGGTTAGGTGAGGGTTAGGGTTAGTGTGAGTCTGAGGTTAGGGTTAGGTTTAGGGTTAGGGTTAGGGTGCCGTGAGTATGAGGATTAGGGTGAGGGTTTGGCTTAGGCTTAGGTTTAGGCTGAGGCTGAGGGTGAGGGTGCGGGTGAAGGTTAGGGTTAGGTTTAGGGTGGGGTTTAGGGTTAGGGTTAGGTTTAGGGTGAGGGTGAGGTTTAGGCTTAGATATTGGGTTAGGGTGAGGGTTAGTGTTAGGGATAGTGTTAGGGTTAGGGTGAGGGTGAGGGTTATGGTTAAGTTTAGGGTTAGGGTGAGGTTTAGGTTTAGGGTTAGTGTTAGGGTTAGAATTATGGTGAGATTGAGCGTGCGGGTGAGTGTGAGGGTTAGGGTTAGATTTAGGTTTAGGCTTAGGGTTAGGCTTAGGGTTAGGCTGACTGTGAGGGTGAGGGTGAGGGTTAGCATTAGGGTGAGGGTTAGGGTTAGAGTTATGGGGAGGGTTAGTGTGAGGGTTAGAGTAAGGATTAGGGTTAGGGTGAGGGCTAGCGTGAGGGTGATGTTTAAGGTTAGGGTTAGGGTGAGGTTTAGGGTTAGAGTTAGGGTAAGGGTGAGGGTAAGATTTAGGGTTAGACGTAGGGTTAAGGTGAGGCTTAGGGTGAGGTTTAGGATTAGGGTTAGGATTAGGATTAGGGTAAGGTTTCGGGTTAGTGTTTGTGTAAAGGTTAGGGTGAGGGTTAGGTTGAGGTTTAGGGTTAGGGTTAGGGTTAGGATTAGGGTTAGGGTGAGGGTGAGTGTGATTGTTAGGGTTAGGGTTAGGCTTACGCTTAGGCTGAGGGTGAGTGTGGGGGTGAGGATTAGGGTTAGGATGATGTTTAGGGTTAGAGTTAGGGTGAGGGTTAGGATGAGGGTTAGGGTTAGGGATAGGGTGAGGTTTAGTGTTAGGGTTAGGTTTAGAGTTAGGGTTAGGGTGAGGGTGAGGTTTAGGTGTAGGGTTAGGGTCCCAGTGAGGGTTAGGGTTAGGTTGAGTGTTAGGGTTAGTGTTAGGGAGAGGGTTAGGATGAGGTTTAGATTTAGGATTAGGGTAAGGGTAAGGGCTACAGTGAGGGTGAAGTTCAGGATTAGGGTTAGGGTGAGGTTTAGGGCTAGGGTTACGGTTCAGGTTAGGGTGAGGGTGAGGTTTAAGGTTAGGTTTAGGGTTAGGTTGAGGTTTAGGGTGAGGGTTAGGATGAGGATTAGGGTTAGGATTAGCGTTAGGGTGAGGGCTAGGTTGAGGGTGAGGTTTAGTGTTAGTGTTAGGGTGAGGTTCAGGGTTAGGGTTAGTGTTAGGTTGAGGGTTAGGGTGAGGGTTAAGGTTACAGTAAGTGTGAGGGTTAGGCTTATGGTGAGGGTTAGGGTTAGGATTAGGGTTAGTGTTAGGGTTATTGTTAGGGTTAGGGTTAGGGTTACAGTGAGGGCTAGGGTTAGTGTTAGGGTTAGGGTTAGGCTGAGGTTGAGGTTGGGGGTGGGGTTGAGGAAGAGGATTAGGGTTAGGGATAGGGTTATTGTAAGTGTTATGGTTAGGGTTAAGTTTGCGGTGAGGTTGAGGCTAAGGGTGAAGGTTATGTTTAGGGTTAGGGTTAGGGTTAGGGTTAATGTTATTTTTAGGGTTCGGGTTAGAGTTACGTTCAGGTTGAGGGTGAGGGTGAGGTTTAGGTTTAGGGTGAGTTGTAGGTTTTGGGTTAGGGTTAGAGTTAGTGTTAGTGTGAGGGTGAGGTTTAGGGTTAGAGTGAGGGTTAAGTTGAGGGTTAGGTTTAGGGTTAGTGTTAGGGTTAGGTTTAGATTGAGAGTTAGGGGGAGTGTTTGGGTTAATGTTAGGCTTAGGGATAGGATTAGGGTTAGGATGAGGGTGAGTGCGTGTGTTAGGATTAGGTTTAGGGTTAGGTTTAGGGTTAGGCTGAGAGTAAGTTTGAGGGTGAGGGTTAGGGTTAGGGTGAGAGTTAGGGTTAGTGTTAGGGGGAGGGTTAGGATGAGGGTTAGGGGTAGGTTTAGGGTTAAGGTAAGGGCTAGGGAGAGGGTGAGGTTTAGGTTTAGGTTTAGGGTGAGGTTTAGGTGTAGGGTTAGGGTTAGGGTTAGCGTGAGGGTGAGGTTTAGTGGTATGGTTAGGGTTAGAGTTAGGGTTAGGGTGAAGATGAGGTTCAGGGTTAGAGTTAGGGTATGTTGAGGCTGAGGTTGAGGGTTAGATTTAGTGTTAGTGTTAGAGATAGGGTTAGGTTGAGGGTTAGGGTGGGGTTGAGTTTGAGGGTGAGGGTTAGGCTTAGGTTTAGGATTAGGATTAGGGTAAGGGTTAGGGTGAGTGTGATGGTTAGGGTTAGTGTTAGGCTTAGGCTTAGGGTTAGGCTGAGAGTGAGGGTGAGTGTGAGGGTAAGGGTTAGGGTGAAGGTTAGGGTTAGGTTTAGGGTGAGAGTTACCGTTCGGTTAAGTTTTGGGTTAGGGTGAAGGTTAGGATTAGGGTTAGGGTGAGGGCTAGGGTGAAGGTGAGGGTTAGGTTTAGTTTTAGGGTAAGGTTTAGATTTAGGGTTAAGGTTTGGGTTAGGGATAGGATGAAGGTTAGGGTTACGGTGAGGGTGAGGGTTAGGGTTAGGTTGAGGGTTAGGGTTAAGATTATGGTTAGGGTGAGTTTGAGTGTTAGGATTAGGGTGGGTTGAGGTCTAAGGTGGGGGTGAGTGTTAGAGTTAGGGTTAGAATTAGGGTGAGGTTTAGGATTAGGGTGAGGGTTAGGGTTAGTGTGAGGGTTAGTGTTAGGGTTAGGGTTAGTGTTAGGATGAGGTTAAGTGTTAGGGTGAGGGTTAATGTTAGAGTGAGGGTTATTGTTAGGGTGAGGGTTAGGGTTAGGGTTATTGTTAGGGTTAGGGTTAGGGTTACGGTTAAGGTGAGGGTGAAGTTGAGAGTTAGAGTTAGGGTAAGGTTTAGATTAGGGTTAGGCTTAGAATTAGGGTTAGGGTGAGGGTGAGGTTTAGGGGTAGAGTTAGGGTTAGGGTGAGGGTTAGAGTTAGGGTGAGCGTTAGGGTGGAGTTATGGTAAGGGTAAAGGTGAGGGTTAGGCTGAGGGTGAGGTTTAAAGTAAGGGTGAGGGTTAGGGTTAGGGTGAGGGTTAGGTTTACGGTTAGGGTGAGGGTGAGGGTTAGTTTGAGGATTAGTGTAAGTGTTAGTGTGAGGTTTAGGTTGAGGATCAGGATTAGCGTTATGGTGAGGGCTAGGGTGAGGTTGAGGATTAGGGTTATTTTTAGGGTGCGGTTTAGGGTTAGGGTGATAGTTAGAGTTAGTGTGAGCGTTAGTGTTAGTGTTAGGGTTCGTGTTAAGGTCAGGGTAAATGTTAGTATGAGGGTAAGTGTTAGAGTGAGGGTTATGGTTAGGGTGAGGGTTAGGAATAGGGTTAGGGTTAATGTTAGGTTTTGGGTTACTGTTACTGTGAGGGTGAGGGTGAGGGTGAGGGTTAGGGTTAGGTTTAGGATGAGGTTTAGGTTTAGGGTTAGGGTTATAGTTAGGGTTAGGGTGAGGGTGAGGTTTAGGTTAGAGTTAGGGATAGTGTTAAGGTTAGGGATAGGGTGAGTGTTAGGGTTAGGCTTAGGCTTAGGCTTAGGCTTAGGCTGAGCATGAGGGTGAGGGTTAGGTTTAGGGTGAGGGTTAGGATGAGGTTTAGGGTTAGCATTAGTTTTAGGGTGAAGGCTAGGTTGAGGGTTAGGGTAAGGGTTAGGGTTAGGGATAGGGTTAGGTTTAGGATTTGGGTTAGGGTGAGGGTCAGTGTGAGGGTTAGTGTTAGGGTTAGGGTTAGGCTTAGGGTTTGGGTGAGGTTTAGTGCTAGGGATTGGTTAAGGTTAGGGTGAGACTGAGGATTAGGGTTAGGTTTATGGTTAGGTTTAGGGTTTGGTTTAGGGTTAGGGTTAGTGTTAGGGTTAGGATTAGGGTTAGGGTTAGGGTTAGGCTGAGGGTGAGGGTGGGTGTGAGGATTAGGGTTAGGTTTAGGTTTATTGTTAGGGTGAGGGTGAGGTTTAGGGTTAGAGTTAGGTTGAAGGGGAGGGTTAGGGTGAGGTTTATGGTTAGGGTTATTTTTAGGGTTCAGGGGAGGGAGAGGGTTAGGTTGAGATTTAAGGATAGTATTAGGTTTAGGATTAGGGTTAGGGTGCGGTGAGTTTGAGGATTAGGGTGAGGGTTAGGCTTAGGCTTAGGGTTAGGCTGAGGGTGATGGTGGCTGTGACGATCAGGGTTAGGGTGATCGTTAGGGTTAGGGTTAGGGTTATTGTTAGGGTTAGGGTTCGAGTTCCGGTGAGGGTGAGGGTGGGGGTGAGGTTTAGGGATAGGGTTAGGGTGAGGGTGAGGTTTAGTTTTAGATATTGCATGAGGGTGAGGGTTAGTGTTAGGGATAGTGTTAGGGTTAGGGTGAGGGTGAGGGTTAGGTTTAGGTTTAGGGTTAGAATTATGGTGAGGGTGAGGGTGCGGGTGTGTGTGAGGGTTAGGGTTAGGTTTAGGGTTAGGCTTAGGGTTAGGCTTAGGTTTAGGCTGACTCTGAGGGTGAGGGTGAGGTTTAGGGTTAGGGTTAGAATTATGGGGAGGGTTACGGTGAGGGTTAGGGTTAGTATTAGGGTTAGGGTGAGGGCTAGGGTGAGGGTGATGTTTAGGGTTAGGGTTAGGGTGAGGTTTAGGGTTAGGGTTAGTGTTAGGGTGAGCGTGAGGTTTAGGCTTAGACTTAGGGTTAAGGTGAGGCTTATGGTGAGGTTTAGGATTAGGGTTAGGATTAGTATTAGGGTAAGGTTTAGGGTTAGTGTTTGTGTTATGGTTTGGGTGAGGGTTAGGGTTAGGGTCAGGGTTAGGGTTAGGATTAGGGTTAGGATGAGGGTGAGTGTGATTATTAGGTTTAGGGTTAGGGTTAGGTTTAGGCTTAGGCTGAGGGTGAGTGTGGGGGTGAGGATTAGGGTTAGGGTGATGTTTAGGGTTAGGGTTAGGGTGAGGGTTAGAATGATGTTTAGGGTTAGGATTAGGAGTAGGGTGAGGGCTTGGGTGAGAGTGAGGCTTAGGGTTAGGGTTAGGCTTAGGCTTAGGGTTAGGCTGAGCATGAGGTTGAGGGTGAGGTTTAGTGTTAGGGTTAGGGTTAGAGTTAGGGTTAGGGTGAGGGTGAGGTTTAGGGTTAGGGTTAGGGTCAGGGTGAGGGGTAGGGTTAGGGTGGAGTTGATGGTAAGTGTAAGGGTTAGGGTTAGGCTGAAAGTGAGGGTTATGATAAGTGTGAGGGTTAGGTTTAGGGTGAGGGTTATGGTTAGCGTTAGGGTGAGGGTGAGGGTTATGTTTGAGGATTAGTGTTAGGGTTAGTGTTAGGTTTAGGGTGAGAATGAGGGTTAGGTTTAGGGTGAGGTCTAGAGTGAAGGTGAGGGTGAGGGTTAGATTGAGGATTAGTGTTAGGGTTAATGTGAGGTTTATTTTGAGGATGTGGTTTAGTGTTAAGGTTAAGGTTAGAATTAATATTAGGGTTAGGCTCAAGGTGAGGGTTAGGGTGAGGGTGAGGTTTAGGATTAGTGTTAGGATTAGGATTAGGGTTAGGGTAAGGGTGAGTGTGAGGGTTAGGTTTGGGTTAGGTTTAGGCTTTTTGTTAGGCTGAAGGTGAGGGTGAGGGAGGAGGCTTATGGTTAGGTTGCGGGTTAGGATTAGGCTTATGGTGAGGGCTAGGGTGAGGGTGAGTTTTAGGGTTAGGGTTAGGGTGAGCTTTAGTTTTAGGTTTAGGTTTAGGGTTATGGTGAGGTTGAGGTTTAGGGTTAGAGTTAGGGTTAGGGTGAGGCTGAGGTTGAGGGTTAGGGTTAGGTTTAGTGTTAGAGTTAGGGTTACGCTGAGGGTTAGGTTGAGGGTGAGGGTTAGGCTTAGTGTTAGGATTAGAATTAGGGTAAGGTTTACGGTGAGTGTGAGGGTTAGGGTTAGGGTTAGGGTTAGGTTTAGGGTGAGGGTTAGGATGAGGATTAGGGTTAGGATTAGGATTAGGGTGAGGACTCGTGTGAGAGTGAGGGTTAGGGTTAGAATTTGCGTAAGGTTTAGGGTTAGGGTTAGAGTTAGGGTTAGGGTTAGGGTGAGGGTAAGGTGTAGGGTTAGAGTTAGGGTAAGGGTGAGGCTGAGGTTGAGGGTTAGGTTTAGGGTTAGTGTTAGAGTTAGGGTTAGGGTGAGGTTTAGGGTGAGGGTGAGGGTGATGGTGAATCTTAGGCTTATGTTTACGATTAGGATTAGGGTATGGGTTATGGTGAGTTTGAGGGTTAAGGTTAGGCTTAGGCTTAGGGTTAGGCTGAGAGTGAGGGTGAGAGTGAGTGTTAGAGTTATGTTGAGGGTTAGGTTTAGGGTTAGGGTGAGAGTTAGTTTTCGGTTAAGTTTAGGCTTAGGGTGAGGGTTAGGGTTAGGATTAGGGTTAGGGTGAGGGCTAGGGTGAGGTTGAGGTTTAGGGTTAGTGTTAGGGTAAGGTTTAGTGTTAGGGTTAGTGTTTGGGTGAGGGTTAGGATGAGGGTTAGCTTTAAGATTATGGTTAGGGTGAGGATGAATGTTAGGATTAGGGTTAGGGTTAGGGTTAATTTTAGGGTTAGGATTAGTGTTATTGTTAGGGTTAGGGTTAGAATTATGGTGAGGGTGAGGGTGAGGGTTAGGGTTAGTGTTAGGGTTAGGGTGAGTTTTAGGGTAGGGTTAGTATTAGAGTTAGGGTGTGGGTGAGGTTTAGGGTTAGATTTAGCGTTAGGTGGAGCGTTAGGTCGAGGGTTAATGTTAGGGTTAGCGTTGGGCTTATGGTTAGGGTGATGGTTAGGTTGTGGTTTAGGGTTAGGGTTAGGTTTACGGTGAGGTCTATGGTGAGGGTGAGTTTTAGTGTTAGATTTAGCGTGAGGTTTAGCATTAGGTTTAGGGTTAGGGTTAGGTTGAGGTTGAGGTTAAGGTTAGAGTTAGGGTTAGGGTGAGGCTGAGTGTGAGGTTTAGGGTTAGGGTTAGTTATAGAGTTAGGGTTAGGGTGAGGGTTAGGGTGTGGGTGAGGGTTAGGCTTTGTGAAAGGATTATGATTAGGTTAAGGGTTAGGGTGTTGTGACGGTTAGGGTTAGGAAGAGGTTTAGGGTTTGGTTTAGGGTTAGAGTTAAGGTAAGTGTGAGGGTGAGGTTTAGGGTTAGAGTTAGGGTTAGTTTTCGGGTTAGGGTTAGGGTGAGGGTTAGGCTTTGGGTTAGGCTTAGGTTTAGGCTTAGGCTTAGTCTTTGGCTGAGCATGAGGGTGAGGGTTAGGGTTAGGGTGAGGGTTAGGGTTAGGGTTAGGGTGAGGGTTAGGATGAGGTTTAGGGTTAGGATTAGGTTAGGGTGAGGGCTAGGTTGAGGCTGACTGTGAGGGTTGGGGTTAAGGATAGGTTTAGGATTAGGATTAGGGTTAGGGGGAGGGTGAGTGTGAGGGTTAGGGTTAGGGTTAGGCTTAGGGTTAAGGTGAGGATTAGGGTTAGGGTTTGGTTTAGGGTGAGTGTGAGGCTGAGGATTGGAGCTAGGGTTAGAGTTGCAGTGATGATTATGGTTATGGTTAGGGTTAGGGTTATGTTTAGGGTTAGGGTGGGTGTTAGGGTTAGGGTTTGTGTTAGGGTGAGGGTGAGGCTGAGGATTAGGGTTAGGTTTAGCGTTAGGGTTTGGTTTAGGTTTAGGGTTAGTGTTAAGTATAGGGTTAGGGTTACGGTGAGGGTTAGGGTTAGGGTTGGCTTAGAGTTAGGCTGAGGGTGAGGGTGGGGGTGAGGATTAGGGTCCGTGTTAGGGTTAGGATTATTGTTAGTGTTATGGTTAGGGTTAAGTTTGCTGTGATGGTGAGGCTGAGGGTGAGGGTTATGGTTAGGGTTAGGGTTAGGGTTAGGGTTAGGTTTAGAGTTAGAGTTACATTGAGGTTTTGTGTGAGGGTGAGGGGTAGGGTTAGGGTGAGGTTTAGGGTTAGGGTGAGGGTGAGGTTTAGGGTTAGAGTTCGGGATAGGGGGACGGTTAGGGTGAGGTTTAGGGTTAGAGCTAGATTTAGGGTTAGGGTGAGGGTGAGGTTTAGGTTGAGGTTTAGGGATATGGTTAGGATTAGGATTAGGATAAGTATTAGTGTCTGTGTGAGGGTTAGGGTGAGGGTTAGGTTTAGGCTTAGGCTTAGACTGAGGGTGAGGGTGATGTTGAGCGTTAGTGTTAGGGTGCGGGCTAGGGTTAGGTTTATGTGGAGTGTTTTGATGAGCGTTAGGGTTAGGATTAGTACTAGGGTGAGGGCTAGGGTGAGGGTGAGTTTTAGGGTTAGGGTTACAGTGAGGTTTAGCATTAGGTTTAGGGTTAGGGTTAGGGTGAAGTTGAGGTTTAGGGTTAGAGTTAGGGTTAGGGTGAGGCTGAGGGTGAGGGTTAGGGTTAGTGTTAGAGTTAGGGTTAGGGTGAGGGTTAGGGTGTGGGTGAGGGTTAGGCTTAGTGATTGGATTTGGATTAGGTAAGGGTTAGGTTGTGTGTGAGGGTTAAGGTTAGGATGAGGTTTAGGTTTAGGGTTAGGGTTAGAGTTAGGGTTAGGATGAGGGTGTGGTTTAGGGTTTGAGTAAGGGATAGTGTTAAGGTTAGGGTTAGGGTGAGGGTTAGCCTTAGGCTTAGGCTTAAGTTTAGGCTTAAGCTTTGGCTTAGGCTGAGCATGAGGGTGAGGGTTAGGTTTAGGGTTAGGGTGAGTGTTAGGATGAGTTTTAGGGTTAGGATTAGGGTTAGGGTGAGGGCTAGGTTGAGGCTGACTGTTAGGGTTAGGGTTAGGGATAGGGTTAGGTTTAGATTTAGGGTTAGGGTAAGGGTGAGTGTGAGGGTTAGGGTTAGGGTTAGGCTTAGGGATAGGGTAAGGGTTAGGTTAAGGGTTTGGATTAGGGTGAGGGTGAGGCTGAGGATTAGTGTTAGCCTGAGGTTTAGGATTAGGCTGAGGGTGAGGGTGGGGGTGAGTATTAGGGTTATGTTAGGGTTTTGGTTATTGTTATTGTTATGCTTAGGGTTAAGTTAGTAGTGAGGGTGAGCCTGAGGATGATGGTTACGGTTAGGGTTAGGGTTATTGTTAGGATTAGTGTTATTGATAAGGTTAGGGTTAGAGTTATGGTGAGGTTGAGGGTCCGGGTGTGGGTTATGGTTAGGGTGAGGTTTAGCGTGAGGTTTAGTGTTAGGGTGAGGGTGACTGTGAGGTTTAGGGTTAGAGTTAGGGTTAGGGTGAGGGTTAGGGTGAGGTTTAGGGTTAGGGTTAGTGTTAGGGTTAGGGTGAGGGTGAGGTTTAGGTTGAGGTTTAGGGATAGGGCTAGCTTTAGGATTAGGGTTAGTGTAAGGGTGAGTGTGAGGGTTAGGGTTGAGGGTTAGGCTTTGGCTTAGGGTTAGGCTGAGGATAAGGGTAGGGCTGAGGATTAGGGTTAGTGTGATGGTTAGGGTTAGGGTTAGTGTTATTGTTAGGGTTAGGGTTAGAGTTATGGTGAGGGTGAGGGTGGGGGTGAGGGTTAGGTTTAGGGTTAGGGTGAGGGTTAGTGTAAGGGTTATGGTGAGGGTGAGGGTTAAGGTTAGGTTGAGCTTTAGTGTTAGGTTTAGGGTTAGGGTGAGTGTGAGTGTTAGGGTTAGTGTGAGGTTGAGGATTAGGTTGAGGGTAAGGTTTAGAATTAGGGTTAGTGTGAGGGCTAGGGTGAGGGTGAGGTTTAGGGTTAGGTTTAGGATGAGGTTTAGGGTTAGGGTTAGGGTGAAGGTGAGGTTTAGGGTTAGAGTTAGGGTTAGGATGAGGCTGAGGTTGAGGGTTAGGGTTACTGTTAGTGTTAGAGTTAGGGTTAGGGTGAGGGTTAGGATGAGGGTGAGGGTTAGGCTTAGGGTTAGGCTTAGGGTTAGGGTAAGGGTTCGTGTGAGTGTGAGGGTTAGGGTCAGTGTTAGGCTTAGGCTTAGGGTTAGGCTGAGGGAAGGGGGAGGGTGAGTGTTAGGGTTAGGGTGAGGGTTAGGTTTAGTGTTATTGTTAGGGTTAGGGTTAGATTTACTGTGAGGGTGAGGGTTAGGGTTAGGTTTTGGGTGTTGTTGAGGGTTAGGGTTAGGGTTAGGCTGAGGGTGAGGTTTAGGATTAGATATAGTGTTAGGGGGAGGCTTAGGGTGAGGGTTAGTTTTAGGTTTAGTGTTAGTGTTACTGTTAGGGTTAGTGTTAGAGTTGGGGTTAGGGTGAGGTTTAGGGTTAGGGTTAGAGGAAGTGTTAGGGTGAGGGTGAGGGTTAAGTTGAGGTTTAGGGAAAGGTTTAGGTTTAGGATTAGGGTTAGGGTGAGGGTGAGTGTGAGTTTTAGGGTGAGGGTTAGGCTTAGGCTTAGGGTTAGGCTGAGGGAGAGGGTGGGGGTGAGGACTAAGGTGATGGTGATGGTTCGGGTTAGGGTTAGTGTTATTGTTAGGGTTAGGCTTAGTGTTAGGGTTAGGGTGAGGGTGAGGGTTAAGTTGAGCTTTAGGGTTAGGGTTACAGTTAGGGTTAGTGTGATGGTTAGTGTTAGGGTTAAGGTTAGTGTTAGGATGAGGTTAAATGTTAGGGTGAGAGCTTGGTTTAGGGTGAGGGTTGTGGTTAGGGTGAGGTTTAGGATTAGGGTTAGGGTTATTGTTAGGGTTAAGTTTAGGGTGAGGTTTAGGGTTTAGGTAAGGTTAGAGTTAGGTTTAGGTTGAGGGTGAGGTTTAGGGTTAGAGTTAGGGTTAGGGTGAGGCTGAGCGTGAGCGTTAGGTTTAGGCATAGTGTTAGGTTTAGGGTTAGGGTAATAGTTAGGGTGAGGTTTAGGGTTAGGGTTAGGGATAAATTTAGACTTAGGGTGAGGGTGAGTTTGTGTGTTAAGGTTATTTTTAGGGTTAGCCTTAGGGTTAGGATGAGTGTGAGGTTGAGGGTGAGGTCTAGGGTTAGATTCAGGGTTAGGGTTAGGTTTCGGGGGAGGGTTAGTATGAGGGTTAGAGTTAGGATTAGGGTTAGGTAAGGGCTAGGGTGAGGGTGAGGTTTATGGTTAGGGTTAGGGTGAGGTTTAGGGTTAGGGTTAGGGTTAGGGTGAGGGTGAGGTTGAGGTTTAGGGTAAGAGTTAGGGTTAGGGTGAGGCTGAGGGTGAGGTTTAGGGTTAGGGTTAGTTTTAGGGTTAGGGTTAGGGTGAGGGTTAGGGTGAGGGTTAGGATGAGGATTCGGGTTAGGTTTAGGCTGAGTGGGAGCGTTAGGGTTAGTGTTAGTGTTAGAGTTAGGGTTAAGGTGAGGGTTAGTTGAGGGTGAGGGTTAGTTTTAGTGTTGGGTTAGGCTTAGGTTTAGTCTGAGGTTGAGTGTGAGGGTTAGGATTAGTGTTAGAGTGAGGGTTATTGTTAGGATCAGTGTTAGGGTGAGGGTTAGGGTTAGGGTTAGGGTGAGGTTAAGGATGAGGATTATGTTTAGGATTAGTGTTAGGGTGAGGGCTAGGCTGAGGGTTAGGATGAGGGTTAGGGTTACAGTAATGGTGAGGGTTAGGGTTAGGGTGAGGATTATGATTAGGATTACAGTTAGGGTGAGGATGAGGGTTAGGATTAGGGTTAGTGTTAGGGTTAGGGGTAGGTTTAGGGTTAGGATTAGTGTTATTGTTAGGGTTAGGGTTAGAGTTATGGTGAGGGTGAGGGTGAGGGTCAGGGTTAGTTTTAGTGTGAGGGTTAGTGATAGGGTTAGGGTTAGTGTTAGATTGAGGGTAAGTGTTATGGTGAGGGTTAGGGTTAGGGTGAGGGTTATGGTTAGGGTGAGGGTTAGGGATAGGGTTAGGGTTAATTTTAGGGTTAGGGTTAGGGTTACGGTTATGGTGAGGGTGAGGGTGTGGATTAGGCTTAGGCTTAGGGTGAGGTTTAGTGTTAGGGTTAGGGATAGAGTTAGGGTTAGGGTGAGGCTGAGGGTGTGGCTTAGGGTTAGGGTTAATGTTTGAGTTAGGGATAGGGTGAGGGTTAGGTTGAGGGTTAAGTTTAGGGTTAAGATTAGGGTTAGGTTTAGGGTTTGGGTTGGGGTGAAGGTGATGCTGAGTATTAGGGTTAAGTTTAGGGTTAGGGTTAGATTTAGGGTTAGGGTTAAAGTTACAGTGAGGTTTAGGGTTAGGGTCAGGCTTAGGGTTAGGCTGAGGGTGAGGGTGGGCTTGAGGATTAGGGTAGGGGTTAGGGTTAGGGTTAGGGGAAGGTTAGGATGAGCATTACGGTAAGGATTAGGGTTAGAGTGAGGGCTAGGATGAGGGTGATATTTAGGGTTAGCTTAGGGTGAGGTTTAGGGTTAGGTTGAGGGTTAGGGTGAGGCTGAGGGTTAGGATTAGGGTTAGGGTTAGTGTTAGAGTTAGGGTTAGGGTGAGGGTTATAGTGAGGCTGAGGTTTAGACTTAGGTTTAGGATTTGGATTAGGGTAAGGGTTAGGTTGAGTGTGAGGGTTAGGGTTCGGGTTAGGGTTGTGCTTAGGATTAAGCTGAGGGTGAGGTTGAGGGTTAGGTTTAGGGTTAGGGTGAGGCTGAGGGTTAGGGTTAGGGTTAGGGTTAGTGTTAGAGTTAGGGTTAGGGTGAGGGTTATGGTGAGGGTGAGGTTTAGGCTTAGGTTTAGGATTAGGATTAGGGTAAGGGTTAGGTTGAGTGTGAGGGTTAGGGTTAGGGTTAGGGTTATGCTTAGGATTAAGCTGAGGGTGAGGTTGACGGTGAAGGTTAGGGTTAGGTTGAGGGTAAGGGTTAGGGTTAAGGTGAGCGTGAGGGTTAGGTTTAGTTTGAGGGTTAGGGTGAGGGTAAGCGTTAGAGTTAGTGTGAGGGTTAGGGTTAGGGTTAGGGTTAGGCCTCGGGTTACACTGAGGGAGAGGGTGAGCATGAGGTTTAGGGTTAGGGTGAGGTTTAGCGGTAGAGTTAGGGTTAGGGTGAGGGCTAGGGTGAGGGTAAGGGTTAGCGTGAGGATTAGATTAGGGGTAGGGTGAGGGTGAGGGCTAGACTGAGGATTAGTGTTAGGGTTATTGTGAGGTTCAGGGTGAGGATGATGGTTAGGTTTAGGTTGAGGCTTAGGTTGAGGGTGAGGGTTAGGTTTAGGGTGAGTGTGAGAATTAGGGTTAGGTTGATGGTTTGTGTTAGGGTTAGAGTTAATATTAGGGTGAGGGTAAGTGTTAGGGTGAGGGTGAGGGTTAGGGTGAGGGTTATAATAAGGTTGAGGGTTAGGGCTAGGGTTAGGGTTACTGTTAGGGTTAGGGCTACGGTTACGGGGAGGGTGAGGGTGAGGGTTAGGTTTAGGGTTAGGATGAGGTTTAGGGTTAGGGTTAGAGTTAGGGTTAGGGTGAGGTCTAGGGTGAGGGTTAGGGTGAGGGATAGGTTTAGGGATAGGGTTACGTTTAGGATTATGGTGAGGGTGAGTGTGAGGGTTAGGGTTAGGGTTAGGCTTAGGCTTAGGGTTAGGGTGGGGGTTAGGGTTAGTGTTTGGGTTAGGGTGAGGGTGAGGCTGAGGTTTAGGGTTAGGTTTGGGTTAGGGTTTGGGTTAGGTTTAGGGTTAGGTTTAGGTTTAGGATTAGGGTTACAGTGAGTGTTATGGTTAGGGTTTGGCTTAGGGTTTGGCTGAGGGTGAACATGGGGGTGAGGATTAGGGTGAATTTTACAGTAGGGTTATTGTTAGTGTTATGGTTAGGGTTAAGTTTGCGGTGAGGGTGAGGCTGAGGGTGAGGGTTATGGTTAAGTTTAGGGTTAGGGTTTGGGTTAGTGTTATTATTAGGTTTAGATTTAGAGTTTCTTTGAGGTTTTGGGTGAGGGTGTGGGTTAGGGTTAGGGTTAGGTTTAGGGTGAGTCTTAGGTTTATGGTTAGGGTGAGGGTGAGGTTTAGGGTTATTGTTAGGGTTAGGGTGATAGTGCGAGGCTCAGCATTACGGTTAGTGTTAGGTTTAGGGTGAGGTTGAGGTTCAGGTTGAGGTTTAGGGATAGGGTTAGGTTTAGGATTAGGTTTAGGGTGAGGGTGAGTGTGAGTGTTAGGGTGAGGGTTAGGTTTAGGCTTAGGGTTAGGCTGAGGGTGAGGGAGAGGTTGAGTGTTAGGGTTAGGGTGAGGGCTAGGGTTAAGGTTATGGGGAGGGCTTGCATGAGCGTTAGGGTTAGTATTAGGGTTAGGGTGAAGGCTAGGGTGAGGGTGAGTTTTAGGTTTAGGTTTAGGGTGAGGTTTAGCGTTAGGTTTAGGGTTAGGGTTAGGGTGAAGTTGAGGTTTATGGTTATAGTTAGGGTTAGGGTGAGGCTGAGGGTGAGGGTTAGGTTTGGGGTTAGGGCTAGAGTTAGGATTAGGGTGAGGGTTAGGGTGTGGGTGAGGGTTAGGCTTAGTGAAAGGATTAGGATTAGGGTAAGGGTTATGGTGTGTGTGAGGGTTAGGTTTAGGTTTAGGGTTAGGTTTAGGATGACGTTTAGGTTTAGGGTTAGGATTAGAGTTAGGGTTAGCGTGAGGGTGAGGTTTAGGGTTAGGGTTAGGGTTAGTGTTAGGTTTAGGGTTAGGGTGAGGGTTAGGCTTAGGGTTAGGCTTAGGTTTAGGCTTAGGCGTAGGCTTTGGCTGAGCATGAGGGTGAGGGTTAGGGTTAGGGTTAGGGTTAGGGTGAGGTTTAGGGTTAGGGTTAGGGTGAGGGTAAGGATGAGGTTTAGGGTTAGGATTAGGTTAGGGTGAGGGCTAGGTTGAGGCTGGCTGTGAGGGTTGGGGTTAGGCATAGATTTAGTTTTACGATTAGGTTTAGGGTGAGTGTGAGTGTGAGAGTTAGCGTTAGGGTTAGGCTTAGGCTTAGGCTTAGGTTGAGGGTTAAGTTTAGGATTTTGGTTATGATGAGGGTGAGGCTGAGGATTAGTGTTAGGTTTAGGGTTAGGGTTAGGGTTAGATTTACAGTGAAGTTTATGGTTATGGTTAGGTTTAGGGTTAGGGTGGGGGTTAGGGTTAGGGTTTGGTTTAGGGTGAGGGTGAGGCTGAGGATTAGGGTTAGGTTTAGGTTTAGGGTTTAGGTTAGGTTTAGGGTTAGGTTTAGGTTTATGGTTATGGTTATGGTGAGGTTTAGGTTAAAGGTTTAGCTTACGGTTAGGCTGAGGTTGAGGGTGGGGGTGAGGATTAGGGTTAGTGTTAGGGTTAGGGTTATTTTTAGTGTTATGGCTAGGGTTAAGTTTGCTCTGAGGGTGAGGCTAAGGGTGAGGGTTATGGTTAGGGTTAGGGTTAAAGTTAGGGTTATTGTTAGGTTTAGAGTTAGACTTACTTTGAGGTTTTGGGTGAGGGTGAAGCTTAGGGTTAGTGTGAGGTTTAGCGTAAGGTTTAGGTTTAGGGTTAGGGTTAGGGTGAGGGTGAGGTTTAGGGTAAGTGTTAGGGTTAGGGGGACAGTTAGCGTGAGGTTTAGGGTTAGGGTTAGTGTTAGGTTTAGGGTGAGGGTGAAGTTTAGGTTGAATTTTAGGGATAGTGCTAGGTTTAGGATTAGGGTAACGTTGAGGGTGAGTGTGAGGGTTCGGGTGAGGTTTAGGTTTAGGCTTAGTGATAGGCCGAGGGTGAGGGTGAGTTTGTGGGTTAGGGTTAGGGTGAGGGCTAGGGTGAAGGTGAGTTTTAGGGTTAGGGTAAGGGTGAGGTTTAGCGTTAGGTTTAGGGTTAGGGTTAGGGTGAGGTTGAGGTTTAGGGTTAGAGTTAAGGTTAGGGTTAGGCTGAGGGTGAGGGTTAGGGTTAGGCTTAGTGATAGTATTAGGATTGTGGTAATGTTTACACTGTGTGTGAGGATTACGGTTAGGATGAGTTTTAGGTTTAGGGTTAAGGTTAGGTTTAGGGTTAGAATGAGGATGAGGTTTAGTGTTAGAATTAGGGTTAGTGTTAGGGTTAGGGTTAGTGGGAGGTTTAGGGTTAGGGTTAGGGTTAGGGTGAGGGTGAGTTTTAGGTTGAGGTTTAGGGAAAGGGCTAGGTTTAGGATTAGGGTTAGGGTGAGGGTGAGTGTGAGGGTTAGGGTGAGGTTTAGGCTTAGGCTTAGGGTCAACCTGAGGATGAGGATTAGGGTTAGGGTGATGGTTAGATTTAGGGTTAGTGTTATTGTTAGGGTTAGGGTTAGATTTATGGTGAGGGTGAGGGTGGGGGTGAGGGTTAGGTTTAGGTTTAGGGTGAGGATTAGGGTAAGGGTTACGGTGAGGGTGAGGTTTTGGGTTAGTTTGAGCTTTAGTGTTAGGTTTAGGGTTAGGGTGAAGTTGTGGATTAGGGTTAGTGTGAGGGTGAGGGTTAGGATGAGGATTAGATTCAGCAATAGGTTTAGGGTAAGGGCTAGTCTGAGGGTGAGGTTTAGGTTTAGGTTTAGGGTATGATTTAAGATTAGGGTTAGGGTGAAGGTGAAGTTTAGGGTTAGAGTTAGGGTTTAGCTGAGGCTGAGGGTGAAGGTTAGTTTTAGGGTTAGTGTTAGAGGTAGGGTTAGGTTGAGGGTTAGGATGAGGGTGAGGGTTAGTTTTAGGGTTAGGATTAGGATTAGGGTAAGGGTTAGAATGAGTGTGAGGGTTAGGGTCAGGGTTAGGGTTAGGCTTAGGTTTAGGCTGAAGGTGAGGGTGAGGGTGAGTGTTAGGGTTTGGGTGAGGGTTAGGGTTAGGGAAGGTTAGGATGAGCATTATGGTAAGGATTAGGGTTAGAGTGAGGGCTAGGATGAGGGTGAGATTTAGGGTTAGGCTTAGGGTGAGGTTTAGGGTTAGGTTTAGGGTTAGGGTGAGGCTGAGCGTGAGGGTTAGGGTTAGGGTTAGTGTTAGAGTTAGGGTTAGGTTGAGGGTTAGGGTGAGGTTGAGGTTTAGGCTTAGATTTAGGATTTGGATTAGAGAAAGTGTTAGGTTGAGTGTGAGGGTTAGGGTTAAGGTTAGGGTTATGCTTAGGAGTAAGCTGAGGGTGAGGTTGAGGGTGAAGGTTAGGGTTAGGGTGAGGGTAAGGGTTAGGGTTATGGTGAGCGTGAGGGTTAGGTTTAGGTTGAGGGTTAGGGGGAGGGTAAGCATTAGAGTTAGTGTGAGGGTTAGGGTTAGGGTTAGGGTTAGGCTTAGGGTTACACTGAGGGAGAGGGTGAGAATGAGGTTTAGGGTTAGGGTGAGGTTTAGCGGTAGAGTAGGGTGAGGGTAAGGGTTAACGTGAGGATTAGATTTAGGGGTAGGGTGAGGGTGAGGGCTAGATGGAGCATTAGTGTTAGGGTTATTGTGAGGTTCAGGGTGAGGGTGAAGGTTAGGTTTTGGGTGAGGGTTAGGTTGAGGGTTAGGGTTAGGGTTAGGTTGACTGTGAGGATTAGGGTTAGGTTGATGGTTTGTGTTAGGGTTAGAGTTAGTATTAGGGTGAGGTTAAGTGTTAGGGTGAGGGTGAGGTTTAGGGTGAGGGTTATAGTAAGGTTGAGGGTTAGGGCTAGGTTTAGGGTTACTGTTAGGGTTAGGGCTACGGTTATGGTGAGGGTGATTGTGAGGGTTAGTTTTAGGGTTAGGATGAGGTTTAGGTTTAGGGTTAGGGTTAGAGTTAGGGTAAGGATGAGGGCTAGGGTGAGGGTTAGGGTGAGGGTTAGGTTTAGTGATAGGGTTAGGTTTAGGATTAGAGTGAGGGTGAGTGTGAGGGTTAGGGTTAGGGTTAGGCTTAGGCTTAGGTTTAGGGTGGGGGTTAGGGTTAGTGTTTGGGTTAGGGTGAGGGTGAGGCTGAGGATTAGGGTTTGGTTTGATTTAGGGTTTGGGTTAGGTTTAGGGTTAGGTTTAGGTTTAGGGTTAGGGTTACAGTGAGGGTTAGGGTTAGGGTTAGGGTTTGGCATAGGGTTAGGCTGAGGGTGAGCATGGGGGTGAGGATTAGGGTGAGTTTTACGGTTAGGTTTATTGTTAGTGTTATGTTTAGGGTTAAGTTTGCGGTGAGGGTGAAGCTGAGGGTGAGGGTTATGGTTAGGTTTAGGGTTAGGGTTAAGGTTAGTGTTATTGTTAGGTTTAGAGGTAGAGTTACTTTGAGGTTTTGGGTAAGGGTGAGGGTTAGGGTTAGGGTTAGGTTTAGGGTGAGTCTTAGGTTTATGGTTAGGGTGAGGGTGAGGTTTAGGGTTAGAGTTAGGGTTAGGGGGATAGTTAGAGTGAGGTTCAGCGTTATGGTTAGTGTTAGGTTTAGGGTGAGGGTGAGGTTTAGGTTGAGGTTTAGGGATAGGGTTAGGTTTAGGATTAGGTTTAGGGTGAGGGTGAGTGTGAGTGTTAGGGTGAGGGTTAGGTTTAGGCTTAGGGTTAGGCTGAGGGTGAGGGAGAGGTTGAGGGTTAGGGTTAGGGTGAGGGCTAGGGTTAAGGTTATGGGGAGGGTTTGCATGAGCATTAGTGTTAGTATTAGGGTAGGGTGAAGACTAGGGTGAGGGTGAGTTTTAGGGTTAGGGTTAGGGTGAGGTTTAGCGTTAGGTTTAGGGTTAGGGTTAGGGTAAGGTTGAGGTTTTTGGTTATAGTTAGGGTTAGGGTGAGGCTGTGGATGAGGGTTAGGGTTAGTGATAGGGTGAGAGTTAGGGTGACAATAAGGTTTAGGGTGAGTGTTAGGGTTAGGGTGAGGTTGAGGGTTAGGGTTAGGGTGAGGGTTAGGGTGACAGTAAGGGTAAGGGTGATGGTGAGGATTAGAGTGAGGGTGAGTATTACTGTAAGGGTGAGGATTGGGTGCGGGTGAGGGTTCCGGTGAGGGTTAGGGTTAGGATTAGGCCGAGGGTGAGGGCAAAGGTAAGGGTGAGGGTGAGGGTGAGGGTGAGGTTTAGCGTTAGGGTTAGTGTTACAGTTAGGGTGAGGGCTAGAGTGAGGGGTAGGTATAGAGTTTGATTGATGGTTAGGTTTAGTAAGAGCATTAGGGTTACAGTTAGGGTTAGGATTAGTGTGAGGGTAAGGGTTAGGGTGAGGGTTAGGGTGAGAGTGAGGGTTAGGGTTACCGTGAGTTTTACGGTGAGGGTTAGGGTTAGGGTTAGTGTTGGGGTGAGGGTTCAGGTTAGGGTGAGGGTCAGTATGAGCATTGGGGTGATAGTAACGTTTAGGGTTAGGTTGAGGGTGAGGGTTAGGGTAAGGGTGAGGATTATTGTTAGGGTGAGGTTTAGGGTAAGGGTTAGGGTTAGGGTTAGATTGAGAATTAGGGTTAGGGTTAGTGTGAGGTTTAGGGTGAGCATGAGGGTTAGGGTGAGGGTTAGGGTAAGAATTAGGGTTAGGGTGAGGGCTGGCGTGAGGGTGAAGGTTAGGGTTAGGGTTAAGTTTGGGGTGAGGTTTAGGGTGAGGGGTAGGGTTAGGTTTAGTTTGAGGGTTAGGTTCAGTGTGAGGGTTACGGTTAGGGTGACGGTTTGGGTGAGGGTGAGGTTTAGGGTTAGGAAAAGTGATAGGGTTAGTGTTACACTGAGGGTGAGGGTGAGTGTGAGGGTGAAGGTTAGGGTTAGGGTGAGGGCTAGGGTGAGGGTTAGGGTAAGGGTGAGGGTTAGGGTGAGGGTGATGGTAAGGGTAAAGGTGAGGGTTAGGCTGAGGGTGATTGTTAAGATAAGGGTGAGGGTTAGGTTAAGGGTTCGGGTTAGGGTTAGGTTGAGGGTTAGATTGAGGATTAGGGTTAGGGTTAGTTTGAGGTTTATGGTGAGGATGAGGGTCAGGGTTAGGTTGAGGGTTAGGGTTAGAATGAGGGTTAGGGTGAGGGCTAGGGTGAGGGTGAGGTTTAGGGTTAGGGTTATTGTTAGGGTGAGGTTTAGGGTTAGGGTGAGGGCTATGGTTAGTGTGAGGGTTAGTGTTAGAGTTAGGGTTAGTGTTAGGCTGTGCGTAAGTGTTAGGGTGAGGGTTAGGGTTAGGTTGAGGGATAGGGTTAGGGTTAGGGTGAGGTTGCGGGTGAGAGTGAGCGTTAGGGTGAGGATTAGGGTGAGTTTGAGGGTTAAGGTGAGGGTTAGGGTTAGGGTTAGCGTGTGGGTGATGATGAGGGTGAGAGTTAAGGTTAGAGTTACGGTGAGGTTTCGGATAAGTGTGACGTTTAGGGTGAGGATGAAGTTAAGGGTTAGGGTGAGGGTTAGGGTGAGGGTGAGGGATAGGGTTAGGTTTGGGTTAGGGTGATGGTTAAGGTTAGGTGTTTGCTTAGGGTTAGGGTTAGGGTGAGGGTGTGGGTGAGAGTGAGGGTTAGCATGAGGGTTATGGTGAGGGTTAGAGTTAGGGTTAAGGTGAGGGTTAGGGTAAGGGTTAGGGTTACGGTTAGGGTGAGGGTTAGGTTTAGTGTGAGAGTTAGGGTTAAGTTTAGGTTTAGGGTTAGGGGTAGGGTGAGGGTAAGGGTTAGGGTTAGGGTTAGGGTTAGGGTTAGGGAGAGCATTAGGGTGAGGGACAGTTTCAGGGTTAGGGTTAGGGGTATGGTGAGGGTTAGGTTGAGGGTTAGTGTTTTGGTTAAATTTAGCGTGAGGGTTAGGGTGAGGATGAGAATAAGGGTAAGGGTAAGGGTGAGGGTGAAGCTTAGGGTGAGGTTTAGGGTTAGTGTTAGGGTGAGGGGCAGGTTTAGTGTGAGGGTTAGGGTTAGGTTTAGGCTGAGGGTAAGGGTTAGGATGAGGGTTACGGTGTGGTTGAGTGTTAGGGTTAGGGTAAGTGTTAGGGTGAGGGAGGGCTTAGGGAGAGCATTAGGGTGAGGGACATTTTCAGGGTTAGAGTTAGGGGTATGTTAAGGGTTAAGTTGCGCGTGTTAGGGTTTTTGTTAAGGTTAGGGTGAGGGTGAGGGTGAGGCTTAGGGTTAGGATTAGGTTGAGGGTGAGTGTTAGGTGGAGGGTGAGGGTGAGGGTTCGGTTTAGGTTGAGGTTGAGGGTGAGGCTGAGGGTTAGGGTGAGGGTTAGGGTTAGGATTAGGTTTAGGGTGAGGGTGAGGGAGAGGGTTATATTTAGGATTAGGGTTAGGTTCACGATGAGGGTGATCGTTAGGGTTAGGGTTAGGGTTAGGGTTTTTGTTATGGTTAGGGTTAGGGTGAGGTTGAGGATGAGGGTGAGGTTTAAGATTGGGGTTAGGCTGAGGGTGAGGGTGAGGGTGAGGGTTAGGGTTAGGGTGGAGGTTAGGGTTAGGGTGAGGGATAGTGTTTGGATTAGAATATTGGTGAGGGTGAGGGTGAAGGTGAGGTTTAGGGTTAGGGTTAGGGATATTGTGAGGGCTAGGGTGAGGGTGAGGGTTAAGATGAAGGCGAGGGTGAGGGTTTTGTTTAGGTAAGGGTTATGGTTAAGGTGAGGATCAGGTGAGGGTGAGGGTTAGGGTGAGGGTTACCTTTAGGATGAGGTTTAGGGTTAGGGTTAGGGTGAGTGTTAGGGTTAGGGTGATGTGTAGGGTGATGTTGAGGGTGAGAGTGTGGAAGAGAGTTAGTGTTAGTGTGAGGGTTAGCCTGACAGTGAAAGTTAGGATGAGGGTGAGGATTATGGTTACGTTTAGGGTGAAAGTTAGGTTTAGGGTTAGGGTTAGAGATAGGGTGAGGGGTAGGTTGAGGGGTAGGTTTTGGGTTAGTGTTAGGGTTAGGGTTAGGGTGAGGATAAGGTAAGTGTGAAGGTTTGGGTTAGGGTGAGGGTTAGGGTTAGTGTGAGTGTTAGTTTTAGGGTTAGGGTTTGGGTAAGGGTTAGGATGAGGTTTGAGGTGAGGGTGAGGGTTAGGGTTAGGGTGAGAGTAAGGGTTGGGGTGAGGGTTAGGGTGAGGGTGAGGTTTAGGCTTAGGGTTAGGGTTAAGGTGAGGGTTAGTTTGAGGGTTAGGGTTTAGGTTAGGGTTAGGGTGAGGGTGAGGGTCAGGGTGAGGTTTTGGGTTACGGTTAGGGTTAGGGTGAGGGTTAGAGTCAGGGTATGGTTTAGGGTGAGGTTTAGGGTTAGGGTGAGGATTAGGGTTAGGGTTAGGGTGAGGGCTATGTTGAGGGTGAATTTTAGGGTGAGGGTTATGGTGAGGGTGAGGGTTTGTGTTAGGTAAGGATTATAGTTATGTTTAGGGTTAGGGTGAGGGTTAGGTTTAGGGTGAGTGTTAGCTTGAGGGGTACGGTTAGGGTTAGGGTGAGGATTAGGGTTAGTGTGAGGGTAAGGGTGATGGTGAGGATTAGAGTGAGGGTGAGGGTTACTGGAAGGGTGAGGATTGGGTGAGGATGAGGGTTAGGGTGAGGGTCAGGTTTAGGATTAGGCCGAGGGTGAGCTCAAGGTTTAGGGTTAGGGTGAGGTTTAGCGTTAGGGTTAGTGTTACAGTTAGGATGAGGGCTAGAGTGAGGGGTACCGATAGATTTCAATTGATGGTTAGGTTTAGTAAGAGCATTAGGGTTACAGATAGGGTTAGGATTAGTGTGAGGGTAAGGGTTAGGGTGAGGGTTGGGGTGAGAGTGAGGGTTAGGGTTACCGTGAGTGTTACGGTGAGGGTTAGTGTTAGGGTGAGGGTTAGGGTTAGGGTTAGTGTTAGGGTGAGGGGTAAGGTTAGGCTAAGGGTTAGGGTGAGGGTTATGGTTAGGGTGAGGTTTAGGGTGAGGTTGAGTGTTAGGGTTAGTGTTAGGATTACGGTGAGGGCTAGGGTGAGAGTGAGAGTTAGGGTTAGGGTTAGGGTTAGGGTGAGGGTTAAGGTTAGGGTGAGGTTTAGGTTTAGTGTGAGGGTTAGTGTTACGGTTAGGGTGAGTGTTAGGGTGAGGGTAAGGATTAGGGTGAGGGTTAGGGTCAGGGTGAGGTTTAGGTTTAGGATTAGGGTTAGTGTCAGGTTTAGGGTTACAGTGGAGGTTAGGGTTCAGGTGAGACTTAGGGTTATGGGTAGGGTTAGGTTTAGAGTGAGGGTGAGGTTTAAGGTTAGGATTGGAGTTAGGGTTAGGCTGAGGGTGAAGGTGAGGGTGAGGGTTAGGGTTAGGGTGGAGGTTAGGGTTAGGCTGAGGGCTAGACTTTGGGTTAGAGTATTGGTGAGGGTGAGGGTGAAGGTGAGGTTTAGGGTTAGGGTGAGGGATATTGTGAGGGCTAGGGTGAGTGTGAGGGTTAAGCTGAAGGTGAGGGTGAGGGTTTAGTTTAGGTAAGGGTTATGGTTAAGGTGAGGATTAGGTGAGGGTGAGGGTGAGGGTGAGGGTTAGGTTGAGTGTAAGGGTTCGAATTTGCATTAGGGTTAGGGAGAGGGTTCGGGTGAGGATTAGGGTTTAGGTGAGGGTGAGGGTTAGGGTTAGGGTAAGGGTTAAGTTTAGGGTGAGGTTTAGTGTTAGGGTTAGGGTTAGGGTGAGGGTGATGGTGAGGGTTAGGGTTAGGGTGAGTGTGAGGGCTAGGGTTAGGGTGAGGGTTATGGTTAGGCTTAGGGTGAGGTTTAAGGTTAGGTTTAGGGTGATGGTTAGGGTGAGGGGTAGGTTTAGGGTTGAGTTAGTGTGAGGGCTACGGTGAGTGTAAGGGTTAGGGTGTGGGGGAGGGTTAGGGCTATGGTGATGGTTTGGGTTAGGTTTAGGCTGAGTGTTAGGGTGAGGGTTAGTGTTAGGGTTAGGCTTAGGGTGCAGGTTAGGGTTAGGTTTAGGGTTACGGTTCGGGTGAGTTGTAGGGTTAGGGTTAGGGTTAGTGTTAGGGCTAGGGTGAGGGTGAGGGTTAGGGTTAGACATAGGGTGAGGTTCAGGTTTATGGTTAGGGTTAGGGTGAGGTTGAGGGTGAGGGTGAGTGTTAGGGTTAGGATTAGGGTTAGGGTGAGGGTTAGTGTGAAGGTGAGTGTAAGGTTAGCATTAGGGTTAGTGTGAGGGTGAGGGTTAAGTTTAGGTTTAGGGTGAGAGCTAGGATGAGGGTGAGGGTTAGGGTAGGGATAGAGTGAGGATTAGGGTTAGGGTTAGGGTTAGGGTTAGGGTGAGGGTTAGGGTGAGGGTGAGGGTTAAGGTTAGCTTTAGGGTTAGGGTTAGTATTAGGCTGAGGGTTAGGGTTAGGTTTAGGTTTAGGTTTAGGTTTAGGTTGAGGGTGAGGTTTAGCCTTAGAGTTAGGTTGAGGGTTAAGTTTAGGATGAGGGTTAGGGTTAGTGTTAGGTTTAGGGTGAAGGTGAGGGTTAGGTTTAGGGTAAGGTGTATGTTTAAGGTGATGGTTAGGTTAGTTTGAGGGTTAGTGTTGGGGTTAGGGTTAGTGTTAGGTTGAGGGTAAGTGTTAGTGTGCGGTTAAGGATTAGGGTGAGGTTTAGGGTTAGGGTTAAGTTTAGGATTAGGGTGAGGGTGATGTTTAGGATTAGAGTTAAGGTTAGGGTGAGGGTTAGGGTAAGGTTTAGTGTTAGGGTTTGGGTTATGGTGAGGTTTAGGGTGGGGGTGAGGGTTAGGGTTAGGGTTAGGATTAGGATTAGGATTAGGGTTAAGGTGAGGGTGAGTGTGAGGGTTAGATTTAGGGTTAGGATTAGACTTAGGGTGTGGGTGAGGGTGAGGGTTAGGGTGAGGTTTAGGCTTAGGCTTAGGGATAGAGTATGGGCTAGGGTGAGGGTGAGGGTTTGGGTTAGGGTTAGGGTATGGGTTAGGGTGAGGGTTAGGGTTAGGGTTATTGTTGGGGTTAGGGTTGGGGTTACGTATAGGCTTAGTGTTAGGTGGAGGGTGAGGGTGAGAGTGAGGGTTAGGGTTAGTGTGAGGGTTAGGGTAAGGGTTAGGGTTAGGGTTAACGTGAGGTTAAGCGTTAGGTTGAGATTTAGTGTGAGGGTGAGGGTTAGGGTTAGGCTAAGGGTGAGGGCTAGGGTGAGGTTTAGGGTTAGGTTTAGGGTGAGGTTTAGGGTGTGCTTTAGGGTTAGGTTTAGGGTGAGCGTTTGGGTAAGGGCAAGTGTTCGGGTGAGGGTTAGGGTGAGGATGAGTATTAGGTTTACGGTTAGGGGTAGGGTGAGGGTTAGAGTTAGGGTTTAGGGTTAGTGTGAGGGTTTTGTTTAGTGTTAGGGTTACGGTTATGGTGAGGTTTAGGGTGGGGGTGAGGTTTAGGGTTAGGATTAGGATTAGGGTTAAGGTGAGGGTGAGTGTGAGGGTTTGGGTTAGGGTTAATGTTAGGATTAGACTTAGGATTAGACTTAGGGTGAGGGTGAGGGTGAGGGTGAGGGTGAGGGTGAGGGTTAGGGTGTTGATGACAGTTAGTGTTAGGGTGAGGTTTAAGGTGACGGTGAGGGATAGGGTGAGGGTGGTGGTTAGAGTTAGTGTGAGTATTAGGTTTAGGGTTAGGGTTAAGGTTATGGTGAGGGTAACCGTTAGGGTTAGGTTTAGAGTGAGGGTGAGGGTTAGGGTTAGGGTTAGGGTTACGGTGAGGTATAGGGTTTGGGTAAGGGTTAGGGTTAGGGTGAGGTTGAGTGTTAGATTTAGGGTTTGGATGAGGTTTAGGGTTAGGGTGAGGGTTAGGGATAGGGTTAGGGTTAGGGTGAGGGTTATTGTTAGGGTGAGGGTTTGAGTTAGGGTGAGTATGAGGGTGAGGATTAGTGTTAGGATTATGGTTAAGGTTAGTGTTAGGCAGAGGGTGAGGGTGAGGGTGAGGGTTAGGTTTAGGGTTAGGTTTAGGGTGAGTGGTAGGGTTAGGGTTAGGGTGAGGGTTAGGGTTAGGATTCGGGTTAGGGTTAGGTTGAGGGTGAGGGTTGGGGTTAGGGTTAGGGTGAGGGTGAAGGTGAGTGTTAGGGTTAGGGTTAGGTTTAGGATTAGGGTTAGGTTTAGGGTAAGGGTAAGGGTTAGGGTTAGGGTTAGGTTTAGGGTGAGGGTGAGGGTTAGGTTTAGGGTTAGGGTTAGGGTGAGGGTGAGGGTTACGTTTATGGTTAGTGTTAGGGTGTGGACTATGGTGAGGGAGAGGGTTAGGGTGAGGGTTAGGGTTAGGGTTAGGGTTAGGGTCAGGGGTAGGTTGAGGGTTAGGATTAGGGTAAGGACTATGGTTAGGCTGAGGGTGAGGTTGAGGTTGATGGTGAGGGTTAGGTTTAGAGTGAGGGTTAGTGTGAGGGTGAGGGGGAAGGGGAGAATTTGGTTTTGGGTTAGAGTTAGGTTGAGGGTGAGGGTTAGGATTATGGGTAGCAGTAGTTTTAGGCTGAGGGTGAGGGTGATGCTGAGGGTGAGGGTTAGGTTAGGGTGAGGGTAAGGGTTAGGGTTAGGGTGAGGGTTAGGGTTAGGGTGATTTTTAGGGTGCCGCTGAGAGTTAGGGTGAGGGTGAGTTTGAGTGTGAGGTTTAGGCTGAGTGTGAGGGTGAGTGTGAGTTTGACGATTAGGATTAGGTTTAGGATGAGGGTAAGGGTTCTTGTTAGGATTGGGATTAGTGTAAGGCTTAGGCTGAGGGTGAGGGTGAGGGTGAGGTGAGGGTTAGGGTTAGGGTTAGGTTGAGGGTTAGGGTTAGTGTGAGGGTTAGGGTGAGGGTGAGCTTGAGGTTCAGGTTGAGGTTGAGAGTGACGTTGAGGTTGAGGGTTAGGGTTAGGGTTACGGTTAGGGTGAGGGTTAGGGTTACGGTTAGGGTGAGGGTTAGGGTTAGGGTTAGAGTTATTTTTATAGTTAGGATTAGGGATAGTAATAGGGTGAGAGTGAGGGTGAGGGTTAGCATGAGGGTAAGGGTTAGGGTTATGGTTAGGGTGAGGGTGAGGGTGAGACTTAGGGTTAGGATTAGGGTTAGGGTAAGGTTTCGGATGAGGGTTAGGCTGAAGGTTAGAGTTAGGGTTAGTGTGAGGTTTAGAGTTAGGGTTATGGTTAGGGTGAGGGCAAGGTTTATGGTGAGGGTTAGGTTGAGTTTGAGGGTTAGGTTTAGGGAGAGGGTTAGGGTGAGATTTAGGGTTAATGTTAGGGTTAATGTTAGGGTGAATCTAATGGTTATAGTGAGAGTTATTGTGAGGGTGAGGGTTTGGGTTAGGGTGAGGGTAAGTGTTAGGGTGAGGGTTAGTGGGAGGGTTTGGGTTCGGGTTAGCATTAGGGTTAGGTTCAGGGTAAAGGTTAGGTTGAGGTTTAGGGTTAGTGTTCGGGATAGGGTGAGTATTAGGGTTAGTGTGAGGGTGAGGGTCTGGATTAGGGTTAGGGTTAGATTTAGGGTGAGGGTGAGGGTGAGGGTTAGAATTAGGATTAGGGTTAGGGTTAGAGTTAGGTGACATTGAGGGTGAGGGTTAGGGTTTGGTTTAGAATTAGTGTGAGGGTGATCGTGAGGGTTAGGGTTAGGATTAGGGTTATGGTTTTGGTTAGGTTTAGGATGAGGGTGAGGGTGAGGCTTATGGTTAGGGTTAGGGTGAAGTTTAGGTTTAGGGTGAGGGCTATGGTGAGGGTGAGTGTTAGTGTGAGTGTGAGGTTGAGGTTGAGGGTTTCGATTAGGTAATGGTTAGGGTTAGGGTTAGGGTGAGGATTAGGGTGAGGGTGAGGTTTAGGTTGAGGGTTACAGTTAGGGTGAGGATTAGGGTGAGGCTGAGGGTTAGGGTGAGGGTTAGTGTTATGGCGAGGATTAGGGTTAGGGTTATGTTGATGCTGAGGGTTAGGTATACGGTAAGGGTTAGGGTTACGGTGAGGGTTAGGGTTAGGGTTAGGGTTAGGGTGAAGGTTAGGGTTAGGGTGAGGTTTGGGGTTAGGGTTAGGGTTAGTGTAAGGGTTAGTGTTAGGGTGAAGGTTAGGATTAGGGTTAGGGTGAGGGTGAGGGTTAAGGTGAGGGTGAGTGTTAGGGTGTGGGTGAGGATTAGGGTTAGGTTGAGTCTTAGTGTTAGGTTTAGGGTTAGTGTGAGGGTGAGGGTTAGGGTTAGCGTTAGGGTTAGGTTGAGGGTTTGAATTAGGGTTAGGGTTAGTGTGAGGGTTAGAGTGAAGGGTAGGGTTAGGGTCAGGGTGAGGGTTAGGGTGACAGTGAGGTTTAGGGTGAGGGCGTGTGTGAGGGTAAGGGTTAGGTGTAGGGTTAGGGTGAGTTTAAGTGTGAGGCTTAGGTTTAGGAATAGGGTTAGGTTTAGGGTTAGGGTGAGTGTTAGGGTGTGGATGAGGCTTAGGTTTAGGGTGAGGATTGGGGTTAGAGTTAGGTTTATGGTGAGGGTAAAGTTAGGGTGAGTTTCAGTATGAGGGTTAGGGTTAGGGTTAGGGTGAGAGTGAGGTATAGGTTTTGGGTTAGGGTTAGGGTGAGGGTTAGGGATGGGTTTAGGGTTAGTGTGAGGGTGAGGGTGAGGTTTAGGATTATGTTTAGGGTTAGAGTTTGGGTGAAGGTGAGGGTTAGGGTTAGTATTAGAGTTAGCCTGAGGGTGAGGGGGAGTGTTAGGGATAGGGTGAGTTTTATGGGTAGGGTTATGGTTAGGGTGAGGGTTAGGGTTACGGTTAGGGTTAGGATGAGTGTTAGGCTGAGGGTTAGGTTTAGGGTTAGTGTGAGGGTTAGGTTTAGGGTTTGGGTGAGGGTTAGGGTTAGGTTTAGGGATAGGATAAGGGTTAGGTTGAGGGTTAGGTTTAGGGCTAGTTTGAGGGTTAGGTTTATGTTTAGGGTTAGCATCAGGGTAAAGGTTAGGGTGAGGATTAGGGTGAGGGTGAGGATAAAGGTTAGGGTGAGGGTTAGGGCAAGGGTGAGGGTTAGGGTTAGGGTGAGCGTTAGGTTGCGGGTTAGGGTGAGGGTTAGGGTGAGGGTAAGGGTTTGGATGATGGTAAGTTTGTGAGTGAGGGATAGGATTATGTTGTGTGTAAAGGTTAGGGTGAGGGTTAGGGTGAGGGTTAGGGTTAGGGTGGGGGTCAGGTTTAGAGTTATGTTGAGGGTTAGGTTTAGGGTGATGTTTATTGTGAGAGTATGGTTTAGGTTGAGGGTGAGTATTCGGCTGAGCGTGAGGGTTAGGATGAGGGTGAGGAGTAGGGTTACAGTTAGGGTTAGGGAGAGGGGTAGTGTGAGCATTAGGGTTCGGATTACGGTTAGGATTAGGGTTAGAGTGAGGATGAGGGTGAGGGTTAGGGTGTGGGTGTTATGGTTAGGGATAGGGTTAGTGCTAATGTGAGGATGAGGGTTAGTGTGAGGGTGAGGGTTACATTTACGTTAGGGTTAGGGTTAGGGTGAGGATTAGGTTGAGGGTGAGGGTTAAGCTGAGCTTAGGGTTAGAATGAGGGTTTGTGTTCGGTGAGGGTGAGGGTTAGTGTTAGGGTTAGGTTTAGGTTGAGGGTGATTGTGAGGGTTAGGATTAGGAATAGGTTTAGGGTTACGGTGAGGGTGAGGGTCAGTGTGAGGGTGAAGGTTAGGGTTATGTTTAGTGTTATGTTTAGGGTGAGGGTTACGGCTAGTGTGAGGGTTATGATTAGTGTTAGGGTTAGGGTCAGGGTGAGGGTAAGGGTTAGGGTGAGGGTTAGGGTGAAGGTGAGGATTAGGGTTCGGGTTAGGGTTGGGTGAGTGCTAGGTTCAGGGTGAGGGTCAGTGTGAGTGTTAGGTTGAGGGTTTCTTTTCCGTCAGGGTTAGGGTTATTGTGAGGATTAGCGTGAGGGTGAGTGTTAGTGTTAGGGTGATGTTTAGGGTGCGGATGAGGGTGAGGGTGAAGGTCAGGTGAGGGTGAAGTTAGGTGTGGTTGAGGATTAGGGTTAGGGTTAGGGTTATGGTGAGGGTAAGGTATAGGGTGAGGTTTATTGTGAGGATGAGGGTTATGGTTAGTGTTAGGGTTAGGGTGAAGTTTAGGGTGAGGATTAGGTTTTGGTTTATGGTTAGGGTGAGGGTGACATATAGGGTGAGTTTTAGTGTTAGGGTGAAAGTTAGGGATATGGTTAGGGTGAGGGTGAGGGTTAGGGTTAGGGTTAGAGTTAGGGTGAGGGTGAGGGCTACGATTAGGGTAAGGATTAGTGTTGGGCTGAGGGTGAGGGTGACTGTAAGAGTGAGGGTTTGGGTGAGGGTTAGGGTTAGGGTGAGGGTTAGGTTTAGGGTGAGGTTGAGGGTGAGGATTAGGGTTAGGGTGAAGGTGTGGGTAAGTGTTAGGGTGAGGGTTAGGGCGAGGGTGAGGTTTCGGCTTAGGGTGAGGGTAAGGGTTAGAGTGAGGGTAAGGGTAAGGTTGAGGGTTAGGGTGAGGGTGAGGGTTAAGATTATCATTAGGGTTAGGGTGAGGGTGAGGGTTATGGTGAGGTTTAGGGTTAAGATTAGGGATAGTGTGGGGATTAGGGTTAGGGTTAGGTTTAGGGTGAGGGTTAGGCTGAGGGGTAGGGTTAGGGATAGAGTGACTTAGGTTTAGTGTGAAGTTTAGATTTAGGGTTAGGTTTAGGATTAGTGTTAGGGTTAGGTTGAGGGTGAGGGTGAGGGTGAGGGCTAGGGTTAGGGTTATTGTGAGGGTTAGTGTTAGGGTGCGGGTTAGGTTTAGGGTGAGGGTTAGTATTAAAGTAAGGTTGAGGGTGAGGGTTAGGGTTACGGTTAGATTTAGGGTGAGGGTCAGGGTGAGGGTTAGGTTTAGGTTGAGGGTTAGGTTTAGGGTGAGGGTTAGGGTTAGGGTGAGCATTAGCGTGATGGTGAGGGTTAGGGTGAGGGTGAGGGTTAGGTTTAGATTTAGGGTTAGGGTGAGTGTTAGGGTTAGAGTTAGGGTGAGATTTAGGTTGAGGTGCAGGGATATGGTTAGGTTGAGGGTTAGGATTAGTGTGAAGGTTAGAGTTAGGGTTAGGTTTAGTGTGAGGATACTGTTTATGGTGAGTGTTAGTTTGAGGGTGAGGGTTAGGGTGAGCGTTAGAGTTAGGTTCAGTGTGAGGATTAAGGTTATGGTGATGCTTAGGGTGAGGTTGAGGTTTAGTGTTAGGGGGAAGGGGAGTTTGAGGGTAAGTGTTAGGGTGAGGCTGAGGGTGAGGTTAGTTTCGGATTAGGGTTAGAGTTAGGGTTAGGCTGAGTGTGATGGGGGAAGTGAGGGTGAGGGTTAGGGTTAAAGCTAGGGTGAGGGTTAGGGTTAGTGTGAGGGTTAGTGTGATGGTGAGGTTCAGAGTGAGGTTGAGGTTTAGAATGAGGGTGAGGGCGAGGTTGAGGGTTAGGGTTAGGAGTAAGGTTAGGATGAGTTTTAGGGTTAGGGTTAGAGTTAGAGTTATTGTTAGGGTTAGAGTAAGGCTGAGAGAGAAGGGGCGGTTGAGGGTGAGGGTGAGGGTTAAGGTTAGGGTTAGGGTGAGGGCTTGGGTGAGGGTGAGGGATAGGCTGAGGGTGAGGGTGAGTTTCTGTTAGGTAAAGGTTACGGTTAGGGTGAGGTTTAGGGCGAGGGTGAGGATTAAGCTGAGGTTAGGTTCAGGGTAAGGGTTAGGGTTAGGTTGAGGGTGAGGGTTAGGGTTAGGGTGATGTTTAGGGTGAGGGTGAGGGTTAGGTTGAGGGAGAGGGTGAGGGTGATGGTTAGGGTTAGGTTTAGGGTGATGGTAAATGTTAGGATTAGGAATAGGATTAAGGTGAGGGTCAGGGTGAGGGGGAAGGTTAGGGTCAGCGTTAAGGTTAGGGTTAGAGTGAGGGTTACGGTTAGTGTGAGGGTTATGGTTAGGTTTAGGGTAAGGGAAAGGGTTAGGCTGAGGGTTAGGGTGAGTGTGAGGGTTTGGATTAGGGTTTGTGTAAGGTTTAGGGTGAGGGTTAGGGTTTGGATGATGTTTAGAGTGAGGGTGAGAGTTAGGGTGAGTATGAGGCTTCGGGTGAGGGTGAGGGTTAGGGTGTGGGTGAGCATTAGGGTTAGGTTGAGGGTTAGCATTAGGGGTAGGTTTCGGGTTAGGTTGAGGGTTAGGGTTAGCATTAGGATCAGGGTGAGGGGTAGGGAGAGGGGTAGGTTTAGGTTTAGGGTGAGGTTTAGGATGAGGCTGAGGGTTCAGTTGAGGGTCTGGGTGAGGGTTAGGGTTAGGTTTTGGGTTAGAGTTGGGGTGAGTTTGAGGGTGAAGGTTAGGTTTAGGATTAGGGTGAGGGTTAGGTTTATGTTGAGGCTTAGGGACAGTGTTAGGGTTAGGGTAACTGTGAGGGTGAGTGTTAGGTTTAGGTTTAGGGTTACAGTTAGGGTGAGGGTGAGGATTAAGGTTAGGGTTAGGGTTAGGATGAGGGTTAGGCTGAGGGTTAGGATTAGGTTAGGGTGAGGTTTAGGGCTAGGTTTAGGGTTAGGTTAAGGGTTAGGCTGAGGGTTAGGGTTAGGGTTAATGTGAGGGTTAGGTTTAGGGTTAGGGTAAGGGTTAGGGTGAGGGTAAATGTTAGGGTGAGAGTTAGGGTGAGGGTGAATTTTAGGGTTAGGGTGAGGGTTAGGGTCAAGTTTAAGTTTAGGTTTAGGGTTAGGGTGAGGGTAAGTGTGTGGGTAAGTGTTAGGGTGAAGTTTAGGTTGAGGGTGAGTGTTAGCATCAAGGTTAGGTTTAGGTTTAGGTTTTGGGTGAGGTTTAGGGTTTGGGTAAGTGTTAGGGTGAGGTTTAGGGTGAGGGTGAGTTTTAGGGTTAGGGTGAGTGTTAGGGTCAAGTTTAAGTTTAGATTTAAGGTTAGGGTGAGGGTAAGGCTGTGGGTAAGTGTTAGGGTGAAGTTTAGGTTGAGGGTGAGTTTTAGCATCAAGGTTAGGTTTAGGTTTAGGGTTTGGGTGAGGTTTAGGGTTTGGGTAAGTGTTAGGGTAAGGTTTAGTGTGAGGGTCAGGGTTAGGGTTAGGGTGAGGGTAAGTGTTCGGGTGAGGTTTAGGGTGAGGCTGAGGGTTAGGGTTAGCATTAGGGTGAGGGTGAGGGTGAGGATTACGGTGAATTTTGGGTTAAGATTAAGGATAGGGTGAGGATTAGGGTTAGGGTTAGTTTGAGGGTGAGGGTTAGGGTGAGGGGTAACATTAGAGTTTGGGTGAGGGTTAGGTTTAGTGTGAGGGTTAGGGTTAGGGTTAGGGTGACAGTAAGGGTTAGGGTGAGGGTTAGGGTGAGTGTGAGGTAGGGTGAGGGTTAGGGTTAGGGTGAGGGTTAGGGATAGGTTTAGGGTTAGGGTGAGGGTTACGGTTAGGGTTAGGATTAGAGTTAGGGTGAGGGTAAGGCTTAGGGTGAGGTTTAGGGTGAGGTAGAGGGTTAGGGTTGGGGGTGTGTAAGGTTGAGGGTGAGGGTTAGTGTTAGGATGAGGGTTAGGGTTAGGGTTAGGGTGAGGGTGAGGGTTAGGGTGAGGGTTAGTGTTAGGGTTAGGGTGAGTGTTAGCTTTAGGGTTACGTTTAGTGTGAGGGTGTGTGTTAGGGTGAGGTTGAGTGTTAGTGTGAGAGTTAGAGTTAGGGTTAGGTTTAGGGATACGTTTAGGGTGAGGGTAAGGTTTAGGGTGAGGGTTAGCGTGAGGGTGAGGGTTAAGGTTAGTGTGAGGGTTATGGTTAGGGTTAGGGTTAGGATGAGGTTTAGGGTCAGGGTTAGGGTTAGGTTTAGGGTTAGTGTGAGGATTCCGGTTAGGGTGAGGGTTGGGGTTAGGTTTAGGGTTAGTATAAAGTATAGGGTGAGGGTTAGGTTTACAGTTAGTGTGAGTGTTAAGTTTAGGGTTCGGGTTTGGGTTATGTTGAGGGTAAATGTTATGGTGAGTGTTAGGGTGAGGCTGAGGGTTAGGGTTAGGGTGAGGTTTAGGTTGAGGGTTAGGATTAGATTTACGGTTAGGGTAAAGCTGAGGGGGAAGGGGAGGTTGAGGGTGAGGGTTAGGGTTAAGGTGAGGGATAGGTTGATGATTTGGGTTACGTTTAGATTTAGGGTGAGGATTAGGCTGAGGGGTAGGGTTAGTTTTAGGTTGAGGCTTAGGTTTAGTGTGAGGTTTAGGGTTTGGGGTAGGGTGAGGGTTAGGTTTAGGGTGTTGGTTAGGTTTAGGGTTAGGGTGAGGTTTAG
Source organism: Dipodomys merriami (assembly GCF_024711535.1). NCBI lineage: Eukaryota > Metazoa > Chordata > Mammalia > Rodentia > Heteromyidae > Dipodomys > Dipodomys merriami. The sequence continues at coordinate 6,733,532 of NW_027206335.1, read as the reverse complement.
GTTTTGTGTGAGGGTTACGGTTAGGGTTAGGGTGAAGGTAAATTTTAGGGTGAGGTTTAGGGTGAGGATGATGTTTAGGGTTAGCTTTAGGTTTAGGTTTAAGGTTAGGATGAGGGTTAGGGTTAGGGTGAGGGTGAGGGTGAGGGTGAGGGTGAGGCTTAGGTTTAGGATTATTGTTAGGGTTAGTGTAAGGGTTCGGGTTAGGTGTAGTGTGAGGGTTATGGTCAGGGTAAGTGTTAGGGTGAGGGTTAGGCTTATGGTTAGGTTTAGTGTGAGGGTCAGGGTGAGGGTTAGGGTTAGTTTGAGCGTTAGGGTTAGGGTGAGGTTTAGGGTTAGCGTTAGGGTGAGAGTTAGGGTTAGGGTTAGTGTTAGGGTTAGAGTGAGGTTTATGGTCAGGGTTAAGTGGAGGATTACGGTGAGGGTTATGGTTAGGGTAAGTGTTAGGGTTAGGGTTAGGCTGAGGGTGAGGGTGAAAGTGAGTGTGAGGGTTAGGGTTAGGGTTAGGGTGAGGGGTAGGGTTAGGGTTAGGGTGAGGTTTAGGGTTAGTGTGAGGGTTAGGGTTAGGGTGAGGGTTATCGTGTGGATTAGCGTTAGGGTTAGGTTTAGGGTGAGGGTGGGATTGAAGGTTAGGGGTTGGATTAGAGTTAAGGTTAGTATAATGCTGAGGGGGAAGGGGAGGTTGAGGGTGAGGGTTAGGGTGAGGTTTAGGGTCAGGGTGAGGGTGAGGGTTTCGGTTAGGTAAGTGTTAGGGTGAGGATTAGGATGAGGGTGGGGGTTAAGCAGAGGTTAGGTTTAGGGTGAGGGTTTGGGTTAGGGTTAGGGTGAGCGTTAGGGTTAGGGTGATGGTTAGGGTGATGGTGAGGGTTAGGATAAGGGTGAGGGTTAGGGTTAGGGTTAGGGTGAGCGGTAGGTTTAGGGTTAGGGATAGTTTGCGGGTTATTCTGAGGATAAGGGTTAGGGTGAGGTTTAGGTTGAGGTTGAGGGTTAGTATTAGGGTAAGGGTAAGGCTTAGGTTGAGGGATAGGGTGAAAGTGAGGGTTAGGGTTAGCATTAGAGTTAGGGTGAGGGTGAGGGTTAGGGTGAGGTGTAGTGAGAATGTGGGTTAGGGTTAGTGTGAGGGTTAGGGTTAGGGTTAGAGTTAGGATTAGGGTTAGGGTGTGAGTGAGGTGTAGGGTGAGGGTTAGGGTTAGGGTGAGGGTTAGGGATAGGGTTAGTGTGAGGATGAGGGTGAGTGTTAGGGTTAGGTTTAGGGTAAGTGTGAGTTTGAGAGTTAGGATTAGGAATAGGGTTAGGGTTAGGGTTAGGCTGAGGGTGAGGGTCAGGGTGAGGGTGAAGCTTAGGGTTAGGGTTAGGATGAGGGTAAGTTTTAGGGTGAGGGTTTGGGTTAGAGTCAGGGTTAGGGTTAGGGTTAGGATTTGGGTGATGTTTAGGGTGAGGGTGAGGGTTAGCGTGGGATTGAGTGTTTGGATGAGGGTGAGGGTTCGTGTGATGATTCCAGTTAGGGTGTGGGTGATGATTAGGGTTAGGGTGAGGGTTAGCATTATGTTTAGGGTTTAGTTTGATGGTGAGGGTGAGGGGTAGGGTTAAGGTTAGGTTGAGGGTTAGGGTTATGGTTAGGGTTAGGGTGATGCTTAGGGAGAGGGGTAATGTTAGGGTTAGGGTGAGGTTTAGGGTGTGTGTGAGGGTTAGGTTTAGGGTTAGGGTTAGGTTTAGGGTTTGGTTGAGGATGAGGTATAGGTTGAGGTTTAGGGTTAGGGTGAGGGTTATGGATAGTGTTAGGTTAGGGTTAGGGTGAGTGTTAGGTTTAGGTTTAGGTATAGAGTTAGGGTGAGGCTGACGGTGAGGGTTAGGATTAGGGTTAGGGTTAGGGTTAGGATGAGGGTTAATCTGAGGGTTAGGGTTAGGGTTAGTGTGAAGGTTAGGTTTGGGTGTGGTTATGGGTTCAGGTGAGTTTTCGGGTTAGGGTGTGGGTTGAGGATTAGGGTTAGGGTGAGGGTTATCATTAGTTTTAGGTTTAGTGTGAGTGTGAGGGTGAGGGGTAGGGTTAGGTTGAGGGTTAGGTTTAGGTTTAAGCTGAGGTGAAGAACAGGGAGTGAAGGTTAGGGTTAGGGTTATAATTAGAGTGAGGTTTAAGGTTAGTGTGAGGGTTATGGTTATGGTGAGGGTAAGGGTTAGGGTGAGGGGTAGGGTTAGGGTTAGAGTTAGGGTGAGGGTTCGGGTTTGGGTGATTTTTAGGGTGAGGGTGAGGTTTAGGTTGAGGATGAGAGTTTGTGGGTGGGTGTGGGTTCAGGTGAGATTTCGGGTTAGGTTGTGGATGAGGATTAGGGTTAGGGTGAGGGTTCTCATTAGGTTTAGGTTTAGTGTGAGGGTGAGGGTGAAGGGTAGGGTTAGCTTGAGGGTTAGGGTTAGGGTGAGGTTTAGGATGATGGCTAGAGTGAGAGTTAGGGTTAGGGTGAAGTTTATTGTGACTGTGAGTGTTAGGGTGAGGGTGAGTGTTCAGGTGAGGGTGAGGGTTCGTGTGAGGGTGAGGATTAGGGTGTGGTTGAGGTTTAGGTTTAGGATGAGAGTCAGGGTGAGGTGTAGGGATAGGGTTAGGGTGAGGGTTAGGGTTAGTGTGAAGGTTAGGGTTAGGTTTAGGGTTAGTGTGAGGTTAAGATTTAGGGTGTGGGTTAGTGTGAGGGTGAGGGTTAGGGTTAGCGTTAGGGGTAGGGTGAGGGTTAGGATGAGGTTTATGGTTAGGGTGAGGGTTAGGATTAGGGTTAATGTGAGGGTGTGAGTTAGGGTGATGTTTAGGTTGAGGTTGAGGGTTAGTGTGAGGATGAGGGTGAGGGTGAGGGTTAGGGTGAGTGTGTGGTTGCGGGTGAGGGTAAGGGTGAGGGTTAGGGTTAGGTTTAAGGTGAGGGTGAGGTTCAGGTTTACAGTAAGGGTTAGGGTTGGGCTGAGGGTGAAGATGAAAGTGAGGGTGGGTGTTAGGGTTAGGGTTAGGGTTATTGTTAGTGTTAGGGTTAGGTGAGGGTGAGGGTGAGGGTTAGCATTAGGGTTATGATTAGGTTTAGGTTTAGGGTAAGGTTGAGGGGGAAGGGGAAGTTGAGTGTGAGGTTTAAGGTTAGGGTTTGGTTCAGGGTGAGGGTTACTGTTAGGTTTAGTGTTACTATAAGGGTTAGGCTGAGGGTAAGGGTTAGGGTTAGTGTGAGGGTTAGGTTTAGGGTTAGGGTTTGGGTTAGGTTGAGGGTAAAATTAGGTTGAGGGTTAGGGAGAGGGTGAGGGTTAGGGTTACAGTGAGTGTTCGGGTGAGGGTTAGGGTTAGGGTTATATTTAGGGTTAGCGTGAGGGTTATGTTGAAGGTTAGGTTTAGGTTTAGGGTTAGGGTGAGGGTTATGGTGTGGGTAACTGTTAGAGTGAGGTTTAGGGTGAGGGTGAGGGTTAGGACCAGGAGGAGGGTTAGTGTTAGAATTAGGGTTAGGGTGAGGTTGAGGGTTAGGGTGAGATTAGGGTTAAGTTTAGGGATAGGGTGAAGATTAGTGTTAGGATTAGTCATAGGGTGAGGGTTATGCTGAGTGGTAGGGTTAGATTTAGTTTGAGGGTTAGGTTTAGTGTGAGGATTAGGGTTAGGGTTAGGGTGAGGTTTAGGTTTAGTGTGAGGGTTAGGGTTAGTGTTAGGGTGAGGGTGAGGGTTAGGGTGAGGTTTAGGGTGAGGGTGAGTTTTAGGATTAGCATTAGGTTTAGGTTTAAGGTTAGGATGAGGGTTAGGGTTAGGGTGAGGGTGAGGCTTAGGTTTAGGATGAGGGTTAGGTTTAGGGTGAGGTTCGGGTTAGGTTTAGGGTTAGGGTTAGGGTCAGGGTAAGTGTTAGGGTGAGGGTTAGTGTTATGGTTAGGTTTAGTGTGAGGGTCAGGATGAGGGTTAGGGTTAGGTTGAGGATTAGGGTTCGGGTGAGGTTTAGGTTTAGGGTTAGGGTGAGAGTTAGGGTTAGTGTTAGGGTGAGGGTGAGGGTTATTGTCAGGGTTAGGGGGAGGATTAAGGTTAGGGTTAGGGTTAGGTAAGTGTTAGGGTTAGGGTTAGGCTGAGGGTGAGGGTGAAATTGAGGTTTAGGGTTAGGGTTAGGATTAGGGTGAGGGGTAGAGTGAGGGGTAGGGTTAGGGTTAGGGTGAGGTTTAGGGTTAGTGTGACGGGTAGGGTTAGGGTTAGTGTGAGGATAAGGGTTAGGTTGAGGGTTAGGTTGAGGGTGAGGTTTAGGGTTATCGTTAGGTTTAGGGTGAGTGTTAGGGTCAGGGTTAGGGTTCGGGTTAGGGTTCAGTTTAGGGTAGGATTCAGGTTAGGGTGAGGGTTAGGGTTAGGGTGATGTTTAGGGTGAGGTTGAGGGATAGGGTGAGGGTGAGGGTTAGGGTTAGGTTTAGTGTGAGGATTAAGGTTAGGGTTAGTGTTAAGTTTAGGGTGCGGGTTAGGGTGAGGGTTAAGGTTAAGTCTAGGGTTAGGTTGAGGCTGAGGTATAGGGTGAGGGTTAGGGTTAGGGTGAGGGTTAGGGATAATGTTAGGTTAGGGTGAGGGTGAGGGTCAGTGTTTGGTTTAGGTTTACGTTTAGAGTTAGGGTGAGGGTGAGGGTGAGGGTTAGGATTAGTGTTAGGTTTAGGGTTAGGATGAGGGTTAGGCTGAGGGTTAGGGTTAGGGTTAGTGTGAGGGTTAGGGTTAGGGTTAGGGATAGATTTAGGGTTATCATAAGGTTTAGGCTGAAGGTTAGGGTTAGGGTTAGTTTGAGGGTTAGGTATAGGGATAGGGTAAGGGTTACGGTGAGGGTAAATGTTACGGTGAGTGTTAGGGTGAAGGTGAGTGTTAGGGTTAGGGTGAGCGTTATGGTGAAGTTTTAGGGTGAAGTTTTGGGTTAGGTTTAGGGTGAGGGTGAGGGTGTGGGTAAGTTTTAGGGTGAGGGTTATGGTGAGGGTGAGTTTTAGGTTTAGGGTGAGGGCAAGGGTTAGCGTAAGTGTTAGGGTCAGGGTGAGGGTTAGGGTTAGCATTAGGTTTAGGGTGAGGTTTAGGGTGAGTTTTTGCCTTAAGGTTAATGATAGGGAGAGGATTAGGGTTAGGGTTAGGTTTGTGGTGAGGGTTAGGCTGAGGGGAATGGTTAGGGTTAGGGTGAGTGTTAGGTTTAGTGTGAGGGTTAGGATTAGGGTTAGGGTGACGGTAAGGGTTAGGGTGAAGGTTACGGTGAGTGTGAGGTTTAGGGTTAGCATTAGGTTTACAGTTAGGGTTAGGATGAGTGTTAGCGTTAGGTTTAGAGTTAGGGTTAAGGTGAGGGTGAGGATTCGGGTGAGGGTGATTTTTTCATTTAGGTACGGGTTAGGGATAGGGTTAGGGTGAGGTTTAGGGTGAGGGTGTGGTTTGTGGTTAGGGTTAGTGTTAGGGTGAGGGTGAGGGTGAAGGTTAGTGTTAGGATGAGGGTTAGGTTTAGGGTGAGGGTGAGGGTTAGGGTGAGAGTTAGGGTTAGGGTTATGGTGAGGGTTAGGTTTGGGTGATGTTTAGTGTGAGGGTAAAGGTTAGGGTGAGGTTGAGTGTTCTGTTGAGAATTAGGGTTAGGGTTAGGGTTAGGGATTGCGTTAATGTGAGGGTAAGGGTTAGGGTGAGGGTTACGGTGAGGGTGAGGTTTATGGTTAGGGTGAGTGTTAGGTTTAGGGTTAGGGTTATGGTGAGGTTGAGGGTTAGGGTGAGCAGTAGGTTTAGGGTTAAATTTAGTTTGCGGGTTAGGGTGAAGGTAAGGGTTAAGGTGAGGTTAAGGTGAGGGTGAGTTTTAGGTTTAGGGTGAGGGTAAGGGTTAGGGTGAGGGTTTGGGTTAGGGTTAGGGATAGGGTGAGGATTAGTGTTAGTGTGAAGTATAGGGAGAGGGTTAGGATTAGGGTTAGTATTAGGATAAGGGTAAGGGTGAGGGTTAGTGTGAGGGTGAGGGTTAAGGTTAGGGTTAGGGTTAGGGTTAGGGTTATGGTCAGGGTGAGGTTTAGGGTGAGCAGTAGGTTTAGGGTTAGTGTTAGTTTGCAGCTTAGGGTGAGGGTAAGGATTAGGGTGAGAATTAGGGTGAGGGTGAGGTTTAGGGTTAGGGTGAGGTTAAGGGTTAGGGTTAGGGTTAGGGTGAGGGTGATGGTGAGGTTTAGGTTTAGGGTTAGGGTTAGGGTGAGGGTTAGGATTAGTGTGTGTGTTAGTGTGATGGTGCGGGTCAGGGAGAAGGTGAGGGTTAGAATGAGGGTGAGGGTGAGGGTGAGGTTTAGGGTTAGGATTAGGGTTAGGGTGAATTTTAGGATTAGGGTTAGTTTTAGGGTTATTGTTAGGGTTAGAGTTTGGGTTAGGGTGAGGCTGAGGGTGAGGTTCAGCATTAGGGTTAGGTTTAGGGTTAGGGTGAGTGCGAGGATGAGTGTCAGGGTTTGGATGAGGGTGAGGGTGTTTCGGTTATGTAAGTGTTAGGGTTAGGGTGAGGATTAGGGTGAGGCTGAGGGTTAAGCTGATGTTAGGTTTAGTGTGATGGTTAGGGTTAGGGTTGGGGTGAGGTTTAGGGTTAGGTTGATGGTTAGGGTGAGGGTGAGAGTTAGGATTAGGAATAGAATTAGTGTTAGGGTTAGGCTGAGGTGAAGGTCAGGGTGATGGTGAAGGTTAGAGTTAGGGATATATTTAGGTTCAGGGTTAAGGTTAGTGTGAGGGTTATGGTGAGGGTGAGGGTTAGGGCGAGGTTCAGAGTTAGTTTTAGGGTGAGGATTAGGATTAGGATGAGTGTTATGCTTAGGGTGAGTATGAGGGTTAGGGTTAGGTTGAGGATTAGGGTTAGGGTGAGGTTTAGAGTTAGGGTTAAGGTGAGAGTTAGGGTTAGGGTGATGTTTATTGTGAGGGTGAGGGTTAGGGTGAGGGTGAGTGTTCGGTTCAGGATGAGGGTTCGGGTGAGTGTGAGAGTTATTGTGTGGTTGAGGGTTAGGGTTACGGTGAGAGTTAGGTTGAGGTGTTGGGATAGGGATAGGGTTAGGGTTTGTGTGAGGGTAAGGGTTAGGGTGAGAGTTAGGGTGAGGGTGCCAGTGAGAGTGAGGGTGAGGGTGAGGGTTATAGTTAGGGTTACGGTGAGGCTGAGGGTTAGGGTTAGGCTGAGGGTTCAGGTTAGTGTGAGGGTTAGTGTGATGGTGAGGGTCAGGGTGAGGGTGAGTGTTAGAATGAGGTTTAGGTGAGGGTTAGGGTTAGGATTAGGATTAGGGTGAGTTTTAGGGATTGGGTTAGTGTTAGGGTTAGGGTAATTGTTAGGGTTAGGGTTAGGGAGAAGTTGAGTGTGATGCTGAGGTTTAGCGTTAGGGTTAGGGTTAGGGTTAGGATGAGAGAGGGGTTGAGGGTTAGGTTTAGGATTTGGGTTAGGGTTACGGTAAGGCTGAGGGGGAAGGGGAGGTTGAGGGTGAGGGTTATGTTTTGGGTTAGGTTTAGGGTGAGGGTTAGGGTTAGGTTTAAGTTTAGTATAAGGTTTAGGCTGAGGGTAAGGGTTAGGGTTAGTGTGAGTGTTAGGTTTAGGGTTAGGGTTTGGGTTAGGTTGAGGGTAAAGCTTAGGGTGAGGTTTAGGGAGAGGGTGAGGGTTAGGGTTAGGGTGAGGGTTAGGTTTAGGGTTATGGTTAGGTTTAGGGTGAGGGTTAGGGTGAAGTTTAGATTTAGTTTTAGGGTTAGCGTGAGGCTTAGGGTGTGGGTAAGTGTTAGGGTGAGTGTTAGAATGAGAATGAGGGTTAGGGTTAGGGTGAGGTTTAGGGTTAGGGTGAGTGTTAGGGTGAGGGTAAGGGATAGGGTTAGCATTAGCGTTAGGGTGAGGGTTAGGGTGAGGTTTATGGTTAAGGTTAGGTATAGTGTGAGGATTATGGTTAGGGTTAGGTTTAGGGGGCGGGTTAGGCTGAGGTTTAAGGTTACGGTTAGGGTGAGGGTTAGGTTTAGTGTGAGGTTTAGGGTTAGCATTAGGTTTAGGGTTAGGGTTAGGATGAGGATTAGGGTTAAGGTGATGGTTAGGTTGAGGGTGAGGGTTAGGGTTAGGATGAGAGTTAGGGTTAGGGAGAGTGTAAGGGTTAGGTTAAGGGTGAGGGTTAGGTATAGGATGAGGATTAGGGTTAGGGTGAGGGTGAGGGTTAAGGTTAGGTTGAGAGTTAGGTTTAGGGTGAGGTTTAGGGTTAGGGTTAGTGTGAGAGTTAGGGTTAGGTTGAAGTTTATTGTGAGGGTGAGTGTTATGCTGAGGGTTAGTGTTCATGTGAGGGTGAGGGTTCGTGTGAGGGTTAGGGTGTGTTTGAGGGTTAGGGTTAGGGTGAGAGTTAGGGTGAGGTGTCGCGATAGGGTTAGGGTTAGAGTTAGTGTGAGGATAAGGGTTTGGGTGAGGGTTAGGTTGAGCGTGAGGGTTATGGTTAGCGTTAGGGTTAGGGTGAGGGTTAGGGTTAGTGTGATGTTTAGGGTGAGATTGAGGTTAGTGTGAGGGTAAGGGTGAGGGTGAGGGTTAGGTTGAGGTTGGGGGTGAGTGTGAGTGTGAGGGTGAGGGTGAGGGTTATCTTTCGGGTTATGATGAGGGTGAGGGTTAGGGTTAGGATTAGGTTTTGGGTTATTGTTAGGCTGAGGGTGAGGGTGAAATTGAGGGTGAGGGTTAGGGTTCGGGTGAGGGTTAGGGTTAGTGTGGGGGTTAGTGTGATGCTGAGGGTCAGGATGAGGGTGAGTGTTAGAATGAAGCCGAGGGTGAGGGTTAGGGTTAGGATTAGGGTTAGGGTGAGTTTTAGGTTTAGGGTTAGTGTTAGGGTGAGGGTTATTCTTAGGGTTAGGGTTAGGGTGAGGGTGAGGGTTAGCGTTAGGGTTAGGATTAGGGTTAGGGTGAGGGTGGGGTTGAGGGATAGGGTTAGGATTAGGGTTAGGGTTAGGGTAAGGCTGAGGAGGAAGGGGAGGTTGAGGGTGAGGGTTAGGTTTAGGGTTAGGGTTACGTTGAGTGTTAGGATTAGGTTTAGGGTTAGTATAAGGGTTAGGCTGAGGGTAAGGGTTAGGGTTAGTGTGAGTGTTAGTTTTATGGTTAGGGTTTGGGTTAGGTTGAGGGTAAAGTTGAGGGTGAGGGTTAGGGAGAGGTTGAGGGTTAGGGTTATGGTTAGGGTTAGGGTTAGGGTAAAGGTTAGGTTTAGGTTTTGGTTTCAGGTGAGGGTTAGGGTGTGGGTAAGTGTTAGGGTGAGGGTTAGGGTGTGGGTGAGGGTTACAGTTTGGGTGAGTGTAAGGGTTAGTGTTAGGGTTAGGGTGAGGGTGAAGGTTAGGGCTAGCATCAGGGTTAGGGTGAGGGTGAGGGTTAGGGTTAAGGTTAGTGATAGGGTGAGGGTTAGGTTTAGGGTTAGGTTTAAGGTGAGGGTACGGCTGAGGGGTAGGGTTACGGTTAGGGTGAGGGTTAGGTTTAGTGTGAGGATTAGGGTTAGGGTTAGGGTGAGGGTAAGTGTTAGGTTGAGGGTTAGGGTGAGAGCGCGGTTTAGGGTTAGCATTAGGTTTGGGGTTAGGGTTAGGATGAGGGTTATGGTAAGTGTGAGGGTGAGGTGTGGGTTAGGGCTAGGATGAGGGTTTGGGTGAGGGTGAGGGTGAGGGTTAGGTTTAGGGTGAGGATTAGGTTGAGTGTAAGTGTTAGGCTGAGGGTTAGGGTTAGGTTTAGGGTGAGGGTCAGGGTGAGGGTTAGGGTGAGAGTTAGGGTTAGGGTTAGAGTTAGGGTGAGGGTGAGTGTTTTTTTCAGGGTTAGGTGGAGGATTAGTGTGGGGGTTAGTGTTAGGATTAGTCTTAGTTTTAGGGTTAGGCTGTGGGTGAGGGTGAAAGTGAGGGTGAGTGTTAGGTTTAGGGTTAGGGTGAGGGGTAGTGTGATGTGTAGGGGTAGGGTTAAGGTGAGGTTAAGGTTTAGTGTGAGGGTTAGGGTTAGGGTTAGGTTTAGGGTTAGTGTGAGGATAAGGGTTAGGTTGAGGGTGAGATTGAGGGTGAGGGTTAGGTTTATCCTTAGGGTTAGGGTGAGGGTTAGTTTGAGGGTTAGGTTTAGGGTTAGGGTGAGGGTTAGGGTTAGGGTGATGTTTCGGGTGAGGCTTAGGATGAGGGTGAGTGTGAGGGTTAGGGTGAGGGTGAGTGTGAGGGTTAGGTTTAGGATTAGGGTTAGGTTTAGGGTTAGAGTTAAGGTGAGGCTTAGGTTTAGTGTGAGGTTAGGGTTAGGGTTAGGGTGAGGGTGAGGGTAAGTGTTTGGGTGAGGGTTAGGGTGAGGGTTAGAGTGATTTTTAGGGTTAGGGATTGGGTTAGGGTTAGGGTTAAGGTTATTGTTAGAGTTAGAGTTAGGGTTAGGTTGAGGGTGAGGTTTAGCGTTAAGGATAGTGTTAGGGTTAGGGTGAGTGTGGGATTGAAGCTTAGGGTTAGGATTAGGGTAAGGGTTAGGGTAATGCTGAGGTTGAATGGGAGGTTGAGGGTGAGGGTTAGGGTTAGGGTTAGGGTTTGGGTGAGGGCTAGGCTGAGGGTGAGGTTTAGGGTGAGGTTGAGGGTGAGGGTTTCGGTTAGGTAAGTGTTAGGGTTAGGGTGAGGATTGGGGTGAGAGTGAGTGTTAAGCTGAGTTTATTTTTAGGTTGAGGGTTAGGGTTAGGGTGACGGTTAGCATTAGGTTTAGGGTTAGTTTGAGGGTGAGGGTGAGGGGTAGGATTAGGGTTAGGTTGAGAGTTAGGGTTAGGGTTAGCGTTAGGGTGATGGTTAGGGAGAGTGGTAATGTTAGGGTTAGGGTCAGGTTTAGGTAAGTGTGCGGGTTAGGGTTAGGTTTAGGTTTAGGTTTAGGGTTAGGGTTAGGGTGTGGGTTAATGTTAGAGTTAGGGTTAGGGCTAGTTTGAGGGTGAGGGCTAGGTTTAGCAATAGGGTTAATGTTAGGGTGAGGGTTAGTGTTAGGGTAGGGTTAGGGTGATGGTTAGGGAGAGGGGTAATGTAAGGTTTAGGGTGAGGTTTAGGTGTGTGTGAGGGTTAGGGTTAGTGTTATGGTTAGGGTGATGGTTAGGTAGAGGGGTAATGTTAGGGTTAGGGTTAGGTTTAGGTGAGTTTGAGTGTTAGCGTTAGGGTTAGGGTTAGGTTGAGGGTTAGAGTTAGTGTTATGGTTAGGGTGATGGTTAGGAAGAGGGGTAATGTTAGGGTTAGGGTGAGGTTTAGGTGAGTGTGAGTGTTCGGGTGAGGGTGAGGATTAGGTTTAGGCTTAGGGTTAAGTTTATGGTGAGGGAAAGGGTTAAGGATGAGGGTTAGGATTAGTGTTAAGTTTAGGGTGAGGGTTAGAGTGAGGGTTAGGATTAGGGTTAGGATGAGGGTGACTTATAGGGTGAGGGTTAGGGTTAGGATGAGGGTTAGGAATAGTGTTAGGTTAAGGTGAGGGTGAGGGTAAGTGTTATGTTGAGGGTGAGGGTGAGGGTGAGGGTGTGGGTTAGTGTGTGGGTGAGGGTTAGGGTTATGGTGAGGATTAGGTTTAGGCTGAGGGTTAAGGTTATGGTCAGGGTTAGGGTTATGGTTTGTTTTAGTGTGAGGGTGAGGGTTAGGGTTAGCGTTAGTGTTAGGGTGAGTGTTAGGGTTAGGGTTAGGGTGAGGGTGAGATATAGGGTGATGGTTAGGGTTAGGGTGCGGTTGGGGGATAGTGTTAGGTTAGGGTGAGGATGAGGGTGAGTGTTAGGTTTAGGTTTAGGTTTAGAGTTAGGGTGAGGGTGAGGGTGAGGTTAGGATTAGGGTTAGGTTTAGGGTTAGGATGAGGGTTAGGCTGAGGGTTAGGGTTAGGTTTAGTGTGAGGGTTAGGGTTAGGGCTAGGTTTAGGGGTATGGTGAATGTTAGGGATAGATTTAAGGTTAGCATAAGTTTTAGGCTGAGGGTTAGGCTTAGGTTAGTGTGAGGGTTAGGTTTAGGGTTATGGTGAGGGTTAGGGTGAGAGTGAGGGTTAGGGTAAGGGTGAGTGTTAGGGTGAAGTATAGGTTTAGGGTTAGGGTTAGGGTGAGGGTGAGGGTTGGGCAAGTGTTAGGGTGAGGGTTAATGTGAGGGTGAGGTTTAGGTTTAGGGTTGGGTTTAGTGTGAGTGTTAGGCTGAGGGGAAGGTTTAGGGTTAGCTTGAGGGTTAGGGTTAGGGTTAGGGTGACTGTAAGGGATAGGGTGAGGGTTAGGGTGAGTGTGAGGTTTAGGGTTAGCATTAGGTTTAGAGTTAGGGTTAGGATGAGTGTTAGGGTTAGGTTTAGGATTAGGGTTAGGGTGTGGGTGAGGCTTAGGGTTAGGGTTAGGGTGAGGGTTAGTTTTAGGGTGAGGGCTAGGGTGAGGGTGAGGATTAGGGTGAGGGTGAGTGTGAGGGTGAGGTTTTCGGTTAGGTAAGGGTTAGGGTTAGGGTTAGGGTGAGGTTTAGGGTGAGGGTGTGGGTTGGGGTTAGGGTAAGGTTTAGGGTCATGGTGAGGGTTAGGGTGAGGGTTAGGGTTAGGGTTTGGGTGAGTGTTAGGGTTAGGGTGATGTTTAGTGTGAGGGCGAGGGTTAGCGTGAGGGTGAGTGTTCTTTTGAGAATAAGGGTTAGGTTTAGGGTGAGGGATAGGGTTATTGTGAGGGTAAGGGTTAGGGTGAGGGTTGGGGTGATGGTGAGGGTTAGGGTTAGGGTGAGGGTTAGGTTTAGGGTTAGGGTTATGGTGAGGGTGAGGGTTAGGGTGTGCCGTCGGTTTAGGGTTAGGGTTAGTTTGCAGATTAGGTTGAGGGTAACAGTTATGGTGAGATTTAGGGTGAGGATGATGGTTAGGGTTAGGGTGAGGGTAAGGATTACGTGAGGGTTAGGGTGAGGGTTTGGGTTAGGGTTAGGGATAGGGTGAGGATTAATGTTAGTGTGAGGGTTAGGGTGAGGTTTAGGATTAGGGTAAGTGTGAGGATAAGGGTTAGTGTGAGGGTTTGGGTGATGGTGAGGTGTTGGGTTAGTGTTAGGGATAGGGAGAGCATTAGGATGAGGGTTAAGTTTAGGGTGAGGGTTAGGGTTAGGTTTAGGGTGAGGGTTAGGGTTATGGTGATGTTTTTGGTCAGGGTGAGTGTTAAGGTGAGGGTGAGTGTTAGGTTTAGGATTAGGGTTAGGGTTAGCGTTAGGGTGAGTGTTAGGGTGAGGAGAAGGGTTCCGGTGATGGTGAGGATTACGGTGTGTGCAAGGGTTAGGGTTAGGATGAGGATTAGGTTTAGGGTTAGGGTTAGGGTTATGGTGAGTTTTAGGGTTATGGTGAGATTTAGGGTGAAGTTAAGGGTTAGGGTTATCATTAGAGTTAGGATGAGGGTTAGGGTTAGGGTTAGGTTTAGGGTGAGGTTGAGGGTGAGTGTGAGGGTTAGAGTTTGGGTTGGTGTGAGGGTTAGGGTTAGTGTGAATGTGAGGGTGAGGGTGAGGCTTAGGGATATGGTAATTTTTAGGATGAGGTTTAGGTTTAGGTTTAGCATTAGGGTTAGGTTTAGGGTGAGGATAAGAGTGAGGGTTAGGGTTAGGTTCAGGGTTATAGTTAGGGTAAGGTTTAGCGTTGGGGTGATGTTGATTGTGAGGGTGAGGTTTAGGGTGAGGGTGAGTGTTAGGGTGAGGGTGAGGGTTCGGTTGAGGGGGAGGGTTAGGGTGTGGTTGAGGGTTAGGGTTAGAGTGAGGGTTAGGGTGACTGTGATGGTTAGGGTGAGGGTTAGTGTTAGTGTTAGGGTTAGTGTAATAGTGAGGGTTAGGGTGAAGATGAGGGTTAGGCCTAGCGTTAGGGTGAGGGTAAGGGTTTCAGTTAGGAAAGGCTTAGGGTTACAGTTAGGGTGAGGATTAGGTTGAGGGTGAGGTTTAAGGGGAGGATTAGGGTTAGGTTGAGGATTAGTGTTAGGATTAGGGTGAGGGTGAGGATTAGAGTTAGGGTTAGGGTTAGGGTTATGTGAGGGAAAGGGTTAGGGTGAGGTTTAGGGTGAGGGTGAGGGTTAGGGTTAGTGTTAGGGTTAAGGTGAGGGTTAGTGGGAGGGTTTGTGTTAGGGGGAGGTTTAGGGTTAGGGTGAGGGTTAGGGTTAGGATGAGGGATAGGGTGAGGATTAGGGTGAGGGTGAGGATGAAGGTGAGGGTTTCGGCTAGGAAAGGCTTAGGGTTAGGGTTAGTGTGAGGGTGAGGATTAGGGTGAGGGTGAGGTTTAAGGTGAGATTTAGGGTTAGGGTGAGGATTACAGTTAGGTTTAGGGTGAGGGTTAGGATTAGGGTGATGTTTAGGGTGAGGTTGAGGGTTAGGGTGAGGGTGACGGTGAGGGTGAGGGTGTAGGTGAGTATTAGGGTTAGGGTGAGGGTTAGGGTGACAGTGACATTAAGGGTTAGTGGGAAGGTGAGCGTTACGCATAGGGCTAGGGTGAGGGTTACGGTTAGGGTTAATGTGAGGGGTAGGGTGAGGGGTAGCATTAGGGTTAGTGTGAGGGTTAGGGTTAATGTGAGGATTAGGGTTAGTTTTAGTGTGAGGATAAGGGTTAGGATGAGGGTTAGGGTGAGAGTGAGAGTTATGGTTAGCTTTAGGGTTAGCATGAGGGTTAGGGTGAGGTTTAAGGTGAGGGTTTGGGTTAGTATGAGGGTTAGGTTTAGAGTTAGGTTTAGGGTGAGGATTAGGATTCGGGTGAGGTTTAGGGTAGGGTTAGGGTGATGGTTCGGTTTAGGGAGAGGGTGAGTTTTAGGGTGAGAGTGACGGTTAGGGTTAGGGTGAGGGTTAAGGTGACGGTGAGGGTTAGGGTGAGTTTCAGGGTTAGGGATATGGTGAGGATTAGTGTTAGGGTTAATGTTAGGGTTAGGGTGAGGGTAAGTTTTAGGGTGAGGGTTAGGGTGAGGGTGTGGTTTAGGTTTAGGTTGAGGGTTAGGGTGAGCGTTAGGGTGAGGGTTAGGTTTAGATTTAGGAATAGGGTGAGGGTTAGGGTGAGGTTTAGTGTTAGTGTTATGGTTAGGGTAAGGGTTAGAGTGAGGTTTAGGGTGACGGTGAGGGTTACAGATAGTATTAGGGTTAAGGTTAGGTTTAGGGTCAGGGTTAGGTTTAGGTTTCCTGTGACGGTGAGTGTTAGGGTTAGCATTAGGGTTAGGGTTAAGGTGAGGGGGAGGATTAGGGTTAGGGTTAGGGTGAGGGCTAGAGTTAGGGTTAGGGTAAGGTTTAGGTTTCGGGTGAAGGCGAGGGTGAGGTTTAGGATTAGGCTTAGGTGTAGGTTAAGGCTTAGGGTGAGGGTGAGGGTGAGTGTCAGAGTTAGGTTTAGGGTGAGGGTTAGGGTTATGGTTAGGATTAGGGTGAGGGTGAGTGTTAGGGTGAGGGTGATGGTGAGGGTGAGGGTGAGGCTGAGGTTGAGGGTGAGAGTGAGGTTTTGGGTGAGGGTTAGGGTTAGGGTGAGCGTAAGGGTTAGGGTTAGGGTAAGTTTTAGTTTTAGGATTAGGTTTAGGGTTAGCATGAGGGTTAGGGATAGGGTTAGGATTAGGGTGATGGTTTTGGTTAGGTTTAGAGTTAGGGTGAGGGTGAGGGTTAGAGTTTGGATTAGGGTTAGGTTTAGGGTTAGACTGAGGGTGAGGTTGAGTGTGAGTGTGAGGGTTAGGGTTAATATGAGGGTTACCTTTATGGTTAGCGTTAAGGTTAGAGTGAGGGGTAGGGTTAGGGCTAGGGTTAGGATGAGGGTTAGGCTGAGAGTTAGTGTTCGTGTGAGGGTAAGGGTTAGGGTGATTGTTAGCGTGAGAGTGAGGTTTAGGGTTAGGCTTAGGGTTAGGGTGAGGTTAGGGTGAATGTAAGTGTTAGGGTGAGGTTTAGGGTGAGTGTGAGTGTGAGTGTTAGGGTTAGGGTTAGGCTTAGATTTAGGGTTAGGCTGAGGTTGAGGGTGGGGGTGAGGATTAGGGTTAGGATGATGATTAGGGTTAGGGTTAGTGTTATTGTTAGGGAAAGGTTAGATTTTCGTTGAGGGTGAGGTTGCGGGTGAGGGTTAAGGTTAGGGTTAGGGTGAGGTTTAGGGTTAGGGTTAGAGGTAGGGTTAGGTTTAGGGTGAGATTTAGGTTTAGGGTTAGGGTTAGTGTTAGGGTTAGGCTTAGGGTTAGGCTAAGGTTGAGGGTGGGGTTGAGAATTAGGGTTAGGTTTAGGGTTAGGGTTAAAGTTAGCGTTAGGGTTAGGGTTAGGGTTAGTGTTAGTGTTATGGTTAGCGTTTAGTTTCTGATGAGGGTGAGGTTTATGGTTAGGGTTAGGTTTAGGTTTAGGGTTAGGTTTAGTGTTATTGTTAGGGTTAGGGTTAGAGTTAAGTTGAGGGTGAGGGTGAAGTTTAGGGTTAGAGTGAGATTTATGGTGATGTTTAGGGTTAGGGTTAGGTTGAGGGTGAGGTTCAAGTTTAGAGTTAAGTTTAGGGGGAGGGTTAGGTGAGGGTTAGGGTGAGGTTGAGGTTTAGGGATAGGCTTAGAGTTAGGATTAGGGTTAGGGTAAGGGTGAGTGTGAGGTTTAGGTTTAGGGTTAGGCTTAGGCTTAGGGTTAGGCTGAGGGTGAAGGTAGGTGTGAGGGTTAGGGTTATGTTTAGGGTGAGAATTAGTGTTAGGGTGAGTTTTAGAATTTGGATTAGGCTTAAGGTGAGCGTGAGGGTTAGGGTTAGGGTGAGGGTTAGGGTTAGGATTAGGGTTAGAGTGAGTGTGAGGTTTAGGATTAGGTTTAGGGTTAGGGTTATTGTTAGTGTTATGGTTAAGGTTACCTTTGCTGTGAGGGTGACGCTGAGGGTGAGGTTTAGGTTTAGGATTAGCGTTAGTGTTAGGGTTAGGGTTAGAGTTAGGATTAGTGTTATTGTTAAGTTTACTGTTAGAGCTATGGTGAGGGTGAGGGTGAGGGTGAGGGTTAGGTTTAGGGTGAGGGTGAGGGTTTGGATGAGGGTTAGGGTTAGGATTAGTGTTAGGGTGAGGGCTAGGGTGAGGGTGAGGGTTAGGGTTAGGGTTACGGTTAGGGTTACGGTTAGCTTTAAGGTTAGCATGAGGTTTAGGGATAGGGTGAGGTTTAGGGTGAGCGTGATAGTAAGCATAAAGTTGAGCGTTAGGCTGAGGGTGAGGGTTAAGATAAGGGTGAGGGTCAGGGTTAGGGTGAAGGTTAGGGTAAGGTTGAGGGTTGGGGTTAAGGTGAGGGTGAGGGTTAGATTGAGGATTAGGGTTATGTTGAGGGATATGGTTAGTGTGAGGGTTAAGTCTAGGGTTAGGGTTATTGGTAGGGTTAAGGTTACGTTTAAGGTTATGGTGAGGGTGAGGGTTAGTGTTAGGGTTAGGGAGAGGTAAAGGTTTAGAGTTAGGGTTAGAGTTAGGCTTAGGTTGAGGGTGAGGTTTAGGGTTAGAGTTAGTGTTAGTTTTAGGGTTAGGGTTAGGGTGAGGGTTAGGTTGAGGGTTAGAGTTCGGGTTAGGCCTATTCTTAGGCTTAGGCTTAGGCCGAGCTTGAGGGTGAGGGTTAGGGTTAGGGTTAGGGTGAGGGTTAGGGTTAGGTTTAGGCTTAGGGTTAGGCTGAGGGTGAAGGTAGGTGTGAGGGTTAGGGTTATGGTGAGGATGAGGATTAGTGTTAGGGTGAGTTTTAGAATTTGGATTAGGCTTAAGGTGAGCATGAGGGTTAGGGTTAGGGTGAGGGTTAGGGTTAGGATTAGGGTTAGGGTGAGGGTGAGGGTTAGGATTAGGTTTAGGGTTAGGGTTATTGTTAGTGTTATGGTTAAGATTCCCTTTGCTGTGAGGGTGAGGCTGAGGGTGAGGGTTAGGTTTATGATTAGCTTTAGGGATAGGTTTAGAGTTAGGATTAGTGTTATTGTTAAGGTTAGGGTTAGAGTTATGGTGAGGGTGAGGGTGAGAGATAGGGTTAGGGTGAGGGTTTGGATGAGGGTTAGGGTTAGGATTAGGGTTAGGGTGAGGGCTAGGGTGAGGGTTGGGTTAGGGTTAGGGTTAGGTTTAGGCTTAGGCTGAGGGTGAGGTTGAGGGTGAGGGTTAGGTTTAGGGTGATGGTTAGGGTTACGGTTAGGTTGAAGGTTAGCATGAGGTTTAGGGATAGGTTGAGGGTTAGGGTGAGTGTGATGGTAAGGGTAAAGTTGAGGGTTAGGGTGAGGGTGAGGGTTAAGATAAGTTTTAGGGTTAGGGTTAGGGTGAGGTTTAGGGTAAAGTTGAAGGTTAGGGGTTAAGGTGAGGGTGAGGGTTAGATTGAGGATTAGGGTTAGGTTTAGTGTGAGGTTTAGGGTGAGGATGAGGGTTAGGCTTAGGGTTAGGGTTAGGGTTTGGTTTAATGTGAGGGTGATGGTCAGGATTAGGGTTAGGTTTAGGATTAGGGTTAGGATTACTTTTAGGGTTATAGTGAGGGTTAGGGTTAGGGTTAGGCTTAGGCGTAGGTTTAGGCTGAAGGTGAGGGTGGGGTGAGGATTAGGGTTAGGGTGATGGTTAGGTTTAGGGTTAGGTTTAGAATTATGGTGAGGGTGCGGTTGAGGGTTAGGGTTAGTGTTAGGGTTAGGGTGAGGTTTAGGGTTTGGGTTAGCGTTAGAGTTAGGTTTAGGGTGAGGTTGAGTTTTAGGGTTAGATTTAGGGTTAGTGTTAGGGTTAGGCTTAGGGTTAGGGTTAGGGTTATTGTTAGTATTATGGTTAGGGTTTAGTTTGCAGTGAGGGTGAGGTTTATGGTTAGGGTTAGGTTTAGCGTTAGGGTTAGTGTTAGTGTTATTGTTAGGGTTAGGGTTAGAGTTATGGTGAGGGTGAGGTTGTGGGTGAGGTTTAGTGTCAGGGTTAGGTTGAGGGTGAGGTTTAGGCTTAGTGTTAGTCTTAGGGCGAGTGTGAGGTTTAGGTTGCGGTTTAGGCATACGGTTAGGGTTAGGATTATTTACGGTGAGGGTGAGTGTCAGGGTTAGGGTTAGGGTTATGCTTAGGCTTAGGGTTAGGCTGAGGGTGAGGGTGGGGATGAGGGTTAGTGTTACAGTCAGGGTGAGATTTAGGGTTAGAATGAGGGTTTGGATGAGGTTTAAGGTTAGGGTTAGGGTTTGGTTTAGGGTGAGAGTGATTGTGAGGATTAGGGTTAGGCTTAGGGTTAGGGTTATGTTTAGGTTTATAGTGAGGTTTAGGGGTAGGGTTAGGTTTAGGCTTAGGCTTAGGGTTAGGCTGATGCTGAGTGTGGGGATGAGGCTTAGGTTTAGAGTGATGGTTAGGGTTATGGTTACTTACATTGAGGGTTTGGATGAGGGTTATGGTTTGGATTAGGGTTACTGTGAGGGCTAAGGTGAGGGTGAGGGTTAAGGTTTGGCTTAGGATTAAGGTTAGGCTGAGGCTGAGGGTGAGGGTGAGGGTGAGGGTTAGGGTGATGGTTAGGGTTACGGTTAGGGTGAGGGTTAGGATGAGGGTTAGGGTTAGGGTGAGGGTTAGGGTGAGCGTGAGTGTGAGGGTTAGTGTGAGCGTGAGGGTGAGGTTGAGGGTGAGGGTGAGGGTTAGGGTTTAGGTGAGGGTCAGGTTTACTGTTAGGGTTAAGTTTAGGGTGAGTGTTATGGTTAGGATTAGGATGATGGTTAGACTGATAATTTAGGGTTAGGGTGAGGGAAAGGTTTAGAGTGATGTTAAGGGTTAGCGTGAGGATTAGGTTTTGGATTAGGGTTATGGTTAGGGTGAGGGTTAGGGATAGGTTTAAGATTAGGGTGAGGGTTTTGGTTAGGATTAGGTTTAGCGTTAGGGTGAGAGGTAGGGTTAGTTTTGGATTAGGGTTAGGGTTAGGTTTAGGCTGAGGGTGAGGTTGAGCATGACAGATAGTGTTAGGGTTAATGTGAGGGTTAGGGTTAGGGTTAGCATTAAGGTTAGGGTGAGAGTTAGGTTTAGGGTTAGGATGAGGGTTAGGCTGAGGGTTAGGTTGAGCGTGAGGGTTAGGGTTAGGGTTAATGTGAGGGTTAGGGTTAGGATTAGCATTAAGTTTAGGGTGAGGGTTAGGGTTAGGGGTAGGTTTAGGATGAGGGTTAGGCTGAGGGTTAGGTTTAGGGTTCGGGTTCGGGTAAGGGTTTGGGTGAGGTTTAGGGTGAAGTTGAGGGTTAGGTTTAAGCTTAGGTTTACGGTGAGGGTTAGGGTGAGGGTTAGGGTTAGGGTGAGGGTGAGGGTTAGGGTGAGGGTTAGGGACAGGGTTAGGGTTAGGTGAGGGTTAGGGATAGGGTTGTGTTTAGGGTGAAGGTCAGGGTTAGGTTTAGGGTTAGATTTAGGGTGAGGGTCAGTGTGAGGGTTAGGTTATGTTTAGCTTTAGGGTTAGGTTTAGGCTGAGGCTGAGGGTGAGGGTGGGATTTAGGGTTAGGGTTAGGGTTAGAGTTAAGGTTAGGGTTAGGGTTGGGTTGAGGGTTAGGGTTAGGGTTAGGAAGTGCGTTTGGCTGAGGGTTAAGGTTATGGTTAGGGTGAGATTTAGGTTTAGTGTGATGGTTAGGATGAGGGTTAGGCTGAGTGTTACGGTTAAGGTTAAGGTGAGGGTAAGGGTTAGGGTTACTGTGAGGGTTATGGTTAGTATAAGTGTTAGGGTGAGGGTGAGTGTGAGGGTTAGGGATAGGGTTAGGCTTAGGCTTAGGGTTAGGCTGAAGGTGAGGGTGGGTGTGAGGGTTAGTGTTACAGTGAGGGTGATGATTTTGTTTAGAGTGAAGTTAGGATGAGGTTTAGGGTTATAGTGAGGGTGAGGGTTAGGGTTAGGGTAAGGGTTAGGGTTTGGATTAGGGTGAGGGTGAAGGTTAGGATCAGGGTTAAGGTGAGGGTTATTTCTAGTGTTATGGTTAAGGTTACCTTTGCTGGGAGGGTGAGGCTGAGGGTGAGGTTTAGGGTTAGGATTAGGGTGAGGGTGAGGGTTAGAGATAGGGTTAGGGTGAGGTTTAGGGTTAGGGTGAGGGTTAGGGTTAGTGTGAGGGTTAGTGTTAGGGTAAGGGTTAGGTTTAAGGTTAGGGGGTGGGTTAGGTTCAGGGTTAGGGTTAGGGTTAGGATTAGGGTTAGGGTTAGGGTGAGGGTTAGGTTGAGGTTTAGGTTTAGGGTTAGGATTAGGTTTAGGATTAGGGTTAGGGTGAGGGTGAGTGTGAGGGTTAGGGTTAGGGTTAGGCTGAGGCTGAGGCTGAGGGTGGGTGTGAGGATTAGTGTTTGGGTGATGGTAAGGATTAGGATTAGGGTGAGGGTTAGGATGAGGGTTAGGGTTAGGATTAGGGTTTGGGTGAGGGCTATGGTGAGGGTGAGTGTTAGGGCTAGGGTTAGGCTTAGGCTTAGGTTTAGGCTGATGGTAAGGTTGAGGGTGAGGGTTAGGGTTAGGGTGATGGTTAGGGTTACGGTTAGCTTGAAGGTTAGGAGGAGGTTTAGGGTTGGGGTTTGGGTTAGGGTGAGGGTGATGGTAAGGGTAAATTTGAGGGTTAGGCTGAGGGTGAGGGTTAAGATAAGGGTGAGAGTTAAGGTTACGGTGAGGGTTAGTTTAAGGGTGAGGGTTAGGGGTTAGTTTGAGGGTGAGGGTTAGATTGAGGATTAGGGTTATGCTTAGTGTGAGTTATAGGGTGAGGACAATGGTTAGGGTTAGGTGAGGGAAACGGTTAGAATTAGGGTTAGGGTGAGGGCTAGGGTGAGGTTGAGGGTTAGGATTAGTGTTAGGGTGAGGTTTAGGGTTAGGGTGAGAGTTACAGTTATTGTGAGGGTGAGTGTTAGGGTTAGATTTAGTGTTAGGGTGAGGGTAAGTGTTAGGGTGATGGTTAGGTTTAGGGTGAGGGTTATTGTTAGAGTGAGGGTTAGGATGAGGGCTCGGGTTAGGATTAGGGTTAGGGTGAGTACTAGGGTGAGGGTGAGGGTTACGGTTAATTTTAGGCTTAGGCTTAGGGTTACGCTGAGGCTGCAGGTGAGGGTGAGGGTTAGGGTTAGGGTTAGAGTAATAGTTGGGGTTACCGTTAGGGGGAAAGTTAGGATGAGTATTAGGGTTAGGGTGAGGGTGACGGTAAGCATAAAGGTGAGTTTTCGGCTTAGGGTGAGGGTTATGGTAAGGGTGATGGTTAGGATTAGGGTGAGGGTGAGGGTTAGATTGAGGATTATTGTTAGGGTTAGTGTGAAATTTAGGTTGAGGATGAGGGTTAGGGTTAGGTTGCGGGCTAGGTTGAGGTTGAGGGTTAGGGTTATGGTGAGATTTAGGGTTAGGGTGATGGTTAGGGTTAGTGTGAGTGTTAGTGTTAGGGATAGGGTTAGTGTTAGGGTGAGGGTAAGTGTTAGGGTGAGGGTTAGGGTTAGGGTGAAGGTTATGATTAGGATGAGGGTTAGGGTTAGGGTTGGGGTTATTGTTAGGGTTAGGGTTAGGGTTACGTTTACGGTGAGGTTGAGGGTGAGGGTGAGGGTTAGGGTTAGGATGAGGTTTAGGTTTAGGGTAAGGGTTAGAGTTAGGATTAGGGTGAGGGTGAGGGTTTGGATTAGAGTTAGGGTTAGCATTAGTGTTAGGGTTAGGGTGAGGGTTAGGGTTAGGGTTAGGCTTAGGCTTTGGCTTAGGCCAAGCATGAGTGTGAGGGTTAGGGTTAGGGTTACGGTGGGGTTTAGGGTTAGGTTTAAGGTGAAGGTAAGGGTGAGGATGAGGGTTAGATATAGGGTTAGGGGGAGGTTTAGGGTGAGGGTTAGGGTTAGGGTTAGTGTTATGGTTAGGGTGAAGGTGAGCGTTAGGTTGAGGTTTAAGGTTAGGTTAGAGTTTCGGTTAGTGTTAGGTTTAGTGTTAGGGTTAGGGTTTTTGTTAGGTTGAGGGTAAGTGTTAGGGTGAGGGTTTGGGTTAGGGTGAATGTTATGGTTAAGGTGAGGGTTAGGAGTACGGTTAGGGTTATTTTTACGGTTAGGTTTAGGGTTACAGTTACTGTGAGGGTGCGGATGAGTGTTAGGTTTAGGTTTAGGGTGCGGTTTAGGGTTTGTGTTAGGGTTAGACTTAGGGTTAGGGTCAGGGTGAGGTTTAGGGTTAGAGTTAGTGTTAAAGTGAGGGTTGGTGTGAGGGTTAGTGTTAGGGTTAGTGTTAGGGTTAGGGTTAGGGTGAGGGTTAGGGTGAGGGATAGGGTTAGGGACAGGGTTAGGTTTAGGATTAGGGTTTGGGTGAGGGTGAGTGTGAGGGTTAGGGTTAGGCTTAGGGTTAGGCTTAGGGTTAGGCTGAGAGTGAGGGTGAGGGTTAGGGTTAGGGTGAGGGTTAGGGTTAGGGTTAGGGTGAGAGTTAGGATGAGGGTTAGGTTTAGGATTAAGGTTAGGGTGAGGGCTAGTTTGAGGGTGAGGTTTAGGGTTAGGGTTAGGGTGAGGTTTAGGGTTAGGGTTACGTTTAGAGACAGGGTGAGGTTTAGGATTATTGTTATGTTGAGGGTGAGGTGTAGGGTTAGGTTGAGGGTTAGGATTAGGGCTAGGGTTAGGGTGAGGTATAGGGTTAGGTTTAGGGTGAGGGTTAGCATGAGGGTTAGGTTTAGGATTAGGGTTAGGATGAGGTCTATGGTGATGGTGAGGGTTAGGGTTAGGTTTAGGGTGAGGTTTAGGGTTCAGGTTAGGTTTAAGGTTAGGGTGAGGGTTAGGGTTAGGGTTACGGTGAGGGTCAGGGTTAGGGTTAGCTTGAGGGGTAGAATTAGGTTTAGGGTTAGAGTGATGGTTAGTGTTAAGAATAGGGTGACGGTTAGGATGAGGGTTAGGGTTACAATTAGGGTTAAGGTGAGGGCTAGTGTGAGGGTGACGGTTAGTGTTAGTGTTAGGGTGAGGTTTAGGATTAGGATTAGGGGTAGGGTTAGGGTGAGGGTTAGTGTTAGGGTTATGGTGAGGGTGAGGGTTAGGTTTGGGGTGAGGGTGAGGGTGAGGACGAAGGTGAGGGTGAGGGTTAAGATTAGTGTTGGGGTTAGGGTGAGGATCAGGTTGAGGTGTAGGTTTAGGTTTCCGTTTAAGGTTAGAATTAGGGTTACCGTGAGGGTGAGTGTGAGGGTTAGGGTTAGGCTTAGGCTTAGGCTTTGGGTTAGGCTGAGGGTGAATATGGGGATGAGGATTAGGTTTAGAGTGATGATTCCGGTAATGGTTAGGTTGAGGGTTACGATGAAGGTTAGGGTTAGGATTAGGGTTAGGGTGAGGGCTAGGGTGAGTGTGAGGTTTAGGGTTAGGGTTAGCCTTAGGCTTAGGGTTAGGCTGAGGCTGAAGGTGAGGGTCAGGGTTAGGATTAGGGTGATGGTTAGGGTTACACTTAGGGTGAGGTTTAGGGTGAGGGTTAGGTTTAGGGTGAGGGTTAGGATGAGGGTGACATTAAGAGTAAAGGTGAGGGATAGGCTGAGCTTGAGGGTTATTGCAAGGGTGAGGGTTCGGGTTAGGGTTAGTGTGAGGGTGAGAGTTAGATTGAGGATTAGTCTTAGGGTTAGTGTGTGGTTAAGATGAGGATGAGGATTAAAGTTAGGGTGAGGGCTAGGGTGAAGTTGAGGGTTATGTTTAGGGTTAGGTTAGGGTTAGGGTTAGGGTGAGGGTTAGGATTAGTGTTATGGTGAGGGTGAGGGTGAGGGTGAGGGTTAGGGTTAAGGTGAGGGGTAGGGTGAGTGTGAGGGTTAGGGTTAGTGTTAGGGTGACGTTTAGGGTTAGGGTTAGTGTGAGGGTTAGGATGAGGGTTAGGGTTATGGTGAGGGTGAGGGTTAGGATGAGGTTTAGGGTTTGGATTAGGGTTAGGATGAGGGTTACATGAGGATGAAGCTTAGGATTAGGGTTAGGGTTAGGATTATTGTTAGTGTTATCGTTATGGTTATGTTTGCAGTGAGGGTGAGGCTGAGGGTGGGGGTTATATATAGGATTAGTGTTAGGGTTAGGTTTAGGCTTAGGATTAGTGTTATTGTTAGGGTTACAGTTACGGTGAGGTTGAGGGTAAGGATGAGTGTTAGTGTTAGTGTTAATGTTAGGTTTAGGGTGAGGGTTAGGTTGAGGTTTAGAGTTAGGGTAAGGGTTAGGGTTAGTGTTAGGGTTAGGGTTAGTGTTATTCTAAGGCTTAGGGTTAGAGTTACATTAAGGTGGAGGGTGAGGGTGAAGTTGAGGTTGGGTGTGAGGATTAGGGTTCGGGTGATGGTTAGGTTTAGTGTTAGGTTGAGGGTTAGGATGAGGGTTAGGTTTAGGATTAGGATTAGGGTGAGGGCTAGGGTGAGGTTGAGGGTTAGGGTTAGGGTTAGGCTTAGGGTTAGTCTGAGGGTGAGGCTGAGAGTGAGAGTTAGGGTTAGGGTTATGGTTAGGGTGAGGGTTAGGATGAGTGTTAGGGTTAGGGTGAGGGTTAGGGTGAGGGTGATGGTACCGTAAAGGTGAGGGTTAGGCTGAGGTGAGGGTTAAGATATGGGTAAGTGTTAGGGTTAGGGTTAGGGTGAGAGTTAGGGGGAGGGTTAGGGTTAGGGTTAGGATTACGGTTAGGAATAGGGTTAGGGTGAGGGTGAGGGTTTGTACTAGGGATAGGTTTGGGGTTAGGCTTAGGGTTAGGCTGAGAGTCAGAGTGAGGGTGAGCGTGAGGGTTAGGGTTAGGGTGAGGGTTAGGATTAAGGTTAGGGTGAGGTTTAGTGTTAGGGTTAGTGTTAGAGTTAGGGTTCGGGTGAGGAAGAGGGTGAGGTTTAGGGTTAGGGTTAGTGTTAGAGTTAGGGTTCGGGTGAGGGAGAGGGTTAGGGTTAGGTTTAGGGTTAGGGTGAGGTTTAGTTTTAGGGTTAGGGTTAGATTTAGGGTTAGGGTGAGGGAGAGGGTGAGGTTTAGTTTTAGGGTTAGGGTTAGATTTAGGGTTAGGGTGAGGGAGAGGGTGAGGTTTAGGGTTAGAGTTAGGGTTAGGGGGAGGGTTATGGGGAGGGTTAAGGTTACGGTTAGTGTAAGGGTTAGGGTTAGGGTGAGGGTTAGTTTGAGGTTTAATGTTAGGGTTAGGGTTAGGTTTAGGATTAGGTTTATATTAAGGGTGAGTTTGAGGATTAGGTTTAGGCTTCGGCTTAGGCTAACGGTTAGGCTGAGGGTATGGGAGGGGATGAGGATAAGGTTTATAATGATGGTTAGGGTTATAGTTATGTTAAGGTTTAGGAGGAGGGTTAGGGTTAGGATTAGGGTTAGGGAGAGGTCTAGGGTGAGGGTGAGGGTTAGGGTTAGGTTAAGGCTTAGGCTTAGGGTTAGGCTGAAACTGAGGGTGAGGGTGATGGTTAGGGTTAGGGTGATGGTTGGGGTTACCCTTATAGTCAGGGTTAGGATGAGGATTAGTGTTAGGGTGAGTGTTAGGGTGAGGGTGACAGTTAGGGTAAAGGTGAGGTTTAAGCTGAGTGTGAGGGTTATGGTAAGGGTGAGGGTTAGGGTAAGGGTGAGGGTGCTGGTTAGATTGAGAATTAGTGTTAGGGTGAGTTTGAGGTTTAGGGAGAGGATGAGGGTTAGTGTTAGGTTGAGGGCTAGGTTGACGGTGAGGGTTAGGGTTAGGGTGAGGTTTAGGGTTAGGGTGATGGTTAGGGTTAGTGTGAGGGTTAATATTAGGGTAAGGGTTAGTGTTAGGGTGAGGGTAAGTGTTAGGGTGAGGGTTAGGGATAGGTTGAAGGTTGTGGTTAGGATGAGGGTTAGGGTTATGTTTAGGGTTTTTAGTGCTAGGGTTAGGGTTAGGGTGAGGTTTAGGGTTAGGGTTAGGGTTAGGGTGAGGTGAGGATGAGGGTTTGGGTTAGGGTTAGGGTTACAGTGAGGGTGAGGGTTAGGGTTAGGGTTAGGATTGGTGTTATTTTTAGGGTTAGGATTAGAGTTATGGTGAGTGTGAAGGTGAGGTTTAGGGTTAGGGTGAGGTTTAGGGTTAGGGTTAGGGTAAGGGTGAGGTTGAGGGTGAGGTTTAGGTTTAGAGTTAGTGTTAGTGAGAGGGTTAGGGTGAGGGTAAGTGTTAGGTTTAGTGTTAGGTTTAGGGTGTGGGTTAGAATGAGGGTGAGTGTTAGGCTTAGGGTTAGGATTAGGATTAGGGTTAGTGTTAGGGTGAGGGTTAGGGTTAGGATGAGGGTTAAGTTTAGGGTTAAGATTAGGATTAGGGTCAGTGTGAGGGTGAGTGTGAGGGTTAGGGTTAGGGTTTTGCTTAGGGATAGGCTGAGGGTGAGGGTGAGGGTGACGGTTAGGTTTAGGGTGAGGGTGAGGTTTAGGGTTATTATTAGCATTAGGGTGAGGGTTATTGTGAGGGTTAGTGTTAGAGTTAGTGTTAGGTTTAGGGTAGTGTTAGGGTTAGTGTTAGGTTTAGGGTTAGGGTGAGGGTTAGGGTGAGGGTTAGGGTTAGGGATAGGGTTAGGTTTACAATTAGGGTTTCGGTGAGGGTGAGTGTGAGTGATAGGGTTAGGGTTATGCATAGGGTTTTGCTGAGTGTGAGTCTGAGATTTAGGGTTAGGGTGAGGGTTGGGGTTAGAGTTAGGGTTAGGGTTAGGGTTAGGGTTAGGGTGAGGGTTAGGGTTAGGGTTAGGGTGACGGTTAGGATGAGGGTTAGGTTTCGGTTAGGGTTAGGGTGAGGGCTAGCATGAGGGTGAGTTTTCGGGTTAGGTTTAGGGTGAGGCTTAGGGTTATGGATAGGTTTAGTGATAGGGTGATGTTTCCGGTTAGGGTTATGGTGAGGGTGAGGGTTAGGGTTAGTTTGAGAGTTAGGATTAGGGCTAGGTTTAAGGTGAGGGTTAGTGTTAGGCTTAGGGTGAGTGTTTACATGAGTGTTCGGGCTAGGATTAGGTTTAGGATGAGGGATAGGGTGAGGATGAGGGTTAGGGTTAGGTTAGGTTTAAGGTTCGGATTAGGTTTAGGTTAGGGTGAGGGTTAGGGTTAGGGTTACGGTGAGGGTCAGGTTTAGGGTTAGGTTGAGGGTTAGAATTAGGTGTAGGGTCAGGTTGACGGTTAGGGTTAGGGTTAGGGTGAGTGTTTGGATGAGGGTTAGGGTTGCAATTAATGTTAGGGTGAGGGCAACGGTGAGGGTGAGGCTTAGTGTTAGGCTTAGTGTGAGGTTTAGTTTTAGGGTTAGGGGTAGGTTTAGGGTGAGGGTTAGGGTTCGGGTTACGGTGAGGGTGAGTGTTAGCTTTGGAGTGAGAGTTAGGGTGAGGCCTAAGGTGAGGGTGAGGGTTAGGGTTAGGTTTAGGGTGGGGATTACGTTGAGGTTTAGGTTTAGGGTTAGGGTTAGGATTAAGGTTAGGGTGAGGGTGAGTGTGAGGGTTAGGGTTAGGGTTAGGCTTAGGCTTTGGGTTAGGCGGAGGGTGATTGTGGGGATGAGGATTAGGTTTAGAATAATGGTTCAGGATATGGTTAGCTTGAGGGTTAGGATGAGGGTTAGGGTTAAGATTAGGTTTAGGGTGAGGGCTAGGGTGAGTGTGAGATTTAGAGTTAGGTTTAGGCTTAGGCTTAGGGTTAGGTTGAGGCTGAAGGTGAGGGTGAGGTTTAGGGTTAGGTTGATGGTAAGGGTTACAGTTAGGGTTTGGGTTAGGATGAGGGTTAGGTTTAGGGTGAGGGTTAGGATGAGGGTGACAGTAAGAGAAAAGGTGAGGGTTAGGCTGAGGGTGAGGGTTATGGTAAGGGCGAGCGTTCGGGTTAGGGTTAGGGTGAGGGTGAGTGTTAGATTGAGGATTAGTGTTAGTGTAACTGTGAGGTTTAGGGTTAGGATGAGGGTTAGAGATAGGGTGAGGGCTAGGGTGAAGTTGAGGGTTAGGGTTAGGGTTATGGTGAGGTTTAGGTTTAAGGTGAGATTTAGGATTAATGTTAGGGTTACGGATAGGGTGAGGGTGAGGTTTAGGGTTAGAGTTAGGTTTAGGGTGAGGGTTAGGGTTAGGGTTAGTGTTCGGGTGATGTTTAGTTTGGGGGTGAGGGTTGGTGTTAGGGTTAGGATTAGGATTAAGGTTAAGTTGAGGGTGAGTGTTAGGGTTAGGGTTAGGATTAGAGTTAGGGTGAGGGTGAGGGTGAGGATTATGGTTAGAGTGAGTGTTGGGGTTAGGGTTAGAGTGAGGGTTATGGTGAGGGTTAGGCTTAAGCTTATGGTTTGGGTATGGGCTAGGGTGAGGGTGAGGGTTAAGGTTAGGGTTTGGGTGAGCGTTAGGTTGAGGGTTAGGTTTAGTGTTAGGGTTAGTGTTGGGGTTAGAGTTAGGCTTAATGTTAGGCTGAGGCTGAGGCTGAGGGTGAGGGTTAGGGTTAGGGTGATGGTTGGGATTAGCGTTAAGGTGAGTGTTCAGATGAGGATTAGGATTAGGCTGAGGGTTAGGGTGAGGGTGACAGTAAGGGTAAAGGTGAGGGTTAGGCTGAGTGTTCCGGTAAGTGTGAGGGTTAGGGTTAGGGTGAGGGTGAGGGTTAGATTGAGGATTAGTGTTAGGGTTAGTGTGCGGTTTAAGGTGAGGATGAGGGTTAGTGTTAGGTTGAGGGCTAGGTTGAGGTTTAGGGTTAGGGTTAGTGTGAGGTTTAGGGTGAGGATGAAGGTTAGGGTTAGGTTGAGGGTGACGGTTAGAATTAGGTTGAGGGTGAGGGCTAGGGTGAGGGTGAGGTTTAGGGTTAGGGTTGGGGTTAGAGTGAGGTTTAGGATTAGGGTGAGGGTTAGGGTTAGTGTGAGGGTTAGTGTTAGGGTTAGGGTTGGTGTTAGGGTTAGGGTAAGTGTTAGGGTGAGGGTTAGGGTCAGGGTGACTGTTATGGTGAGGGTGAGGGTTAGAGTTAGGGTTAGGGTTTTTGTTAGGGTTAGGGTTAGGGTGACCCTTACAGTGAGGGTGAGGGTTAGGGTTAGGTTTAGGGTGAGGTTTAGGGTTTGGGTCATGATTAGAGTTTGGCTTAGGGTTAGGATTAAGGTGAGGGTGATGATGAGTGTGTGGGTTAGGGTTAGGTTTAGGGTTAGGCTTAGGCTTAGGGTAAGGGTGAGGTTGAGGGTGAGGGTGAGGGTCAGGTTTAGGGTGAGGGTTAGGGTTAGGTTTAGGTTGAGGGTGAGTGTGTGGGTTAGGGTTAGTGTTAGGGTTAGGCTTAGGGTTAGGCTGAGGGTGAGGGTGAGGGTTAGAGTTAGGGTGAGTGTTAAAGTTAGTGTTAGGGTGAGGTTTAGTGTTAGGTTTAGGGTTAGAGTTTGGTTTAGGGTGAGGGTGAGGTTTAGGGTTAGGGTTAGGGTGAATGTTAGGATGAGGATTAGGGTTAGGATTAGGGATACTGTTAGGTTTAGGATTAGGGTTAGGGTAGAGTGAGTGTGAAGGTTAGGGTTAGGGTTAGGCTTAGGCTTAGGTTTAGGGTGAGGTTTCTGGTTAGGGTTTGGGTTAGGGTGAGGGTGAAGCTGAGGATTAGGGTTAGGTTTAGGGTTAGGCTTAGGTTTAGGGTTAGGGTTAGGTATAGGGTTAGGGTTAGGGATAGGGTTTCGGTGAGGGTTAGTCTTAGGGTTAGGGTTAGGCTTTGAGTTAGGCTGAGGATGAGGGTGGGGCTGAGGATTAGTGTTAGGGTTAGGGTTAGGGTTATTGTTAGTGTTATGGTTAGGGTTAAGTTTGCAGTAAGAGTGAGGCTGAGGGTGGGGTGAGGAATAGGGTTAGGGTGATGGTTAGGGTTAGGGTTAGTGTTATTGTTAGGGTTAGGGTTAGAGTTACGGTGAGGTTGAGGGTGCGGGTGAGTGTTAGGGTTAGGGTTAGGGTGGGGTTTAGGGTTAGGGTGAGTGTGAGGTTTACGTTTAGATGTAGGGTTAGGGGGAGGTTGAGGGTGAGGTTTAGGGTGAGGGTTAGGATGAGGTTTAGGGTTAGGATTAGGGTCAGGGTGAGGGCTAGCGTGAGGGTGAGATTTAGGGTTAGGGTTAGGATGAGGTTTAGGTTTAGGGTGAGGGTTAGGATGAGGGTGAGGTTTAGGGTTAGAGTTATGGTCAGGATGAGACTGAGGGTGAGGTTTAGGGTTAGGGTCCGTGTTACACTTAGGGTTAAGGTGAGGGTTAGGGTGAGTGTGAGGGTTAGGTTTAGGGTTAGAATGAGGGTTAGGGTTAGGGTTTGGGATATGTTTAGGGTTAGGGTGAGGGTTAGGGTAAGAGTTATGGTGATGGTGACGGTTAGGGTTAGGTGGAGGGTTAGGGTTATGTTAGGGTTAGGGTGAGGCTGAAAATGAGGTTTAGGGTTAGTGTTAGAATGAGGGTTAGGATGAGGTTTAGGTTTGGATTCGGGTTAGGGTGAGGGCTAGGGTGAGGGTGAGGTTTAGGTTTAGGATTAGGCTGAGGTTTAGAGTTAGGGTTAGGATTAGGGTTAGAGGGAAGGGGAGGTTTAGGGTTAGAGTTAGGGTTAGGGAGTAGCTGAGGGTGAGGGTTAGGGGTAGTGTTAGTGTTAGCGTTAGGGTTAGGGTGAAGGTAAGTGTTAGGGTGAGGGTTAGGGTTAGGGTGAAGGGTATGGTTAAGATGAGGGATAGGGTTAGGGTTAGTGTTATTGTAAGGGTTAGGTTAGGGTTATGGTTACAGTGAGTGTGAGGGTGAGGGTTAGGATTAGGGTTAGGGTCAGTTTTAGTTTTAGGGTTAGGGTTACAGTTAGGGTTAGTTTTAGGTTTAGGGTTAGGGTGAGGGTTAGGGTTATTGTTAGTGTTATGATTTGGGTTAAGTTTGCGGTGAGGGTGAGGGTTATGATTATGGTTAGGGTTAGGTTTAGTGTTAGGTTAGGGTTAGGGTGAGGTTGAGGTTTAGGTTTAGGGTTAGGGTTAGGGATAGGGTTAGGATTAGGGTTAGGGTGAGAGTTAGTGTTAGGGTGAGGGCTAGGGTGAGTGTGAGGTTTAGGTTTAGGGTTAGGCTTAGGCTTAGGGTTAGGCTGAGGCTAAAGCTGAGGATGAGGTTTAGGGTTAGGGTGATGTTTAGGGTTACGGTTAGGGTGAGGGTTAGGATGAGTGTTAGGTTTAGGGTGAGGGTTTGGATGAGGGTGACAGTAAGAGTAAAAGTGAGGTTTAGGCTGAGGGTGAAGGTTATGGTAAGGGTGAGGGTTCACATTAGTGTTAGGGTGAGGATGAGGGTTAGATTAAGGATTAGTGTAAGGATTAGTGTGAGGTTTTGGGTGAAGATGATTAGGGTTAGTGTGAGGGTTAGGGTGAAGTTGATGGTTAGGTTTAGGGTTATGGTGAGGTTTAGGGTTAGGTTTAGGGTTAGGGTGAGGGTTAGGGTTAGGTTTAGGGTGAGTGTGAGGGTTAGATTAGAGTTAGGGTTAGGATTATTGTTAGTGTTATGGTTAGGGTTAAGTTTACAGTGAGGGTGGGGCTGAGGATGAGAGTTAGGGTTAGGGTTAGGGTGAGTTTTAGGGTTAGGGTTAGGGTTAGGGTTAGGGTGAGGGTTTGGGTTAGCATTAAGGTTAAGATGAGGGTGAGGGTTAGGGTTAGGGTTAGGATTAGTGTTATTGTTAGGGTTAGGATTAGAGTTATGGTGAGGGTGAGGGTGAGGGTGTGTATTAGGATTAGGGTGAGGTTTAGGGTTAGGGTTAGGGTTAGGGTGAGGTTGAGGGTGAAGTTTAGGGTTAACTTGGGAGTGAGGATTAGGCAAGGTTTATGGTTCGAGTTAGGTTTAGAGTTATGGTTAGGGTTATTGTTAGTGATATGGTTAGGGTTAATTTTGCGGTGAGGATGAGGCTGAGGGTGAGGGTTATGTTTAGGGTTAAGGTTAGGGTTAGGGTTAGGATTAGGGTTAGTCTTATTGTTAGGTTTTGGGTTAGAGTTACAGTGAGGTTGAGGGTAATGTTGAGGGTGAGGGTTAGGTTGAAGTTTATGGTGAGGGTTAGGGTTAGGGTGAGGGTAAGTTTTAGGGTTAGAATTAGGGTTAGGTGGAGTTTTAGGGTGAGGGTTAGGGTTAGGTTTATTGTTAGGGTTAGGGTGAGGGTGAGTTTTAAGTTGATGTTTAGGGATATGGTTACATTAGAATTAGGGTTAGCGTGAGGGTGAGTGTGAGGGTTAGGTTTAGGGTAAGGCTTAGTTTAAGGGTAAGGCTGAGGGTGAGTTTGGGGGTTAGGATTAGGGTTATGGTGATGGTTAGGGTTTGGGTTAGTGTTATTCTTAGGGTTAGGGTTAGATTTAGGGTAAGGGTGAGGGTGCAGGTGAGGGTTAGGATTAGGTTGAGGTTTAGGGTTCGGGTTAGGGTTGGGGTTAGGGTGAGGGTGAGGGTGAGGTTTAGGGTTACTGTTAGGGCTAGGGTTATGGTGAGGTTTAGGATTAGGGTTAGGGTTATTGTTAGGGTAAGGTTTATGTTTATGGTTACAGTGAGGTTGTGGGTTAGGGTTAGGGTTACTGTGAGGTTTAGGGATTGGTTTAGGGTTACAGTTAGTGTTAGAGTGAGGGTGAGGTTTAGGTTTAGAGTCAGGGTTAGGGTGAGGGTTTGGATGAAGTTTAGGGTTAGTGTTAGTGTTAGTGTTAGGGTTAGGGTGAGAGTTTGGGGTAGGGATAGTGTTAGGGATAGGGTTAGGATTTGGGTTAGGGTGAGGGTGACTGTGTGGGTTAGGGTTAGGTTTAGGGTTAGGCTGAGGGTGAGGTTGAGGGTGAGAAAGTTAGGGTTAGGGTGAGGGTTAAGCATAGGGTTAGGGGAGGGTTAGGATGAGGTTTAGGGTTGGGAATAAGTTTTGGGTGATTGCTCAGGTGAAGGTGAGTGTTACGGTTTGGCTGAGGGTGAGGTTTAGGGTTAGGGTTAGGGTTCGGGTAAGAGTGACGTTTAGGGTTAGAGTTAGGGTTAGGGTGAGGCTGAGGGTGTGTGATAAGTTTAGGGTAAATGTTAGGTTTAGGGTTAAGGTGAGGTTAGGGTGAGGGTGAGGGTTAGGTTTAGGGTTAGGATTAGGGTTAAGGTTAGGGTGTGTGTGAGTGTTAGGGTTAGGGTTAGGCTTAGCCTTAGGATTAGGCTGAGGGTGAGGGTGAAGGTGAGGGTTAGGTTTACGGTGAGGTTTAGGGTTAGGTTTAGGGTGAGAGTTAGGTTTCGGGTTAAGTTTAGTGTTAGGGTGAGGGTTAGGGTAAGGGTTACTCTGAGGATGAGGGTTAGGGTTAGGGTTAGGCTTAGTCTTAGGGTGGGGATGAGGATTAGGTTTAGAGTGATGGTTCTGGTTATAGGTTGAGGTTTAGGATGAGGGTTAGGGTTAGGTTTAGGTTTCGGGTGAGGTCTAGGGTGAGTGTGAGGTTTAGGGTTAGGTTTAGGCTTAGGTTTAGGATTAGCCTGAGGCTGAAGGTGAGGGTGAGGGTTAGGGTTAGGGTGATGTTTAGGGTTACGGTTAGGATGAGGGTTAGGTTTAGGGTGAGGGTTAGGATGAGGGTGATAGTAAGAGTAAAGATAAGGGTTAGAGAGAGTGTGAGGGTTAGGGTTAGGATTAGTGTTAGGGTTAAGGTTAGGGTGAGTGTGAGGGTTAGGGTTAGCCTTAGGCTTAGGCTTAGGCTGAGGGTGAGCGTGAGGGTGTGGGTTAGGTTTAGGGTGAGGGTTAGGGTTAAGTTTAGGGTAAGAGTTACGGTTTGGGTTAAATTTAGGTTTAGGGTTAGGGTTAGGGTGAGGGTTATGTTGAGGTTTAGGTTTAGGGTTAGGGTTAGCATTAGGATTAGGGTTCTCGTGAGGGTGAGTGTGAGGTTTAGGGTTAGGGTTCCGCTTAGGTTTAGGATTAGGCTGAGGCTGAAGGTGAGGCTGAGGGTTAGGGTTAGGGTGATGTTTAGGGTTACGGTTAGGGTGAGGGTTAGGATGAGGGTGAGGTTTAGGATGAGGGTGACAGTAAGACTAAAGGTGAGGGTTATGCTGAGGGTGAGGGTTATGGTAAGGGTGACGGTTCGGGTTCGGGTTAGGGTGAGGGTGAGGGTTAGATTGAGGATTAGTGTTAGTGTTAGTGTGAGGTTTAGGGTGAGGATGATTAGGGTTGGGGTGAGAGCTAGGGTGAAGTTGAGGGTTAGGGTTTGGGTTAGGGTGAGATTTAGGGTTAGGGTTAGGTTTAGGGTTAGGGTGAGGTTTAGGGTTAGGGTTACAGTGAGGGTGATTGTTATGGTTAGGGTGAGGGTTATGGTTAGGGTTAGGGTGAGTGTGAGGGTTAGATTAGGGATAAGGTTAGGTTTATGGTTTGTGTTATGGTTAGGGTTAAGTTTACAGTGAAGGTGAGGCTGAGGGTGAGGTTTAGGTTTAGGGTTAGGGTGAGGTTTAGGGTGAGCGTTAGGGTTAGGGTTAGGGTTTGGATTAGTATTATTGTTAGGTTAGGATTAGAGTTATGCTGAGGGTGAGGGTGAGGGTGAGGGTTAGAGTTAGGGTGAGAATTAGGGTTAGGGTTAAGTTTAGGGTGAGGGTGAGGGTGAGGTTTAGGGTTAGAGTTAGGGTTAGGGTGAGGGTTAGGGTGAGGTTTATGGTTAGGATTAGTGTTAGGGTTAGGGTGAGGGTTAGGATGAGGGTGAGGGTTAGGGTTAGGGTTAGGATTAGTATTAGGTTTAATTTTAGGATGAATGTTTGGGTTAGGCTTAGGTTTAGGGTTAGGCTAATGGTTAAGCTGAGGGTGAGGGTAAGGGTGAGGGTTAGGGTTAGGGTTCGGGTTAGGGTTAGCGTTAGGGTGTGAATTAGCGTTCGGGTTAATTTTAGGGTTTGGGTGAGGTTTAGGTTTCAGGTTACAGTGAGGGTGAGGGTTAGGGTTAGTTTGAGGGTTAGGGTTAGGATTAGGGTTAGGGTGAGGGTTAGGGTTAGGGTTAGGGTGAGTGTTAGGATGAGGATTAGGCTTAGTATTAGGGTTAAGGGGAGGGCTAGGGTGAGAGTGAGGGTTAGGGTTAGTGTTAGGGTGAGGTTTAGGGTTAGGGTTAGGGTGAGGGTTAGGATGATGGTTAGGATTATGGTGAGGGTTAGGATTAGGGTTAGGGTGAGGGTTAGGGTTAGGATAAGGGTTAGGGTGAGGTTTAGGGTTAGGGTTAGGGTGAGGGTTAGGATGGGGTTAGGATTATGGTGAGGGTTAGGATTAGGCTTAGGGTGAGGGTTAGGGTTAGGATAAGGGTTAGGGTGAGGGTGAGGGTGAGGGTTAGGGTTAGGGTTAGGATTATTGTTAGTGTTATGGTTATGGTTTCGTTTGCAGTGAGGGTGAGGCTGAGGGTGAGGGTTAGATATATGATTAGGGTTATTGTTAGGTTTAGGGTTAGGATTAGTGTTATTGTTAGGGTTATGGTTAGAGTTACGGTGAGGTTGAGGGTGAGGATTAGGGTGAGGTGGGGTGTCAGGGTTTCAGTTAGAGTGTTGGTTAGTGTTAGGGTTAGGTTGAGGGTTAGGAGGAGGGTTAGGGTTAGGATTAGAATTAGGGTGAGGGCTAGGGTTTGGTTGAGGGTTAGGGTTAGGTTTAGGCTTAGGGTTAGTCCGAGGGTGAGGTTGAGGATAAGGGTTAGGGTTAGTGTGAGGGTTAGGATGAGGTTTAGGGTTAGGGTGAGGGTTATTGTGAGGGTGACGGTATCATAAAGGTGAGGATTAGGCTAAGGTTGAGGGTTAAGATAAGGATAAGGGTTGGGGTTAGGGTGAGGGTTAGGGTTAGGGTTCCGCTTAGGTTTAGGTTGAGGGTGAGGGTTAAATTAAGAATTAGGTTTAGGTTTAGTGTGAGGTTTATGGTGAGGGTTAGGATTAGGGTGAGGGTTAGGGTGACAATTAGGGTTATGGTGAGGGTGTGGGTTAGGGTTAGGGTTAGGGTGAGTTTTAGGGTTAGGTTAAGGTTTAAGATTATTGTGAGGTTTAGTCTTAGGTTTAGGCTTAGTGTAAGGGTGAGGGTAAGTGTTAGGTTGAGGGTTAGGGTTAGGTTGAGTGTTATGGTTAGGGTGAGGCTGAGAGTTAGGGTTAGGGTTATTGTTAGGGTTAGGGTTAGGGTTACCCTTACAATGAGGGTGAGCGTTAGGGTTAGGTTTAGAGTGAGATTTAGGGTTAGGGTTAGGGTTAGAGTTTGGGTTAGGTTAGGATTAGGGTTAGGGTGAAGGCTAGGGTGAGGGTGAGGGTTAGGGCTGGGGTTAGTGTTGGGAATAGTGTTAGGGTGAGAGTTAGTGTGTGGGTTAGGCTTAGTTTTAGGGTTAGGCTTAGGGTTAGGCTAAAGGTGAGTTTGGGGGAGAGAGTTTGGGTTAGGGTGAGGGTTAGGGTTAGGCTTGGGTTGAGGGTGAGTGTGTGGGTTAGGGTTAGGTTTAGGGTTATGCTTAGGTTTAGGCTACGGGTTAGGTTAAGTGTGAGGGTTAGGGTTAGGGTGAGGGTTAGGTTTAGGGTTAGGGTGAGGGTTTGCATGAAGGTTAGGGTTAGGGTTACGGCTAGGCTGAGGGTGAGGGTGAGGGTGAGGGTTAGTGTTAGGATGAGGGTGAGATTTAGGGTTAGAATTAACGTTAGGGTGACGGTTAGTGTGAGGGTTAGTGTTAGGGTTAGTGTTAGGGTTAGGGTTAGTGTGAGGGTTAGAGTGAGGTTTAGGGTTAGGGATAGGGTTAAGTTTAGGATTAGTGTTTGGGTGAGGGTGAGTGTGAGGGTCAGAGTTAGGGTTACGTTTAGGCTTATGGTTAGGCTGAGGGTGAGTGTAAGGGTTAGGTTTAGGGTGAGGGTTAGTGTTAGGGTTAGAATGAGGGTTAGGATGAGTGTTAGGCTTAGGATTAGGGTTAGGGTGAGGGCTAGGGTGAGGGTGTGGGTTAGGGTTACGGTTAGGGTGAGGTTTAGGGTTAGGTTAAGGTTTAAGATTCGTGTGAGGGTTAGTGTTAGGGTTAGGCTTAGTGTAAGTGTGAGGGTAAGTGTTAGGGTGAGGGTTAAGGTTAGGGTGAGTGTTATGGTTAGAGTGAGGGTTAGAGTTAGGTTTAGGGTTATTGTTAGGTTTAGGGTTAGGGTTACCCTTACAGTGAGGGTGAGGGTTAGGGCTAGGTTTAGGGTGAGATTTAGGATGAGGGTTATGGTTAGAGTTTGGTTAGGGTTAGGATTAGGGTTAGGGTGAAGGCTAGGGTGAGGGTGAGGGTTAGGGTTGGGGTTAGGGTTAGGAATAGAGTTAGGGTGAGGGTGAGTGTGTGGGTTAAGTTTAGGTTTAGGGTTAGGCTTAGGGTTAGGCTAAAGGTGAGGTTCGGGGTGAGAGTTTGGGTTAGGTTGAGGGTTAGGGTTAGGGTTAGGTTGAGGGTGATTGTGTGGGTTAGGGTTAGGTTTAGGGTTAGGCTTAGTTTTAGGCTAAGTTTGAGGTTAAGTGTGAGGGTTAGTGTTAGGGTGAGGGTTAGGTTTAGGGTTAGGGTGAAGGTTAAGATGAGGGTTAATGTTAGGGTTAGGGTTAGGGTTACGGCTAGGCTGAGGGTGAGGGTGAGGTTGAGGGTTAGGTTTAGGGTGAGGTTTAGGGTTAGGGTTAGGTTCAGGGTTCGGGTGAGTTTTTGCCTTAGGGTTATGGTTAGGGTTAGGTTGAGGATTAGGATTAGGGCTAGGTTTAGGGTGAGGGTTAGGTTTAGGTTTAGGGTGAGGGTTAGCATTAGGGTTAGGGTTAGGATTAGGGTTATGACGAGGGATAGGGTGAGGGTTATGGTTCTGGTTAGTGTTAGGGTAAGGTTTAGGGTTTGGTTTAGGTTTAGGGTTATGGAGAGGGTTAGGGTTGGGTTACGGTGAGGGTCAGGGTTATGGTTAGGTTGAGGGTTAGAATTAGGTTTAGGGTTAAGTTATGGGTTAGGGTTAGTGTTTGGGTGAGGGTTAGGGTTGCAATTAGGGTTAGGGTGGGGGCTCAGGTGAGGGTGAGGGTTAGTTTTAGGCTTAGGGTGAGGTTTAGGTTTAGGGTTAAGATTCGGGTTAGGGTGAGGGTTAGGGTTCGGGTTATGTTGAGCGTGAGGGTTGGGTTTGTGGTGAGGTTTAGGGTGAGGACTAAGGTGAGGATGAGGGTTAGGGTTAGGGTTAGGGTGAGGATTAGGTTGAGGTTTAGGTTTAGGGTTAGGGTTATGATTAAGGTTAGGGTGAGTGTGATTGTGCGGGTTAGGGTTAGGGTTAGGCTTCGGCTTTGGGTTAGCCTGAGGGTGAATGTGGGAATTAGAATTAGGTTTAGAGTGATGGTTCAGGTTATGGTTGGGTTGAGAGTTAGGATGAGGGTTAGGGTTAGGATTAGTTTTAGGGTGAGGGCTTGGGTGAGTGTGAGGTTTAGGGTTAGTTTTAGGCTTAGGCTTAGGGTTAGGCTGAGGCTGAAGGTAAGCGTGTGGGTTAGGGTTAGTGTGATGGTTAGTTTTATGGTTAGGGGGAGGGATAGCATGAGGGTTAGGTTTAGGGTGTGGGTTAGGGTGAGGGTGACAGTAAGAGAAAAGATGAGGGTTAGGCTGAGGGTGAGGGTTATGGTAAGGGTTCAGGTTCAGGTTAGGTTTAGGGTGAGGGTCAAGGTTAGATTGAGGATTAGTCTTAGGGTTAGTGTGAGGTTTGGGGTTAGGATGAGTGTTAGGGTTAGGGTGAGGGCTATGGTGAAGTTGAGGGCTAGGGTTAGGGTGAGGTTTAGGTTTAGGTTGATGATTAGCCTTAGTGTGAGGGTTAGTGTTAGGGTTAGTGTTAGTGTTAAGGTGAGGGTAAGTATTAGGGTAAGGTTTAGGTTTAGGGTGAGGTTTAGGATTAGGGTTAGCTTTATGGTTAGGGTGAGGGTGAGTTTTAGGGTTAGAGTTAGGGTTAGGGTTAGGGTTAGGGTTAGTGTGATGTTTAGTGTGGGGGTGAGCATTCGTATTAGGTTTAGGATTAGGATTAGGGTTAAGGTGAGGGTGAGTGTTAGGGTTAGGTTTAGGATTAGAGTGAGGGTTAGGGTGATGGTTAGGCTTAGGCTTAGGGTTTGGGTATGGGCTAGGGTGAGGTTGAGGTTTAAGCTTAGGGTTAGGGTGAGTGTTAGAATGAGGGTTAGGGTTAGTGTTACGGTCAGGGTTGGGGTTAGGGTTATGCTTAATGTTAGGCTGAAGCTGAGGGTGAGGGTGAGGGTTAGGGTTAGGGTGATGGTTGGGGTTACCATTAGTGGAAGGCTTAGTATGAGGACTAGGGTTAGGGTGAGGGTTAGGGTGAGGGTGACGGTAAGGGTAAAGTTGAGGGTTAGGCTGAGCATGAGGGTTACGGTAAGTGTGAGGGTTAGGGTTAAGGTGAGGTTTACGGTTAAGGTGATGGTTAGGGTTAGTGATAGGGTTAGGGTTAGTGTTAGGTTGAGGGTCAGTGTTAGTGTGAGGGTTAGGTTTAGGGTGTGTGTTATGGTTAGGATGAGGGTTAGAGTAAGGGTTAGGGTTATTGTTAGGTTTAGGGTTAGGGTTACCCTTACAGTGAGGGTGAGGGTTAGGGTTAGGTTTAGGGTGAGGTTTAGGTTTAGGGTTATGGTTAGAGTTTGGGTTAGGTTTAGGATTAGGGTTAGGGTGAAGGCTAGGTTGACGGTGAGGTTTAGGGTTAGGGTTAGGGTTAGGATTAGGGTTAGGGTGAGGGTGAGTGTGTGGGTTAGGGTTAGGTTTAGGGTTAGGCTTATTTTTAGGCTCAGGGTGAGTTTAAGCTTGAGGGTTAGGGTGAGGGTGAGGGTTAGGTTTAGGATTAGGCTGAGGGTTAGGATCAGGTTTAAAGTTAGGATTAGCGTTAGTGTGAGGGCTAGGGTGAGGGTGAGGTTCAGGGTTAGGGTGAGGGTCAGGTTTAGGGTTAGACTTAGGGTTAGGGTGAGGGATAGGTTGAGGTTTAGGGTTAGGGTTAGTGTTAGGGTTAGGGTGAGTGTTAGGGTTAGGATGAGGCTTAGGTTTAGGGTCAGGATTAGGGTTAAGGTGAGGGTGAGTGTGAGAGTTAGGGTTAGGGTTAGGCTTAGGGATAAGCTGAGGGTGAGAGTGACGGTGAGGGTTAGCATTAGGGTGAGGGTGAGGTTTAGGGTTAGAGTTAGTGTTAAGGTGAGGGATAGTGTGAGGGTTACTGTTAGGGTTAGGGTGAGGGTTAGGGTTAGGGATAGGGTTAGTTTTAGGATTATGGTTTGGGTGAGGGTGAGTGTGAATGTTAGGGTTAGGGTTGGGGTTTGTTTAGGGTTAGAGGTAGGTTTAGCGTGAGGGTGAGGGTTAGGGTTAGGGTTTTAGAGTTAGGGTGAGGGTTAGGATAAGGTTTAGGCATAGCATTAGGGTTAGGGTGAGGGTTAGCGTGAGGGTGAGGGTTAGGGTTAGCGTTAGGGTGAGGTTTAGGGTTAGGGTTCGGATTAAGATTATGGTGAGTGTGAGAGTTAGGGTTAGGGTGAGTGTTATGGTTAGGGTTAGGGTGAGGGTGAGGGTTAGGATTAGGGATAGGGTTAGATTTACAGTGAGGGTGAGGATGAGGGTTAGGATCAGGGTTAGGGTGAGTTTTAGGGTTATGGTTATGGTTAGGGTTAGGGTGTGATTTATTGTTAAGTTAGGGGTATGGGGAGGGTTAGGGTGAGGGTTAGGGTTAGGGTTAGTGTTAAAGTTAGGTTTAGGGTGAGGGTTAGGTTGAGGTTTAATGTTAGGGTTAGGGTTAGGTTTAGGATTAGGTTTACGGTGAGAGTGAGTGTGAGGGTTAGGGTTAGGGTTCGCCTTAGGCTTAGGGTTAGGCTGAGGGTATGGGTGGGGATGAGGGTTAGGTTTAGAAAGATGTTTAGGGTTATGGTTAGTTTAAGGGTTAGGATGAGGGCTAGGTTTAGGATTAGGGTTAGGGTGAGGGCTAGGTTGAGGTTGAGGGTTTGGGTTAGGGTTAGGCTTAGGGTTAGGGTTAGGCTGAGGCTGAGTGTGAGGGTGAGGGTTAGGGTTAGGATGATGGTTGGGGTTACCATTAGGGTGAGTGTTAGGATGAGGATTAGTGTTAGGGTGAGGTTTAGTGTGAGGGTGATGGTAAGGGTAAAGGTGAGGGATAGGCTGAGGTTGAGGGTTACGTTAAGGGTGGGGGTTAGGGTTAGAGTGAGGGTGAGGGTTAGATTGAGGATTAGTGTTAGGGTTAGTGTGAGGTTTAGGGTGAGGATGAGAGTTAGGGTTAGGTTGAGGGCTAGGTTGAGGGTGAGGGTTAGGGTTAGGGTTAGGTTTAGGATTAGGGTGATGGTATGGGTTAGTGTTCTTGTTAAGTTTAGGGTTAGGGTGAGAGTTATGGGGAGGGTTAGGGTTAGGTTAAGGATTAGTGTTAGGGTGAGGGTGAGTGTGTTTGTTAGGGATAGGTTTAGGCTTAGGTGTAGGGTTAGGCTGAGGATGAGGGTGAGGGTGTGGGTTAGGGTTAGGGTTAGGGTGAGGTTTAGTGTTAGGGTTAGAGTTAGGGATAGGGTGAGGGTGAGGTTTAAGGGTAGAGATAGGGTTAGGGTGAGGGTTAGTGTTAGGATAGGGTTAGGGTGAGGGCTAGCGTGAGGGTTACGGTGAGTGTTAGGTTTAGGGATACTGTTAGTTTTAGGAATATGGTTAGGGTAGAGTGAGTGTGAAGGTTAGAGTTAGGGTTAGGATTAGGCTTAGGATTAGGGTTCGGGTTCGGGTTTGGGTTTGGTTTAGGGTGAGGGTGAAGCTGAGGATTAGGGTTAGGTTTAGGGTTAGGGTTAGGTTTAGGGTTAGGGTTAGGTATAGGGTTAGGGTTAAGGTTAGGGTTAGGGTTTCGGTGAGGGTTAGCCTTAGGGTTAGGGTTATGCTTAGTGTTAGGCTGAGAATGAGGGTGGGGGTGAGGATTAGGGTTAGGGTTAGGTTTAGGTTTAATGTTAGTGTTATGGTTAGGGTTAAGTTTGCTGCGAGGTTGAAGCTGAGGTTGGGAGTGAGGATTAGGGTTAGGGTGATAGTTAGGGTTAGGTTTAGTGTTATTGTTAATGTTAGGGTTAGGGTTACGGTGAGGTTGAGGGTGCGATTGATGGTTAGGGTTAGGGTGGGGTTTACGGTTAGG
The DNA here is from genome assembly GCF_024711535.1 of Dipodomys merriami. NCBI lineage: Eukaryota > Metazoa > Chordata > Mammalia > Rodentia > Heteromyidae > Dipodomys > Dipodomys merriami. The sequence goes on along the minus strand of NW_027206335.1, from coordinate 6,690,934 downwards.
GTTAGGGTTAGGGTGAGGGTGAGGTTTACGGTTAGATATAGGTTTAGGGGGAGGGTGAGGGTGAGGTTTAGGGTTAGGGTTAGTGTTAGTGTTAGCATGAGGGTGAGGGTTACGTTGAGGTTTAGGTTTAGTGTTAGGGTTAAGTTTAGTGTGAGGGTTAGTTTTATGGTTAGGGTTAGTGTTAGTGTGAGGGTAAGTGTTTGGGTGAGGGTTTGGGTTAGGGTGAGGGTTATGGTTAGGGTGAGGGTTAGGATTAGAGTTAGGGTTATTGTTAGGGTTAGGTTTAGATTTACTGTTAAGGTGAGGGTGAGGGTTAGGTTTAGGGTTAGGGTGAGGTTTAGGGTTTGGGTTATGGTTAGAGTTAGGTTTAGGGTGAGGGTGAGGTTTAGGGTTAGAGTTAAGGTTAGGGTGAGTGTTAGGTTGAGGATTAGATTGAGGGTTATGGTTAGGGTTAGTGTTAGGGTTAGGGTTAGGGTGAGAGTTAAGGGGAGGCTTAGGGTTAGGATTAGGTTTAGGGTTAGGATTAGGGTAAAGGTGAGGGTGCATGTGTGTGTTAGGTTTAGGTTTTGGGTTATGCTTAGGGTTAAGCTGAGGGTGAGTTTGAGGGTGAGGATTAGCGTTAGGGTAAGGGTTAGGTTTAGGGTCAGAGGGAGGGTGAGGATGAGGGTTAGGGTTAGGATTAGGGTTAGTGTGAGGGCTAGGGTGAGGGTGAGGTTTAGTGTTAGGGTTAGGATGAGGTTTATGGTTAGGTTTAGGGTTAGGACGAGGGTGAGGTTTAGGGTTACAATTAGGGTTAAGGTTGAGGTTGAGGGTTAGGGTTAGGGTTAATGTTAGGGTTAAGTTAAGTTGAGGATTAGGGTGAGGGTGAGAGTTAGGGTTAGGATTAGGATTAAGTTTAGGGTTAGGGTGAGATTTAGGGTTAATATTAGGGTTAGGGTTAGGGTTTGGGTTAAGTTTAGGGTTAGGGTGAGGGTTAGGGTGATGGTGATGGTTGTGGTTAGGTTGAGGGTTAGGGTTAGGTTTAGGGTAAGGGTGAGTGTTAGTGTTAGGGTTAGTGTTAGTGTGAGGGTTAGGATGAGGGTAAGGTTTAGAATTCGGGTTAGCATGAGGGCTAGGATGAGGGTTAGGTTTAGGGGTAGGATTAGGGTGAGGTTTAGGGTTAGGGTTAGTGGGAGGGTGAGGTTTAGGGTTAGAGTTAGGATTAGGGGGAAGCTGAGGGTGAGGTTTAGGGTTAGGGTTAGTGTTATAGTTAGGGTTAGGGTGAGGGTTAGGGTGACGGTGAGGGTTAGTCTTAGGGTTAGGATTTGGATTAGGGCAAGGGTTAGGGTGAGTGTGAGGGTTAATGTTAGGGTAGGGTGAGGGTTAGTGTTACTGTGAGGGTTAGGTTTAGGTTGAAGTATATGGTTAGGATGAGGGATAGGGTTAGGGTTAGGGTTATTGTAAGGGTTAGCGTTAGGGTTATGTGTACTGTGAGGGTGAGGGTAAGGGTTAGGATTAGTGTTAGGGTCAGATTTAGGTTTAGGTTTAAGGTTAGCGTTAGGTTTATGGTTAGAGTTAGGGTTAGGGTGAGGGTTAGGGTTATTGTTAGTGTTATAGTTTGGGTTGTTTGTGCTGAGGGTAAGGCTCATGGTGAGGGTTACGGTTAGGGTTAAAGTTAGGGTTAATGTTAGGGTTAGGGTTAGGGTGAGGTTTAGGGCGAGGGTGAGAGTTAGCATTAAGTTTAGGATTAGGACTAGGGTTAAGGTGAGGGTGAGTGTGAGGATTAGGGTTAGGGTTAGGATTAGAGTTAGGGTGAGGGTTGGGGTTAGGGTTAGAGTGAGAGTTAGGGTGAGGCTTAGGCTTAGGCTTAGGTTTAGGATGTGGGCTTGGGTGAGTTTGAGGGTTAGGGTGAGGGTAAGGGTGAGGGTTAGGGTTAAGGTTAATGTTAGGGTTAGGGTTGGAGTTAGGGTTAGGCTTAGTGTTAGGCGGAGGGTGAGGGTGAGGGTGAGGGTTAGGGTTAAGTGAGGGTGAGGTTTAGGGTTATATTTAGCTAGTGTGATGGTTAGGCTTTTAGGGTTAGAGTGAGGGTTAGGATGAGGTTTAGGGTTAGGATTAGTGTTAGGGTGAGGGCTAGAGTGAGGGTGAAGTTTATGGTTAGCATTAGGATGAGGTTTAGTGTTACGGTTAGGGTTAGAGTACGGTGAGTGTGAGGATTAGGGTTAGGTTTAGGGTTAGGGTTATTGTTAGGCTTAGGGTTAGAGTTAAGTTGGGGGTAAGGGTGAGGGTGAGGATTAGGTTTAGGGTTAGGGTGAGGTTTAAGATGAGGTTTAGGGTTAGGATTAGGGTTTGTTTGAGGGCTAGGGTGAGGGTTAGGTTTAGGGACAGTGTTAGGTTTAGGATTAGGGTTAGGGTGAGGTTTAGGGTTTGGGTTAGGGTTAGAGTTAGGGTTAGGGTGAGGGTGAGGTTTAGGGTTAGAGTCAGGGTTAGGGTGAGTGTTAGGTTGAAAATTAGGGTTAGGGATAGTGTTAGTGTTAGGGTTATGGTGAGAGTTAGGGGGAGGTATAGTGTAAGGGTTAGGGTTAGGATTAGGGTTAGGGTGAGGGTGAGTGTGTGGGTTAACGTTAGTTTTAGGCTTAAGGTTAGGCTGAGGGTGAGTGTTTTTGTTAGTGTCAGGTTTAGGTTTAGGCTTAGGGTTAGGCTGAGGGTGAGGTTGAGGGTGAGAAAATTAGCGTTAGGGTGAGGGTTAGTCATAGGGTTAAGAGGAGGGTTAGGATGAGGTTTAGGGTTAGGATTAGGGTTTGGGTGAGCGCTAGGGTGAGGGTCACGGTTAGGGTTAGGGTGAGGGTGAGGGTTAGGGTTAGGGTGAGGCTGAGGGTGTGCGTTAGGGTTAGGGTTAATGTTAGCGTTAGGGTTAAGGTGAGGGTTAGGGTGAGCGTGAGGGTTAGGGTTAGGTTTAGGGTTAGGATTAGGGTAAATGTGAGGGTGAGTATGGGTGTTAAGGTTAGGTTTAGGGTTAGGCTTAGGGTTAGGCTGAGGGTGAGGTTGTGGGTGGGGGCTAGCATTAGGGTGAGGGTTAGGGTTAGGGTTAGGGGGAGGGTTAGGATGAGGGTTAGGGTTAGGATTAGGGTTAGGGTGAGGGCTAGGGTGAGAGTGAGGTTTAGGGCTAGGGTTAGGATGAGGTTTAGGTTTCGGGTGAGGGTTAGGGTTACTGTTACGGTTAGGATGAGATTGAGGTGAGGAATAGGGTTATGGTTAGGGTTAGGGTTAAGGTGAGGGTTAGGGTGAGGGCCAGGGTTAGGGTTAGGGTTAGGATTAGGATTAAGGTTAGGGTTAGGGTGAGGTTTAGTGTTAGGATTAGGGTTATGGTTATGGTGATGGTTAGGGTGAGGGTAATGTTTAGGGTTAGGGTTAGGCTTAGGCTTAGGCTTAGGCTGAGGGTGAGGGTGAGGGTGAGGGTTAGGTTGAGGTTTAGGGTTAGGGTTAAGGTGAGAGTTAGGGTTTGGGTTAAGTTTAGGGTTAGAGTGATGGTTAGGGTAAGGGTTTTTTGAAGGTGACGGTTAGGGTTAGTCTGAAGGTTAGGGTGAGGGTTAGTATAAGGGTTAGGATTAGGGTTAGGGTGAGGGCTAGGGTGAGGGTGAGGTGTAGGGGTAGGGTTAGGGTGAGGTTTAGGGTTAGGGTTAGGGTTAGGGTTAGGGGGAGTGGGAGGTTTAGGGTTACAATTAGGGTTAGGGGTGGCTAAAGGAGAGGATTAGGGGTAAGGTTAGTGTTAGGGTTAGGGTGAGGGTTAGGGTGAGGGTGAGAGTTAGGCTTAGGGTTAGAATTAGGATTAGGGTAAGGGTTAGGGTGAGTGTGAGGGTTAGGGTTAGGGTTAGGGTGAGGGTAAGTGTAAGGGTGAGGGTTAGGGTTAGGGTGAAGGATTTGGTTAAGATGAGGGATAGGTTTAGGTTTAGGGTTATTGTAAGGGTTAGGTTTAGGGTTATGGTTACTTTGAGGGTGTGGCTGAGGGTTAGGATTAGGGTTAGGTTTAGGTTTAGGTTTAGGATTAGGGTTAAGGTTAGGGTTAGTTTTAGGGTTAGGGTTTGGGTTAGGGTGAGGGTTAGGGTTATTGTTAGTGTTATGGTTTGGGTTAAGTTTGCAGTGAGGGTTAGGCTGAGGGTGAGGGTTATGCTTAGGGTTAGGGTTAGGGTTACTGTTAGTGTTAGGGTTAGGATGAGGTTTATGGTGAGGGTGACGGTTAGGGTTAAGGTTAGGATTAGGTCTAGGGTTAAGGTGAGGGTGAGTGTGAGGGTTATGGTTAGGGTAAGGGTTAGGATTAGAGTTAGGGTGAGGGTGAAGTTTAGGATTAGGTTGAGGGTTGGGGTTAGGGTTAGAGTGAGAGTTAGGGTGAGGGTTAGGCTTAGGCTTAGGTTTAGGGTGTGGGCTAGGGTGAGGTTGAGAGTTAGGGTGAAGGTTAGGGTTAGGGTTAGTGTTAGGGTTAGGTTTGGAGTTAGGGTTAGGCTTAGTGTTAGGCAGATGATGAGGGTGAGGGTGAGGGTTAGGGTTAGGTGAGGGGGAGGTTTAGGGTTAGATTTAGTGTTAGTTGGAGGGCTAGTGTGAGGGTTATTGTTTTAGCATTAGGGTGAGGGTTAGGATGAAGTTTAGGGTTAGTATTAGGGTTAGTATTAGGGTTAGGGTAAGGGCCAGAGTGAGGGTGAGGCTTATGGATAGCATTAGGGTCAGGTTTAGTGTTAGGGTTAGGGTTAGAGTTTCTGTGAGTGTGAGGGTTAGGGTTAGGTTTAGGGTTAGGGCTATTGTTAGGGTTAGGGTTAGAGTTAAGTTGAGGGTAAGGGTTAGGGTTAGGTTTAGGGTTTGGGTTTCTTGTTAGGGTTAGGGTTAGAGTTAAGTTGAGGGTAAGGTTGAGGGTGAGGTTTAGGTTTAGGGTTAGGGTGAGGGTTAGGGTGAGGGTTAGAGTTATTGTTACTGTTATGGTTTGGGTTAAGTTTGCGGTGATGTTGAGGCTGAGGGTGAGGGTTATGATTTTGGTTAGGGTTAGGGTTAGTGTTAGGGTTAGGGTTAGGGTGAGGTTTAGGGTTTGGGTTAGGGTTAGCCTTAGGGCTAGGCTGAGGGTGAGGTTGAGGGTGAGAAAGTTAGGGTTAGGGTGAGGGTTAGTCATAAGTTAGGTGGAGGTTTAGAATGAGGTTTAGGGTTAGGATTAGGGTTTGGGTGAGGGCTAGGGTGAGGGTGAGTGTTATGTTTCGGGTGAGAGTGAGGTTTAGGTTTAGGGTTAGGTTGAGGGTTAGGGTGAGGGTTAGGGTTAGCGTTAGGGTGAGGCTGAAATTTAGGGTTAGAGTTAGGGTTAGGGTGAGGCTGATTGTGAGGGTTAGGGTTAGTGTTAGTGTTAGAGGTAGGGATAGGTTGAGGGTTAGGGTGTGGGTGTGGGTTAGGCTTAGGGTTAGGATTAGGTTTAGGGTAAGGTTTAGGGTGAGTGTGAGGTTTAGGGTTAGGGTTAGTGTTAGGTTTAGGGTAGGATGAGGGTGAGGGTGAGGGTTAGGGTTAGGGTCAGTGTTAGGGTTAGGGTTAGGGTGAGAGTTAGGTTTCAGGTTAAGTTTAGGGTTAGGATGAGGGTTAGGGTTAGGGTTAGTGTTAGGGTGAGGGTTAGGGTTAGGTTTAGGGTGAGGGTGAGGATTAGGATGAGGATTAGGGTTAGGATTATGGTTAGGGTGAGGGCTATGATGAGGGTGAGGGTTAGGGTTAGTGTTAGCATGAGGTTTAGGTTTAGGGTTAGGGTGAGTGTTAGGATGAGGGTTAGGGTTACAGTGAGGGTGAGGGTTAGGTTTAGGTTTAGGGTTAGGATTAGGGTAAGGGTTAGGGTGAGTGTTTGGAATAAGTTTAGGGTTAGGGTTATATTTAGGGTTAGGATTATTGTTATTTTTATTGTTGGGGTTAGAGTTAAGATGAGGGTGAGGGTGAGGGTGATGGTGTGGGTTAGGGTGAGGTTTAGCTTTAGGGTTAAGATTAGGTTTAGGGTGAGGGTGAGGTTTAGGGTTAGATTTAGGATTAGGGGGAGGGTTAGATCGAGGGTTAGGGTTAGGGTTAGTGTTAGGGTTAAGGTTAGGGTGCGGGTTAGCTTGAGATTTAGGGTTAGGGTTAGGTTCAGGATTAGGGTTAGGGTTAGTGTGAGTGTGAGGGTTAGGGTTAGGGTTAGGCTGAGGGTGAGGCTGGGGGTGAGGATTAGGGTTAGGCTAATGGTTAGGGTTAGGGTGAGGGTGAGGGTTATTTTGAGGGTTAGAGTTAGGATTAGTGTTAGGGTGAGGGCTAGGGTGAGGGTGAGGTTTAGGGTAAGGCTTAGGCTTAGGCTTAGGCTTAGGCTGAGTGTGAGGTTGAGGTTGAGGGTTAGGGTTAGGGTGATGGTTAGGTTTACGGTTAGGGTGTTGGTTAGGTAAGGGTAAACGTGAGGTTCAGGCTGAGGGTGAGGGTTAAGATAAAGATGAGGGTTAAGGTTAGGTTTAGGGTTAGGGTAAGGGTTAGGTTTAGGGTTAGGGTGAGGTTTAGATTGATGGTTAGGGTTAGGGTTAGTGTGAGGTTTAGGGTGAGAATGAGGGTTAGGGTTAGGGTGAGGGTGAGGGTTAGGACTAGGGTTTAGGTGAGGGCTAGGGTGAGGGTGAGGGTTACTGTTATGCTTAGTGTTAGTGTTAGGGTGAGTGGAAGTGTTACAGTGAGGGTTAGGGTTACAGTGAGGGTTATGGTTAGGGTTAGGGTTAGGGTTTGGGTTAGGTTTATTGTTAGGGTTAGGGTTACGGTTATGGTTACGGTTACGGTGAAAGTGAGGGTGAGGTTTAGGGTTAGTTATAGTGTTAGGGTTAGGGTGAGGGTTACGTTGAGGGTTGGGTTTAGGGTTAGTGTTAGTTTTAGATTTAGGGTGAGAGTTAGGGGGAGGTTGAGGGTTAGGGTTAGGGTTAGGATTAGTCTTAGGGTGAGGATGAGTGTATGTGTTAGGGTTAGATTTAGGGTTAGGCTTAGGGTTAGACTGAGTGTGCAGTTCAGGGTGAGGGTAAGGGTTAAGGTGAAGGTTAGGTTTAGGTTTAGGTTGAGGGTTTGGATGAGGGTTAGGGTTACAGTGAGGGTGAGGTTTAGGGTTAGTGTGTGGGTTAGGGTTAGGATTAGGGTTAGGTTGAGGGTAGGTTTTAGGATTAGTTTAGGTTTAGGGTTAGGTTTAGGGTTAGCGTTTGGTTTAGGGTTAGGATTAGTGTTATTGTTAGGGTTACGTTTAGAGTTACTGTAAGGGTGATGGTGAGGGTGAGCGTTAGAGTTAGGTTTAGGGTGAGGTTTTGGGTTAGGGTTAGGATTAGGGCTAGGGTAAGGGTTAGGTTTATGGTTAGACTTAGGGTTAGGGGGAGGGTTAGGATGAGTGTTAGGGTTAGGGTAAATGTTAGGGTTAGGGTTAAGGTGAGGGTTAGGTTGAGGTTTAGGGTTAGGGTTAGGGTGAGGTTTAGGGTTAGGGTTAGGGTTAGGGTGAGGGTTGGGTTTAGGGTTAGAGTTAGGGTTAGGGTGAGGGTTGGGTTTAGGGTTAGAGTTAGGGTTAGGGTGAGGCTGAGGGTGAGGGTTAGGGTTAGTGTTAGTGTTAGAGTTAGGGATAGGGTGAGGATTAGGTTGAGGGTGAGGGATAGGCTTAGGGTTAGGATTTGGTTTAGGATAAGGATTAGGGTGAGGGTTAGGGTGAGGGTTAGGGTTAGGGTTAGGTTTATGTTTAGGATTAGGCTTAGGTTTAGGCTAAGGGTGACAGTGGGGTTGAGGATTAGGTTTAGGGTTATGGTTAGGGGTAGGGATAAGGTTATTGTTAGTGTTATGGTTATGGTTAAGTTTGTGGTGAGGGTGATGCTGAGGGTGAGGGTTATGTTTAGGTTTAAGGTTAGGGTTAGGATTATGGTTAGGCTTAGGCTTAGGCTGAGGGTAATGGTGGGGGTGAGAATTAGAGTTAGGGTTAGGGTTATTTTTAGTGTTATGGTTAGGGTTAAGTTTGCGGTGAGGGTGAGGCTGAGGGTGAGGGTTATGTTTAGGGTTAGGGTTAAATTTAGACTTAGTGTTATTATTAGGGTAAGGGTTAGAGTTATGGTGAGTTTGAGGATGAAAGTGAGGGTTAGGTTTAGGGTGAGGTGTAGGGTGAGGTTTAGGGTTAGTGTTAGGGTTAGGGTGAGGGTGAGGTTTAGGGTTAAACTTAGGGTTAGGGGGAAGGTTAGGGTGAGGTTTACAGCTAGGGTTAGTGTTAGGGTTAGAGTGAGGGAAAGGGTTAGGTTCAGGTTTAGGGATAGGGTTAGGTTTAGGAGTAGGCTTAGGGTGAGTGTGAGTGTGAGGGTTAGGGTGAGGGTTAGGTTTAGGGTTATGGTGAGGGTTTGGATGAGGGTTAGGGTTAGAGTGAGGGTGAGGTTTAGGGTTAGTGTGAGGGTTAGGGTTAGGATTAGGGTTAGGGTGATGTAGGTGTTAGGATTAGGGTTAGGGTTAGGGTTAGGGTTAGGTTAAGGGTTAGGATTAGTGTTATTTTTAGGGTTAGGATTAGAGTTACTGTGAGGAAGAGGCTGAGGGTGAGGTTTAGGGTTAGGTTTAGGGTGAGGTTTAGGATTAGGGTTAGCATAAGGCTGAGGTTTATGGTTAGACTTAGGGTTAGGGGGAGGGTTAGGGTTAGGGTTACTGTTAGGGTTAGGGTTAAGGTGAGGGTTAGGTTGAGGTTTAGGGTTCGGGTTAGAGTGAAGGTTAGGGTTAGGGTAATGGTTAGGGTGAGGGTGCGGTTTAGGGTTAGAATTAGGCTGAGGGTGAGGTTTAGGGTTAGGGTTAGTGTTAGAGTTAGGGATAGGGTGAGGGTTAGGGTGAGGGTGAGGGTTAGGCTTAGGGTTAGGATTAGGTTTAGGATAAGGGTTAGGGTGAGGGTTAGGGAGATGGTGAGGGTTAGGGATAGGGTTAGGTTTAGGATTTGGGTTAGGGTGAAGGTGAGTGTGAGGTTTAGGATTAGGTTTAGGGTTAGGCTTAGGGTTAGGGTGAGGGTGAGGGTTAGGGTTTGGGTTAGGGTGAGGGTGAGGCTGAGGATTATGGTTATGTTTAGGGTTATGGTTATGTTTAGGGTTAGGGTTAGGTTTAGTGATAGTGTTACGGTGAGGTTTAGGGTTAGGTTTAGGGTTTGGATTAGGCTTAGGTTAAGGCTGAGGGTGAGAGTGGGGGTGAAGATTAGGGTTAGGGTTAGGGTTAGGGTTAGGGATAGGGTTATTGTTAGTGTTATGGTTAGTATTAAGTTTGCGGTGAGGGTGACCTTGAGGGTAAGGGTTATGTTTAGGATTAAGGTTAGGGTTAGGATTAGGGTAGGCTTAGGGTTAGACTGAGGGTGATTGTGGAGGAGAGGATGAGGGTTAGGGTTTGGGTTATTGTTAGTGTTATGGTTAGGGTTAAGTTTGCGGTGAGGGTGAGGCTGAGGGTGAGTGTTAAGTTTAGGGTTATGGTTAAGTTTAGGGTTAGTGTTATTGTTAGGGAAAGGTTTAGATTTACGGTGAGTTTGAGGGTGAGGGTGAGGGTTAGGGTTAGGGTGAGGTGTAGGGTGAGGTTTAGGGTTAGGGTTAGGGTTAGGGTGAGGGTGAGGTTTAGTGTTAGACTTAGGGTTAGGGGGAGGGTTAGGGTGAGGTTTAGGGCTAGGGTTAATGTTAGGGTTAGGGTGAAGGAAAGGTTTAGGTTGAGGTTTAGGGATAGGGTTAGGTTTAGGATTAGGCTTAGGGTGAGGGTAAGTGTGACGTTTTGGGTGAGGGTTAGGCTTAGGCTTAGGGTTAGGCTGAAGCTGAGGGTGGGGGTTAGGATTATGGTTACGGTCATGGTTAGATTTAGGGTTAGGTTGAGTGTTAGGATGAGAGTTAGGGTTAGGATTGGGATTAGGGTGACGGCTAGGGTGAGGGTGAGGGTTAGGGTAAGGCTTAGGCTTAGGCTTAGGGTTAGGCTGAGTGTGAGGTTGAGGGTGAGGGTTGGGGTTAGGGTGAGGATTAGGTTTATGGTTAGGGTGAGCGTTAGGACGAGATTTACTGTTAGGTTGAGGGTTGGTTGAGAATGATGATAAAGGTAAAAGTGAGGTTTCGGCTGAGAGAGAGGGTTTCGTTAAGGGTGAGTGATAGGGTTAGGTTTAGGGTTAGGATAAGGGTTAGGGTTAGGGTTAGGGTAAGGGTTAAATTGAGGATTAGGTTTAGGGTTAGTGTGAGGTTTAGGGTGACGATGAGGGTTAGGGTTAGGGTGAGAGTGAGGGTTAGAATTAGCGTTTGGGTGAGGGCTAGGGTGAGGGTGAGGGTTAGGGTTAGGGTTTTGTTTAGGCTGAGGTTTAGGGTTTGGGTTAGGGTTAGAGTTAGGTTTACAGTGAATTGTGAGGTTTAGGGTTAGAGTAAGGGTTAGGGTTATGGTTAGGGTTAGAGATAGGGTGAGGTTTAGGATTAGGATGAGGGTTAGGGTTAGTGTGAGGGCGAGTGTTAGTGTTAGGGTTAGTGTTACGGTGAGGGTAAGCGTTTTGGTGAGGCTTAGGTTTAGGGTGAGGGTTTTGGTTAGGGTGAGGGTTAGGGTTAGGGTTAGGGTTAGGGTGTGGTTGAGGTTTAGGGTTAGATATAGGGTTAGAGGGAGGGTTAGGGTGAGGGTGAGTGTTAGGGTTAGTGTGAGGGTGAGGTTTAGCTTGAGGTTTAGTTTTAGGGTTAGGGTTAGGGTTAGTGTGACGGATAGTGTTAGGTTGAGGGTAAGTGTTAGTGTGAGGGTTAGGGTTAGGTTGAGTGCGATGGTTAGGATGAGGGTTAGTATTAGGGTTAGTGTTATTGTTAGGGTTAGGTTTAGGGTTACGTTTACAGTGAGGGTGAGTGTTAGGGTTAGGGATAGGTTGAGGTTTAGGTTTTGGGTTAGAGTTAGATTTAGGTTTAGGGTAAGGTTTAGGGTGAAGGTAAGTTTGAGGGTTAGCGTTAGGGTTAGTGTTAGGGTTAGGGTCAGGGTGAGATTTAGGGGGAACGTTAGGGTTAGTGATAGGGTTAGGATTAGGGTTAGGGTGAGGGTGAGTGTGTATGTTACGGTTAGGTTTAGTGTTAGGCTTAGGGTGTGGGTGAGGGTGAGGTTGAAGGTGAGGGTTAGGGTTAGGGTGAGGGTTAAGGGGAGGGTTAGGATGAGGGTTAGGATTAGGATTAGGGTTAGGGTGAGGGCTAGGGTGAGAGTGAGGTTTAGGGTTAGGTTTAGGGTGAGGGTTAGGGTTAGGGTGAGAGTTAGGGTTCGTGTTAAGTTTAGGGTGAGGGTGAGGGTTAGTGTAAGATTTAGGGTGCGGTTGAGGATTAGGTTTAGGGTTAGTGTTAGGGTGAGGTTTAGGATGAGGGTTAGGGTTAGGATTAGGGTTAGGGTGAGGGCTAGGATGAAGGTGAGATTTAGCGTTAGGGTTAGGGTGAGGTTTAGGCTTAGGGTTAGGGTGAGGGTGAGGGTGAGGTTTAGGGTTAGAGTTAGGGTTAGGGTGAGGTTGATTGTGAGGTTTAGCGTTAGGGTTTGTGTTGGAGTTAGGGTTAGGGTGAGGGTGAGGGTTAGGCTTAGCATTAGGATTAGGATTAGGATAAGGGATAAGGTGAGTGTGAGGGTTAGGGTTAGGGTTAAGCATAGGGTTAGGCTGAGGGTGAGGGTGAGGTTTAGGGTTAGGGTTAGGGTAAGGATTAGGGTTAGGGTTAGGGTCAGAGTTAGGGTTCGGGTTAACTTTAGGGTTAGGATGAAGGTTAGGGATAGGTTGAGGTTTTGTGTTAGGGTTAGAGTTAAGGTGAGCGTTAGGGTTAGGGTTAGTGTTATTGTTAGGGTTATGGTTAGATTTTCGGTGAGGGTGAGGGTGAGGGTGAGGGTGAGGGTTAGGGTGAGGTTTAGGTTTAGGGTTAGGATTAGGATTAGGATGAGGGTGAGTTTTAGGGTTAGATTTAGGGTTAGGGGGAGGGTTAGTTCTTGGGTTAAGGTTAGGGTTAGTGTTAGGGTTAAGGTTATGGTTAGGGTTAGGTTGAGGTTAAGGGTTAGAGTTAGGGTTAGGTTTAGGATTAGGGTTAGGGTGAGGGTGAGTGTGAGGGTTAGGGTTAGGGTTCGGCTTAGGCTTGGGGTTAGGCTGAGGGTGAGGGTGGGGTTGAGGATTAAGGTTAGGATGATGGTTAGGGTTAGGGTTAGGTTAAGTGTTAGGATGAGGGTTAGGGTTAGGATTAGGGTTAGGGTGAGGGCTAGGGTGAGGGTGAGGGTTAGGATAAGGGTTAGGCTTAGGCTTAGGGTTAGGCTGAGCATAAGTTTGAGGATGAGGTTTAGGGTTAGGGTGATGTTTTGGTTTTCGGTTAGGGTGAGGGTTAGGATGAGGTTTAGGGTTAGGGGGAGTGTTAGGGTGAGTATGATGGTAAGTGTAATGGTGAGATTTAGGCTGAGGCTGAGGATTAAAATAAGGGTGAGTGTTAGGTTTAGGTTTAGGGTTAGGGTAAGGGTTAGGGTTAGGGTTAGGGTGAGGGTTAAATTGAGGATTAGGGTTAAGGATAGTGTGAGGTTTAGGGTGAGGATTAGGGTTAGGGTTAGGGTGAGCATGAGGGATTGAATTAGGGTTAAGGTGAGGGCTAGGGTGAGGGTGAGGGTTAGGTTAGTGTTAGGGTTAGGGTAAGTGTTAGGATGAGGGTGAGGTTTAGGGTTAGTGTGAGGGCGAGTGTTTGGTTTAAGGTTAGTTTTAGAGTGAGGGGAAGTGTAATGGTGAGGGTTAGGGTTAGGGTGAGGTTAGTTTTTAAGTTGAGGCTTAGGGTTAGTGCTAGTGTGAGGGTGAGGGTGAAGCTTAGGGTTAGATTTAGGGTTAGGGGAGGGTTAGGGTGAGGTTTAGTGTTAGGGTTATTGTAAGGGTTAGGGTGAGGGTGAGGTTTAGGTTGAGGTTTAGGATTAGGGTTAGGGTTAGTGTGAGGGTTTGTGTTAGGATTAGGGTTATGCTTAAGATTAGGCTGAGGGTGAGGGTGAGGGTGAATGTTAGAGTTAGGGTGAGGGTTAGTGTTAGGGTTATGGGGAGGTTTAGGATGAGGGTTAGGGTTAGGATTAGGGTTAGGGTGAGGGCTACGGTGAGGGTGAGGTTTAGATTTAGGGTTCAGGTGAGGGTGAGGTTCAGGGTTAGAGTTAGGTTTACATTGAGGCTGATTGTGAGGGTTAGGGATAGGGTTAGTGTTAAAGTTAGGGTTAGGGTGAGGGTTAGGTTGAGGGTGAGGGTTAGGCTTAGGGTTAATATTAGAATTATGGTAAGGTTTAGGGTGAGTGTGAGGGTTAGGGTTATGGTAAGGCTTAGGGTTATGTTGATGGTAAGGGGGAGGGTTAGTGTTAGGGTGAGTGTTAGGGTTAGTTTTAGTTTGAGAGTTGGGGTTCGGGTTAAGTTTAGGGTTGGCGTGAGGGTTAGGTTTAGACTTACGGTGAGCATGAGGGTTAGGGTTAGGTTGAGGGTTAGAGTTAGGTTTACCGTTAGGGTGAGGGTTAGGGTTAGGGTTAGGCTGAGGGTTAGGATGAGGATTAGGGTTCAGATTAGGTTTAGGGTGAGGGCTATGGTGAGGGTGAGGTTTAGGGTTAGTGTTAGGTTGAGGTTTAGGGTAAGGGTAAGGGTTTGAATTAGGGTTAGTGTTATAGTGAGGGTGAGGGTTAGGGTTCGGGTGAGGGTTAGGGTTAGGATTAGGCTTAGGGTGAGGGTGAGTTTTAGGATTAGGGTTAGGGTTAGGTTTAGGTTTAGGGTTAGGGTTAGGATTAGTGTTATTGTTATGGTTGTGGTTTCATTCATGCTGAAGGTAAGGGTGATGGTGAGGGTTAGGGTGAGGGTTAGGGTATGGATTAGGGTTAGGGTTAGGATTAGGGTTAGGGTGAGGGGGAGGTTTAGGGTTAGATTTAGAGTTAGGGGGAGGGTTAGTTCGTGGGTTAGTGTTAGTGTTAGTGTTAGGGTTAAGGTTAGGGTGAGGGTTAGATTGAGGTTAAGGTTTAGGTTTAGGATCAGGGTTAGGTTGAGGGTGAGTGTGAGGGTTAGAGTTAGGGTTAGGTTGAGGCTGATTTTGAGGGTTAGGGTTCGTGTTAGATTTAGTGTTAGAATGAGGGTTAGGGTGAGTGTGAGGCTTAGGCTTAGGGTTAGGATTGAGATTAGGATAAGGCTTAGGGTTATTGTGAGCTTTAGTGTTAGGCTTAGGGTTAGGGTGAGGGTGAGGGTGAGGGTTAAGGTGAGGGTTAGGCTTAGGGTTAGGGTGAGAGTTAGGGTTCAGGAGAAGTTTAGAGTTTGGATGAGGAGTAGGGTTAGGGTTATGGTGAGTGTGAGGGCTAGGGTTAGGTTGAGGGTTAGGGTTAGGTTTAGGGTTAGGGTGTGGGTTTGTGTTAGGTTTAGTGTGAGGGTTAGGGTTAGGGTGAGGGTTTGGATGAGGGTTAAGTTTATGGTGAGGGTGAGGGTTAGTGTTATGGTTAGGATTAGGGTTAGGGTGAGGGTGTGTGTTAGGATAAGTGTTATGGTTAGGGTTAGGGTTAGGTTTAGGGTTAGGATTAGTGTTATTGTTAGGGTTAGAGTTAGAGTTCAAGTGAGGGTGAGGGTGAGGGTTAGGGTTCGGGTTAGGGTGAGGTTTGGTTAGGGGTAGGATTAGGGCTAGGGTGAGGGTGGGGTTTATGGTTACATTTAGGGTTAGGGGGAGGGTTAGTTCGTGGGTTAGGGTTAGAGTTAGAGTTAGGGTTAAGGTTACGGTGATGGTTAGGTAGAGATTAAGGTTTAGGGGTAGGGTTAGATTTATGATTAGGTTTAGGGTGAGGATGAGTGTGAGTGTTAGGCTTAGGGTTAGGCCTCGGCTTAGGTTTAGGCTGAGGTTGAGTGTGGGCGTGAAGATTATGGTTAGGGTGATGGTTAGGTTTAAGGTTAGGGTGACGGTTAAGATGAGGGTTAGGGTTAGGATTAGGGTTAGGGTGAGGGCTAGGGAGAGGGTGAGGTTTAGGATAAGGGTTAGGCTTAGGCTTAGGTTTAGGCTGAGTTTGAGTTTGAGGGTGAGGATTAGGGTTAGGGTGATGTTTAGGTTTATGGTTAGGGTGAGAGTTAGGATAAGGTTTAGGGTTAGGGGGAGGTTTAGGGTGAGGATGATCATAAGGGTAAAGGTGAGGTTTAAGCTGAGGGTGAGGGTTAGGATAAGATTGTGGGTTAGGGTTAAGTTTAGGGTTAGGGGAAGGGTTAGGGTTAGGGTTCGGGTGAGGGCTAGATTGAGGTTTAGGGTTAGGGTTAGTGTGAGGTTTAGGGTGAGGATGAGGGTTAGAATTAGGGTTAGGGTGAGGGCTAGGGTGAGGGTGAGGTTTTGGGTTAGGGTGTGGCTTAGGATTAGGGTGAGGGTTAGGGTTACTCTGAGGGTTAGTGTTAGTGTTAGGGTGAGGGTAAGTGTTAGGGTAAGGGTTAGGGTTAGGGTGAGGGTTATGGTTAGGGTGAGGGTTATTGTTAGGTTTGTTGTTAGGGTTAGGGTTACTTTATCGATGAGGGTGACGGTTAGGGTTAGGGGGAGGGGGAGGCTTATTATTAGAGTTAGGGTTAGGGTGAGGCTGAGGGTGAGGGTTAGGGTTGGGGTTAGTGTTAGGTTTAGGGTTAGTGTGAGGGTTAGGGTTAGGGTCTGGCTTAGGCTTAGGCTTAGGCTTAGCCTTAGGCTGAGCCTGAGGGTGAGGGTTAGGGTTAGGGTGAGGGCTAGGGTTAGGGTTAGGGTGAGGGTTTGGATAAGTTTTAGGGTTAGGATTAGTGTTAGGGTGAGGGCTAGGCTGAGGGTTAATGTGAGGGTTAGGTTTAGGGATAGGGTTAGGTTTAGGATTAGGGATAGGGTGAGGGTGATTGTGAGGGTTAGGGTTAGGGTTAGGCTTAGGGTTAGGGTGAGGGTAAGGGTTAGGTTTTGGGTTAGGGTGAGGGTGAGGCTGAGGATTAGGGTTTGGTTCAGGTTTTGGGTTAGGGTTAGGGACACCTATAGTATGCATAAGACTATGAATAAGTTTCCTTTACCATATTCTCTAGCCATTGGCATAGCATAAGGGCTAGAGGTTGAACATAGTGTTAAGCAAATATTTATCCCTTCTTATACAAGCAAAAGAAAAAAATCAAAAGAAGAAACAAATACAAGCACATTCTTTGATTAACAAAAAAAAAAAACCCTTCAAATCAAAGGATTGGGATTTGAACTCAGCAAGAACCATAATCTTACTAAGGAAGCAATCTCCTGCTTGAGCCACAGCTTCTGTAAAGACTTTAGGGATAGGGATAGGGTTAGGTTGAGGTTTAGGGTTAGGGTGATGGTTAGGGTTAGTGTGAGGCTTAGTGTTCGGTTTGCAGTTAGTGTTAAGGTGAGGGTAACTGTTAGGGTGAATGTTAGGTTTAGGGTGAGGGTAATGGTTAGGGTGAGGGTTAGGGTTATGGTTAGGAAATTTGTTAGGATTATGGTTTGGGTTACTGTTACTGTGAGGGTGAGTGTTAGGGTTAGGGTTAGGATTAGTATTAGGGTTAGTGTTAGGGTGAGGGTAAGTGTTAGGGTGAGGGTTAGGGTTAGGGTGAAGGGTAGGGTTAGTGTGAGGCTTAGTGTTCGGGTTACGGTTAGTGTTAAGGTGAGGGTAATTGTTAGGGTGAGGGTTAGGTTTAGGGTGAGGGTAATGTTTAGGGTGATTGTTAGTGTGAAGGTTAGGGTTTTTGTTAGGATTATGGTTTGGGTTACTGTTACTGTGAGGATGAGTGTTAGTGATAGGGTTAGGATTAGTATTAGGGTTAGTGTTAGGGTGAGGGTAAGTGTTAGGGTGAGGGTTAAGGTGAGGGTGAGGGTTATGGTTAGGGTGAGGGTCAGGGTTAGGGTTAGGGTTACATTGAGCGTGAGGGTTAGGGTTAAGTTGAGGGTTAGGTTTAGGGTTAGCGTTAGGGTGAGTTTAGGGTTAGGCTTAGTGTGAGGGTTAGTGTTAGGGTTAGGGTTAGTGGTAGGTGAGGGTAAGTGTTAGTGTGAGGTTTAGGGTTAGGGTGAGGATTATGGTTAGGGTGAGGGTTAGGGTTATTGTTAGGGTTAGGATTAGGGTTAGAGTTAGGGTTAGGGTGAGGATAAGATTTAGGGTTAGAGTTAGGATTAGGTTTACGATTAGGGTTAGGGTGAGGGCTGGGGTGAAGGTGAGGATTAGGGTTAGTGATAGGGTAATGCTTAGGGTTAGGGTTACGGTTAGGGTGATGGTTAGGATGAGGGTCAGGCTTATGGTGAGGGTGAGGGTTAGGGTTAGGGTGAGGTTTAGGGTTAGGATTAGGGTTAGGTTGAGGTTGAGTGTTAGCATTAGGGTTAGGGTTAGGGTTAGGGTTAGGTTTAGGGTTAGGATTACTGTTATTGTTAGGGTTAGGGTTAGAGTTATGTTGAGAGTGATGGTGAAGGTGAGGATTAGGGTTAGAGTTAGGGTTAGGGTTAGTGTTAGGGTGAGGTTGAGGTTTATGGTTAGATTTAAGTTTAGTTGGAGGGTTAGGTCTAGGGTTAGGATTAGGGCAAGTGTTAGGGTTAAGGTTAGTTACAGGGTTAGGTTGAGGTTTAGGGTTAGGGTTAGTGTGAATTTTAGGGTGAGGATGAGGGTTAGGGTTAGGGCGAGGTCTAGGGAAAGGGTGAGGTTTAGGGTTAGTGTTAGGGTGAGGTTTATGGTTAGGGTGATGTTTAGGGTTAGTGTGAGGTTTACTGTTAGCGTTAGGGTTAGTGTTAGGGTGAGGGTAAGTGTTAGGGTGAGGGTTAGGGTTAGGTTTAGGGTTACGGTTAGTGTGAGGGTTAGGGTTAGGGTTATGGTTATTGTTAGCATTAGGGTTAGGGTTAAGGTTATGGTGAGGGTGAGTGTGAGGGTTAGGGTTAGGGCTAGGATGAGGTTTAGGGTTAGGGTTAGGGTGAGGGTTAGGGTGAGGTTTAGTGTTAGATTTAGGGTTAGGGTTAGCCTTAAGGTGGGGGTTAGGTTGAGGATGAGGGTTAGGGTTAGGGTTAGGAGTAGGATTAGGGTTAGTGTTAGGGTGAGTGTGAGGGTTAGGGTTAGGATTAGGGATAGGCTTAGGGTTAGGCTGAGGTTGAGGGTGAGGTTTAGGGTTAGGGTGAAGTTTAGGGTTACGGTTATTCTTAGGATTAGCCTGAGGGTGAGGGTGTGGGTTAGTGTTAAGATTAGTGTTAGGTTGAGGTTTAGGGTTTGGGTTAGGGTTAGGGTGAGGTTGAGGTTTAGGTTTAGAGTTAGGGTTAGGGTGAGGTTTAGGTTGAGAGTCAGGGTAAGGGTTAGTTTTAGGTTTAGGGTTATAGTGAGAGTTAGGGGGAGGGTTAGGTTTAGGGTTAGTGTTAAGGATAGGATTTGGGTTAGAGTGAGGGTGAGTGTGTGTGTTAGGTTTAGGTTTAGGGTTAGGGTGAGGGTGAAGTTGATGTTGACAGTTAGTGTTAGCGGGAGGTTTAGGATGAGGGTTAGGGTTAGGATTAGAGTTAGAGTAAGGGCTAGGGTGTGTGTGAGGGTGAGGTTTAAGGTTAGGGTTAGGGTTAGGGTGAGGTTTAGTGTTAGGGTTAGGGTTAGAGTTAGGGTTAAGGTGAGGGTGAGGTTTAGGGGTACAGTTAGGGTTAGGGTGCGGGTTAGCTTGGGGGTGATGGTAAGGGTAAATTTGAGGGTTAGGCTGAGGGCGATGGTTATGGTAAGGGTTAGGGTTAGAGTTAGGGTGAGGGTTAGTGTTAGCTTTAGGGTTAGGGTGAGGGTTAGATTGAGGATTAGTGTTAGGGTGATGGTGAGGGTTAGTGTGAGGATTAGTGTTAGGGTTAGAGTTAGTGTTAGGGTGAAGGTAAGTGTTAGGGTGAGGATTAGTGTTAAGGTGAGTGTTATGGTTAGGGTGAGGGTTAGGATTATTTTTAGCATTAAGGTTAGGGTTACGGTTATGATGAGGGTGAGGGTGAGGCTTAGGTTTAGGACTAGGATGAGGTTTAGTTATATGGTTATGGTTAGGGTCAGGGTGAGGTTTAGTGTTAGAGTTAGGGTTAGGATGAGACAGAGGGTGAGAGTTAGGTTTAGAATTAATGCTAGGGTTAGGCTTAAGGTGAGGGTTAGGTTGAGGGTGAGGGTAGAGTTAGGGTTAGGAGTAGGATTAGGGTTAGGCTTTGGGTGAGTGTGAGGGTTAGGTTTAGGGTTAGGGATAGGCTTAAGGTTAGGCTGAGGTTGAGGGTGAGGGTTAGGGTTAGGGTGAGGGTTAGGGTTAGAGTTAGGATTAGGAATAGGTTTAGGGTTAAGATTAGTGTTAGGTTGAATTTTAGGGTTAGAGTTAGGATTAGTGTTAGAGTGAGGGCTAGGAAGAGGTTGAGGTTTATGGTTAGGGTTAGGGTGAGGTTTAGGGTTAGGTTTAGGGTTAGGGTTAGGGTGAGTGTGAGGTATAGGATTAGATTTAGGGTTAAGCTGAGGCTGAGTGTGAGGCTTAGGGTTAGGGTTAGGATTAGGATTATGGTAAGGGTTAGGGTGAGTGTGAGGGTTATGGTTCTGGTTAGGGTTAGGCTTAGGGTTACAGTAAGGGTGAGGGTGAGGGTTAGGATTAGGATTAGGGTTAAGGTGAGGTTGAGTGAGTGTGTTAGGTTAGGTTTAGGTTTAGTTTAAGGGTGTGGCTAAGGATGAGGTTGAAGTTGAGGGTTAGGGTTAGGGTAAGGTTTAGGGTAAGGGTTAGGGGGAGGGTTAGGATGAGGGTTAGGGTTAGGATTAGGGTTAGGGTGAGAGTGAGGATGAGGTTTAGGGTTAGGCTTAGGATTAGCCTGAGGGTGAGGGTGTGGGTTAGGGTAAAGTTTAGTGTTAGGGTGAGGTTTATGGTTTGGGTTAGGTTTAGAGTTAGGGTTGGGGTGAGGCTGAGGTTGATGGTTAGATTTAGGATTAATGTTAGGTTTATGCTTAAGGTGAGGGTTAGGTTGAGGGTGAGGGTTAGAGTTAGGGTTAGGAGTAGGATTAGGGTCAGGTTTAGGGTAAGTGTGAGGGTTAGGGTTAGGGTTATGGATAGGCTTATGGTTAGGCTGTGTTGAGGGTGAGGGTTAGGGTTAGGGTGAGGTTTAGGTTTAGGGTTACGTGAGGGTTAGCGTTAGGGTTAGGGTGAGAGTTAGGTTTCAGTTATGTTTAGGGTTATGGTGAGGGTTAGGGTTAGGGTTACGGTGAGCTTGAGGTTTTGGGGTTAGGTTGAGATTTAGGGTTAGGTTTTGGGTTAGGGTGAGGGTAAGGATGAGCATTAGGGCTTGGATTAGGTTTAGGGTGATGGCAATTTTGAGGCTGAAGGTTAGGGTTAGTGTTTGATTAATGTTTATGGTTAGGTTTAGGGATATGGGGAGGGTTAGTTTGAGGGTTCGGGTTATGGTGAGGGTGAGGATTAGGGTTAGGTTGAGGGTTAGGGTTAGGATTATGGTTAGCAAGAAGGTGAGTGTTAGGATTAGTGTTAGGGTTAAGGTTAGGGTTATTTTTAGGTTTAGGATTACTGTTATTGTTAGGGTTAGGGTTAGAGTTATGGTGAGGGTGAGGGGGAAGGGGAGGGGGAGGGTTAGGTTTAGGGTTAGGGTGAGTTTTAGGGTTAGGGTTAGGATTATTGTTAGGGTGAGAGTGAGGTTTAGGTTGAGGTTTAGGGTTAGGGTTAGAGTTAGTGTGAGGATTAGTGTTAGGGTTAGGGTTAGTGTTAGGGTGAGGGTAAGTGTTAGCGTGAGGGTTTGGTTTAGCTGAGGTTTATGGTTGAGGGTTAGGATTAGGTTTAGGGTTTTTGTTAGGGTTAGGTTTAGAGTTACAGTTACGGTGAGGGTGTGGTTGAGGGTGAGGGTTAGGGTTAGGGTGAGGCTTGGGTTGAGGTTAAGATTTAGGGTTATGGTTAGGGTTAGGATTAGGGTTAGGGTGCGGGTAAGTGTGAGGGTTAGGGTTAGCCTTAGGCTTATGGTTAGGCTGAGGGTGAGGGTGAGTGTTAGGATTAGGGTTAGGGTTAGGGTTAGGGTTATGGTTAGGTTTAGGGTTAGGATTAGTGTTATTGTTAGGGTTTGTGTTAGCTTTAAAGTGAGGGTGAGGGTGAGGGTGAAGGTGAGGGTTAGGGTTAGGTTTAGGGTGAGGTTTAGGGTTAGGGGTAGGATTAGAATTAGGGTGAGGTTGAGGTTTAGGGTTAGATTTGGGTTAGGGGGAGTGTTAGCTTGTGGTTTATGGTTAGGGTTAGTGTTAGGGTTAGGGTTAGAGTGAGGGTTAGGTTGAGGTTATGGCTTAGGGTTAGGGTTAGTGTTAGGGTGAGGGTTAGGATTAGGATGGTTTAGGGTGAGCGCTAGTGTGAGGGTGAGGGTTAGGTTTATTTTGATGGTTACGTTTACAGTTAGAGTGACTGTTAGGATGAGGTTTAGGGTTAGGGTAAGGATAATAGTAAGGGTAAAGGGTAGGTTTAGGCTGAGGGTGAGGTTTAAAATAAGGTTGAGTGTTACGGATAGGTTTAGGGTTAGGGTTAGGGTTAGGGTTAGGGTGAGGGTTAAATGAAGGATTAGGGTTAGGGTTAATGTGAGTTTTAGGGTGAGGAATTGGGATAGAGTTAGGTTGAGGGTGAGGGTTAGAATTAGGCTTAGGTTGAGGGCTAGGGTGAGGGTGAGGGTTAGTGTTAGAGTTAGGGTTAGGGTGAGGTTTAGGATTAGGCTGAGGGTTAGGGTTAGTGTAAGGGTTAGTGTTAGGGTTAGGGTTAGGGTTAGGGTGAGAGTAAGTGTTAGGTTGAGGGTTATGGTTAGGGTGAGGGTTAGGGTTAGGGTTATTGTTAGGGTTAGGGTTAGGGTTACGTTTATAGTGAGGGTTAGTGTGAGGGTTAGGGTTAGAGTTAGTTTGAGGTTTAATGTTAGGTTTAGATTTCGAGTTAGGGTAAGTTTAGGGTGAGGGTGAGGTTTAGGGGTAGAGTTAGGGTTAGGGTGAGGGTTAGGTGAGCATTAGGGTCATGGTAAGAGTTAGGGTGGGGTTGACAGTAAGGGTAAACTTGAGTGTTAGGCTGAGTGTAATGGTTACGGTCGGGTGGGGGTTAGGGATATGGTGAGGGTTAGGGTTATGGGAAGGATGTGGGTGAGGGTTAGATTGAGTATTAGTGTTACGGTTAGTGTGAGGTTTAGGGTGAGGATGAGGGTTAGGTTTAGGGTGAGGGGTAGGGTGAGGGTGAGGGTTAGTGTTAGGGCTAGGGTGAGGTTTAGGGTTAGGGTGATGGTTAGATTTAGTGTGAGGTTTAGTGTTAGGATTAGGTTTTGTGTTAGGGTGAGGGCAAGTGTTAGGTCGAGGGTTACGGTTAGGGTGAGGGTTATGGATAGTTTGAGGTTTAGGGTTAGGTTTAGGGTTATTGTTATGTTTAGGGGTAGGGTTATGGTTACAGTGAGGGTGATGCTGATTGTTAGGTTAGGGTTAGGATGAGGTTTAGCTTTAGGGTTAGGGTGAGAGTTAGAGTTAGGGTGAGAGTGAGGTTTACAGCTAGAATTAGGGTTAATGTTAGGGTTAGGGTGAGGGTGCGGTTTAGGGTTAGGCTTAGGCTTAAGCTTTGGCCGAGCATGAGGGTGAGGGTTAGGGTTAGTGTTAGGGTGAGGGTTAGTGTTAGGGTTAGGGTGAGTGTTACTATGAGGTTTAGGGTTAGGATTAGGGTTAGGGTGAGGGCTAGCCTGAGGGTTAGGGTGAGGGTTAGGTTTAGTGATAGGGTTAGGTTAGGATTAGGGTTAGTGTGAGGGTGAGGGTGAGGGTTAGTGTTAGGGTTACCATTAGGCTTAGGGTTATGGTGAGGTTTACGGTTAGGGTTTGGGTTAGTGTGAGGGTGAGGCTTAGTGTTAGGGTGAGGGTGAGGACTAGTGTTAGCTTTAGGGTTAGGGTTAGGGTTAGATTGAGGGTTAGGCTTAGGGTTAGAGTGAGGGTTACGATGAGAGTTAGGGATAGGGTTAGGGTTAGGCTTAGGGTTAGGCTGAAGGTGAGTGTGAGGGTTAGGTTAAGGGTTTGGGTTAGGGTGAGGGTGAGGGTGAGCATTACTGTTAAGTTTATGGTTAGGCTTAGGGTTAGGTTTAGGGTTAGGGCTAGGGTTAGGTTGAGGGTTAGGGTTAGGGTTAGGGTTAGGTTTATGGGCAGAGTTAAGGTGAGGTTTAGGGTTAGGGTTAGTGTTAGGGTGAGGGTGAGGGTGAGGGTTAGTTTGAGGTTTAGGGATAGGGTTAGGTTTAGGACTAGGGTTATGGTGAGCGTGAGGGTGTGGGTTAGCCTTAGGCTTAGGGTTAGGGTGAGGGTGAGGGTGGGGGTGAGAATTAGGGTTAGTGTTATGGTTAAGTTTAGGGTTAGGGTGAGTGTGAGGGTGGGGGTGAGCATTAGGTTTAGGGTGATGGTTCGGGTTAGGGTTAGTGTTATTGTTAGGGTTAAGGTTATAGTTACAGTGAGTTTGAGGGTGAGGGTGAGGGTTAGTGTTAGGGTTAAGGTGGGGTTTAAGGTTAGGGTTAGGGTGAGTATGAGGTTCCGGGTTAGATATAGGGTTAGGTAGAGGGTTAATGTGAGGGTTAGGGATAGGGTTAGTGTTAGGGTTAGGGTGAGGTTGAGGGTTAGGTTGAGTTTTAGGGTTAGGGTTAGTGTTAGTGTTAGCGTTAGGTTGAGAGTTAGGGGGAGGTTTAGGGTTAGGGTTAGGGTTAGTGTTAGCGTTAAGATGTGGGTGAGGTTTAGTTTTAGAAGTAGGATTCGGGTAAGGCTGAGGGTGAGGGTTAGGTTTAGGGTTAGTGTTAGGGTTAGGGTAAGGGTTAAGGTGAGGGTGTGAGTTAGAGTTAGGGTTAGGATTAGGGTTATGGTAAGGGTGAGTGAGAGTGTTAGGATTAGGCTTAGGCTTAGCCTTAAGTTTAGGCTGATGGTGAGTGTGAGGTTACAGGGTAGAGTTAGGGTTAGGGTGATGGTTAGGTTGAGGATTAGGGTTTGGGTGAGGGTTAGGGTTAGGGTGAGGGTGAGGGTTAGGCTTAGACTTAGGGTTAGGCTGAGGGTGAGGGTGGGGGTGAGGATTAGGGATAGTGTTAGGGTTAGGTTTAGGGTTAGGCTGAGGGTGAGGGTGGCCGTGAGCATTAGGGTTAGGGTGATTGTTCGGGTTAGGGTTAGTGTTATTGTTAGGGTTAGGGTTAGAGTTACAGTGATGGTGAGAGTGTGGATGAGGGTTAGGTTTAGGGTTAGGGTGTGGTTTAGGGTTAGGGTAAGGGTTAGGGTGAGGGTGAGTTTTAAGGTTAAATATAGGGTTAGGGAGAGGGTTAGGATGAGGGTTAGGGAGAGGGTCAGTGTTAGGTTTAGGTTTCGGTTACTGTGAGGGTGAGGGTGAGGGTTAGTTTAGGGTCAGGGTGAGGATTAGGGTTTCAGTTTGGGTTATAGTGAGGGTTAGGGAGAGGGTGAGTTTTAGGGATAGATTTAGGGTTAGGGTGAGGGTTAGGTTGAGATTTAGGGTTAGGGTTAGTGTTAGTGTTAGGGTTAGGTTGAGAGTTAGGGGGAGGGTTAGGGTTAGGGTTAGTGTTATTTTAGGATGTGGGTGAGGTTTAGTGTTAGAATTAGGGTTAGTGTGAAGCTGAGGTTGAGGGTTAGGGTTAGGGTTAGGATTAGGGTTAGGGTTAGGGTGAGGGTTAGGTTTAGGGTTAGGATTAGGATTAGGGTTAGGGTTAGGGTGAGTGTGAGGGTTAGGGTTAGGGTCAGTGTTAGCCTTAGGTTTAGGCTGAGGGTGAGGGTGAGGGTGAGGTTTAGGTTTAGGGTGAGGGTTAGGTTTAGGGTGAGGGTGAGGTTTAGTGTTAGGTTTAGGGTTACAGTTAGGGTTAGGGTGAGGGTGAGGTTTAGGGGTAGAATTAGGGTTAGCGTCAGGGTTAGAGTTAGGGGAAGGGTGTGGGTGAGGGTTAGATTGAGGATTAGTGTTAGGGTGAGGGTAAGTGTTAGGGTGAGGGTTACGGTTAGGGTTAGGCTGAGATTGAGGGTGGGGGTGAGGATTAGGGTTAGGGTGATGGTTCGGTTTAGGGTTAGTGTTATTGTTAGGGTTAGGGTTAGAGTTACAGTGAGGGTGAGGGTGTGGTTGAGGGTTAGGGTTAGGGTTAGGATGGGGTTTAGGCTTAGGGTTAGGGTTATGGTGAGTGTGAGGTTTAGGGTTAGATATAGGGTTAGGGAGAGGGTTAAGGTGAGGGTTAGGGATAGGGTTAGTGTTAGGGTTAGCGTGAGGTTGAGGGTTAGGTTGAGGTTTAGGTTTAAGGATAGGGTTAGGGTTAGTGTGAGTGTTAGTGTTAGGGTTAGTGTTAGTGTTAGGGTGAGGGTAATTGTTAGGGTGAGGGTTTGGGTTAGGGTGAGGATTATGGTTAGGATGAGGGTTAATATTAGGTTTAGGGCTATTGTTAGGGTTAGGTTTAGTGTTACGGTTACTGTGAGCGGGAGGGTGAGTTTTAGGGTTAGGGTGAGGGCTAGGGTTGGGGTTTGGGTTAGGGTGAGGTTGAGGCTGAGGACTGGGGTTAGGTTTAAGGTTAGGTTTAGGATTAGGATTAGGGTTAGGGTTACAGTGAAGGTTAGGGTTAGGCCTAGGGTTACGCTTAGGGTTAGGCTGAGGGTGAGGGTGGGGGTGAGGATTAGGGTTAGGTTAGGGTTTAAATTAGGGTTATTTTTAGTGTTATTTTTTGGGTTGAGTTTGCATTGAGGGTGAGGCTGAGGGTGAGGGTTAGGGCTAGGGTTAGGCTTAGACTTAGGGTTAGGCTGAGGGTGATCTTGGGGGGTTAGGAATAGGTTTTGGGTGATGGTTAGGATTAGGGTTAGGGTGAGGGTTATGATGAGGGTTAGGGTTAGGATTAGGTTTAGGGAAGGGCTAGGGTGAGGGTGAGTATTAGGGTTAGGGTTAGGCTTAGGCTTAGGTTTTGGCTGAGGGTGAGTGTGAGGGTGAGGTTTAGGGTTAGGGTGATGGATAGGGTTTGGGTTAGGGTGAGTGTTTGGATGAGGGTTAGGGTTAGGGTGAGAGTTAGGGTGAGGGTGAGGGATAGATTGAGGATTAGGGTTAGGGTTAGTGTGAGGTTTAGAGTGAAGATGAGGGTTAGGTTTAGGGTGAGGTTTAGGGTTAGGGTGAGAGTTAGGGTTACTGTGAGGGTTAGTGTGACAGTTAGGGTTAGTGTTAGGGTGAGGGTAAATGTTAGGGTTAGGGTTAGGGTTAGGTGTAGGCTTAGGGTTAGGGTGAGGGTTAGGGTTAGGGTTTGTGTAAGGGTGAGGGTGAGGCTGAGGATTAGGGTTAGGTTTAGGGTTAGGGTTAGGGTTAGGTTTAGGGTTAAGGTTAGGATTATGGTGAGGGTTAGGGTTAGCGTTAGGCTTAGGCCTAGGGTTAGGCTGAGGGTGAGGGTGAGGGTGGGGGTGCGGATTAGGTTTTGGGTTAGGGGTAGGGTTTGGTTTATTGTTAGTGTTATGATTAGGGTTAAGTTTGCGGTGAGGGTGAGGCTGAGGGTGAGGGTTATGGTTAGGGTCAGGTTTAGTGTTCGTGTTAGGGTTAGTGTTAATGTTAGGGTTAGGGTTAGAGTTACGGTGAGGTTGAGGGTGAGGGTGAGGGTTTTGGTTAGGGTGAAGTTTAGAGTGAGTTTTAGGGTAAGGGTTAGGGTTAGGGTGAGGGTGAGGTTTAGGGTGAGGGTCAGCGTTAGGTTTAGTGTTATGGTTAGGGAGAGGTTGAGGGTTAGGTTGAGCTTTAGGGATAGGGTTAGGTTTAGGATTAGGGTTAGGGTGAGTGTGAGTATGAGGGTTAGTGTGAGGGTTAGGCTTAGGCTTAGGGTTAGGCTGAGGGTGAGGGTGGGGGTGAGAATTAAGGCTAGGTTGATGATTCGGGTTTGGGTTAGTGTTATTGTTAGGGTTAGGGTTAGAGTTATGGTGAGGAGAAGGGGGAGGCTGTGGGTGCGGGTTAGGGTTAGGGTTAGGGTGAGGGTTAGGATGAGGATTAGGCTTAGGGTTAGGTTTAGGGTGAGTGCTAGGGTTTGGGTGAGGGTGAGGGTTAGTGTTAGGGTGAGGTTTAGGGTGAGGATTAGGGTTAGGGTGAGGGTGAGTGTTAGGATTAGGGTTGGGCTTATGGTTAGGGTTAGGTTTAGGGTTAGGGTTAGTGTTATTGTTAAGGTTATGGTTAGAGTTATGGTGAGGGTGAGAGTATTGGTGAGGGTTTCGGTTAGGGTTATGGTGGGGTTTAGTGTTAGGTTTAGTTTTAGTGTTAAGTTGAGGGTGAGGTTTAGGGTTAGATATAGTTTTGGGGGATGGTTAGGGTGAGGGTTAAGTTTAGGGTTAGTGTTAGGGTTAGTGTGAGTGTTGGGTTAGGTTGAGGTATCGGGTTAGTATTAGGGTTAGTGTGAGGGTTAGTGTTAGGGTTACTGTTAGTGTTAGGTTGAGGGTATTTGTTAGGGTGAGGGTTTGGGTTAGGGTGAGGGTTATGGTTCGGGTGAGGGTTAGGGTTCGGGTTATTTTTAGGGTTAGGGTTAGAGTTACAATTATGGTGAGGGTGAGAGTGAGGGTTATGTTTTGGGTTAGGATGAGGTTTAGGTTTAATGTTTGGGTTAGAGTTAGGGTTAGGGTGAGAGTGAGGTTTAGGTTTAGAGTTAGCCTTAGTGTTACAATTAGGGTTACGGTGAGGTTTAGGGTTTGGATTAGGCTTCGGCTTAGGCTTAGGCTGAGAATGACGTTGAGGGTTAAGGTTAGGGTTAGGGTGAGGGTTAGGGTTAGGGTTAGGGTGAGGGTTAGGGTGAGGGTTAGTGTTAGCATTAAGGTTAGGCTTAGGGCTAGGGTGAGGGTTAGGGTGAGCGTTAGGGTTAGGGATAGGGTTAGTGTTAGGATTAAGTTTAGGGTGAAGGTGAGGGTGAGGGTGAGGGTTAGGGTTAGGGTTAGGTTTAGGCTTAGGTTTAGGGTGAGGGTTAAGTTTAGGTTTTGGGTTAGGGTGAGGGTGAGGATGAGCATTAGGATTAGGTTTAAGGTTAGGGTGAGGTTTAGGTTTAGGTTTAGGGTTAGGGTTAGGGTTAGGCTTTCATTGAGAGGGTTAGGGATAGGGTTAGGGTTTGCCTGAGGTTGAGGGTGGGGTGAGGATTAGGGTTAGGGTTAGGGTTTAAATTAGGGTTATTTTTAGTGTTATGTTTTGGGTTGTTTGCAGTGAGGGTGAGGCTGAGGGTGAGGGTTATGGCTAGGGATAGGCTTAGGCTTAGGGTTAGGCTGAGGGTGATCTTAGGGTTTAGGAATAGGTTTTGGGTGATGGTTAGGATTAGGGTTAGGGTGAGGGTTATAATGATGGTTAGGGTTAGGATTAGGTTTAGGGTGATGGCTAGGGTGAGGGTGAGTGTTAGGGTTAGGGTTAGGCTTAGGCTTAGGTTTAGGCTGAGGGTGAGGGTGAGGGTGAGGTTTAGGGTTAGGGAGATGGATAGGGTTAGGGTTAGGGTGAGTGTTTGGATGAGGGTTAGGGTTAGGGTGAGTGTTAGGGTGAGCGTGAGGGATAGATTGAGGATTAGGGTTAGGGTTAGTGTGAGGTTTAGGGTGAGGATGAGTGTTACGGTTATGGTGTGGGTTACGGTTAGAATTAAGATTGGGGTGGGGCTAGGGTGAGGCTGAGGGTTAGGGTTAGGGTTAAGGTGAGGTTTAGGGTTAGGGTGAGAGTTAGGGTTACTGTGAGGGTTAGTGTTAGAGTTAGGGTTAGTGTTAGTATGAGGGTAAGTGTTAGCGTGAGGGTTAGTGTTAGGTTGGGGGTTATGGTTAGAGTGAGGTTTAGGGTTAGTTTTAGGGTTATTGTGAGGTTTAGGGTTAGGGGTACGGTGAGGGTGAGTTTGAGGGTTAGATTTAGGGGAGGTTTAGGGTTAAGTTTAGGGTTAGATTTAGGGTTAGGGTGAGTGTGAGGTGTAGGGTTAGAGTTAGGGTTCAGGTGAGAGTTAGGATGAGGGTTAGTTTTAGGTTTAGGGTTAGGGTGAGGTTAAGTGTTAGGGATATGGTTAGGATTAGGGTTAGGTTGAGGGTGAGTGTGTGGGTTAGGGTTATGTTTAGGGTTAGGCTAAGGGTTAGGCTGCGGGTTAGGTTGAGGGGGAATGTTAGGGTTCGGGTGAGGGTTAGTGTTAGGGTTAGTGTGAGGGTTAGGAAGAAGGTTAGGTTTAGGATTAGGGTTAGGGTGAGGGCTAGGGTGAAGGTGAGTTTTAGGGTTAGGGTTAGGGTGAGGGCAAGGGTTAGAGTTAGGGTCAATGTGAGTTTGAGGTTTAGGGTTAGAGATAGGGTTAGGGTGAGTGTTAGGGTGAGGGTTTGGCTTAGTGTTAGTGTTAGAGTTAGGGTTAGGTTGAGGGTTAGCGTGAGGTTGTGTGTTAGGGTTAGGGTTAGGATTAGGATTAGGTTTAGGGAGACGGGGAGTGTGAGGGTTAGAGATAGCCTTAGGTTTAGGCTGAGTGTGAGGGTGAGGGTGAGTGTTAGGTTTGTTTGCGGGTAGGGTTAGGGTTAGGATGTGGTTTAATGTTAGGGTTAGTGTTAGAGTTAGGGTTAGGGTGAGGGTGATGTTTAAGGTTAAAGTTAGGGTTAGGCTGAGTCTTAGGTTGTTAGGTTTAGGGTGAGGTTTAGGGTGGGGGTGATGGTAAGGGTAAACTTGAGGGTTAAGCTAAGGGTGAGCGTTAGGGTTAGGGTTAGGGTGAGATTTAGGGTTCGGGTTAAGTTTAGGGTTAGGGTGAGGGTTAGGGTAAGGGTTAGGGTGAGGGTGAGAGTTAGGTTTAGGTTGAGGTTTTGGGTTAAGATTAGGGTTAGGGTAAGGGTGAGGGTTGGGGTTAGTGTTAGGTGAGGGTGAGAATGAGGATTAGGATTAGTATTAGGGTAAGGGTGAGGGCTAGTGTGAGGGTGAGGTTTAGGTTTAGGGTTAGGTTGAGGTTTAGGGTTAGGGTTAGGTTTAGGGTTAGGATGAGGGTGAGTTTTAGGGTTAGATTTAGCATTAAGTTGAGACTGAGGTTGAGGGTTAGGGTTTGGGTTAGTATTAGAGTTAGGGTTAGGGTGAGGGTTAGGTAGAGGGTGAGGGTTAGGCTTAGGGTTAGGATTAGGATTATGGTAAGTGTTAGGGTGAGAGTGAGGGTTAGGGTTAGGGTTAGGTTTAGGCTTAGATTTAGGCTGAGGGTGAGGGTGAGGGTGAGGGTTAGGGTTAGGGTTAGGGTGAGAGTTAGGGTTCAGGTAAGTTTAATTTTAGGGTGAGGGTTAGGGTTAGGTTTAGGATGAGGTTTAGGTTTAGGATTTGGGTTGGGGTGAGGGCTAGGGTGAGGCTTAGGGTGAGGGTTAGGGTTAGGGATAGGGTTAGGTTTAGGATTAGGTTTAGGGTGAGGGTGAGTGTGAGCGTTAGGGTTAGGGTTAGGGTCAGGCTTAGGTTTTGGCTGAGGGTTAGGGTTAGGGTTTGGGTTAGGGTGAGGGTGCGGCTGAGGATTAGGGTTAGGTTTTGGGTTAGAGTTAGGGTTAGGTTTAGGGTTACAGTGAGGATTAGGGTTAGGTTAAGGGTGAGGATTATGCTTAGGGTTTTGGATTAGGATTAGTGTAAGTGTTAGGGTGACTGTGAGGGTTAGGGTTAGGGTTAGGTTTTGGCTTAGATTTAGGGTGAGGTTTAGGGTTAGGGTTTGGGTTAGGTTGAGCGTGAGGCTGAGGAGTAGGGTTAAGTTAAGGGTTAGGTTTAGGTTTAGGGTCAGTGTTAGGGTTAGGGTTAGGGATAGGGTTAGGGTTCTTCTTAGGCTTAAGTTTAGGTTGAGGGTGAGGGTGAGGGTGAGGGTTAGGGTTAGGGTGATGGATAGGGTTAGGGTTAGGGTGAGTGTATGGATCAGGGTTAGTGTTAGGGTGAGGGTGAGGGATAGATTGAGCATTTGGGTTAGGGTTAGTGTGAGGTTTTAGTGTGAAGATGAGGGTTAGGTTTAGGGTGAGTGTTAGGGTTAGAATTAAGTTTAGGGTGGGGGATAGGATGAGGCTGAAGGTTAGGGTAAGTTTTAGCGTGAGGGTTAGTGTTAGGGTGAGGGTTATGGTTAGGGTGAGGTTTAGGGTTAGTTTTATGGTTATTGTTAGGTTTAGGGTTAGGGGTACGATGAGGGTGAAGATGAGGGTTAGATTTAAGGGAGGTTTACGGTTAGGGTTAGATTTAGGTTTAGGGTGAGTGTGAGGTTTAGGGTTAGAGTTAGGGTTCAGGTGAGGGTTAGGTTGAGGGTTAGGGTTAGGGTAAGTTTTAGGTTTATGGTTAGGGTGAGGTTAAGTGTTATGGTTATGGTTAGGATTAGGGTTAGGGTGAGGGTGAGTGTGTGGTTTAGGGTTAGGTTTAGGGTTAGGCTTAGGGTTAGGCTGAGTGTTAGGTTGAGGGGTAGGGTTAGGGTTAGGGTGAGGGTTAGGGTTAGGGTTAGTGTGAGGGTTAGGATGAAGGTTAGGGTTAGGGTTAGGGTTAGGGTGAGGGCAAGGGTGAAGTTCAGGTTTAGGGTTAGGGTTAGGGTCAGTGTGAGTTTGAGGTTTAGGGTTAGAGGTAGGGTTAGGGTGAGTGTTAGGGTGAGGGTTTGGCTTAGTGTTAGTGTTAGAGTTATGGTTAGGCTGAGGGTTAAGTTGAGGGTGTGTGTTAGGGTTAGGGTTAGGATTAGGATTAGGGTTAGGGATAGGGGGAGTGTGAGGGTGAGAGTTAGCCTTAGGTATAGGCTGAGAGTGAGGGTGAGGTGAGTGTTAGGTTTAGTTTGAGGGTTATGGTTAGGGTTAGGGTGTGGTTTAGTGTTAGGGTTAGTGTTAGAGTTAGGGTTAGTGTGAGGGTTAGGTTTAGGGGTAGAGTTAAAGTTAGGGTGAGTGTTAGGTTGAGTGTTAGGTTTAGGGTGAGGTTTAGGATGGGGTGACGGTAAGGGTTAGGCTAAGTGTGAGGGTTAGGTTTAGGGTTAAGGTTAGGGTGAGATTTAGGGTTTGGGTTAAGTTTGGGTTAGGGTGAGGGTTAGAGTAAGGGTTAGGGTGAGGGTGAGAGTTAGGGTTAGGTTGAGGTGTAGGGTTCGGATTAGGGTAAGGGTAAGGGTGAGGGTTGGGGTTAGTGTTGGGGTGAGGGTTAGAATGAGGGTTAGGATTAGTATTAAGGTTAGGGTGAGGGCTAGGGTGAGGGTGAGATTTAGGTTTAGGGTTAGGGTGAGGTTTAGGGTTAGGGTTAGGGTTAGGGTTAGGATGAGGGTGAGTTTTAGGGTTAGATTTAGGGTTAGGTTGAGACTGAGTTTGAGGTTTAGTGTTTGGGTTAGTGTTAGAGTTAAGGTTAGGGTGAGGGTTAGTTAGAGGGTCAGGGTTAGGCTTAGGGTTAGGATTAGGATTACGGTAAGGGTTAGGGTGAGTGTGAGGGTTAGGGGTAGGGGTAGGGGTAGGTTTAGGCTTAGATTTAGGGTGAGGTTGAGAGTGAGGGTGAGGGTTAGGGTAAGGTTGAGGGTTAAGTTTAGGGTTAGGGTGAGACTTAGGGTTCGGTTAAGTTTAGGGTTTGGGTGAGGTTTAGGGTTAGGGTTAGGATGAGTTGTAGGTTTAGGATTAGGGTTGGGGTGAGGATTAGGGTGAGGCTTAGGGTGAGGTTTAGGGTTAGGGTTAGGGTTAGTTTTAGGTTTAGGTTTAGGGTGAGGGTAAGTGTGAGCATTAGGGTTAGGGTTAGGGTTAGGCTTAGGGTTAGGGTGAGGGTTAGAGTTAGGGTTTGGGTTAGGTTGACGGTGTGGCTGAGGATTAGGGTTAGGTTTTGGGTTAGGGTTAGGGTTAGGTTTAGGGTTACAGTGAGAATTAGGGATAGGTTAAGGGTGAGGGTTATGCTTAGGGTTAGGATTAGGATTATGGTAAGTGTTAGGGTGACTGTGAGGGTTAGGGTTAGGGTTAGGGTTAGGCTTAGGTTTAGGCTGAGGGTGAGGGTGAGGGTGAGGGTTAGGGTAATGGTGAAAGTTAGGGTTATGGTTAGGGTAAGAGTTAGGGTTCGGTTAAGTTTAGGCTTAGAGTGAGGGTTAGGGTTAGCGTGTTGTTAGGGTTAGGGTTAGGGTTACAGGTATAGTACGAATGAGGGTTAGGGTTAGGGTTAGGATGAGGTTTAGGTTTAGGGTTAGATTTAGAGTTAGGTTTCGGATGAGGGTGAGATTTAGGATTAGAGTTAGGGTTAGTGTTAGGGTTAGGTTTAGGGTGAGGGTTAATGTTAGGGTTAGGCTTAGGCTTAGGCTTAGGCCGAGCATGAGGGTGAGGGTTAGGCTTCAGGTTATGGTGAGGTTTAGAGTTAGGGTTGGGGTGAGATTTAGGATGAGGTTTAGTATTAGGATTAGGGTAAGGGTGAGGTTTAGGGTGAGGGCTAGGGATAGGGATAGGGTTAGGTTTAGGAATAGGGTTAGGGTGAGTGTGAGTGTAAGAGTTATGGTTAGGGTTAGTATTAGGCTTAGAGTTAGGATGAGGGTTAGGGTTAGGGTGTGGGTTAGGGTGAGGGTGAGGCTGAGGATTAGGGTTACATTTAGGGTTAAGATTAGGGTTAGTTTTAGGTTTAGGGTTAGTGTTAGGATTAGGGTTAGGGTTAGGGTTATGGTGAGGGTTAGGTTTAGGCTGAGGGTGAGGGTTAGGTTTAGGGTTAGGGTGAGGTTTAGGATTAGGGTTAGGGTCATGGTGAGGTTTAGGGTTTGGGTTAGGGTTAGAGTTAGGATTAGGGTGAGCGGGAGGTTTAGGGTTAGGGTTAGGGTTAGGGTCATGTTTAGGTTGAGGGTTAGGTTTAGTGTGAGGGTTAGGTTTACAGTGAGAGTTAGGGGGAGGGTTAGGTTTAGGGTTGGGGTTAGATTTAGGATTAGGGTTAGGGTGAGGGTTCGTGTGTATGTTAGGGTTAGGTTTAGGGTTAGGCTGAGGGTGTGGTTTAGGGTTATGGTTAGGGTGAGGTTTAGGGTTAAGTTTAGGGTGAGGTTTAGGGTGAGGGTGAGGGTTAGGCTTATGGTTAGGATTAGGATTAGGGTAAGGGTTAGGGAGAGTGTGAGGGTTAGGTTTAGGATTAGGGTTAGTCTAGGTTTAGACTGAGGGTGAGGGTGAGGGTGAGTGTTAGGGTTAGGTTGAGGGTCAGGTTTAGTGTTAGGTTGAGACTTAGGGTTCGGGTTAAGTTGAGGGTTAGGGTGAGGATTAGGGTTAAAATTAGGGTTAAGGTGAGGGTTAAGGTTAGGCTTAGTGTGAGGGTTAGGTGAGGATTAGGGTTAGGGTGAGGGCTAGGGTGAGTGTTCGGGTTCGGGTTAGTGTTAGGATGTGGTTTAGGTTTAGGGTTAGGGTTAGGGTGAGGGTTAGGATGAGAGTTAGGGTTACGGTGATGTGAGTGTTAGGGTTAGGGTGAGGTTTAGGGTTAGTATTAGGGTTAAGTTGATGGTGAGTGTTAGGATTAAGGTTAGGGTTAGGTTTAGGGTTAGGTTTAGGTTTAGGATTACTGTTATTTTTAGGGTTATGTTTAGAGTAACAGTGAGGGTGAGGTTGAGGGTGAGGGTGAGGGTGTTGGTTAGGGTGAGGGTTAGGGTGAGGTTTAGGGTCAAGGTTAGGATTAGGATTACGGTGAGGGTGAGGTTTACAGTTAGATTTAGGGTTAGGGGGAGTGTTAGGTCGAGGGTTAGGGTTAGGGTTAGGGTTAGGGTTTAGGTTAAGGTGAGGGTTAGGTTGAGGTTTAGAGTTAGGGTTATGTTTAGTGTTAGGGTTAGGGTGAGGGTGAGGATGAGTGTGAGGGTTAGGGTTAGGTTTCAGCTTAGGCTTAGGGTTAGGCTGAGGGTGAGGTTGAGGGTGAGGGTTAGGGTTAGCGTGATGGTTAGGTTTACGGTTAGGGTGAGGGTTGGGATGAGGTTTAGGGTTAGGGTGAGGTTAGGGTGAGGATGATGGTAAGGGTTAATGTGAGGTTTATGGTGAGGGTGAGGGTTAAGATAAGGGTGAGCGTTAGGGTTAGGTTTAGGGTTGGTGTAAGGGTTAGGGTTAGGGATAGGATGAGGGTTAGATTGAGGATTAGTGTTAGGGTTAGTGTGAGGTTTAGGGTGAGGATGAGGGTCAGGTTTAGGGGGAGGGGGAGGGTTAGAATTAGGGTTAGGGTGAGGGCTAGGGTGAGGGTGAGGGTTAGGGTTAGTGTTAGGGTTAGGGTTAGTGTTAGGGTGACGGTAACTGGTAGGGTGAGGGTTAGGGTTACGGTGAGGGTTATGGTTAGGGTGAGGGTTAGGGTTAGGTTGAGGGTAAATGTTAGGGTGAATGTTAGGGTGAAGGTTAGGGTTAGGGATAGGGTTAGGTTTAGGATTAGGGTTAGGCTGAGTGTGACTGTGAGGTTTAGGGTTAAGTTTAGGCTTAGGTTAAGGCTGAGTGTTAGGGTTAGGGTTTGGGTTAGGGTGAGGGTGAGGCTGAGGATTAGGGTTAGGTTTAGGGTTAGGGTTAGGGATAGGTTTAGGGTTAGCGTAGGATTCTGGTGAGGGTTAGAGTTAGGGTTAGGCTTAGGTTTAGGCTGAGGGTGAGGGTGAGGGTGAGGGTGAGTGTTATGGTTATGGTTACGGTTAGGGTTAGGTTTAGGGTATGTGTTATTGTTGTTAGTGTTAGGGGTAGAATTATGGTGATTTTGATTGTGAGGTTGAGGGTTAGGGTTAGGTTGAGGTTTAGGGTTAGGGTTAGGTTTATGGTGAGGGTGTCGGTAAGGTTAAAGGTGAGGGTGAGGGTTACGGTAAGGGTGAGGGTTAGGGTTAGGGTGAGGGTTAGGGTTACGGTTGGTTTGAGATTTAGGGTTCGGGTTAAGTTTAGGGTTAGGTCGAGAGATAGGTAAGGCTTATGGTGAGGGTGAGGGTTAGGGTTAGGTGGAGGGTTAGTGTTAGGATTAGGGTTAGGGTGAGGGTGAAGTTTAGGGTTAGTGTTAGGGTGAGGGTTAGGATGAGGGTTAGGGGTAGGATTAGGGTTTGGGTGAGGGCTAGTTTGAGGTTGAGGTTTAGGGTTAGTGTTAGGGTGAGGTTTAGACTTTGGGTTAGGGTTAGAGTGAGGGTTACGGTGAGTGTGAAATTTAGGGTTAGAGTTAGGTTTAGGGTGAGGGTTAGGTTGAGTTTGAGGGTTAGGGTTAGTGTTAGGGTTAGGGTTAGGTTGAAAGTTAGGGGGAGGGTTAGGGTTAGGGTTAGGGTTAGCCTTTGGGTAAGGGTGAGGTTGAGGTTTAGGGTTAGAATTAGGGTTAGGTTGAGGCTGAGGGAGAGGGTGAGGGTTAGGTTTAGGGTTAGGATTAGGATTAGGGTTAGGGTTAGGATGAGTGTGAAGTTTAGGGTTAGCCTTAGTTTTTAGCTGAGGGTGAGGGTGAGGTTAAGTGTTAAAGTTAGGGTTAGGGTTAGTGTTAGAGTTAGGGTTAGGGTGAGGGTGAGGTTTAGGGTTAGAGTTAGGGTTAGGTTGAGGGTTAGTTTGAGTGTTAGGGTTAGGGTGAGTGTTAGGGTGGGGGTGATGGTAAGGGTAAATGTGAGGGTTAGGCTAAGGGTGATGTTTAGTGTTAGGGTGAGGGTTAGGGTTAGGGTTAGGGTGAGAGTTAGGGTTCGGTTAAGTTTAGGGTTAGGGTGAGGGTTAGGGTAAGGGTTACGGTGAGGGTGAGAGTTATTGTTAGGTTGAGGTTTAGGGTTAGGATTAGGGTGAGGGTGAGGGTGAGGGTTAGGGTTAGTGTTAGGGTGAGGGATAGGATGAGTGTTAGGGTTGGGATTAGGGTTAGGGTTAGGGTGAGGGCTAGGCTGAGGGTGAGGTTTAGGATTAGGTTTAGGGTGAGGTTTAGGTTTAGTGTTAGGGTTAGGGTTATGGTGAGGTTGAGGTTTAGGGTTAGATTGAGGGTTAGGTTGAGACTGAGGTTGAGGGTTATGGTTAGGGTAAGTGTTAGAGTTAGGGTTAGGGTGAGGGTTAGGTTGAGAATGAAGGTTAGGCTTAGGGTTTGGATTAGGATTAGGGTAAGTGTTAGGGTGAGTACGAGGGTTAGGGTTGGGGTTAGGGTTAGGCTTAAGTTAGGCTGAGGGTGAGTGTGAGGGTTTGGGTTAGGGTAAGTGGGAGGGTTAGGTTAGGGTTAGGGTGAGAGTTAGGGTTCGGTTAAGTTTAGGGTCAGGGTGAGGGTTAGGGTTAGGGTTAGGGTAGGGTTATTGTTAGGGTTAGGGTTAGGGTTAGGTTACAGTTACACTGAGGGTGAGGGTTAGGCTTAGGTTTAGAATGACGTTTAGGTTTAGGGTTAGGTTTAGAGTTAGGTTTAGGATGAGGGTGAGATTTAGGGTTAGAGTTGGGGTTAGTGTTAGGGTAAGGCTTCGGGTTAGGTTGAGTGTTAATGTTAGTGTTAGGGCGAGGGTTTGGTTGATGTTTAGGGTTAGGATTAGGGTAAGGGTGAGGGCTAGGGTGAGGGTTAGGTTTAGGCCTAGGTATAGGGATAGGTTTAGCTTTAGGATTAGGGTTAGAATGAGGGTGAGTGTGAGAGTTAGTGTTAGGGTTAGGGTTAGGCTTAGAGTTAGGGTTAGGGTTTGGGTTAGGGTGAGGATGAGGCTGAGGATTAAGGTTAGGTTTATGTTTAGGGTTTGTGTTAGGGTTTGGGTTACGGTGAGGGTTAAGGTTAGGTTTAGGGTTAGGTTTAGGGTTAGGCTTAGGGTTAGGGTTATCTTCAGGGTTATTTTTAGGTTTAAGTTTACAGTGAGGGTGAGTCTGAGGGTGAGCATTATTCTTAGGGTTAGGGTTAGGGATAGTGTTATTGTTATGGTTAGGGTTAGAGCTACGGTGAGGTTGAGGGTGAGGTTTAGGGTTAGGGTTATTGTGTGGTTTATGGTTAGGGTTAGTGTTAGGGTGATGGTGAGGTTTAGGGTTAGTTAGGGTTAGGGGGAGGGTTAGTGTGAGGTTTAGGGTTAAGGTTAGTGTTTGGGTTAGTGTGAGGTTGAAGGTTAGGTTGAGGTTGAGGGATATGGTTACCTTTAGTATTAGGGTTAGGTTGAGGGTGAGTGTGAGGGTTAGGGTGAGGGTTAGTTTTATGGTTAGGGTGAGGGTTAGAATGAGGTTTAGGGCTAGGGTGAGATTAGGGTGAGGATTATGCTAAGGGTAAAGGTGAGGCTTATGCTTAGGGTGAGGGTGAGGTTTTGCTATACAGTTAGGGGGAGGGTTAGGGTACGTGTTAGGATTAGGGTTAGTGTTAGGGTTAGGTTGAGGGTGAGGGTTAGGTTGAGGTTTAGAGTTAGGGTTAGGGTTAGGGTTAGTGTGAGGGTTAGTTTTAGGGTTAGGGTTAGTGTTAGGATGAGGGTAAGTGTTAGGTTTAGGATATGGGTGAGGGTGAGTGTTATGGTAAGTGTGAGGGTTAGGAATAGAGTTAGGATTATGGTTAGGGTTAGGTTTAGGGTTAAGGTTACGGTGAGGGTGAGGGTTAGGGTTAGAGTTATGTTTAGGTTGGGGTTAGGGTTATAGTTAGGGTTTGGGTGAGGGTGAGGTTTAGGGTTATAGTTAGGCTTAGGTTTAGGGTTTGGGTTAGGGTGACAGTTAGGGGGAGGGTTAAGGTTAGGGTTAGGGATAGGATTAGGATTAGGTTGAGGGTGAGTGTGTGTGTTAGTTTTAGGTGTAGGGTTAGGCTTAGGTTTAGACTGAGGGTGAGGGTGAGGTTCAGGGTTAGGGAGAGGGTTAGGGTTAGGGTTAGGGGGAGGGTTAGTAAGAGGATTACGGTTAGGATTAGGGTTAGGGTAAGGTCTCGGGTGAGGCTGAGGTTTAGGTTTAGGGTTAGGGTGAGGTTTATTATTAGGGTTAGGGTTAGGGTTAGGGTGATGGTGAGGTTTAGGTTCAGCGTTAGGGTTAGGGTGAGGCTGAGGTTGAGGTTTAGGGTTAGGATTATTGTTAGGGTTAGGGTAAGTGTTAGGGTGATGGTTAGGGTTAGGGTGAGGTTTATGTTTATGGTGAGGGTTAGGGTTATGGTTAAGGTTATTGTTAGGATTAGGGTTAGGGTTACGGTGAGGGTGAGGGTGAGGGTTAGGATTAGGCTTTGGCTTAGGCTTAGGCCGAGCATGAGGGTGAGGGTTAGAGTTAGGGTGATGGTTCTGGTTAGGATTAGTGTTATTGTTAGGGTTATGGTTAGAGTTACGGTGAGGGTGAGGGTGCAGGTGAGGGTTAGAGTTAGGGTTAGGGTGGGGTTTACGGTTACGATTAGGGTTAGGGTTAGGTTGAGTGTGAGGGTTAGGGTTAGATTTAGGGTTAGTGTTATGGTGAGGTTTAGTGTTAAAGTTAGGGTTAGGGTGAGGCTGAGGGTCAGGGTTAGGTTTAGGATTAATGTTAGGGTTAGGCTTAAGGTCAGGGTTAGGTTGAGGGTGAGGGTTAGGGTTAGGGTTAGGAGTAGGATTAGGGTTAGCGTTAGGGTGAGTGTGAGAGTTAGGGTTAGGGTTAGCGATAGGCTTAGGTTTAGGCTGAGGTTGAGGGTTAGGGTTAGGGTTAGGGTGAGGTATAGGGTTAGGTTTAGGGTGAGTGTGAGGGTAAGGGTTAGGGTTAGGCTTAGGATTAGGCTGAGGGTGAGGGTGTGGGTTAGGATTAGGATGACGGTTAGTGTTATGGGGAGGGTTAGGATGAGGGTTAGGGTTAGGATTAGGGTTAGGGTGAGAGTGAGTGTGTGTGTTAGGGTTAGGTTTAGGGTTAGGCTTAGGGTTAGGTTGAGCGTGAGTTTGAGGGTTAGGGTTAGGGTTAGGATGAGGTTTAGGTTAAGGGTTAGTGGGAGGTTTAGGAAGAGGGTTAGGGTTAGGATTAGGGTTGGGTGAGGGCTAGGGTGAGGGTGAGCTTTAGGGTTAGGCTTGGAGTGAGGGTTAGGGTTAGGGTAAGGGTGAGAATTAGGGTTCGGGTTAAGTTTAGGGTTAGGTTGAGGGTTAGGGTAAGGGGTACAGTGAGGGTGAGGGATAGGGTTAGGTTGAGGGTTAGGGTTCGTATTAGGGTTAGGGTTAAGGTTAGGTTTAATGTTAGGTTGAGGGTTAGGATGAGGGTTAATGTTAGGATTAGGGTTAGGGTGAGGGCTAGGGTGAGGGTGAGGTTTAGGGTTAGGATTAGGTTGAGGTTTAGGGTTAGGGTTAGTGTTAAGGTTAAGGTGAGGGTGAGGTTTAGGCTTAAAGTTAGGGTTAGTGTGCGGCTGAGTTTGAGGGTTATGTTTAGTGTTAGTGTTAGATTTAGGGTTAGGGTGAGGGGTAGGTTGAGTGTGAGGGTTAGATTTAGGGTTAGGATTAGGTTTAGGGTACGGGTTAGGGTGAGTGTGAGCGATATGGTTAGGGTTAGGGTTAGGCTTAGGGTTAGACTGAGAGTGAGGGTGGGGGTGAGGGTTAGGTTTAGTGTAAGTGTGAGGGTTAAGGTTAGGGTGAGAGTTAGGGTTAGGTTTCCGGTGATCATGAGGGTTAGGGTTAGGTTGAGAGTTAGGGCTAGAGTTAGGGTTAGGGTGAGGGTTAAGGTTAGGGTTAGGGTGAGGGTAAGGATGAGATTAGGGTTAGTATTAGGGTTAGTGTGAGGGCTATGCTGAGGCTGAGGGTTAGTTTTAGTGTTAGATTGAGGTTTAGGGTTAGGTTTAGGGTTAGGGTGAGGATTAGGTTGAGGGTTAGGGTTACAATGAGGGTGAGGATTACGGTTAGGGTGAGGGTTAGGTTTAGGATTAGGGTTAGCTTGAGGGTGAGTATTAGCATTAGGGTTAGGTTTAGGGTTAGGGTTAGGATTAGGGTGAGGGTCAGGGTGAGTTTGAGGTTTAGGGTTAGGGTTAGGCTTAGGCTTAGGTTTAGGCTGAGGGTGACAGTGGGGGTGAGGATTAGGTTGAGGTTTAGGGTTAGGGAGACGGTTAGGATTAGGATTAGATTTAGGGTGAGGTCTAGGGTGAGGGTGTGAGTTAAGGTAAGGGTTAGGCTTAGGCTTAGGATTAGGCTGAGCGTGAGGTTGAGGGTGAGGGTTAGGGTTAGGTTGATGGTTAGGTTTACAGTTAGGATGAGGGTTAGGATGAGTTTTAGGGTTAAGGTGAGGGTTAGGGTGAGGTTTAGTGTTAGGGTTAGGGTTAGACTTAGGGTTATGGTGAGGGTGAGGTTCAGGGGACAGTTAGGGTTAGGATGAGGGTCAGGGTTAGGGTGCAGGTTTCCATGGGGGTGACGGTAAGGTTAAAGGTCAGGGTTAGGTTGAGGGTGATGTTTCCGGTAATGGTGAAGGTTAGGGTTACGGTGAGGGTTATTGTTAGCGTTAGGGTGAGGGTTAGGGTTAGATTGAGGATTCGTGTCAGGGTTAGTGTGAGGTTTAGGGTGAGGATGAGTGTTAGGGTTAGGGTGAAAGCTAGGGTGAGTGTGAGGGTTCCTAGTGTTAGTTTTAGGGTGAGGGTAAGTGTTAGGGTGAGAGTTAAGGTTAGGGTGAGGGTTATGGTTAGGGTGAGGGTTAGGGTTAGGGTTAGGTTTATTGTTAGGTTTAGGGGTAGGGTTATGGTTACTGTGAGTGTGAGCGTGAGGTATAGGGTTATGGTTAGGATGAGGTTTAGGTTTAGGGTTAGGGTTAGAGTTAGGGTTAGGGTGAGGGTTAGGGTTAAGGTTAGGCTTAGCCTTAGGCCGAGCATGAGGGTGAGGGTGAGGGTGAGGGTTCCGGTGAGGGTTAGGGTTAGGTATAGAGTTAGGTTGAGGTTTAGGGTTAGGATAAGTTTAATGGTGAGGGTTAGGCTGAGGGTTAGGGTGAGGGTTAGGTTTAGAGTTAGGGTTAGGTTCAGGATTAGGGTTAGGGTGAGGGTGAGGGTGAGGATTACGATTAGGGTTAGGGTTAGGCTTAGATTTAGGATGAGGGTTAGGGTTAGGGTTAGTGTTAGGGTGAGGGTGAGGGTGAGATTTAGATATAGGGTTAGGGGGAGGGTTAAGGTGAGGATTAGGGTTAGGGGTAGTGTTAGGTTTAGGTTGAGGGTGAGGGTTTGGTTGAGGTTTAGGGTTAGGGTTTGGGTTAGGGTCAGTGTGAGGGTTAGTGTTAGTGTTAGTGTTAGTGTTAGGGTGAGGGTAAGTGTTACGTGAGTTTCTGGGTTATGGTGATGGTTATGGTTCGGGTGAGGCTTAGGGTTAGGGTTAGGGTTATTGTTAGGTTTAGGTTTAGGGTTTCGGTTACGGTGAGGGTGAAGGTGAGGGTTAAGGTTAGGGTTAGCTTGAGGTTTAGGGTTTGGCTTAGGGGTAGAGTTAGGGTTAGGGTGAGGGTGAGTTTTAGGGTTAGAGTTAGGGTTAGGGTGACGGTTAGAGTTAGGGTTAGGGTGAGAGTTAAGGGGAGAGTAAGGGTAAGTGTTAGGGTTAGGGATAGGATTAGTTTTGGCATTAGGGTGAGGGTGAGTGTGTTTGGTCTAGGCTTAGGCTTAGATTTAGGCTGAGGGTGAGGGTGATGGTTAGGGTTAGGTTTAGGGTTAGGGGGAGGGTTAGGATGAGGGTTAGGGTTAGGATTAGTGTTAGGGCAAGCGCTAGGGTGAGGGTGAGGTTTAGGGTTAAAGTTAGGGTGAGGTTTATGGATAGGTTTAGGATTAGGATGAGGGTGAAATTTAGGGTTAGAGTTAGGTTTAGGGTGAGGCTGAGGGTGAGGGTTAGGGTTAGGTTTAGTGTTAGGTTTAGGGTTAGGGTTAGGGTGACGGTTAGGTTGAGGGTTAGAGTTATGGTTAGGGTGAGGGTGAGGGTGAGGTTTAGGGTGAGGATGAGGGTTAGGTTTAGGGTGAGGGCTAGGGTT
Source organism: Dipodomys merriami (assembly GCF_024711535.1). Taxonomy (NCBI): domain Eukaryota; kingdom Metazoa; phylum Chordata; class Mammalia; order Rodentia; family Heteromyidae; genus Dipodomys; species Dipodomys merriami. The sequence goes on along the minus strand of NW_027206335.1, from coordinate 6,648,394 downwards.
GGGTGAGGTTTAGGTATAGGGTTAGCGTGACATTTAGGGTTAGGGTAATGGTTAGGGTTAGTGTGAGGTTTAGTGTTAGGGTTAGGGTTATTGTTAGGGTTAGGCTAAGTGTTAGGGTGAGGGTTAGGGTTAGGGTGAGGGTTATGGTTAGGGTGAGTCTTAGGGTTATGGTTAAGGTTATTGTTAGTGTTAGGGTTAGTGTTCCGGTTTCGGTAAGGGTGGGGGTTACGTTTAGGGTTAGGATGAGGTTTAGGTTTAGGGTTAAGGATATAATTAGGGTTAGGGTGACAGTGAGGTTTAGGGTTAGAGTTAGGGTTTGTGATAGGGTTAAGTTTAGGGTGAGGGTTAGGGTTAGGTTTAGGCTTAGGCTTAGGCCGAGCATGAGGGTGAAGGTTAGAGTTAGGGTGATGGTTCTGGTTAGGATTAGTGTTATTGTTAGGTTTAATTTTAGAGTTACGGTGAGGGTGAGGGTGCAGGTAAGGGTTAGGATTAGGGTTAGGGTGGGGTTTACAGTTAGGGATAGGGTTAGTGTTAGGTTGAGGGTGAGGTTTAGTGTTACATTTAGGGTTAGTGTTAGGGTGAGGGTTAGTGTTAGTGTTATGGTTAGTTTTAGGGTGAGGGTAAGGGTTATGGTGAGGGTTTGGGGTAGGGTGAGGGTTATGGTTAAGGTGAGGGTTAGGATTAGGTTTAGAGTTATTGATAGGCTTCGGTTTAAGATTAGGTTTACAGTGAGGGTGAGGATGAGGGTGAGGTTGAGGGTGAGGGTTAGGGTTAGGGGGAGGGTTAGGATGAGGTTTAAGGTTAGGATTAGGGTTAGGGTGAGGGCTAGGGTGAGGGTAAGGTTTAGGTTTAGGTTTGGTTTCAGGGTTAGGGTTTTGTTTAGGGTGAGCGTTAGGGTTCTGGTTAAGTTTAGGTTTAGGGTGAGCGTTAGGGTAAGGGTTACAGTGAGGGTGAGGTTTAGGGTTAGGGTGAGGGATAGGGTTAGGATTAGGGTGAGGGTCAAGATGAGGGTTAGGGTGAGGGCTAGGGTGAGGTTGAGGGTTAGGGTAAGTGTAAGGCTTAGTCTTAGTGTTAGGCTGAGTGTGAGGTTGAGGGTTAGGGTTAGGTTTAGGGTGATAGGTTTACGGTTAGTGTTAGAGTTAGAATGAGGTTCAGGGTTAGGGGAAGGTTTAGGGTGAGGATGATGGTAAGAGTAATGTCGAGGTTTAGGCTGAGGGTGAGGGTTAAGATAAGGGTGAGCGTTAGGGTTAGATTTAGGGTTAGAGTAAGTGCTAGGGTTAGGGTTAGGGTGAGGGTTAGATTGAGGATTAGGGTTAGGGTTAGTGTGAGGTTAAGAGTGAGGATGAGGGTTAGGGTGAGGGTTAGGGTTACGGTGAGGTTTATGGTTAGGTTGAGGGGTTAGGGTTAGGTTTAGGATTATTGTTAGGGTTAAGTTTAGGGTTACAGTTACGGGGAGGGTTAGGGTTAGGGTGAGGTTGAGGTTTAGGGTGGAGTTAGAGTTAGGTTGAGGGTTAAGATGAGTGTTAGGGTAAGGGTAAGTATTAGGGTGGGAGTGATGGTAAGGGTATACGTGAGGGTTAGGCTGAAGGTGAGGGTTACGGTGCGGTGATTGTTAGGGTTAGGGTGAGGGTTAGGGTTAGGGAAAGGGTGTGGGTGAGGGTTAGATTGAGGCTTGGTGTAAGGGTTAATGTGAGGTTTAGGGATAGGTTGAGGGTTAGGGTTAGAGTGAGTGCTAGGGTAAGGGTGAAGGTTAGGTTTAGCTTTAGGGTGAGGTTTAGGGTTAGGGTGATGGTTAGGGTTAGTGTGAGGGTTAGTGGTAGGGTCAGGGTTAGTGTGAGGGTGAGGGTAAATGTTCGGGAGAGGTTATGTGTTAGGGTGACGGTTATGGTTAGGTTAAGGGTTGCGTTAGGGTTTGGGTTATTGTTAGGTTTAGGTTTAGAGTTACGGTTACGGTGAGGGTGAGGGTGAGGTTTAGGGCTAGAGTTAGGGTTAGGTTGACGGTTAGGGTTAGGGTGAGGGTGAGAGTTAGGGGGAGGGTAAGGGTTAGTGTTAGGGTTAGGGATAGGATTAGGGTTAGGGTTAGGGTGAGGGTCAGTGTGTTTTTTAGGCTTAGGTCTAGGGTTAGGCTTAGGTGTAGGCTGAGGGTGAGGGTGATGGTTATGGTTAAGGTTAGGGTGAGGTTTAGTCTGAGGGTGAGTTTTAGGGTTAGATTTAGGGTTAGGGTGAGGGTTAGGTTGAGGGTTTGGGTTAAGGTTAGTGTTAACGTTTGGGTTAGGGTGAGAGTTAGGGTGAGGGTTAGGGTTAGGGTTAAGGTTACGATTAGGGTTAGGATAAGGGTGAGTGTGTGTGTTAGGGTTAGGTTTAGGGTTAGGCTTAGGGTTAGGCTGAAGGTGAGGTTGAGGGTGAGGGTTAGGATTAGGGTGAGGGCTAGGGTTAGGGTTAGGGTGAGGGTTAGGATGAGAGTTAAGATTAGGATTAGGGTTAGGTTGAGGTCTAGGTTGAGGGTGAGTTTTAGGGTTAGTGTTAGGGTGAGGGTTAGGGTTAGGTTTAGGTTGAGAGTTAGGGTTCAGGTTAAGTTTAGGTTTAGGATGAGCATTAGGGTAAGGATTACAGTGAGGGTGAGGTTTAGGGTTAGGTTGATGGTTAGGGTTAGTATTAGGGTTAGTGTGAGGGTGTGGGTGAGGGTTAGGGTTAGGGTTAGGATGAGGGTTAGGGTTGGGGTTAGGGTGAGGGTGAGTGCTAGGGTGAGGGTGAGGTTTAGGGTAAGTGTAAGGCTTAGTCTTAGGGTTAGGCTGAGTGTGAGGTTGAGGGAGAGGGTTAGGGTTAGGGTGATGGTTAGGTTTACGTTTACGGTTAGAGTTAGAATGAGGTTTAGGCTTGGGGGAGGTTTAGGGTGAGGATGATGGTAAGGATAATGGTGAGATTTAGGCTGAGGATGAGGGTTAAGTTAAGGGTGAGCGTTAGGGTTAGGTTTAGGGTTAGGGTAAGGGTTAGGGTTAGGGTTTGGGTGAGGGTTAGATTGAGGATTAGGGTTAGGGTTAGTGTGAGGTTTAGACTGATGATGAGGGTTAGGGTGACGGTTAGTGTTAGGGTGAGGTTTAGTGTTAGAGTTAGGGTTAGAGTTTTTGTTAGGGTGAGGGAGAGGTTTATGGTGGAGTTAGGGTTAGGGTGAGGGTTAGGATGAGGGTTAGTGTTAGATTTGGGGTTACAGTGAGGTTTAGGGTTAGGATTAGTGTTAGGGTTAGGTTGAGAGTTAGGGGGAGGGTTAGGGTTAGGTTTAGGTTTAGGGTTTTGGTTACGGTTAGGGTGAGGGTTAGGATTAGGGTTAGGGTAAAGATGAGGTTTAGGGTTAGAATTAGGGTTAGGGTGAGGCTGAGGGTGAGGGTGAGGGTTCGAGTTAGGGTTAGGATTAGGATTAGGGTTAGGGTTAGGGTGAGTGTGAGGGTTAAGCTTAGCGTTATTGTTAGCCTTAGGTTTAGGTTGAGGGTTTGGGTGAGGGTGAGGGTTAGGGTTAGTTTGAAGGTTAGGGTTAGGTTTAGGTTGAGGTTTAGTGTTAGGGTTCGTGTTAGAGTTATGGTTAGGGTGAGGGTGAGGTTTAGGTGTAGGGTTAGTTTTAGGGTGAGGGTTAGGGTGAGTGTTTGTTTTAGGGTGAGAGTAAGGGTAGGGGTGACGTTAAGGGTAAACGTGAGGGTTTGGCTGAGGGTGATGGTTACGTTAAGGTTGAAGGTTAGGGTTAGGGTGAGGGTTAATGTTAGGGTTAGGGTGAGAGTTAGGGTTCGGGTTAAGTTTAGGGTTAGGGTGAGGGTTAGAATAAGGGTTAAGGTGAGGGTGACGGTTAGGTTTAAGTTGAGGGATAGGGTTAGAATTATGGTTAGGGTGAGGGTGAGGTTTAGGGTTAGTGTTAGGGTGAGGGCTAGGAAGAGGTTTAGGGTTAGGATTAGGTTTAGGGTGAGGGCTAGGGTGAGGGTGAGGTTTAGGGTTAGGATTAGGGTGAGGTTTAGGGTTTGGGTTAGGGTGAGGGTGAGGTTTAGGGTTAGATTTAGGGTTAGGGTTAGGCTGAGGTTGAGGATTAGGGTTAGGTTTAGAGTTATACTTATGGTTAGGGTGAGGGTTAGGATGAGGTTTAGGGTTAGGATTAGGGTAAGGATGAGGACTAGGGTGAGTGTTAGGGAAAGGGCTAGGGTTATGGGCAGGGTTAGTTTTAGGATTAGGGTGAGGTTGAGGGTGAGTGTGAGGGTTAGGGTTAGGCTTAGGGTTAGGCTTAGAGTTAAGGTGTGGGTTAGGGTTAGGGTTTGGGTTATGGTGAGGCTGAGGCTGAGGATTAGGGTTAGGTTTAGGGTTAGGGTTAGGGTGAGGGTTAGGGTGAGCGTTAACGTTAGTGTGAGGGAGGGTTAATGTTAGGTTTAGGATTTGGGTTAGGGTTAGGCTGAGGGTGAGGGTGAGGATGAGGGTTAGGATTAGGATGAGGTTTAGGGTTTGGGTGAGGGCTAGGGTGAGGGTGAGTGTGAGGGATAGGATTAGCTTGAGGATTGGGGTTAGGGTGATGGTTAGGGTTAGTGTGAGGGTTAGTGTTAGGGTTAGGGTAAGTGTTAGGGTGAGGGTTAGAGTTAGGGTAAGTGTTAGAGTTAGGGTGAGATTTAGGGTTAGGGTGAGGATGAGGTTTAGATATAGGGTTAGGGGGAGGTTTAGGGTGTGGGTTAGGTTTAGGGTTAGTGTTAGGGTTAGGTTGAGGTTGAGGGTTATGTTGAGGTATAGGGTTAGGGTTAGGTTTAGTGTGAGTGTTAGTGCTAGTGTTAGGGTTAGTGTTAGCGTGAGAGTAAGTGTTAGGGTGCGGGTATGGGTTAGGGTGAGAATTATGTTTAGTGTGAGGGTTAGGGTTAGGAATAGGGTTATTGGTAGGTTTAGGTTTAAGATTACAATTACGGTGAGGGTTAGGTTGAGGGTTAGGCTTAGGGTTAGGTTGAGGTTTAGGGTTTGGGTTAGTGTTAGAGTTAGGGTTAGGCTGAGTGTGATGTTTAGGGTTAAAGTTAGGGTTAGGGTGTGGGATAGGGTTAGTGTTACGGTTATGGTTAGATTTAGGTCTAGGGTTAGGCTTAGGGTTAGGCAGAGGGTGAAGTTAAAGGTGAGGGTTAGGGTTAGGGTGAGGATTAGGGTTAGGATGAGGGATAGGGGAAGGGTTAGGATGAGGGTTAGGGTTAGAATTAGGGTTAGGGCAAGGGCTAGTTTGAGGGTGAGGTTTAGGGTTAGATTTAGGGTTAGGGTGAGGCTGAGGTTGAGGGTTATTGTTAGGGTTAGTGTTAGGTTTAGGGTTAGGGATAGGGTGAGCGTTAGGTTTAGGGTTAGTGTTAGGTTTAGGGTTAGGGTTATGGTGAGGCTTAAGGTTAGGGTGAGGGTTAGGCTTAGGATTAGGATTAGTGTTAGGGTTAGGCTGAGGGTGAGGGTAAGGGTGAGGGTGAGGGTTAGGTTGAGGATGAAGGTTAGGGTTAGGGTGAAGGCTAGGGTGAGGGTGAGGGTTAGGGATAGTCTTAACGTGAGTTTTGGGGTTAGTGTAATGGTTAGGGTTAGTGTGAGGTTTAGTGTTAGGGTTAGGGTTAGTGTTAGGGATAGGGTAAGTGTTAGGTTGAGGTTAGGGTTAGGGTGAGTGTTATGGCTGGGGTGAGGGTTAGGGTTAGGTTTATTGTTAGGGTTAGGGTTAGGGTTAAGGTTTCAGTGAGGGTGAGGGTGAAGGTTAGGATTAGGGTTAAGATGAGGTTTAGGTTTAGAGTTATGGTTAGAATTAGGATTAGGGTGATAGTGATGTTTAGGGTTAGAGTTAGTGTTTGTGATAGGGTTAGGTTTATGGTGGGGTTTACGGTTAGGGTTAGGGGTAGGGTTAGGTTGAGGGAGAGGTTTAGGGTTAGATTTAGGGTTAGTGTTAGGGTGATGGTTAGTGTTAGGGTTAGTGTTAGTGTTAGGGTGTGGGTAAGTGTTAGGGTGAGGGTTTGCGTTAGCGTGAGGGTTATGGTTAGGGTGAGGGTTAGGATTAGGGTTAGGGTTATTGTTAGGGTTCAGTTTAAGGTTATGGTTACTGTGAGGGTGAAGGTGAGGGCTAGGGTTAGGGTGAGGTTTAGGGTGAGGGTGATGTTTAGGGTTAGTGTTAGGTTTAGGGTGAGGGTTAGGTTGAGGGTTTGGGTTAGGTTTAGTGTTAGGGTTAGGGTTAGGGGGAGAGTTAGGGGGAGGGTTAGGGTTAAGGTTAGGGTTAGGGTTAGGTTTAGGGTGAGGGTGAGTTTGTGTGTTAGGGTTAGGTTTAGGGTTAAGCTTTGTGTTAGGCTGAGGGTGAGGTTGAGGGTGAGGGTTAGTGTTAGGGTGAGGGTCAGGTTTAGGGTTAGGTTTAGGGTTAGGATGAGGGTTAAGTTTAGGATTAGTGTTAGGCTGAGGGTTAGGGTGGGGGTGATGATAAGGGTAAACATGAGGGTTAGGCTGAAGGTGAGGGTTATGGTGGGTTGAGGGTTAGGGTTAGGGTGAGTTTAAGGTTAGGGGAAGGGTGTGGGTGAGGGTTAGATTGAGGATTTGTTTTATGGTTAGTGTGAGGTTTAGCGTGAGAATGAGTGTTAGGGCTAGGGTGAGGGTGAGGGTTAGGTTTATATTTAGGGTGAGGTTAAGGGTTAGGGTGATGGTTAGGGTTAGTGTGAGGGTTAGTGTTAGGGTTAGGGTTAGTGTTAGGGTGAGGGTAAATGTTAGGGTGAGGGTTAAGTTAGGGTTTGGGTTATGGTTAGGTTGAGGGTTAGGTTTAGGGTTAGGATGAGGTTTAAGTTTAGGGTTAGGGTTAGAGTTTTGGTCAGGTTGAGAGTGAGGTTTATGGTTAGAGTTAGGGTTAGTGTTAGGGTTAGGGTGAGAGTGAGGGTTAGGGTTAGGCTTAGACTTAGGCTTAGGCCGAGCATGAGAGTGAGGGTTAGGTTTAGGGTTAGGGTGAGGTTTAGGTTTAGCCTTAGGGTGAGTGTTAGGATGAGTTTTAGTGTTAGAATTAGGGTTAGGTTGAGGACTAGGATGAGGGTTAGGGTGAGGGTTAGGTTTAGGGAAAGGGTTAGGTTTAGGATTAGGGTTATTGTGAGTGTGAGAGTAAGGGTTAGAGTTGGGGTTAGGCTTAGGGTTAGGGTGAGGGTTAGGTTTAGGGTTAGGGTTAGGTTTACAGTGAGGGTTAGGATTACGTTTAGGGTTAGAGTTAGGGTTAGGCTGAGGTTAAGGGTGTGGTTGAGGATTCCGGTTAGGTTTAGGGTTAGGGTTAGGGTTAAGTTTGCGGTGAGGTTATGTCTGAGGGTGAGGGTTATGGTTAGGGTTAAGATTAGGGTTAGTGATATGGTTAGTGTTATTGTTATTGTTAGGGTTAGAGTTACAGTGAGGTTGAGGGTAAGGGTGAGGTTTAGGGTTAGGATGAGGTCTACTGTGAGGTTTAGGGTTAGGGTTAGGGTTAGGGTGAGGGTGAGGTTTAGAGTCAGAGTTAGGATTAGGGGGAGGGTTAGGGTTAGGTTTCGGTTTAGGGTTAGTATTAGGGTTAGGGTGAGGGTGAAGGTTAGGTTGAGGTTTAGGGATAGGGTTAGGTTTAGGATTAGGGTTAGGGTGAGGGTGAGTATGAGGGTTAGGGTGAGGGTTAGGCTTAGGGTTAGGGTTAGGCTGAGGGTGAGGGTGGGTGTGAGGATTAGGGTTAGGGTGATGGTTCGTTTTAGGATGTTTTATTTTTAGGGTTAGGGTTAGAGTTATGGTGAGGGTGAGGGTGAGGGTGAAGTTTAGGTTTAGGGTTAGGGTTAGGGTTAGTGTGAGGGTTAGTGTTAGTGTTAGGCTTAGTGTTAGGGTGAGGGTAAGTGTTAGGGTGAGGGTATGGGTTCGGGTGAGCGTTATGTGTAGGGTGAAGTTTAGGGTTAGGGTTAGAGTTATTGTTAGGTTTAGGTTTAGGGTTACGGTTAGGGTGAGTTTGAGGGTGAGGGTTAGGGTTAGGGTTAGGTTGAGTTTTAGGTTTGGGGTTAGGGTTAGAGTTAGGTTTAGGGTGAGGGGAGGTTTAGGGTTAGAGTAAGGGTTAGGGTGAGGGTTTGGGATAGGATTTGGGTTAGGGTGAGTGTGAGTGTGTGTGTTAGCGTTAGGTCTAGTGTTAGGCTAGGGTTAGGCTGAGGATGACCTTGAGGGTGAGGGTTAGGGTTAGGGTGAGGGTTAGGGTAAGGGTTGGGGGAGGGTTAGGATGAGGGTTAGGGTTAGGATTAGGGTTAGGGCAAGGGCTAGGTTGAGGGTGAGGTTTACTGTTAGGGTTAGAGTGAGGTTTATGGTTAGGGTTAGGGATAGTGTTAAGGTGAGCGTGAGGTTTAGGGTTAGATTTAGGTTTAGGGTGAGGATGAGGGTGAGGATTAGGGTTAGGGTTAGTGTTAGGTTTAGGGTTAGGGTTAGAGTGAGGGTTAGGGTTAGGGTTAGTGTTAAGTTAAGGTTAGGTTAAGGGTGAGGGTTAGGGTGAGCTTGAGGGTTAGGGTTAGGATTAGGATTAGCATTAGGGTTAGTCTGAGGGTGAGGGTGAGGGTGAGGGTTAGGGTGGGGATGAGGGTTACGGTTAGGGTGAAGGCCAGGGTGAGGGTTAGTGTTAGCGGTAGGGTTAGCGTGAGGTTTGGGGTTAGGGTGATGGTTAGGGTTAGTGTGAGGTTTAATGTTAGGGATAGGGTTAGTGTTAGGATTTGGGTAAGTGTTAGGGTGAGGGTTATCATTAGGGTGAAGTTTATGGTTCGGCTGAGGGTTAGGTTTAGGGTTATGGTTATTGTTAGGGTTAGGTTTAGGGTTACGGTTACGGTGAGGGTGAGGGTGATGGTTAGGGTTAGTGTTAGGATGAGGTTTAGGTTTATGGTTAGGGTTAGAATAAGAGCTAGGGTGATAGTGAGTTTTAAGTTTAGAGTTAGGGTTTGTGATAGGTTTAGGGTTAGGGTGGGGTTTACGGTTAGGGTTAGGGTTAGGGTTAGGGTGAGCTAGAGATTTAGGGTTAGATTTAGGGTTAGTGTTAGGGTGAGAGTTAGTGTTAGGGTTAATGTTAGTGTTAGGGTGAGGGTAAGTGTTAGGGTGAGCGTTTGTTAGGTTGAGGGTTTGGGTTAGGAAGAGGGTTATGGTTAGGGTGAGGGTTAGGGTTAGGGTTAGGGTTATTTTTAGGTTTCGGTTTAAGGTTAAGGTTACAGTGAGGGTGAGGGTTAGGCGTAGGGTTAGGGTGAGGTTTAAGGTGAGCGTGAGGTTTAGGGTTAGAGTTAGGGTTAGGGTGAGGGTTAGGTTGAGGGTTAGGTTAGGGTTAGTGTTAGGGTGAGGCTGAGGGTGAGGGCTAGAGTTAGGGTTAGGGTTAGGATTAGGGTAAGGTTTAGGGTGAGTGTGCGGTTTACGGTTACTCTAGGGTCAGGCTGAGGGTGAGGGTGTGGGTGAGGGTTAGGGTTAGGTGGAGGGTTAGGGTTAGGGTTAGGATGCGAGTTAGGGTTCGGTTATGTTTAGGGTTAGGGTGAGGGTTAGAGTTACGGTGAGCATGAGTTTTAGGGTTTGGTTGAGAGTTAGGGTTAGGGTTAGGGTTAGGGTTAGGGTCAGGGTTAAGGTTAGGGTTAGGGTGAGGGTAAGGATGAGGATTAGTTTTAGCATTAGGGTTAGGGTGAGGGCTAGGTTGAGGGTAAGGGTTAGTTTTAGTGTTAGGTTAAGGTTTAGGGTTAGGGTTAGGTTTAGGTTGAGGGTTACGTTGAGGGTTAGTGTTACAGTGAAGGTGAGGATTAGGGTTAGGGTGAGGGTTAGGATTAGGGTTAGCATGAGGGTGAGTGTTAGGATTACAGTTAGTGTTAGGGTTAAGGTTAGGTTTAGGTTTAGGATTAGTGTTATTGTTAGGGTTAGGGTTAGAGTTATGGTGAGGGTGAGAGTGAGGGTGAGGGTGAGGGTTAGTGTTAGGGTTAGGGTGAGGTTTAGGGTTAGGGTTAGGATTAGGGATAGGGTGAAGGTTTGGTTTAGGGTTAGATTTAGGGTTAGTTGGAGGGTTAGGTCGACGGTTAGGGTTAGGGTTAGTTTTAGGGTTAAGGTTAGAGTGAGGGTTAGGTTGAGGTTTACGGTTATGGTTAGGGTTAGTGTTAGGATTAGGGTGAGAGTGAGGGTGAGGTTGAGGGTTAGGGTTAGGCTTAGGCTTAGGCTTAGGGTTAGGCTGAGGGTAAGGTTGGGGGTGAAAATTAGGTTTAGGGTGATGGTTAGAGTTAGGGCTAGGATGAGGATTAGGGTGAGGGGTAGGATTAGGATTAGGATTAGGTTGAGGGCTAGGGTGAGGATGAGGGTTAAGGTAAGGGTTAGGCTAAGGCTTAGGTTTAGGCTGAGAGTGAGGTTGAGGGTTAGGGTTAGGGTTAGGTTGACGGTTAGGTTTAAGGTTAGGGTGAGGGTTAGGATGAGGTTTGGCGTTAGGGTGAGTGTTAGGTTGATGATGATGGTAAGGGTAAAGATGAGGTTTAGGCTGAGGTTGAGGGTTAAGATAAGGGTGAGGTTTAGGGTTAAGTTTAGGGTTAGGGTTAGGGTTAGAGTTAGGGTTAGAGTGAGTGTTAGATTGAGGATTAGGGTTAGGGTTAGTGTGAGGTTTAGGGTGAGGATGAGGGTTAGTGTTAGAGTTTAGGTGAGGTTTAGGATTAGGTTCAGGGTTAGGGTTAGTGTGAGGGTTAGTGTTAGTGTTCGGTTAGTGTTAGGGTGAGGGTAAGTGTTAGGGTGAGGGTTAGGGTTAGGGTGAGGGTTATGGTTAGAGTGAGGGTGAGGGTTAGGATTAGGGTTAGAGTGAGGTTTAGTGTTAGGGTTAGGGTTAGAATTAGGGTTAGGGTTAGGGAAAGCATGAGGTTTAGGGGTACATTTAGGGTTAGGTTGAGGGTTAGCGTTAGGTTGCCGGTTAGCGTGGGGGTGAAGGTAAAGGAAAAGTTCAGGGTTAGGCTGATTCTGAGGGTTACGCTATGGGTGAGTGTTAGGGTTTGGGTGAGGGTTAGTGTTAGCGTTAGGGTGAGGTTGAGGTTTCGATTGATGATTAGTATTAGGGTTAGTGTGAGATTTAAGGTGAGGATGAGGGTTTGGGTTACGCTGAAGACTAGGGTGAGGGTGAGGGTTAGGGTTAATGTTAGGGTGAGGTTTAGGGTTAGGGTGATGTTTAGGGTTAGTGTGAGAGTTAAGGTTAGGGTTAGGGTTAGTGTTAGGATGAGGGTAAGTGTTAGGGTGAGGTTTAGGATTACGGTGAGTATTAAGTTTAGGGTGAGGGTTAGGGTTAGGATAAGTGTAAGGTTGAGGGCTAGGCTAAGGGTTAGGGTGAGGGTTAGGGTTAGGGATAGGGATAGGTTTAGGATTAGGGTTAGGGTGAGGGTGAATGTGAGAGTTAGGACTAGTGTTTTGGTTAGGCTTAGAGTTAGGATGAGGTTTAGGGTTAGGGTTTGGGTAGGGTAAGGTTGAGTCTGAGGTTTAGGGTTAGGTTTAGGGTTAGTGTTAGTGTTAGGGTTAGTGTTAGGGTTCCAGGGAGGGTTGGGGTTCGGGACAGGGTTAGGTTTAGGCTTAGATTTAGGGTGAAGGTTAGGATGAAGATTAGGTTTACGATTAGGGTTAGGGTTCGGGCTAGGGTAAAGGTGAGGATTAGGGTTAGTGTTAGGGTAAGGTTTAGGGTTAGGGTTAGAATTAGGGTGAGGGTTAGGATGAGCGTTAGGGTTACATTGAGGATGACGGTTAGGGTGAGGATGAAGATTAGGGTTAGTTTTAGGGTTAGGGTGTGGTTGAGTGTTAGCATTAGGGTTAGGGTTATGGTTAGGTTTGGGTTTAGGGTTAGGATTACTGTTATTGTAAGGGTTGGGGTTAGAGTTATGGTGAGGGTGAGGGTGAGGGTGAGTGTTAGGGTTAGGGTGAGGTTTAGGGTTATGGTTAGGATTAGGGTTAGGGTGAGGGTGAGGATTATGGTTAGATTTAGGTTTAGTTGGAGGCTTAGGTCGAGGGTTAGAGTTACGGTAAGTGTTAGGGTTAAGGTTAGGTTGAGGGTTAGGTTGAGGTTTAGGGTTAGGGTTAGGGTTAGGTTTAGAGTTAGGGTAAGAGTGAGGGTGAGGGTGAGGTTTAGGGTTAGGGTTAGGCTTAGGCTTCGGGTTAGGCTGAGGGTGAGGGTGGGGGTGAAGATTAGGGTTAGGGTGATGGTTAGTGTTAGGGTTAGGGTTAGAGTTAGGCTTAGGGTGAGGGTTAGGTTTAGGATTAGGGTTAGGGTGAGGTTGAGTGTTAACATTAGGGTCAGGTTTAGGGATAGGGTTAGGTTTAGAGTTAGGATTAGTGTTATTGTTAGGGTTAGGTTTAGATTTATGGTGAGGGTGAGGGTTAGGGTTAGGGTTAGGATGAGTTTTAAGGTTAAGGTTAGGGTTTGGGTTAGGGTGAGGGTGAGGTTTAGGTTAGATTTAGGTCTATTTGGAGGGTTAGTTCGAGGGTTAGGGTTAGGGTTAGTGTTAGGTTTAAAGTTAAGGTTAGGGTTAGGTTGAGGTTTAGGGTTAGGGTTAAGTTTAGGGTTAGGATTAGTGTTAGGGTGAGGCTGAGTATGAGGTTTAGGGTTAGGGTTAGTCTTAGGCTTAGGGTTAGGCTGAGGGTGAGGGTGGGGGTGAGTATTAGGGTTAGGGTGATGGTTAGGGTTAGGGTTAGGGTGAGGGTTAGTGTTAGGGTTAGGGTTAGATTTAGGGTTAGGTTGAGGGTGAGGTTTACGGGTAGAGGTAGGCTTAGGGTGAGGGTTAGGGTTAGAGTGAGGCTTAGGGTGGGGGTGACGGTAAGGGTAAATGTGAGGGTTAGGCTGAGCGTGAGGGTTACGGTAAGGGTGAGTGTTAGGTTTAGGGTGAGGGTTAGGGATAGTGTTAGGGTGAGAGTGAGGGTTAGATTGAGGATGAGTGTTAGGGTTAGTTTGAAGTTTAGGGTGATTGTGAGGGTTAGGGTTAGGGCGAGTTCTAGGGAGATGGTGAGGTTTAGGGTTAGTGTTAGGGTGAGTGTAAGTGTTAGGGTGAGGGTTAGGGTGAGGGTTATGTTTAGGGTGAGGTTTAGGGTTAGGGTTAGGGTTATTGTTAGCATTAGGGTTAGGATTAAGTATGGTGACGGTGAGGGTGAGGGTTAGGTTTAGGGCTAGGTTGAGGTTTAGAGATAGGGTTAGGATTAGGGTCAGGGTGAGGTTTAGTGTTAGAGTTAGGGTTAGGGTGAGGATGAGGGTGAGGGTTAGGGTTAGGATTAATGTTAGGTTTAGGCTTAAGGTGAGGGTTAGGTTGAGGGTGAGGATTAGGGTTAGGTTTAGGAGCAGGATTAGGGTTAGTGTTATGGTGAGTGTGAGAGTTAGGGTTAGGGTTAGGGATAGTCTTAGGGTTAGGCTGAGGCTGAGGGTGAGGGTTGTGTTAGGGTGAGGTTTAGGGTTAGGGTTAGGGTGAGTGTGAGGGTTAGGGTTAGGGTTAGGCTTAGATTAGGCTGAGATTAAAGGTGTCGGTTAGGGTTAGGATTAGTGTTAGGGTGAGGTTTAGGGTTTGGGTTAGGGTTAGAGTTAGGGTTAGTCTGATGGTGAGGTTTAGGGTTAGTTAGGGTTAGGGTGAGGTTTAGGTTGAGGGTTATGGTAAGGGTTAGTGTTAGGATTACCGTTAGGGTGAGAGTTAGCGGGAATTTTAGGGTTTGGGTTGGGGATAGGATTAGGGTTAGAGTGAGGGTGAGTGTGTGTGTTAGGTTTAGGTTTAGGGTTAGACTTAGGGTTAGGCTGAGGGTGAGGTTGAGGGTGAGGGTTAGCGTTAGGCAGAGGGTTAGGATGAGGGTTAGGTTTCGGATTAGGGTTAGGGTAAAGGCTAGGGTGAATGTGAGGTTGAGGGTTAAAGTTAGGGTTAGGGTTATTGTGATGGTGAGGTTTAGGGTTAGAGTTAGTGTTAGGGTGCGGCTGAGGGTGAGGGTTAGGGTTAGGGTTAGGGTTAGGTTTTGGGTTAGGTTTAGGGTGAGGCTTAGGGTCACGGTGAGGGTTAGGGTTAGGGTTAGGATTATGATTAGTGTTAGGGTTATGGTGAGTGTGAGGGTTAAGGTTAGGTTTAGGGTTAGGATTAGGGTTAGGGTGAGGATGAGTGAGTGTGTTAGGGTTAGGTTTAGGTTTATGCTAAGGGTTATGCTAAACGTGAGGTTGAGGGTGAGGGTTAGGGTTAGGTTGAGCTTTAGGGTAAGGGTTATGGAGAGGGTTAGGATGAGGGTTAGGGTGAGAATGAGTGTGAGGGTTAGGGTTAGTGTTAGGGTGAGGGTTAGGATGAGGGTCAGGATTAGGTTTAAGATCAGGACTAGGGTGAGGGTGAGGTTTAGGGTTAGGGTTAAGGTTAGTGTTAGGGTTAGGATTAGTGTGAGGGTGAGGTTTAGGGTTAGAGTTAGGGTAAGGCTGAGGCTAAGTTTGAGAGTTAGGTTTAGGGTTAGTGTTAGAGTTAGGTTTAGGGTGAGGGTTAGCGTGAGGGTGAGGATTAGGTTTAGGGTTAGAATTAGGATTAGAGTAAGGGTTAGCATGAGTGTGAGGGTTAGGTTTATGCTTAGGGTTAGGCTGAGGATGAGGGGGAGGGTGAGGCTTAGGGTTCGGTTGAGGTTTAGCCTTAGGGTAAGGATGAGGGTTAGGTTCAGTGTTAGTGTGAGGGTTACCATGAGGATTAGGGTTACGATTAGGGTTAGGGTTAGGGCTAGGGTGAGGGTGAGGATTAGGGTTAGTGTTAGGGTAAGGTTTAGGGTTAGGGTTAGGGTTAGGGTGAGGGTTAGGTTTAGGGTTAGCTTTAGATTTATGGTGAGGGTGAGGGTTAGGTTGACAGTTAGGGTTAGGGTTAGGGTGAGGTTTAGTGTTAGGGTTAGGATTAGGGTTAGGGTGAGGGTGAGGATTAGGGTTAAATTTAGGTTTAGTTGGAGGGTTAGGTCGAGGGTTAGGGTTAGGGTTAGTTTTAGGTTTAAGGTTAGGGTCAGGGTTAAGTTGAGGTTGAGTGTTGGGTTAGGTTTAGGGTTAGGATTAGGGTTGGGTTGAGGGTGAGTGTGGGGGTGAGGATTAGGGTTAGGGTGATGGTTAGGGTTAGGGTAACAGTGAGGGATAGTGTTAGGGTTAGGTTTAGAGTTAGGTTTAGGTTTAGGGTGAGGTTTAGGGGTAGAGTTAGGGTTAGGGTGAGGGGTAGTGAAAGAGTGAGTGTTAGCGTTAGAGTGAGGGTTAGGGTGGGGGTGACGGTAAGGGTAAAGATGAGGGATAGGATGAGGGTGAGGGTTTGGGCAAGGGTGAGGTTTAGGGTTAGGGTGAGGGTTAGGTTGAGGGTTAGGGTGAAGGTGAGGGTTAGATAGTGGTTTAGTGTTAGGGTTGGTGTGAAGTTTAGGGTGAGGATTAGGGTTAGGGTTAGGGAGAGGGATAGGGACAGGGTGCTGTTTTGGGTTAGGGTGATGGTTATGGTTACTGTTAGGGTTAGGGTTAGTGTTAGGGTGAGGGTAAGTGTTAGGGTGGGGGTTAGTGTTAGGGTGAGGGTAAGTGTTAGGGTGAGGGTTAAGGTTAGGGTGAGGGTTATGTTTAGAGTGAGGGTTAGGTTAGGGTTAGGATTATTGTTAGCATTAGGGTTAGAGTTACATTTATGGTGAGGGTGAGGGTGAGGGTTAGGGTTAGGGCTAGGATCAGGTTTAGGGATAGGGTTAGGGTTCGGGTTACGGTCAGGGTGAGGTTTAGTTTTAGAGTTAGGGTTAGGGTGAGGCTGAGGGTGAGGGTTAGGGTTAGGATTAATGTTAGGGTTAGGCTTAAGGTGAGGGTTAGTTTGAGGGTGAGGGTTAGAGTTAGAGTTAGGAGTAGTATTATAGTTTTTGTTAGGGTGAGTGTGTGGGTGCGTATTATGGTTAGGGTTAGGCTTAGTGTTAGGCTGAGGTTGAGGGTGAGGGTTAGGGTAGGATGAGATTTAGGGTTAGGGTTAGGATGAGTGAGTGGGTTAGGGTTAGTTTTCGGCTTAGTATTAGGCTGAGGGTGAGGGTGTGGTTTAAGGTTAGGGTGAGGGTTAGGGTTATGGGAAGGGTTAGGATGAGGGTTAGGGTTAGGATTAGGGTTAGGGTGAGGGTGAGTGTGTGTGTTAGGGTTAGGTTTAGGGTTAGGCTTAGGGTTAGGCTGAGGGTGAAGTTGCGGATGAGGGCTAGGGTGAGGGTGAGGTTTAGGTTTAGGGTTAGGTTGAGGGTAGGGTCAGGGCTATGGTGACTGTGAAGGTTAGGGTTAAGTTGAGGGTTAGGGTTCAGATTAGGGTTAGGGTGAGGTTGTGGGTGAGGGTTAGGTTTAGTGTTAGGGTGAGGGTTAGGTTGAGTGTTAAGGTTAGGATTAGGGTTAGGGTGAGGGCTAGGATGAGGTTGAGGTTTAGGGTTAGGGTTAGGGTGGGGTTAAGGGTTAGGGTTAGGGTTAGTGTTAGATTTAGGGTTAGGCTGAGAGTGAGGGTTACGCTTAGCATAAGGATTAGGTTTAGGGTAAGGGTTAGGGTGAGTTTGAGTGTTAGGGTTAGGGTTAGGCTTAGTGTTAGGGTGAGGGTGAGGGTGAGGTTGAGGGTTAGGGTTAGGGTGAGGGTTAGGGTTAGGGTGAGAGTTCGGATTTGGTTATGTTTAGGGTTAGGGTGAGGGTTAGGGTTATGGGGAGGGTTAGTATGAGGGTTAGGGTTAGGATTAGGGTTAGGGTTAGGGTGAGTGTGTGTGTTAGGGTTAGGTTTAGGGTTAGGCTTAGGGTTAGGCTGAGGGTGAAGTTGAGGGTGAGGGTGAGGTTTAGATTTAGGGTTAGGGTGAGGGTTATGGTTAGGGTAAGGGTGAGAGTTAGGGTTCGGTTTAAGTTTAGGGATAGGTTGAGGTTTAGGGTAACGGCTATGGTGAGGGTGAGGGTTAGGGTTAGGTTGAGGGTTAGGGTTCAGATTAGGGTTAGGGTGAGGGTGGGGGTGAGGGTGAGGTTTAGGGTTAGAGTTAGGGTGAGTTTTAGGGTTAGTGTTAGGGTTAGTGTTAGATTTAGGGTTAGGTTGAG
Source organism: Dipodomys merriami (assembly GCF_024711535.1). Taxonomy (NCBI): domain Eukaryota; kingdom Metazoa; phylum Chordata; class Mammalia; order Rodentia; family Heteromyidae; genus Dipodomys; species Dipodomys merriami. The sequence continues at coordinate 6,631,404 of NW_027206335.1, read as the reverse complement.
AGTGAGGGTTAGGCTTAGGGTAAGGATTGGGTTTAGGGTAAGGTTTAGGGTGAGTTTGAGTGTTCGGGTTAGGGTTAGGCTTAGTGTTAGGCTGAGGGTGAGGGTGAGGTTGAGGGTTAGGGTTAGGGTGAGGTTTAGGGTTAGGTTTAGGGTAAGGGTGATAATTCGTGTTCGGTTATGTTTAGGGTTAGGTTAAGGTTTAGGGTTATGGTTACTGTGAGCTTGAGGTTTAGGGTTAGGTTTAGAGTTAGGGTTAGTGTTAGGGTTTGGGTGAGGGTTAAGGTTAGGGTTAGGGTGAGGGTAAGGATGAGGATTAGGGTTAGGATTAGGGTTAGTGTGAGGCCTAGGGTGTGGTGAGGGTTAGGGTTAGTGTTAGATTAAGGTTTAGGGTTAGGGTTAAGGTTAGGGTGAGGGTTAGGTTGAGGGTTAGGGTTACAGTGAGAGTGAAGATTAGGGTTAGGGTGAGGGTTAGGGTTAGGATTTGGGTTAGCATGAGTGTGTGTGTTAGGTTTAGGGTTAGATTTAGGGTTATGTTTAGGGTTAGGGTTAGTGTTATTTTTAGGGTTATGGTTAGAGTTATGGTGAGGGTGAGGGTTAGGATTAGGATTAGGGTGAGGTTTAGGGTTAGGGTTAGGATTAGGGTTACGGTGAGGGTGAGGATTAGGGTTAGATTTAGGGTTAGTTGGAGGGTTAGGTCGAGGGTTTGGGTAAGGGTTAGTTTTAGGGTTAAGGATAGGGTGAGTGTTAGGTTGAGCTTTAGGGTTATGGTTAGCATTCGGGTTAGGATTAGGGTGAGGGTGAGGGTGATTGTGAGGGTTAGGGTTAGGCTTAGGCTTAGGCTTAGGGTTAGGCTGAGGGTGAGGGTGGGGGTTAGAAAACGTTTAGGTTGATGGTTAGGGTTAGGGTTAGGTTGAATTTAGTCTGATAGTTAGCATTAAAATTAGGGTTTGGGTGAGGGCTAGGGTGAGGGTGAGGGTTTGGGTTAGGGTGATGGTTAGGTTTATGGTTAGGGTGAGGATTAGGATGAGGTTTAGGGTTAGTGTGAGGTTTACGGTTAGGATGAAGTTTAGGATTAGGGTGAGGGTGAGGGTTAGAATTAGGGTTAGGGTAAGGGCTAGGATTAGGGTGAGGATTAGGGTTAGTGTTAGGGTGAGGTTTAGGGTTAGGGTTAGGGTTAGGTTGAGGGTTAGGATGAGGGTTAGGGTTAGGGTTAGTTTTAGGTTTAAGGTTAGGGTCAGGTTTAGGTTGAGGTTTGGGGTTAGGGTTAGGTTTAGGGTTAGGATTAAGGTTAGGGTGAGGGTGAGTGTGAGGTTTAGGTTTAGGGTTATGCTTAGGCTTAGGGTTAGGCTGAGGGTGAGGGTTGGTTTGAGGATTAGATTTAGGGTGATGGTTAGGGTTAGGGTTATGGTGAGGGATAGTGTTAGGGTTAGGGTTAGAGTTAAGGTTAGGGTGAGGGTGAGGTTTAGGGGTTTAGAGTTAGGGTTAGGGTGAGGGTTAGCGTTAGAGTGAGGGTTAGTGTTAGGGTTAGGGATAGTTTTAGGGTGAGGGTTAGGTTTCGGGTGAGGTTAAGTGTTAGGGTGAGGGTTAGCGTTAGGGTGTGGATTATGGTTAGGGTGAGGGTTAGGGTTAGGGTTAGGATTATTGTTAGCATTAGGTTTAGGGTTAAGGTTCTGGTGAGGGTGAGGGTGAGGGTTAAGGTTACGGCAAGGATGAGGTTTAGTTATATGGTTAGCGTTAGGGTTAGCGTCAGGGTGAGTTTTAGTGTTAGAGTTAGGTTTAGGATGAGTCTGAGGGTGAGAGTTAGGTTTAGGATTAATGTTAGGGTTAGGCTTAAGGTGAGGGTTAGGTTGAGGGTGAGGGTTAGAGTTAAGGTTAGGAGTAGGATTAGGTTTAGAGTTAGGGTGAGTGTGAGGGTTAGTGTTAGGGTTAGGGATAGGCTTAGGGTTAGGCTGAGGTTGAGGTTGAGGGTTATGTTTAGGGTGAGTTTTAGGGTTAGGGTTAGTGTGAGTGTGAGTGTTAGGGTTAGGGTCAGGCTTAGGATTAGGCTGAGGGTGAGGGTGGGTTAGGGTTAGGGTGAGGTTTAGGGTTATGCGGAGGGTTAGGATGAGTGTTAGGGTTAGGATTAAGGTTAGGTTGAGGGTGAGTGTGTGTGTTAAGGTTAGGTTTAGGGTTAGGCTTAGGGTTAGGCTGTGGGTGAGGTTGATGTTAAGGGTTAGGGTTAGGGTAAGGGTTAGGGGGAGGTTTAGGAAGAGGGTTATGGTTAGGATTAGGGTTGGGTGAGGGCTAGGGTGAGGGTAAGGTTTAGGGTTAGGGTTAGGGTTAGGGTTAGGGTTAGGTTTAGGGTTAGGGTTAGGGTTAGGGTTAGGGTTAGGGTTAGGGTTAGGGTGAAGGTGAAGTTTAGATTTAGAGTTAGGGTTAGGGTGAGGCTGAGATTGAGGGTTAGGGTTAGAATTAGTGTTAGATTTAGGGTTAGGTTGAGGGTAAGGGTTAGGCTTAGGGTTAGGATTAGGTTTAGGGTAAGGGTTAGGGTGAGTGTGAGCCTTAGGGTTAGAGTGAGAGTTAGGGTTTGGTTATGTTTAGGGTTAAGGTGAGGGTTAGGGTCAGGGTTACGGTGAACTTGAGGTTTAGGGTTAGGTTGAGAATTAGGGTTAACATTAGGGTATGGGTGAGGGTTAATTTTAGGGTTAGGGTGAGGGTAAGGATGAGGATTAGGGTTATGATTAGGCTTAGGGTGAGGGCTACGGTGAGGTTGAGGGTTAGGGTTAGTGTTATATTAAGGTTTCGTGTTTGGTTTATGGTTAGGGTGAGGGTTAGGTTCAGTATTCGGGTTACGGTGAGGGTGAGGATTAGGGTTAGGGTGAGGGTTAAGTTTAGTATTAGGGTTAGCATGAGGTTTAGTGATAGGATTAGGGTTAGGGTTAGGGTGAGGGTTAGGTTTAGGGTTAGGATTAGTGTTATTGTTAGGTTTAGGGTTAGAGTTATGGTGAGGGTGAGGGTGAGGGTGAGGGTTAGGGTTAGGGTGAGCTTTAGCGATAGGGTTACAATTAGAGTTAGGGTGAGCTTGAGGTTTAGGGTTAGATTTAGTGTTAGTTGGAGGGTTAGTTCGAGGGTTAGGGTTAAGGTTAATTTTAGGCTTAGGGATAGGGTGAAGGTTAGGTTGAGGTTTAGGGTTGTGGTTAGGGTTAGGGTTAGGATAAGGGTGAGGGTGAAGGTGAGTGTGAGGGTTAGGGTTAGGGTTAGGCTTAGGCTTAGGTTTAGGCTGAGGGTGAGGGTGGGGGTGAGGATTAGGTTTAGGGTGATGGTTAGGGTTAGGGTTAGTGTGAGGGTTATGATGAGGGTTAGAATTAAAATTAGGGTTATGGTGAGGGCTAGGGTGAGGGTGAGGGTTAGGTTTAGGGTGATGGTTAGGTTTACGTTTAGGATGAGGTTAGGATGAGGTTTAGGGTTAGGGTGAGGTTTTGGGTGAGGATGATGTTAAGGGTAAAGGTGAGGTTTAGGCTGAGGGTGAGGGTTAAGTTAAGGGTGAGGGTTAGGGTTAGGTTTAGGGTTAGGGTGAGGTTTAGATTGAGGATTAGGGTTAGGGTTAGTGTGAGGTTTAGGGTGAGGTTGAGGGTTAGGGTTAGTGTGAGGGTGAGGGTTAGAATTAGGGTTAGGGTGAGGTCTAGGGTGAGGGTGAGGGTTAGGATTAGGGTTATGGTTAGGGTGAGGTTTATGATTAGGCTGAGGGTTAGGTTTAGTGTGAGGGTTAGTTTTAGGGTTAGGGTTAGTGTTAGGATGAGGGTTAGTGTTAGGGTGAGGATTAGAGTTAGGGTGAGTGTTATGCTTAGGTTGAGGGTTAGGGTTCTGGTTAGGGTTATTGTTAGGTTTAGGATAAGGGTTACGGTTCAGGTGAGGGTGAGGGTTAGTGTTAGGGTTAAGGTGAAGTTTAGTGTTAGGGTTAGGGTTAGAGTTAAGGTTAGGGTGAGGGTGAGGTATAGGGGTACAGTTAGGTTTAGGATGAGGGTTAGGGTTAGTGTGGGGGTGATGGTAAGGGTAAAGATGAGGGTTAGGCTGAGGATGAGGGTTATGGTAATGGTGAGTTTTAGGGTTAGGGTGAGGTTTAGTGTTATTTTTAGGGTGAGGTTGAGGGTTATATTGAGGATTAGTGTTAGGTTTAGTGTGAGGTTTAGGGTGAGGATGAGGGTGAGGGTTAGGGTTAGGGTTATGGAGAGTTGGAGGGTTAAGGTTAGTGTTAGGGTGAGGTTTAGGTTTAGGGTGATTTTTAGGCTTAGTGTGAGGTTTAGTGAGAGGGTTAGGGTTAGTGTTAGGGTGAGGGTAAGTGTTAGAGTGAGGGTTAGGGTTAGGGTGAGGGTTATGGTTTGGGTGAGGGTTAGGTTAGGGTTAGGTTTATTGTTAGGGTTAGGGAAAGGGTTAAGGTTACGGTGAGGGTGAGGGTTAGGGTTAGGTTTAGGATGAGGGTTAGGATTAGGGTTAGTGTTAAATTAGGGTTAGGCTGAGGGTTAGGGTTAGGTTTAGGCTTAGGCTTAGGCTTAATTTTAGGCTGAGCATGAACTTGAGTGTTAGGGTGAGGGTTAGGGTTAGGGATAGGTTTAGGGTGACTGTTAGGATGAGGTTTAGGATTAGGATAAGTGTAAGGGTGAGAGCTAGGCTGAGGGTTAGTGTGAGGGTTAGGGTAAGGGATAGGGCTTGGTTTAGGGTTAGGGTTAGGGGGAGGGTGAGTGTGAGAATTAGGATTAGGGTTAGGGTTAGGCTTAGAGTTAGGATGAGGTTTAAGGTTAAGGTTTGGGATAGGGTGAGGGTGAGGCTGAGTATTAGGTTTCGGTTTAAGGTTAGGTTTAGGGTTAGTGTTAGGGTTAGGGTTATGATTAGGGTTAGGGTTACGGTGAGGGTTAGGGTTAGGGTTAGGTTTAGCCTTAGAGTTAGGGTGAGGGTTATGGTTAGGGTTTGGGTTAGGGTCAGGGTGAGGCTGAGGATTAGGGTTAGTTTTAGGGTTAGGTTTGGCTTTAGGGTTAGTGTTAGTTTTAGGGTTATGGTTAGGGTTACGCTGAGGGTTAGGGTTAGGGTTAGGGTTAGGCTGAGGGTGAGGTGGGGGTGAGGATTAGTGTTATGTTTAGGGTTAGGCTTAGGTTTAGGGTTATGTTTAGGGTGAAGGTTAGGATTAGGGTTATGGTTATTGTTAGGGTTAGGTTTAGGGTTAAAGTTGCCCTGAGGGTGAGGGTGAGGGTTAGGGGTAGGGTTAGGTTGGGGTTTAGGGTTTAGGTTAGGGTTAGAGTTAAGTTTAGGGTGAGGGTGAGGTTTAGCGTCAGAGTTAGGTTTAGGGTGAGGGTTAGGTTGAGTGTTACGTTTAGAGTTAGGGTTAGGGTTAGCGTTAGGGTGAGATTTACGGGGAGGTTTGGGTTAGGGAAAGGGTTAGGATTAGGGTTAGGTTGAGGGTGCTTGTGTTTGTTAGGGTTAGGTTTAGGGTTAGGATTAGGGTTAGGCTGAGGGTGAGGTTGATGGTGAGGGTTAGGGTTACTGTGAGGGTTAGGGTAAGGGTTGGGGGAGGGTTAGGATGAGTGTTAGGATTAGGTTTAGGGTTAGGGTGAGATCCAGGGTGTGAGTGAGGTTTAGGTTTAGGGTTAGGATGAGGGTTAGGTTTAGGGTTAGGGTGAGAGTTAGGGTTCGTTTTAAGTTTAGGTTTAGGTTGAGGGTTAGGGTAAGGGTTACGGTGAGGTTGAGGGTTAGGGTTAGGTTGAGGGTTAGGTTTCAGATGAGGGTTAGGGTGAGGGTGAGGGTGAAGGTTAGGTTTAGTGTTTGGGTGAAGGTTAGGATGAGAGTTAGGGTTAGGATTAGGGTTAGGGTGAGGGTTAGGGTTAGGGTGAGGTTTAGGGTTAGGTTTAGGTTTAGGGTGAAGCTGAGGTTGAGGGTTAAGGTTAGGGTTAGGATTAGGTTTTGGTTAAGGGTTAGGGTGAGTGTGAGCGTTATGGTTAGGGTTAGGGTTAGGCTTAGAGTTAGGCTAAGGGTTAGGTTTAGGGTGAGGGTTAGGGTTAGGGTGAGTTAGGGTTAGGGTTAGGGTGAGAGTTAGGGTTCGGTTAAGTTTAGGGTTAGGGTCAGTGTTAGGGTTAGCGTTACGGTAGGCATGAGGGTTAGGGTTAGGTTGAGGGTTATGGTTAGGGTTAGGGTGAGGGTGAGGGTTATGTTTAGGGTTAGGATGAGAGTAAGGATGAGGATTAGGTTTAGCATTAGCGTTAGGGTGAGGGCTAGGGTGATGTTGATGGTTAGGGTTAGTGTTAGATTAAAGTTTAGGGTTAGGGTTAGGGTGAGGGTTAGCTTGAGGGTTAGGGTTAGGGTGAGGGTCAGGGTTAGGCTTAGGATGAGGGTTAGGTTTAGGATTAGTGTTAGGGTGAGGGGGAGTTTTAGGATTAGGGTTAGGTTTAGGGTTAGGGTTAGGTTTAGGGTTAGGATTAGTGTTATTGTTATGGTTAGGATTAGAGTTATGGTGAGGGAGAGGGTGAGTGTTAGGGTTAGGTTTAGGGTGAGGTTTAGGATTCGGGTTAGGATTAGGGTGAGTGTGAGGTTTAGGGTTAGGTTTAGGGTTAGTTGGAGGGTTGGGTCGAGGGTGAGGGTTATGTTTAGTTTTAGGATTAAGGTTAGGGTGAGGGTTAGGTTGAGGTTTAGGGTTAGGGTTAGGGTTAGGGTTAGGATTACGGTGAGGGTGAGGATGAGTGTGAGGGTTAGGGTTAGGCTTAGGCTTAGGCTTAGGGTTAGGCTGAGGGTGAGGGTGGGGGTGATGATTAGGTTTAGGGTGATGGTTAGGGTTAGGGTTAGTCTGAGGGTTAGGATGAGGGTTAGTATTAGGATTAGGGTTAGGGTGAGGGCTAGGGGGCAGGGGAGGGTTAGGTTTAGGGTGATAGTTAGGTTTACGTTTAGAGTGAGGGTTAGTATGAGTTTTAGGGTCAGGATGATGTTAAGGGTAAAGGTGAGGTTTAGGCTAAGGGTGAGAGTTAAGTTAAGGGTGAGGATTAGGGTTTGGTTTAGGGTTAGGGTGAGGTTTAGATTGAGGATTAGGGTTAGGGTTAGTGTGAGGTTTAGGTTGAGGATGAGGGTTAGGGTTAGTATGAGGGTGAGGGTTAGAATTAGGGTTAGGTTGAGGTCTAGGGTGAGGGTGAGGGTTAGGATTAGGGTTAGTGTTAGGGTGAGGTTTACGATTAAGGTGAGGGTAAGGGTTAGTGTGAGGCTTAGTGTTAGGGTTAGGGTTAGTGTTAGGATAAGGTTTATTGTTAGGGTGAGGGTTAGATTTAGGGCGAGGGTTCTGGTTAGGTTGAGGTTTAGGGTTCTGGTTAGGGTTATTGTTAGGTTTAGGGTTAGGGTTCCGGTTCAGGTTAGGGTGAGTGTTAGAGTTAGTGTTAGGGTGAGGTTTATTGTTAGGGTTAGGGTTAGAGTTAGGGTTAGGGTGAGGGTGAGGTATAGGGGTACAGTTAGGTTTAGGATGAGGGTTAGATTTAGTGTGCGGGTTAGCGTAGGTGTGACGGTAAGGGTAAAGATGAGGGTTAGGCTGAGGGTGAGGGTTACTGTAAGGGTGAGGGTTAGGGTTAGGGTGAGGGTTAGTGTTAGCTTTAGGGTGAGGGTGAGGGTTATATTGAGGATTAGTGTTAGGTTTAGTGTGAGGTTTAGGGTGAGGATGAGGGTTAGGTTTAGGGTGAGGGCTATGGTGAGTTTGAGAGTTAAGGTTAGTGTTAGTGTGAGGTTTAGTGTTAGGGCGATTTTTAGGGTTAGTGTGAGGGTTAGGGTTAGTGTTAGGGTGAGGGTAAGTGTTAGGGTGAGGGTTAGGGTTAGGGTAAGGTTTATGGTTAGGGTGAGGGTTAGGTTAGGGTTAGGTTTATTGTGAGGGTTAGGGATAGGGTTAAGGTTACGGTCAGGGTGAGGGTTAGGGTTAGGGTTAGGATGAGTTTTAGGTTTAGGGTTAGTGTTAGAGTTATGGTTAGGCTGAAGGTTAGGGTTAGGTTTAGGCTTAGGCTTAGGCTTAGGCTGAGCATTAGCTTGAGTGTTAGGCTGAGGATTAGGGTGAGCGTTAGGGTAAGGGATAGGGTTTTGTTTAGGATTAGGGTTAGGTTGAGGGTGCGTGTGAGGGTTAGGATTAGGGTTAGGGTTAGGCTTAGAGTTAGGATGAGGGTTAGGGTTAGGGTTTGGGTTAGGGTGAGGGTGAGGATGAGTATTAGGGTTAGGTTTAGGGTTACGTTTAGTATTAGTATTAGGATTAGGGTTATGGTTAGGGTTAGGATTATGTTGAGGTTTAGGTTTAGGGTTAGGGTTAGGCTTAGAGTTAGGATGAGGGTTGTGGTTAGGGTTTGGGTTAGGGTCAGGGCGAGACTGAGGATTAGGGTTAGTTTTAGGGTTAGGTTTAGCGTTAAGGTTAGTGTTAGGTTTAGGGTTAGTGTTAGGGTTACAGTGAGGGTTAGGGTTAGGGGTAGGGTTAGGCTGAGGGTGAGGTGGGGTGAGGATGAGTGTTATGGTTAGGGTTATTCTTAGGGTTAGGGTTATGTTTAGGTTGAGGGTTAGGATTAGGGTTAGGGTTATTGTTAGGGTTAGGGTTAGGGTTAAATTTACAGTGAGGGTGAGGGTGAGGGTGAGGTTTAGGGTTAGGGTTGGGTTGAGGTTTAGGGTTTAGGTCAGGGTTAGTGTTAGGTTTAGGGTGAGGGTGAGGTTTAGGGTTAGAGTTAGGTTTAGGGTGAGGGTGAGGTTGAAGGTTAGGGTTAGAGTTATGGTTAGGGTTAGAGTTACGGGGACGGTTTGGGTTAGGATTAGGGTTAGTTTGAGGGTGCTTGTGTTTGTTAGGGTTAGGTTTAGGGTTAGGCTTAGGGTTAGGCTGAGGTTGAGGTTGCGGGTGAGGGTTAGGGTTACTGTGAAGGTTAGGGTAAGGGTTAGGGGGAGGGTTAAGAAGAGGGTTAGGGTAAGGATTAGGGTTAGGGTGAGATCTAGGGTGTGGTTGAGGTTTAGGTTTAGGGTTAGGATAAGGGTTAGGTTAAGGGTTAGGGTGAGAGTTAGGGTTTAAGTTTAGGTTTAGGTTGAGGGTTAGTGTAAGGGTTACGGTGAGGGTGAGGGTTAGGGTTAGGTTGAGGGTTAGGGTTCGGATGAGGGTTAGGGTGAGGGTGATGGTGAGGGTTAGGGTTAGTGTTTGTGTGAAAGTTAGGATTAGGGTTAGGGTGAGGGCTAGGGTGAGGGTGAGGGCTAGGGTGAGGGTGAGGTTCAGGCTTATGTTTAGGGTTAGGGTGAAGCTGAGGTTGAGGGTTAAGATTAGGGTTAGGATTAGGTTTAGGGTAAGGGTTAGGGTGATTGTCAGCGTTAGGGTTAGTGTTAGGGTTAGGCTTAGGGTTAGGCTAAGGGTGAGGGTTAGGGTTAGGGTGAGTTAGGGTTAGGGTTAGGGTGAGTGTTAGGGTTCGGTTAAGTTTAGGGTTAGGGTCAGTGTTAGGGTTAGGGTTACGGTGAGCGTGATGGTTAGGGTTAGCTTGAGGGTTAGGGTTAGGTTGAGGTTTAGGGTTAGGGTTAGGGTTAGGGTGAGGGCTAGGGTGATGGTGATGGTTAGGGTTAGGGTTAGATTAAAGTTTAGGTTTAGCTTTAGGGTTAGGGTGAGGGTTAGCTTGACTGTTAGGGTTACGGTGAAGGTGAGTGTTTGGGTTAGGTTTAGGGTTAGGTTTAGGATTAGAGTTAGGGTGAGGGGGTTTGTTAGGATTAGGGTTAGGTTTAGGGTTAGGGTTAGGTTTAGGTTTAGGGTTAGGTTTAGGGTGAGGATTAGTGTTATTGTTAGGATTAGAGTTATGGTGAGGGTGAGGGTGAGTGTTAGGGTCAGGGTTAGGGTGAGGTTTAGGATTAGGGTTAGGATTAGGGTGAGTGTAAGGTTTAGGGTTAGATTTAGGGTTAGTTGGAGGGTTAGGTCCAGGGTTAGGGTTAGGGTTATTTTTAGCAGGGTTAGGTCGAAGGTTACAGTTAGGGTTATTTTTAGCATTAAGGTTAGGTTGAGTTTTAGGTTGAGCTTTAGGGTTATAATTAGGATTAGGGTTATGATTAGGGTGAGGTTGAGGGTGAGTGTGAGGGTTTGGGTTAGGGTCAGGCTTAGGCTTAGTGTTAGGCTGAGGGTGAGGGTGCGGTTGAGGATTAGGTTTAGGGTCATGGTTAGGGTTAGGGTTAGGGTGAGGCTTAGGATGAGGGTCAGGGTGAAGTCTAGCGTAAGTGTTATGTTTAGGGTGAGGTTTAGGATTAGGGTGAGGGTTAGGGTTAGTGTGAGGGTTAGTGTTAGTGTTAGGGTTAGTGTTAGGGTGAGGGTAAGTGTTAGGGTGAGGGTCACGGGTAGGGTGAGGTTTATGGTTAGGGTGAGAGTTAAGGTTAGGGTTAGGGTTATTGTTAGGTTTAGGATTAGGGTTATAGTTATGGTGATGGTGAGGGTTAGGGTTAGGGTTAGCGTGAGGTTTAGTGTTAAGGTTAGGGTTAGATTTAGGGTTAGGGTGATGATGAGGTTTAGGGTTAGATTTAGGTTTAGTGTTAGTGTTAGGGTCAGGGTGAGGGTTAGTGTTAGGTTTAGGCTTAGGCTTAGGCCGAGAATGAGGGTGAGGGTTAGGGATCAGGTTAGGGTTTGGGTTAGGTTTAGGGTTAGTGGTAGGTTGTGGGATGAGGATTAGGGTTAGGATTAGGGCAACGGTAAAGGCTAGGCTGAGGGTTAAGTTCAGGGTTAGGGTTAGGGTGAGGGTGAGTGTGAGAGTTAGGTTTAGGGTTTGGGTTAGGCTTAGAATTAGTGTGAGGGTTAGGGTTAGCTTTTGGGTTAGGGTGAGGGTGAGGCTGAGGGTTAGGTTTAGGGTTAGGTTTAGGATTAGGTTTAGGGTTAGGGTTAGTGTTAGGGTTAGGGTTAGGGTTAGGGCTAGGCTTAGTGTTAAGCTGAGGATGAGGGTGTGGATGAGGATTAGTGTTATGATTAGGGTTAGGTTTAGGGTTAGGGTTATTGTTAGTGTTATGGTTAGGGTTAAGTTTGCAGTGAGGGTGAGGCTGAGTGTGAGTGTTATGTTTATGGTTATGGTTAGGGTTAGGGTTAGTGTTAGGGTTAGTATTATTGTTAGGGTTAGAGTTAGATTTACTGTGAGGGTGAGGATGCGAGTGAGGGTTAGTTTTAGGGTTAGGGTGGGGTTTATGGTTAGGGTTAGGGTTCGGGTGAGGATGAAGTTTATAGTTAGTGTTAGGCTGAGCGTTAGGGTTAGGTTTAGGGTGAGAGTTAGGGTTCGGGTTAAGTTTAGGGTTAGTTTGAGGGTTAGGGTAAGGTTTACGGTGAGGTTGATGGTTAGGATTAGGTTGAGGGTTAGGGTTAGAATTAGGGTTAGGGTGAGGGTGAGTGTGAAGATTAGGATTAGTGTTAGGGTGAGGGTTAGGATGAGGGTTAGGTTTAGGATTAGGGTTAGGGTGAGGGCTAGGGTGAGGGTGAGGTTTAGGGTAAGGTTTAGGCTTAGGCTTAGGTTTAGTCTGAGCATGAGTTTGACATGGAGGTTTAGGGTTAGGGTGATGGTTAGGTTTACGGTTAGGGTGAGGGTTAGGATGACATTTAGGGTTGGGGGAGTTTTAGGGTGAGGATGATGGTAAGGGTAAAGGTGATTTTTAGGCTGAGGGTGAGTTTTAACATAAGGGTGTGTGTTAGGGTCACGTTTAAGGTTAGTGTAAGAGTTAGTGTTAGGGTGAGTGTTAGGGTGAGGGTTAGGTTAAAGGTTAGGGTAAGGGTTAAGATTAGGTTTATGATGAGGGTTAAATTTAGGTTTAGGGTTAGGATTAGTGTAAGGTTTAGGGTGAGGATGAGGATTAGGGTTAGGGTTAGGGTGAGGGTGCGGTTTTGGGGTGGCATTAGGGTTAGGGTGATGGTTAGGGTGAGTGTTAGGGTTAGGGTAAGGGTTAGCGTGGGGGTGATGGTATGGGTAAACGTGAGGGTTAGTCTGAGGGTGAAGGTTACATTGGGGTGAGGGTGAGGGTTAGGGTGAGGGTTAGGGTTAGGGGAAGGATGTGTGTGAGGGTTAGATTGAGGATTAGATTTAGGGTTAGTGTGAGGTTTAAGGTGAAGATGAGGGTTAGGATTAGGGTGAGGGCTAGGGTGAGGGTGAGGTTTAGGTTTAGGTTTAGGGTGAGGTTTAGGGTTATGGTGATGATTAGGGTTAGTGTGAGGGTTAGTGTTAGGGTTAGGGTTACGGTGAGGGTGAGGGTAAGTGTTAGGGTGAGGTTTAGGTTTAGGGTGAGGGTTATTTTTAGGTTGAGTGTTAGGGTTCGGGTTAGGTTATTGTTAGGGTTAGGGTTAGGGTTACGGTTACGGTGAGGGTGAGGGTGAGGGTTAGGGTTAAGGTTAGTATGAGGTTTAGGTTTAGGGTAAGTGTTAGAGTTAGGGTTAGGGTGAGAGTGAGGTTTACGGTTAGAGTTAGGGTTAGTGTTAGGGTTAGTGTTAGGGTGAGGGTTTGTGTTAGAGTTACGCTTAGGCTTAGGCTTAGGCCAAGCATGAGGGTGAGGGTGAGAGTTAGGGTTATGGTGAGGTTTAGGATGAGGTTTAGGGTTAGGATTAGTGTTAGGGTGAGGACTAGGTTGAGGGTTAGGGTAATGGTTAGCTTTAGGGATAGGTTTAGGTTTAGGATTAGGGTTAGGTTGAGGGTGATTTAGGGTTAGGCTAAGGGTTAGGGTGAGGGTTAGGGTTAGGGTTTTCGTTAAAGTGAGGGTGAGGCTGAGGATTAGGGTTAGGTTTAGGGTTGGGTTTAGGGTTAGGGTTAGGCTTAGGGTTAGGCTGAGGATGAAGATGGGGTTGAGGATCAGGTTTAGGGTTATTGTTAGTGTTATGTTAGGTTTAAGTTTGCCCTGACATCAAGGCTGAAGGTGAGGGTTATGGTTAGGGTTAGTGTTATTTTTAGGGTTAGGTTTACAGTTACGGTGAGATTGAGGGTGAGGGTGAGGGTTAGGGTTAGGGTGAGGTTTAGCGTGAGGTTTAGGGTTAGGGTTAGGGTGAGGGTGAGGTGTAGGGTTAGAGTTAGTGTTAGGTTGAGGGTTAGGGGGAGGTTCAGGGTTATTGTTAGTGTTAGGTTTAGGGGAAGGGGGAGGGTTAGGTTGAGGTTTAGGGATAGGTAAAGTTTAGTATTAGATTTAGTGTGAGGGTGAGTGTGATGGTTAGGGTGAGGGCTAGGATTAGGCTTAGGGTTAGGCTGAGGGTGAGGGAGGGGTGAGGATTAGGGTTAGGGTGATGGTTTGGATTAGAGTTAGTGTTATAGTTAGGGTTACGGTTAGAGTTATGGTGAGGTTGAGGGTGTGGGTGAGGGTTAGGGTTAGGGTTAGGATGAGGTTTAGGGTTAGGGTTAGTGTGAGGGTGAGGTTTTGGGTTAGATATAGGGTTTGGGGGAAGGTTAGGGGGAGGTTTGGGATAGGATTAGTGTTAGAGTTAGGGTGAGGGTGAGGGTTAGGTTGAGGTTTATGGTTAGGGTAATGGTTAGGGTTAGTGTTAGGGTTAGGGTTAGTTTTCGGGTGAGGGTAAGTTTTAGGGTGAGGTTTTGGGTTGGGGTGAGAGTTATGGCTAGGGTGAGTGTTAGGATTAGAATTAGGGTTATTGTTAGGGTTAGGTTTGGGTTTTGGTTACGGTGAGGGTGAGGTTTAGGGTTGGAGTTAGGGTGAGGTTTAGGGTTGGGGTTAGGGTTAGAGTGAGGGTTAGGATGAAGGTGAGGTTTACCGTTAGAGTTAGGGTGAGGGTGATGGTTAGGGTTTGGATTAGGGATAAGGAGAGGGTGAGTGTGTGTGTTAGAGTTAGGGTTAGGTTTAGGCTAAGGGTAAGGCTAAGTGTGAGGTTGAGTGTGAGGGTTAGGGTTAGGATTAGTGTTAGTGTGAGAGTGAGGGCGAGGGTTTGGTTTAGTGTTAGGGTGAGGGTTAGGATGAGTGTTAGGATTAGGGTTAGGCTTATGGTGAGCATTAGGTTTAGGGTTAGGTTGAGGGTTTGGGTTAGGAGAAGGATGAGGGTTAGTTTTAGGGTTAGGGTGAGGGTTAGGATGAGGATTAAGGTTACGATTAGTGTTAGGGTGAGGCTGAGAACTAGGTTTAATGTTAGGGTAAGTTTTAGGGTTATAGTTAGGGTTAGGGTGAGGGTTAGGATGAGGGTTAGGGTTACGGTGAGGGTGAGGGTTAGGGTTAGGGTGAGGTTTAGTGTTAGGTTTAGGGTAAGGGTTAGGATGAGGATGAGGTTTAGGGTTAGTGTTAGGGTTAGTGTGAAGCTGACGATGAGTGTTAGGGCGACAGTTAGTGTTAGGTTTAGGGTTAGGGTAAGGTTCAGGGTTATGGTGAGTGTAAGGATGAGGGTTAGGGTTAGGGTGAGGGTTAGGGTTAGGGTGAGGGCTAGGGTGCGGGTGAGGTTTAGGGCTAGGGTGAGGGTGAGGTTTAGGGTTAGGGTTAGGGTGAGGTTTAAGGTTAGGTTTTGGGTTAGGGTTAGGGTGAGGGTGAGGTTTAGGGTTAGAGTTAGGTTAAGCTGAGGCTGAGGGTGAGGGTTAGGGTTAGGTTTAGGATTAGGGTAAGGGTTAGGGTGAGTGTGAAGGTTAGGGTTAGGGTTAGGCTTAGGCTTACGGTTAAACTGAGGGTGAGGGTGAGGGTGAGGTTTAGGGTTAGGATTAGGGTTAGGGTGAGGGTGAGTGTGTGTGTTATACTTAGGTTTAGGGTTAGGCTTAGGGTTAGGCTGAGGGTGAGGTTGAGGGTGAGGGTTAGGTTTAGGGTGAGGGTTTGTGCAAGACTTAGGGGGAGGGTTAGGATGAGGGTTAGTGTTAGGATTAGGGTTAGGGTGAGGGCTAGGGTGAGGGTGAGGTTTAGGTTTAGGTTCAGGGTGAGGTTTAGTGTTAGTGTTAGTGTTAGGGTGAGGCTGAGGGCGAGGGTTAGGGTTAGGATTAATGTTAGGCTTATCCTTAAGCTGAGGTTTAGGTTGAGGGTGAGGGTTAGGATTAGGGTTAGGAGTAGGTTTAGGGTTAGGGTGAGGGTGAGGGTTAAGGTTAGGTTTAGGTATATGCTTAGGATTAGGCTGAGGTTGAGTTTGAGGGTTAGGGTAAGGGTGAGGTTTAGTGGTAGGGTTAGGGTGAGTGTGAGGTTTAGTGTTAGGGTTAGGGTTAGGATTAGGATTATGCTGAGGGTGAAGGTGTGGGTTAGTGTGTGGGTTATGGTTAGCGTTATTGGGAGGGTTAGGATCAGGGTTAGGGTTAGTGTGAGATTTAGGATGAGGGTGAGTGTGTGTGTAGGGTTAAGTTTAGGGTTAGGCTTAAGGTTAGGCTGAGGGTGAAGTTAGGGTTAGGGTTAGGGTTAGGCTTAGGCTTTGGTTTAGGCTGAGGGTGAGGGTGAGGCTCTGGGTTAGTGTTAGGGTGAGGGTAAGGGTAAGGGTTGGGGGAGGTTTAGGAAAAGGGATAGGGTTAGGATTAGGGTTGGGTATGACTAGGGTGAGAATGAGGTTTAGGGTTAGTGTTAGCTTGAGGGTTAGGATTATGTTAAGGGTGAGAGTTAGTGTTCGGGTTAAGTTTAGGGTTAGGTTGAGGGTTAAGGTAAGGGTGAAGGTTAGGGTTAGGTTGGGGGTGAGGGTTCGGATTAGTGTTAGGGTGAGCTTGAGGGTTACGGTTAGTGTTAGGGTGAGGGTTAGGATGAGGGTTAGGGTTAGGATTAGTGTTAGGGTGAGGGCTAGTGTGAGGGTGAGTTTTAGGGTTAGGGTTAGGGTTAGGGTGAGGTTTAGGGTTAGAGATAGGGTTAGTGTTAGGGTGAGGGTGACGTTTATGTTTAGAGTTAGGGGTAGGATGAGGCTGAGGTTGAGGGTTAGGGTTAGGGTTAGTGTAAGATTTAGGGTTAGGGTGAGGGTTAGGATTGAGGGTGAGGGTTAGGTTTAGGGTTAGTATTAGGTTTAGGGTAAGGGTTAGGGTGAGTGTGAGCATTAGGGTGAGTGTGAGCATTAGGGTTTGGCTTAGGGTTAGGCTGAGGTTGAGGGTGAGGGTTAGGGTTAGTGTTAGATTAAGGTTTAGCGTTAGGGTTAGGGTTAGGGTGAAATTTAGGGTTCGGTTATAATTAGCATTAGGGTGAGGGTTATGGTTAGGGTTAAGGTGAGCATGAGGTTTAGGATTATGTTGAGGATTAGGCTTAGGTTTAGGGCTAGGGTGAGGGTTAAGGTTAGGGTGAGGGTGAAGGTAAGGATGAGGATTAGGGTTAGGATTAGGGTTAGGGTGAAACCTAGGGTGAGGGTGAGGGTTAGGGTTAGTGTTAGATTAAGGTTTAGGGTTAGGGTGAGGGTGATGGTAAGTTTGAGGGTTAGGGTTACGGTCAGGGTGATGATTACTTTTAGGGTGAGGGTTAGGTTTAGGATTAGGGTTAGCCTGAGGATGAGTGTTAGGATTAGGGTTAGGGTTAGGGTTAGGGTTAGGTTTCAGGTTAGGAAAAGTGTTATTGTTAGGGTTAGGGTTAGATTTATGGGGAGGGTGAGGGTGAGAATGAGGGTTAGGGTTAGGGTGAGGTTTAGGTTTAGGTTTAGGATTAGGGTTAGGGTTAGGGTGATGGTTAGAGTTAGGGTGATTGTTAGTGTTAGGGTGAGAGTGAGAGTTAGGGTTCGGTTATGTTTAGGGTTAGGGTGAGTGTTAGGGTTAGGGTTATGTTGAGCATGAGGTTTAGGGTTAAGTTGAGGATTAGGCTTAGGGTTAGGGCTAGGGTGAGGGTTAATTTTAGGGTTAGGGTGAGGGTAAGGATGAGGATTAGGTTTAGGATTAGGGTTAGAGTGAGGGATAGGGTGAGCTTGAGGGTTAGGGTTAGTGTTAGATTAAAGTTTAGGGTTAGGGTTACGGTTAGGGTGAGGGTTAGGTTGAGGGTTAGGGTTATGGTGAGGGTGATGATTAGGGTTAGGGTGAGGATTTGGTTTAGGATTAGGGTTAGCTTGAGGGTGAGTGTTAGGATTACTCTTAGGGTTAGGGTTAGGTTTCGGTTTAAGATTAGTGTTATTGTTAGGGTTAGGGTTAGAGTTATGGTGAGGGTGAGGGTGAGGATTAGGGTTAGGGTGAGGTTTAAGGTTAGGGTTAGGATTAGGGTTGCGGTGAGGGTTAGGGTTAGGATTACGGTTAGCAAGAGGGTGAGTGTTAGGATTACAGTTAGGGTTAGGATTAGGGTTAGGATTAGTGTTCTTGTTAGGGTTAGGGTTAGAGTTATGGTGAGGGGAAGGCGAGGGTGAGGGTTAGGGTTTGGGTTAGGGTGAGGTTTAGGGTTAGGGTTAGGATTAGAGTTAGTGTGAGGGTGAGAATGAGGGTTAGGGTTATGGTGAGAGTTAGTGTTAAGGTTAGGCGCAGGGTTAGTATGAGGGTTACGGTTAGGATTAGTGTTAGGGTGAGGACTAGGGTGAGGGTGAGGTTTAGGGTTAGGGTTAGGGTGAGGTTTAGGGTTAGGGTTAGGGTGAGTGTGAGGGTTAGGGTTAGGGTTAGGTTTAGGCTTAGGGTTACACTGAGGGTGAGGGTGAGGATGAGGTTTAGGCTTCGGATTAGGGTTAGGGTGAGGGTGAATTTGTGTGCTACAGTTAGGTTTAGGATTAGGCTTAGGGTTAGGCTGAGGGTGAGGTTGAGGGTAAGGGTTAGTGTTAGGGTGAGGTAAAGGTAAGGGTTAGGGGGAGGGTTAGGATGAGGTTTAGTGTTAGGATTAGGGTTAGGGTGAGGGCTAGGGTGAGGGTAAGTTTTAGGTTTACAGTCAGGGTGAGGTTTAGTGTTAGAGTTAGTGTTTGGGTGATGCTGAGGGTGAGGGTTAGGGTTAGTATTAATGATAGGCTTAGGCTCAAGGTGAGGTTTAGGTTGAGGGTTAGGATTTGGGTTAGTAGTAGGATTAAGGTTAAGGTGAGGGTGAGGATTAGGGTTAGGGTTAGGGTAAGGCTTAGGGTAAGGCTGAGGTTGAGGGTGAGGGTTAGTGTTAGGGTGAGGTTTAGGGTTAGGTTTAGGGTGAGTGTGAGGGTTAGGGTTAGGCTTAGGCTTAGGATTATGCTGAGGGTGAGTGTGTGGTTTATTGTTAGTGTTAGGGTTAGGGTTATGGGGTGGGTTAGGATGAGGGTTAGGGTTAGTGTGAGGTTTAGGGTGAGGGTGAGTGTGTTGTTAGGTTTGGTTTAGGGTTAGGCTTAGGGTTAGGCTGAGAGTGAGTTTGAGGCTGAGGGTTAGTGTTAGGGTCAGGGTTAGGATAAGGGTTAGGGGGAGGTTTAGGAAAAGGGATAGGGTTAGGATTAGGGTTGGGTGAGGCTAGAGTGAGAATGAGGTTTAGGGTTAGGGTTAGCTTGAGGGTTAGGATTATGGTAAGGGTGAGAGTTAGTGTTCGGGTTAAGTTTACGGTTAGGTTGAGGGTGAAGGTAAGGGTTACGGTGAGGGTTCGGATTAAGGTTAGGGTGAGCATGAGGGTTATGGTTAGTGTTAGGGTGTGGGTTAGGATGAGGGTTCGGGTTAGGATTAGTGTTAGGTTGAGGGCTAGGCTGAGGATGAGGTTTAGGGTTAGCGTGAGGTTTAGGGTGAGGTTTAGGTTTAGGGGTAGGGTTAGTGTTCGGGTGAGGGTGACATTTACGGTTAGAGTTAGGGGTAGGATGAGGCTGAGGTTGAGGGTTAGGGTTAGGGTTAGTGTTAGTTTTAGGGTTAGGGTGAGGGTTAGGTTGAGGGTGAGGGTTAGTGTTAGGGTTAGGATTAGGTTTAGGGTAAGGTTTAGGGTGAGTGTGAGCATTAGGTCTAGGGTTAGGGTTTGGCTTAGGGTTAGGCTGAGGGTGAGGGTGAGGATCAGGGTTAGGGTTAGTGTTAGATTAAGGTTTAGGGTTAGGGTTAGGGTTAGGGTGAGAGATAGGGTTCGATTATGTTTAGGGCTAGGGTGAGGGTTAAGTTTAGGGTTAGTGTGAGTGTAAGGTTGAGGATTAGGGTTAGGGTGAGGGCTAGCGTGAGGTTGAGGGTTAGGGTTACTTTTAGATTAAGGTTTAGGTTTAGGGTTTGGGTTAGGGTGAGGGTTAGGGTTAGGTTTCGGGTTAGGATTAGTGTTATTGTTAGGGTTAGGGTTAGAGTTATGGTGAGGGTGAGGGTGAGGGTGAAGGTGAGGGTTAGGGTTAGGGTGAGGTTTAGGGTTAGTGTTAGGATTAGTGTTAGTGTGAGGGTGAGGTTTAGGGTTAGATTCAGGGTTAGTTGGAGGGTTAGGTCTAGGGTTAGGCTTAGGCTTAGTTTTAGGGTTAAGGATACGGTGAGGGTTAGGTTGAGGTTTAGGTTTTTGGTTAGGGTTAGGATTAAGATGAGCGTGAGGGTGAGTGTGAGGGTTAAGTTTAGGGATAGGCTTAGCCTTATGGTTAGGCTGAGGGTGAGGGTATGGGTGAAGATTAGGTTTAGGGTGATGGTTAGCATTAGGTCTAGGGTGAGGGTTAAGATGAGGGTTAGGATTAGGATTAGGTTTAGGGTGAGGGCTAGGGTGAGGGTGAGGGTTAGCGTAAGGTTTTGGCTTAGGCTTAGGTTTAGGCTGAGCATGAGCTTGAGGGTGAGGGTTAGGGTTAGGGTGATGTTTCGGTTTACAATTAGGGTGAGTGTTAGGATGAGGTTTAGGGTTAGGGTGAGGATGATGGTAAGGGTAAAGGTGAGGTTTAGGCCGAGGGTCAGGTTTAAGATAAGGGTGAGGTTTAGGGTTAAGTTTAGGGTTAGGGTAAAGGTTAAGGTTAGGGTTAGGGTGAGGGTTAGATTGAGGATAAGGGTTATGGTTAGTGTGAGATTTAGTGTGAGGATGAAGGTTAGGGTTAGGGTCAGGGTGATGGTTAGAATTAGGGTTAGGGTGAGGGCTAGGGTGAGGGTGAGGATTAGTGTTTTGGTTAGGGTTAGGGTGAGGTTTAGGATTAGCGTGAGTTTTAGTGTTAGTGTGAGGGTTAGTGTTAGGGTTAGGGTTAGCATTAGGGTGCGGGTTATGGTTAGTGTGCGGGTTAGGGTTAGGGTTAGGGTTATTGTTAGGTTTAGGGTTAGGGTTACGGTTACGGTGATGGTGAGGGTTAGGGTTAGGGTAAGGGTGAGGTTTAGTGTTAGGGTTAGGGTTAGAGTTAGGTTTATGATGAGGGTGTGGTTTAGGGGTACAATTCGGGTTATGGTGAGGGTTAGGGTTAGGGTGTGTGTTAGCGTGGGGGTGACAGTAATGGTAAAGTTGAGGGTTAGGCTGAGGCTGAGGGTTACGGTAAGGGTGAGGGTTAGGGTTAGGGTGAGGGTTAGTGTTAGCTTTAGGGTGAGGTTGAGTGTTAGATTGAGGATTAGTGTTAGGGTTAGTGTGAGGTTTAGGGTGAGGATGAGGGTTAGGATTAGGGTGAAGGCTTGGGTGAGGGTGAGGGTTGGGGTTAGTGTTAGGTTGAGGTTTAGGGTTAGGGTGATATTTAGGGTTAGTGTGCGGGTTAGTGTTAGTGTTAGGTTTAGTGTTAAGGTGAGGGTAAGTGTTAGGGTGAGCATTAGGTTTAGGGTGAGGGTTATGGTTAGGGTGAGTGTTAGGGTTAGGGTTATGTTTATTGTTAGGGTTTGGGATAGTGTTACGGTTTCGGTGAGGGTGAGGGTGAGGGTTAGGGTTAGGGTGAGGTTTAGGGTTAGGGTTAGGGTTAGGATTAGGGTGAGGTTGAGGTTTAGGGTTAGATTTAGGGTTAGTGTTAGTGTGAGGGTTAGTGTTAGCATTAGGGTTAGTGTTACAGTGAGGATACATCTAAGGGTGAGGGTTTGGGTCAGGGTGAGGGTTATGGTTAGTGTGAGGGTTAGGATTGGTGATAGGATTATTGTTAGGGTTCGGTTTAAGGTTATGGTTATAGTGCGAGTGAGGGTGAGGTTTAGGGTTAGGGTTAGGGTGAGGTTTAGAGTGAGGGTGAGGTTTAGGGTTAGAGTTAGGGTTAGGGTGAGGGTTAGGTTGAGGGTTAGGGTTAGGGTTAATGTTAGGTATAGGCTTACGGTGAGAGTTAATGGGAGGTTTAGGGTTAGGGTTAGGGTTAGGATTACGGTTAGGGTGAGGGTGAGTGTGTGTTTTAGGGTTTGGTTTAGGGTTAGGCTTAGCGTTAGGCTGAGGGTGAGGTTGAGGGTGAGGGTTAGGTTTAGCTTTAGGGTTAGGGTTTCGGTGAGTGTGAGGGTTAGGATTAGGTTGAGGGTGGGGTTAGGATTGGGGTTAGGGTGAGGGAGACGGTGAGGTTTACGTTTAGGGTTAGGATGATGGTTAGGGTTAGGATTAGTGTTAGGGTGAGTGCTAGTGTGAGGGTGATGGTTAGTGTTAGGGTGACGGTTAGGTTTATGGTTAGGGTGAGGGTTTGGATGAGGTTTAGGGTTAGGAGAAGGTTTAGGGTGAGCATGATGGTAAGGGTAAAGGTGAGGTTTAGGCTGAGGGTTAGGGTTAAGATAAGGGTGAGTGTTAGGGTTAGGTTTAGTGTTAGGGTAAGGGTTACGATTAGGGTTAGGATGAGGGTTAAATTGAGGTTTAGGGTTAGGGTTAGTTTCAGGTTTAGTTTGAGGATGAGGGTTAGGGTTAAGGTTAGGGTTAGGGTGAGGATGAGTTTTTGTGTTGTCATTAGGGTTAGGGTGAGATTTAGGGTAAGGGTTAAGTTTAGGGTAAGGATTAGCGTGGGGGTGCTGGTAAGTGTAAACGTGAGGGTTAGGCTGAGGTTGAGGGTTACAGTGGGGTGAGGTTCAGGGTGAGGGTGAGGGTTAGGGTTATGGGAAGGGTGTGGGTGATAGATTGAGGATTAGTGTTAGGGTTAGTGTGAGGTTTAGGGTGAGGATGAGGGTTAGGGGTAGGGTGAGGGCTAGGGTGAGGGTGAGGGTTAGGTTTAGGTTTAGGGTGAGGTTTAGGGTTAGGGTCATGATTAGGGTTAGTGTGAGGGTTAGTGTTAGGTTTCGGTTTAGTGTTAGGCTGAGGGTAAGTGTTAGGGTGAGGGTTAGGGTCAGGGTGAGGGTTATGGTTAGGTTGAGTGTTAGGGTTAGGGTTAGGGTTATTGTTAGGTTTAGGGTTACGGTTATGGTGAGGGTGAGGGTTAGGGTTAGGGTTAGTATGAGGTTTAGGTTTAGGGTAAGTGTTAGAGTTAGGGTTAGGGTGAGAGTGAGTTTTACGGTTAGAGTTAGGGTTAGTGTTAGGGTTAGTGTTAGTGTGAGGGTTTGGGTTAGCGTTATGCTTAGGCTTAGGCTTAGGCTTAGGCCAAGCATGAGGGTGAGGTTTAGAGTTAGGGTTAGGGTGCAGGTTAGGGTTAAGGTTAGGGTGAGGTTTAGGATGAGGTTTAGGGTTAGGATTAGTGTTAGGGTTAGGATTAGTGTTAGGGTGAGGACTAGGGTGAGGGTTAGGATGAGGGTTAAGATTAGGGTTAGGGTTAGTTTGAGTGTGAGTCTGAGGGTCAGTGTTAGGGTTAGGGTGAGGGTGAGGGTTAGGGTTTTGGTTAGGGTGAGGGTGAGGCAAATGATTAGGGTTAGGTTTAGGGTTGGGTTTAGGGTTAGGGTTAGGTTTAGGGTTAGGTTTACAGTTAGGGTTCGGGTTAGGTTTAGGCTTAGTGTTAGGCTGAGCGTGAGGGTGGGGTTTAGCATTAAGGTTAGGATTAGGATTAGGGTTATTGTTAGTGTTATGATTAGGGTTAAGTTTGCACTTAAATTGAGGCTGAAGGTAAGGGTTATGGTTAATGTTAGGGTTAGGGTTAGGGTTAGTGTTATTTTTAGGGATAGGTTTACAGTTACGGTGAGATTGAGGGTGAGGGTTAGGGTTAGGGTTAGGGTGAGGTTTAGCGTGAGGTTTAGGGTTAGGGTTAGGGTGAGAATGAGGTTTAGGTTTAGAGTTAGTGTTAGGGGGAGGGTTAGCGGGAGGTTTACGGTTATTGTTAGTGTTAGGGTTAGGGGATGATGAGTGATCGGTTGAGGTTTAGGGATAGGGTTAGGTTTAGTATTAGGGTTAGGGTGAGGGTGAGAGTGACCATTAGGGTGACGGCTAGGCTTAGGCTTAGGGTTAGGCTGAGGGTGAGGGTGGGGGTGAGGATTAGGGTTAGTGTGATTGTTTGCGTTAGGGTTAGTGTTACTGTTAGTGTTAGGGTTAGAGTTACGGTGAGGGTGAGGGTTAGGGTTAGTGTTAGGTTGAGGTTTAGGGTTAAGGTTAGGATTAGGGTTAGGGTGAGGGTGAGGTTTAGGTTAGATTTAGGGTTAGTTGGAGGGTTAGGTCGAGGGTTAGGGTTAGGGTTAATTTTAGGGTTAAGGTTACGGTGAGGGTTAGGTTGAGGTTTAGGGTTATGGTTAGGGTTAGTGTTAGGAGTAGGGTGAGTGTGAGGGTGAGGGTGAGGGTTAGGGTTAGTATTAGGTGTAGGCTCAGGTTTAGGCTGAGTGTGAGGGTGGGGGTGAAGATTAGGTTTATCGTGATGGTTAGGGTTGGGGGTAGGCTGAGGGTTAGGATTAGGATTAGGGTTAAGGTGAGGGCTAGGGTGAGGGTGAGGGTTAGGGTAAGGGTTAAGCTTCGGCTTAGGGTTAGGCTGAGCGTGAGTTTGAGGGTGAGGGTTAGGTTTAGAGTGATGGTTAGGTTTACGGTTAGTGTGAAGGTTAGGATGAGCTTTAGGGTTAGGGTGAGGGTTAGGGTGAGGATGATGGTAAGGGTAAAGGTGAGGTTTAGGCTAATGGTGAGGGTTAAGATAAGGGTGAGGGTTAGGGTTTGATTTAGTGTTAGGGTTAGGGTTAGGGTTAGGGTTAGGGTGAGGATTAGGTTGAGGATTAGGGTTAGGGTTAGTGTGAGGTTTAGAGTGAGGATGAGGGTTAGGGTTAGGGTGAGGGTGAGGGTTCGGATGAGGTTTAGTTTTAGGATTAGGGTTAGGGTGAGGGGTAGGGTGAGTTTGAGGTTTAGGGGTTGGTTTAGGGTTAGGGTTAGGGTGAGGGTGAGGTTTAGGGATAGAGTTAGGTTTAGGGGGAGGGTTAGGGGGAGGTTTATGGTTATTGTTAGTGTTAGGGTTATGGGATGGTGAGGGTTAGGTTGAGGTTTAGGGATTGGGTTAGGTTTAGTATTAGGGTTAGGGTGTGGGTGAGTGTGATGGTTAGGGTGAGGGCTAGTCTTAGGCTTAGGGTTAGGCTGTGGGTGAGGGTGGGGATGAGTATTAGGGTTAGGGTGATGGTTTGGGTTAGGGTTAGTGTTATTGTTAGGGTTACGGTTAGAGTTACGGTGAGGGTGAGGGTGCGGGTGAGGGTTAGGGTTAGAGTTAGGGTGGGGTTTAGGGTTAGGTTTAGGGTTAGTGTGAGGTTGAGGTTTAGGGTTAGATATAGGTTTAGGGGGAGGGCTAGGGTTAGGGTTATGGTTAGGGTTAGTGTTAGAGATAGGGCGAGGTTGAGGTTTAGGGCTAGGTTTATGGTTATGGTTAGTTT
Organism: Dipodomys merriami; assembly: GCF_024711535.1. Lineage (NCBI taxonomy): Eukaryota > Metazoa > Chordata > Mammalia > Rodentia > Heteromyidae > Dipodomys > Dipodomys merriami. The sequence goes on along the minus strand of NW_027206335.1, from coordinate 6,607,066 downwards.
GAGGGTTAGTGTTAGGGTTAGGGTTAGTATTAGTGTGATGGTAAGTTTTAGGGTGAGGCTTTGGGTTAGGGTGAGTGTTATGGTTAGGGTGAGTGTTAGGATTACGGTTAGGGTGATTGTTAGGTTTAGGTTTAGGGTTTGGGTTACGGTGAGGGTGAGGTATAGGGTTAGGGTTAGGGTGAGGTTTAGGGTTTGGGTTAGGGTTAGAATGTGGGTTAGGATGAAGGTGAGGTTTGCGGTTAGAGTTAGGGTGATGGTGAGGGTTAGGTTTAGGATTTGGGTTAGGGTGAGGGTGCGTGTGTGTGTTAGGGTTAGGTTTATGTTTAGGCTAATAGTTAGGCTAAGGGTGAGGTTGAGGGTGAAGGTTAGGGTTAGGGTTAGGGTTTGGTTTAGTGTTAGGGTGATGGTTAAGGTGAGTGTTAGGATTAGGGTTAGGGTTATGGTGATTGTTAGGGTTAGGGTTAGGTTTAGGTTTTGGGTTAGGGTAAGAGTTAGGGTTCGATTAAGTTCAGGGTTAGGGTCAGGTTTAGGGTTAGGGTTATGGTGATCATTAGGGTTGTTGTTAGGTTGAAGGTTTGGGTTAGGTTAAGGATGAGGGTTAGTTTTAGGGTTAGGGTGAGGGTTAGGATGAGGATTAGGGTTAAGATTTGTGTTAGGGTGAGGGATAGGGTGAGGGTGAGAACTAGGGTTAGTGTTAGGTTAAGGTTTAGGGTTAAGCATAGCTTTAGGATGAGGGTTAGGACGAGGGTTTGGGTTACGGTGAGGGTGAGGGTTAGGGTTAGGGTTAGGGTGAGGGTTATGGTTAGGGTTATGGTTAGGGTGAGGGTGAGGTTTACGGTTAGAGTTAGGGTTAGGGTGAAGCTGAGGGTGAGTGTTAGGGTTCCAGTTAGTGTTAGGTTTCGGGTGAGTGTAAGGGTCAGGGTTAGAGTGAGGGTAAGGGTGAGTGTTAGGGTTAGGGTGAGGGTTAGGGTTAAGGTTTTGGGGAGGGTTAGGATGAGGGTTAGGACAAGGATTAGGGTTAGGGTGAGGGCTAGGATGAGGGTGAGGTTTAGGGTTAGGTTTAGGGTGAGGTTTAGGTTTAGGATTAGGATTAGGGTAAGGGTTAGGGTGAGTGTGCGGGTTAGGGTTAAGGTTAGGGTTAGGCTTAGGGTTACACTGAGGGTGAGGGTGAGGATTAGGGATAGGATTAGTGTTAAGGTGAGGTTGAGTGTGTGTGTTAGAGTTAGGTTTAGGGTTAGGCTTCGGGTTAGACTGAGGGTGAGGATTAGATTTTGGGTGAGGTTTAGGGTAAGTGTTAGATGGGAGTGTTAGGATGTGGGTTAGTGTTAGGATTAAGGTTAGGGTGAGGGCTAGGGTGAGAGAGAGGATTAGGGTTATGGTTAGGGTGAGGGTGCGGTTTAGCATTAGGGTGAGGGTTAAGGTTAGTGTGAGGATTAATGCTACGGTTAGGTTTAGTGTTAGGGTGAGGGTATGTGTTAGGGTGAGGGTTAGGGTTAAGGTGCATGTTATGGTTAGTGTGAGGGTTACGGTTAGGGTTATTGTTAGGTTTAGGATTAGGGTTACGGTTACAGTGAGGGTGAGTATTAGGGTTAGGGTTAGTGTGGGGGTTAGCGTGAGGGTAATGGTAAGGGTAAAGGTTAGGGTTAGGGTGAGGGTGAGCGGTACGATAAGGGTGAGGGTTAGGGTTAGGGTTACAGTTAGGCTGAGGGTGATGGTGGGGGTGACGATTAGGGTTAGGGTGATGGTTAAAGTTAGGGTTATGGTGAAGTCTAGGTTGAGGGTAAGGGTTGGGGTTAGTGTTAGGCTGAGGTTTAGGGTTTGGGTGATGTTTAGGGTGAGTGTGAGGGTTATGGTTAGGTTGAGGTTTAGGGTTAGGGTTAGGGTTAGGGTTAGGGTTAGGGTGAGGTTGAGGTTTAGGGTTAGATTTATGGTTAGTGTTAGTGTGAGGTTAGTGTTAGCGTTAGGGTTAGTGTTATGGTGAGGGTAAATCTTAGGGTGAGGGTTTGGGTCAGGGTGAAGTTTATGGTTAGGGTGAGCGTTAGGATTAGGGTTAGGGTTATTTTTAGGGTTCGGTTTAAGGTTACGGTTATGGTGCGGGTGAGGGTTAGGGTTAGTGTTAGGGTGAGGTTTAGGGTGAGGGTGAGTTTTAGGGTTACAGTTAGGGTTAGGGTGAGGATTGGGGTTAGGGTTAGGATTAGGCTTAGGCTTAGGCTTAGGCCGAGCATGAGGGTGAGTGTTAGGGTTCGTGTTTGGATGAGGGGTAGTGTTAGGATTAGGGTTAGGTTGAGGGTGAGTTTTAGGGTTAGATTTAGGGTTAGTGTTTGGGTGAGGTGTAGTGGTAGAGTTAGGGTTAGGGTGAGGCTGAGGGTGAGGGTTAGGGTTAGGATTAATGTTAGGGTTAGGCTTAAGTTGAGGGTTAGGTTGAGGGTGAGGGTTAGGATCAGGTTTAGGAGTAGGATTAGTGTTAGTGTTAGGGTGAGTGTGAGGGTTAGGGTTAGGTTTAGGGATAGGCTTAGGGTTAGGCTGAGTTTGAGGGTGAGTGTTAGGATTAGGGTGAGGGTTAGTGTTAGTGTGAGGTTAGTGTTAGCGTTCGGGTTAGTGTTATGGTGAGGGTAAATCTTAGGGTGAGGTTTTGGGTCAGGGTGACGGTTATGGTGCGGGTGAGGTTGAGGGTTAGGGTTAGTGTTAGGGTGAGGTTTAGGGTGAGGGTGAGGTTTAGGATTACAGTTAGGGTTAGGGTGAGTGTGAGGGTTAGGGTTAGGGATAGGCTTAGGATTAGGCTGAGGGTGAGGGTGTGGGTTAGGGTTAGGATTAGTGTTAGGGTGAGGTTTAGGGTTTGGGTTAAGGTTAGAGTTAGACTTAGGGTGAGATTGAGCTTTAGGGTTAAAGTTAGGGTTAGGGTGAGGTTTAGGTTGAGGGTTAGGATAAGGGTTATATTTAGGTTTAGGGTTACAGTTAGAGTTAGGGGGAGGGTTAGGGTTAGGGTTAGTGTTAGGGATAGGATTTGGGTTAGAGTGAGGGTGAGTGTGTGTGTTAGGTTTAGGTATAGGATTAGGCTTACAGTTAGGCTGAGGGTGAGGTTTAAGTTTAGGGTTAGGGTTAGGGTGAGGTTTGTGTTGGGGTTAGGGTTAGAGTTAGGGTTAGGGTGAGGGTGCGGGTTAGCTTGGGGGTGACGGTAAGGGTAAAGTTGAGGGTTAGGCTGAGGGTGAGGGTTATGGTAAGGGTTAGGTTTAGGTTTAGGGTGAGGGTTAGTGTTCGCTTTAGGGTGAAGGTGAGGGGTAGATTGAGGATTAGTGTTAGGGTTAGTGTGAGGTTTAGGGTGAGGATGAGGGTTAGGATTAGGGTGCTGGCTAGGAAGAGGGTGAGGTTCAGGGTTAGTGTTAGGGTGAAGTTTAGGGTTAGTGTGATGGTTAGGTTTAGTGTGAGGGTTAGTGTTAGGGTTAGAGTTAGTGTTAGGGTGAAGGTAAGTGTTAGGTTGAGGGTTAGGTTTAAGGTGAGAGTTATGGTTAGGGTGAGGGTTAGGGTTAGGGTGAGGGTTATGGTTAGGGTGAGGGTTAGTGTTTAGGTTAGGATTATAGTAAGCATTAGGGTTATCGTTAAGGTTATGGTGAGGGTGAGGGTTAGCCTTTGCTTTAGGGCTAGGATGAGGTGTAGTTATAGGGTTAGGGTTAGGATAAGTGTCAGGGTGAGGTTTAGTGTTAGAGTTAGGGTTAGGATGAGGCTGAGGGTGAGAATTAGGTTTAGGATTAATGTTAGGGTTAGGCTGAGGTTTAGGGTTTGGGTGATATTTAGGGTGAGTGTGAGGGTTATGGTTAGGTTGAGGTTTAGGGTGAGGGTTAGAGTTAGGGTTAGGATTAGGATTAGGTTTAGGGTTAGGGTGAGTTTGAGGGTTAGTGTTAGGGTTAGGGATAGGCTTAGGGTTAGACTGAGGTTGAGGGTGAGTGTTAGGGTTAGGGTGAGGGTTAGGGTTAGGGTTATGGGGAGGGTTAGGGTGAGGGTTAGGGTTAGGATTAGGGTTAGAGTGAGGGCTAGGAAGAGGTTGAGGTTTATGGTTAGGGTGAGGGTTAGTGTGAGTGTTATTTATAGGGTTAGAATTAGGGTTAAGCTGAGGATGAGGGTGGTGCTTAGGGTTCTGGTTAGGGTTAGGATTAGGGTAAGGGTTAGAGTGAGTGTGATGGTTAAGGTTCTGGTTAGGGTTAGGCTTTGGATTACACTGAGGGTGAGGTTGAGGGATAGGATTAGGCTTAGGGTTAAGGTGAGGGTGAGTGAGTGTGTTAGGTTAGGTTTAGGTTTAGGTTAAGGGTTAGGCTAAGGGTGAGGTTGAAGGTGAGGGTTAGGGTTAGGGTGAGGTTTAGGGTTAGGGTTAGGGTTAAGTTGAGAGTAAGGGTGAGGGTTAGGGTTAGTGTTAGGGTGAGGGTTAGGATGAAGTTTAGAATTAGGGTTAGGGTGAGGGCTAGGCTGAGGGTGAGGTTTAGGGTTAGGGTTAGGTTTAGGGTTAGGGTTAGGGTTAGGGTGAGGGTGAGGTTTATGGTAAGAGTTAGTGTAAGGGTGAGGCTGAGGTTGAGGTTTAGGTTTAGGGTTAGTTTTCGAGTTAGGGTTAGGATAACGGTTAGGGTGATGGTGAGGATTAGGGTTAGGGTTAGGATTAGGATTAGAGTAAGGGTTAGGGTGAGTTTGAGGGTTAGGTTTAGGGTTAGGTTTAGGCTTAGGGTTAGGCTGAGGCTGAGGATAAGGGTGAGGGTTTGGGTTAGGGTTAGGGTGGGGTTTAGGGATAGGGTTAGTGTTAGGTTAGGGATTAGTGTGAGGGTTAGGGTTAGGGTTAGTATTACGATTATGGTGAGGGTGAGGGTGAGTGTGATGGTTAGGCTTAGGGTGAGAGTTAGGGTTCGGTTTAGTTTAGGGGTAGGGTGATTGTTAGGTTTAGGATTAGGGTGAGTGTAAGTGTTAGGGTTAGGTTGAGGGTTAGGGTTAGGGTAAGGATGAGGGTTAGTGTTAGGGTTCGTGTGAGGGTTAGGATGATGATTAGGGTTACGATTAGTGTTAGGGTGAGGGCTAGGGTGAATGTGAGGATTAGGGTTTGTTTTAGTGTAAGGTTTAGGATTAGGTTTGGGGTTAGGGTGAGGGTTAGGATGAGGGTTATGGTTACGGTGAGGGTGAGGGTTAGGGTTAGGGTGAGGTTTAGGGTTAGGATTAGGGTTAGGGTGAGGTTGAGTGTTAGCATTAATGTTAGGGTTAGGGTTAGGTTTAGGGTTAGGATTACTGTTATAGTTAGGGTTAGGGTTAGAGTTATGGTGAGGGTGAGGGTTAGGGTGATTGTGAGGTTTATGGTTAGATTTAGGTTCAGTTGGAGCGTTAGGTCGAGGGTTAGGGTTTGTGTTAGGGTTAGGGTGAGGGTGAGGGTTAGGTTGAGGTTTAGGGTTAGGGTTAGGGTTAGGGTTAGGATTAGGATTAGGGTGAGGGTGAGTGTGAGGTTTAGGGTTAGGGTTAGGCTTAGGCTTAGGGTTAGGCTGAGGGTGTGGGTGGGGGTGAGGATTAGGTTTAGGGTGATGGTTAGGGTTAGGGTTATGGTGAAGGTTAGTGTTAGGGTTAGGGATAGAGTGAGGATTAGGGTGAGGATGAGGTTTAGGGATAGAGTTAGGGTTACGGTGAGGGTTAGCGTTAGAGTGAGGGTTAGGGTGGAGTTGACGTTAAGGATAAAGGTGAGGGTTAGGTTGAGGGTGAGGTTACAGTAAGGGTGAGGGTTAGGGTTAGGGTGAGGGTTAGGGTAAGGGTAAGTGTTAGGGTGAGGGTTAGGGTTAAGGTGAGAGTAAGTGTTAAGGTGAGGGTTAGGGTTAGGGTGAGGGTTATGGTTAGTTTCAGGTTTAGGGTTAGGGTTAGGATTATTGTTAGCATTAGGATTAGGTTTATGGTTATGGTGAGGGTGAGGGTGAGGGTTAGGGTTAGGGCTAGGATGAGATTTAGGGATAGGGTTAGGGTTAGGTTTAGGGTCTTGGTGAGGTTTAGTGTTAGAGTTATGGTTAGGGTGAGACTGATGGTGAGGATTAGGGTTAGGGTTAGTGTTAGGGTTAGGGTTAGGGTGAAAGTTAGGAGTAGAGTTAGGGTTAGGGTTAGGCTTAAGGTTAGAGTTAGGTTTATTGTTTCAGTTACGGTGAGGGTGAGTTTCAGTATTAGGGTTTGGGTGAGTGTGAGGTTTAGGGTTAGAATTAGGGTTAGGATTAGGATTATGGTTAGGGTTAGCTTGAGTGTGAGGGTTAGGGTTAGTGTTAGCCTTAGGCTTAGGCTGAGGTTTTGCGTGAGGGTTAGGGTTATGGTTAGCTTGATATGTAGGTTTAGGGTTAGGGTGAGTTTTAGTGTTAGGGTTATGTTTAGAGTTATGGTTATGGTGAGGGTGAGGTTTAGGGGTAGAGTTAGTTTTAGGGTGATGGTTATGGTGAGTGTGAGGTTTATGTTGAGGGTTAGGGTAGGGGTGAAGTTAAGGGTAAACGTGAGGGTTAGGCTGAAGGTCAGGGTTACGTTAAGGTTGAGGGTTAGGGTTAGGGTGACCGTTAGGGTTAGGGTTAGTGTGCGAGTTAGGGTACAGGTTAAGTGTAGGGTTAGGGTGAGGTTTAGGGTAAGGGTTACGGTGAGGGTGAGGGTTAGGTTTAGGTTGAGGGCTAGGTTGAGGGTGAGGGTTAGGGAAAGGGTTAGGGTGAGCGCTAGGGTGAGGGTTAGGGTGAGGGTTAGGGTTAGATATAGGGTTAGGTTTAGGATTAGTGTTAGGTTGAGGGTGGGTGTGAGGGTTAGGGTTAGGGTTAGGTTTAGGCTTAGAGTTAGGTTGAGGATTAGGGGTAGGGTTTTTCTTAGGGTGAGGCTGAGGCTGAGGATTAGGGAAATGTTTAGGGTTAGGGTTATGCTTAGGGTTAGGCTGAGGTTGAAGGTGGTGGTTAGGATTAGAGTTAGGGTTAGCTTAGGCTTAGGTTTAGGGTTATTGTTAGTGTTACAGTTCGGGATAAGTTTGCAGTGTGGGTGAGGCTGAGGGTGAGGGTTATGGTTAGAGTTAGGGTTAGCGTTAGGGTTAGTGTTATTGTTAGGTTTAGGGTTAGAGTTACGGTGAGGTTGAGGGTGAGGGTGAGGTTAGTGTTAGGGTGAGGTTTGGGGTTAGGGTTTGGGTTAGGGTTAGGGTGAGGGTGATATTTAGGGTTAGAGTTAGGGTTAGGGGGAAGGTTAGGGTGAGGTTTAGGGTTAGGGTTAGTGTTATGGTTAGATTGAGGGTGAGGGTTAGGTTGAGGTTTATGGATAGGGTTAGGTTTACTATTAGGGTTTGTGTGAGGGTTAGGGTGAGCGTTAGGATGAGGGTTAGGCTTATGCTTTTGGTTCAGCTGAGGGTGAGTGTGGGGGTTAGGATTAGGGTTAGGGTGATGGTTTGGGTTAGGGTTAGGGGGAGGTTTAGGGTGAGGGTTAGGGTTAGGTTTAGTGTTAGGATTAGGGTAAGGATGAGGGTTAGGGTTAGGGTTCGGGTTCGGGTTAGGGTTAGGGTAAGGGTGAGGTTTAGGGTTAGGGTTAGGGTTAGGGTTAGATTTATGGTGAGGGTGACAGTGAGGATGAGTGTGAGGTTTAGGGTTAGGCTTACGGTTAGGCTTAGGGTTAGGCTAATGGTCAGGGTGAGTTTTAGGGTTAGGGTGAGGGTTAGGGTTAAGGTTATGGGGGGGTTAGGATGAGGGTTAGTGTTAGGATTAGGGTTAGGGTGATTGCTAGGGTGACGGTGAGGTTTAGGGTTAGGTTAGGTTGAGGTTTATGGTTAGGGTTAGGGTTAGGGTTAGGGTCACGTTGAGGTTTATGGTAAGAGTTAGGGTTAAGGTGAGGCTGAGGGTGAGGGTTATGGTTAGGGTTAAGATAAGGATTAGGGTAAGGGTTAGGGTGAGTGTGAGTGAAAGTGTTAGGGTTAGGGTTAGGCTTAGGTTTACACTGAGGTGAAAGTGAAGTTGAGGCTTAGGGTTAGGGTGAGAGTTAGGGTTCAGGGTAAGTTTAGGTTTAGGTTGAGGGTTAGGGTTAGGTTTACGTTGAGTGTGAGGTTTAGAGTTACTTTGAGGGTTAGGGTTAGGGTTAGGGTTGGGGTGAGGGTTAGGGTTAGTGTTAGGGTGAGGTTTAGAGTTAGGGTTAAAGTTAGAGTGAGGCTTAGTATGAGGGTAAGGGTTACGGTAAGTGTGAGGGTTAGGGTTAGGGTGAGGGTTAGGGTTAGGGTTAGGGTTAGGGTGAGGGTGAGGGTTAGGATTATGGTTAGTGTTAGGGTTATTTTTAGGGTTACGGTTACGGTGACGGTGAGGGTGAGGGTTAGGGTTAGGGTTAGGTTGAGGTTTTTAGTGTTAGGTTTAGGGTTAGAGTTAGGGTTAGGGTGAGGTTAGTGTTAGGGTTATTGTGAGGGTTAGTGTTTGGGTTATGTTATGCGTTACGGTTAGGGTTGTGGTTAGGGTTAGTGTTAGGATAAGAGTTAGGGTTACAGTAAGGGTGTGTTTTAAGGTTTGGGTGAGGGTTAGGATTAGGTTTAGGGTTAGGGTGAGGGTCTGGGTTAGGATTAGGTTTAGGGTTAGGGTTATTGTTAGGGTTAAGGTTATGGTGAGGTTGCTGGTGAGGATTATGGTTAGGGTTCGGTTGAGGTTTTTAGTGTTAGTGTTAGGGTTAAAGTTAGGGTTAGGGTGAGGTTAGGGTTAGGTTTAGTGTGAGGTTTAGTGTTTGGGTTAGGGTATGGGTTAGGGTGATGGTTGTGTTTAGGGTGAGGGTTAGGATTAGGGTTAGGGTTATTGTTAGGGTTAGGTTTAGGGTTACGGTTACGGTGAGGGTAAGGGTGAGGGTTCGGGTTTAGGGTTAAGGTCAGTTTTAGGGCTTGAGTAAGGGTTAGAGTTAGGGTTACGGTTAGGGTAAGGTTTAGGGTTAGAGTATGGTTAGGATGATGGTTAGGTTGAGGATTAGGGTTAGGGTTAGTGTTAGGGTTAGGGTGAGGTTTAGGTTGAGGTTGAGGGTTAGGGTTAGTGTTATGGGGAGGGTTAGGATGAGGGTTAGGGTTAGGATTAGGGTTAGGGTGAGGGCTAGGGTGAGGGTGAGTTCTAGGGTTAGGGTTAAGGTGAGGTTTAGGTTTAGGGTTAGGGTTAGTGTTACAGTGAGGGTTACGGTTAGGGTTATGGTGATGGTTAGGATTAGGGTTAGGGTTAGGGTCAGGATGGGGGTGAGGGTGGCATTGAGTATTAGGGCTAGGGTTACAGTTAGGGTTATTGTGACTTTTATGGTTAGGGTTAAGTTTGCAGTGAGGCTGAGGTTGAGAGTGAGTGTTATGTTTAGTGTTAGGGTCAGGTTTAGGGTTAATGTTATTGTTATGGTTAGGGTTAGAGTTACAGTGAGGTTGAAGGTGAGGGAGAGGATTAGCGTTAGCGTGAGTTTTAGAGTTAGGGTTAGGGTGAGTTTGAGCTTTAGGGTTAGATTTAGGGTTAGGGGGAGGGTTAGGGTGAGGTTTAGGTTTAGGGGTAGTGTTAGGGTTAGGGTGAGGTTGAGGGTTTGGTTGAGGTTTAGGGAAAGGGTTAGGTTTAGGATTAGGGTTAGGGTGAACATGAGTGTGAGAATAAGGGTAAAGGTTAGGCTTAGGCTTAGGAATAGGCAGAGGGTGAGTGTGGGATGAGGATTAGTTTTAGGGTAATGGTTAGGTTTAGGGGTAGTTTTATTGTAAGCGTTAGGGTTAGAGTTATGGTGAGGGTGAGGTGCGGGTGAGGTTTAGGGTTAGGGTTAGGGTGGGGTTTAGTGTTAGGTTTAGGGTTAGGGTGAGGGTGAGGGTGAGGTTTAGGGTTAGATATAGCGTTAGGGTGACTGTTAGGGTGAGGGTTAGGGTTGGGTTTAGTGTTAGGGTTAGGGTGAGGATGAGGGTTAGGGTTAGGGTTAGGGTAAGGGTTAGGTTTAGGGTTAGGGTTACAGTTAGGGTTATAGTTACAGTGAGGGTGATAGTGGGGAATGAGTGTGAAGTTTACGGTTAAGTTTAGGGTTAGGCTTAAGGTTAGGCTTAGGTTTGGGCTAAAGGTGATTGTGAGGTTAATGGTTATTGTGAGGGTTAGGGTTAGGGTTATGGGGAGGGTTAGGATGAGGGCTAGTGTTAGGATTAGGGTTAGGGTAATGGCTAGGGTGAGGGTGATGTTTAGGGTTAGTTTAGTGTGAGGTTTAGGGTTAGGGCTGGGGTAGGGTTAGGGTGAGGGTGAGGTTTAGGGTTAGAGTTAGGGTTAAGGTGAGGCTGAGGGTGAGGGTTACGGTTAGGGTTAGGATTAAGATTTGGGTAAGGGTTAGGGTGAGTGTGAGTGTTAAGGTTAGGGTTAGCATTAGGCTTAGGGTTACATTGAGCGTGAGCGTGAGGGTGAGGGTTAGGGTGAGAGTTAGGGGTCAGGTTAAGTTTACAGTTAGAAGGAGGGTTAGGGTTAGGTTTACGTTGAATGTGAGTGTTAGGGTTAGGTTGAGGATTAGGGTTAGGGTTAGGGTGAGGTTTAGGTTTAGGGTTAGGGTGAGGGTTAGGATGAGGATTAGAGTTAGGATTAGGGTTAGGTTGAGGGCTAGGTTTAGGGTGAGGGTTAGGGTTAGTTTTAGGGTTAGTTTTAGGGTTAGGGATAGGTTTATGGTGAGGGTTAGAATGAGGGTTAGGGTTACGTAAGGGTGAGGGTTAGGGTTTGGGTGAAGGTTAGAGTTAGGTTTAGTGTTAGCATGAGGGTGAGGGTTAGGATTAGGGTTAGGGTTAGAGTTATTGTTAGGGTTACGGTTACGGTGAGGGTGAGGGTGAGGGTGAGGGTAAGGGTTAGGGTTAGGTTGAGGTTTTCAGTGTTTGGGTTAGGGTTAGAGTTAGGGTTAGGGTGAGGTTAGGTTAGGGTTACTCTGAGGGTTAGTGTTTGGTTTAGGGTATGGGTTATGGTGAGGGTTGTGGTTAGGGTGACGGTTAGGATTAGGGTTAGGGTTATTGTTAGGGTTAGGTTTAGGTTTTGGTTTAGGGTTAGAGTTAAGATTAGGGTGAGGGTGAGGTTTAGAGTTAGAGTTATTGTAAGGGTGAGGGTTAGCTTAAGGGTTAGGGTTAGTGTTAGTGTTAGGGTTAGGGTTAAGTTTAGGTTGAGGGTGAGTTTTAGGGTTAGGGTTATGGGGAAGTTTAGGATGAGGGTTAGGGTTAGGATTAGGGCTAGGGTGAGTGCTAGGGTGGGGTTTAGGCTTAGGGTTAGGGTGATGTTTAGTTTTAGGGATAGGGTTAGGGATAGGGTGAGGGTGAGGTTTAGGTTTAGAGTTAGGGTAAGGGTGAGGCTGAGGCTGAGGGTTAGCGTTAGGGTTAGTGTTAGAGTTAGGGTTAGGGTGAGGGTTAGGATTAGGGTGAGGGTAAAGGTGAGGGTTTGGCTTAGGCTTAGGTTATGATTAGGATTAGGGTAAGGGTTAGGGTGAGTAGATGGTTAGGGTTAGGGTAAGGCTTGGGCTTAGGTTTAGGCTGAGAGTGAAGGTGAGGTTGAGTGTTAGGGTTAGGGTGAAAGTTAGGGTTAGGGTTAGGGTGAGACTTAGGGTTCGATTATATTTAGGGTTAGGGTGAGGGCTAGGGTGAGGGTGAGGTTAGGGTTTGTGTTAGGGTAAGGTTTAGGGTTAGGGTTAGGGTTTGAGTTAGGGTTCGGATGAGGGTTAGGGTTCCTGTGAGGGTGAGGGTTAGGGTTAGGTTGAGAGTTAGGGTTATGATTATGGTTAGGGTGAGGGTGAGTTTTAGGATTAGGGTTAGGGTTAGGGTTAGGTTTAGTGTTAGGATTAGTGTTATGGTTACTGTTAGGGTTAGAGTTATGGTGAGGGTGAGGGTGAGTGTGAGGGTGAGGGTTAGGGTTAAGGTGAGGTTTAGGGTTAAGTTTAGGATTAGGGTTAGAATGATGGGGAGGTTTAGGAATAGATTTAGGGTTAGTTGTAGGGTTAGGTCCAACGTTAATGTTAGGGTTAGTGTTAGGGTTAAGTTTAGGGTGAGGGTTAGGGTGAGGTTTAGGGATTAGGATGAGGTTTATGGTTAGGGTTAGTTTTAGGATTAATGTTAGTGTTAGGCTTAAGTTGAGGGTTAGGGTGAGGGTGAGGTTTAGGTTTAGGGTTAGGATTAGGATTAGGATTAGTGTTAGGGTGAAGGATAGGGTGAGGGTTATGGTTAGGGATAGGGTTAGGCTTAGGATTAGGCTGAGGTTGAAGTTGAGGGTGAGGGTTAGGGTTATGATGAGGGTTAGGGTCAGGATAAGTGTGAGAGTTAGGTTTCGGGTTAAGTTTAGGGTTAGGGTGAGGGTTAGGGTAAAGGTTACAGTGAGGGTAAGGTTAGGGTTAGGTTGAGGTTTAGGGTTAGGCTTAGGGTTAGTGTGAGGATGAAGGTGAGGGTTACGGTTAGTGTTAGGGTGAGGGTTAGGATGAGGGTTAGGGTTAGGATTGGGGTTAGGCTGAGGGCTAGGTTGAGGTTGAGGGTTAGAGTAAGGGTTAGGCTTAGGCTTAGGGTTAGGCTGAGCATGAGGTTGAGAGTGAGGGTTAGGGTTAGGGTGATGGTTAGGTTTAAGGTTAGGGTGAGGGTTAGGATGAGGTTTAAGGTTAGGGTGAGGTTTAGGGTGAGGATGATGGTAAGGGTAAAGGTGAGGTTAAGGCTGATGTTGAGGGTTAAGATAAGGGTGAGGGTTAGGGTTAGGTTTATGGTTAGGCTTAGGGTTAGGATGAGGGTTAGATTGAGTATTAGGGTTAGGGTTGGGGTTAGTGTGAGTTATAGGGTGAGGATGAGGGTTAGGGTTATGGTGAGAGTGAGGGTTAGTGTGAGGGCTAGGGAGAGGGTGAGGGTTAGATTTAGCGTTAGGGTTAGGGTGAGGTTTAGGTTTAGGGTGAGTTTTAAGGTTAGTGTGAAATTTACTGTTAGGGTATGGGTTAGTGTTAGGGTGAGGGTAAGTGTTAGGGTGAAGGTTAATGTTAGAGTTAGGGTTATGTTTAGGGTGAGGGTTAGTGTTAGGGTTAGGGTTATTGTTAGGGTTATTGTTAGGATTAGCGTTAGGGTAACAGTTTCTGTGAGGGTGAGGCTTAGGGTTAGGGTTAGGGCGAGGTTGAGGCAGAGTTGGAGGGTAAGGTTTAGGGTTAGGTTTAGTGTTAGGGTTAGGGTGAGAGTTAGGGTGAGGATGAGTGTGAGGGTGAGGGTTAATCGTAGGGTTAGGATTAGGATTAGTGTAAGGGTTCGGGTGAGTTTGAGGGTTAGGTTTAGGGTTAGGCTTAGGCTGAGGATTCTCCTGAGAGTGACGGTGAGGTTGAGGTTTAGGGTTAGGGTGAGGGTTAGGGTTAGGATTAGGGTGAGGGTGAGGGCTAGGGTGATGGTGAGGGTTAGGATTGGTTAGGGTTAGTGTTTGGGTAAGGTTTAGAGTTAGGGTTAGGATTTCGGTTAAGGTTAGATTGAGGGTTATTGTTACGTTATGGTGAGGTTGAGGGTTAGGGTTAGTTTGAGGGTTAGGGTTAATATTATGTTTAGGGAGAGGGTGAGTGTTAGGATTAGGTTTAGAGTTATGGTTAGGTTTAGGGTTAGGGTTAGGGTTAGTTTTAGGGTGAGGTTTAGGGTTAGGGTTAGGATTAGTGTTAGGGTGAGGGTGAAATTTAGGGTTAGATTTAGGCTTGGTTGGAGGGTTAGGTCGAGCGTTAATGTTAGAGTTAGTGTTAGGGTTAAGGTTAGGTTGAGGGTTAGGTTGAGGTTTAGGGTTAGGGTTAGGGTTAGGATTAGGCTTAGGGTGAGGTGATTGTGAGTTTTAGGGTTAGGGTTAGGCTTAGGCTGAGGGTTTAGCTGAGGGTGAGGGAGTGGGTGAGCATTAGGGTAAAGTTGATGTTTAGGGTTCGGGTTAAGGTGAGGGTTAGGATGAGGGTTAGGGTTAGGCTTAGGGTTAGGGTGAGGGCTAGGGTGATGGTGAGGGTTAGGGTAAGTGTTAGGCTTAGGCTTAGGGTTAGCCTGAGCATGAGGTTGAGGGTGAGTTTTAGGGTTGAGAATAGGGTGAGATTTAGTGTTAGGGTTAGGGTTAGAGTTAGGGTTAGGACGAGAGTGAGGTTTAGGGGTAGGGTTAGGGTCAGCGTGAGGGTTAGGGTTTGGGTGAGGGTTAGGGTGGGAGTGACGGTATGGGTAAAGGTGAGGGTTAGGCTGAGGGTGAGGGTTATGGTAAGGGTGAGGGTTAGGTATAGGATGAGCGTTAGGGTTAGGGTTAGGGTGAGGGTTAGATTGAGGATTAGTGTTAGGGTTAGTGTGAGGTTTAGGGTGAGGATGAGGGTTATGTTTAGGGTGAGGGCTAGGGTGAGGGTGAGGGTGAGGGTTAGATTGAGGACTAGTGTTTGGGTTAGTGTGAGCTTTAGGGTGAGGATGAGTTTTAGGGTTAGGGTTATCATTAATGTTAGGGTTAGGCTTAAGGTGAGGGTTAGAGTGAGGTTGAGCTTTAGTGTTAGTGTTAGGATTAGGATTAGGGTTAAGGTTAGGGTGAGTTTGAGGGTTAGTGTTAGGGTTAGGGTTAGGCTTAGTGTTAGGCTGAATGTGAGGGTGAGGTTGAGGGTTACTGTGAGGGTGAGGGTTAGGGTTAGGGTTAGGGTGTGAGTTAGGGTTAGTGTTAGGTTGAGGGTTAGGGTTAGGGTTAGGTTTAGGGTGAAGGTTAGGGTGAGGGTGAGGGTTAGTGTTAGGGTGAGGGTTAGGATGAGTGTTAGGTTTAGGATTAGGTTTAGGGTGAGGGCTAGGGTGAGGGTGAGGTTTAGGGTTAGGTTTAGGGTGAGGTTTAGGTTTAGGTTTAGGGTTAGGTTTAGGGTGAGGTTCAGGTTTAGGGTTAGAGCTAAGGTTAGCGTGAGGCTGATGGTGAGGGTTAGGGTTAGGGTTAGTGTTAGAGTTAGGGTTACAATGAGGGTTCGGGTGAGGGTGAGGTTTAGGCTTAGTGTTAGGATCAGTATTAGGGTACAGGTTAGGGTAAGTGTGAGGGTTAGGTTTAGGGTTACGGTTAGCCTTATGAGGGTGCAGGTAAGTGTGAGGGTGAGGGATAGGGTTAGGGTGAGTGTTAGGGGTAGGATTAGGGTGAGTGTTAGGTTTCTTGTTAAGTTTAGGGTTAGGGTGAGTGTTAGGGTTATGGTGAGGGTTAGGGTTAGGTTGAGGGTTAGGGTTAGGATTAGGATTAGGGTGAGGGTTAGTGTTAGGGTTAGGGTGAGGGTTAGGATGAGGATTAGGGTAAGGATTAGGGTTAGGGTGAGGGCTAGGGTGAGGGTGAGTTTTAAAGTGAGGGGGTA
The DNA here is from genome assembly GCF_024711535.1 of Dipodomys merriami. NCBI lineage: Eukaryota > Metazoa > Chordata > Mammalia > Rodentia > Heteromyidae > Dipodomys > Dipodomys merriami. The sequence goes on along the minus strand of NW_027206335.1, from coordinate 6,591,805 downwards.
TGGTTAGGGTAAGTGTGAGGGTTAGGGTTATGATTTGGGTTAGTGTAAGGGTGACTTTTAGAGTTAGATTTAGGGTTAGGGGGAGGGTTAGGTCAAGGTTTAGGGTTACCGTCAGTGTTAGGGTTAAGGTTATGGTGATGGTTAGGTTGAGGTTTAGGGTTAGGGTTAGGGTTCCGATTAGGGTTAGGGTGAGGGTATGTGAGGTTTAGGGTTAGGGTTAGGTTTAGGCTTAGGGTTAGGGTTATGCTGAAGGTGAGGTTGGGGGTGAATATTAAGGTTAGGGTGATGGTTTGGGTTAGGATTAGGGTGAGGGTTAGGATGAGGGATAGGGTTAGGATTTGGTTTAGTGTCAGGGCTAGGGTGAGGGTGAGGTTTAGAGTAAGGTACAGGATTAGGCTTCGGATTAGGCTGAGCATGAGGTTGAGGGTGAGGGTTAGGGTTATGGTGATGGTTAGGTTTAAGGTTAGGTTGAGTGTTCGGATGAGGTTTAGGGTTAGGGTGAGGATGATGGTAAGGTAAATGTGAGGTTTAGGCTGAGGGTGAGGAATAAGATAAGGGTGAGGGTTAGGGTTAGCTTTAGCATTAGGGTTAGGGTTATTGTGAGGTTTAGATTGAGGATTAGGGTTAGGATTAGGGTTAGTGTGAGGTTTAGGGTGAGGATTAGGGTAAGGGTTAGGGAGAGGGTGAGGGTTAGAATTAGGGTTAGGGTGAGGGCTACAGTGAGAGTGAGGGTTAGAGTTAGGGTTATGGTGAGGTTTAGGATTAGGGTGAGGTTTAGGGTTATTGTGAGTTAGTGTTATGGTTAGGGTTAGTGTTAGGGTGAGGTTAAGTGTTAGGGTAAGGGTAAATGTTAGGGTGAGGATTATGGTAAGGGTGAGGGTTCAGGTTAGGTTTAGGGTGAGGTTTATTGTTGGGGTTAGGATTAGAGTTAGGGTTAGCGTGAGAGTGAGGTTTAGGTTTAGAGTTTTGGTAAGGTTGAGACTGAGGTTGAGAGTTAGGTTTAGGGTTAGTGTTAGAGTTAGGGTTAGGGTGAGGTTTAGGGTGAGGGTGAGGGTGAGGGTTAGGATTAGGATTGGAATTAGGATTAGTGTAAGGGTTCGAGTGAGTGTGAGGGTTAGGGTTAGGCTTAGGCTTAGGCTTAGGGTTAGGCTGAGAGTGAGGGTGAGGTTGAGGGATAGGGTTAGGGTGAGGGTTAGAGTTAGGTTCAGTGAGAGAGTTAGGGTTCGGTTTAAATTTAGGGTTAGGGTGAGGGTTAGGGTAACGGTTACAGTGAGGGTGAGGGTTAGGGTTAGGTTGAGGGTTAGGGTTAGGTTTAGGGTTAGGGTGAGATGAGGGTGAGTGTTAGGGTTAGTGTTAGGGTGAGGACTAGGATGAGGGTTAGTTTAAGGATTAGGGTTAGGGTGAGGGCTAGGGTGAGGGTGAGGTTTATGGTTTGGGTTAGGCTGAGGTTTAGGGTTAGGTTTAGGCTTAGGGTTAGGGTGAGGGTGAGGTTTAGGGTTAGAGTTAGGGTTTGGGTGAGGCTGAGGGTGAGGGTTAGGTTTAGGCTTAGTGTTAGAGTTAGGGTTACGGTGAGGGTTAGTATGAGGGGGAGGGTTGGGTTTATGGTTAGGATTCAGGTAAGGGTTAGGGTGAGTGTGAGAGTTAGGGTTAGGGTTAGGGTTAGGGTTAGGGTTAGGTTGAGAGTGAGGGTGAGGTTCAGGGTTAGGGTTAGGGTTAGGGTTAAGGTTAGGGTTAGAGTGTCAGTTAGGGTTCGGTTAATTTTACGGTTAGGGTGAGGGTTAGGGTAAGGGTTACATTGAGGGTGAGGGATAGGGTTAGGTTGAGCGTTAGGGTTAGGGTTACGGTGGGGGTGATGGTGAGGGTTAGGGTTAGCTTTAGGGTGAGGCTTAGGATGAGGGTTAGGGTTAGGATTAGGGTTAGGGTGAGGGCTAGGGTGAGGGTGAGGTTTAAGGTTAGGGTCAGGGTGCGGTTTAGGGTTAGGTTTAGGATTATGGTTAGGGTGAGGGTGAGGTTTAAGGTTAGAGTTAAGGTTAGGGTGAGGCTGAGGGTGAGGGTTAGTGTTAGGTTCAGTGTTAGAGTTAGGGTTACCTTGAGGGTTAGGGTGAGGGTAAGGTTTAGCCTTAGTGTTAGAATTAGGTTTAGGGCAAGGTTTAGGGTGAGTGTGAGGGTTAGGGTTAGGGTGAGAGTTAGGGGTAGAGTTAGGGTGAGGGTTAGGGTTCGGGTTAAGTTCAGGGTTACTGTGAGGGTTAGTGTTAGGTTGAGGGTTAGGGTTAAGCTTAGGATTAGGGCGAGGGTCAGGGTTAGGTTTAGGGTTAGTAGAGGATTAAGGTTAGGATTAGGTTTAGGGTGAGGGCTAGGGTGAGGGTGCGGGTTAGGGTTAGTGTTTTGGTGAGATTTAGGGTTAGGGTTAGGGTTAGGGTGAGGGTTAGGATGACGGTTATGGTTACAGTGAGGGTGAGGTTTAGGGTGTAGGGTCAGGGTTAGGTTTAGCATTAGGGTTAGGGTGATGGTGAGTTTTAGGGTTAGATTTAGGGTTATGGGGAGGGTAAAGTCGAGGGTTAGGGTTAGGATTAGTGTTAGGGTTAAGGTTAGGGTGAGGGTTAGGTTGATGTTTAGGGTTAGGTTTAGGGTTAGTGTTCGGATTAGGAAGAGGGTTAGGGTATGTGAGGGTTAGGGTTATGGTTAGGCTTAGGGTTAGGGTTATGCTGAGGGTGAGGGTGGGGTTTAGGATTAGGGTTAGGGTGATGGTTAGGGCTAGGGTTAGGGTGAGGGTTAGGGTGAGGGTTAGGGTTAGAGTAAGGTTTAGGCTTAGGCTTAGGGTGACACTGAACTTGAGTTTGATGGTGAGGGCTAGGGTTAGTGTGATGGTTAGGGTTAAGGTTAGGTTGAGGTTTAGGATGTGGTTTTGGGTTAGGGTGAGCTTTAAGGTGAGGATGATGGTAAGGGTAATGTTGAGGTTTAGGCTGAGGTTGCGGGTTCAGATAAGGGTGAGAATTAGGGTTAGGTTTATATTTAGGGTTAGGTTGAGGGTTAGATTGAGGATTAGGGTTAGGGTTAAGGTTAGTGTGAGGTTTAGGGTGAGGATGAGGGTTAGAGTTAGGGTGAGGGTGAGGATTAGAATTAGGGTTAGGATGAGGGCTAGGGTGAGGGTGAGGGTTAGAGTTAGGGTTAGGGTAGTTTGAGATTTAGTGTAAGGGTTAGGGTTAGTGTTAGGGTGTGGGTAAGTGTTAGGGTGAGGATTAATGTTAGGGTGAGGGTTATGGTTAGGGTGAGGGTTAGTGTTATTGTTTGGGTTAGGGTTAAGTTTACTGTGAGGGTGAAGGTTAGGGTTAGGGTTAGGGTGAGGTTTAGTGTAAGGGTTAGGGTTAGAGTTAGGGTAAGTTTGAAGCTGAGGTTGAGGGCTAGGTTTAGTATTAGTGTTTGAGTTAGGGTTAGAGTTATGGTGAGAGTTAGGGTGATGGTGAGGGTGAGTGTTAGGTTTTGGGTTAGGGTGAGGTTTAGGTTTAGGTTTAGGGTTACTGTTCGGCTGAGGGTGAGGTTTAGGGTTAGATTTAGGGTTAGGGTAAGGGTTATGGTTAGGGTTAGTTTTAGAGTTAGGGTTACAGTGAGGGTTAGGGTGAGGGTGAGTGTTAGGCTTAGTGTTAGGGTTAGGATTAGTGTAAGGTTTCGGGTGAGTGTGAGGGTTAGGGTTAGGGTTAGGCTTAGGCTTAGGTTTAGGCTGAGAGTGAGGGTTATGGTTAGTGTGAGGGTTAGGGTTAGGTTTAGAGTGAGAGTTAAGGTTCTGTTAACTATAGGGTTAGGGTGAGGTTCAGGGTTAGGATTAGGGTGATGTTGAGGGCTAGGGTGATGGTGAGGGTTAGGGTTAGTGTGAGGGTAAGGTTTTGGGTTCGGTTTAGGTTTTCGGTTACGGTTAGGATGAGGCTTAGGGTTACAGTGAGGGTGAGGGTTAGGGTTATGTTGAGGGTTAGGGTTAAGATTATAGTTTGTGTGAGGGTGAGTTTTAGGATTATGGTTAGGGTTAGGGTTAGGTTTAGGGTTAGGATTCGTGTTATTGTTAGGGTTAGGGTTAGACTTATGGTGAGGGTGAGTGTGAGGGTTAGGGTTAGTGTTAGGGTGAGGTTTAGGGTTAGGGTTAGGATTAGGGTGAGGGTGAGGGTGAGGTTTAGGGTTAGATTTAGGGTTAAGTTGGAGGGTAAGGTCGAGCGTTAATGTTAGGTTTAGTGTTAGGGTTAAAGTTAGGGTGAGGGTTAGGTTGAGGTTTAGGGTTAGGGTTAGGGTTAGGATGAGGGTTAGGTTGAGGGTGAGTGTGAGGGTTAAGGTTAGGGTTAGGCTTAGGCTTAGGGTTAGGCTGAGGGTGAGGATTAGGGTTAGGGTGATGGTTAGGGTTTGTTTTAGGCTTAGGGTTAGGATGAGGTTTATGGTTAGGCTTAGGTTTAGGGTGAGGGCTAGGGTGAGGGTGAGGGTTAGAGTAAGGGTAAGGATTAAGCTTAGGCTTAGGGTTAGGCTGAGCATGAGGTTGAGTGTGAGGGTTAGGTTTAGGGATACGGTGAGGTTTAGTGTTAGGATTAGGGTTAGAGTTAGGGTTAGGATGAGGGTGAGGTTTAGGGGTAGGGTTAGGGTCAGGGTGAGGGTTAGGGTTCGGTGAGGGTTAGGGTGGGGGTGACGGTAAGTGTAAAGGTGAGGGTTAGGCTCAGGGTGAGGGTTATGGTAAGGGTGAGTGTTAGGTTTAGGATGAGGGTTAAGGTTAGGGTTAGGGTGAGGGTGAGGGTTAGATTGAGGATTAGTGTTAGGGTTAGTGTGAGGTTTAGGGTGAGGATGAGGTTTAAGGTTAGGGTTAGGGTTACCATTAATGTTAGGGTTAGGCTTAAGGTGAGGGTTAGGGTGAGGGTGAGCTTTAGTGTTAGTGTTAGAGTTAGGGTTAGGGTGAGTGTGAAGGTTAGTGTTAGGGTTAGGGTTAGGCTTAGTGTTAGGCTGAATGTGAGGGTGAGGTTGAGGGTTACGGTGAGGGTTAGGGTTAGGGTTAGGTTGAGGGTTAGGGTTAGGGTTAGGGTTAGAGAGAAGGTGAGGGTGAGTGTGAGGGTTAGTGTTAGGGTGAGGGTTAGGGTTAGGATTAGGGTTAGGTTGAGGGCTAGGGTGAGGGTGAGGTTTAGGTTTAGGTTTAGGGTGAGGTTTAGGGTTAGGTTTAGGGTTAGGGTTAGGGTGAGGGTCAGGTTTAGGGTTATAGTTAAGGTTAGGGTGAGGCTGAGGTTAAGGGTTAGGGTTAGTGTTAGTGTTAGAGTTAGGGTTACAGTGATGGTTCGGGTGAGGGTGAGGTTTAGGCTTAGTGTTAGGATTAGGATTAGGGGACAGGTTAGGGTAAGTGTGAGGGTTAGGGTTAGGATTAGGGTTAGCCTTATGTTTAGGCTTAGGGTGAGGGTGAGGGATAGGGTTAGGGTGAGAGTTAGGGGTAAGATTAGGGTGTGTGTTAGGGTTCGGGTTAAGTTTAGTGTTAGGTTGAGGTTTAGGGTTTAGGATGAGGTTTAGGGCTAAGGTTAGGGTTAGGATTAGTGTTAGGTTTAGGCTTAAGTTGAGGGTTAGGGTGAGGGTGAGGTTTAGGGTTAGGGTTAGGATTAGGATTATGGTTAGTGTTAGGTTGAGGAATACGATGAGGGTTAGGGTTAGGGATAGGGTTAGGCTTAAGGTTAGGCTGAGGGTGAGGGTAAGGGTGAGGTTTAGGGTTAGGGTGAGTGTTAGGGTCAGGATAAGTGTGAGAGGTAGGGTTCGGTTAAGTTTAGGGTTAGGGTGAGGATTAAGTTAACAGTTACAGTGAGGGTGAGGTTTAGGGTTAGGTTGAGGGTTAGGGCTAGGTTTAGGGTAGGATGAGGGTGAAGGTTAGGGTTAGTGTTAGGGTGAGGGTTAGGATGAGAGTTAGGGTTAGGATCAGGGTTAGGGTGAGGGCTAGGTTGAGGGTGAGGTTTAAGGTTATGTTTAGGGTGAGGGTGAGGTTTAGGGTTAGAGTTAGGGTTAGGGTTAGGCTGAGGGTGAGGGTCATGGTTAGGGTTGGTGTTAGAGTTAGGGTCACGATGAGGGTTCGGGTGAGTGTGAGGGTTAGGCTTAGAGTTAGGCATAGGATTAGGGTAAGTGTTAGTGTGAGTGTGAGGGTTATGGTTAGGCTTAGGGTTAGGCTTAGGGTTAGGCTGAAGGTGAGGGTGAGGGTAATGGTTAGGGTTAGGGTTGGGGTGAGAGTTAGGGCTATGGTTAGTGTGAGAGTTAGGGCTCGGTTTAAGTTTACGTTTAGGGTGAGGGTTAGGGTTAGAGGTATTGTGAGCATGAGGTTTAGGGTTAGGTTGAGTGTTAGGGTTAGGCTTAGGATTAGGGTGATGTTTAAGTGTTAGGCTTCGGGTGATGGTTAGGATGAGGATTAGGGTTAGGGTTAGGTTTAGGGTGAGGGCTAGGGTGAGGGTGAGTGTTAGGGTTAGTGTTTGGGTGAGGTTTAGGTTTAGCGTTAGTGTTAGGGTGAGGGTTAGGATGAGGGTTAGGGTTAGAGTGAGTGTGAGGTTTAGGGTAAGTGTGATGTTTAGGGTTAGGATTTGGGTTAGTGTGAGGGTGAATTTTAGGGTTAGATTTATTGTTAGGGGGAAGTTTAGGTTGAGGGTTAGGGTTAGCGTTAGGCATAAGGTTAGGGTGAGGGTTAGGTTGAGGTTTAGGGTTAGGGTTAGGGTGAGGGTGAGGGTATGTGAGGGTTAGGGTCAGGGTTAGGGTTAGGGTTATGGTTAGGCTGAGGGTGAGGTTGGGGGTGAGGATTAGGGTTAGGGTGATGGTTAGGGCTAGGGTTAGTGTTAGGGTTAGGATGAGGGATAGGGTTAGGATTAGGGTTAGGGTGAGGGCTAGGTTGAGAGTGAGAGTTAGATAAGGGTTAGGCTTTGGCTTAGGTTTAGGCTGAGCGTGTGGTTGAGGGTGAGGTTTAGGGTTAGGGTGATGGTTATGTTTACGGTTAGGGTGATGCTTAGGGTTAGTGTGAGGGTTCATATTAGGGTTAGGGTTAGTATTAGGGTGAGGGTAAGTGTTAGGGTGAGGGTTATGGTTAGGGTGAGGTTTAGCCTTAGATTTATTGTTTGGGTTAAGGTTAGTTTACGGTTATGGTGATGGTGACGGTTAGGGTTAGGGTTAGGGTTAGGGTGAGATTTAGGTTTAGGGTTAGAGTTAGGGTTAGGGTGAGGTTTTGGATTAGGGTTAGGCTGAGTGTTAGGGTTAGGGTTAGTGTTAGAGTTAGGGTTATAGTGAGGGTTAGGGTGAGGGTCAGGGTAAGGCTTAGTTTTAGGATTAGGATTTTGGTAAGTGTTAGCGTGAGTGTGAGGGTTAGAGTTAGGGTTAGAGTTAGGCTTAGGGTTAGGCTGAGCATGAGTTTGAGTGTGAGGGTTAGGGTTCTGGATAGAGTGAGGTTTAGTGTTAGGGTTACCTTTAGAGTTAGGGTTAGGTTGAGGGTGAGGTTTAGGGGTAGGGTTAGGGTCAGGGTGAGGGTTAGGTTTAGTGTTAGGGTGACGGTGAGGGTTAGATTGAGGATTAGTGTTTGGTTTAGTGTGAGGTTTAGTGTGAGGATGAGGGTTAGGGTTAGGGTGAGGGCTAGGGTGAGGATGAGGGTGAGGGTTAAATTGGGGATTAGTGTTAGGGTTAGTGTGAGGTTTATGGTGAGGATAAGTTTTAGGGTTAGGGTTATTGTTAGGATTAATGTGAGGGTTAGGCTTAAGGTGAGGGATAGGGTGAGGGTGAGGTTTAGCGTTAGTGTTAGGATTAGGATTAGGGTTAGGTTTAGGGTGAGTGTGAAGGTTAGGGTTAGTTTTAAGGTTAGGCTTAGTGTTAGGCTGTAGGTGAGGGTGAGGGTTAGGATTAGGGTGAGTGTTAGGTTTAGGGTGAGAGTTAGGGTTCGGTTTAATTATAGGGTTAGAGTGAGGGTTATGGTAAGGGTTACAATGAGTGTGAGGGTTAGGGTTAGGTTGAGGGTTAGGGTTAGGTTTAGGGTGAGAGTTAGGTTTCGATTTAAGTTTTGCTTAGGGTAATGGTTATGGTAAGGTTTACAGTGAGGGTGAGGGTTAGGGTTAGGTTGAGGGTTAGGCTTATGGTTAGAGTTAGGGTGAGGGTGAGGGTTAGGGTTAGTGTTAGGGTTAGGGTGACATTGATGGTTAGGGTTAGTGTTAGCTTTAGAGTTAGGGTTACATTGAAGGTTAGGGTGAGGGTGAGGGTTAGGCTCAGTGTTAGGATTAGGATTAGGGTAAGGTTTAAGGTGAGTGTGAGGGTTAGAATTAGGGTTAGGGTTAGGCTTAGTGTTAGGCTGAAGGTGAGGGTTAGGGTGAAGTTTAGGGTTAGGGTGAGTCTTAGGGTTAGGGTTAGGGTGAGAGTTAGGGTTCGGTTTAAGTTTAGGGTTAGGGTGAGGGTTAGGGTTAGGGTTACGGTAAGTGTGAGGGTTAGTGTTAGGTTGAGGTATATGGTTAGGCTTAGGATTAGGGTTAGGGTTAGGGTTAAGGTGAGGTTTAGGGATAGGGTTAATGTTATTGTTAGGGTTAGGGATAGGATGAGGGTTAGATTGAGGATTAGTGTTAGGGTTAGTGTGAGGTTTAGGGTTAGGATGAGGATTAGGGTTGGGGTGAGGGCTAGGATGAGTTTGAGGGTTAGGGTTAGGGTTAGAGTGAGTTTTAGGGTTAGGAATATGGTTAGTGTTAGTGTGAGCATTAGTGTTGCATTAGGGTTTGTGTTAGGGTGAGGGTAAATGTTAGGGTGAGGGTGAGGGATAGGGTTAGGTTAGGGTTATTGTTATTGTTATGGTTAGGGTTACTGTTACGGTGAGTGTGAAGATTAGGGTGAGGTTTAGGGTTAGGATGAGGTTTAGTTTTAGAGTTAGGGTTAGGGTGAGTGAGACTTTTAGGGTTAGAGTTAAGTATAGTGTTAGGGTTAGGGATAGGGTGAGGGTTAGTGTTAGGCTTAGGCTTAGGCTTAGGCTGAGGCCGAGCATGAGGGTGAGGGTTAGGGCTAGGGTTAGGGAGATGGTTAGGGTTTGGGTTATTGTGAGGTTCAGGATGAGGTTTAGGGTTAGGATTAGGTTTAGGGTAAGGGCTCGTGTGAGGGTTAGGGTGAGGTTTAGGGATAGGTTTAGGTTTAGGATTTGGGTTAGGTTGAGGGTGAATGTGTGGGTTAGGGTTAGGGTTAGGGTGAGACTTAGGTTTAGGGTGAGGGTTAGTGTTAGGGTTGGGGTTAGAGTGAGGTTGAGGCTGAGGATTAGGTTTAGGTTTAAGATTAGGTTTAGGGTTTGGTTTAGGTTTAATGTTAGTGTTAGGGTTAGGTTTACCTTGAGGGTTAGGGTTAGGGGTAGGGTTAGGGATAGGCTGAGTGTGAGGGTGGGTGTGAGGATTAGGGTTAGGGTTAAGGTTAGTGTTATTGTTAGTGTTATCGTTAGGGTTAAGTGTGCAGTGAGGGTGAGGCTGAGGGTGAGGGTTATGGTTAGGGTTAGGATTAGGGTTAGGGTTAGTGTTATTGCTAGGGTTAGGGTTAGAGTTACAGTGAGGTTGAGGTTGAGGGTGAGGGTAAGGTTTAGGGTGAGGTTTAGGATTAGGGTTAGGTTTAGGGTTAGGGTGAGGGTGAGGTTTAGGGTTAGAGTTAGGGTTAGGGGGAAGGTTATGTTGAGGTTTAGGGTTAGGGTTAGTGTTAGTGTTAGGGTAAGGGTGAGGGTTAGCTTGCTGTTTAGGGATAGGGTTAGGGTTAGGGTTAGAGTTAAGGTGAGCGTGAGTACGAGGGTTAGCCTGAGGGTTAGGCTTAGGCTTAGGGTTAGGCTGTGGGTGAGGGTGGGGGTGAGGATTAGGATTAGGGTGATGTTTAGGGTTAGGGTTAGTGTTATTGTTAGGATTAGGGTTCGAGTTATGGTGAAGTTGAGGTTGCAGGTGAGGGTTAGGTTTATGGTTAGGGTGGGGTTTAGGTTTAGGGTTAGGGTTAGTGTGAAGGTGAGGGTGATGTTTAGGGTTAGACATATGGTTAGGGGGAAGGTTAGGGTTAGGGTTAGTGTTTTTGGTTAGGGTGAGGCTGAGGTTTAGGGTTAGATATAGGACTAGGGGGAGGGTTAGGGTTAGCGTAAGAGTTAGGGCGAGGGTTATGGTAACGGTGAGGTTTAGGGTTAGGATTAGGGTTAGGGTTAGAGTTACTGTGAGGGTGAGGGTTAGGGTTACGGTTAGGGTTAGGGTTAGGGTGAGGTTTAGGGTTAGGGTTATGGTTAGGGTTAGAATTACGGTGAGGTTGAGGGTGCGGGTGAGTGTGAGATTTAGGGTTAGAGTTAGGGGTAGGGTGAGTATGAGGGTTAGGGTTAGGGTTAATGTTAGAGTTAGGGTTATGGTGAGGGTTAGGGTGAGGGTAAGGCTTAGTGTTAGAATTAGGATTAGGGTAAGTGTTAGTGTGAGTGTGAGGGTTAGGGTTAGGGTTAGTCTTAGGGTTAGGCTGAGCATGATGTTGAGGGTGAGGTTTAGGGTTAGGGATAGGGTAAGTTTTAGTGTTAGGGTTAGGGTTAGAGTTAGGCTTAGGTTGAGGGTGAGCTTTAGGGGTAGGGTTAGGGTCAGGTTGAGGTTTAGGGTTAGAATGAGGGTTAGCGTGGGGGTGACTGTACGGGTAAAGTTGAGGGTTAGGCTGAGGGTGAGGGTTATGGTAAGGGTGAGGGTTAGTTTTAGGGTGAGGGTTAGTGTTAGGATTAGGGTGAGTGTGAGGGTTAGATTGAGGATTAGTGTTAGGGTTCATGCGAGGTTTAGGGTGAGGATGAGGTTTAGGGTTAGGGTTAGGGTTAGGATTAATATTATGGTTAGGCTTAAGGTGAGGGTTAGGCTGAGGATGAGGTTTAGAGTTAGTGTTGGATTAGGATTTGGTTTAGGGTTAGGGTGAGTGTGAGGGTTAGGGTTAGGGTTAGGGTTAGGCTTACTGTTAGGCTGAAGGTGAGGGTGAGGTTGCGGGTTAGGGTTAGGGTGAGTGTTAAAGTTAGGGTTAGGGTGAGAGTTAGGTTTCGGGTTAAGTTTAGGGTTAGGGTGAGGGTTAGGGTAAGGGTTAGAGTGAGGGTGAGGGTTAGGGTTAGGTTGAGGGTTAGGTTTCGTGTTAGGGTGAGGGTTAGGATGTGGGTTAGGGTTAGGATTAGGGTTAAGGGGATGGCTAGGGTGAGGGTGAGGTTTAGGGATAGGGTTAGGGTGAGGTTTTGGGTTAGGTATAGGGTGAGATTTAGGGTGAGGGTGAGGTTTAGGGTTAGTGTTAGGGTTAGGGTGAGGCTGTGGGTGAGGGTTAGGGTTAGGGTTAGTGTTAGAGCTAGGGTTTCGGTGAGGGTTAGGGTGAGGATGAGGGTAAGGCTTAGTGTTAGGATTAGGATTAGGGTAAGGGTTAGCATGAGTGTGAGGGTTAGTTTTAGGGTTAGGGTTAGGTTTAGGCTTAGGCTTCGGATGAGGGTGAGGTTAGGGTTAGGGTGAGAGTTTGGGGTAGGGTTTTTGTGAGAGTTAGGGTTCGGGTTAAATTTAGGTTTAGGGTGAGGGTTAGGGTTAGTGTTACAGTGAAGGTGAGGGTTAGGGTTAGGTTGAGGGTTAGGGTTAGGCTTAGGATTAGGGTGAGGGATAGGGTTAGGCTTAGGATGAGGATTAGGGTTAGGATTAGGCATAAGGTGAGGGCTCTGGAGAAGGTGAGATTTTGGGTTAGGGTTAGGGTTAGGTTTAGGGTTAGGGTTAGGGTTAGGGTGAGGGTTAGGATGAGGGTTAAGGTAACAGGTGAGGGTGAGAATTAGGGTTTTGGTGAGGATTAGGGTTAGGATTAGGGTTACAGTGAGGGTGAGGGTTCGATTGAGCATTAAGGTTAGGGTTACGGTTAGTGTGAAGTTTAGGGTGAGGATGAGGGTTAGGGTTAGGGTGAAGGTGAGGGTTAGAATTAGAGTTAAGTTGAGTGCTAGGGTGAGGGTTAGGGATAGGTTTAGGTTTAGGATTTGGATTAGAGTGAGGTTGAGTGTGAGGGTTAGGGTTAGGGTTAGGCTTAGGGTTAGGTGAGGTTTAGTGTTAGGGTTTGGGTTAGGGTGAGGTTGAGGCTGAGGATTAGGGTTAGGTTTAGGGTTTGTTTTCGGGTTAGGGTTAGTGTTAGTGTTAGTGTTAGGGTTAGGGTTACTTTGAGGTTTAGGGTTAGGTTTAGGTTTAGGTTTAGGGTTAGGCTGAGTGTGAGGGTGCGGGTGAGGATTAGGGTTAGGGTTAGGGTTATTGTTAGTGTTATGGTTAGGGTTAGTTTTGCAGTGAGGGTAAGGCTGAGGGTGAGAGTTATGGTTAGTGTTAGGATTAGGGTTAGGGTTAGTGTTATTGTTAAGGTTAGGGTTAGAGTTACATTGAGGTTGAGGGTGACGGTTAGGTTTAGGGTTAGGTTTACGGTTAGAGTTAGGGTTAGGGTTAGGGTGAGGGTGAGGTTTAGGGTTAGAGTTAGGGTTAGGGGAGGTTTAAGGTGAGGTTTAGGGTGAGGGTGAGGGTTAGGATGAGCGTTAGAGTTAAGTTGAGGGTGAGAGTTAGGGTTATGATGAGGGTTAGGGTTTGGATTAGGGTTACAGTGAGGGTGAGTGTTATTGTTAGGGTTAGGGTTAGGGTTAGGGTTACTGTGAGGGTGAGGGTGAGGGTTAGGGTTAGGGTGAGGTTTAATCTTAGGGTTAGGTTTAGAGTTTGGGTTAGGGTGAGGTTGAGGTTTAGGTTTAGAGTTAGGGTAAGGGTGAGGCTGAGGTTGAGGTTTGGTTTAGGGTTAGTGTTAGAGTTAGGGTTAGGGTGAGTGTTAGGGTGAGGGTGAGGGTGAGGGTGAGGTTTAGGCTTAGGGTTAGGATTAGGATTAGGGTAAGGGTTAGGGTGAGTGTGAGGGTTAGGGATATGGTTAGTCTTAGGCTTAGGGTTAGGCTGAGAGAGAGGGTGAGCGTTAAGTTGAGGGTTAGGTTTAGGTTTAGGGTGAGAGTTAGGGTTTGGTTAAGTTTAGTGTTAGGGTGAGGTTTAGGGTTAGGATTAGGGTAAGATTTAGGGTTAGGGTTAGGGTTTGGTTTAGGGTTAGGATGAGGGTTAGGGTTAAGATTATGGTTGGGGTGAGGGTGAGTGTAAGGATTAGGGTTAGGTTTAGGGATAGGATTAGTGTTATTGTTAGGGTTAGGGTTAGAGTTATGGTGAGGGTGAGGGTGAGTGTGAGGTTGAGGGTTAGGGTTAGATTTAAGGTTAGTTGAAGTGTTCGAGGGTCAATGTTAGGGTTAGTGTTAGGGTTAAGGTTAAGGTTAGGTTGAGGTTGAGGTTTAGGTTTAGGGTTAGGGTTAAGGTAAGGATTAGGGTTAGGGTGAGTGTGAGTGTGAGGGTTAGGGTTAGGGTTAGTCTTAGGCTTAGGGTTATGCTGAGGGTGAGGATGGGGTGAGGATTAGGGTTAGGGTGATGGTTATGGTTAGGGTTAGGGTGAGGGTTAGGGTTAGGATTCGGGTTAAAGTGAGGGCTAGGGTGAGGGTGAAGTTTAGGGTAGGGGATAAGCTTAGGCTTAGGTTTAGGCTGATCATGAGGTTTAGGCTGGGGGTTAGGATTAGAGATAGGGTGAGTTTTAGTGTTAGGGTTAGGGTTAGAGTTAGGGTTAGGGTGAGGGTGAGGTTTAGCGCTAGGGTTAGGGTCCGGGTGAGGGCTAGGGTTAGGGTGAGTGTTAGGGTGGGGGTGACGGTAATGGTATATATGAGAGTTAGGCTGAGGGTGAGGGTTATGTTAAGGGTGAGGGTTAGGTTTAGAGTGAGGGTTAAGGTTAGGGTGAGGGGGAGGGTTAGGTTGAGGATTTGTGTTAGGGTTAGTGTGAGGTTTAGGGTGAGGATGAGGGTTAGGATTAGGGTGAGGGCTAGGGTGAGGGTGAGGGTGAGGGTTAGATTGAGGATTACTGTTATGGTTAGTGTGAGGTTTAGGGTGAGGATGAGATTTAGGGTTGGGGTTAGGGTTAGGATTAATGTTAGGGTTAGGGTGAAGGTGAGGGTGAGGGTGAGGGTGAGTTTTAGGGTTAGTGTTAGGATTAGAATTAGGGTAGGTTTAGGGTGAGTGTGAGGTTTAGGGTTAGTTTTAGGGTTAGGCTTTGTGTTTGGCTGAAGGTGAGGGTGCGGGAGAGGGTTATGGTTAGGGTGATTGTTAGGGTTAGGGTTTGGGTGAGAGTTAGGGTTCAGGTTAAGTTTAGGGTTAGGGTGAGGTTTAGTGTTAGGTTGAGGGTTAGGGTTAGGGTGAGGGGGAGGGTGAGGGTTGGGTTTAGTGTTAGGGTGAGGGTTAGGATGAGCGTCTGGGTTAGGATTACGGTTAGGGTGAGGGCTAGGGTGAGGGTGAGGTTTAGGTTTAGGGTTAGGGTGAGGTTTAGGTTTATGTTTAGGGTTAGGGTTAGGGTGAGGGTGAGGTTTAGGTTTAGAGTTAGCATTAGGGTGAGGCTGAGAGTGAGGGTCAGGTTTAGGGTTAGTGTTAGAGTTAGGGTTAAGGTGAGGGTTAGAGTGAGGTTGAGGGTAAGGCTTAGTGTTAGTATTAGATTTAGTTTAAGTGTTAGGGTGTGTGTGAGGGTTAGGGTGAGGGTTAAGCTTAGGCTTAGGGTTAAGCTTATGGTGAGGGTGAGTTTTAGGGTTCGGGTGAGAGTTAGGAGTAGGGTTAGGGTGAGAGTTAGGGATCAGGTTAAGTTTAGGGTCAGAGTGACGGTTAGGGTTAGGGTTACAGTGAAGGTGAGGGTTAGAGTTAGGTTGAGGGTTAGGGTTAGGCTTAGGATTAGGGTGAGGGTTAGTGTAAGTGTTAGGGTGAGGGTTAGGATGAGGATTAGGGTTATGATTAGGGTTCGGGTGAGGGCTAGGGTGTGGGTGAGTGTTAGGATTAGTGATTGGGTGAGGTTTTGGGTTAGGTTTAGGCTGAGGTTTAGGATATGGGTTAGGGTCACAGTGAGGGTGAGGGTTAGGGTTAGGGTGAGGTTTAGGGTTAGGATTTGGGTTAGGGTGAGGGTGAGTTTTAGGATTATATTTAGGGTTAGGTTGAGGGTTAGGTCAACGGTTAGGGTTAGGGTTAGCGTTAGGGTTAAGGTTAGGTTGAGCGTTAGGTTGAGGTTTAGGTTTAGGGTTAGGATTAGGGTTAGGGTAAGGCTATGTGAGAGTTAGGGTTAGACTTAGGCTTAGGGTTAGGGTTGTCCTGAGGGTGAGGGTGGTGGTGAGGATTAGGGTTAGGGTGAGGGTTAGTGTGAGGGTGAGTGTAAGGGTAAGGGTTAGGCTTAGGCTTAGGTTTAGGCTGAGCGTGAGGTTGAGGGTGAGGGTTAGGGTTAGGGTGATGGTTAGGTTTACGGTTAGGGTGAGGGTTAGGATGAGGTTTATTGTTAGGATGAGGATGATGGTAAGGGTAAACGAGAGATTTAGGCTGAGGGTGAGGATTAAGATAAGGGTGAGGGTTAGGATTATGGGTTTAGGGTTATGGTTATGGTTAGTGTGAGGGTTCGATTGAGCATTAGGGTTAGAGTGACGGTTAGTGTGAAGTTTAGGGTGAGGATGAGGGTTAGGGTTAGGGTGAGGGTGAGGGTTAGAATTAGGGTTAGGGTGAGGGCTAGGGTGAGGGTGAGGGTGAGGTTAAGGGTTAGGCTTAGGCTCAGGATTAGGCTGAGGGGGAGGGTGGGCTTGAGGATTAGGGTTAGGGTGATAGATAGGATTAGGGTTAGTGTTATTGTTAGGGTTAAGGTTCATGTTACGGTGAGGGTTCGAGTGAGGGTTAGGGTGAGGGTTAGGTTTAGGGTTAGTGTTAGGGTTAGGGAGAGGATGAGGTTTAGGGTTAGATATAGCGTTAGGGGAAGGGTTAGGGTTAGGGTTAGGTTTAGGGATAAGGTTAGGGTGAGGTTTAGGTTTAGGGTTAAGTTTAGGGTTAGAATTACAGTGAGGTTGAGGGTGCAGGTTAGTGTGAGGTTTAGGGTTAGGGTTAGGGTTAGGGTTAGGCTGAGTGTTAGGGTTAGGGTTAGTGTTAGAATTAGAGTTATAGTGAGGGTTAGGGTGAGGGTGAGGGTAAGGCTTAGTGTTAGGATTAGGATTAGGGTAAGGGTTATTGGGAGTGTGAGGGTTAGGGTTAGGGTTTCTGTTAAGCTTAGGGTTAGGCTGAACTTGAGGTTGAGTGTGAGTGTTAGGGTTAGGGATAGGGTGAGGTTTAATTTTAGGGTTAGGGTTAGAGTTAGGGTTAGGTTGAGGGTGAGGTTTAGGGATAGGTTTAGGGTGGGGGTGAGGGTTAGGGTTAGGGTGAGGTTTAGGGTGAGGGTCAGGGTGAGGGTTAGGGTTAAGGTGAGAGTTAGGGTTCGGATTAAGTTTAGGGTTAGGGTGAGGGTTAGGTTAAGGGTTACAGTGAAGGTGAGGGTTAGGGTTAGTTTGAGGGTTAGGGTTAGGGTTATTGTTAGGGTGAGGTTTAGGATGAGGGTTAGGGTTAGGATTAGGGTCCGGGTGAGGGCTAGGGTGAGGGTGAGGTTTAGGGTTAGGGTAGAGTGAGGTTTAGGTTTAGGTTTAGGGTTAAAGTTAGTGTTAGGGTGAGGGTTCGATTGAGGATTAGTGTAAGGGGTAGGGTTAGTGTTAGGTTTAGGGTGAGCATGAGGGTTAGGGTTAGGGTGAGTTTGAGGTTTAGAAGTCGGGTTATGGTGAGTGCTAGGGTGAGGGTGAGGGTGAGGATTAGGGTTAGGGTTAGGGTTATTGTTAGGGTGAGGGTGAGATTTAGGGTTAGAGTTAGGTTTTGGGGGAGGGTTTGGGTGAGGTTTAAGGTTAGGGTTAGCGTTAGGGTTATTGTGAGGGTGAGGGTTAGGTTGAGGTTTGGCGATAGGGTTAGGTTTAGGATTAGGGTTAGGGTGAGCATGAGTATGAAGTTTAGGGTGAGGGTTAGGCTTAGGCTTAGGGTTATGCTGAGGGTGACGGTGGGCGTGAGTATTAGGGTTAGGGTGATGGTTTGGGTTAGGTTTAGTGTTATTGTTAGCGTTAGGGTTTGAGTTACGGTGATGGTGAGGGTGGGGGTGAGGTTTAGGCTTCAGCTTAGGGTGGAGTTTAGAATTAGGGTTAGTTTTAGAATGAGGATGAGGTTTAGGGTTAGATATAGTGTTAGGGGAAGGGTTAGCGTGAGGGTTAGGGTTAGGGTTTGTGTTAGGGTTAGTGTGAGGGTGAGGGTTACGGTTAGGTGTAAGGTTAGGGTTAGGGTGAGGTTTAGGGTTAGTGTTAGAATTTTGGTGAGGGTAAGGGTGCGGGTGAGTGTGAAGTTTAGGGTTAAGAGTATAGTTAGGCTTAGGTTTATGCTTAGGGTTAGGTTGAGAGTGAGGGTGAGTGTGAGGGTTAGGGTTAGGGTGAGGGTTAGGTTTAGGGTTATGGGGAGGGTTAGGATGAGGGTTAGGGTTAGGATTAGGGTTAGGGTGAGGGCTAGGGTGAGGGTTATGTTTATGTTTAGGGTTAGGGTGAGGTTTAGGTTTAGGGTTAGTGTTAGGGTTAGGGTTAGGTTGAGGTTTAGAGTTAGAGTTAGTGTTAGGGTGATGGTGAGGTTTAGGGTTAGAGTTAGGTTTAGGGTGAGGTTTAGGTAGAGGGTTAGGGATAGGGTTAGTGTTAGGGTTAGGTTTAGAGTGAGTGTTAGGGAGAAGGTTTGGGTTAGGGTTAGGGTTAGGGATAGGATTATTGTTAGGGTAAGGGTGAGTGTGTTTTTTAGGGTTAGGTTTAAGGTTAGGCTTAGGGTTAGGGTGAGGGTGAGGTTGAGTGTAGGGTTAAGTTTAGGTTGAGGGTTAGGGTTACGGTTAGGGGGAGGGTTAGGATGAGGGTTAGGTTTAGGATTAGGGTTAAGGTAAGGACTAGGGTGAGGGTGAGGTTTAGGGTGAGGTTTATCTTTAGGATTAGGGTTAGGGAAAGGGTGAGGTTGATGTTTAGGGTTGGAGTTAGGGTTAGGGTGAGGCTGAGTTTGAGGGTTAGGTTTAGGGTTAGTGTTAGGGTTAGAGTTAGGGTTAGGGTGAGGTTTAGGGTGAGGGTGAGGGTTAGGGTTAGGGTTAGGATTACGATTTGGGTTAGGGTTAGGGGGAGTGTGAGGGTTAGGGTAAGGTTTAGGGTTAGGCTTAAGGTTAGGCTGAGGGTGAGGGTGAGGGTGAGGGTTAGGGTTAGGGTGAGGGTTAGGGTTAGGGTTATGGGGAGGTTTAGGATTAGGGTTAGGGTTAGGATTAGTTTTAGGATGAGGCCTAGGGTGAGGGTTAGGTTTAGTGTTAGGTTTAGGGTGAGGTTTAGGGTTAGGGTTAGGGTGAGGGTGAGGGTGAGATTTAGGGTTAGAGTTATGGTAAGTTTGATGCTGAAGTTGAGATTTTGTGTTAAGGTTAGTTTTAGAGTTAGGGTTTGGGTGAGGGTGAGGGTTAGGCTTAGAGTTAGGATTAGGGATTGGGTAAGGTAAGAGTGAGTGTGAGGGTTAGGTTTAGGGTTAGACTTAGGCTTAGAGTTAGGCTGTGGGTGAGGGTAAGCGTGAGGATTAGGGTTAGGGTGAGGGTTAGAGTTAGGGTTGGGGTGAGAGTAAGGGTGCGTTTAAATTTGGGGTTAGCGTTAGAATTAGGGTTAGGGTGAGGGCTAGGGTGAAGGTGAGGGTTAGGGTTAGTGTTAAGGTAAGGTTTAGGTTTAGGGTTAGGGTTAGGGTGAGGGTTAGGATGGGGATTAGTGTTACTGTGAGGGTGAGGGTTAGGGTTATGGTGAGGGTTAGTGTTAGGATTAGGGTTACGGTGAGGGTGAGTGTTATTGTTAGGGTTAGGGTTACAGTTGGGTTTATGGTGAGGTTGAGGGTTAGGGTTAGGTTAAGAGTGAGTTTTAGTGTTAGGGTTAAGGTTAGAGTTATGTTTAGCGTGAGGGCGAGGTTTAGGGTTAGAGTTAGGGTAAAGGTGAGGTTGAGGTTTAGGGTTAGGGTTAGGCTTAGGTTTAGGATTAGGATTAGTTTAAGGGTTAGGGTGAGTGTCAGATTTAGGGTTAGGGTTAGGCTTAGGCTTAGGGTTAGGCTGAGAGTGAGGGTGAAGGTGAATGTTAGGATAAGGTTGAGGGTTAGGGTTAGGGTTAGGATTACGATTAGGGTTAGGGTTAGGTGGAGTGTGAGGGTTAGGGTTAGGTTTAGGGTTATGCTTAAGGTTAGGCTGAGGGTGAGGGTGAGGGTGAGGGTTAGGGTTAGGGTGAGGGTGAGGGTTAGGGTTATGGGGAGGGTTAGGATGAGGGTTAGGGTTAGGATTAGGGTTAGGGTGAAGGCTAAGGTAAGGGTGAGGTTTAGGGTTAGTGTTAGGGTAAGGTGTAGGGTTAGGGGTAGGGTTTGGGTTAGGGTTAGGATGAGGCTTAGTGTTAAGATTATGGTTAGGGTGAGTGTTAGGTTTAGGGTTAGGTTTAGGGTTAGGTTTAGGGATAAGATTAGTGTTATTTGTAGGGTTAGGGTTAGAGTTATGGTCAGGGTGAGGGTGAGGGTTAGGGATAGGGTTAGGGTGAGGTTTAGGGTTAGGTTTAGGATTAGAGTTAGGGTGAGGGTGAGGTTTAGTGATAGATTTAATGTTGGAGGGTTAGGTCGAGCGTTAATGTTAGGGTTAGTGTTAGGGTTAAGGTTATGGTTAGGGTTAGGCTGGGGTTTAGGGATAGGGTTAAGTTTAGGCTTAGGGCTAGGATTAGGTTTAGGTTGAGGGTGAGTGTGAGGGTTAGGTTTAGGCTTAGGCTTTGGGTTAGGCTGAGGGCGAGGGTGGGGGTGAGGATTAGGGTTAGGGTGATGGTTATGGTTAGGGTTAGGGTGAGGGTTAGGATGAGGTTTAGTGTTAGGCTTATGGTTATGGTGAGGGCTAGGATGAGGGTGAAGTTTAGGGTAAGGGATAAGCTTGGGCTTAGGGTTAGGCTGAGCATGAGTTTGAGGGTTAGGGATAGGGTAAGGTTAATGTTAGGTTTAGGGTTAGAGTTAGGGTTAGGGTGAGGGTGAGGTTTAGGCGTAGGTTTGGGTTAGGGTGGGGGTGACGGTAAGGGTAAAGGTGAAAGTTAGGCTGAGGGTCAGGGTTATGACAAGGGTGAGGGTTAGGTTTAGGGTGACGTTTAGGGTTAGGGTGAGTGTGAGGGTGAGGGTTAGTTTGAGGATTAGTGTTAGGGTTAGTGTGAGGTTTAGGGTGAGGATGAGGGTTAGGGTTAGGGTGAGGGCTAGGGTGAGGGTGAGGTTGAGGGTTAGATTGAGGTTAGATTAGGGTTAGTGTGAGGTTTAGGTGAGGATGAGGTTTAGGGTTAGGTTTAGTGTTAGGATTAATGTTAGGGTTAGTCTTAACGTGAGGGTTAGGGTGAGGGTGAGGTTTAGGGTTAGTGTTAGGATTAGGATTAGGGTTGGGTTCAGGGTGAGTGTGAGTGTTAGTGTTAGGCTTAGTGTTAGGCTGAAGGTGAGGGTGAGTGTGAGGGTTAGTGTTAGGATGAGTGTTAGGGTTAGGGTTAGGGTGAGAGTTAGGGTTCGGGTTAAGTTTAGGGTTAGAGTGAGGTTTAGTGTAAGGTTTACAGTGAAGGTGAGGGTTAGAGTTAAGTTGAGGGTTAGGGTTAGGGTTAGGGTTATGGTTAGGGTGAGGTTTAGGGTTATGGTTAGAGTTAGGGTTAGAATTACAGTGACGGTGAGGGTGCAGGTTAGTGTGAGGTTTAGGTTTAGAGTTAGGGTTAGGGTTATGCTCAGTGTTAGGGTTAGGGTAAGTGTTAGAGTTAGGGTTATGGTGAGGGAGTAGGGTGAGGGTGAGTGTAAGGCTTAGTGTTAGGATTAGGAATAGGGTAAGTTTAGGGTGAGTGTGAGGCTTAGGTTTAGGGTTAGTGTTAGGCTTAGGGTAAGGCTGAGCATGAGGTTGAGTGTGAGGATTAGGGTTAGGGATATGGTGAGGTTTAGAGTTAGGGTTAGGGGTAGAGTTAGGGTTAGGGTTAGGATGAGGGTGAGGGTGGGGCTGAGGATTAGGTTTAGGCTTAGGGTTATTGTTAGGGTGATGGTGAGTTTTATGGTTAGAGTTAGGATTAGGGGGAGGGTTGGTGTGAGGTTTAGGGTTAGGGTTAGTGTTAGGGTTAGGGTGAGGGTTCGGGTTCGGTTGAGGTTTAGGGATAGGGTTAGGTTTAGGATTAGGATTAGGTTGAGCATGAGTATGAGGCTTAAGGTGAAGGTTAGGCTTAGGGTTAGGCTGAGGGTCAGCGTGGGGGAGAGGATTAGGGTTAGGGTGATGGTTAGGGTTAGGTTTAGTGTTATTGTTAGGATTAGGGTTTGCGTTATGGTGACGGTGAGGGTGCGGGTGAGGGTTAGCCTTAGCGTTAGGGTGGGGTTTAGTGTTAGGGTTAGGTTGAGGGTGAGGGTGAGGTTTAGGGTTAGAGTTAGGGTTAGGGGGAGGGTTAGGGTGAGGGTTAGGGTTAGGGTTAGTGTTAAGGTTAGGGTGAGGGTGAGGGTTAGGATGAGGTTTAGGGTTAGGATTAGGGTTAGGTTGAGCATGTGTATGAGGGTTAGGGTGAGGGTTAGGCTTAGGCTTAGGGTTAGGCTGAGGGTGAGGGTGGGGGTGAGGATTAGGTTTAGGGTGAGGGTTAGGGTTAGGGTTAATGTTATTGTTAGGGTTAGGTTTCGAGTTACGGTGAAGGTGAGAGTGCGGGTGAGGTTTAGGGTTAGGGTTAGGGTGGGGTTTAGGGTTAGGGTTAGTGTTAGGGTTAGGGTGAGGGTGACGCTTAGAGTTAGATATAGGGTTATGGGGAGGTTTTGGGTGAGGGTTAGTGTTAGGGTTAGTGTTAGGTTTATTGTGAGGGTCTGGTTTAGGGTTAGATATAGGGTTAGGGTGAGGATTAGGGTTAGGGTTAGGGTGAGATTTAGGGTTAGGGTTAGTGTTAAGGTTAGAATTACAGTGACAGTGATGGTGCAGGTTAGTATGAGGTTTAGGGTTAGAGTTAGGGTTAGGGTTAGGCTGAGTGTTAAGGTTAGGGTTAGTGTTAGAGTTAGGGTTATGGTGAGGGTTAGGGTGAGGGTGAGTGTAAGGCTTAGTGTTCAGATTAGGAATACCTTAAGGGTTAGGGTGAGTGTGAGGGTTAGGGTTAGGTTTAGTGTTAGGCTTAGGGTAAGCCTGAGCATGCAGTTCAGTGTGAGGGTTTGGGTTAGGGATATGGTGAGTTTTAGTGTTAGGGTTAGTGTTAAATTTAGGGTTAGGGTTAGGATGAGGGTCAGGGTGGGGCTGAGGATTTGGGTTAGGCTTAGGGTTATTGTTAGGGTGATGATGAGTTTTAGGGTTAGAGTTAGGTTTAGGAGGAGGGTTAGGGTGAGGTTTAGGGTTTGGGTTAGTGTTAGGGTTAGGGTGAGGGTGAGGGTTCGGTTGAGGTTCAGGGATAGGGTTAGGTGTAGGATTAGGGTTAGGGTGAGCATGAGTATGAGGCTTAGGGTGAGGGTTAGGCTTAGGCTTAGGGTTAGGCTGAGGGTGAGGGTGGGGGTGAGGATTAGGGTTATTGTGATGTTTATGGTTAGGGTTAGTGTTATTGTTAGGGTTAGGGTTTGAGTTTCGGTGAGGGTGAGGGTGCGGGTGAGGATTAGGTTTCGGGTTAGGTTTAGGGTTAGGGTGGGGTTTAGGTTTAGGGTTAGGGTTAGGTTTAGGATGAGGGTGAGCTTTAGCGTTAGATATAGGGTTAGGGGGAGGTTTAGGGTGAGGGTTACGGTTAGGTTTAGTGTTAGGGTTAGGGTGAGGGTGAGGGTTAGGTTGAATTTTAGGGATAGGGTTAGGTTTATGATTAGGGGTAGGGTGAGCATGAGTATGAGGCTTAGGTTGAGCGTTAGGCGTAGGCTTAGGCTTAGGCTGAGGGGGAGGCTGGGGGTGAGGATTAGGGTTAGGGTGATGGTTAGCGTTAGGGTTAGTGTTATTGTTATCGTTAGGGTTTGACTTTTGGTGACGGTGGGCGTGCGGGTGAGGGTTAGGTTTAGGGTTAGGGTGGGGTTTAGGTTTAGGGTTAGGTTTACGGTGAGGGTGACGTTTAGGGTTAGATATAGGGTTAGGGAGAGGGTTAGGTTGAGGGTTAGGTTAGGGTTAGTGTTAATGTTAGGGTCAGGTTGAGGGTTAGGTTTAGGGTTAGGGTTAGGTTGAGGGTGAGAGTGCGGGTGAGTGTGAGGTTTAGGGTTAGGTTTATGCTTACGCTTAGGTTTATGCTTAGGGATAGGCTGAGGGTGAGGCTGAGGGTTAGGTTTAGGGTCAGGGTTAGGGTTAGGGTTATGGGGAGGGTTAGGATGAGGGTTACGGTTAGGATTAGGGTTAGGGTGAGTGCTAGGTTGAGGGTTTAGTGTTAGTGTTAGGGTGAGGTTTAGGATTAGGGTTAGGTTTAGGGTGAGGGTTAGGGTGAGGGTAATGCTTAGGGTGAGGGTGAGGATTAGGGTTAGTGTTATTGTTAGGGTTAGGGTTACAGTTATGGTGAGGGTGAGGGTTAGGTTTAGGGTTAGGATGAGGTTTAGGTTTAGGGTCAGGGTTAGAGTACGGTTTAGGGTGAGGGTGAGGTTTAGGGTTAGAGATAGTGATCGTGTTAGGTTTAGGGATAGGTTGAGGGTTAGTGTTAGGCTTAGGCTTATGCTTAGGCTTAGGCTGAGCATGAGGGTGAGTGTTAGGGTTAGGGTTAGGGTGAGGGTTAGGGTTAGGTTGTTGGTTAGGGTTAGGGTTATGGTGAGGTTTAGAGTTAGGGTTAGTGTGAGGGATAGGATGAGTATTAGGGTTAGGATTAGGGTTAGTGTGAGTGCTAGGTTGAGGGTTTAGTGTTAGTGTTAGGGTGAGGTTTAGGATTAGGGTTAGGTTTAGGGTGAGGGTTAGGGTGAGGGTTATGGTTAGGGTGAGGGTGAGGATTAGGGTTAGTGTTATTGTTAGGGCTAGGGTTACAGTTATGGTGAGGGTGAGGGTTAGGTTTAGGGTTAGGATGAGGTTTAGGTTTAGGGTCAGTTTTAGAGTATGTTTTAAGGTGAGGGTGAGGTTTAGGATGAGGTTTAGGGTTAGAGTTAGGGTTAGGGTTAGGGTGAGGGTGAGGTTTAGGTTTAGAGGTAGGGTTAGGGGGAGGGTTAGGGTGAGGTTTAGGGTTAGGGTTAGTTTTAGGGTGAGGGTGAGGGGTAGGTTGAGGTTAGGGATAGGGTTAGGGTTAGGGTTAGGATTAGGGTTACGGTGAGTGTGAGTATGAGGGTTAGCGTGAGGGTTAGGCTTAGGCTGAGGGTGGGGGTGGGGATGAGGATTAGGGTTAAGGTGATGGTTAGGGTTAGCGTTAGTGTTATTGTTAGGGTTAGGGTTCGAATTCTGGTGAATGTGAGAGTGCGGGTGAGGGTTAGGGTTAGGGTTAGGGTGGGGTTTAGAGTTAGGGTTAGGGTTAGGGTTAGGGTGAGGGTCAGGTTTAGGGTTAGATATAGGGTTAGGATGAGGGTTAGGTTGAGGGTTAGGGTTAGGGTTAGTGTTAAGGTTAGGGTGAGGGGGAGGTTTAGGGTTAGATATAGGGTTATTGGGAGGGTTAGGGTTAGGGTTAGGGTTAGGGTTAGGGTGAGGTTTAGGGTTAGGGTTATGGTTAGGTTTAGAGTTACTGTAAGGGTGAGGGTTAGGGTTAAGGTTAGGGTTAGAGTTAGGGTGAGGTTTAGGGTTAGGGTTAGGTTTAGGGTTAGAATTACAGTGACAGTGAGGGTGCAGGTGAGTGTGAGGTTTAGGGTTAGAGTTAGGTTTAGGGTTAGGCTGAGTGTTAGGGTTAGGGTTTGTGTTAGGCTTAGGGTTAGGCTGAGCATGAGGTTGAGTGTGAGGGTTAGGGTTAGGGATAGGGTGAGGTTTAGTGTTAGGGTTAGGGTTAGAGTTATGTTTAGGTTGAGGGTGAGCTTTAGGGGTAGGGTTAGGATCAGGGTGAGGGTTAGGTTTAGGGTTAGGGTAAGGGTGAGGGTTAGACTGACGATTAGTGTTAGGGTTAGTGTGAGGTTTAGGGCGAGGATGAGGGATAGGGTTAGGGTGAGGGCTAGGGTGAGTATGAGGGTGAGGGTTAGATTGAGGATTAGTGTTAGTGTTAGTGTGAGGTTTAGGGTGAAGATGAGGTTTAGGGTTGGGGTTAGGGTTTGGATTAATATTAGGGTTAGGCTTAAGGTAAGGGTTAGGGTGAGGGTGTGGATTAGGGTTAGTGTTAGGATTAGGGTTAGGTTTATGGTGAGTGTGAGGGTTAGAGTTAGGGTTACATTTAGTCTTAGTGTTAGGCTGAAGGTGAGGTTAGGGTTAGGGTGAGTGTTAGGGTTAGGATTAGGGTGAGAGTTAGCATTCCTGTTACGTTTAGGGTTAGGGTGAGTGTTAGGGTTAGGGTTAGTGTTAGGGTGAGAGTTAGGATGAAGGTTAGGGTTAGGATTAGGTTTAGGGTGAGGGCTAGGGTGAGGGTGAGGTTTAGGGTTAGGATTAGGGTGAGGTTTAGGGTTAGGTTTAGGGTTAGTGTTAGGGAGAGGGTGAGGTTTAGAGTTAGAGTTAGGGTGAGTCTGAGGGTGAGGGTGAGGATTAGGGTTAGTGTTAGAATTACGGTTAAGGTGAGGGTTAGGTTGAGGTTGAGTGTAAGGCTTAGTGTTCTTTTTAGGATTAGGGTAAGGATTAGGGTGAGTGTGAGAGTTAGGGTTTGGGTTAGGTTTATGCTTAGAGTTAGGCTAAGTGTGAGCCTTAGGGTTAGGGTGAGATTTAGGGGAAGGGTTAGGGTGAGAGTTAGGGTTCGGTTTAAGTTTAGTGTTATGGTGAGGGTTAAGGTTAGGGTTAGAGTTAGGTGTAGGGTTAGGGTTAGGCTTAGGGTGAGGGTGAGGTTAATGATTAGGGTTAGGGTGAGAGTTATGGGTAGGGTTAGGGTGAGAGTTAGAGTTCGGGTTAAGTTTAGGGTTAGGGTGAGGGTTAGAGTTAAGGTTACAGTGAGGGTGAGGGTTAGGGTTAGGTTGAGGGTTAGGGTTAGGCTTAGGATTAGGGTGAGGATTAGGGTTAGTGTTAGTGTGATGGTTAGGATGACGATTAGGGTTATGATTAGGGTTCGGTTTAGGACTAGGTTGAGGGTGAGGGTTGGGATTAGTGTTTGGGTGAGGTTTAGGGTTAGGGTTAGGGTGAGGGTTAGGATATGGGTTAGGGTCACAGTGAGGTTGAGGGTTAGGGTTAGGGTGAGGGTTAGGGTTAGGATTTGGGTTAGGGTGAGGGTGAGTTTTAGGATTATATTTAGGGTTAGGGGGAGGGTTAGATCAAGGCTTAGGGTTAGGGTTAGGTTAGTGTTAGGGTTAAGGTTTGGGTGAGGGTTAGGTTGAGGTTTTGGGATAGGGTTATGTTTAGGATTACAGTAAGGATTAGGGTATGTGATTGTTAGGGTTAGGGTTAGGCTTAGGGTTATGGTTATGCTGAGGGTGAGGGTGGGGATGAGGATTAGGGTTAGGGTGATGGTTAGGGATAGGGTGTGGGTTAGGATGAGGGATAGGGTTAGGATTATTGTTAGGGTGAGGGCTAGTGTGAGGGTGAGGGTAAGGTTAGGGTTAGGCTTAGGCTTTGGTTTAGGCTGAGTGTGAGGTTGAGGGTGAGGTTTACTGTTAGGGTGATGGTTAGATTTAAGGTTAGGGTGAGGGTTAGGGTTAGGGTTTGGGTTAAGCTGAGGGTGAGTTTGAGGTTTAGAGCTAGGGTAAGGTTGAGGCTGAAGTTGTGGGTTAGTGTTAGGGGTAGTGTTAGAGTTAGGGTTAGGGTGAGGTTTAGTTGAGGGTGAGGGTTAGGCTTAGGGTTAAGATTAGGATTAGAGTAAGGTAAAGGTGAGTGTGAGGGTTAGGGTTAGGGTGAGGGTTAGTGTAAGGATTATTGGGAGGGTTAAGATGAGGGTTTAGGTTAGGATTAGCTTTAGGGTGAGGGCTAGGGTGAGGGTGATGTTTAGGGTTATCGTTAGGGTGAGGTTTATGGTTAGGGTTAGGGTTAGGATGAGGGTGAGTGTGAGGTTTAGGGTTAGACTTAGGGTTAAGTTGAGGCTGAGGGTAAAGGTTAGGATTAGGGTTAGGATTAGGATTTGGGTAAGCGTTAGGGTGAGTGTGAGGGGTAATTTTAGGGTTAGGGTTAGGCTAAGCATTACACTGAGGGTGAGGGAGAGGGTGAGGTTTACGGTTAGGGTGAGGGTTAGTGTTAGGGTTAGGATGAGAGTTAGATTTAAGGTTAAGTTTAGGGTTAGGGTGAGGGTTAGGGTTAGGTTGTGGTTTAGGGTTAAGGTTAGGGTTAGGGTGAGCTTTAGGGTTGGGGTTAGGGTGAGGGTTAGGATGAGGATTAGGGTTAGGATTAGGGTTAGGGTGAGGGCTAGGGTGAGGGCGGTGTTTGGGTTAGTGTTAGGGTGAGGTTTAGTGTTAGGGTTAGGTTTAGGGTGATGGTTAGGTTGAGAGTTAGGGTTAAAGTAATGGTTAGGGTTAGGATTAGGGTTAGGGTTAGAGTTAAGGTTAGGGTTAGGGTGAGGGTTAGTTTTAGGATTAGGGTTAGGGTGAGGGTGATAGTTAGGATTAGGGGTAGAGTTAGGGTTCTTGTTAGGGTTAGGGTTAGGTTTATGGTGAGGGTTAAGATTAGCGTTATTGTTAGGGTTAGGGTTAGGCTGAGGGTGAGGGTGGGGGTGGGTGTGAGGATTATGATTAGGGTTAGGGTTATTGTTAGTGTTATAGTTAGGGTTAAGTTTGCAGTGAGGGTGAGGCTGAGGGTGAGGGTTATGGTTATGGTTAGGGTTAGGGTTAAGGTTAGTGTTATTGTTAGGGTTAGGGTTAGACTTATGGTGAGGTTGAGGGTGAGGGTGAGGGTTAAGTTTATGGTGAGGTTTAGGGTTTGGGTTAGGTTTAGAGTCAGTGTTTGTGAGAGGGTTAGGTTTAGGGTTAGAGTTAGGGTTAGGGTGAGGGTTATGTTGAGGGTGAGGTTTAGGGTTAGTATTAGGGTTAGGTTTAGAGTGAGATTTAGGGGGAGGGTTTGTGTTAGGGTTAGGGTTAGGGATAGGATTAGGATTAGGGTGAGGGTGAGTGTGTGTGTTAGGGTTAGGTTTAGGGTTGGGCTGAGGGTGAGATTGAGGGTGAGGGTTAGGTTTAGCGTGAGGGTTAGGGTTAGGGTTAGTGAGAGGGTTAGGATTAGGGTTAGGGTTAGGATTAGGCTTAAGGTAAGGGCAAGGGTGAGGGTTAGGTTTAGGGTTAGTGTTAGGATGAGGTTTAGGGTTAGGGTTAGGTTTAGGATTAAGTTGAGGTTGAGGTTTAGGGTTAGAGTTAGGTTTAGGGTGAGGCTAAGGGTGAGTGTTAGGTTTAGGGTTAATGTTAGGATTAGGGTTAGGTTTAGGTGAGGTTTAGGGTGAGTGTGAGGGTTAGGGTTAGGTTTAGGATTACGATTAGGGTTAGGGTTAGTGTGAGTCTGAAGTTTAGGGTTAGGTTTAGGGTTAGGGTTAGGGTGCCATGAGTATGAGGATTAGGGTGAGGGTTTGGCTTAGGCTTAGGGTTAGACTGAGGCTGAGGGTGAGCTTGCGGGTGAGGATTAGGTTTAGGGTTAGGGTGGGGTTTAGGTTTAGGGTTCCGTTTAGGGTGATTGTGAGGTTTAGGGTTAGATATTGGGTTAGGGTGAGGGTTAGGGTGAGGGTTAGTGTTAGGGATAGTGTTAGGGATAGGGTGAGGGTGAGGGTTAGGTTTAGGGTTAGGGTTCAGGTGAGGTTTAGGGTTAGGGTTAGGGTTATGGATAGAATTACGGTGAGGGTGAGCGTGCGGGTGACTGTGAGGGTTACGGTTAGGTTTAGATTTAGGCTTAGGGTTAGGCTTAGGGTTAGGCTGACTGTGAGGTTGAGGGTGAGGGTTAGGGTTAGGGTGAGGGTTAGGGTTATAGTTATGGGGAGGGTTAGGGTGAGGGTTAGGGTTAGGATTAGGGTTAGGGTGAGGGCTAGGGTCAGGGTGATGTTTAGGGTTAGGGTTAGGGTGAGGTTTAGGATTAGGATAGGGTAAGGGTGAGCGTAAGATTTAGGGTTAGACTTAGGGTTAAGGTGAGGCTTAGGGTGAGGTTTGGGATTAGGGTTAGGATTAGGATTAGGGTAAGTTTTCGGGTTAGTGTTTGTGTTAAGGTTAGGGTGAGGGTTAGGTTGAGGTTTAGGGTTAGGGTTAGGGTTAGGATTAGGGTTAGGATGAGGTTGAGTGTGATTGTTAGGGTTAGGGTTAGGCTTTGGCTTAGGCTGAGGGTGAGTGTGGGGGTGAGGATTAGGGTTAGTGTGATGTTTAGGGTTAGGGTTAGGGTTAGGGTGAGGGTTAGAATGAGTGTTAGGTTTAGGGATAGGGTGAAGTTTAGTGTTAGGGTTAGGTTTAGAGTTAGGGTGAGGGTGAGGGTGAGGTTTAGGGATAGGGTTAGGGTCCGGGTGAGGGTTAGGGTTAGGTATAGTGTTATGTTTAGGGATAAGGGGAGGGTTAGGATGAGGTTTAGAGTTAGGATTAGGGTTAGGGTAAGGACTACCGTGAGGGTGAAGTTTAGGATTAGGGTTAGGGAGAGGTTTAGGGCTAGGGTTACGGTTCAGGTTAGGGTGAGGGTGAGGTTTCAGGTTAGGTTTAGGGTTAGGTTGAGGTTTAGGGTTAGGTTTAGGGTGAGGGTTAGGATGAGGATTAGGGTTAGGATTAGGGTTATGGTGAGGGCTAGGTTGAGGGTGAGGTTTAGTGTTAGTGTTAGGGTGAGGTTCAGGGTTAGGGTTAGTGTTAGGGAGAGGGTTAGGTTGGGGGTTAAGGTTACAGTAAGTGTGAGGGTTAGGGTTATGGTGAGGGTTAGTGTTAGGATTAGGGTTAAGGTGAGTGTGAGGGTTAGGATTAGGGTTAGTGTTAGGGTTATTGTTAGGGTTAGGTTTAGGGTTACAGTGAGGGCTAGGGTTAATGTTAGGGTTAGGGTTAGGGTTAGGCTGAGGGTGAGGGTGGGGGTGGGGTTGAGGATGAGGATTAGGGTTAGGGATAGGGTAATTGTAAGTGTTATGGTTAGGGTTAAGTTTGCGGTGAGGTTGAGGCTAAGGGTGAAGGTTATGTTTAGGGTTAGGGTAAGGGTTAGTGTTAATGTTATTTTTAGGGTTAGGGTTAGAGTTATGTTGAGGTTGAGGGTGAGGGTGAGGTTTAGGTTTAGGGTGAGGTGTAGGTTTTGGGTTAGGTTTAGAGTTAGGGTTAGTGTGAGGGTGAGTTTTAGGGTTAGATTTAGGATTAGAGTGAGGTTTAAGTTGAGGGTTAGGTTTAGGGTTAGTGTTAGGGTTAGGTTTAGATTGAGAGTTAGAGGGTGTGTTTGGGTTAATGTTAGGCTTAGGGATAGGATTAGGTTTAGGATGAGGGTGAGTGTGTGTGTTAGGATTAGGTTTAGGATTAGGTTTAGGGTTAGGCTGAGAGTAAGTTTGAGGGTGAGGTTTAGGGTTAAGTTGAGGGTTAGGGTTAGGGTTAGGGGGAGGGTTAGGATGAGGGTTAGTGCTAGGTTTAGGGTTAAGGTAAGGGCTAGGGAGAGGGTGAGGTTTAAGGTTAGGGTGAGGGTGAGGTTTAGTGGTATGGTTAGGGTTAGAATTAGGGTTAGGGAGAAGATGAGGTTCAGGGTTAGAGTTAGGGTATGTTGAGGCTGAGGTTGAGCGTTAGGTTTAGTGTTAGTGTTAGAGATAGGGTTAGGGTGAGGGTTAGGGTGGGGTTGAGTTTGAGGGTGAGGGTTAGGCTTAGGGTTAGGATTAGGATTAGGGTAAGGGTTAGGGTGAGTGTGACGGTTAGGATTAGTGTTAGGCTTAGGCTTAGGGTTAGGCTGAGAGTGAGGGTGAGTGTGAGGGTAAGGGTTAGGGTGAAGGTTAGGGTTAGGTTTAGGGTGAGAGTCACGGTTCGGTTAAGTTTTGGGTTAGGGTGAGGATTAGGATTAGGGTTAGGGTGAGGGCTAGGGTGAAGGTGAGGGTTAGGTTTAGTTTTAGGATAAGGTTTAGAGTTAGGGTTAGGGTTTGGGTTAGGGTTAGGATGAGGGTTAGGGTTATGGTGAGGGTGAGAGTTAGGGTTAGGTTGAGGGTTAGTGTTAAGATTATGGTTAGGGTGAGGGTGAGTGTTAGGATTAGGGTTGGGTTGAGGTCTAAGTTGGGGGTGAGTTTTAGAGTTAGGGTTAGGGTTAGGGTGAGGTTTAGGATTAGGGTGAGGGTTAGGGTTAGTTTGAGGGTTACTGTTAGTGTTAGGGTTAGTGTTAGGATGAGGGTAAGTGTTAGGGTGAGGGTTAATGTTAGGGTGAGGGTTATGGTTAGGGTGAGGGTTAAGGTTAGGGTTAGGGTTATTGTTAGGGTTAGGGTTAGGGTTACGGTTAAGGTGAGGGTGAAGTTGAGGATTAAATTTAGGGTAAAGTTTAGAGTTAGGGTTAGGGTTAGAATTAGGGTTAGGGTGAGGGTGAGGTTTAGGGGTAGAGTTAGGGTTAGGGTGAGGGTTAGGGTTAGGGTGAGCGTTAGGGTTGGGTTGATGGTAAGGGTAAAGGTGAGGGTTAGGCTGAGGGTGAGGGTTACACTAAGGGTGAGGGTTAGGGTTAGGGTGAGGGTTAGGTTTATGTTTAGGGTGAGGGTGAGGGTTAGTTTGAGGATTAGTGTAAGGGTTAATGTGAGGTTTAGGATGCGGACCAGGATTAGCGTTATGGTGAGGGCTAGGGTGAGGTTGAGCGTTAGGGTTATTTTTATGGTGCAGTTTAGGGTTAGGTTGATAGTTAGGGTTAGTGTGAGCGTTAGTGTTATTGTTAGGGTTCGTGTTAGGGTGAGGGTAAATGTTAGGATGAGGATAAGTGTTAGAGTGAGGATTATGGTTAGGGTGAGGGTTAGGAATAGGGTTAGGGTTATTGTTAGGTTTGGGGTTACTGTTACAGTGAGGGTGACGGTGAGGGTTGGGGTTAGGTTTAGGATGAGGTTTAGGTTTAGGGTTAGGATTAGAGGTAGGGTTAGGGTGAGGGTGAGGTTTAGGGTTAGAGTTTGAGATAGTGTTAGTGTTAGGGATAGGGTGAGTGTTAGGGTTAGGGTTAGGCTTAGGCTTAGGCTTAGGCTTAGGCTGAGCATGAGGGTGAGGGTTAGGTTTAGGGTGAGGGTTAGGATGAGGTTTAAGGTTAGGATTATGTTTAGGGTGAAGGCTAGGGTGAGGGTTAGGGTAAGGTTTAGGGTTAGGGATAGGGTTAGGTTTAGGATTTGAGTTAGGGTGAGGGTCAGTGTGAGGGTTAGTGTTAGGGTTAGGGTTAGGCTTAGAGTTAGGGTGAGGTTTAGTGTTAGGGATTGGTTAGGGGTAGGGTGAGGCTGAGGATTAGGGTTAGGTTTCGGGTTAGGTTTAGGGTTTGGTTTAGGGTTAGGGTTAGTGTTAGGGTTAGGTTTAGGGTTAGGCTGAGGGTGAGGGTGGGTGTGAGGATTAAGGTTAGGTTGAGGTTTATTGTTAGGGTGAGGGTGAGTTTTAGGGTTAGAGTTAGGTTCAGGGGGAGTGTTAATGTGAGGTTTATGGTTAGGGTTATTGTTAAGGTTCGGGGGAGGGAGAGGGTTAGGTTGAGATTTAGGGATAGTGTTAGGTTTAGGATTAGGGTTAGGGTGCCGTGAGCATGAGGATTAGGGTGAGGGTTAGGCTTAGGCTTAGTGTTAGGCTGAGGGTGAGGGTGGCTGTGACGATTAGGGTTAGGGTGATGGTTAGGGTTAGGGTTAGGGTTATTGTTAGGGTTAGGGTTCGAGTTACGGTGAGGTTGAGTGTGGGGGTGAGGTTGAGGGTTAGGGTTAGGGTGAGGGTGAGGTTTAGGGTTAGATATTGTGTTAGGGTGAGGGTTAGTGTTAGGGATAGTGTTAGGGTTAGGGTGAGGGTGAGGGTTAGGTTTAGGGTTAGGGTTAGAATTACGGTGAGGGTGAGGGTGCGGGTGTGTGTGAGGGTTAGGGTTAGGTTTAGGGTTAGGCTTAGGGTTAGGCTTAGGGTTAGGCTGATTGTGAGTGTGAGGGTGAGGTTTAGGGTTAGGGTGAGGGGTAGGGTTATAGTTATGGGGAGGGTTAGGGTGAGGGTTAGGGTTAGTATTAGGGTTAGGGTGAGGGCTAGGGTGAGGGTGATGTTTAGGGTTAGGGTTAGGGTGAGGTTTAAGGTTAGGGTTAGGGTTAGGGTGAGGGTGAGGTTTAGGGTTAGATTTAGGATTAAGGTGAGGTTTAGGATTATGGTTAGGATTAGGATTAGGGTAAGGTTTAGTGTTAGTGTTTGTGTTAAGGTTAGGGTGAGGGTTAGGTTGAGGTTTAGGGTTAGGGTTAGGGTTAGGATTAAGATTAGGGTTAGTGTGAGGTTTAGGGTGAGGATGAGGGTTAGGGTTAGGGTGAGGTCTGGATTGAGGGTGAGGGTGAGGGTTAGATTGAGTATTAGTTTTAGGGTTAATGTGAGGTTTAGGTTTAGAATGTGGTTTAGTGTTAAGGTTAGGGTTAGAATTATTATTAGGGTTAGGCTTAAGGTGAGGGTTAGGGTGTGGGTGAGGTTTAGGATTAGTGTTAGGATTAGGATTAGGGTTAGGGTTAGGGTGAGTGTGAGGGTTAGGTTTGGGTTAGGGTTAGAGTTAGTGTTAGGCTGAAGGTGAGGGGGAGGGAGGAGGGTTAGGGTTAGAGTGCGGGTTAGGATTAGGGTTATGATGAGGGCTAGGGTGAGGGTGAGGTTTAGGATTAGGGTTAGGGTGAGCTTTAGGTTTAGGTTTAGGTTTAGGGGTATGGTGAGGTTGAGGTTTAGGGTTAGAGTTAGGGTTATGGTGAGGCTGAGGGTGAGGATTAGGGTAAGGTTTAGGGTGAGTGTGAGTGTTAGTGTTAGGGTTAGGGTTAGGTTTAGGGTGAGGGTTAGGATGAGGATTAGGGTTAGGATTAGGGTTAGGATGAGGACTCGTGTGAGAGTGAGGGTTAGGGTTAGAATTTGGGTGAGGTTTAGGGTTAGGGTTAGAGTTAGGGTGAGGGTTAGGATGAGGACTCGTGTGAGAGTGAGGGTTAGGGTTAGAATTTGGGTGAGGTTTAGGGTTAGGGTTAGAGTTAGGGTGAGGGTTAGGATGAGGGTTAGGGTTACGGTGAGGGTGAGAGTTAGGGTTAGGGTGAGCTTTAGGGTTAGGTTTAGGGTTACGGTGAGGGAAAGGGTGAGTGTGAGGGTTAGGGTTAGGGTTAGGCTTAGGGTTAGGGTGAGGGTGAGGTTGAGGGTTTGGATTAGGGTGAGGGTGAGGGTTTTGGTTATTGTTATTGTTATGCTTAGGGTTAAGTTAGTGGTGAGATTGAGGCTGAGGGTGAGGATTACAGTTAGGGTTAGGGTTATTGTTAGGGTTAGTGTTACTGTTAAGGTTAGGGTTAGAGTTATGATGAGGTTGAGAGTGCGGGTGTGGGTTACGGTTAGGGTGAGGTTTAGCGTGAAATTTAGTGTTAGGGTGAGGGTGAGTGTGAGGTTTAGGATTAGAGTTAGGGTTAGGGTGAGGGTTAGGGTGAGGTTTAGGGTTAGGGTTAGTGTTAAGGTTAGGGTGTGGGTGAGGTTTAAGTTGAAGTTTAGGGATAGGCCTAGCTTTAGGATTCGGGTTAGTGTGAGGGTGAGTGTGAGGGTTAAGCTTTGGAGTAGGTTTAGGCTGAGGATGAGGGTTGGGCTGAGGATTATGGTTAGTGTGATGGTTAGGGTTAGGTTTAGTGTTAGAGTTAGGGTTAGAATTATGGTGAGGGTGAGGGTGGGGGTGAGGGTTAGGTTTAGGTTTAGGGTGAGGGTTAGTGTAAGGGTTATGGTGAGGGTGAGGGTTAGGGTTAGGTTGAGCTTCAGTGTTAGGTTTAGGGTTAGGGTGTGGGTGAGTGTTAGGGTTACTGTGAGGTTGAGGATTAGGTTGAGGGTTAGGTTTAGGATTAGGGTTAGGGTGAGGGCTAGGGTGAGGGTGAGGTTTAGGGTTAGGTTTAGGGTGAGGTTTAGGGTTAGGGTTAGGGTTAAGGTGAGGTTTAGGGTTAGAGTTAGTGTTAGGATATGGCTGAGGGTGAGGGTTAAGGTTAGGGTTAGTGTTAGAGTTAGGGTTAGGGTGAGGGTTAGGATGAGGGTGAGGGTTAGGCTTAGGGTTAGGATTAGGATTAGGGTAAGGGTTAGGGTGAGTGTGGGGGTTAGGTTCAGGGTTAGGCTTAGGCTTAGGGTTAGGCCGAGGGTAAGGGTGAGGGTGAGTGTTAGGGTTAGGGTTAGTGTTATTGTTAGGGTTAGTGTTAGATTTACGGTGAGGGTGAGGGTTAGGTTTAGGTTTTGTGTGGGGTTAAGAGTTAGGGTTAGGGTTAGGCAGAGGGTGAGGTTTAGCATTAGATATAGTGTTAGGGGGAGGCTTCGGGTGAGGGTTAGTTTTAGATTTAGTGTTCGTGTTACTATTAGGGTTAGTGTTAGATTTGGGGTTAGGGTGAGGTTTAGGGTTAGGGTTAGTGTAAGGGTTAGGGTGAGGGTGAGGGTTAAGTTGAGGTTTAGGGATAGGTTTAGGTTTAGGGTTAGGGTTAGGGTGAGGGTGAGTGTGAGTATTAGGGTGAGGGTTAGGCTTAGGATTAGGGTTAGGCTGAGGGAGAGGTTGGGGGTGAGGACTAAGATGATGGTGATGGTTCGGGTTAGGGTTAGTGTTATTGTTAGGGTTAGGCTTAGTGTTAGGGTTAGGGTGAGGGTGAGGCTTAAGTTGAGGTTTAGGCTTAGGGTTACAGTTAGTGTTAGTGTGAGGGTTAGTGTTAGGGTTAGGGTTAGTGTTAGGGTGAGGTTAAGTGTTAGGGTGAGATCTTGGTTTAGGGTGAGGGTTGTGGTTAGGGTGAGGTTTAGGATTAGGGTTAGGGTTATTGTTAGGGTTAGGTTTAGGGTTAAGGTTACGGTGAGGTTGAGGTTTAGGTTTAGTTTTAGGGTGAGGTTTAGGGTTTAGGTAAGGTTAGAGTTAGGTTTAGGGTGAGGGTGAGGTTTAGGGTTAGAGTTAGGGTTAGGGTGAGGCTGAGGGTGAGAGTTAGGTTTAGTGATAGTGTTAGGTTTAGGGTTATGGTAAGAGTTAGGGTGAGGTTTAGGGTTCGGGTTAGGGATAGGTTTAGGCTTAGGGTGAGTGTGAGTGTGTGTGTTATGGTTAGGTTTAGAGTTAGCCTTAGGGTTAGGATGAGGGTGAGGTTGAGGGTGAGGTCTAGGGTAAGGTTCAGGGTTAGGGTTAGGTTTAGGGGGAGGGTTAGTATGAGGGTTAGAGTTAGGATTAGGGTTAGGGTAAGGGCTAGGGTGAGGGTGAGGTTTAGGGTTAGGTTTAGGGTGAGGTTTAGGGTTAGGGTTAGGGATAAGGTGAGGGTGAGGTTGAGGTTTAGGGTTAGAGTTAGGGTTAGGGTGAGGCTGAGGGTGAGGTTTAGGGTTAGGGTTAGTTTTAGGGTTAGGGTTAGGGTGAGGGTTAGGGTGAGGGTGTGGGTTAGGATGAGGATTAGGGTTAGGTTTAGGGTGAGTGTGGGGGTTAGGGTTAATGTTAGGGTTAGGCTTAATGTTGGGCTACGGGAGAGGGTGAGGGTGAGGTTTTGGGTTAGGGTGAGGGTTAGGGTTAGGGTCATGGCTATGGTTAGGATGAATGTTAGGTTTAGGATTAGGGTTAGGGTGAGAGCTACGGTGAAGTTGATGTTTAGGGTTAGGTTTAGGATGAGGTTTAGGATTAGGTTAGGGTAGGGTTACGGTGAGGGTGAGGTTTAGGGTTAGAGTTAGGTTTAGAGTGAGGCTGAGTGTGAGGGTTAGGGTTAGTGTTAGTGTTAGAGTTAGGGTTAAGGTGAGGGTTTGTTGAGGGTGATGGTTAGTGTTAGTGTTGGGTTAGGCTTAGGTTTAGGCTGAGGTTGAGGGTGAGGATTAGGATTAGTGTTAGAGTGAGGGTTATCGTTAGGATTAGTGTTAGGGTGAGGGTTAGGGTTAGGGTTAGGGTGAGGTTTAGGATGAGGATTAGGGTTAGGATTAGTGTTAGGGTGAGGGCTAGGGTGAGGGTGAGAGTTAGGGTTAGTGTTAGGGTGAGGTTTAGGGTTATGGTTAGGGTGAGGGTTAGGATGAGGGTTAGGGTTACAGTAATGGTGAGGGTTAGGGTTAGGGTGAGGATTATGATTAGGATTACAGTTAGGGTGAGGATGAGGCTTAGGATTAGGGTTAGGGTTAGGGTTAGGGTTAGGATTAGTGTTATTGTTAGCGTTAGGGTTAGAGTTATGGTGAGGGTGAGGATTAAGGTTAGGGTTAGCGTGAGGTGTAGAGTTAGGTTTAGGTTTAGGGTTAGGGTTATGGTGAGGTTTAGGGTTAGAGTTAGGGTTAGGGGGAGGTTTAGGTCAAGGGTTAGGGTTAGGATTAGGATTAGGGTAAGGGTTCCTGTGAGGGTTCGGTTGAGATTTATCATTAAGTTTAGGGTGAGCTTTAGGTTTAGGGTTAGGATTAGGGTTAGGGTGAGGGTTGGCTTTTGGGTTAGAGTTATGGTTAGGGTGAGGCTTAGGGTGAGGGTTAGGTTTAGAGCTAGTTTTAGTGTTAGGGATATGGTGAGGGTTAGAGTGAGGGAGAGGGTTAGGCTTAGGGTTAGGATTAGGATTAGGTTAAGGGTTAAGGTGAGTGTGACTGTTAGGGTTAGGGTTTCGCTGAGGTTGATGGTCAGCGTGAGGGATATGTTTAGGGTGAAGGTTAGGTTTAGGGTGAGGTTTAGTGTTAGGGTTAGGGTTAGGGTGTGGGTTAGTCTTAGGGTTATGATTAGGGTGTGGGTTAGTGTTAGGGTTAGTGTGAGGGTTAGGATGAGGATTAGGGTTAGGATTAGGGTTAGGGTGATGGCTAGTGAGAGGGTGAGGGTCAGGGTTAGTGTTAGGGTGAGGTCTAGGTTTAGGGTTTAGGGTTAGGGTGAGGGTTAGGTTGAGGGTTAAGGTTACTATAAGGGTGAGGGTTAGCATTAGGGTGAGGGTTAGGGTTAGGATTAGTGTTAGGGTGAGGTTGAGTGTTAGGATTAAGGTAGGGTTAGGGTTAGGGTTTGGCTTAGTCTTAGGATTAGTTTCATTTTTTGGGTTAGGGTTAGAGTTACAGTGAGGGTGAGCGTGAGGGTAAGGGATAGGCTTAGGCTTATGCTTAGGAATAGGCTGAGCGTGAGGTTGACGGTGAGGGTTAGGGTTAGGGGGATGGTTAGGTTTATGGTAGGGTGAGGATTAGGATGTGATTTAGGGTTAGGGTGATGTTTAGGGTGATAAAGATGCTAAGGGTAAAGGTATGGTTAAGGCTGAGGGTGAGGGTTAAAGTTCGGTTTAGGGTTAGGGTAAGGGTTAGGGTTAGAGTTAGGGTGAGTATTAGATTGAGGATTAGGGTTAGGGTCAGTGTGAGGTTTAGTGTAAGGATGAGGGTTAGGGTTAGGGTGAGGGTGAGCATTAGAATTAGGGTTAGGGTGGGCGTTACGGTGAGGGTGAGGGTATGGGTTATGGTTAGGGTGAGGTTTAGTATTAGAATGAGGGTTAGGTTAGTGTGAGGGTTAGTGATAGGGTTAGGGTTAGTGTTAGAGTGAGGGTAAGTGTTATGTTGAGGGTTAGGCTTAGGGTGAGGGTTATGGTTAAGGTGAGGGTTAGGGATAGGGTTAGGGTTAATTTTAGGGTTAGGGTTAGGGTTACGGTTATGGTGAGGGTGAGGGTGTGGATTAGGCTTAGGTTTAGGGTGAGGTTTAATGTTAGGGTTAGCGATAGAGTTAGGTTTAGGGTGAGGCTGAGGATGTGGCTTAGGGTTAGGGTTAATGTTAAAGTTAGGGATAGGGTGAAGGTTAGGTTGAGGGTTACGGTTAGGGTTAGGATTAGGGATAGGTTGAGCGTTAGGTTTAGGGTTTGGGTTAGGGTGAGGGTGATGTTGAGTATTATGGTTAGGTTTAGGGTTAGGGTTAAGGTTAGAGTTAGGGTTAGGGTTAAAGTTACAGTGAGGTTTAGAGTTAGGGTCAGGCTTAGGGTTAGGCTGAGGGTGAGGGTGGGCTTGAGGATTAGGGTAGGGGTTAGGGTTAGGGTTAGGGGAAGTTTAGGATGAGCATTACGGTAAGGATTAGGGTTAGAGTGAGGGCTAGGATGAGGGTGAGATTTAGGGTTATCTTAGGATGAGGTTTAGGGTTAGGTTTAGGGTTAGGGTGAGGCTGAGGGTGAGGGTTAGGGTTAGGGTTAGAGTTAAGGTTAGGTTGAGGGTTAGGGTGAGGGTGAGGTTTAGGTTTAGGTTTAGGATTAGGATTAGGATTATGGTAAGGGTTAGGTTGAGTGTGAGGATTAGGGTTAGGGTTAGGGTTATGCTTAGGATTAAGCTGAGGGTGAGGTTGAGGGTGAAGGTTAGGGTTGGGTTGAGGGTAAGGGTCAGGGTTACATTGAGCGTGAGGGTTAGGTTTAGGTTGAGGGTTAGGGTGAGGGTAAGCGTTAGAGTTAGTGTGAGTGTTAGGGTTAGGGGTAGGATTAGGCCTAGGGTTACACTGAGGGAGAGGGTGAGCATGAGGTTTAGGGTTAGGGTGAGGTTTAGTGGTAGAGTTAGGGTTAGGGTGAGGGCTAGGGTGAGTGTTAGGGTTAGCTTGAGGATTAGATTAGTTGTACGGTGAGGGTGAGGGCTAGACTGAGGATTAGTGTTAGGGTTATTGTGAGGTTCAGGGTGAGGATGAGGGTTAGGTTTAGGTTGAGGGTTAGGTTGAGGGTGAGGGTTAGGGTTAGAGTGAGTGTGAGAATTAGGGTTAGGTTGATGGTTTGTGTTAGGTTTAGAGTTAGTATTAGGGTGAGGGTAAGTGTTAGGGTGAGGGTGAGGGTTAGGGTGAGGGTTATAGTAAGGTTGAGTGTTAGGGCTAGGGTTAGGGTTACTGTTAGTTAGGGCTACGGTTACGTGGAGGGTGAGGGTGAGGGTTAGGTTTAGGGTTTGGATGAGGATGAGGTTTGGGGTTAGGGTTAGAGTTAGGGTTAGGGTGAGGGCTAGGGTGAGGGTTAGGGTGAGGGTTAGTTTTAGGGATAGGGTTAGGATTAGGATTAGGGTTAGGGTTACAGTGAGGGTTAGGGTTAGGGTTTAGCTTAGGTTTAGGCTGAGGGTGAGCTTGGGGGTGAGGATTATGGAGAGTTTTAGGGTTAGGTTATTAATAGTGTTATGGTTAGGGTTAAGTTTGTGGTGAGGATGAGGCTGAGGGTGAGGGTTATGGTAAGTTTAGGGTTAGGGTTTGGGTTAGTGTTATTGTTAGGTTTAGAGGTAGACTTACTTTGAGTTTTTGGGTGAGGATGTGGGTTAGGGTTAGGGTTAGGTTTAGGGTGAGTCTTAGGTTTATGGTTAGGGTGAGGTTGAGGTATATGGTTAGAGTTAGGGTTAGGGGGATAGTTAGGGTGAGGTTCAGCGTTATGGTTAGTGTTAGGTTTATGGTGAGGGTGAGGTTTAGGTTGAGGTTTAGGGATATGTTTAGGTTTAGAATTAGGGTTAGGGTGAGGGTGAGTGTGAGTATTAGGGTGAGGGTTAGGTTTAGGCTTAGGGTTAGGCTGAGGGTGAGGGAGAGTTTGAGGGTTAGGGTTAGGGTGAGGGC
Organism: Dipodomys merriami; assembly: GCF_024711535.1. NCBI lineage: Eukaryota > Metazoa > Chordata > Mammalia > Rodentia > Heteromyidae > Dipodomys > Dipodomys merriami. The sequence goes on along the minus strand of NW_027206335.1, from coordinate 6,551,401 downwards.
TAGGGTTAAGGTTATGGGGAGGGCTTGTATGAGCGTTAGGGTTAGTATTAGGGTTAGGGTGAAGGCTAGGGTGAGGGTGAGTTTTAGGGTTAGGGTTAGGGTGAGGTTTAGCGTTAGGTTTAGTGTTAGGGTTAGGGTGAGGTTGAGTTTTATGGTTATATTTAGGGTTAGGGTGAGGCTGAGGGTGAGGTTGAGGGTTGGGGTTAGGGTTAGACTTAGGGTTAGGGTGAGGGTTAGGGTGTGGATGAGGGTTAGGCTTAGTGAAAGGATTAGGATTAGGGTAAGGGTTAGGGTGTGTGTGAGGATTAGGGTTAGGATGAGGTTTAGGTTTAGGGTTAGGTTTAAAGTTAGGGTTAGGGTGAGGGTGAGGTTTAGGGTTAGGGTTAGGGTTAGGGTTAGTGTTAGGTTTAGGGTTAGGGTGAGGGTTAGGCTTAGGGTTAGGCTTAGGTATAGGCTTAGGTGTAGGCTTTGGCTGATCATGAGGGTTAGGGTTAGGGTTAGGGTTAGGGTGAGGGTTAGGGTTAGGATTAGGGTGAGGGTTAGGATGAGGTTTAGGGTTAGGATTAGTGTTAGGGTGTGAGCTAGGTTGAGGCTGACTGTGAGGGTTGGGGTTAGGGATAGATTTAGGTTTACGATTAGGTTTAGGGTGAGTGTGAGTGTGAGAGTTAGGGTTAGGGTGAGGGTTAGGCTTAGGGTTAGGGTTAGGGTGAGGGTTAGGATTTTGATTATGGTGAGGGTTTGGCTGAGGATTAGTGTTAGGTTTAGGGTTAGGGTTAAGGTTAGAGTTACAGTGAAGGTTATGGTTATGGTTATGGTTAGGTTTAGGGTTAGGGTGGGGGTTAGGGTTAGGGTTGGTGTTAGGGTGAGGGTGAGGCTGAGGATAAGGTTTAGGTTTAGGATTAGGTTTTGGGTTAGGGTTAGGATTAGGTTTAGGTTTATTGTTATGGTTATGGTGAGGTTTAGGGTTAGGTTTTAGCTTAGGGTTAGGCTGAGGGTGAGGGTGGGGGTGAGGATTAGGGTTAGTGTTAGGGTTAGGGTTATTTTTAGTGTTATGGTTAGGGTTAAGTTTGCTGTGAGGGTTAGGCTAAGGGTGAGGGTTATGGTTATGTTTATGGTTAGGGTTAGGGTTATTGTTAGGTTTAGAGTTAGACTTACTTTGAGGTTTTGGGTGAGGGTGAAGCTTAGGGTTAGTGTGAGGTTTAGGGTGAGGTTTAGGTTTAGGGTTAGGTTTAGGGTGAGTGTGAGGTTTAGGGTTAGAGTTAGGGTTAGGGGGACAGTTAGCGTGAGGTTTATGTTTAGGGTGAAGGTGAGTTTTAGGGTGAGGTTGATGTTTAGGTTGAGGTTTAGGGATAGTGCTAGGATTAGGATTAGGGTTACGTTGACGGTAAGTGTGAGGGTTATGGTGAGGGTTAGGTTTAGGCTTAGGGTTAGGCCGAGGGTGAGGGTGAGTTTGTGGGTTAGGGTTAGGGTGAGGGATAGGGTGAGGGTGAGTTTTAGGGTTAGTGTTAGGGTGAGGTTTAGCGTTAGGTTTAGGGTTAGGGTTAGGGTGAGATTGAGGTTTAGGGTTAGAGTTAGGGTTAGGGTGAGGCTGAGCGTGAGGGTTAGGGTTAGTGTTAGAGTTAGGGTTAGGGTGAGTGTTAGGGTGTGGGTGAGGGTTAGGCTTAGTGATAGGATTAGGATTGTGGTTATGGTTAGGCTGTGTGTGAGGATTAGGGTTAGCATGAGGTTTAGGTTTAGGGTTAGGTTTAGGGTTAGGTTTAGGGTTAGGGTTAGAATGAGGGTGAGGTTTAGGATTAGAGTTATGGTTAGTGTTAGGGTTAGGGTTAGTGTGAGGTTTAGGGATAGGGTTAGGGTTAGGGTGAGGGTGAGTCTTAGGTTGAGGTTTAGGGATAGGGCTAGGTTTAGGATTAGGGTTAGGATGAGGGTGAGTGTGAGGGTTAGGGTGAGGGTTAGGCTTAGGCTTAGGGTTCAGCTGAGGATGAGGGTGAGTGTGAGGATTAGGGTTAGGGTGATGGTTAGATTTAGGGTTAGTATTATTGTTAGGGTTAGGGTTAGAGTTATGGTGAGGGTGAGGGTGGGGGTGAGGGTTAGGTTTAGGGTAAGGGTGAGGGTTAGGGTAAGGGTTATGGTGAGGGTGATGTTTTGGGTTAGTTTGAGCTTTAGTGTTAGGTTTAGGGTTAGTGTGTAGTTGAGGATTAGGCTTAGTGTGAGGGTGAGTGTTAGGATGAGGGTTAGGTTTAGGAATAGGTTTAGGGTGAGGGCTAGTTTGAGGGTGAGGTTTAGGGTTAGGTTTAGGGTGAGATATAAGATTAGGGTTAGGGTGAAGGTGAAGTTTAGGGTTAGAGTTAGGGTTTAGCTGAGGCTGAGGGTGAAGGTTAGGTTTAGGGTTAGTTTTAGAGTTAGGGTTAATTTGAGGGTTAGGATGAGGGTGAGGGTTAGTTTTAGTGTTAGGATTAGGATTAGGGTAAAGGTTAGGGTGAGTGTGAGGGTTAGGGTCAGGGTTAGGGTTAGGCTTAGGTTTAGGCTGAGGGTGAGGGTGAGGGTGAGTGTTAGCGTTTGGGTGAGGGTTAGGGTTAGGGAAGGTTAGGATGAGCATTACGGTAAGGATTAGGTTTAGAGTGAGGGCTAGGATGAGGGTGAGATTTAGGGTTAGGCTTAGGGTGAGGTTTAGGGTTAGGGTGAGGCTGAGGGTGAGGGTTAGGGTTAGTGTTAGTGTTAGAGTTAGGGTTAGGGTGAGGGTTAGGGTGAGGTTGAGGTTTAGGCTTAGGTTTAGGATTAGGATTAAGGTAAGGGTTAGGTTGAGTGTGAGGGTTAGGGTTAGGGTTAGGGTTATGCTTAGGATTAAGCTGAGGGTGAGGTTGAGGGTGAAGGTTAGGTTTAGGTTGAGGGTAATGTTTAGGGTTACGGTGAGGGTTAGTGTGAGGGTAAGCGTTAGAGTTAGTGTGCAGGTTAGGGTTAGGGTTAGGTTTAGGCTTAGGGTTACACTGAGGGAGAGGGTGAGCAGGAGAGTTAAGGTTATGATGAGGTTTAGCGGTAGAGTTAGGGTTAGGGTGAGGGCTAGGGTGAGGGTTAGGTTTAGCGTGAGGATTAGATTTAGGGGTAGGGTGAGTGTGAGGGCTAGATTGAGGATTAGTGTTAGGGTTATTGTGAGATTCAGGGTGAGGATGAGGGTTAGGTTTAGGTTGAGGGTTAGGTTGAGGGTGAGGGTTAGGGTTAGGGTGAGTGTGAGGATTAGGGTTAGGGTGATGGTTTGTGTTAAGGTTAGAGTTAGTATTAGGGTGAGGATAAGTGGTGGGTGAGGGTGAGGGTTAGGGTGAGGGTTATAGTAAGGTTGAGTGTTAGGGCTAGGGTTAGGTGTTACTGTTAGCGTTAGGGCTACGGTTACGGTGAGGGTGAGGGTGAGGTTTAGGTTTAGGGTTAGGATGAGGTTTAGGTTTAGGGTTAGTGTAAGAGTTAGGGTTAGGATGAGCACTAGGGTGAGGGTTAGGGTGAGGGTTAGGTTCAGGGATAGGGTTAGGTTTAGGATTAGGGTGAGGGTGAGTATGAGGGTTAGGGTTAGGCTTAGGCTTAGGCTTAGGGTTAGGGTGGGGGTTAGGGTTAGTGTTTGGGTTAGGGTGAGGCTGAGGCTGAGGATTAGGGTTAGGGTTTGGGTTAGGTTTAGGGTTAGGGTTAGGGTTACAGTGAGGGTTGGGTTTACAGTGAGGGTTAGGGTTAGGTTTTGGCTTAGGGTTAGGCTGAGGGTGAGCGTTGGGGTGAGGATTAGGGTGAGTTTTACTGTTAGGGATATTGTTAGTGTTATGGTTAGGTTTAAGTTTGCGGTGAAGGTGAGGCTGAGGGTGAGGGTTATGGTTAGGTTTAGGGTTAGGGTTAGGGTTAGTGTTATTGTTAGGTTTAGAGTTAGAGTTACTTTGAGGTTTTGGGTGAGGGTGAGGGTTAGGGTTAGGGTTAGGTTTAGGGTGAGTCTTAGGTTTATGGTTAGGGTAAGGGTGAGGTTTAGCGTTAGAGTTAGGGTTAGGGGGATAGTTAGGGTGAGGTTCAGCGTTACGGTTAGTGTTAGGTTTATGGTGAGGGTGAGGTTTAGGTTGAGGTTTAGGGATAGGGTTATGTTTAGGATTAGGGTTAGGTGAGGGTGAGTGTGAGTGTTAGGGTGAGGGTTAGGTTTAGGCTTAGGGTTAGGCTGAGGGTGAGGGAGAGGTTGAGGGTTAGGGATAGGGTGAGGGCTACGGTTAAGGTTATGGGGAGGGCTTGCATGAGCTTTAGGGTTAGTATTAGGGTTAGGGTGAAGGCTAGGGTGAGGGTGAGTTTTAGGGTTAGGGTTAGTATGAGGTTTAGCATTAGGTTTAGGTTTAGGGTTAGGGTAAGGTTGAGGTTTATGGTTATATTTAGGGTGAGGGTGAAGGTTAGGGTTAGGGTTAGGGTTAGAGTTAGGGTTAGGGTGAGGGTTAGGGTGTGGATGAGGGTTAGGCTTAGTGAAAGGATTAGGATTAGGGTAAGGGTTAGGATGTGTGTGAGGTTTAGGGTTAAGATGAGGTTTAGGTTTAGGGTTAGGGTTAGAGTTAGTGTTAGGATGAGGATGAGGTTTAGAGTTAGGGTTAGGGTTAGTGTAAGGTTTAGGGTTAGTGTAAGGGTTAGGCTTGGGTTTAGGCTTAAGTGTAGGCTTTGGCTGAGCATGAGTGTGAAGGTTAGGGTTAGGTATAGGATGAGGTTTAGGGTTAGGATTAGGGTTAGGGTGAGGGCTAGGTTGAGGCTGACTGTGAAGGTTGGGGTTAGGGATAGATTTAGGTTTACGATTAGGTTTAGGGTGAGTGTGAGTGTGAGAGTTAAGGTTAGGTTTAGGGTTAGGCTTAGAGTTAGGGTGAGGGTTAGGGTTAGGATTTTGGTTATGGTGAGGGTGAGGCTGAGGATTAGTGTTAGGTTTAGGGTTAGGGTTAGGGTTAGAGTTACAGTGAAGGTTATGGTTATGGTTATGGTTATGGTTAGGTTTAGGGTTAGGGTGGGGGTTAGGGTTAGGGTTTGTGTTAGGGTGAGCGTGAGGCTGAGGATTAGGGTTAGGTTTGGGTTTAGGGTTTGGGTTAGGTTTAGGGTTGCTTTAGGTTTATGGTTATGGTTATGGTGAGGTTTAGAGTTAGGGTTTATCTTAGGGTTAGGCTGAGGTTGAGGGTGGGTGTGAGGATTAGGGTTAGTGTTTGGGTTAGGGTTATTTTTAGTGTTATGGTTAGGGTTAAGTTTGCTGTGAGGGTGAGGCTGATGGTGAGGGTTAGGGTTAGGGTTAGGGTTAGGGTTAGGTTATTGTTAGGTTTAGAGTTAGACTTACTTTGAGGTTTTGGGAGAGAGTGAAGGTTAGGGTTAGTGTGAGGTTTAGGGTGAGGTTTAGGTTTAGGGTTAGGGTTAGGGTGAGGGTGAGGTTTAGGTTTAGAGTTTGGGTTAGGGGGACAGTTAGCGTGAGGTTTAGGGTTAGGGTTAGTGTTAGGTTTAGAGTGAAGGTGAGGTTTAGGTTGAGGTTTAGGGATAGTGCTAGGTTTAGGATTAGGGTTACGTTGAAGGTGAGTGTGAGGGTTAGGGTGAGGGTTAGGTTTATTTGGAGAGTTTGGATGAGAGTTAGGGTTAGGATTAGGGTTAGGGTGAGGGCTAGGGTGAGGGTGAGTTTTAGGGTTAGTGTTAGGGTGAGGTTTAGCGTTAAGTTTACGGTTAGGGTTAAGGTGAGGTTGAGGTTTAGGGTTAGAGTTAGGGTTAGGGTGAGGCTGAGGGTGAGGGTTAGGGTTAGTGTTAGAGTTAGGGTTAGGGTGAGTGTTAGGGTGTGGGTGAGGGTTAGGCTTAATGATAGGATTAGGATTGTGGTAACGGTTAGGCTGTGTGTGAGGATTAGGTTTAAGATGAGGTTTAGGTTTAGGGTTAGGGTTAGAATGAGGGTGAGGTTGAGGGTTAGACTTAGGGTTAGTGTTAGGGTTAGGGTTAGTGTGAGGTTTAGGGTTAGGGTTTGGATTAGGTTGAGGGTGAGTTTTAGGTTGAGGTTTAGGGATAGGGCTAAGTTTAGGATTAGGGTTAGGGTGAGGGTTGGCGTAAGGGTTAGGGGGAGGGTTAGGATGAAGGTTAGGGTTAGGATGAGGGTGAGGGTAAGGGTGAGGATTAGGGTTAGGGTGATGGTTAGGGTTAGGTTTAGGGTGAATTTTAGGATCAGGGTTAGGGTTAGGGTGAGGATTAGGGTGAGTGTGACCGTAAGAGTAAAGGTGAGGGTTAGGCTGAGGGTGAGTGTTCCACTAAGAGTGAGGGTTACATTTAGGGTGAGGGTTAGGGTAAGAGTTAGGGTGAGGGTAGGGTGAGGGTGAGGGTTAGATTGAGGCTTAGGGTTAGTATGAGGTTTAGGGTGAGGATTAGGGTTAGTGTTAGGGCGAATGTTTGGGTTTAGGTTGAGAGTTAGGGTTACTGTGAGGGTTAGTATTAGAGTTAGGGTTAGGGTAAGGTTGAGGGTAAGTGTTAGGGTGAGGGTTAGGGTTAGGGTGAGTGTTATGGTTAGAGTGAGGGTTAGGGTTAGGTTTAGGATTATTGTTAGGTTTAGGTTTAGTGTTACAGTGAGAGTGAGGGTGAGGGTTAGAGTTAGTGTGAGGTTTAGGTTTAGGGTTAAGGTTTGAGTTAGGGTTAGTGTGAGGGTGAGGTTTAGGTTTAGGTTTAGTTTTAGGGTTAGGGCTAGGGTGAGGGTAAGGTTCAGGGTTAGGGTTAGGGTGAAGTTTAGTGTTAGGATTAGGGTGAGTGTCAGGGTGAGTTTGAGGTTTAGGGTTAGATAGGGTTAGGATGAGGGTTAGGGTAAGTGTAAGTGTTAGGATTAGGGTTAGGGTGAGGGTTAGGTTGAGGTTGTGTGTTAGGGTTAGGGTTAGGATTAGGATTAGGGTTAGTGAGACAGTGAATGTGAGGGTTAGGGTTAGGGTTAGGCATTGGGATAGGCTGAGGGTGAGGTTGAGGTTGAGGGTGAGGGTTAGGGTTAGGGTGATAGTTAGGTTTCGGGTTAAGTTTAGGGTTAGGGTAAGATTTAGTTTGAGGGTGTCGGTAAGTATAAAGATGAGAGTTATGCTGAGGATGAGGGTTACGGTAATGGTGAGGGTTAGGGTTAGGGTGAGTGTTAGGTTAAGGGCTAGGGTTAGAGTTAGGGTGAGGGTAAGGGTTAGAATGAGGATTAGGGTTAGGGTGAGGGTGAGGTTTAGGGTGAGGATGAGGGTTAGGGTTAGAGGTTTAGGGTTAGATTTAGGTTTAGGGTGAGGGTTAGGGTTAGGGTTAGGGTTTGGGTGAGGGTGAGGGTTAGAATTAGGGTGAGGGTTAGGTTTAGTGTGAGGTGTAGTGTTAAGGTTAGTGTTAGGGTGAGGGTAAGTGTTATGGTGAGGGTTAGGTTTAGGGTGAGGTTTAGGGTTAGGTTTACGCTGAGGGTGAGGGTGAGGGTGAGGATTAGGGTTAGGGTTAGGGTGAGATTTTGGGTTAGGGTTAGGGTTAGAGTTAGGGTTAGGGTGAAGTTGAGGTTTAGGTTTAGAGTTAGGGTTAGGGTAAGGGTGAGGGTGTGGTTTAGGGTTAGGGTTAGGGTTAGGGTTAGGGTTAGGGTGAGCTTTAGTGTGAGGGTTAGGGTTGGGTTTAGGATTAGGGTTAGGGTGAGGGTGAGTGTGAGGGTTAGGGTTAGGGCTAGGGCTAGGTTTAGGGTTAGGCTGAGGGAGAGGTTGAGGGTGAGAGTTAGGGTTAGGGTTAGAATTAGCCTTAGGGAGAGGTTTAGGGTTAGGGTTAAGGTTAGGGTTCTGGTAAGGTTGAGGTTTAGAGTTAGCATGATGGTTAGGGTGAGAAGTAGGATTAGGGTTAGGTTGAGGGTTAGGGTGAGGCTTAGGTTGAGGGTTTGGGTTTGGGTTAGGGTTAGGGTGAGCATGAGGTTTAGGTTGAGGTTTAGGTTAGGCTTAGTTTTAGGATTAGGGTGAGGTTAAGCATTAGGGTGTTGATTAGGTTTAAGGTTAGGGTGAGGGTTAAGATGAGGTTTAGGGTTAAAATGAAGGTGAGGGTTAGGGTTAAGGTGAGGGTTCATGTTAGGATTAGGATTAGAGTGAGGGTGATGTTTAGGATTAATGTTAATGTTATTTTAAGTGTTATGGTTAGGGTTACATTTGCAGTGAGGGTGAGGTTGAGGGTGAAGTTTAGGGTTAGGGTTAGGGTTAGTTTTAGGTTTAGGATTAGTGTTAATGTTAGGGTTAGGTTTAGAGTTATGGTTTGGGTGAGGGTGAGGGTGAGGGTTAGGGTGAGGGTTAGGGTGACGTTTAGGTTTAGGGTTAGGATTAGGGATTGGGTGAGTGTGAGGTTTAGGGTTAGAGTTAGGATGAGGGAGAGGTTGAGGTGTAGGTTTAGGGTTAGCGTTAATGTGAGGTTTAGGGTTAGGGTTAGGGTGAGGGTGAGGGTTAGGTTGAGGGTTAGGGTTTGGGTTAGGGTAGGTTATAGGTTAGGGTGAGGGCTAGGGTTAGGGTTAGGATGAGGGTTAAGATGAGAGTTAGGATTTCAGTGAGGGTGAGGGTTAAGTTTCGGGTGAGAGTTAGGGTTAGAATTAGGATTCGGGTGAGGGTGATGTTTAGGATTAGGGTTAGGGTTATTGTAAGTGTTATGGTTAGGGTTACATTTGCATATAGAGTGAGGCTGAGGGTGAAGGTTAGGTTTAGGGTTAGTTTTAGGGTTAGCATTAGTGTTAATAATAGGTTTAGGGTTACAGTTGGGGTTTGGGTGAGGGTGAGGGTGAGGGTTAGGGTTAGGTTTAGGTTAAGGGTGAAGGTTAGGGTGAGGGTTAGAGTTAGGGTTAATGTTAGGGTTAGCGTTAGGTTTAGGGTGAGGGTTAGGTTGAGGTTAAGCGTTAGGATTAGGGTTAGGGTTAGGATTAGGGTTAGTGTGAGGGTGAGTATAGGGTTAGGGTTAAGATTAGGCTTAGGCTTAGGGTTAGGCTGAGGGTGAGGGTGGGGGTGAGAATTAGGCTTAGGGTGATGGTTAGCCATAGGGTGAGGGTGAGGGTTAGGATGAGGATTAGGGTTAGGATACGGGTTAGGGTGAGGGCTAGGGTGAGGGTGAGGGATAGGGTTAGGGTTAGGCTTAGGCATAGGCTTTAGGCTGATGGCGATGGTGAGTGTGAGTGTTAGAGTTATGGTGATGGATAGGGTTAGAGTTAGGGTGAGTGTTAGGATGACGGTTCAGGTTAGGGTGAGGGTCAGTATTGAGCATTGGGTTGATAGTAAAGTTTAGGCTTAGGTTGAGGGTGAGGGTTAATGTAAGGGTGAGGGTTAGGGTTAGGGTGAATTTTAGGGTAAGGGTTAGGGTTTGGGTTAGATTGAGGATTAGGGTTAGGGTTAGTGTGAGGTTTAGGGTGAGCATGAGGTTTAGGGTGAGGGTTATGGTAAGAATTAGGGTTAGGGTGAGGGCTGGCGTGAGGGTGAGGGTTAGGGTTAGGGTTAAGTTTAGGGTGAGGGTTAGGGTGAGGGGTAGGGTTAGGTTTAGGTTGAGGGTTAGGTTCAGTGTGAGGGTTACGGTTAGGGTAACGGTTTGGGTGAGGGTGAGGTTTAGGGTTAGGAAAAGTGATAGGGTTAGTGTTACACTGAGGGTGAGGGTGAGTGTGAGGGTGAAGGTTAGGGTTAGGGTGAGGGCTAGGGTGAGGATTAGGGTAAGGGTGAGGGTTAGGGTGAGGGTGATGGTAAGGGTAAAGTTGAGGGTTAGGCTGAGCGTGATTGTTAAGATAAGGGTGAGGGTTAGTGTTAGGGTGAGGGTTTGGTTAAGGGTTCGGGTTAGGTTTAGGGTGAGGGTTAGATTGAGGATTATGGTTAGGGTTAGTTTGAGGTTTATGTTGAGGATGAGGGTAAGGGTTAGGTTGATGGTTAGGGTTAGAATGAGGGTTAAGGTGAGGGCTAGGGTGAGGGTGAGGTTTAGGTTTAGGGTTATTGTTAGGGTGAGGTTTAGGGTTATGGTGAGGGCTATGGTTAGTGTGAGGGTTAGTGTTAGAGGTATTGTTAGTGTTAGGCTGTGGGTAAGTGTTAGGGTGAGGGTTAGGGTTAGGGTGAGGGTTAGGGTTAGGGTAGGGTGAGGTTGCGGGTGAGAGTGAGGGTTAGGGTGAGGATTAGGGTGAGTTTTAGGGTTAAGGTGAGGGTTAGGGTTAGGGTTAGGGTGTGGGTGATGGTGAGGGTGAGAGTTAAGTTTAGAGTTATGGTGAGGTTTCGGATAAGTGTGACATTTAGGGTGAGGATGAAGTTAAGGGTTAGGGTGAGGGTTAGGGTGAGGGTGAGGGATAGGGTTAGGGTTTGGGTTAGGGTGACCGTTAAGGTTAGGGTTTTGCTTAGGGTTAGGGATAGGGTGAGTGTGTGGGTGAGAGTGAGGGTTAGCCTGAGGGTTATGGTGAGGGTTAGAGTTAGGGTTAAGGTGAGGGTTAGGGTAAGGGGTAGGGTTACGGTTAGGGTGAGAGTTAGGTTTAGTGTGAGAGTTTGGGTTAGGGTTAGGGTTAGGGGTAGGGTTAGCGCTAGGGTTAGGTTTAGGGTTAGGGTTAGGGAGAGCGTTAGGTTGAGGGACAGTTTCAGGTGTATGGTGAGGGTTAGGTTGAGGGTTAGTGTTTTGGTTAAATTTAGTGTGAAGGTTAGGGTGAGGCTGAGGATAAGGGTAAGGGTGAGGGTGAGGGTGAAGGTTAGGGTGAGGTTTAGGGTTAGTGTTAGGGTGAGGGGCAGGTTTAGTGTGAGGGTCAGGGTTAGGGTGAGGGTTAGGGTGTGGGTGAGTATTAGGGTTAGGGTAAGTGTTAGGGTGAAGGTAAGGGTTAGGGAGAGCATTAGGGTGAGGGACATTTTCAGTGTTAGAGATAGGGGTATGTTGAGGGTTAAGTTGCGTGTTAGGGTTTGGGTTAAAGTTAGGGTGAGGATGAGGTTGAAGGTTAGGGTTAGGATTAGGTTGAGGGTGAGTGTTAGGTGGAGGGTGAGGGTGAGGGTTCGGTTGAGGGTTTGGGTTAGGTTTAGGTTTAGGTTGAGGGTGAGGGTGAGGGTTAGGGTGAGGGCTAGGGTTAGGATTAGGGTTAGGGTGAGGGTGAGGGAGAGGGTTATATTTAGAATTAGGGTTAGGTTGACGATGAGGGTGATCGTTAGGGTTAGGGTTGGGTTAGGTTTTTTGTTATGGTTAGGGTTAGGGTGAGGTTGAGGGTGAGGGTGAGGTTTAAGATTGGGGTTAGGTTTAGTGTGAGGGTGAGGGTGAGGGTTAGGGTTAGGATTAGGGTTAGTGTTAGGGTTAGTCTGAGGGTGAGGGTGAGGTTGAGGATGAGGGGTACGGTTAGGTTTAGGGTTAGGTTTAAGATGAGGGTTAGGGTTAGTATGAGGGTTAGGTTTAGGGTTAAGGTGAGGTTAAGGGTTAGGTTGAGGGTTAGGCTGAGTGTTAGGGTGAAGGTAAGGGTTAGGGTGAGGGTTAGTTTTAGGGTTAGGGTTAGAGTCAGGATTAGGGTTAGGGTGGAGGTTAGGGTTAGTGGTAGGGTTAGGTTGAGAGTAAGAGTGAGGGTTAGTGTTAGGATTTGTGTTCGGGTTAGGGTGAGGTGGGGGTGAGGGTGAGGGTGTGGGGTAGTGTGAGGCTTAAGATTAGGGTTAGGGTGAGGGTTAGGGCGAAGGTAAGTGTTAGGGTGAGGGTTAGGGTTAGGGTGAGTTTTAGGGTGAGGTTGAGGGTTAGGGTTAGGTTTAGGGTTACGGTGAGGGCTAGGGTGCGAGTGATAGTTAGGGTTAGCTTTAGGCTTAGGGTGAGGGTTATGGTTAGGGTGAGCGTTAGGTTTAGTGTAAGGATTATTGTTAGGGTTAAGGTGAGTGTTAGGGTGAGCTTAAGGGATAGGGTGAGCGTTAGGGTTAGGGTGAGGGTTAGGGTAGGTTAGGGTTAGTGTCAGGATTAGGGTTAGGGTGGAGGTTAGGGTTAGGTTGAGGGTTAGGGTGAGGGATAGGGTTAGGTGTAGGGTTAGGTTTAGAGTGCAGGTGAGGTTTAGTGTTAGGATTAGAGTTAGGTTTATGCTGAGGGTGTTGGCAAGGGTGAGGGTTAGGGTAAGGGTGAGGGTGAGGCTTAGGGTTAGGGTGATTATTAGGGTTAGGATCATGTTTAGGGTGAGGGTGTGGGTTAGGTGGAGGGTGAGGTTGAGGGTTCGGTTGAGGGCTTGGGTTACGTTTAGGGTGAGAGTGAGGGGGATGGTGAGGGTTAGAGTTAGGGTTAGGGTTAGGCTTAGGGTTAGGGTGAGGGTGAGGGAGAGGGTTACGTTTAGGATTAGGAATAGGGTTAGGGTTAAGCTTAGGGTGAGGATGAGGGTGTGGGTTAGGGTGAGGTTAGGGTTAGGGTTAAGGTTATTGTTAGGGTTAAGTTTAGGGTGAGGTTGAGGATGACGGTGAGGGTGAGGGTTAAGATTAGGGTTAGGTTTAGGGGGAGGGGGAGGGTGACAGTTTAGGTTAGGATTAGGGTTAGGGTTAGGCTGAGGGTGAGGGTGAGGGTGAAAGTTAGGATGAGGGGTACGGTTAGGTTTAGGGTTTGGTTTAGGATGAGGGTTAGGGTTACTGTGAGGGTTAGGTTTAGGGTTAGGGTGAGGGCTAGAGTTTGGGTTAGAGTATTGGTGAGGGTGAGGGTGAAGGTGAGGTTTAGGGTTAGGGTTAGGGATATTGTGAGGGCTAGGATGAGGGTGAGGGTTAAGGTGAAGGTGAGGGAGAGGGTTTCGTTTTGGTAAGGGTTATGGTTAAGGTTAGGATTAGGTGAGGGTGAGGGTTAGGGTGAGGGTTACCTTTAGGGGGAGGTTTAGGGTTAGGGTTAGGGTGAGTGTTAGGGTTAGGGTGATGTGTAGGGTGATTTTGAGGGTGAGGGTGTGGAAGAGATTTAGGGTTAGCGTGAGGGTTAGCCTGACAGTGAGAGTTACGGTGAGGGTGAGGATTAGGGTTACGTTTATGGTGAAAGTTAGGTTTAGGGTTAGGGTTAGAGATAGGGTGAGGGCTAAGTTGAGGGTGAGTGTTAGGGTGAAGGTTATGGTGAAGGTGAGGGTTTGTGTTAGGTAAGGATTACGGTTAGGTTTAGGGTTAGGTTGAGGGTTAGGTTTAGGATGAGGGTTAGCTTGAGGGGTACAGTTAGGGTTAGGGTGAGAATTAGGATTAGTGTGAGGGTTAGTGTTGGGTTAGGGTTAGGGTGAGGGTTAGGGTGAGCCTAAGGGTTAGGGTGAGGGTGAGGGTTAGGTTTAGGGTTAGGGTTAGGGTTAGGTTGAGAGTGAGAGTTAGGGTGAGGGTAAGGGTTAGGGTGAGGGTTAGGTTGAGTGTAAGGGTTAGAATTAGCATTAGGGTTACAGAGAGGGTTAGGGTTCAGCTGAGGGTGAGGGTTAGGGTTAGGGTGAGGGTTAAGTTTAAGGCGAGGTTTAGTGTTAGGGTTAGGGTTTGGGTGAGGGTGAGGGTGATGATGACGGTTAGGGTTAGGGTGAGTGTGAGGGCTAGGGTTAGGGTGAGGGTTAGGGTTAGGCTTAGGGTGAGGTTTAAGGTTAGGTTTAGGGTGAGGGTTAGGGTGAGGGTGAGGGTTTGTGTTAGGTAAGGATTACGGTTATGTTTAGGGTTAGGTTGAGGGTTAGGTTTAGGATGTGGGTTAGCTTGAGGGGTACAGTTAGGGTTAGGGTGAGAATTAGGGTTAGTGTGAGGGTTAGTGTTGGGTTAGGGTTAGGGTGAGGGTTAGGGTGAGCCTAAGGTTTAGGGTGAGGGTGAGGGTTAGGATTAGGGTTAGGTTGAGAGTGAGAGTTAGGGTGAGGGTAAGGGTTAGGATGAGGGTTAGGTTGAGTGTAAGGGTTAGAATTAGCATTAGGGTTAGGGAGAGGGTTAGGGTGAGGGTTAGGGTTCAGCTGAGGTTAGGGTGAGGGTTAAGTTTAAGGCGAGGTTTAGTGTTAGGGTTAGGGTTAGGGTGAGGGTGAGGGTGATGGTGAGGGTTAGGGTTAGGGTGAGTGTGAGGGCTAGGGTTAGGGTGAGGGTTATGGTTAGGCTCAAGGTGAGGTTTAAGGTTAGGTTTAGGGTGAGGGTTAGGGTGAGAGGTAGGGTTAGGGTTGGGTTAGTGTGAGGGCTAGGGTGAAAGTAAGGGTTAGGGTGTGGGGGAGGGTTAGGGTTACGGTGATGGTTTGGGTTAGGTTTAGGCTGAGTGTTAGGTTGAGGGTTTGTGTTAGGTCTAGGCTTAGGGTGCATGTTAGGGTTAGGTTTAGGGTTACGGTTCGGTGAGTTGTAGGGTTAGGGTTAGGGTTAGTGTGAGGGTTAATGTGAGGGTGAGTGTAGGGTTAGCATTAGGGTTAGGGTGAGGGTGAGGTTTAGGATTAGGTTTAGGGTGAGAGCTAGGGTGAGGGTGAGGGTTAGGGTTAGGGATAGAGTGAGGATTAAAGGTTAGGGTTAGGGTTAGGGTGAGGGTTAGGGTTAGGGTGAGGGTTATGGTTAGCATTAGGGTTAGGGTTAGTATTAGCCTGAGGGTTAGGGTTAGATTTAGGTTTAGGTTGAGGGTGAGGGTGAGGTTTAACCTTAGAGTTAGGGTGAGGGTTAAGTTTAGGATGAGGGTTAGGGTTATTGTTAGGGTTAGGGTGAGGGTGAGGCTTAGGTTTAGGGTGAAGTTTAGGTTTAGGTTGATGGTTAGGTTAGTGTGAGGGTTAGTGTTGGGGTTAGGGTTAGTGTTAGGTTGAGGGTCAGTGTTAGTGTGCGGTTAAGGATTAGGGTGAGGTTTAGGGTTAGGGTTAAGTTTAGGATTAGGGTGAGGGTGATGTTTAGGGTTAGAGTTAAGGTTAGTTTGAGGGTCAGGGTAAGGTTTAGTGTTAGGATTTGGGTTAGGGTGAGGTTTAGGGTGGAGGTGAGGGTTAGGGTTAGGTTTAGGATTAGGATTACGATTAGGGTTAGGGTGAGGGTGAGTGTGAGGGTTAGGTTTAGGGTTAGGATTAGACTTAGGTTGAGGGTGTGGGTGAGGGTTAGGGTGAGGTTTAGGCTTAGGCTTAGAGATAGAGTATGGGCTAGGGTGAGGGTGAGGGTTTGGGTTAGGGTTAGGGTATGGGTTAGGGTGAGGGTTAGGGTTAGGGTTATTGTTGGGGTTAGGGTTGGGGTTAGGTATAGGCTTAGTGTTAGGTGGATGGTGAGGGTGAGGGTGAGGGTTAGGGTTAGTGTGAGGGTTAGGGTTAGAGTGAGAGTTAGGGTAAGGGTTAGGGTTAGGGTTAGCCTGAGGTTAAGGGTTAGGTTGAGATTTAGTGTGAGGGTGAGGGTTAGGGTTAGGGTTAGGGTGAGGGTGAGGTTAAGGGTTAGGGTGAGATTTAGTGTGAGGCTGAGGTATAGGGTTAGGCTAAGGGTGAGGGCTAGGGTGAGGTTTAGGTTTAGGTTTAGGGTGAGGTTTAGAGTGTGGTTTAGGGTTAGGTTTAGTGTGAGCGTTAGGGTAAGGGTAATTGTTCGGGTGAGGGTTAGGGTGAGGATGAGTGATAGGGTTACTGTTAGGGGTAGGGTGAGGGTTAGAGTTAGGGTTTAGCGTTAGTGTGAGGGTTTTGTTTAGTGTTAGGGTTACGGTTATGGTGAGGTTTAGGGTGGGGGTGAGGGTTAGGGTTAGGATTAGTATTAGGGTTAACGTGAGGGTGAATGTGAGGGTTTGGGTTAGGGTTAATGCTAGGATTAGACTTAGGGTGAGGGTGAGGGTGAGGGCAAGGGTTAGGTTTAGGGTGAGGTTTAGGGTTAGGGTTATGGTGAGGGTTCGGGTGAGGGTGAGTGTGAGGGTGAGGGTGAGTGTTAGGGTGTTGATGATGGTTAGTGTTAGCGTGAGGTTTAAGGTGACGGTGACGGTTTGGGTGAGGGTGATGGTTAGAGTTAGTGTGAGTATTAGGTTTAGGGTTAGGATTAAGGTTATGGTGAGGGTAAGGGTTAGGGTTAGGTTTAGAGTGAGGGTCAGGGTTAGGGTTAGCTTTAGGGTTACGCTGAGGTATAGGGTTTGGGTTAGGGTTAGGGTTAGGGTGAGGTTGAGGGTTAGATTTAGGGTTTAATTGAGGTTTAGGGTTAGGGTGAGGGTTAGGGATAGGGTTAGGGTTAGGGTGAGGGTTATTGTTAGGGTTCGGGTTTGAGTTAGGTTGAGTATGAGGGTGAGGGTTAGTGTTAGGATTATGGTTAGGGTTGGTGTTAGGCAGAGGGTGAGGGTGAGGGTGAGGGTTAGGTTTAGTGTTAGGGTTAGGGTGAGTGGTAGGGTTAGGGATAGGGTGAGGTTTAGGGTTAGGGTGAGGGTTTGGGTTAGTTTGAGTGTTAGGGTGAAGGTGTGTTTGAGTTTGAGGGTTAAGGTTAGTGTGATGGTGACGGTGAGGTTTAGGGTTAGGATTCTGGTTAGGATTTGGTTGAGGGTGAGGGTTGGGGTTAGGGTTAGTGTGAGGGTGAGGGTGGGTGTTAGGGTTAGGGTTAGGTTTAGGATTAGGTTTAGGTTTAGGTTAAGGGTAAGGTTTAGGGTGAGTGTTAGGTTTAGGGTTAGGGTGAGGGTTAGGGTGAGGGTTAGGGTTAGGGTCAGGTGTAGGTTGAGGGTTAGGATTAGGGTAAGGACTAGGTTTAGGCTGAGGGTGAGGGTGAGGTTGATGGTGAGGGTTAGGGTTAGAGTGAGGGTTAGTGTGAGGGTGAGGGGGAAGGGGAGAATTTGGTTTAGGGTTAGAGTTAGGTTGAGGGTGAGGGTTAGGATTAGGGGTAGCAGTAGGTTTAGGCTGAGGGTGAGGGTGAGGTTGAGGGTGAGGGTTAGGGTTAGGGTGAGGCTAAGGGTTAGGGTTAGGGTGAGGGTTAGGGTTAGGGTGATTTTTAGGGTGCCGCTGAGAGTTAGGGTGAGGGTGAGTTTGAGTGTGAGGTTTAGGGTGAGTGTGAGGGTGAGTGTGAGTTTGACGATTAGGATTAGGTTTAGGATGATTGTAAGGGTTATCTTTAGGATTATGGTTAGTGTAAGGCTTAGGCTGAGGGTGAGGGTGAGGGTGAGGGTTAGGGTTAGGGTTAGGTTGAGGGTTAGGGTTAGTGTGAGGGTTAGAGCGAGGGTGAGGTTCACGTTCAGGTAGAGGTTGAGAGTGACATTGAAGGTGAGGGTTAGGGTTAGGGTTATGGTTAGGTTGAGGGTGAGGGTGAGGGTTAGGGTTAGGGTTAGTGTTATTTTTATGGTTAGGGTTAGGGATAGTAATAAGGTGAGAGTGAGGGTGAGGGTTAGCATGAGGGTGATGGTTACGGTTATGGTTATGGTGAGGGTGAGGGTGAGACTTAGGGTTAGGATTAGGGTTAGGGTTAGGGTTAGGATGAGGGTTGGGCTGAGGGTTAGAGTTAGGGTTAGTGTGAGGTTTAGGTTTAGGGTTATGGTTAGGGTGAGGGCAAGGGTTATGGTGAGGGTTAGGTTGAGTTTGAGGGTTAGGGTTAGGGAGACGGTTAGGGTGAGATTTAGGGTTAATGTTAGGGTTAAGGTTAGGGTTAGTCTAATGGTTATAGTGAGAGTTACTGTGAGGGTGAGGGTTTGGGTTAGGGTGAGGGTAAGTGTTAGGGTGAGGGTTAGTGTGAGGGTTTGGATTAGGGTTAGGTTCAGGGTGAAGGTTAGGTTGAGGTTTAGTGTCATTGTTCGGGATAGGGTGAGTATTAGGGTTAGTGTGAGGGTGAGGGTCTGGATTAGGGTTAGGTTTAGATTTAGGGTGAGGGTGAGGGTGAGGGTTAGAATTAGTATTAGGGTTAGGGTTAGAGTTAGGTCACATTGACTGTGAGGGTTAGGGTTTGGGTTTGAATTAGGCTGAGGTTGATCGTGAGGGTTAGGGTTAGGATTAGGGTTAGGGTTATGGTTAGGTTTAGGATGAGGGTGAGGGTGAGGCTTATGGTTAGGTTTAGGGTGAAGTTTAGGTTTAGGGTGAGGGCTATGGTGAGGTTGAGTGTTAGGGTGAGTGTGAGGGTGAGGTTGAGGGTTTCTATTAGGTAATGGTTAGGGTTAGGGTTAGGGTGAGAATTAGGTTGAGGGTGAGGTTTAGGTTGAAGGTTAGAGTTAGGGTGAGGATTAGGGTGAGGCTGAGTGTTAGGGTGAGGGTTAGTGTTATGGCGAGGATTAGGATTAGGGTTATGTTGATGCTGAGGGTTAGGTATACAGTAAGGTATAGGGTTACGGTGAGGGTTAGGGTTAGGGTTAGGGTGAGGGTGAGGTTGAGGGTTAGGTTAGGGTGAGGTTTAGGGTTAGGGTTAGGGTTAGTGTAAGGGTTAGAGTTAGGGTGAAGGTTAGGATTAGGGTTAGGGTGAGGTTTATGGTGAGGGTTTTGTTTAGAGTTAGGGTGAGTGTGAGGTTTAAGGTTAGGGTGAGTTTTAGGTTTAGGGTGAGGGCTACAGTGAGGGTGAGGTTTAGGGTGAGTGCAAGGGTGAGGGTTTCAGTTAGGTAATGATTAAGGTTAGGGTTGGGTTGAGGATTAGGGTAGGGTGAGGTTTAGGTTGAGGGTTAGGGTTAAGGTGAGGGTTAGGGTGAGGCTGAGGGTTAAGGTTTGGGTTCGGGTTCGGGTGAGGGTGATGGTGAAGGTGAGGTTGTGGATTAGGGTTAGGTTTAGGCTGAGGGTTAGGGTGACTTTCAAGGTTAGGGTGAGGGTGAGGGTTAGGATTAGGGTTAGGGTGAGGGTTAGGTTTAGGGTGAGGTTTTGGGTGATGGGTTGGGTTAGGGTTAGGGAGAGGGTTAGGGTTAGGGTGAGAGTTAGGTTTAGTTTGCGGGTTAGGTTGAAGTTGAGTTTGAAGTTGAGGGTTAGGGTGAGGGTGATGGTGACGGTGAGATTTAGGGTTAGGATTCGGGTTAGGGTTAGGGTGAGGTTTAGGGTTAGGGTTTGGGTTAGGTGAGGGTAGGTTGAGGATGAGGGTTAGGGTTAGGGTTAGGATTAGGGTTAGTTTTAGGTTTAGTGTTAGGGTGAGGGTGATGCTGAGGGTTAGGGTTAGGGTTAGTGTGAGGATAAGGGTTAGGGTGAGGATTAAGTTGAGGGTGAGGGTTAGGGTTAGCATAAGGTTTAGGGTGAGAGATAGGGTTAGGCTTAGGGTTAGGTAAGGGTTAGGGTTAGGGTTAGGTAAGGGTTAGGGTTAGGGTAAGGGTTAGGGTTAGGCTTAGTGTTAGGGTTAGGGTTAGGGTGAGGGTTAGGCTTAGGGTTAGGTTTAGGGTGATGGTTAGGTTTATGGTGATGTTTAGGGTGACAGTGAGGGTTAGAGTGAGGGTGAGGTTGAGCGTGAGGATTATGGTTAGGGTGAGGGTGAGTGGGAGGGTGACGGTGAGGGTTAGGTTTACAGTTAGGTTTAGGGTGAGGGTAAGAGTTAGGGTTAGGGTAAGGGTTAGGCTGAGGGTGAGGGTGACTGTGAGGTTGAGGTTGAGGGTTTCGGTTAGGTAAGGGTTAGGGTTAGGGTTAGGGTGAGGGTGAGGTTAAGGGTAAGGTTTATTAGGGTCAGGGTTAGGGTGAGGGTGAGGGTTAGGTTTAGTATTAGGGTTAGGGTTAGGGTAAAGTTGTATGTTAGGTTTAGGGTTAGGGTTAGGATGCACATTAGGGCTAGGGTGAGAGTGAGGGTGAGGGTGAGGGTTATGGTTAGGATTAGGTTTAGGTTTAGGGTGAGGCTGAGGGTGAGGCTGAGGGTGAGGGTTAAGATTAGGGTTAGGTTTAGGGTGAGAGCTAGGGTGAGGGTGATATTTTTGGTTAGAAAAGGTTCAGGGTTAGGTTTAGGGTGAGGATTGGGGTGAGGGTGAGGTTTAAGGTGAGGTTTACGGTTAGGGTGAGGGTTAGGGTTAGGGTGAGGGTTAGGGTTAGGGTTAGGGTTAGGATTAGGGTGAGGGTGAGGGTGAGGGTAGGGATTAGGATGACAGTTAGCTTGAGGGTGAGGTTTATGGTTAGGTTTAGGGGTATGGTGAGGGTCAGGGTGAGGGTTAGTTTTAGGGTTAGGTTGAGGGTTAGGGTGAAGGTTAGGGTTAGGGTTAGTGTTTGGGTTAGTGTTAGGGAGAGGGTGAGGCTGAGGGTTAGGGTAAGAATGAGGGTTAGGTTTAGTGTGAGGGTGAGGGTTAGGTTTAGGGTGAGGATTATGTTTAGGGTGAGGGTGAGCGTTATGTTTAGGACTAGGGTTAGGTTTAGGCTTAAGGTGAGGGTGAGGTTGAGCGTGAGGGTTAGGGTTAGGGCTAGGTTTAGGGTGAGGGTTAGGTTTAGGGTGAGGGTTAGTGTTAGTGTTAGGGATAGGGTTAGGATGAGCGTTAGGCTGAGGGTTAGGTTTAGGGTTAGTGTGAGGGTTAGGGTTAAGTTTAGGTTTAGAGTTAGTGTTTGGTTAGGGTGAAGGTTAGTTATAGGTTTAGGGTTAGGATAAGATTGAGGCTGCGGGTTAGGTTTAGGGTTAGTGTGAGGGTTATGTTTAGCGTTAGGGTTAGGGTGTGGGCTACGGTAAGGGTGAGGGTTAGGTTCAGGGTTGAGTTTAGGTAATGGTTAAGGTTAGGTTAGGGTGAGGATTAGGGTGAGTTTGAGGTTTAAGATGAGTGTTAGGGTTATGGTGACCGTTAAGGTTACGATTAGGGTGAGGGTTAGTGTAAGGGTGATGTTTAGGGTGAGGGTGAGGGTGAAGGTTCGGCTGAGGGGGAGGGTTAAGTTTAGGGTTAGCTTGAGGGTTAGGGTTAGGGTTGGGTTAGGGTTAGAGTTAGGGTGAGCGTGAGGGTTAGGGTGAGGGGTAGGGATAGGTTTAGGGTGAGGGTTTGGGTTAGTGTGAAGGTTAGGGTTAGGTGAAGGTGAGGGTAAGGGTTAGGGTGAGGGTTAGGGTGAGGTTTAGTGTTAGTGTGAGGGTTAGGGTTATTGTTAGGGTTAGGGTGCGGGTGAGGGTGAGGGTGAGGATTAGGGTTAGGGTAGGGTTAGGTTTATGCTGAGGTTGAGGGTGAGGGTGAGGTTGATGGTTAGTGTTAGGGTTAGGGTGAGGGTGAGGGCTTGTGTGAGGGTGAGGGTTAGTGTGAGGTTGAGTGTGAGGGTTTCGTTTATGTCAGGGTTAGGGTTAGGGTGAGGATTAAGGTGAGGTTGATGGTGAGTGTCGTTTACATCAGGGTTAGGGTTAAGCTGAGTTTAGGTTTAGGGTGAGGGTTAGGGTTAGGGTTAGGGTGTGGATTAAGTTTAGGGTGACATTTAGGGTGAGGGTGAGGGTTAGGGTGACAGGGTGAGGTTTAGGGTTAGTGTTAGGATTAGGGTTCAGGTGAGGGTGAGGATTAGGGTTAGAGTTAGAGTTATAGGGAGGCTTAAATTGAGGGTCAGGTTTAGGGTTAGTGTTAGGGTTAGGGTAAGTCTGAGGGTTATGTGGAGTTATAGAGTTAGGGTTAGGGTTAGGGTTAGGATGAGCTTTAGGCTGAGGGTTAGGGTTACAGTTAGTCTGAGGGTTAGGGTTAGGTTAGGGTTAGGGTTAGGTTTTGGTTAGCGTGAAGGTTAGTTTTAGGTTTAGGGTTCGGATAAGGTTTAGGCAGAGGGTTAGGGTTAGGGTTAGTGTTAGGGATAGGTTTAGGGTTAGGATTAGGGTGTGGACTATGGTGAGGGTGAGGATTAGGGTGAAGGTTAGGGTTAGGGTTAGGGTTAGGGTCAGGGGTAGGTTGAGGGTTAGGATTAGTTTAAGGACTAGTGTTAGGCTGAGGGGGAGGGGGAGGTTGAGGGTGAGCGTTAGGGTTAGAGTGATGGTTAGAGTGAGGGTGAGGGGGAAGGGGAGAGTTTGGTTTAGGCTTAGAGTTAGGTTGAGGGTGAGGGTTAGGATTAAGGTTAACCCTAAGTTTAGGCTGAGGGTCAGGGTGAGGTTGAAGGTGAGGTTTAGGGTTACGGTGAGGGTTAGGTTTAGGGTTAGGTTTTAGGTGAGGGTTAGGGTTAGGGTTAGGGTTAGGTTTAGGGTTAAGGTTTGGTTAGGGTGAAGGTTAGTTTTAGGTTTAGGGTTAGGATAAGGTTTAGGCTGAGATTTAGGGTTATGGTTAGTGTGAGGGTTAGGGTTAGGGTTAGTGTTAGGGTTAGCTTTAGGCTGAGGTTGAGGGTGAGGGTGAGGGTGAGATTGAGGGTTAGAGTTACAGTTACGGTGAGGGAGAGGGCTAGGGTGAGGGTGAGGGTTAGTGTGAGGGTGAGGGTATCGTTTACGTCAGGGTTAGGGTTAAGATGAGGTTAGGGTTATTGTAAGGGTTAGAGTTAGGGTTAGGGTGAGGTTTATGGTTAGGGTGATGTTTAGGGTGAGGGTGAAGGTTAGGTGAGGGTGAGGGTTAGGGTAAGGGTGAGGGTGAGGGTTAGGATTGGGAATAGGGTTAGGGTTAGGGTTAGGCTGAAGGTGCGGGTGAGGGTGAGGCTGAGGGTTAGGTTTAAGGTTAGTGTTAGGGTTAGTGTTAGGCTGATGGTTATGGTTAATGTGAGAGTTATGGTTAGGGATAGGGTTAGGGTTAGGGTGAGGGAAAAGGTTAGAGTGAGGTTTAGGGTGAGGTTGAATGTTAGGGTTAGGGTTAGGATTAGGTTGAGGGCTAGGGTGAGGGTGAGGGTTAGTGTGAGGGTGAGGGTTAAGATTATTTTTGGGTTAGGTTTAGGATGAGGATTAGGTTGAGGGTGAGGGTTAAGCTGAGGTTAAGGTTAGGGTGAGGGTTTGTGTTCGGTGAGGGTGAGGGTGAGGATGAGGGTTAGTGTGAGTTTAAGGTTGAGGGTTTCTTTTAGCCAAGGGTTAGGCTTACGGGGAGGAATAGGGTGAGATTGAGGATTAGGTTTTGGGTTAGGGTTAGGGTGAGGGTTAGAGCTAGGGTTATGGTGATGGTTAGGGTTTGGGTGATGTTTAGCGTGAGGGTGAGGGTTAAGGTGAGGGTGAGGGTTAGGGTGTGGGTGAGGATTAGGGTTAGGTTGAGTGTTAGTGTTAGGTTAAGGGTGAGTGTGAGGGTGAGGGTTAGGGTTATCGTTAGGGTTAGGTTGAGGGTTTGGATTAGGGTTAGGGTTAGTGTGAGGGTTAGAGTGAAGGGTAGCGTTAGGTTTAGGGTGAGGGTTAGGGTGACGGTGAGGCTTAGGGTGAGGGTGTGTGTGAGGGTAAGGGTTAGGTGTAGGGTTAGGGTGAGTTTAAGTGTGAGGCTTAGGTTTAGGAATAGGGTTAGGTTTAGGGTTAGGGTGAGTTTAAGGGGGTGTATGAGGCTTAGGTTTAGCGTGAGGATTAGGGTTATAGTTAGGTTTATGGTGAGGGTAAAGTTAGGGTGAGTTTCAGTGTGAATGCTAGGGTTAGGGTTAGGGTGAGGGTGACGTATAGGGTTTGGGTTAGGCTTAGAGTGAGGGTTAGGGATAGGTTTAGGCTTTGGGTGAGGGTGAGGGTGAGGTTTAGGATTAGGTTTAGGGTTAGAGTTAGGGTGAGGGTGAGGGTTAGGGTTAGTATTAGAGTTAGCCTGAGGGTGAGTGGGAGGGTTAGGGATAGGGTGAGTTTTATGGGTAGGGTTACGGTTAGGGTGACGGGTAGGGTTACGGTTAGGGTTAGGATGAGCGTTAGGCTGAGGGTTAGGTTTAGGGTTAGTGTGAGAGTTAGGTTTAGGCTTTGGGTGAGGGTTAGGGTTAGGTTTAGGGATAGGATAAGGGTTAGGTTGAGGGTTAGGTTTAGGGTTAGTTTGAGGGTTAGGTTTAGGGTTAGGGTTAGGGTCAGGGTAAAGGTTAGGGTGAGGGTTAGGGTGAGGGTGAGGGTAAAGGTTAGGGTGAGGGTTAGGGCAAGGGTGAGGGTTAGGGTTAGGGTGAGCGTTAGGTTGCAGGTTAGGCTGAGGTTTAGGGTGAGGGTAAGTGTTTGGGTGATGGTAAGTTTGTGAGTGAGGGATAGGATTATGTTGTGTGTAAGGGTTAGGGTGAGGGTTACGGTGAGGGTTAGGGTTAGGTTGGGGGTTAGGGTTAGAGTTAGGTTGAGGGTTAGGGTTAGGGTGATGTTTATTGTGAGAGTATGGTTTAGGGTGAGGGTGAGTATTCGGCTGAGCGTGAGGGTTAGGATGAGGGTGAGGCTTAGGGTTACAGTTTGGGCTAGGGAGAGGGGTAGTGTGAGCATTAGGGTTAGGATTAGGGTTAGAGCGAGGATAAGGGTGAGGGTTAGGGTGTGGGTAAGTGTTATGGTTAGGGTTAGGGTTAGTGCTAAGGTGAGGATGAGGGTTAGTGTGAGGGTGAGGGTTACATTTACGTTAGGGTTAGGGTTAGGGTGAGGATTAGGTTGAGGGTGAGGGTTAAGCTGAGCTTAGGTTTAGAATGAGGGTTTGTGTTCGGTGAGGGTGTGGGTGAGGGTGAGGGTTAGTGTTAAGGTTAGGTTTAGGTTGAGGGTTATTGTGAGGGTTAGGATTAGGAATAGGTTTAGGGTTACGGTGAGTGTGAGGGTCAGTGTGAGGGTGAAGGTTAGGGTTAGGTTTAGGGTTATGTTTAGGTTGAGGGTTATGGCTAGTGTGAGGGTTATGATTAGGGTTAGGGTTAGGGTGAGGGTGAGGGTAACGGTTAGGGTAAGGGTTAGGGTGAATGTGAGGATTAGGGTTCGGGTTAGGGTTAGTGTTTGGGTGAGGGCTAGGGTCAGGGTGAGGGTTAGTGTGAGGGTTAGGTTGAGGGTTTCTTTTCGGTCAGGGTTAGGGTTATGGTGAGGATTAGCATGAGGGTGAGTGTTAGTGTTAGGGTGATGTTTAGGGTGCGGATGAGGGTGAGGGTGAGGGTGAGGGTGAAGGTTCAGGTGAGGGTGAAGTTTAGGTGTGGTTGAGGATTAGGGTTAAGGTTAGGGATATTGTGAGGGTAAGGTATAGTGTGAGGTTTATTGTGAGGATGAGGGTTATGGTTAGTGTTAGGGTTAGGGTGAAGTTTAGGTTGAGGGTTAGGTTTTGGTTTAGGGTTAGGGTGAGGGTGAGATATAGGGTGAGTTTTAGTGTTAGGGTGAGGGTTAGGTTTAGGGTTAGAGTTAGGGTGAGGGTGAGGGTTAGGATTAGGGTAAGGATTAGGGTTAGGCTGAGGGTGAGGGTGACTGTAAGAGTGAGGGTTAGGGTTAGGGTGAGGGTTAGGTTTAGGGTGAGGGCTAGGGTTAGGGTGAGGGTGAGGGTGAGGATTAGGGTGAGGGTGAGGGTGTGGGTAAATGTTAGGGTGAGGGTTAGGGCGTGGGTGAGGGTTGGGCTTAGGGTGAGGGTAAGGGTTATAGTGAGGTTAAGGGTAAGGTTGTGGGTTAGGGTGAGGGTGAGGGTTAAGATTAGCATTAGGGTTAGGGTGAGGGTGAGGGTTAGGGTGAGGGTTAGGGTTAAGGTTAAGGATAGTGTGAGGATTATGGTTAGTGTAAGGTTTAGGTTTAATGTGAAGTTTATATTTAGGGTTAGGTTTAGGATTAGTGTTAGGGTGTGGGTTAGGTTTAGGGTGAGGGTTATGGTTAAAGTAAGGTGAGGGTGAGGGTTAGGGTTACGGTTAGATTTAAGGTGAGCGTCAGGGTGAGGCTTAGGTTTAGTTTGAGGTTTAGGTTTAGGGTGAGTGTTAGGGTTCCGGTGAGCATTAGCGTGATGGTGAGGGTTAGGGTGAGGGTGAGGGTTAGGTTTAGATTTAGGGTTAGGGTGAGTGTTAGGGTTAGGGTTAAGGTGAGATTTAGGTTGAGGTGGAGGGATATGGTTAGGTTGAGGGTTAGGATTAGTGTGAAGTTTAGGGTTAGGGTTAGGTTTAGTGTGAGGATACTGTTTAGGGTGAGGGTTAGTTTGAGGGTGAGGGTTAGGGTGAGCGTTAGGGTTAGGTTCAGTGTGAGGATTAGGGTTAAGGTGATGCTTAGGGTGAGGTTGAGGGTTAGTGTTAGGGGGAAGGGGAGTTTGAGGGAGAGGGTTAGGGTGAGGGTGCAGGTGAGGTTAGTTTAGGATTAGGGTTAGAGTTAGGGTTAGGCTGAGTGTGACGGGGGAAGTGAGGGTGAGGGTTAGGGTTAAGGCTAGGGTGAGGGTTAGGGTTAGTGTGAGCGTTAATGTGATGGTGAGGTTCAGCATGAGGGTAATGTTTAGAATGAGGGTGAGGGCGAGGTTGAGGGTTAGGGTTAGGATGAGTTTTAGGGTTAGGGTTAGGGTTAGAGTTATTATTAGGGTTAGAGTAAGCCTGAGAGAGAAGGGGAGGTCGAGGGTGAGGGTGAGGGTTAAGGTTAGGGTTAGGGTGAGGACATGGGTGAGGGTGAGGGTTAGGCTGAGTGTGAGGGTGAGAGTATCTGTTAGGTAAAAGTTACGGTTAGGGTGAGGATTAGGGCGAGGGTGAGGATTAAGCTGAGGTTAGGTTCAGAGTGAGGGTTAGGGTTAGGTTGAAGGTGAGGATTAGGGTTAAGGTGATGTTTAGGGTGAGGGTGAGGGTTAGGTTGAGGGAGAGGGTGAGGGTGATGGTTAGGGTTAGGGTTAGGGTTAGGTTTAGTTTGACGGTGAGTGTTAGGATTAGGAATAGGATTAGGGTGAGGGTCAGGGTGAGGGGGAAGGTTAGGGTCAGTGTTATGGTTAGGGTTAGAGTGAGGGTTACGGTTAGTGTGAGGGTTATGGTTAGGGTTAGGGTAAGGGAAAGGGTTAGGCTGAGGGTTAGGGTGAGTGTGAGCGTTTGGATTAGGGTTTGTGTTAGGGTTAGGGTGAGGGTTAGGGTTTGGGTGATGTTTAGAGTGAGGGTGAGGGTTAGGGTGAGTATGAGGGTTTGGGTTCAGGTGATTGTTAGGTTGTGGGTGAGCATTAGGTTTAGGGTGAGGGATAGCGTTAGGGGTAGGTTTACGGTTAGGTTGAGGGTTAGGGTAAGCATTAGGATTAGGGTAAGTGGTAGGGAGAGGGGTAGGTTTAGGTTTAGGGTGAGGTTTAGAGTGAGGGTGAGGGTTAGGTTGAGGGTCTGGGTGAGGGTTAGGGTTAGGTTTTGGGTTAGAGTTAGGGTGAGTTTGAGGGTGAAGGTTAGGTTTAGGATTAGGGTGAGGGTTAAGGTTATGTTGAGGCTTAGGGACAATGTTAGGGTTAGGGTAACTGTGAGGGTGAGTGTTAGGGTTAGGTTTAGGGTTACAGTTATGGTGAGGGTGAGGGTTAGGATTAGGGTGAGGGTTAGGATGAGGGTTAGGCTGAAGGTTAGGATTAGGTTAGGGTGAGGTTTAGGGCTACGTTTAGGGATAGGATAAGGGTTAGGCTGAGGGTTAGGGTTAGGGTTACCGTGAGCGTTAGGTTTAGTGGTAGGCTAAGGGTTAAGGTGAGGGTAAATGTTAGGGTGAGAGTTAGGGTGAGGGTGAGTTTTAGGGTTAGGGTGAGGGTTAGGGTCAAGTTTAAGTTTAGGTTTAGGGTTAGGGTGAGGGTAAGGGTTTGGGTAAGTCTTAGGGTGAAGTTGAGGTTGAGGGTGAGTGTTAGCATCAAGGTTAGGTTTAGGTTTAGGGTTTGGGTGAGGTTTAGGGTTGGGGTAAGTGTTAGGGTGAGGTTTAGGGTCAGGGTGAGGGTTAGGGTTAAGGTGAGGGTAAGTGTTAAGGTGAGGTTTAGGGTGAGGCTGAGGGTTAGGGTTAGCATTAGGGTGAGGGTGAGGGTGAGGGTTACGGTGAATTTTGGGTCAAGATTAACGATAGGGTGAGGATTAGGGTTAGGGTTAGTTTGAGAGTGAGGTTTAGGGTGAGGGGTAACATTAGAGTTTGGGTGAGGGTTAGGTTTAGTGTGAGGGTTAGGGTTAGGGTTAGGGTGACAGTAAGGGTTAGGGTGAGGGTTAGGGTGAGTGTGAGGTAGGGTGAGGGTTAGGGTTAGGGATAGGTTTAGGGTTGGGGTGAGGGTTAAGTTTAGGGTTAGGATTAGAGTTAAGTTGAGGGTAAGGCTTAGGGTGAGGTTTAGGGTGAGGTAGAGTGTTAGGGTTAGGGCGAGTGTGAGGGTGAGGGTGAGGGTTAGTGTTAGGATGAGGGTTAGGGTTAGGGTTAGGGTGAGGGTCAGGGTGAGGGTGAGGGTTAGTGTTAGGATGAGGGTTAGGGTTAGGGTGATGGTTAGGGTTAGGGTTAGGGTGAGTGTTAGCTTTAGGGTTATGTTTAGTGTGAGGGTGTGTGTTAGGGTGAGGGTGAGTGTTAGTGTGAGAGTTAGAGTTAGGGTTAGGTTTAGGGATATGTTTAGGGTGAGGGTAAGGTTTAGGGTGAGGGTTAGCATGAGGGTGAGGGTTAAGGTTAGCGTGAGGGTTAGGGTTAGGGTTAGGGTTAGGATGAGGTTTAGGTTCAGGGTTAGGGTTAGGTTTAGGGTTAGTGTGAGGTTTCCGGTTAGGGTGAGGGTTGGGGTTAGGTTTAGGTTTAGTATAAAGGATAGGGTGAGGGTTAGGTTTACAGTTAGTGTGAGTGTTAGGTTTAGGGTTCGGTTTTGGGTTATGTTGAGGGTAAAGTTTAGGGTGAGGGTTAGGGTGAGGCTGAGGGTTAGTGTTAGTGTGAAGTTTAGGTTGAGGGTTAGGATTAGATTTACGGTTAGGTAAAGCTGAGGGTGAAGGGGAGGTTGAGGGGGAGGTTTAGGGTTAAGGTGAGGGATAGGTTGAGGATTTGGGTTACGGTTAGATTTAGGGTGAGGGTTAGGCTGAGTGGTAGGGTTAGGTTTAGGTTGAGGCTTAGGTTTAGTGTGAGGTTTAGGGTTAGGGGTAGGGTGAGGGTTAGGTTTAGTGTGTTGGTTAGGTTTAGGGTTAGGGTGAGGTTTAGGATAATGTGAGGGTTACGGTTAGGGTTAGGGTGAAGGTAAATTTTAGGGTGAGGTTTAGGGTGAGGGTGAGGTTTAGGGTTAGCATTAGGTTTAGGTTTAAGGTTAGGATGAGGGTTAGGGTTAGGGTGAGGGTGAGGGTGAGGGTGAGGCTTAGGTTTAGGATTATTGTTAGGGTTAGGGTTCGGGTTCTGGTTAGGTGTAGTGTGAGGGTTAGGGTCAGGGTAAGTGTTAGGGTGAGGGTTAGTGTTATGGTTAGGTTTAGTGTGATGGTCAGGGTGAGGGTTAGGCTTAGTTTGAGGGTTAGCGTTAGGGTGAAGTTTAGGGTTAGGGGTAGGGTGAGAGTTAGGGTTAGGGTTAGTGTTAGGGTTAGAGTGAGGGTTATGGTCAGGGTTAAGTGGAGGATTACGGTGAGGGTTATGGTTAGGGTAAGTGTTAGGGTTAGGGTTAGGCTGAGGGTGAGGGTGAAAGTGAGTGTGAGGGTTAGGGTTAGGGTTAGGGTGAGGGGTAATGTGAGGGGTAGGGTTAGGGTTAGGTTGAGGTTTAGGGTTAGGTTATCGTTAGGGTTAGGGTGAGGGTTATGGTGAGAGTTAGGGTTACGGTTTGGGTTAGGGTTTGGGTTAGGGTGAGACTTAGTGTTAGGGTGAGGGTGATCGTGTGGATTAGCGTTAGAGTTAGGTTTAGCGTGAGGGTGGGATTGAAGGTTAGGGATTGGATTAGAGTTAAGGTTAGTATAATGCTGAGGGGGAAGGGGAGGTTGAGGGTGAGGATTAGGGTGAGGTTTAGGGTCAGGGTGAGGGTGAGGGTTTCGGTTAGGTAAGTGTTAGGGTGAGGATTAGGATGAGGGTGGGGGTTATGCTGAGGTTAGGTTTAGGGTGAGGGTTTGGGTTAGGGTTAGGGTGAGGGTTAGGGTGAGGGTGATGGTTAGGGTGATGGTGAGGGTTAGGATAAGTGTGAGGGTTAGGGTTAGGGTTAGGGTTAGGGTGAGGGTTAGGGTGAGTGGTAGGTTTAGGGTTAGGGTTAGTTTGCAGTTATTCTGAGGATAAGGCTTAGGGTGAGCTTTAGGTTGAGGGTGAGGGTTAGGATTAGGGTAAGGGTAAGGGTTAGGTTGAGAGATAGGGTGAAAGTGAGGGTTAGGGTTAGCATTAGAGTTAGGGTGAGGGTGAGGGTTATGTTGAGGTGTAGTGTGAGGTTTAGGGTTCGGATGAGGGTTAGGGATAGGGTTAGGGTGAGGATGAGGGTGAGTGTTAGGGTTAGGTTTAGGGTAAGTGTGAGTTTGAAAGTTAGGATTAGGAATAGGGTTAGGGTTAGGGTTAGGCTGAGGGTGAGGGTCAGGGCGAAGGTGAAGGTTAGGGTTAGGGTTAGGATGAGGGTAAGTGTTAGGGTGAAGGTTAGGGTTAGAATCAGGGTTAGGGTGAGGGTTAGGATTTGGGTGATGTTTAGGGTGAGGGTGAGGGTTAGGGTGGGGATGAGGGTTTGGATGGGGGTGAGGGTTCGTGTGATGGTTCCAGTTAGGGTGTGGGTGATGATTAGGTTTAGGGTGAGGGTTAGCATTATGTTTAGGGTTAGTTTGACGGTGAGGGTGAGGGGTAGGGTTAAGGTTAGGTTGAGTGTTAGGGTTATGGTTAGGGTTAGGGTGATGGTTAGGGAGCGGGGTAATGTTAGGTTTAGGGTGAGGTTTAGGGTGAGTGTGAGGATTAGGGTTAGGTTGAGGGTTAGGGTTAGGGTTAGGGTTTGGTTGAGGATGAGGTATAGTGTGAGGTTTAGGGTTAGGGTGAGGGTTATGGATAGTGTTAGGTTAGGGTTAGGGTGAGTGTTAGGTTTAGGTTTAGATATAGAGTTAGGGTGAGGGTGACGGTGAGGGTTAGGATTAGGTTTAGGGTTAGGGTTAGTGTGAGGGTTAGGTTTAGGTTTAGGGTTAGTGTGAGGGTTAGGGTTTGGTTGATGTTTAGGGTGAGGGTGAGGTTTAGGGTGAGTATGAGAGTTTGGGTGTGGTTGTGGGTTCAGGTGAGTTTTCGGGTTAGGGTGTGGGTTGAGGATTAGGGTTAGGGTGAGGGCTATCATTAGTTTTAGGTCTAGTGTGAGGGTGAGGGTGAGGGGTAGGGTTAGGTTGAGGGTTAGGTTTAGGTTTAAGCTGAGGTGAAGGTCATCGTGAGGGTGAAGGTTAGGGTTAGGTTTGTAGTTAGGCTGAGGTTTAAGGTTAGTGTGAGGGTTATGGTTATGGTTATGGTTAGGGTTATGGTGACGGTAAGGGTTAGGGTGAGGGGTAGGGTTAGGGTGAGTGGTAAGGTTAGGGTTAGGGTTAGGGTGAGGGTTTGGGTTTGGGTGATGTTTAGGGTGAGGGTGAGGTTTAGTTTGAGGATGAGAGTTTGGGGGTGGGTGTGGGTTCAGGTGAGATTTCGGGTTAGGGTGTGGATGAGGATTAGGGTTAGGGTGAGCTTTAGGGAGAGGGTGAGGGTTAGCGTTACAGTGAGGGTTCGGGTGAGGTTTAGAGGTAGGGTTATATTTAGGGTTAGCGTGAGGTTTATGATGAAGGTTAGGTTTAGGTTTAGGGTTAGGGTTAGGGTTATGGTGTGGATAACTGTCAGAGTGAGGTTTACGGTGAGGGTGAGGGTTAGGAGGAGGAGGAGTGTTAGTGTTAGAATTAGGGTTAGGTTGAGGTTGAGTGTTAGGGTGATGTTAGGGTTAAGTTTAGGGATAGGGTGAGGATTAGTGTTAGGATTAGGCATAGGGTGAGGGTTATGCTGAGTGTTAGGGTTAGATTTAGTGTGAGGGTTAGGTTTAGTGTGAGGATTAGGGTTAGGGTTAGGGTTAGGGTGAGGTTTAGGTTTAGTGTGAGGGTTAGGGTTAGTGTTAGGGTGAGGGTGAGGGTTAGGGTGATGTTTAGGGTGAGGGTGAGGTTTAGGATTAGCATTAGGTTTAGGTTTAAGGTTAGGATGAGGGTTAGGGTTAGAGTGAGGGTGAGGCTTAGGTTTAGGATGAGGGTTAGGGATAGGGTGAGGTTCAGGTTAGGTTTAGGGTTAAGGTTAGGGTCAGGGTAAGTGTTAGGGTGAGGGTTAGAGTTATGGTTAGGTTTAGTGTGAGGGTCAGGATGAGGGTTAGGGTTAGGTTGAGGATTAGGGTTAGGGTGAGGTTTAGGTCTAGGGTTAGGGTGAGAGTTAGGGTTAGGGTTAGTGTTAGGGTGAGGGTGAGGGTTATGGTCAGGGTTAGGTGGAGGATTAAGTTTAGGGTTAGGGTTAGGTAAGTGTTAGGGTTAGGGTTAGGCTGAGGGTGAGGGTGAAACTGAGGTTTACGGTTAGGGTTAGGATTAGGGTGAGGGGTAGAGTGAGGGGTAGGGTTAGGGTTAGGGTGAGGTTTAGGGTTAGTGTGACGGGTAGGGTTAGGGTTAGTGTGAGGATAAGGGTTAGGTTGAGGGTTAGGTTGAGGGTGTGGTTTAGGGTTATCGTTAGGTTTAGGGTGAGTGTTAGGGTGAGGGTTAGGGTTCAGGTTAGTGTTAGGATTCAGGTTAGGGTGAGGGTTAGGGTTAGGGTGATGTTTAGGGTGAGGTTGAGGGATAGGGTGAGGTTGAGGATTAGGGTTAGTGTTAAGGTTAGGGTGAGGGTTAGGGTGAGTGTTAAGGTTAGGTTTAGGGTTAGGTTGAGGGTGAGGTATAGGTTGAGGTTTAGGCTTAGGGTGAGGGTTAGGGATAATGTTAGGTTAGGGTGAGGGTGAGGGTCAGTGTTAGGTTTAGGTTTACGTTTAGATTTAGGGTGAGGGTGAGGATGAGGGTTAGGATTAGTGTTAGGGTTAGGGTTAGGATGAGGGTTAGGCTGAGGGTTAGGTTTAGGTTTAGTGTGAGGGTTAGGGTTAGTGTTAGGGATAGATTTAGGCTTATCATAAGGTTTAGGCTGAAGGATAAGGTTAGGGTTAGTTTGAGCATTAGGTTTAGGGATAGGTTAAGTGTTACGGTGAAGGTAAGGTTACGGTGAGGTTTAGGGTGAGGGTGAGGGTTAGGATTAGGGTGAGCGTTGTGGTGAAGTTTTAGGGTGAAGTTTTGGGTTAGGTTCAGGGTTAGGGTGAGGGTGTGGGTAAGTTTTAGGGTGAGGGTTGTGTTGAGGGTGAGTTTTTGGTTTAGGGTGAGGGTAAGGGTTAGCATGAGTGTTAGGGTCAGGGTGAGGGTTAGGGTTAGCATTAGGTTTAGGGTGAGGGTTAGGGTGAGTTTTTGCCTTAAGGTTAATGATAGGGTGAAGATTAGGGTTAGGTTTGTGGTGAGCGTTAGGCTGAGGGGAAGGGTTAGTTAGGTTTAGGGTGAGTGTTAGGTTTATTGTGAGGGTTAGGATTAGGGTTAGCGTGACGGTAAGGGTTAGGGTGAAGGTTACGGTGAGTATGAAGTTTAGGGTTAGCATTAGTTTTAGAGTTAGGGTTAGGATGAGTGTTAGTGTTAGGTTTAGAGTTAGGGTTAAGGTGAGGGTGAGGATTCGGGTGAAGGTGATTTTTTCATTCAGGTAAGGGTTAGGGATAGGGTTAGGGTGAGGTATAGGGTGAGGGTGTGGGTTGTCGTTAGGGTTAGATTTAGGGTGAGGGTGAGGTGAAGGTTAGTGTTAGGATGAAGGTTAGGGTGAGGGTGAGGGTGAGGGTGAGGGTGAGAGTTAGGGTTAGGGTTATGGTGAGGGTTAGGGTTGGGTGATGTTTAGTGTGAGGGTAAAGGTTAGGGTGAGGGTGAGTGTTCTGTTGAGAATTAGGGTTAGGGTTAGGGTTAGGGATTGCGTTAATATGAGGGTAGGGGTTAGGGTGAGGGTTACGGTGAGGGTGAGGTTTATGGTTAGGTTGAGTGTTAGGTTTAGGGTTAGGGTTATGGTGAGGGTGAGGGTTAGGGTGAGCAGTAGGTTTAGGGTTAAGTTTAGTTTGCAGGTTAGGTTAAGAGTAAGGGTTAGGGTGAGGTTAAGGGTTGAGGGTGAGTTTTAGGTTTAGGGTGAGGGTAAGGGTTAGGGTGAGGGTTTGGGTTAGGGTTAGGGTTAAGGTGAGGGCTAGGGTGAGGGTGAGGGTTAGGGTTAGTGTTACGGTGAGTTTTAGGGTTAGGGTTAGGTTTAGGGTGAGGGTTAGGATGAGGGTTAGGGTTATGGTGAGGGTTAGGGTTAGGGTTAGGGTGAGGGTTAGGGTTAGGATAAGGGTTAGGGTGAGGGTGAGTGTTAGGGTTAGGGTAGGGTTAGGATTATTGTTAGTGTTATGGTTATGGTTACGTTTGCAGTGAGGGTTAGGGTTAGGGTTAGGGTTAGGGCTAGGGTGAGGTTTAGGTTTAGGTTGATTGTTAGGGTGAGGGTGAGGGTGAGAGTTAGGATTAGGAATAGAGTTAGTGTTAGGGTTAGGCTGAGGTGAAGGTCATTGTGAGGGTCGAGGTTAGGGTTAGGGTTAAAGTTAGATTCAGGGTTAAGGTTAGTGCGAGGGTGAGGGTGAGGGTTAGGGTGAGGTTGAGAGTTAGTTTTAGGGTGAGGGTTAGGATTAGGATGAGTGTTATGGTTAGGGTGAGTATGAGGGTTAGGGTTAGGTTGAGGATTAGGGTTAGGGTGAGGTTTAGGGTTAGGGTTAATGTGAGAGTTAGGGTTAGGGTGATGTTTATTGTGAGGGTGAGGGTGAGTGTTCGGTTTAGGATGAGGGTTCTGTTGAGGGTGAGAGTTAGGGTGTGGTTGAGGGTTAGGGTTACGGTGAGAGTTAGGTTGAGGTGTTGGGATAGGGATAGGTTAGGGTTTGTGTGAGGGTAAGGGTTAGGGTGAGAGTGAGGGTGAGGGTGCCAGTGAGGGTGAGGGTGAGAGTGAGGGTTATAGTTAGGGTTATGGTGGGGTTGAGGGTTAGGGTTAGGATGAGGGTTCAGGTTAGTGTGAGGGTTAATGTGATGTTGAGGTTCAGGGTGAGGGTGAGTGTTAGAATGAGGTTTAGGTGAGGGTTAGGGTTAGGATTAGGATTAGGTTGAGTTTTAGGGTTAGGGTTAGTGTTAGGGTTATGGTTATTGTTATGGTTAGGGTTAGGGAGAGGTTGAGTGTGATGCTGAGGTTTAGCGTTAGGGTTAGGGTTAGGGTTAGGGTGAGCGTGGGATTGAAGGTTAGGGTTAGGATTAGGGTTAGGGTTAGGGTAATGCTGAGGTTGAAGGGGAGGTTGAGGGTGAGGGTTAGGGTTAGGGTTAGGGTTTGGCTGAGGGCTAGGCTGAGGGTGAGGTTGAGGGTGAGGGTTTCGGTTAGGTAAGTGTTAGGGTTAGGGTGAGGATTCGGGTGAGAGTGAGTGTTAAGCTGAGTTTATGTTTAGGTTGAGGGTTAGGGTTAGGGTGACGGTTAGCATTAGGTTTATGGTTAGTTTGAGGGTGAGGGTGAGGGTGAGGGGTAGGATTAGCGTTAGGTTAAGGGTTAGGGTTAGGGTTAGCGTTAGGGTTATGGTTAGGGATAGTGGTAATGTTAGTGTTAGGGTCAGGTTTAGGTATGTGTGCCGGTTAGGGTTAGGTTTAGGGTTAGGTTGAGGGTTAAGGTTTAGGGTTAGGGTTAGGGTGTGGGTTAATGTTAGAGTTAGGGTTAGGGCTAGTTTGAGGGTGAGGGCTAGGTTTAGGAATAGGGTTAAGGTTAGGGTGAGGGTTAGTGTTAGTGTGGGATTAGGGTGATGGTTAGGGAGAGGGGTAATATAAGGTTTAGGGTGAGGTTTAGGTGAGTGTGAGGGTTAGGGTTAGTGTTATGGTTAGGGTGATGGTTAGGTAGAGGGTTAATGTTAGGGTTAACCTTAGGTTTAGGTGAGTTTGAGTGTTAGCGTTAGGGTTAGGGTTAGGTTGAGGGTTAGGGTTAGTGTTATGGTTAGGGTGATGGTTAGGTAGAGGGGTAATGTTAGGGTTAGGGTGAGGTTTAGGTGAGTGTGAGGGTTCGGGTGAGGGTGAGGGTTAGTGAGTGGGTGAGGGTTAGGGTTAGGGTGAGGATTAGGTTTAGGCTTAGGGTTAAGTTTATGGTGAGGGAAAGGGTTAAGGTGAGGTTTAGTGTGAGGATGAGGGTTAGGATTAGTGTTAAGTTTAGGGTGAGGGTTAGAGTGAGGGTTAGGGTTAGGGTTACTATGAGGGTGACATATAGGGTTAGGGTTAGTGTTAGGATGAGGGTTAGGAATAGTGTTAGGTTAAGGTGAGGGTGAGGGTAAGTGTTTTGTTGAGGGTGAGGGTGAGGGTGAGGGTGTGGGTTAGTGTGTGGGTGAGTGTTAGAGTTATGGTGAGGATTAGGTTTGGACTGAGGGTTAAGGTTATGGTCAGGGTAAGGGTTATGCTTTGGTTTAGTGTGAGGGTGAAGGTTAGGGTTAGCGTTAGGGTTAGGGTGAGTGTTAGGGTTAGGGTTAGGGTGAGGGTGAGATATAGGGTGATGGTTAGGGTTAGGGTGATGGTTAGGGTTAGGGTGAGGTTTAGGGATAGTTTTAGGTTAAGGTGAGGATGAGGTTGAGTGTTAGGTTTAGGTTTAGGTTTAGAGTTAGGGTGAGGGTGAGGGTGAAGTTAGGATTAGGGTTAGGTTTAGGGTTAGGATGAGGGTTAGGCTGAGGGTTAGGTTTAGGTTTAGTGTGAGGGTTAGGGTTAGGGCTAGGTTTAGGGGTATGGTGAAGGTTAGGGTTAGATTTAGGGTTAGCATAAGTTTTAGGCTGAGGGTTAGGCTTAGGTTAGTGTGAGGGTTAGGTGTAGGGTAAGGGTAAGGGTTAGGGTGAGGGTAACGGTTAGGGTGAGGGTTAGGGTGAGAGTGAGGGTTAGGGTAAGGGTGAGCGTTAGGGTGAAGTATAGGTTTAGGTTTAGTGTTAGGGTGAGGGTGAGGGTGTGGGCAAGTGTTGGGTGAGGGTTAGTGTGAGGGTGAGTTTTAGATTTAGGGTTAGGTATAGGGTGAGTGTTAGGCTGAGGGGAAGGTTTAGGGTTAGTGTGAGGGTTAGGGTTAGGGTTAGGGTGACTGTAAGGGATAGGGTTCGGGTTAGGGTGAGTGTGAGGTTTAGGGTTAGCATTAGGTTTAGAGTTAGGGTTAGGATGTGTGTTAGGGTTAGGATTAGGTTTAGGGTTAGGGTGTGGGTGAGGCTTAGGTTTAGGTTTAGGGTGAGGGTTCGTTTTAGGGTGAGGGCTAGGGTGAGGGTGAGGATTAGGGTGAGGGTGAGTGTGAGGGTGAGGTTTTCGGTTAGGTAAGGGTTAGGGTTAGGGTTTGGGTGAGGTTTAGGGTGAGGGTGTGAGTTGGGGTTAGGGTAAGGTTTAGGGTCATGGTGAGGGTTAGGGTGAGGTTGAGGGTTAGGGTTAGGGTTTGGGTGAGTGTTAGGGTTAGGGTGATGTTTAGTGTGAGGGCGAGGTTTAGCGTGAGGGTGAGTGTTCTTTTGAGAATAAGGGTTAGGTTTAGGGTGAGAGATAGGGTTATTGTGAGGGTAAAGGTTAGGGTGAGGATTAGGGTTTTGGTGAGTGTGAAGGTTAGGGTGTGCCGTCGGTTTAGGGTTAGGGTTAGTTTGCGGATTAGGGTGAGGGTAAGGGTTAGGGTGAGATTTAGGGTGAGGGTGATGGTTAGGGTTATGGTGCGGGTAAGGATTACGGTGAGGGTTAGGGTGAGGGTTTGGGTTAGGGTTAGGGATAGGATAAGGATTAAGGTTAGTGTGAGGGTTATGGTGAGGTTTAGGATTAGGGTAAGTGTTAGGATAAGGGTTAGTGTGAGGGTTTGAGTGATGGTGAGGTGTTGGGTTAGTGTTAGGGATAGGGAGGGCATTAGGGTGAGGGTTAAGTTTAGGGTGAGGGTTAGGGTTAGGTTTAGGGTGAGGGTTATGGTTATGGTGATGTTTTTGGTCAGGGTGAGTGTTAAGGTGAGGGTGAGTGTTAGGTTTAGTGTTAGGGTTAGGGTGACGGTGAAGTTGAGGGTGAGTGTTAGGTTTAGGATTAGGGTTAGGGTTAGCGTTAGGGTCAGTGTTAGGGTGAGGATAAGGGTTCCGGTGAAGGTGAGGATTAGGGTGTGTGCGAGGGTTAGGGTTAGGGTGAGGATTAGGGTTAGGGTTAGGGTTAAGGTTATGGTGAGTTTAAGGGTTAGGGTGAGATTTAGGGTGAAGTTAAGGGTTAGGGTTATCATTAGAGTTAGGATGAGGGTTTCGATTAGGGTTAGGTTTAGGGTGAGTTTGAGGGTGAGGGTGAGGGTTAGGATTTGTGTTAGTGTGAGGGTTAGGGTTAGTGTGAGGGTGAGGGTGAGGGTGAGGTTTAGGGATATGGTAAGTGTTAGGATGAGGTCTAGGGTTAGTTTTAGCATTAGGGTTAGGGTTAGGGTGAGTATAACAGTGAGGGTTAGGGTTAGGTTCAGGGTTATAGTTAGGGTAAGGGCTAGCGTTAGCATGATGTTGATTGTGAGGGTGAGGTTTAGGGTGAGGGTGAGTGTTAGGGTGAGGGTGAGGGTTCGGTTGAGGGGGAGGATTAGGGTGGGGTTGAGGGTTAGGGTTAGAGTGAGGGTTAGGGTGACTGTGATGGTTAGGGTGAGGGTTAGTGTTAGTGTTAGGGTTAGTGTGATAGTGAGGGTGAGGGTAAGGGTGAGGGTTAGGTTGAGGGTGAGTGTGAGGTTTAGGGTAAGGATTAGGGTTAGTGTGAGTTTTAGGGTTAGGGTTAGGTTGAGGGAGAAGGTTAGGGTTAGGGTTAGAGTTATTTTTAGGGTAAGAGTTAAGGTTAGGGTGAGTGTGAGAGTGAGGTTTAGCGTTAGGGATAGTGTTATGGTTCGGGTGAGGTTGGGGATGAGGGTTAGGGTTAGGATTAGTGTTACGTTTAGGGTTCGGTTGAATGGAGGCAGAAATATAGGGTGAGGGTTTGGGATAGGGATAGGGTGAGGCTTAGGCTGAGGGTGAGTGTTAGGGTTATCTTAGTGATAGGGTGAGGGTTAGGGTGAGGGTAAGGGTTTTGGCGAGGTTTAGGGTGAGGGTTAGGGTTAGGGCGAGGTTTAGGGTGAGGTTGAAGGTTAATGTTAGCATTAGGCTTAGGGTGAGCATGAGCTTTCGCGTGAGGGTTAGGGTTTGTGTTAGGGATAGGTGATGATTAGGGTTAGGGTTAGGGTGAGGGTGAGGTTTAGGATGTGGGATAGGGTTAGGGTTAGGGTTAGAGTGAGGGTGAGGGTTAGGCTGAGCGTTAGGGTGAGGGTAAGGATTTCAGTTAGGAAAGGCTTAGAGTTACGGTTAGGGTGAGGATTAGGTTGAGGGTGAGGTTTAAGGGGAGGATTAGGGTTAGGTTGAGGATTAGTGTTAGGATTAGGGTGAGGGTGAGGATTAAGGTTAGGGTTAGGGTTAGGGTTATGTGAGGGAAAGGGTTAGGGTGAGGTTTAGGGTGAGGGTGAGGGTTAGGGTTAGTGTTAGGGTTAGGGTGAGGGTTAGGGGGAGGGTTTGTGTTAGGGGGAGGGTTACGGTTAGGGTTAGGCTTGGGGTGAGGGTAAGAGTTAGGGTTAGGCTTGGGGTGAAAGTTAGGGTTAGGGTGAGGGTTAGGGTGAGAGTGAGGATTAGGATTAGTGTTAGGGTGAGGGTGAGGATGAAGGTGAGGGTTTCCGTTAGGAAAGCCTTAGGGTTAGGGTTAGTCTGAGGGTGAGGATTAGGGTGAGGGTGAGGTTTAAGGTGAGATTTAGGGTTAGGGTGAGGATTACAGTTAGGTTTAGGGTGAGGGTTAGGATTAGGGTGATGTTTAGGGTGAGGGTGAGGGTTAGGGTGAGGGTGACGGTGAGGGTGAGGGTGTAGGTGAGTATTAGGGTTAGGGTGAGGGTTAGGGTGACAGTGACATTGAGGGTTAGTGGGAATGTGAGGGTTACGGATAGGGCTAGGGTGAGGGTTAGTGTTAGGGTTAATGTGAGGGGTAGGGTGAGGGGTAGCATTAGGGTTAGTGTGAGTGTTAGGGTTAATGTGAGGATTAGGTTTAGGGTTAGGGTTAGTGTGAGGATAAGGGTTAGGATGAGGGTTAGGGTGAGAGTGAGAGTTAGGGTTAGCTTTAGGGTTAGCATGAGGGTTAGGGTGAGGTTTAAGGTGAGGGTTTGGGTTAGTATGAGGGTTAGGTTTAGAGTTAGGTTTAGGGTGAGGATTAGGATTCGGGTGAGGTTTAGGGTAGGGTTAGGGTGATGGTTCGGGTTAGGGAGAGGGTGAGTTTTAGGGTGAGAGTGACGGTTAGGGTTAGGGTGAGGGTTAAGGTGACGGTGAGGGTTAGGGTGAGTTTCAGGGTTAGGGATATGGTGAGGATTAGTGTTAGGGATAGGGTGAGGGTAAGTTTTAGGGTGAGGGTTAGGGTGAGGTTTAGGTTTAGATTTAGGAATAGGGTGAGGGTTAGGGTGAGGTTTAGTGTTAGTGTTAGGGTTAGGGTTACGGTGAGGGTTATGGTTAGGGTAAGGGTTAGAGTGAGGTTTAGGGTGATGGTGAGGGTTACGGATAGTATTAGGGTTAAGGTTAGGTTTAGGGTGAGGGTTAGGATTAGGTTTACTGTGACGGTGAGTGTTAGGGTTAGCATTAGGGTTAGGGTTAAGCTGAGGGGGAGGATTAGGGTTAGTGTTAGGGTGAGGACTAGGGTTAGGGTTAGGGTAAGGTTTAGGTTTAGGGTGAGGGTGAGGGTGAGGTTTAGGTGTAGGATTAGGCTTAGGTGTAGGTTTACACTTGGGGTGAGGGTGAGGGTGAGTGTCAGAGTTAGGTTTAGGGTGAGGGTTAGGGTTATGGTTAGGATTAGGGTGAGGGTGAGTGTTAGGGTGAGGGTGATGGTAAGGGTGAGGGTGAGGCTGAGGTTGAGGGTGAAAGTGAGGTTTTGGGTGAGGATTAGGGTTAGGGTTAAGGTTAGGGTGAGGGTTAGGGTTAGGATGAGGATTAGTTTTAGGATTAGGTTTAGGGTTAGCATGAGGGTTAGGGATAGGGTTAGGTTTAGGTTGAGGGTTTTGGTTAGGTTTAGAGTTAGGGTGAGGGTGAGGGTGAGGGTTACGGTTTGGATTAGGGTTAGGGTTAGGGTTATACTGAGGGCGAAGTTGAGTGTGAGTGTGAGGGTTAGGGTTAATATGAGGGTTACCTTTATTGTTAGCGTTAAGGTTAGAGTGAGGGGTAGGGTTAGGGCTAGGGTTAGGATGAGGGTTAGGCTGAGTGTTAGTGTTCGTGTGAGGGTAAGGGTTAGGGTGATTGTTAGCGTGAGAGTGAGGTTTAGGGTTAGGCTTAGGGTTAGGGTGAGGGTTAGGGTGAGGGTAAGTGTTAGGGTGAGGTTTAGGGTGAGTGTGAGTGTGAGGGTTAGGGTTAGGGTTAGGCTTAGACTTAGGGTTAGGCTGAGGGTGAGGGTGGGGGTGAGGATTAGGGTTAGGGTGATGATTAGGTTTAGGGTTAGTGTTATTGTTAGGGTAAGGTTAGATTTTCGTTGATGGTGAGGGTTAGGGTTAGGGTTAGGGTGAGGTTTAGGGTTAGGGTTAGAGTTAGGGTGAGGTTTAGGGTGAGATTTAGGTTTAGGGTTAGGGTTAGTGTTAGGGTTAGATTTAGGGTTAGGCTGAGGTTGAGGGTGGGGTTGAGAATTAGGGTTAGGTTTAGGGTTAGGGTTAAAGTTAGGGTTAGGGTTAGGGTTATTGTTAGTGTTATGGTTAGGGTTTAGTTTCTGATGAGGGTGAGTTTTATGGTTAGGGTTAGGTTTAGGGTTAGGGTTAGAGTTAGTGTTTTTGTTAGGGTTAGGGTTAGAGTTAAGTTGAGGGTGAGGGTGAGGGTTAGGTTTAGGGTGAGATTTATGGTGAGGTTTAGGGTTAAGTTGAGGGTGAGGTTTAGGTTTAGAGTTAGGTTTAGGGAGAGGGTTAGGTGAGGGTTAGGTTTAGGTTGAGGTTTAGGGATAGGCTTAGGGTTAGGATTAGGGTTAGGCTAAGCATGAGTGTGAGGTTTAGGTTTAGGGTTAGGCTTAGGCTTAGGGTTAGGCTGAGGGTGAAGGTAGGTGTGAGGGTTAGGGCTATGGTTAGGGTGAGGATTAGTGTTAGGGTGAATTTAGAATTTGGATTAGGCTTAAGGTGAAGGTGAGGGTTAGGTTTAGGGTGAGGGTTAGGGTTAGGATTAGGGTTAGGGTGAGTGTGAGGTTTAGGATTAGGTTTAGGGTTAGGGTTATTGTTAGTGTTATGGTTAAGGTTACCTTTGCTGTGAGGGTAACGCTGAGGGTGAGGTTTAGGTTTAGGATTAGTGTTAGGGTTAGGGTTAGGTTTAGAGTTAGGATTAGTGTTATTGTTAAGTTTAGGCTTAGAGCTATGGTGAGGGTGAGGGTGAGGGTGAGGGTTAGGTTTAGGGTTAGGGTGAGGGTTTGGATGAGGGTCAGGGTTAGGATTAGGGTTAGGGTGAGGGCTAGGGTGAGGGTTAGGGTTAGGGTTAGGGTTAGGGTTACGGTTAGCTTTAAGGTTAGCATGAGGTTTAGAGATAGGGTGAGGGTTAGGGTGAGCGTGGTATAAGGGTAAAGTTGAGGGTTAGGCTGAGAGTGAGGATTAAGATAAGGGTGAGGGTTAGGGTTAGGGTGAAGGTTACGGTAAGGTTGAGGGTTAGGGGTTAAGGTGAGGGTGAGGGTTAGATTGAGGATTAGGGTTATTTTGAGGGATATGGTTAGAGTGAGGGTTAAGTTTATGGTTAGGGTTATTGTTAGGGTTAATGTTAGGGTTAAGGTTACGGTGAGGGTGAGGGTGAGTGTTAGGGTTAGGGTGAGGTAAAGGTTTAGGGTTAGGTTTAGAGTTAGGCTTAGGTTGAGGGTGAGGTTTAGGGTTAGAGTTAGTGTTCGTTTTAGGGTTAGGGTTAGGGTGAGGCATAGGGTGATGGTTAGAGTTCGGGTTAGGCCTATTCTTAGGCTTAGGCTTAGGCCGAGCTTGAGGGTGAGGGTTAGGGTTAGGGTTAGGGTGAGGTTTAGGGTTAGGTTTAGGGTGAGGGTTAGGATGAGGTTTAGTGTTAGGGTTATGTTTAGGTTTAGAGTTAGGTTTAGGATTAGGGTTGGGGTTAGGGTGAGGGTTAAGTATAGGGTTTGGGTTAGGGTGAGGGTGAGGGTGAGGATTATAGATAGGGATAGTGTTAGGGTTAGGGTTAGGTTTAGGGTTTCGATTAGGGTTTGGGTTAGCGTTACAGTGAGGGTTGGGTTAGGGTTAGGGTTATTGTTAGTGTTATGGTTAGGGTTAAGTTTGCGGTGAGGGTGAGGCTTACGGTTAGTGTTAGGGTTAGGGTTAGGGTAAGGGTTAGCGTTATTGTTAGGTTTAGGGTTAGAGTTACAGTGACGGTGAGAGTGAGGTTGAGGGTGTGGGTTAAGGTGAGGTTTAGGGTTAGGGTTAGAGTTAGGGTTAGGGTGAGGGTGAGATTTAAGTGTACGGTTAGGGTTAGTGTTAGGGTAGGCTTAGGCTTAGGCTGAGGTTGAGGGTGGGGGTATGAATTAGGGTTAGGCTTAGGGTTAAAATTAGGGTTACGGTTAGGGTTATTGTTAGTGTTATGGTTACAGTTAAGTTTGCGTTGAGGCTGAGGTTTATGGTTAGGGTTAGGTTTAGAGTTAGGGTTAGGGTTAGTGTTATTGTTAGGGTTAGGTTTAGAGTTAAGTTGAGGGTGAGGGTGAGGGTGAGGGTTAGGGTTAGGGTGAGGTTTATGGTGAGG
Source organism: Dipodomys merriami (assembly GCF_024711535.1). Taxonomy (NCBI): domain Eukaryota; kingdom Metazoa; phylum Chordata; class Mammalia; order Rodentia; family Heteromyidae; genus Dipodomys; species Dipodomys merriami. The sequence goes on along the minus strand of NW_027206335.1, from coordinate 6,508,267 downwards.
TTTAGGGTTAGGGTTTGTTTGAGTGTGAGTTTTAGGTTTAGAGTTAGGTTTAGGGGGAGGTTTAGGATGAGGGTTAGGGTTAGGTTGAGGTTTAGGGATAGGCTTAGGTTTTGGATTAGGGTTAGGGTAAGGGTGAGTGTGAGGGTTAGCGTTAGGGTTAGGTTTAGGCTTAGGGTTAGGCTGAGGGTGAAGGTAGGTGTGAGGGTTAGGGTTATGGTGAGGATGAGGATTAGTGTTAGGGTGAGTTTTAGAATTTGGATTAGGCTTAAGGTGAGGGTGAGGGTTAGGGTTAGAGTGAGGGTTAGGGTTAGGATTAGGGTTAGGGTGAGGGTGAGGGTTAGGATTGGGTTTAGGGTTAGGGTTATTGTTAGTGTTATGGTTAAGATTCCCTTTGCTGTGAGGGTGAGGCTGAGGGTGAGGGTTAGGTTTAGGATTAGCTTTAGGGTTAGGTTTAGAGATAGGATTAGTGTTATTGTTAAGGTTAGGATTAGAGTTATGGTGAGAGTGAGGGTGAGGGTGAGGGTGAGAGTTAGGGTTAGGGTGAGGGTTTGGATGAGGGTTAGGGTTAGGGTTAGGGTGAGGGCTAGGGTGAGGGTGGGGGTTAGGGTTAGGGTTAGTTTTAGGCTTAGGCTAAAGGTGAGGTTGAGGGTGAGGTTTAGGGTTAGGGTGATGTTTAAGGTTACGGTTAGGTTGAAGGTTAGCATGAGGTTTAGGGATAGGGTGAGAGTTAGGGTGAGTGTGATGGTAAGGGTAAAGTTGAGGGTTAGGCTGAGGGTGAGGGTTAAGTTAAGTTTGAGGTTTAGGGTTAGGGTGAGGGTTAGGGTAAGGTTGAAGGTTAGGGGTTAAGGAGAGGGTGAGGGTTAGATTGAGGATTAGGGTTAGGTTTAGTGTGAAGTTTAGGGTGAGGATGAGGGTTAGGCTTAGGGTTAGGGTTAGGGTTAGGGATTGGTTTAATGTGAGGGTGATGGTCAGGATTAGGGTTAGGGTTAGGGTTAGTGATAGGATTACGTTTAGGGTTATACTGAGGGTTAGGGTTAGGCTTAGGCTTAGGTGTAGTGTTAGCCTGAAGTTGAGGGTGGTGTGAGGATTAGGTTTAGGGTGATGGTTAGGTTTAGGGTTAGGGTTAGATTTATGGTGAGGGTGAGGGTGCGGTTGAGGGTTAGGGTTAGGGTGAGGTTTAGGGTTTGGGTTAGTGTTAGAGTTAGGTTTAGGGTGAGGTTGAGTTTTAGGGTTAGATTTATGGTTAGTTTTAGGGTTAGGCTTAGGGTTAGGGTTAGGGTTATTGTTAGTATTATGGTTAGGGTTTAGTTTGCAGTGAGGGTGAGGTTTATGGTTAGGGTTAGATTTAGGGTTAAGGTTAGTGTTAGTGTTATTGTTAGGGTTAGGGTTAGAGTTATTGTGAGGGTGAGGTTGTGGGTGAGGATTAGGGTGAGGGTGAGGTTTAGGGTGAGGTTTAGTGTTAGGGTTAGGTTGAGGGTGAGGTTTAGGGTTAGTGTTAGTCTTAGGCTGAGTGTGAGGTTTTGGTTTCGGTTTAGGGATAGGGTTAGGGTTAGGATTATTTAAGGTGAGGGTGAGTGTCAGGGTTAGGGTTAGGGTTATCCTTAGGCTTAGGGTTAGGCTGAGGGTGAGGGTGGGGATGAGGGTTAGTGTTACAGTCAGGGTGAGATTTAGGGTTAGAGTGAGGGTTTGGATGAGGTTCAGGGTTAGGGTTAGGGTTTGGTTTAGGGTGAGAGTGATTGTGAGGATTAAGGTTATGGTTAGCCTTAGGTTACGGTTAGGTTTATGGTGAGGTTTAGGGGTAGGGTTAGGCTTAGGCTTAGGCTTAGGGTTAGGCTGATGCTGAGTGTGGGGATGAGGCTTATGTTTAGAGTGTTGGTTAGGGTTACGTTTACGTTGAGGGTTAGGATGAGGGTAATGGTTTGGATTAGGGTTACTGTGAGGGCTAAGGTGAGGGTGAGGGTTAGGGTTTGGCTTAGGATTAAGGTTAGGCTGAGGCTGAGGGTGAGGGTGAGGGTGAGGGTTAGGGTGATGGTTAGGGTTACGGTTAGGGTGAGGGTTAGGATGAGGGTTAGGGTTAGGGTGAGGGTTAAGGTGAGTGTGAGGGTTAGTGTGAGCGTGAGGGTGAGGTTGAGGGTGAGGGTGAAAGTTAGGGTTTAGGTGAGGGTAAGGTTTATGGTTAGGGTTAATGTTAGGGTGAATGTTAGTGTTAGGGTTAGGATGAGGGTTAGACTGATAATTTAGGGTTAGGGTGAGGGAAAGGTTTAGAGTGATGTTAAGGGTTAAGGTGAGGATTAATTTTTGGATTAGGGATATGGTTAGGGTGAAGGTTAGGGATAGGTTTACGATTTCGGTGAGGTTTTTGGTTAGCATTAGGTTTAGCGTTAGGGTGAGGGGTAGGGTTAGTTTTGGATTAGGGTTAGGGTTAGGTTTATGTTGAGGGTGAGGTTGAACGTGACAGATAGGGTTAGGGTTAATGTGAAGGTTAGGGTTAGGGTTAGGGTTAGGATGAGGGTTAGCCTGAGGGTTAGGTTTAGCGTGAGGGTTAGGGTTAGGGTTAATGTGAGGGTTAGGGTTAGGATTAGCATTAAGCTTAGAGCGAGGGTTAGGGTTAGGGGTAGGTTTAGGATGAGGGTTAGGCTGAGGGTTAGGTTTAGGGTTCGGGTGAGGGTAAGGGTTAGGGTGAGGTTTAGGGTGAAGTTGAGGGTTAGGTTTAGGCTTATGTTTACGGTGAGGTTTAGGGTGAGAGTTAGGGTGAGGGTTAGGAACAGGGTTAGGGTTAGGTGAGGGTTAGGGATAGGGTTGTGTTTAGGGTGAAGTTCAGGGTTAGGTTTAGGGTTAGAGTTACGGTGAGGGTGAGGGTGAGGGTTAGGGTTAAGGTTAGGCTTAGACTTATGTTTATGCTGAGGCTGTGGGTGAAGGTGAGGTTTAAGGTTAGGGTTAGGGTAATGGTTGGGGTTACTGTTAGGGTGAGGGTTAGGATGAGGATTAGGGTTTGGGTGAGGGTGACGGTAATCATAAAGGTGAGTTTTCGGCTTAGGGTGAGGGTTATGGTAAGGGTGATGGTTAGGATTAGGGTGAAGGTGAGGGTTAGATTGAGGATTAGTGTTAGGGTTAGTGTGAAATTTAGGGTGAGGATGAGGGTTAGGGGTAGGTTGCGGCCTAGGTTGAGGGTGAGGGTTAGGATTATGGTGAGATTTAGGGTTAGGGTGATGGTTAGGGTTAGTGTGAGGGTTAGTGTTAGGGATAGGGTTAGTGTTAGGGTGAGGGTAAGTGTTAAGGTGAGGGTTAAGGTTAGGGTGAAGGTTATGGTTAGGATGGTTAGGGTTAGGGTTGGGGTTATTGTTATGGTTAGGGTTAGGGTTACGTTTACAGTGAGGTTGAGGGTGAGGCTGAGGGTTAGGGTTAGGATGAGGTTTAGGTTTAGGGTAAGGGTTAGAGTTAGGGTTAGGGTGAGGGTGAGGTATAGGATTAGAATTAGGGTTAGCGTTAGTGTTAGGGTTAGGGTGAGGGTTAGGCTTAGGGTTAGGCTTAGGCTTTGGCTTAGGCCGAGCATGAGTGTGAGGGTTAGGGTTAGGGTTACAGTGGGGTTTAGGGTTAGGCTTAAGGTGAAAGTGAGGGTGAGGATGAGGGTTAGATATAGGGTTAGGGGAAGGTTTAGGTTGAGGGTTAGGGTTAGGGTTAGTGTTATGGTTAGGGTGAAGGTGAGCATTAGGGTGAGGGTTTGGGTTAGGGTGAATGTTATGGTTAGGGTGAGGGTTAGGAGTAGGGTTAGGGTTAGGGTTAGGGTCAGGGTTAGTGTTAGGTTAGGGTGAAGGTGAGGGTTAGGTTTAGGGTTACAGTTACTGTGAGGGTGCAGATGAAGTTTAGGTTTAGGTTTAGGGTGAGGTTTAGGGTTTTGTTTAGGGTTAGACTTAGGGTTAGGGTCAGGGTGAGGTTTAGGGTTAGAGTTATTGTTAAGGTGAGGTTTGATGTGAGGGTTATTGTTAGGGTTAGTGTTTGGGTTAGGGTTAGGGTGAGGGTAAGGGTGAGGGTTAGGGTTAGGGATAGGGTTAGGTTGAGGATTAGGGTTTGGGTGAGGGTGAGTGTGAGGGTTAGGGTTAGGGTTAGCGTTAGGCTTAGGGTTAGGATGAGAGTGAGGGTGAGGGTTAGGGTTAGGGTGAGGGTTAGGGTTAGGGTTAGGGTGAGAGTTAGGATGAGGTTTAGGGTTAGGATTAGGGTTAGGGAGAGGGCTAGGGTGAGGGTGAGGGTTAGGGTTAGGTTTAGGCTTAGGCTTAGGGTTAGGCTGAGACTGAGGGTGAGGGTGAGGGTTAGGGTTAGGGTGATGGTTGGGGTTACCCTTATAGTCAGGGTTAGGATGAGGATTAGTGTTAGGGTGAGGGTTAGGGTGAGGGTGACTGTAAGGGTAAAGTTGAGGTTTTAGCTGAGTGTGAGGGTTATGGTAAGGGTGAGGGTTAGGGTAAGGTTGAGGGTGCTGGTAAGATTGAGAATTAGTGTTAGGGCGAGTTTGAGGTTTAGGGAGAGGATGAGGGTTAGGGTTAAGTTGAGGGTAGGTTGACGGTGAGGGTTAGGGTTAGGGTGAGGTTTAGAGTTAGAGTGATGGTTAGGGTTAGTGTGAGGGTTAATATTAGGGTAAGGGTTAGTGTTAGGGTGAGGGTAAGTGTTAGGGTGAGGGTTAGGGATAGGGTGAAGGTTTTGGTTGGGATGAGGGTTAGGGTTAGGTTTAGAGTTTTTTTAGTGCTGGGGTTAGGGTTAGGGTGAGTTTTAGGGTTAAGGTTAGGGTGAGGGTGAGGTTGAGGGTTTGGGTTAGGGTTAGGGTTACAGTGAGGGTGAGGTTTAGGGTTAGGGTTAGGATTAGTGTTATTGTTAGGGTTAGGATTAGTGTTATGGTGAGTGTGAGGGTGAGGTTTATGGTTAGGGTGAGGTTTGGGTTAGGGTTAGGGTTAGGGTGAGGTTGAGGGTGAGGTTTAGTTTTAGTGTTAGTGTTAGTGTGAGGGTTAGGGTGAGGGTTAGGGTTGGGTTTAGTGTTAGGTTTAGTGTGTGGGTTAGGATGAGGGTGAGGGATAGGCTTAGGGTTAGGATTAGGATTAGGGTTAGTGTTAGGGTGAGGGTTTAGGTTAGGCTTAGGGTTAGGTTTAGGCTAATTGTTAATCTGAGGGTGAGGATAAGGGTGAGGTTTAGGGTTAGGGTGAGGGTTAGGTTTAGGGTTAGGGTGAGGGTTAGGATGAGGGATAAGGTTACGATTAGTGTTAGGGTGAGGTTTAGGGTAAGGGTTAGGGTTAGGGTGAGGGATAGGGTGAGGTTTAGGGTTAGGTTTAGTGTTAGGGTTATTGTTAGGGTCAGCATTAGGGTTAGGATGAGGGTTAAGTTTAGGGTTAGGATTAGGATTAGGGTCAGTGTGAGGGTGAGTGTGAGGGTTAGGGTTAGGGTTTTGCTTAGGGATAGCCTGAGGGTGAGGGTGAGGGTGAGGGTTAGGTTTAGGGTGAGGGTGAGGTTTAGGGTTATTATTAGCGTTAGGGTGAGGGTTATTGTGAGGGTTAGTGTTAGGTTTAGGGTTAGTGTGAGGGTTAGGGTTAGGGTTAGTGTTAGGGTTAGGGTTAGGGTCAGGGTTAGGGTTAGGGTTAGGGTGAGGGTTTGGATGAGGGTTAGGTTTAGGTTAGGGTTAGGGTGAGGGCTAGCATGAGGGTGAGGTTTCGGGTTAGGTTTAGGGTGAGGTTTAGGGTTAGGGTTAGGTTTAGGGATAGGGTGATGTTTCGGCTTAGGGTTATGGTGAGGGTGAGGGTTAGGTTTAGGTTGAGAGTTAGGATTACGGCTAGGTTTAGGGCGAGGTTTAGTGTTAGGGTTAGGGTGAGTGTTTACATGAGAGTTCGGGTTAGGATTAAGTTTAGGATGAGGGATAGGGTTAGGATGAGGGTTAGGGTTAGGGTGAGGTTTAAGGTTCAGATTAGGTTTAGGTTAGGGTGCGGGTTATTGTTAGGGTTACAGTGAGGGTCAGGGTTAGGGTTATGTTGAGGGTTAGAATTAGGTGTAGGGTTAGGTTGACGGTTAGGGTTAGGGTTAGGGTGAGTGTTTGGATGAGGGTTAAGGTTGCAATTAATGTTAGGGTGAGGGCAATGGTGAGGGTGAGGCTTAGGGTTAGGGTTAGGGTGAGGTTTAGTTTTAGGGTTAGGGTGAGGGTTAGGGTGAGGCCTATTGTGAGGGTGAGTGTTAGGGTTAGGTTTAGGGTGAGGGTTAGGTTGAAGTTTAGGTTTAGGGTTAGTTTTAGGATTAAATTTAGGGTGAGGGTGACTGTGAGCGTTAGGGTTAGGGTTAAGCTTAGGCTTTGGGTTAGGCTGAGGGTGAGTGTGGGGATGAGGATTAGGTTTAGAATAATGGTTCAGGATATGGTTAGCTTGAGGGTTAGTCTGAGGGTTAGGGTTAGGATTAGGTTTAGGGTGAGGGCTAGGGTGAGTGTGAGGTTTAGGGTTAGGTTTAGGCTTAGGCTTAGGGTTAGGCTGAGGCTGAAGGTGACGGTGAGGATTAGGGTTAGGGTGATGGTAAGGGTTATAGTTAGGGTGAGGGTTAGGATGAGGGTTAGGTTTAGGGTGAGGGTTAGGATGTGGGTGACAGTAAGAGAAAAGGTGAGGGTTAGGCTGAGGGTTCGGGTTAGATTGAGGATTAGTGTTAGTGTAACGGTGAGGTTTAGGGTTAGGATGAGGGTTAGAGATAGGGTGAGGGCTAGGGTGAAGTTGAGGGTTAGGGTTAGGGTTACGGTGAGGTTTAGGTTTGGGGTGAGGTTTAGGATTAGTTTTAGGGTTACGGATAGTGTGAGGGTGAGGTTTAGGTTTAGAGTTAGGTTTAGGGTGAGGGTTAGGGTTAGAGTTAGTGTTCTGGTGATGTTTACTTTGGGGGTGAGGGTTGGTGTTAGGGTTAGGATTAGGATTAACGTTAAGGTGAGGGTGAGTGTTAGGGTTAGGGTTAGGATTAGAGTTAGGGTGAGGGTGAGGGTGAGGGTTAAGGTTAGAGTGAGTGTTGGGGTTAGGGTTAGAGTGAGGGTTATGGTGAGGGTTAGGCTTAAGCTTATGGTTTGGGTTTGGGCTAGGGTGAGGGTGAGGGTTAGGGTTAGGGTTTGGGTGAGCGTTAGGGTGAGGGTTAGGTTTAGTGTTAGGGTTAGGGTTAGGGTTAGAGTTAGGCTTAATGGTAAGCTGAGGCTGAGGGTGAGGGTGAGGGTTAGGGTTAGGGTGATGGTTGGGATTAGCGTTAAGGTGAGTGTTCAGATGAGGTTTATGTTTAGGATTAGGGTTAGGGTAGAGTGAGTGTGAAGTTTAGGGTTAGGGTTAGCCTTAGGCTTAGGGTTAGGGTGAGGTTTCGGGTTAGGGTTTGGTTTAGGGTGAGGGTGAAGCTGAGGATTAGGTTTAGGGTTAGGGTTAGGTTTAGGTTTAGGGTTAGGTATAGGGTTAGGGTTAGGGTTTCGGTGAGGGTTAGCCTTAGGGTTAGGGTTAGGCTTAGAGTTAGGATGAGGATGAGGGTGGGGCTGAGGATTAGTGTTAGTGTTAGGGTTAGGGTTATTGTTAGTGTTATGGTTAGGGTTAAGTTTGCAGTGAGGGTGAGGCTGAGGGTGGGGTGAGGAATAGGTTTAGGGTGATGGTTAGGGTTAGGGTTAGTGTTATTGTTAGGGTTAGGGTTAGAGTTACTGTGAGGTTGAGATTGCAGGTGATTGTTAGGGTTAGAGTTAGGGTGGGGTTTAGGTTAGGTTTAGGGTTAGGGTGAGGGTGAGGTTTACGGTTAGATATAGGGTTAGGGGGAGGCTGAGGGTGAGGGTTAGGGTTAGTGTTAGAATGAGGGTTAGGATTTGGGTTAGGTTTGGATTCGGATTAGGGTGAGGGCTAGGGTGAGTGTGAGGTTTAGGTTTAGGGTTAGGCTGAGGTTTAGAGTTAGGGTTAGGGTTAGGGTTAGAGGGAGGGGGAGGTTTAGGCTTAGAGTTAGGGTTAGGGGGTAGCTGAGGGTGAGGGTTAGGGTTAGGGTTAGTGTTAGCGTTAGGGTTAGGGTGAGGGTAAGTGTTAGGGTGAGGGTTAGGGTTAGGGTGAAGGATATGTTTAAGATGAGGGATAGGGTTAGGGTTAGTGTTATTGTAAGGGTTAGGTTAGGGTTATGGTTACAGTGAGGGTGAGGGTGAGAGTTAGGATTAGGGTTAGAGTCAGTTTTAGTTTTAGGGTTAGGGTTTAAGTTAGGGTTAGGTTTAGGTTTAGGGTTAGGGTGAGGGTTAGGGTTATTGTTAGTGTTATGGTTTGGGTTAAGTTTGCGGTGAGGGTGAGGCTGACGGTGAGGGTTATGATTATGGTTAGGGTTAGGTTTAGTGTTAGGGTTAGGGTTAGGGTGAGGTTGAGGTTTAGGTTTAGGGTTAGGGTTAGGGTTAGGGTTAGGGTTAGGATTAGTGTTAGGGTGAGGGTTAGTGTTAGGGTGAGGGATAGGGTGAGTGTGAGGTTTAGGTTTAGGGTTAGGCTTAGGATTGGGGTTAGGCCAAGGCTAAAGCTGAGGATGAGGGTTAGGGTTGGGGTGATGTTTAGGGTTACGGTTAGGGTGAGGGTTAGGATGAGTGTTAGCTTTACGGTGAGGGTTTGAATGAGGGTGACACTAAGAGTAAAAGTGAGGTTTACGCTGAGGGTGAGGGTTTCGGTAAGGGTGAGGGTTCACATTAGTGTTAGGGTGAGGGTGAGTGTTAGATTAAGGATTAGTGTTAGGATTAGTGTGAGGTTTTGGGTGAGGATGATTAGGGTTAGTGTGATGGTTAGGGTGAAGTTGATGGTTAGGATTAGGGTTATGGGGAGGTTTAGGGTTAGGGTTAGGTTTAGGATTAGGGTGAGGGTTAGGGTTAGGTTTAGGGTGAGTGTGAGGGTTAGATTAGAGTTAGGGTTAGGGTTATTGTTAGTGTTATGGTTAGGGTTAAGTTTACAGTGAGGGTGGGGCTGAGGGTGAGAGTCAGGGTTAGGGTAAGGGTGAATTTTAGGGTTAGGGTTAGTGTTAGGGTTAGGGTGAGGGTTTGGGTTAAGGTTAGGTTTACGATGAGGGTGGGGGTTAGGGTTAGGGTTAGGATTAGTGTTATTGTTAGGGTTAGGATTAGAGTTATGTTGAGGGTGAGGGTGAGGTTGTGCATTAGGGTTAGGGTGAGGTTTAGGGTTAGGGTTAGGGTTAGGGTTAGGGTGAGGTTGAGGGTGAAGTTTAGGGTTAGAGTTAGGTTTAGGGTGAGGTTTAGGGTGAGGGTTAGGGTGAGGGTTAGGGTTAGTGTTAGGGTTAGGGTGAGGTTTATGATGAGGGTGAGGGTTAGGGTTAGGATTAGGATTAGCATTAGGGTTAGTGTTAGGGTTAGTGGGTTAGGCTTAGGGTTAGGGTTAGGCTAAGGGTTAATCTGAGGGTGAGTGTAAGGGTAAAGGTTAGGTTTAGTTTTTGGGTTATGGGTAGTGTTAAGGTGAGAGTTAAGGTTCAGGTTAAGTTTAGGGTTTGGGTGAGGTTTACGGTTCAGGTTACAGTGAGGGTGCGGGTTAGGGTTATTTTGAGGGTTAGGACTAGGGTGAGGGTTAGGGTTTGGGTTAGGCTGAGTGTTAGGATGAGGATTAGGTTTAGGATTAGCTTTAGGGTGTGGGCTATGGTGAGGGTGAGCATTAGGTTTATTGTTAGGGTGAGGTTTAGGTTTAGGGTTAGGGTTAGGGTGAGGGTTAGGATGAGGTTTAGGGTTATTGTTAGTGTTATGGTTATGGTTATGTTTGCAGTGAGGGTGAGGCTGAGGGTGAGGGTTGGATATAGGATTAGGGTTAGGGTTAGGATTAGGGTTAGGATTTGTGTTATTGTTAGGGTTAGGGTTAGAGTTACATTGAGGGTGAGGGTGAGGTTAAGGGTGAGGGTTAGGGTTAGGGTGAGGTTAAGGGTTAGGTTTAGGATTAGGGTTAGGTTGAGTGTGAGGTTTAGGGTTAGAGTTAGGCTTAGGGGGAGGGTTAGGGTTAGTGTTAGGTTAGGGTTAGGGGGAGGTTTAGGTTGAGGTTTAGGGTTAGGGTTAGGGTTAGGATTAGGGTTAGTTTTATTGTTAGGGTTATGGTTAGAGTTAAATTTAGGTGGAGGGTGAGGCTGAGGGTGAGTTTGGGTGTGAGGATTAGGTTTCGGGAGATGGTTAGGGTTAGGGTTAGGTTGAGGGTTAGGATGAGGGTTTGGATAAGGATAAGTGTTAGGGTGAGGGCTAGGGTGAGGTTGAGGGTTAGAGTTAGATTTATGCTTAGGCTTAGAGTTAGTCTGATTGTCAGGTTGGGGGTGAGTGTTAGGGTTAGGGTGATGGTTAGGGTTACGGTTAGGGTGAGGGTTAGGATGAGGGTTAGGGTTAGGGTGAGGGTTAGGGTGAGGGTGATGGTACCGTAAAGGTGAGGGTTAGTCTGAGCGTGAGAATTATGATAAGGGTAAGGGCTGGGGTTAAGGCGAGGGTTAGGGTAAGGGTTAAAGTTAGGGTTAGGGTGAGGGTGAGGGTTAAATTGAGAATTAGGGTTAGGGTTTGTTTGAGGTTTAGGGTGAGGGCTAGCCTGAGGTTGTGGGTTAGGGTTAGGTTTAGGGTGAAGTTTAGGGTTAGGTTAAGGGTTAAGATTAGTGTGAGGGTTAGTGTTAGGGTTAGGGTTAGTGTAAGGGTTAGGGTAAGTGTTAGGGTGAGGGTTAGAGTTAGGGTTAGGGTTATTGTTAGGGTTAGGGTTACCCTTACAGTGAGGGTGAGGGTTAGGGTTAGGTTTAGGGTGAGGTTTAGGGTTAGGGTTATGGTGAGAGTTTGGGTTAGGTTTAGGATTAGGGTTAGGGTGAAGGCTAGGGTGAGGGTTAGGGTTGGGGTTAGGGTTAGGATTAGAGTTAGGGTGAGGGTGAGTGTGTGGGTTAGGGTTAGGTTTAGGGTTAGCCTTAGGGTTAGTCTAAGTATGAGGTTGAGTGTGAGGGTTAGGGTTAGGGTGAGGGTTAGGGTTAGGGGATAGGGTGAGGTTGAGTGTGTTGGTTAGTGTTAGGTTTAGGATTAGGCTTAGGCTTCGGCTAAGGATGAGGTTAAGGGTGAGGGTTAGGGTTAGGGTGAGGGTTAGGTTTAGGGTTAGGGTGAGGTTTAGGATGAGTGTTAAGGTTTGGATTAGGGTTAGGGTGAGGGCTAGGGTGAGGGTGAGGTTTAGGGTTAGGTTCAGTGTTAGGGTGGGGGTGAGGTTCAGGGTTAGAGTTAGGGTTAGGTGGAGGGATAAGGTGAGGTTTAGGGTTAGGGTTAGTGTTAGTGTTAGGGTTAGGGTGAGGGTTAGATTTAGGATGAGGGTTAGGTTTAGGTTTAGGATTAGGTTTAGGGTGAGGGTGAGTCTGAGGGTTAGGGTTAGGGCTAGGCTTAGGGAAAGGCTGAGGGTGAGGGTGAGTGTCAGGTTTAGGGTTAGGGTGAGGGTGAGTTTTAGGGTTAGAGTTAGCGTTAGGGTGACGGTTAGTGTGACGGTTAGAATTAGGGTTAGTGTTAGGGTTAGGGTTAGGGTGAGGTTTAGGGTGAGGGTTAGGGTTAGTGATATGGTTAGGTTTAGGATTAGCATTTGGGTAAGGGTGCGTGTGAGGGTTAGGGTTAGGGTTAGGGTGAGGTTTAGTGTTAGGGTTAGGGTTAGGGATAGGGTGAGGTTTCACTTTAGGTTTATGGTGAGTGTGAGGTTTAGGTTTAGGTTGAGTGTTAGGGTTAGGTTGAGGGTAAGGGTTAGAATGACGATTAGTGTTCGGGTTAGTGTGAGGTTTATGGTGAGGATGATGGTTACGGTTAGGTTGCGGTCTAGTTTGAGGATGAGGGTTAGGGTTAGGGTGAGGTTTAGGGTTAGGGTTCGAGTAAGGTTTAGTATTAGTGTGAGGGTTAGGGTTAGGGTTATGGTAAGGTTCAGGATTACAGTTAGGTTGAGGGTTAGAATTAGGTTTAGTGTTAGGTTAAGGGTTAGGATTAGCGTTAGGGTGAGTGCTTGGATGAGTTTTAGGGTTGCAATTAGGGTTAGGGTGAGGGCAAGTGTGAGGGTGAGGGTTAGTGTTAGGCCTAGGGTTAGGTTTAGGTTTAGGGTTAGGGGTAGAGTTAGGGTGAGTGTTAGGGTTCGGGTTCCGGTGAGGGTTCTGGTTAAGTTTGAGGTGGGGTTAGGGTGAGCCCTAAGGTGAAGGTGAGGGTTAGGTTTAGGGTTAGGGTGAGCATTAGGTTGAGGTTTAGTTTTAGGGTTAGGGTTAGGATTAAGGTTAGGGTGAGTGTGAGTGTGAGGGTTAGGGTTAGGGTTAGGCTTCGGCATTGAGTTAGGCTGAGGGTGAGTGTGGGGATGAGGATTAGGTTTAGAGTGATGGTTCATGTTATGGTTAGCTTGAGGGTTAGGATGATGGTTAGGGTTAGGATTAGGGTTAGTGTGAGGGCTAGGGTAAGTGTGAGGTTTAGGGTTACGTTTAGGCTTAGGCTTAGGGTTAGGCTGAGGCTGAAGGTGAGGGTGAGGTTAGGGTTAAGTTGATGGTTAGGGTTAAGGTTAGAGTGATTGTTAGGATGAGGGTTACGTTTAGGGTTACGTTGAGGGTTAGGATTAGGGTTATGGATAGGGTTACAGTTAGGATGAGGGTTTGGCTGAGGATTAGGTTTAGGGTGAGGGTTAGGATGAGTGTGACAGTAAGAGAAATCGGAGGGTTATGCTGAGGGTGAGGGTTATGGTAAGGGTGAGTGTTCGGGTTAGGGTTAGGGTGAGGTTGAGGGTTAGAATGAGGATTAATGTTAGCGTTAGTGAGAGGTTAAGGGTTAGGATGAGGGTTAGAGTTAGGGTGAGGCTTAGGGTGACATTGAGTGTTAGGGTTAGGGTTAGGATGAGGTTTTGGTTTACGGTGATGGTTAGCGTTAGTGTGAAGGTTAATGTTAGGGTTAGTGTTAGTATTAAGGTGAGGGTAAGTGTTAGGGTAAGGTTTAGGTTTAGGCTGAGGTTTAGGATTAGGGTTAGGGTTACGGTTAGGGTGAGGATGAGGTTTAGGGTTAGAGTTAGGTTTAGGGTGAGGGTTAGGGTTAGGGTTAGGTTTAGTGTTAGGGTTAGGGTTTGGATTAGAGTTAAGATGAGGGTGAGGTTGAGGGTTACCGTTAGGGTCAGTGTTGGGGTTAGGTTTAGAGTGAGGGTTAGGGTGAGGGTTAGGCATAGGGTTAGGGTTTGGGTATGGGCTAGGGTGAGGGTGAGAGTTAGGGTCAGAGTTAGGGTGAGCGTTAGGGTGATGGTTAGGGTTATTGTGAGGGTTAGTGTAAAGGTTAGGGTTAGTGATAGGGTGAGGGTAAGTGTTAGGGCAAGGGTTAGGGTTAAGGTGAAGGTTATCTTTAGGATGAGGGTTAGGGTTAGGTTTAGGGTTATTGTTAGGGTTATGGTTACGGTGAGCGTGAGGGTGAGGGTGAGGGTTAGGGCTAGGATGAGGTTTAGGTTTCTGGTTAGGATTAGAGTTAGGGTTAGGGTGGGTGTGAGGTTTAGGGTTGGAGTTAGGGTTAGTGTTAGTGTTGGGGTTAAGGTGAGGATTAGAGTTAGTGTTAGGCTTAGGCTTAGGCTTAGGCTTAGGACGAGCATGACAGTGAGGGTTAGGGTTATGGTTAGGGTGGGGTTTAGGGTTAGGGTTAGGTTGAGGGTGAGGGTGAAGTTGAGGGTTAGTTATAGAGTTAGAGGGAGGGTTAGGGGGAGGGTTACGATTAGGGTTAGAATTAGGGTTATGGTGAGGTTGAGGGTTAGGTTGAGGTCTAGGGTTAGGGTTAGTGTTAGCGTTAGTGTGAGGGTTAGGCTTAGGGTTAGGTTTAGTGTTAGGGTGAGGGTAAGTGTTAGGGTGATGGTTTGGGTTAGAGTGAGGGTTATGGTTAAGGTGAGGGTTGGTAATAGGGTTAGGGTTATTGTTAGCGTTAGGTTTAGTGTTACCGTTACTGTGAGGGTGAGCATGAGGGTTAGGGTTAGTGTTAGGGTGAGGTTTAGGGTTTGGCTTAGGGTTAGAGTTAGGGTTAGGGTGAGGGTTAGCTTGAGGGTTAGGGTTGGTGTTCGTGTTAAGTTTAGGGTTAGGGGGAGAGTTAGGGGGAGGGTTAGGTTTAGGGTTAGGATTAGTGTTAGGGTGAGGCTGAGTGTGTGTGTTAGGGATAGGTTCAGGGTTAGGCTTAGGGTTAGGCTAAATGTGAGGGTGAGGGTGAGGGTTAGGGTTAGGATGAGGGTTAGAGTTAGAGTTAGGGTGAGGTTTAGTGTTAGGGTTAGGGTTAGAGTTAGGGTTAGGCTGAGGGTGAGGTTTAGGTTTAGAGTTAAGGTTAGGGTGAGGGTTAGGGATAGGATTAGGGTTAGGGTGAGGATGAGGGTGGGGGTGAGGTTTAGGATTAGGGTTTGGGTTAGGGTTATTGTTAGTGGTATGGTTAGGGTTAAGTTTGAGGTGAGGGTGAGGCTCAGGGTGGGGTGAGGATTAGGGTTATGGTGATTGTTAGGGTTAGGGTTAGTGTTATTGTTAGGGTTAGGGTTAGAGTTACGGTGAGGTTGAGGGTGCGGGTGAGGGTTAGGGTTAGGATTAGGGTGAGGTTTATGGTTAGATATAGGGTTGGGGGAGGGGGAGGGGGAGGTTTAGGGTTAGGGTTAGTGTTAATGTTAAGGTGAGGGTGAGGTTAAGGTTGAGGTTTAGGGTTAGGGTTCGGTTTAATGTGAGGGTTAATTTTAGGGTTAGTGTTAGTGTTAGTGTGAGGGTAAGTGTTAGGGTGAGGGTTAAGGTTAGTGTGAAGGATATGGTATGGATGAGGCATAGGGTTAGTGTTAAGGTTATTGTAAGGGTTAAGGTTAGTGTTATGGTTACTGTGAGGGTATGGGTGAGTGTTAGTATTAGGGTTATGGTTAGGTTTAGATTTAGGGTTAGGGTTAGGTTTAGGGTTAGGGATAGGGTTAGGGTGAGGGTTTGAGTTATTGTTAGTATTATGGTTTGGGTTAAGTTTGCGGTGAGGGTGAGGCTGAGGGTGAGGGTTATGGTTAGGGTTAGGGTTAGGGTGAGGTTTAGGGTGAGGGTGAGGGTGAGGGTTAAAGCTAGGATTAGTTCTAGGGTTAAGGTGAGGGTGAGTGTGAGGGTTACAGTTAGGGTTAGGGTTAGGATTAGAGTTAGAATGAGGGTGATGTAGAAGGTTAGGGTTAGGGTGAGGGTTGGGGTTAGGGTTATAGTGAGAGTTAGGGTGAGGGTTATACTTAGGCTTAGGTTTAGGGTGTGGGCTAGGGTGAGGTTGAGGGTTAGGGTGAGGGTTGGGGTGAGGTTTAGCATTAGGGTTAGTGTTATGGTTAGGGTTGGAGTTAGGGTTAGGCTTAGTGTTAAGCGGAGGGTGAGGGTGAGGTTGAGGGTTAGGGTTAGGTGCGGGTGAGGTTTAGGGTTAAATTTAGCATTAGGTTGAGGGCTAGTGTAATGGTTAGCCTTTTAGGTTTGGGGTGAGGGTTAGGATGAGGTTTAGGGTTATAATTAGGGTTAGGGTGAAGGCTAGAGTGAGGGTGAGGCTTATTGTTAGCGTTAGGGTGAGGTTTAGGGTTAAGGTTAGTGTTAGAATTATGGTGAGTGCAAGGGTTAGGGTTAGGTTTAGGGTTAGGGTTATTGTTAGGGTTAGGGTTAGAGTTAAGTTGAGGGTAAGGGTGAGGGTGAGGATTAGGTTTAGGGTTAGGGTGAAGTTTAGGTTTAGGGTTAGGGTTAGTGTGAAGGTTAAGGTTAGGGTCAGGGTGAGGTTTAGGATGAGGTTTAGGGTTAGGATTTGGGTTAGGTTGAGGGCTAGGGTGAGGGTTTGGGTTGGGGATAGGGTTATGTTTACGATTAGGGTTAGGGTGAGGGTGAGTGTGAGGGTTAGGGTTAGGGTTAGTCTTAGGGTTACGGTGAGGGTTAGGGTTATTGTTTGGGTTAAGGTGATGGTGAGGGTGAGGTTTAGGGTTAGGGTTAGTGTTAGGTTTGGGGTTAGGGTTAGGGTTTCGGTTAGGGTTAGTGTTATGGTTAGGGTTTGGGATACGGTGAGGGTTAGGGTTAGGGTTATTCTTAGGGTTAGGCTGAGGGTGAGGTTGGGAGTGAGGATAAGGCAAGGTTTAGGGTTCGAGTTAAGTTTAGAGTTATGGTTAGGGTTATTGTTAGTGTTATGGTTAGGGTTAATTTTGCGGTGAGGGTGAGGCTGAGGGTGAGGTTTATGGTTAGGATTAAGGTTAGGGTTAGGATTAGGGTTAATCTTATTGTTAGGTTTTGGGTTAGAGTTACAGTGAGGTTGAGGGTGATGTTGTGGGTGAGGGTTAGGGTGAAGTTTATGGTGAGGGTTAGGGTTAGTGTGAGGGTAAGTTTTAGGGTTAGAATTAGGTATAGGTGGACGTTTAGGGTGAGGGTTAGGGTTAGCTTTATTGTTAGGGTTAGGGTGAGGCTGAGGTTTATGTTGATGTTTTGGGATATGGTTAGAGTAGAATTAGGGTTAGCGTGAGGGTGAGTTTGAGGGTTAGGTTTAGGGTAAGGCTTAGGCTAAGGGTAAGGCTGAGGGTGAGTTTGGGGGTTAGGATAAGGGGTTATGGTGATGGTTAGGGTTAGGGTTAGTGTTATTCTTAGGGTTAGGGTTAGAGTTACGGTGAGGGTGAGGGTGCGGGTGAGGGTTAGGGTAAGGTTGAGGTTTAGGGTTCGGGTTAGGGTTGGGGTTAGGGTGAGGGTGAGGGTGAGGTTTAGGATTAGTGTTAGGGCTAGGGTTATGGTGAGGTTTAGGGTTAGGGTTAGGGTTATTGTTAGGGTAAGGTTTATGTTTACGGTTACATTGAGTGTGTGGGTTAGGGTTAGGGTTACGGTGAGGATTAGGGTTTGGGTTAGGGTTAGAGTTAGGGTTAGTGTGAGGGTGAGGTTTAGGGTTAGAGTCAGGGTTAGGATGAGGGTTAGGATGAGGTTTAGGGTTAGTGTTAGTGTTAGGGTTAGGGTTAGGGTGAGAGTTAGGGGTAGGGATAGTGTTAGGGATAGGGTTAGGATTAGGGTTAGGGTGAGGGTGACTGTGTGGTTTAGGGTTAGGTTTAGGGTTAGGGTTAGGGTTAAGGTTAGGGTGAGTGTGAGTTTTAGGGTTAGGGTTAGGCTTTGGCTTAAGATTAGGCTGAGGGTGAGGGTGAGGGTGAGGGTTAGGTTTAGGGTGAGGTTTAGGGTGAGAGTTAGGTTTCAGGTTAAGTTTAGTTTTAGGGTGAGGTTTAGGGTAAGGGTTACTCTGAGGATGAGGGTTAGTGTCAGGGTTAGGCTTAGGCCTAGGTTGGGGATGAGTATTAGGTTTAGAGTGATGGTTCTGTTTATGTTTAGGTTGAGGGTTAGGATGTGGGTTAGGGTTAGGATTAGGGTTCGGGTGAGTTCTAGGGTGAGTGTGAGGTTTAGGTTGAGTTTAGGCTTAGGTTTAGGATTAGCCTGAGGCTGAAGGTGAGGGTGAGGGTTAGGGTTAGGGTGATGTTAAGGGTTACGGTTAGGGTGAGGGTTAGGATGAGGGTTAGGTTTAGGGTGAGGGTTAGGATGAGGGTGATAGTAAGAGTAAAGGTAAGGGTTAGAGAGAGTGTGAGCGTTAGGGTTAGGATTAGGGTTAGGTTTAAGGTTAGAGTGAGTGTGAGGGTTAGGGTTAGGCTTAGGCTTAGGTTTAGGCTGAGGGTGAGGGTGAGGGTGTGGGTTAGGTTTAGGGAGAGGGTTAGGGTTAGGTTTAGGGTGAGAGTTAGGTTTTGGGTTAAGTTTAGGGTTAGGGTTAGGGTTAGGGTGAGGGTTAGGTTGAGGTTTAGGTTTAGGGTTAAGGTTAGGATTAGAATTAGGGTTCTGGTGAGGGTGAGTGTGAGGGTTAGGGTTAGGGTTCGGCTTAAGTTTAGGATTAGGCTGAGGGTGAGTGTGGGGATGAGGATTAGGTTTAGAGTTATGGTTCATATTATGGTTAGGTTGAGGTTTAGGATGAGGGTTAGGGTTAGGATTAGGGTTAGGGTGAGGGCTAGGGTGAGTGTGAGGTTTAGGGTTAGGGTTAGGCTTAGGCTTAGGGCTAGGCTGAGGCTGAAGGTGAGGGTGAGGGTTAGGGGTAGGGTGATGTTTAGGGTTACGGTTAGGGTGAGGGTTAGGATGAGGGTGAGTGTTAGGATGAGGGTGACAGTAAGAGTAAAGGTGAGAGTTATGCTGAGGGTGAGGGTTATGGTAAGGGTGAGGGTTCAGGTTTGGTTTAGAGTGAGGGTGAGGGTTAGATTGAGGATTAGTGTTAGGGTTAGTGGGAGGTTTAGGGTGAGAATGATTAGGGTTAGGGTGAGAGCTAGGGTGAGGGTTAGGGTTTGGGTTAGGGTGAGATTTAGGGTTAGGGTTAGGTTTAGGGTTAGGGTGAGGTTTAGTGTTAGGGTTACAATGAGGGTGATTTAAGTTTACGGTGAAGGTGAGGCTGAGGGTGATGTTTAGTGTTAGGGTTAGGGTGAGGATTAGGGTGAGCGTTAGCTTTAGGGTTAGGGTTTGGATTAGTATTATTGTTAGGGTTAGGATTAGAGTTATGCTGAGGGTGAGGGTGAAGGTGAGGTTTAGGGTTAGGGTGAGATTTAGGTTTAGGGTTAAGTTTAGGGTGAGGGTGAGGGTGAGGTTTAGGGTTAGAGTTAGGGTTAGGGTGAGGGTCAGGGTGAGGGTTAGGGTTAGGATTAGTGTTAGGGTTAGGGTGAGGGTTAAGATGAGGGTGAGGGTTAGGGTTAGAGTTAGGATTAGTATTAGGTTTAGTTTTAAGGTGAGTGTTTGTGTTAGTCTTAGGTTTAGGGTTAGGCTAAGGGTTAAGCTGAGGGTGAGAGTAAGGGTGAGGGTTAGGGTTCGGGTTAGGGTTAGCGTTAGGGTGAGAATTAGCGTTCGGGTTAATTTTAGTTTTTGGGTGAGGTTTATAATTCAGGTTACAGTGAGGGTGGGGGTTAGGGTTAGTTTGACGGTTAGGGTGAGGATTAGGGTTAGGGTGATGGTTAGAATGAGGGTTAGGGTGAGTGTTAAGATGAGGATTAGGGTTAGTATTAGGGTTAGGGTGAGGGGTAGGGTGAGGGTGAGGGTTAGGGTTAGTTTTAGGGTGAGTTTAGGGTTAGGGTTAGGGTTAAGGTGAGGGATAGGATGAGGGTTAGGATTATGGTGAAGGTTAGGGTTAGGGTGAGGGTTAGGGTTAGGATAAGGGTTAGGGTGCGGGTGAGTGTTAGGGTTAGGTTTAGGGTTACGATTATTTTTAGTGTTATGATTATGGTTACGTTTGCAGTGAGGGTGAGGCTGAGGGTGAGGGTTAGATATATGATTAGGTTTATTGTTAGGTTTAGGGTTAGGATTAGTGTTATTGTTAGGGTTAGTGTTAGAGTTACGGTGAGGGTGAGGGTGAGGGTTAGGGTGAGGTTGGTTGTGAGGATTTCGGTTGGAGTGATGGTTAGTGTTAGGGTTAGGGTGAGGGTTAGGAGGAGGGTTAGGTTTAGGATTAGGGTTAGGGTGAGGGCTAGGGTGTGGTTGAGGGTTAGGGTTAGGTTTAGGCTTAGGGTCAGTCCGAGGGTGAGGTTGAGGGTAAGGGTTCGGGTTAGGATGATGGTTAGGGTTACGGTTAGTGTGAGGGTTAGGATGAGGGTTAGGGTCAGGGTGAGGGTTAGGGTCAGGGTGACGGTACCATAAAGGTGAGGGTTAGGCTGAGGGTGAGGGTTAAGGTAAGGATAAGGGTTAGGGTTAGGGTTAGGGTTACACTTAGGGTTAGGGTGAGGGTGAGGGTTAGATTAAGAATTAGGGTTAGGGTTAGTGTGAGGTTTATGGTGAGGGTTAGGATTAGGGTGAGGGTTAGGGTGACAATTAGGGTTATGGTGAGGGTGTGGGTTAGGTTTAGGGTTAGGGTGAGTTTTCGGGTTAGGTTAAGTTTTAAGATTATTGTGAGGGTTAGTGTTAGGGTTAGGCTTAGTGTAAGGGAGAGGGTAAGTGTTAGGGTGAGTGTTAGGGTTAGGGTGAGTGTTATGGTTAGGGTGAGGGTTAGAGTTAGGGTTAGGGTTATTGTTAGGGTTAGGGTTAGGGTTACCCTTACAGTGAGCGTGAGGGTTAGGGTTAGGTTTAGGGTGAGATTTAGGGTTAGGCTTATGGTTAGTGTTTGGTTTAGGGTTAGGATTAGGGTTAGGGTGAAGGCTAGGGTGAGGGTGAGGGTTAGGGATGGGGTTAGTGTTGGGAATAGTGTTAGGTTGAGGGTGAGTGTGTGGTTTATGTTAGGGTTGGAGTTAGGGTTAGGCTTAGTGTTAGGCGGAGGGTGAGGGTGAGGGTGAGGGTTAGTGTTAAGTGAGGGTGAGGTTTAGGGTTATATTTAGGCTTTTAGGGTTAGAGTGAAGGTTAGGATGAGGTTTACGGTTAGGATTAGTGTTAGGTTGAGGGCTAGAGTGAGGGTGAAGTTTATGGTTAGCATTAGGATGAGGTTTAGTGTTACGGTTAGGGTTAGAGTATGGTGAGTGTGAGGATTAGGGTTAGGTTTAGGGTTAGGGTTATTGTTAGGCTTAGGGTTAGAGTTAAGTTGGGGGTAAGGGTGAGGGTGAGGATTAGGTTTAGGGTTAGGGTGAGGTTTAGGATGAGGTTTAGGGTTAGGATTAGGGTTTGTTTGAGGGCTAGGGTGAGGATTAGGGTGAGGGTTAGGGACAGTGTTAGGTTTAGGATTGGGGTAGGGTGAGGTTTAGGGTTTGGGTTAGGGTTAGAGTTAGGATTAGAGTGAGGGTGAGGTTTAGGGTTAGAGTCAGGGTTAGGGTGAGGGTTAGGTTGAGATTTAGGTTAGGAATAGTGTTAGGGTTAGGGTAAGGGTGAGAGTTAGGGGGAGAGATAGTGTAAGGGTTAGGGTTAGGATTAGGGTTAGGGTGAGGGTAAGTGTGTGGGTTAACGTTAGTTTTAGGTTCAGGCTTAAGGTTAGGCTGAGGGTGAGTGTTTGTGTTAGCGTCAGGTTTAGGGTTAGGCTTAGGGTTAGGCTGAGGGTGAGGTTGAGGGTGAGAAAGTTAGCCTTAGGGTTAGGGTTAGTCATAGGGTTAGGAGGAGGGTTAGGTTGAGTTTTAGGGTTAGGATTAGGGTTTGGGTGAGCGCTAGGGTGAGGGTGAACGTTAGGGTTAGGGTGAGCGTGAGGTTTAGGGTTAGGGTTAGGGTGAGGCTGAGGGTGTGCGTTAGGGCTAGGGTTAATGTTAGTGTTAGGGTTAAGGTGAGGGTTAGGGTGAGCATGAGGGTTAGGGTTAGGTTTAGGGTTAGGATTAGGGCAAACGTGAGGGTGAGTATGTGTGTTAGGGTTAGGTTTAGGGTTAGGCTTAGGGTTAGGCTGAGGGTGAGGTTGAGGGTGAGGGTTAGCATTAGGGTGAGGGTTAGGTTTAGGGTTAGGGGAAGGGTTAGGATGAGGGTTAGGGTTAGGATTAGGGTTAGGGTGAGGGCTAGGGTGAGAGTGAGCTTTAGGGCTAGGGTTAGGATGAGTTTAGGTTTAGGGTGAGGGTTAGGATGAGGGTGAGGTTTAGGGTTACTGTTACGGTTAGGATGAGATTGAGGTGAGGAATAGGGTTATGGTTAGTGTTAGGGTTAGGGTTAAGGTGAGGGTTAGGGTGAGGGTCAGGGTTAGGGTTAGGGTTAGGATTAGGATAAAGTTTAGGTTTAGGGTGAGGTTTAGTGTTATGATTAGGGTTATGGTTTTGGTGATGGTTAGGGTGATGGTAATGTTTAGGGTTAGGGTTAGGCTTAGGCTTAGGGTTAGGCTGAGGGTGAGGGTGAGGGTTCAGGTTAGGGTGAAGGTTAGGTTTAGGGTTAAGGTGAGAGTTAGGGTTTGGGTTAAGTTTAGGGTTAGAGTGATTTTTAGGGTAAGGGTTTTGGTGACAGTGACGGTTAGGGTTAGGTTGAGGGTTAGGGTGAGGGTTAGGATAAGTGTTAGCATTAGGATTAGGGTTAGGGTGAGGGCTAGGGCTAGGGTGAGGTGTAGGTGTAGGGTTAGGGTGAGGTTTAGGGTTAGGGTTAGGGTTAGGGGGAGTGGGAGGTTTAGGGTTAGAGTTAGGGTTAGGGGGTGGCTGAATGTGAGGGTTAGGGGTAAGGTTAGTGTTAGGGTTATGGTGAGGGTTAGGGTGAGGGTGAATTTTAGGCTTAGGGTTAGAATTAGGATTAGGGTAAGGATTAGGGTGAATGTAAGGGTTAGGGTTAGGGTTAGGATGAGGGTATGTGTTAGGGTGAAGGTTAGGTTTAGGGTGAAGGATTTGGTTAGGATGAGGGATAGGTTTAGGGTTAGGGTTATTGTAAGGGTTAGGGTTAGGGTTATGGTTACTTTGAGGGTGTGGCTGAGGGTTAAGATTAGGGTTAGGTTTAGGTTTAGGTTTAGGTTTAGGATTAGGGTTAAGGTTAGGGTTAGGTTTAGGGTTAGGGTTAGGGTTACGGTGAGGGTTAGGGTTATTGTTAGTGTTATGGTTTGGGTTAATTTTGCGGTGAGGGTTAGGCTGAGGGTCAGGGTTATGCTTAGGGTTAGGGTTAGGGTTACTGTTAGTGTTAGGGTTAGGGTGAGGTTTAGGGTGAGGGTGAGGGTTAGGGATAAGTTTAGGATTAGGTCTAGGGTTAAGGTGAGGGTGAGTGTGAGGGTTAGGGTTAGAGTTAGGGTTAGGATTAGAGTTAGGGTCAAGGTGAGGGTTAGGATTAGGGTGAGGCCTGGGGCTAGGGTTAGAGTGAGAGTTAGGGTGAGGCTTAGGCTTAGGCTTAGGTTTAGGGTGTGGGCTAGGGTGAGGTTGAGGGTTAGGATGAGGGTTAGGGTTAGGGTTAGTGTTAGGGTTAGGGTTGGAGTTAGGGTTAGGCTTAGTGTTAGGCAGAGGATGAGGGTGAGGGTGAGGGTTAGGGTTAGGTGAGGGGGAGGTTTAGGTTTAGATTTAGTGTTAGATGGAGGGCTAGTGTGAGGGTTAGGGTTTTAGGGTTAGGGTGAGGGTTAGGATGAAGTTTAGGGTTATGATAAGGGTTAGTATTAGGGTTAGGGTAAGGGCTAGAGTGAGGGTGAGGCTTATGGTTAGCGTTAGGGTCTGCTTTAGTGTTAGGGTTAGGGTTAGAGTTACTGTGAGTGTGAGGGTTATGGTTAGGTTTAGGGTTAGGGCTTTTGTTAGGGTTAGGTTTAGAGTTTAATTGAGGGTAAGGGTTAGGGTTAGGTTTAGGGTTTGGGTTTCTTGTTAGGGTTAGGGTTAGAGTTAAGTTGAGGGTAAGGTTGAGGGTGAGGTTTAGGTTTAGGGTTAGGGTGAGGGTTAGGATGAGGGTTAGGGTTATTGTTACTGTTATGGTGTGGGTTAAGTTTGCGGTGATGGTGAGGCTGAAGGTGAGGGTTATGGTTTTGGTTAGGGTTAGGGTTAGTGTTAGGGTTAGGGTTAGGGTGAGGTTTAGGGTTTGGGTTAGGGTTAGCCTTAGGGGTAGGCTGAGGGTGAGGTTGAGGGTTAGAAAGTTAGGGTTAGGGTGAGGGTTAGTCATAAGTTTAGGTGGAGGTTTAGAATGAGTTTTAGGGTTAGGATTAGGGTTTGGGTGAGGGCTAGGGTGAGGGTGAGTGTTATGGTTCGGGTGAGGGTGAGGTTTAGGTTGAGGTTTAGATTGAGGGTTAGGGTGAGTGTTTGGGTTAGCGTTAGGGTGAGGGTGAGGTTTAGGGTTAGAGTTAGGGTTAGGGTGAGGCTGATTGTGAGGGCTAGGGTTAGGGTTAGTGTTAGAGGTAGGGATAGGTTGAGGGTTAGGGTGTGGGTGAGGGTTAGGCTTAGGGTTAGGATTAGGTTTAGGGTAAGGTTTAGGGTGAGTGTGAGGTTTAGGGTTAGGGTTAGGGTTAGGTTTAGGGTAGGATGAGGGTGAGGGTGAGGGTTAGGGTTAGGGTGAGTGTTAGGGTTAGGGTTAAGGTGAGAGTTAGGGTTCAGGTTAAGTTTAGGGTTAGGATGAGGGTTAGTGTTAGGGTTAGTGTTAGGGTGAGGGTTAGGGTTAGGGTTAGGGTGAGGGTGAGGGCTAGGATGAGGATTAGGGTTAGGATTAGGTTTAGGATGAGGGCTATGATGAGGGGGAGGTTTAGGGTTAGTGTTAGCATGAGGTTTAGGTTTAGGGTTAGGGTGAGTGTTAGGATGAGGGTTAGGGTTACAGTGAGGGTGAGGGTTAGCATTAGGTTTAGGGTTAGGATTAGGGTAAGGGTTAGGGTGAGTGTTTGTATTAAGGTTAGGTTTAGGGTTATATTTAGGGTTAGGATTATTGTTATTTTTATTGTTAGGGTTAGAATTAAGGTGTGGGTGAGGGAGAGGGTGAGGGTGTGGGTTATGGTGAGGTTTAGGGTTAGGGTTAAGATTAGGGTTACAGTGAGGGTGAGGTTTAGGGTTAGATTTAGGGTTAGGGGGAGGGTTAGATCGAGGATTAGGTTTAGGGTTAGTGTTAGGGTTAAGGTTAGGGTGAGGGTTAGCTTGAGGTTTAGATTTAGGGTTAGGGTTAGGATTAGGGTTAGGGTGAGCATGAGTGTGAGGGTTAGGGTTAGGTTTAGGCTGAGGGTGAGGCTGGGGGTGAGGATTAGGGTTAGGCTAATGGTTAGCGTTAGGGTGATGGTGAAGGTTAGTTTGAGGGTTAGAGTTAGGATTAGGGTTACGGTGAGTGCTAGGGTGAGGTTGAGGGTTAGGGTAAGGCTTAGGCTTAGGCTTAGGCTTAGGCTGAGTTTGAGGTTGAGGTTGATGGTTAGGGTTAGGGTGATGGTTAGGATTACGATTAGGGTGTCGGTTAGGATGAAGTTTCGGTTTATGGTGAGGGTTAGGGTGAGGAGGATGGTAAGGGTAAACGTGAGGGTGAGGGTTAAGATAAAGGTGAGGGTTAGGTTCAGGTTTAGGGTTAGGGTAAGGGTGAGGTTTAGGGTTAGGGTGTGGTTTAGATTGAGAATTAAGGTTACGGTTAGTGTAAGGTTTCGGGTGAGAATGAGGGTTAGGGTTAGGGTGAGGGTGAGGGTTAGAACTAGGGTTAAGGTGAGGGCTAGGGTGAGGGTGAGGGTTATTGTTATGCTTAGTGTTAGTGTTAGGGTGAGTGGATGTGTTAGAGTGAGGGTTAGGGTTACGGTGAGGGTTATGGTTAGGGTAGGGTTAGGGTTTGGGTTAGGGTTTTTGTTAGGGTTAGGGTTACGGTTACGGTTACGTTGAAAGTGAGGATGAGGTTTAGGGTTAGTTATAGTGGTAGGGTTATGGTAAGGGTTACGTTGAGGGTTGGGTTTAGGGTTAGTGTTAGTTTTAGATTTAGGGTGAGAGTTAGGGGGAGGCTGAGGGTTAGGGTTAGGGTTAGGGTTAGGATTAGTGTTAGGGTGAGGGTGAGTGTGTGTGTTAGGGTTAGATTTAGGGTTAGGCTTAGGGTTAGCCTGAGTGTGCGGTTCAGGTTGAGGCTAAGGGTTAATGTGAGGGTTAGGTTTAGGGTTAGGTTGAGGGTTTGGATGAGGGTTAGGGTTACAATGAGGGTGAGGTTTAGGGTTAGTGTGAGGGTTAGGGTTAGGATTAGGGTTAGGTTGAGGGTAGGTTTTAGGATTAGGGTTAGTTTTAGGGTTAGGTTTAGGGTTAGGGTTTGGTTTAGGGTTAGGATTAGTGTTATTGTTAGGGTTAGGATTAGAGTTACTGTGAGGGTGAGGGTGAGGGTGAGCGTTAGGGTAATGTTTAGGGTGAGGTTTTGGGTTAAGTTTAGGATTAGGGCTAGGGTAAGTTTAGGTTTATGGTTAGACTTAGGGTTAGGGGAAGGGTTAGGATGAGTGTTAGGGTTAGGGTTAATGTTAGGGTTAAGGTTAAGGTGAGGGTTAGGTTGAAGTTTAGGGTTAGGGTTAGGGTGAGGATTAGGGTTAGGGTTAGGTTAGGGTGAGGGTTGGGTTTAGGGTTAGAGTTAGGGTTAGGGTGAGGCTGAGCGTGAGGGTTAGGGTTAGGGTTAGTGTTAGAGTTAGGGATAGGGTGAGGATTAGGGTGAGGGTGAGGGATAGGCTTAGGGTTAGGATTTGGTTTAGGATAAAGATTAGGGTGAGGTTTAGGGTTAGGGATAGGGTTAGGTTTAGGATTAGGGTTAGGGTGAGTGTGAGTGTGAGGGTTAGGTTTAGGGTTAGTGTTAGGTTTTGGGTTAGGGTTAGTGTTAGTGTTAAGGTGAGGGTTAGGGTTAGGTTTATGTTTAGGATTAGGCTTAGGTTTAGGCTGAGGGTGACAGTGGGGGTGAGGATTAGGTTTAGGGTTATGGTTAGGGGTAGGGATAAGTTTATTGTTAGTGTTATGGTTATGGTTAAGTTTGTGGTGAGGGTGATGCTGAGGGCGAGGGTTATGTTTAGGTTTAAGGTTAGGGTTAGGATTACGGTTAGGCTTAGGCTTAGGCTGAGGGAAATGGTGGGGGTGAGGATTAGATTTAGGGTTAGGGTTATTTTTAGTGTTATGGTTAGGGTTAAGTTTGCAGTGAGGGTGAGGCTGATGGTGAGGGTTATGTTTAGGGTAAGGGTTAAATTTAGGCTTAGTGTTATTGTTAGGGTAAGGGTTAGAGTTATGGTGAGTTTGAGGGTGAGGGTGAGGGTTAGGGTTAGTGTGAGGTATAGGGTGAGGTTTAGGGTTAGTGTTAGTGTTAGGGTGAGGGTGAGGTTTAGGGTTAAACTTAGGTTTAGGAGGAATGTTAGGGTGAGGTTTAGGGTAGGCTTGGTGTTAGGGTTAGAGTGAGGGAAAGGGTTAGGTTCATGTTTAGGGATAGGGTTAGGTTTAGGAGTAGGCTTAGGGTGAGGGTGAGTGTGAGGGTTAGGGTGAGGGTTAGGTTTAGGGTTATGGTGAGGGTTTGGATGAGGTTTAGGGTTAGTGTAAGGGTGAGGTTTAGGGTTAGTGTGAGGGTTAGTGTTAGGATTAGGGTTAGTGTGAGGTAGGTGTTAGGATTAGGGTTATGGTTAGTGTTAGGGTTAGGTTAAGTGTTAGGATTAGTGTTATTGTTAGGGTTAGGATTAGAGTTACTGTGAGGTTGAGGCTGAGGGTGAGCGTTAGGGTTAGGTTTAGGGTGAGGTTTAGGATTAGGGTTAAGATTAGTGTTAGGGTAAGGCTGAGGTTTATGGTTAGACTTAGGTTTAGGGGGAGGGTTAGGTTGAGGGTTAGGGTTAGGGTTACTGTTAGGGTTAGGGTTAAGGTGAGGGTTAGGTTGAGGTTTAGGGTTCGGGTTAGGGTGAGGTTTAGGGTTAGGGTAATAGTTAGGGTGAGGGTGTGGTTTAGGGTAAGAGTTAGGCTGAGGGTGAGGGTTAGGGTTACGGTTAGTGCTAGAGTTAGGGATAGGGTGAGGGTTAGGGTGAGGGTGAGGGTTAGGGTGAGGGTTAGGTTTAGGGTTATGGTGAGGGTTTGGATGAGGGTTAGGGTTAGAGTGAGGGTGAGGTTTAGGGTTAGTGTGAGGGTTAGGGTTAGGATTAGGGTTAGGATGAGGTAGGTGTTAGGATTAGGGTTATGGTTAGTGTTAGGGTTAGGTTAAGGGTTAGGATTAGTGTTATTGTTAGGGTTAGGATTAGAGTTACTGTGAGGGTGAGGCTGAGGGTGAGCGTTAGGGTTAGGTTTAGGGTGAGGTTTAGGATTAGGGTTAGGATTCGTGTTTGGGTAAGGCTGAGGTTTATGGTTAGACTTAGGTTTAGGGGGAGGGTTAGGTTGAGGGTTAGGTTTAGGGTTACTGTTAGGGTTAGGTTTAATGTGAGGTTTAGGTTGAGGTTTAGGGTTCGGGTTAGGGTGAGGTTTAGGTTTAGGTTTAGGGTTAGGTTTATGATTAGGGTTAGGGTGAGGATGAGTGTGAGTGTTAGGCTTAGGGTTAGGCCTCGGCTTAGTTTTAGGCTGAGGGTGAGTGTGGGAGTGAGGATTAGGGTTAGGGTGATGGTTAGGTTTAAGGTTAGTGTGACGGTAAAGATGAGGGTTAGGGTTAGGATTAGGGTTAGGTTGAGGGCTAGGGAGAGGGTGAGGGTTAGGGTAAGGGTTAGGCTTAGGCTTAGGGTTAGGCTGAGTTTGAGGTTGAGGGTGAGGATTAGGGTTAGGGTGATGTTTAAGTTTATGGTTAGGGTGAGGGTTAGGATAAGGTTTAGGGTTAGGGGGAGGTTTAGGGTCAGGATGATCGTAAGGGTAAAGGTGAGGTTTAGGCTGAGGGTGAGGGTTAAGATAAGGTTGTGGGTTAGGGTTAAGTTTAGGGTTAGGGGAAGTGTTAGGGTTAGGGTTAGGGTGAGGGCTAGATTGAGGTTTAGGGTTAGGGTTAGTGTGAGGTTTAGGGTGAGGATGAGGGTTAGGGTTAGGGTGAGGGTGAGGGTTAGAATTAGGTTTAGGGTGAGGGCTAGGGTGAGGGTGAGGTTTTGGGTTAGGGTGTGGTTTAGGATTAGGTTGAGGGTTAGCGTTAGTGTGAGGGTTAGTGTTAGGGTTAGTTTTAGTGTTAGGGTGAGAGTGTTAGGGTGAGGGATAGGGTTAGGGTTTGGTTTATGGTTAGGGTGAGGGTTATGGTTAGGTTTGTTGTTAGGGTTAGGGTTACTTTTTCAATGAGCGTGACAGATAGTGTTAGGGGGAGGGGGAGGCTTATTATTAGAGTTAGGGTTAGGCTGAGGCTGAGGGTGAGGGTTAGGTTTATGGTTAGTGTTAGGTTTAGGGTTAGTGTGAGGGTTAGGGTTAGGCTTAGGCTTCGGCTTAGGCTTAGCCTTAGGCTGAGCATGAGGGTGAGGGTTAGGGTTAGGGTGAGGGTTAGAATAAGTTTTAGGGTTAGGATTAGTTTTAGGGTGAGGGCTAGGCTGAGGGTTAATGTGAGTGTTAGGTTTAGGGATAGGGTTAGGTTTAGGATTAGAGTTAGGGTGAGGGTGAGTGTGATGGTTAGGGTTAGGGTTAGACTTAGGGTTAGGGTGAGGGTAAGGGTTAGGGTTTGTGTTAGGGTGAGGGTGAGGCTGAGGATTAGGGTTTGGTTCAGATTTTGGGTTAGGGTTAGGGTTAGGTTTAAGGTGATGGTTAGGGTTAGGGTTAGCCTTAGGATTAGTGTTAGGCTGAGGGTGAGGGTGTGGTTTAGGGTTAGGTTTGGGTTAAGGTGAGGGTGAGGCTGTGGATTAGGTTTACGTTTAGGGTTAGGGTTAGGGTTATGTTTAGGCTTAGGGTTTGGGTTAGCGTGAGGTTTAGGTTTAGATATAGGGTTAGGCGGAGGGTTAGGGCAAGGGTTAGGAATAGGGTTATTGTTAGGGTTAGGGTGAGGGTGAGGGTTAGGTTGAGGTTTAGTTTTGGGGTTAGGGTTAGGGTTAGGGTTAGTGTGAGGGTTAGTGTTAGCGTTAGGGTTAGTGTTAGGGTGAGGGTAAGTGTTAGGGTGAGGGTTTTGTTTAGGGTGAGGGTTATGGTTAGGGTGAGGGTTAGGATTAGCTTTAGGGTTATTGTTAGGGTTAGGTTTAGGGTTACAGTTACAATGAGGGTGAGTGTGAGGGTTAGCGTTAAGTTTAGGGTGATGTTTAGTGTTTGGGTTAGGGTTAGAGTGAGGGTTAGAGTGAGGGTGAGGTTTAGGGATAGAGTTAGGGTTAGGGTGAGGGTTTGATTGAGGTTTAATGTTAGGGTTAGTGTTATTGTTACGGTTAGGGTGACAGTTGGGGGGGTTATTGTTAGCGTTAGCGTTAGGGTTACGGTGTGGGTGACGTTTAGTGTTAGAATTAAGGTTAGGGTGAGGCTGAGTGTGAGGGTTATCTTTACGGTTAGTGTTAGGGTTAGGGTGAGGGTGAGGGTTAGGGCTAGGGTTAAGATTAGGATTAGGTTTAGGTTTAGGGTTAGAGTGAGTGTGATGGTTAGGGTTAGGGTTTGGGTTAGCCTTATGTTTAGGCTGAGGGTGAGGGTGAGGGTTAGAGTTAGGGTTAGGGTAAGGTTTAGTGTTAGGTTTAGGGTTAGGATGATGGTGAGGTTTAGGGGTAGAGTTAGGATTAGGGTGAGGTTGAGTGTGAGTGTTAGGGTTAGGGTTAATGTTAGGCTTAGGTTTAGGCTGAGGGTGAGGGTGAGTTTTAGGGTTAAGTTTAAGATGAGGTTTAGGTTTAGGGTTAAGTTTAGAATTTGTGTTATGGTGAGATTAATTGTAGGGTTAGAGTTAGGGTCAGTGTTATGGTTAGGGTTAGGGTGAGTGTTAGGGTTAGGCTTAGGCTTAGGCATAGTCCGAACATGAGGGTGAAGGTTAGGGTTAGGGTTAGGGTGATGGTTCGGTTTAGGGTTAGTGTTATTGATAGTGTTAGGGTTAGAGTTTCGGTGAGGGTGAGGGTGAGGGTGCGGGTGAGGTTTAGGGTTAGGGTTAGGGTGGGGTTTACGGGTAGTGTTAAGGTTACGGTTAGGGTGAGGGTTATGGTTAGGATTATGGTTAGGGTGAGGGCTAGGGTGAGGGTGAGGGTTAGGGTTAGGTTTAGGCTTAGGCTTAGGGTTAGTCTGAGGGTGAGGTTGAGGGTGAGGGATAGGGTTAGGGTAATGGTTAGGGTTACGGTTAGGGTGAGGGTAAGGATGAGGGTTAGTGTTAGGGTGAGGTTTAGAGTGAGGGTGATGGTAAGCTTAAAGGTGAGGATTAGGCTGAGACTAGGGTTAAGATAAGGGTGAGGATAAGTGTTAGGGTGAGGGTTAGGGTTAGGGTGAGTTTTATGGTTAGGGTGAGGGTTAGAGTTAGGGTTACGGTTTTTGTTAGGGTTAGGATTAGGGTTACCCTTACAGTGAGGGTGAGTGTAAGGGTTAGGTTTAGGGTGAGGTTATGGTTAGGTTTATGGTTAGAATTTGGGTTGGGTTTAAAGTTAGGGTTAGGGTGAAGGCTAGGGTGAGGATGAGGGTTAGGGTTAGGGTTAGATTTAGGGCTAGAATTAGCTTTAGGGTAAGGGTGAGTGTGTGGGTTAGGGTTAGGGTTAGGGTTAGGCTTAGGGTTAGACTAAGGGTGAGGTTAGGGGTGACTGTTAGGGCTAGGGTGAGGGTTAGGTTTAGGGTTAGGGTGAGGGGTAGGATGAGGATTAAGGTTAGGATTAGGGTTAGGGTGAAGACTAGGGTGAGGGTGAGGTTGAGGGTCAGGGTTAGGGTTACCATGAGTGTCAGGTTTAGGGTTAGAGTTAGGGTTAGGGTGAGGGATAGGGTGAGGTTTAGGGTTAGGATTAGTGTTAGGGTTAGGGTGAGGGTGAGGGCTAGTTTTAGGATGAGGGTTAGGTTTAGGTTAAGGGTTAGGGTTAGGGTTACGGTGGGGTCGGGGTTAGGGTTAGTTTGAGGGTTAGAATTAGGTTTAGGGTTAGGTTGAGGGTTAGGGATAGGATTAGGGTGAGGCTTTGGATGGGGTTTAAGGTTACAATTAGTTTTAGGGTGAGTCCTAGGGTGAGGGTCAGGGTTATTGTTAGGGTTAGGGTGAGGTTTAGGGTTAGGTTTAGGGTTAGGTTTACAGTGATGGTGAGGGTTAGGGTTAGGGTTAGAGTTACAGTGAGGGTGAGGGTAAGGATCAGGGTTAGTGTGAGGTTTAGCGTTAGGGTTATGGTTAGGGTGAGGGTGAGGTTTAGGGTTAGAGTTAGGGTTAGGGTTAGGGTTAGGGTTATCGTGAGTGTTAGATTGAGGTTTAATGTTAGGGTTTGGGTTATGTTTAGGATTGGGTTTACGTTGAGGGTGAGTGTGAGGGTTTGGGTGAGGTTGAGGGTTATGGTTAGGGTTACAGTGAGGGTTAGGGTTAGGGTAAGGGTGAGAGTTAGGGTTAGGGTCAGGGTGAAGGTGAGGGTTAGTATTAGGGTTAGGTTTAGAGTTACAGTGAGGGTGAGGGTGAGGGTGAGGGTAAGGATCAGGGTTAGGGTGAGGTTTAGGGTTAGGGTTATGGTTAGGGTGAGGGTGAGGTTTAGGGTTAGAGTTAGGGTTAGGGGAGGGTAAGGGTGAGGGTTAGGGTTAGGGTTAGTGTTAGGCTGAGAGTTAGATTGAGGTTTAATATTAGGGTTAGGGTTACGTTTAGGATTAGGTTTACGGTGAGGGTGAGTGTGAGGGTTAGGGTTAGGGTTCAGCTTAGGCTTAGGGTTAGGCTGAGGATATGGTTGGGGATGAGGATTAGGTTTAGAAAGATGGTTAGGTTTATGGTGAGGTTAAGGGTTAGGATGAGGGTTAGGGTGAGGGCTTGGGTGAGGGTGAGTGTTAGGTTTAGGTTTAGGCTTAGGCTTAGGTTTAGGCTGAGGCTGAGGGTGAGGGTGAGGGTAGGGTTAGGGTGATGGTTGGGATTCCCGTTAGGGTGAGGGTTAGGATGAGGATTAGGGTTAGGGTGAGGGTTAGTGTGAGGGTGACGGTAAGGTTAAAAGTTATCGTTAGGCTGAGGGTGAGGGTTATGGTAAGTGTGTGGGTTAGGGTTAGGGTGAGGTTGAGGGTTAGGGTTAGCACGATGGTTAGGGTTAGTGTGAGGGTTAGTGTTAAGGTGAGTGTTAGTGTTAGGTTGAGGGTAAGTGTTAGGGTGAGGGTTAGTGTTAGGGTGAAAGTTATTCTTAGGATGAGGATTAGGGTTAGGGTTAGGGTTATTGTTAGGTTAGGGTTAGGGTTACGGTTAAGTTGAGGGTGAGGGTGAGTTTGAGGTTTAGGGTTAGGATGAGGTTCAGGTTTAGGGTTAGGGTTAGAGTTAGGGTTAGGGTGATGGTTAGGGTTTGAGTTAGGTTTAGTGTTATTGTTGGGGTTAGGGTGATGTTTAGGATTAGTGTTAGGATTAGGCTTAGGCTTAGGCTTAGGCTGAGCATGAGGGTGAGGGTTAGGGTTAGGGTTAGGGTGGGGTTTAGGGTTAGGGTTAGGGTGAGGGTGAGGTTGAATGTTAGATATAGGGTTAGGGGGAGGGTTAGGGTTAGTGTTAGAGTGAGGGTAAGTGTTAGGGTGAGGGTTAGGAATAGGGTTAAGGTTATTTTTAGGGTTAGGTTTAGGGTTACGGTTACCTTGAGGGTGAGGATGAGGGTTAGGGTTAGGGTTAGGGTGAGGTTTAGGGTTTGGGTTAGTGTTAGAGTTAGGTTTAGGGTGAGGGTGTGGTTTAGGTTAGAGTTAGGGTTAGGGTAATGGTTAGGGTGAGGGTTAGGGTTAGTGTTCCTTTTTAGGTTAGGGTTAGTGTGAGAGTTAAGGGGAGGGTTAGAGTTAGGGTTACGATTAGGAATAGAGTTACGGTGAGGATGAGGGTTATGTTTAAGGTGAGTATTTGGATTAGGGTTAGAGTGAGGGTTAGGGTGAGGGTTAGGCTTAGGCTTAGGCTTTGGTTATGGGCTATGGTGAGGGTGAGGGTTAGGGTTAGGGTTAGGGTGAGGGTTAGGTTGAGGGTTTGTCTTAGTGTTAGGGTGGGGATTGGGGTTAGGTTTAAGTTTAATATTAGGTAGAGGGTGAGGTGACTGTGAGGTTAGGGTTACGGTGAGGGTGAGGTTTAGGGTTAGAGTTAGCGTTAGGGTGAGGGTTAGTGTGAGGGTTAGTGTTAGGGTAAGTGTTACAGTTAGGGTTAGGGTGAGGGTGAGTGTGAGGGTCAGTGTTAGTCTTAGGCTTAGGCTTAAGCTTAGGCCGAGCATGAGGGTGAGGGTCAGGTTTAGGGTTAGCATTCGGGTTAGGGTGACGGTTAGAGTGAATGTGACGGTTAAGTTAGCGTTAGGGTGAGGTTTAGGGTTAGGGTTAGGGTTATGGTGTGGGTGAGAGTTAGGGTTAGGGTTAGGGTTAGGGTGAGGGTGAGGGTTAGGATTAGTGAAAGGGTTAGAGTTACAGTGAGGGTGAAGATGAGGGTGAAGGTTAGGATCAGGGTTAGGGTGAGGTTAAGGGATAGGGTTATGGTTAGGGTGAGGGTGTTGTTTAGGGTTAGATTTATGGTTAGGGGGTGGGTTAGGGTGAGGGTTAGGTTTAGGGTTAGTGTTAGGGTTAGGGTTAGGGTGAGGGTCAGGTTGAGTTATAATGCTAGGATTAGTGTTAGGTTTAGGATTAGGTTTACGGTGAGGGTGAGTGTGAGGGTTAGGGTTAGGGTTCGGCTTAGGCTTAGGGTTAGGCTGAGGGTATGGGTGGATGGGTGGGGATGAGGATTAGGTTTAGAAAGATGGTTAGGGTTATGGTTAGATTAAGGGTTCGGATGAGGGTTAGGGTTAGGATTAGGGTTAGGGTGAGTGTGAGTGTTTGTGTTAGGGTTAGGCTTAGGCTTAGGGTTAGGTTGAGGCTGAGGTTGAGGGTGAGGGTTAGGATTAGGGTGATGGTTGGGGTTACCGTTAGGGTGAGGGTTAGGATGAGGATTAGGGTTAGGCTGAGGGTTAGGTTGAGGCTGAAGGTAAGGGTAAAGGATGAGGATTAGGCTGAGGGTGAGAGTTAGGGTAAGGGTGAGGGTTAGGGTTAGGGTGAGAGTGAGGGTTAGATTGAGGATTAGTGTTAGGGTTAGTGTGAGGTTTACGGTGAGGATAAGGGTTAGCGTTAGGTTGAGGGCTAGTTTGAGCGTGAGGGTTAGGGTTAGTGTGAGAGTTAGTGTTAGGGTCAGGGTTTGTGTTAAGATGAGGGTAAGTGTTAGGGTGAGGGTTAGGTTTAGGGTGAAATTTATGGTTAGGATGAGGGTTAGGGTTAGGGTTAGGGTTATTGTTAGGTTTAGGGTGACGGTTACGGTTACGGTGAGGATGTGGTTGAGGTTGAGGGTTAGGGTTAGATAGAGGCTTAGGGTTAGAGGTTAGGGTTAGAGTTAGGTTTAGGGTGACGGTGAGGTTTAGAGTTAGTGTTTGTGTTAGTGTTGGGGTTATGGAGAGGGTTAGGGTTAGTCTTAAGATTAGGCTTAGGTTTAGGCTGAGCATGAGGGTGAGGGTTAGGGTCAGGGTTAGGGTGGGGTTTAGGGTTAGGTTTAGGGTGAGGGTGAGGTTGAGTTTGAGGGTTAGGTATAGGTTGAAGGGGAGGGTTAGGGTGAGGGTTATGTTTAGGGTTATTGTTAGGGTTAGGGTTAGGGTTAGGTCTTCGATTAGTGTGAGGGTTAGTGTTAGGTTTAGGGTTACAGTTAGGGTGAGGGTAAGTGATAGGGTGATGGTTTGGGTTAGGGTGAGGGTTATGGTTAGGGTGAGGGTTTGGAATAGGGTTAGGGTTACTGTTAGGGTTAGGGTTAGGGTTAGGGTTAAGGTGAGGGTGAGGATGAGGGTTAAGGTTAGGGTAAGGGTGAGGGTTAGGGTTAGTGTAAGTGTGAGGATTAGGATGAGGGTGAGGTTTAGGGTTAGGTTTAGTGTGAGGTTTAGGTTTAGGGTGAGGGTAAGTTTGTGTTAGGGATAGGTTTAGGGTTAGGCTTAGGGTTAGGCTGAGGGTGGGGGTGAGGTTGAGGGTTAGGGTTAGGGTGATGGTTAGGGTTATCATAGAGGAGGTTTAGGGTTAGTGTTAGGGTTAGAGTTAGGGTTAGGTTGAGGTTGAGGTTTAGGAGTAGGTTTAGGGTTAGGGTGAGGTTTAGGGTTAGGATTAGGGTTAGGGTGAGGGCTAGGGTGAGGGTTACGGTGAGGGTTAGGTTTAGGGGTACTGTTAAGTTTACGGGTAGGGTTAGGGTTAGGGTGAGGGTTAGGGTGAGGGTTCGGGTGAGTGTGATGGTAAGCCTAAAGGTGAGGATTAGGCTGAGGCTGAGGGTTAAGATAAGGGTGAGTGTAAGTGTTAGGGTGAGGGTTAGGGTTAGGGTGAGTGTTATGGTTAGGGTGAGGGTTAGATTTAGGGTTACGGTTATTGTTAGGGTTAGGGTTAGGTTTACCCTTACAATGAGGGTGAGGGATAGGGTTAGGTTTAGGGTGAGGTTTAGGGTTAGGTTTATGGTTAGAGTTTGGGTTAGGGTTAGGATTAGGGTTAGGGTGAAGGCTAGGGTGAGGGTGAGGGTTAGGGTTAGGGTTAGGTTTTGGGTTAGGATTAGGGTTAGGGTGAGGGTGAGTGTGTGGGTTCGGGTTAGGTTTAGGGTTAGGCTTAGGCTTAGGCTAAGGGTGAGGTTTAGGGTTAAGGTGAGGGTTAGGTTTAGGGTTAGATTGAGGGTGAGTGTATTGGTTAGGGTTAGGTTTAGGATTAGGCTTAGGGTTAGACTAAGTGTGAGGTTAAGGGTGAGGTTTAGGGTTAGGGTGAGGGTTAGGTTTAGGTTTAGGGTGAGGGTTAGGATGAGGGTTAAGGTTAGGATTAGGGTTAGGTTGAAGGCTAGGGTAACGGTGATGTTTAGGGTTAGGGTTACGGTTAAGGTGAGGGTCAGGATTAGGGTTAGAATTATGGTTAGGTTGAGGGATAGGGTGAGGTTTAGGGTTAGGATTAATGTTAGGGTTAGGGTGACGGTGAGGGTTAGGGTTAGGATGTGTGTTAGGTTTAGGGTGAGTGTTAGGGTTAGGGTTACGTTGGTGTCTGGGTTAGTGTTAGGTTGAGGGTTAGAATTAGGTTTAGGGTTAGATTGAGGGTTAGGTTTAGGGTTAGGGTGAGGTTTAGGGTTAGATATAGGGTTAGGGGAGGGTTAAGGTAAGGGTTAGGAATAGGGTTAGTGTTAGGGATTGGGTGAGGGTGAGGGTTAGGTTGAGGTTTATGGTTAGGGTTAGTGTGAGGGTTAGTGTTAGGGTGAGGGTAAGTGTTAGGGTGAGGGTTTGGGTTAGGGTGAGGGTTATGGTTAGGGTGAGGGTTAGCATTAGCTTTAGGGTTATTGTTAGGGTTAGGTTTAGGGTTATGGTTATTGTGAGGGTGAGTGTGAGGGTTAGGGCTAAGGTTAGGATGAGATTTAGTGTTTGGATTAGGGTTAGAGTTGGCGTTAGGTTGAGTCTGAGATCTAGCGTTAGGGTTAGGGTTAGTATAAGAGTTATGGTTAGGTTCGGGTTAGGGTGAGGGTAAGTGTTAAGGTGAGGGTTAGTTTTAGGGTGAAGGATATGGTTAGGATGAGGGTTAGGGTTAGGGTTATTGTTATTGTAAGGTTTAGGGCTAGGGTTATGGTTACGGTGAGGGTGAGGGTTAGGATTAGGGTTAAGGTGAGGTTGAGGTTTAGGTTTAGGGTTAGATTTAGGGTTAGGGTGAGGGTTAGGATGAGTGTTAGGGTTAGGGTTAGGGTGAGAGTTAGGTGGAGGTTAAGGATTAGGGATAGGGTTAGGATTAGTGTTAGGGTGAGGGTGAGTGTGTATGCTAGGGTTAATTTTAGGGTTAGGCTTAGGGTTAGGCTGAGGGTGAGGGTGAGGGTTAGGGTTAAGATGAGGGTTAGGTTTAGGTTTAGGTGGAGGGTTAGGATGAGGGTTAGGATTAGGATTAGGGTTAGGTTGAGGGCTATGGTGAGGGTGAGGGTGAGGTTTAGGGTTAGGGTTAGGATGAGGTTTAGGGTTAGGGTTAGGGTGAGGGTAAGATTTAGGTTTAGATTTTGTTTTAGGTTGAGGCTGAGGGTGAGTGTTATGGTTAGGGTTTGTGTTAGGGTTAGGGTTAAGGTGAGGGTTAGGCTGAGGGTGAGGGTTAGGGTTAGGGTTAGGATTAGGATTAGGGTAATATGGTGAGTGTGAGGGTTTTGGTTAGGGTTAGTTTTAGGCTTAGGGTTAGGCTGAGTGTGAGGGTGAGGATGAGGGTTAGGATAAGGGTGAGGGTTAGGGTTAGGGTTACGGTTAGGGTGAGAGTTTGGTTTCAGGGTAAGTTTAGGGTTAGGATGAGAGTTAGGGTAACAGTTACGGTCAGCGTGAGGGTTAGGGTTAGGTGGATGGTTAGGGTTAGTGTGAGGGTTAGGGTGAGGTTAGGATGAGGATTTGGGTTAGGATTAGGGTTAGGGTGAGGGCTAGGGTGAGGATGAGGTTTAGTGTTAGTTTTAGTGTGAGGTTTAGGTTTAGAGTTAGGGTTAGGGTGAGGTTTTGGATGAGGGTTAGGGTAATGATGAGGGTCAGGTTTAGGGTGAGGGTGAAGTTTAGGGCTAGGTTTAGGGTTAGGTTGAGGGTGAGTGTTAGGATTAGGGTTAGGGTTAGGTTTAGGATAAGGTTTAGTGTTACCATTAGTGTTATTGTTAAGTTTATGGTTAGAGTTACGGTGAGGGTGAGGGTCAGGGTCAGGGTGAGGTTTAGAGTTAGGGTGAGGTTTAGGGTTAGGGTTAGGGTGAGGGTGAGGTTTAGGTTTAGATTTAGGGTTGGGGTGGGTTAGTTCGTGGGTTAGTGTTAGTGTTAAGGTAAAGGTTAGGTTGAGGTAAAGGTTTAGGGTTAGTATTGGTTAGGGTGAGGGTGAGTGTGAGGTTTAGTGTTAGGGTTAGGCTTAGGCTTAGGCTGAGGCTGAGGGTGAGGGTGGGGCTGAGGATTAGGGTTAAGTTGATGGTTAGGGTTTGGGCTAGGGTGAGGGTTAGGGTTTGGGTTAGTGTTAGAGTTAGGTTTAGGGTGAGGTTGAGGTTTATGGTTAGAGTTACGGTTAGGGTGAGTGTTATGTTGAGGGTTAGGGTTATTGTTATTTTTAGGGTTATGTTTAGGGTGAGATTTAGGGGGAGGGTTAGGTTAGGAATAGTGTTAGGATTAGGGTTACAGTGAGGGTGAGTGTGTATGTTTGGTTTAGGTTTAGGTTTAGGCTTAAGTTTAGGCTGAGGTTGAGGTTGAGGGTGAGGGTTAGGGTTAGGTGACGGTTAAGGGGAGGGGGAGGTTTAGGGTTAGAAGTTGGGGTTAGGGTGAGGGTGAGCGTGAGGTTTAGGGTTAGTGTTAGAATTAGGGTTAAGGTGAGGGTTAGGGTGAGTGTCCTATTCCGTGTTAGGGTTAGGATTAGGATTAGGCTTAGGGTGAGTGTGAGGATTAGGTTTAGGGTTAGGCTTAGGCTTAAGCTTAGGCTGAGGGTGAAGGTGAGGGTGAGGGTTAGGGTTAGGGTGAGGGTTAGGGTTAGGGTTAGGGTGTGAGTTAGGGTTCAGGTTAAGTTTAGGGTTAGTGTGAGGGTTAGGGTAAGGGTTATGGTGAGGTTTAGAGTTAGGGTTCGGTTGAACGTTAGGGTTAGTTTTAGGGTTAGGGTGATGATGAGGGTTAGGTTTAGGATTAGGTTAGGGTGAGGGTGTGTGCTAAGATCAGGATTAGGGATGTGGTTAGGGTTAGGTTTATGGTTAGGATTAGTGTTATTGTTAGGGTTAGAATTAGAGTTAAGGTGAGGTTGATGTTCAGGGTTAGGTTTAGGTTGAGGTTGAGTTTTAGGTTTAGGGGTAGGATTAGGGTTAGGGTGAGGGTGAGGTTTATGGTTAGATTTAGGGTTAGGGGGAGGGTTAGTTCTTAGATTAAGGTTAGGGTTAGGGTTAGGGTTAAGGTTAGGGTGAGGATTAGGTTGAGGTTAAGGGATAGGGGTAGGGGTAGGTTTAGGATTAGGGTTAGGGTGGGGGTGAGTGTGAGGGTTAGGGTTAGGGTTAGGATTATGCTTAGGGTTAGGCTGAGGGTGAGGGTGAGGGTGAGGGTTAGGGTTAGGTTTAGGGTGAGGTTTAGTGTTAGGTTTAGGATTAGGTTCAGGGTGAGTTTTAGGGTTAGAGTTAGGTTTAGGGTAAGGGTGAGTGTGAGGGTTAGGTTTAGGGTTAATGTTCGGCTTAAGTTTAGGCTGAGGGTGAGGGTGAGTGTTAGGGTTAGGGTAAGGATGAGTTTTAGGGTTAGGGTTAGGGTTAGAATTAGTGTTAGGGTGAGAGTGAAGTTTAGGGATAGAGTTAGGGTTAGTGTTAGGGTTAGGGCTAGGGTGAGGGTTAGGGTTAGGCTTAGGCTTAGTCCGAGCATGAGGGTGAGGGTTAGGGTTAGGTTTATGGTGATGGTTTGTGTTAGGGTTAGTGTTATTGATAGGTTTAGGGTTAGAGTTACCGTGAGCGTGTGGGTGCGGGTCACAGTTAGGGTTAGGGTTAGGGTGGGGTTTACAGGAAGGGTTAGGGTGAGGGTTAGGGTGAGGGTTCGGGTGAGTGTGATGGTAAGCCTAAAGGTGAGGTTTAGGCTGAGGCTGAGGGTTAAGATAAGGGTGAGTGTGTTAGGTTGAGGGTTATGGTTAGGGTGAGTGTTATGGTTAGGGTAAGGGTTAGAGTTAGGGTTACGATTATTGTTAAGGGTTAGGGTGAGGTTTAGGGTTAGAGTTAGGGTTAGGGGGAGGGTTAGGGTGAGCGTTAGAGTTAGGGTTAGTATTAGGGTTAGGGTTAGGGTGAGTGTTAGATTGAGGTTTAATGTTAGGTTTTGGTTTATGTTTAGGATTAGGTTTACTGTGAGGGTGAGTGTGAGGGTTAGGGTGAGGGTGAGGGTTAGATTGAGGATTAGTGTTAGGTTTAGTGTGAGCTTTAGGGTGAGGATGAGGGTTAGGGTTAGGTTGTGGGCTATGTTGAGGGTGAGGGTTAGGATTAGGGTGAGGTTTAGGGTTAGGGTTATGCTTAGGGTTAGTGCTAGGGGGAAGGTTAGTGTTAGGATGAGGGTAAGTGTTAGGGTGAGGGTTAGGTTTAGGGTGAAGGTTATGGTTAGGATGAGGGTTAGGGTTCGGGTTCGCGTTATTTTTAGGGTTAGGGTTAGGGTTACGGTTACGGTGAGGGTGAGAGTGAGGGTTAGTTTTAGGATGAGGTTTAGGTTTAGAGTTAGGGTTAGTGTAAGGGTTAGGGTGAGGGTGAGGTTTAAGGTTGGAGTTAGGTTTAGTGTTATTGTTGGGGTTAGGGTGAGTTTTAGGGTTAGTGTTAGACTTAGGCTTAGGCTTAGGCTTAGGCTGAGCATGAGAGTGAGGGTTAAGGTCAGGGTTAGTGTGCGGTATAGGGTTAGGGTTAGGGTGAGTGTGAGGTTGAGTGTTAGATATAGGGTTAAGGGGAGGGTTATTGTGTTGGTTAGGGTTAGTGTTAGGGTGAGGGTAAGTATTAGGGAGAGGGTTAGGAATAGGGTTAAGGTTTTTCTTAGGGTTAGGTTTAGGGTTATGGTTACGGTGAGGGTGAGGATGAGGGTTAGGGTTAGGGTTGGGGTGAGGTTTAGGGTTTGGGTTAGTGTTAGAGTTAAGTTTAGGGTGAGGGTGAGGTTTAGGTTAGAGTTAGGGTTAGGGTGAGGGTTAGGTTGAGGGTTAGGGTTAGTGTTTGTGTTAAGGTTAGGGTTAGGGTGAGATTTCAGGGGAGGGTTAGGGTTAGGGTTAGGGTTAGGATTAGAGTAAGGGTGAGGGTGAGGTTTATGTTTAAGGTGAGTGTTGGGGTTAGCGTTAGAGTGAGGGTTAGCGTGTAGTTTAGGCTTAGGCTTAGGGTTTGGTTATGGGCTATGGTGAGGGTGAGGGTTAGGGTTAGGGTGAGGTTTAGGGTGAGGGTTAGTCTTAGTGTTAGCATTAGGGTTGGGTTTAGGGTTAGGTTTAATATTAGGCAGAGGGTGAAGGGGAGGGTGAGGGTTAGGGGTAGATTTAGGGTTAGGGTGAGGTTTAGAGTTAGGAGTAGTGTTAGGGTGAGGGCTAGAGTGAGGGTGAGGTTTAGGGTTAGGGTTGGGGTGAGGTTTAGGGTTAGGGTTAGGGTTAGAGTTAAGGTTAGGGTGAGGCTGATTGTGAGGTTTAGGGTTAGGGTTAGTGTTAGATTTAGGGATAGGTTGAGGGCTAGGGTGAGGGTGAGGGTTACACTTACCCTTATGATTATTATTAGGGTAAAGGTTAGGGTGAGTGTGAAGGATAGGATTAGGGTTAGGGTTAGGGTTAATTTGAGAGTGAGGTTGAGGTTGAGGGTTAGGGTTAGTGTGAGGTTTAGGGTTAGGGTTAGGGTGAGAGTTAGGGTTCTGGTTAAGTTTATGATTAGGGTGAGGGTTAGGGTTAGGGTTACGGTGAGCATGAGGGTTAGGGTTAGGTTGAGGGTGAGGATTAGTGTTAGGGTTAGGGGCTGGGTTAGTGTTAGTTTTAGGGTGAGGGTTAAGAGGAGAATTAGGGTTACCATTATGGTTAGGGTGAGGGCTAGGGTGAGGTTGAGGGTTAGGGTTTGTGTTAGGGTCAGCTTTAGGGTTAGGGTTAGGTTTAGTGTGAGGGTTTGGTTGAGGGTTAAGGTTAAGTTGAGGGTGAGGTTTCGGGTTAGGGTTAGGGTTAGGGTTAGGGTTATTGTTAGGGTTAGGGTTCAGGTTATGGTTATGGTTAAGGTGCGGGTGAAGGGTAGGATTAGGGTAAGGATTAGGATGAGGTTTAGGTTTAGAATTAGGGTTAGGGTGAGAATAAGGTTTAGGGTTAGATTTTGGGTTAGTGTTAGGGT
Source organism: Dipodomys merriami (assembly GCF_024711535.1). Lineage (NCBI taxonomy): Eukaryota > Metazoa > Chordata > Mammalia > Rodentia > Heteromyidae > Dipodomys > Dipodomys merriami. Next base: position 6,466,300 of record NW_027206335.1, on the reverse strand, counting down.
TAGCGTTAGGGTGATGGTTAGGGTTAGGGTTCGGCTTAGGCTTAGGCCGAGCATGAGGGTGAGGGTTAGGGTTAGGGTGAGGGTTACAATGATGTTTAGGGTTAGGATTAGGGTTAGGGTGAGGGCTAGGGTGAGGGTTAGGGTGGGCGTTAGGGTTAGGGATAAGGTTAGGTTTAGGATTAGGGTTAGGGTGAGGGTTAGGTTTAGGGTTTTGGTTAGGGTGAGGGTGAGGCTGAGGATTATGGTTAGATTTAGGGTTAGGGTTAGGTTTAGGGTTAGGTTTAGGGTTATGGTTAGGGTTAAGGTGAGGTTTAGGGTTAGGGTTAGGGTTAGGATTAGGCTTAATGTTAGGCTGAGGTTGACAGTGGGGGTGAGGATTCGGGTTAGGTATAGGGTTAGGGTTATTGTTAGTGTTATGGTTAGGGTTAAGTTTGCTGTGAGGATGTGGCTGATGGTGAGGTTTATGGTTAGGTTTAAGGTTAAGGTTAGGGTTAGGGTGAGGCTTAGCGTTAGGCTCAGGGTGATGATGGGGGTGAGGATTAGGGTTAGGGTTAGTGTTAGGGTTATTGTTAGTGTTATGGTTAGGGTTAAGTTTGCGGTGAGGTTGACGCTGAAGGTGACGATTATGGTTAGGGTTAGGGTTTGGGTTAGAGTTAGGGTTATTGTTAGGTATAGAGTTAGAGTTACAGTGAGGTTGAGGGTGAGTGTGAAGGATAGGGTTACAGTGAGTTTTAGAGTGATGTTTAGGGTTAGGGTTAGGGTTAGGGTGAGGGTGAGGTTAAGGGTTAGACTTAGGGTTAGGGGGAGGGTTAGGGGGAGGTTTAGGGCTAGGGTTAGTGTTAGGGTTAGTGTGAGGTTTAGGTTTAGGGTTAGGGTTACGGTGAGGGTGAAGTTTTTAGTGTTAGGCTTAGGGTTAGAGATAGGGTTAGGGTGAGGTTGAGATTTAGGGGTAGAGTTAGGATTTGGGTGAGGGTTAGGTTGAGGGTTAGGGTTAGGGTGAGGGTTAAGCTGGGGGTGACGGTAAGGGTAAAGTTGAGGGTTAGGCCTAGGGTGAGGGTTACAATAGGGTGAGGGTTAGGTTATGGGTGGGGGTTAGGGTTAGGGTGAGGGTCAGGGTGAGGTTTAGATTGAGGATTAGTGTTAGTGTTAGTGTGAGGTTTAGGGTGAGGATGACCGTTAGGGTTAGGGTGAGGGCTAGGGTGAGGGTGAGGATTAGGTTTAGTGTTAGGGTGAGGTTAGGGTTAGTTTGAGGGTTATGGTTAGGGTCAGGGTTAGGGTTATGGTTAGTTTTAGTGTTAGTGTTAGGGTTAGGGTTAGGTTAAGGTTAGGGTTACGGTTATTGTTAGGCTTAAGGTTAGGATGAGGTTTAGGTTTAGGTTTAGGTTTAGAGTTAGGGTTAGTGTCAGGTTGAGGTTTAGGGTTAGAGTTAGGGTTAGTCTTAGGGTTAAGGTTAGGGTGAGAGTTAGGTTTAGGGTTAGGCTTAGGCTTTGGCTTTGGTTTAGTTAGGCCCAGCATGTGGATGAGGGATAGGGTTAGGGTTAGGGTGAGGGTTAAGGTTAGGGTTAGAGTGAGGATTAGGATGAGGTTTAGGATTAGGATCAGGGTTAGGCTGAGGGTTAGGGTGAGGGTTAGGATTAGGGTTAGGATTAGTGTTAGGTTTAGGATTAGGTTTAGGGTGAGAGTGAATATGAGGGTTATAATTAGGGTTAGGGTTAAGCTTAGGGTTAGCGTGAAGGTTAGGGTTAGGGTTTGGTTAGGGTGACGGTGGGCTGAGGATTAGGGTTAGGTTTAGGTTTAGGGTTAGTGTTAGTGTTAGTGTTAGGCTTAGGGTTACAGTGAGGGTTAGGCTTAGGGATAAGGTTATTGTTAGAGTTAGTGTTAGGGTTACAGTTACAGTGAGGGTGCGGGTGAGGTTTAGCGTTAGGATTATGGTGAGATTTAGTGTTAGGGTTAGGGTTAGAGTTAGGGTTAAGGTGAGGGTGAAGTTTAGGGGTAGAGTCATGGTTAGGGTGAGGGTTAGGGTGAGGGTTAGTGTTAGGGTGAGGGTTAGCATGGGGGTGACGGTACGGGTAAACGTGAGGGTTAGGCTGAGGGTGGGGGTTATCATAAGGGTGAGGGTTAGTGTTAGGGTGAGAGTTAGGGTTAGAGGAAGGGTGAGGATGAGGGTTAGATTGAGGATTAGTGTTAATGTTAGTGTGAGGTTTAGGGTGAGGATGATTGTTAGGGTTAGGGTGAGGGCTAGGGTGGGGGTGAGGTTTAGGTTTAGGTTTAGGGTAAGGTTTACGGTTTGGGTGATGGTTAGGGTTAGTGTCAGTGTTAATCTTAGGGTTAGGGTGAGGGTTAGGATGAGGTTTATGGTTAGGATTAGGGTTAGAATGAGGGCTAGGATGAGGCTTAGGGTGAGGGTTAGGGTAAGGTATAGGGTTATGTGTAGGATTAGGGTTAAGGTGAAGGTGAGTGTGAGGGTTAGGGTTAGGGTGAGGGTGAGCGTTAGGGTTAGGGTTGCAGTGAGGGTTCGGCTTAGGGGTAGGGTTAAGCTTAGGGTTAAGCTGAGGGTGAGGGTGGGGGTGAGGATTAGGTTTCGGTTAGGGTTAGGTTTAGGGTTATTGTTAGTGTTATGGTTAGGGTTAATTTGCGGTGAGAGTGAGGCTGAGGGTGAATGTTATGGTTGGGTTAGGTTTAGTGTTAGGTTTAGTGGTAATGTTAGGTTTAGGGTTAGAGTTAAGGTGAGGTTGAGGTGAGGGTGAGGGTTAGGGTAAGGGTGAGGTTTAGGGTGAGTGTTAGGGTTAGGGTTAGGGTGAGTGTAAGGGTTAGGTTGAAGGTTAGGCTTAGGTTTAGGGTTAGGATGAGGGTGAGGGTGGGGGTGAGGATTAGGGTAAGGGTGATGGTTCGGGTTAGTGTTAGTGTTACTGTTAGGGTTAGGGTTAGAGTTCCTGTGAGGGTGAGGGTGTGGGTGAGGGTTAGGGTTAGGGTTTGGGTGGGGTTTAGTGTTAGGGTTAGGGTTAGTGTTAGTTTGAGGGTGAGGTTTAAGTTTAGATATATGGTTCAGGAGAGGGTTAGGTATAGGGTTAGTGTTAGGGTTAGTGTTAGGATTAGGTTGAGGGTGAGGGTTAGATTGAGGTTTAGAGTTAGGTTTAGGGTTAGTGTGATGGTTAGTGTTAGGGTTAGGATTAGTATTAGGGTCAGGGTAAGTGTTAGGGTGAGGGTTTGGGTTAGTGTGAAGTTTATGTTTAGGTTTAGGGTGAGGTTTAGGTTTTGGGTTAGAGTTAGGTTTAGGGTGAGTGGTAGGTTGAGGGTTAGGGTTAGGGTTAATGTTAGGGTTAGGGTTATGGTGAGAGTCAGGGGGAGGTTTAGGGTTAGGGTTAGGGTTCGATTAGGGTTAGGGTGAGAGTGAGTGTGTGTGTTAAGGTTAGGTTTAGGGTTAGGCTTAGTTTTAGGCTCAGGGTGAGGTTGAGGATGAGGATTAGGGTTAGGGTGAGGGTTAGGCTTCGGGTTAAGTTTAGGGTTAGGGTAAAGGTTATGGTGAGGGTGAGGGTTAGGGTTAGGTTGAAGGTTATGGTTAGCGTGAGGGTGAGGGTGAGGGTTAGCGTTAGGGTTAACGTGAGAGTTAGGATGAGGGTTAGTTTTAGGATTAGGGTTAGAGTGAGGGCTATTGTGTGTGTGAGGTTTAGGGTAAGGGTTAGGGTGAGGTTTAGGGTTACGGTAAGGGTTAGGGTTAGGGTGAGGGTGAGGTTTAGGGTTAGAGTTAGTGTTAGGGTGAGGCTGAGGGTGAGGATTAGAGTTAGGTTAGTTTTAGATTTAGGGTTAGGATTAAGGTTAGGGTTAGGCTTAGGGTAAGGCTTAGGGTTAGGATTAGGATAAGGGTAAGGTTTCAGGTAAGTCTGAGGGTTTGGGTTAGGTTTAGGGTTAGGCTTTGGGTTAGGCTGAGGGTGAGGGTGAGGGTGAGAGTTAGGGTTAGGGTGAGGTTCAGGGTTAGGGTTAGAGTGAGTGTTAGGGTTAGGTTGAGGGTTAGGCGTAGGGTTATGGTGAGGGTTAGGGTTAGGGTTAGGGTGATGGTTAAGATGAGGATTAGCGTTAGGATTAGAGTTAAGGTGAGGGCTAGGTTGAGGGTGAGGGTTAGGTTTAGGGTTAGGGTGAGGTTTAGAGTTAGGTTTAGGGATACCGTGAGGGTTAGGATGAGGGTTAGGTTTACGGTGACATGAGGGTTAGGGTTAGGGTGGGGCTTAGGCTTAGGGTTAGGCTGAGGGTGAGGGTGGGGTGAGGATTAGGGTTAGTGTGTTGGTTAGGATTAGGGTTAGGATGAGGGCTAGTGTGATGATGAGGGTTAGGTAAGGCTTAGGATTAGGCTTAGGTTTAGGCTGAGTGTGCGATTGAGGGTGAGGCTTAGGGTTAGGGTGATGTTTAGGTTTAAGTTTAGGGTGAGGGTTAGGATGAGTTTCAGTGTTAGGGTGAGCATAAGGGTGAGGATGATTGTAAGGGTAAATGTGAAGTTTAAGCTGAGGGTTAGGGTTAAGATAAGGCTGAGGGTTAGGGTTAGGTTTAGAGTTAGGGTAAGGTTTAGGGTTAGGGTTAGGGTGAGGGTTAGATTGAGTATTAGGGTTAGGGTTAGTGTGAGGTTTAGGGTGAGCATGAGGGTCTGGTTTAGGTTGAGGGTGAGGGTTAGAATTAGGTTTAGGGTGAGGGCTAGGGTGCGGGTGAGGGTTAGGGTTAGGGTGAGGTTTAGGAGTAGGGTGAATGTTAGGGTTAGTTTGAGGCTTAGTGTTAGGGTTAGGGTTAGTGTTAGTGTGAGTGTAAGTTCTAGGGTGAGGATTACCGTTAGGGTGAGGGTTATGGTTAGGGTGAGGGTTAGGGTTAGGGTTAATGTAATTGTTAGAGTTATGGTTAGGTTTAAGGTTACGGTGAGAGTGAGGGTGATGGTTAGGTTTAGGGTTAGGGTGAGGTTTAGTGTTAGGGTTAGGGTTAGAGTTAGGGGTAGGTGAGGGTGAGGTTTAGGGGTAGATTTAGGGTTAGGGTGAGGGATAAGGTGAGGGTGAAGTTTATGGTTAGTGTAGGGTTAGGGTTAGTGTTAGGGTGAAGGTAAGAGTTAGGGTGAGGGTTAGGGTGAGGTTTAGGGTGAGGGTTAGGCTTATGGATAGTGTTAGGTTTAGGATTAGGGTTAGGGTGAGGGTGAGTGTGAGGTTTAGTGTTAGGGTTAAGCTTAGGGATAGGGATAGGGTTTCATTGAGGGTGAGGGTGAGGCTAAGAATTAGGGTTAGGTTGAGGGTTAGGGTTAGGATTATGGTGATGGTTAGAGTTAGGGTTAGGCTTAGGCTGAGGGTGAGGGTGATGGTGGGGGTGCAGAATAGGGTTAGGGTTAGGGTTAGGTTTATTGTTAGTGTTATGGTTAGGGTTAAGTTTGCTGTGAAGTTGAAGCTGAGGGTGAGGTTTATGTTTAGGGTTAGGGTTAGGGTTAGTGATATTGTTAGGGTTAGGGTTAGCGTTCCGATGAGGTTGAGAGGGAGGGGAGGTTTAGGGTTAGGGGGAGGGTTAGGGTGAGATTTAGGGTTAGAGTTAGTGTTAGGGTTAGGGTGAGGGTGAGGGTTAGGTTGAGGTTTAGGGATAGGGTTAGGTTTAGGATTAGGGTTAGGGTGAGGATGAGTATGTGGGTTAGGATGAGGGATAGGCTTAGGCTTAGGGTAAGGATGAGGTTGAGTGTGGGGGTGAAGATTAGGGTTAGGGTGATGGTTCGGGTTAGGCTTAGTGGTATTGTTAGGGTTAGGATTAGAGTTCCGGTGATGGGGAGGGTGCGGGTGAGGGTTAGGTTTAGGTTTAGTGTGGGGTTTACGGTAAGGGTTAGGGTAAGGGTTTGGGTGAGGGTGAGATTTAGGGTGAGATATTGGTTTAGGGGGGGTTAGTGTTAGGGTTAGTGTTAGGGTTAGGGTGAGTGTCAGGATTAGGTTGAGGTTTTGGGTTAGGGTTAGGGTTAGTGTTAGGGTGAGGGTAAGTGTTAGAGTGAGGGTATGGGTTAGGGTGAGGGTTATGGTTCGTGTGCGGGTTAGGATTAGGGTTATGGTTTTTGTTAGGTTTAGGTTTAGGGTTAGGCTTAGGGTTAGGCTGAGGGTGATGTTGAGGGTGAGGGTTACTGTTAGGATGAGGGTTAGAGTTAGGGTTAGGGTGATAGTTAGGGTTAGTGTTAGGGTTAGGGTGAGTGTTAGGTTGAGGGTAAATGTTAGGTTGAGGCTTATGGTAAGGGTGAGGTTAGGGTTAGTGTTAGAGATACTGTTAGATTTAGGATTAGTGTTAGAGTTAGGGTTAGGGTGAGAGTGAGGTTTAGGGTTAGAGTTAGGCTTAGTGTTAGGGTTAGGGTTAGGGTGAAGGTTAGGGTTAGGACTAGGCTTAGGCTTAGGCTTAGGCTTAGGCGGAACTTGAGGGTGAGGGTTAGGGTCAGGGTGAGGGTTAGGGTTAGGGTTAGGATTAGGGTGAGGTTAAGGATGATGTTTAGGGTTAGGATTAGTGTTAGGGTGAGGGCTAGTGTGAGGCTTAGGGTGAGGCTTAGGGTAAGGTATAGGTTGACATTTAGGATTAGGGTTAGGGTGAGGGTGAGTGTGAGGGTTAGGGTTAGGTTTAGGGTGAGGTTGGGTTTATGGTTAGGGTTATGGTTACAGTGAGGGTTAAGGTTAGGGTTAGGGTTAGGCTTAGGGTTAAGCTGAGGGGGAGGGTGGTGGTGAGGATTAGGGTTAGGGTTAGGGTTAAGGTTATTGTTAGTGTTATGGTTAGGGTTAATTTTGCGGTGATGGTGAGGCTGAGGGTGAGGGTTATGATTAGGGTTAGGGTTAAGGTTAGGCTTAGGGTTAGGCTGAGGGTGTGGTTGAAGGTGAGGGTTAGGGTTAGGGTTAGTGTTATAGTTAGATTTAGGTTTAAGGTGAGGGTTAGGGTGAGGGTTAGGGTTAGGGTTAGGGTTAGGGTGAGGTTGAGGTTTTGGGTTAGAATTAGGGTTAGGTTGAGCCTGAGGGTGAGGGTCAGGTTTACATTTAGGCTTAGGATTAGGCTTAGGCTTAGGCCGAGCATGAGGGTGAGCTTTAGGTTTAGGGTTAGTGTTAGGGTTAGGGTTAGGTGAGTGTTACGGTGAGTGTAAAGGGTTAGTGTTAAGGTTAGGTTTTGCCTTAGGTTTAGGCTGAGGGTGAGGGTGAGGGTGAGGTTGAGTTTTAGAGTTAGTGTTAGGGTTAGGGTTAGGGTTAGGGTGAGGGTCAGGTTTACGTTTAGGCTTAGGATTAGGCTGAGGCTTAGGCCAAGCAGGAGGGTGAGGTTTAGGGTTAGGGTCAGGGTTAGGGTGGGGTTGTCGGTAAGGGTAAACGTGAGGGTTAGGCTGACGGTGAGGGTTACTGTAAGGGTGAGGGTTAGCATTAGGGTGAGGTTTAGGGTTAGGGGTAGAGTGAGGGTGAGGGTTACATTGAAGATTAGTATTAGGGTTAGGGTGAGGTTTAGGGGGAGGATGAGGGTTAGGGTTATGGTGAGGGATAGGGTGAGGGCTAGGTTTAAGGATAGGGTTAGCTTTAGGGTTAGGGTGATGGTTAGGGTTAGTGTGAGGGTCAGTGTTAGTGTTAGGGTTTGTTTGAGGGTGAGGGTAAGTGTTAGGGTGACGGTGAGGGTTAGGGTGAGGGTTATGGTGAGGGTGAGGGTGAAGGTTAGGATTAGGATTAGGATGAGGTTTAGGTTTAGGTTTAGGGTTAGAGTTAGGGTTAGGGTGAGAGTGAGGTTTATGTTTAGAGTTAGGGTTAGTGTTAGGGTTAGGGTTAGAGTTAGGATTAGTGTTAGGGTTAGGGTTAGGTTTAGGGTTAGGATTAGGGTTATGTTGAGGGCTAGGGTGAGGTTGAGGTTTAGTGTTAGGTTTAGGGTGAGGTTTAATGTTAGGTTTAAGGTTAAGGTCGGTGTGATTTTGAGGTTTAGGGTTAGAGATAGGGGAAGGGTGAGGGTTAGGGTGAGGGTTAGGGTTAGGTTTAGTGTTAGGGTTAGGGTTAGGGTTAGGGTGAGGGTGAGTGTGTGTGTTAGAGTTAGAGTTAGGATTAGGATTAGGGTTAGTGAGAGGGTGAGTGTGAGGGTGAGTGTTAGGGTTACGGTGAGGCTTAGGTTTATCGTTAGGGTGAGAGTTAGGGTTAGGGTTTATGGTTAGGGTGAGGGTTATTTTTAGTGCTATGATTACGGTTAAGTTTGTGGTTAAGGTGAGGCTGAGTGTGAGGGTGAGGGTTAGGTTTATTGTTAAGGTTAGGTTTAGGGTTAGGATTAGTGTTATTGTTAAAGTTAGGGTTAGAATTAGGGTGAGGGTGGGGGTGAGGGTTAGGTTTAGGGTTAGGGTGAGTTTTAGGGTTAGGGTTAGTGTTAGTGTGAGGGTTAGTGTTTGGGTTAGGGTTAGTGTTAGGTTAAGGTAAGTGTTAGGGTGAGGGTCAGGATTAGGTTGAGGGCTATGGTGAGGGTGAGGGTTAGGGTTAGGGTTAGGCTTAGGCTTAGGGTTAGACTGAGGCTGAGGTTGAGGTTGAGGGTTAGGGTTAGTGTGATGGTTAGGGTTACGGTTAGGGTGAGGGTTAGAATGTGGGTTAGGGTTAGGGTGAGGTTTAGGGTGAGGGTGACAGTAAAGGTAAAGGTGAGGGTTAGGGTTAGGGTGAGGATTAGGTTTATTGTTAGGGTGAGGGTTAGGATGAGGTTTAGGGTTAGGATTAGTGTTAGGATGAGGGCAAGGGCGAGGGTGAGGTTTAGGGTTAGCATTATGTAGAGGTTTAGGATTAGGGTTAGGTTTAGGGTTAGGGTGAGGTTTAGGGTTCGGGTTACGGTGAGGGTTAGGGTTAGGGTTAGGGTTAGGATGAGGCTTAGCGTTAGGATTAGGTTTAGGGATAGGGCGAGGGTGAGGGTGAGTGTTAGGTTTAGGCTTAGGCTTAGGCTTAGGGTTAGGCTTAGGTTGAGGGTGAAGTTGAGGGCTTGTGTTAGGGTGATGGATAGGGTTAGGGTTCGAATAAATGTTAGGATGAGTGTTAGGGTTAGGGTGAGGGTTAGGATGAGTGTGACGGTAAGAATAAAGGTGAGGGTTAGGCTGAGGGTGCGTGTTCCCTTAAGGGTGAGAGTTAGGATTAGGGTGAGGGTTAGGGTAAGGGTTAGGGTGAGGTTTAGGGTGAGGGTGAGGGTTAGGTTTAGGTTGAGGGTTAGGGTTAGAATTAGGGATAGGGTGAGGGCTAGGGTGAGGCTGAGGGTTAGGGTTAGGGTTAAGGTGAGGTTTAGGGTTAGGGTGAGAGTTAGGGTTACTGTGAGGGTTAGTGTTAGAGTTAATGTTAGGGTGAGGGTAAGTGTTAGGGTGAGGCTTAGGGTTAGGGTGAGGGTTTTGTTAGGGTGAGGGTTAAGGTTATGTTTAGGGTGATTGTTAAGTTTAGAGTTAGGGTTACGGTGAGGGTGAGGGTGAGGGTTAGGGTTAGAATGAGGTTTAGGGTTAGGGTTAGGGTTAGAGTTAGGGTGAGGGTGAGGGTGAGGTTTAGGGTTAGAGTTAGGGTGCAAGTGAGGGCTAGGATGAGGGTGCGGGTGAGGTTTATTGTTAGGTTTAGGGTTAGGGTGAGGCTTAGGGTTAGGGTGAGAGTTAGGGTTAGTGTGAGGGTTAATGTTAGGTTTAGGGTTTGTGTTAGGGTGAGGTTAATTGTTAGGTTGAGGGTTAGGTTTTGGGTGAGTGTTATGGATAGTGTTAAGGTTAGGGCTACGGTTACGTTGAGTGTGATTGTGAGGGTTAGGGTTAGGGTGAGGTTTAGGTTTCGGGTTAGGGTTAGGTTTAGCATTAGGGTTAGGGTGAGGTTGAGGTTTTGGGTTAGAATTAGGGTTAGGGTGAGGCTGAGGGTGTGGATTAGGGTTAGGGTTAGTGTTAGGGTTAGGGTTAGGATGAGTGTTAGTGTGAGTGTGAGGTTTAGTGTTAAGGTTAGGTTGAGCCTTAGGTTTAGGCTGAGGGTGAGGGTGAGGGTGAGGTTGAGGTTTAGAGTTAGTGTTAGTGTTACGGTTAGGGTTAGGGCGAGGGTCAGTTTTACAGTTAGGCTTAGGATTAGGCTTAGGCTTAGGCCGAGCATGAGGATGAGGTTTAGGATTAGGGTGAGGGTTAGGGTGGGGGTGACGGTAAGGGTAAACGTGAGGGTTAGGCTGAGCGTGAGGGTGACTATAAGGGTGAGGGTTAGCATTAGGGTGAGCTTAAGGGTATTGGTAGAGTGAGGGTGAGGGTTAGATTGAGGATTAGTGTTAGGGTTAGGGTGAGGGTTAGGGTGGGGGTGACGGTAAGGGTACATGTTAGGGTTAGGCTGAGCGTGAGGGTTACTGTAAGGGTGAGGGTTAGCATTAGGGTGAGGTTTATGTTTAGGTGTAGAGTGAGGGTGAGGGTTAGATTGAGGAATAGTGTTAGGGTTAGGGTGAGTTTTAGGGGGAGGATGAGGGTTAGGGTTAGGGTGAGGGCTAGGGTGAGGGGTAGGGTTAAGGTTAGGTTTAGCTTTAGGGTTAGGGTGATGGTTAAGGTTAGTGTGAGGGTCAGTGTTAGTGTTAGGGTTTGGGTTAAGGTGAGGGTAAGTTTTAGGGTGACGGTTAGGGTTAGTGTGAGGGTTACGTTGAGGGTGAGGTTAAAGGTTAGGATTAGGATTAGGATGAGGTTTAAGTTTAGGTTTAGGGTTAGAGTTAGGATTAGGGTGAGAGTGAGGTTTATGTTTAGAGTTAGGGTTAGTGTTAGGGTTCGGGTTAGGGTGAGGGTCAGGTGTACGGTTAGGCTTAGGCTTAGGCTTAGGCTTAGGCCGAGCATAAGGGTGAGGTTAGGGTTAGGGTTTGGGTGAGTGTTAGGATGAGGTTTAGGGTTAGGATTAGGGTTAGGGTGAGGGTTAGGGTTAGGATTAGGGTTAGGGTGAGGGCTAGGGTGAGGATGAGGGTTAGGGTTAGTGTGATGGTTAGGTTTATGGTTAGGGTGAGGGTTAGAATGTGGGTTAGGGTTAAGGTGAGGGTTAGGGTGAGGGTGACATTATGGGTAAAGGTGAGGGTTAGGCTTAGGTTGAGGGTTAGGATGAGGATTAGGGTTAGGGTTAGGCTATGGGTGAGGGTTAGGTTGAGTATTAGTCTTAGGGTTAGTGTGAGGTTTAGGGTGAGGATGAGGGTTAGGGTTAGTGTGAGGGCTAGGGTGAGGTTGAGGTTTAGGTATAGGGTTAGTTTGAGGTTTAGGGTTAAGGTGATGGTTAGGGTTAGTGTGAAGGTTCGTGTTAGTATTAGGGTGAGTTTTAGGGTGAGGTTTAGCATTAGGGTGAGGGTTATGTTTAGGGTTACTGTTAGGGTTAGGGTTATTGTTAGGGTTAGGGTTACTGTTACGGTGAGGGTGACGGTTAGGGTTAGGGTTAGGGTGAGGCTTAGGTTTATGGTCAGGTTTAGAGTTAGGGTTAGGGAGAGGGTGAGGTTTAGGTTTAGGGTTAGGGTTAGTGGGAGGGTTAGGGTGAGGGTTAGGGTGAGTGTTAGTGTTAGGATTAGTGTTAAGGTGAGGGTGATTGTGAGGGTTAGGGTAGGCTTAGGATTAATGTTAGGCTGAGGGTGAGGGTGAGGGTGAGGGTTAGGGTTAGCTTGAGGGTTAGGGTTAGGGTTAGGTTGAGGGTTAGGGTTATTGTTAGGGTGAGGGTTAGGATGAGGTTTAGGGTTTGGATTAGGGTTAGGATGAGGGCAAGGGTGAGGGTGAGGTTTAGGGTTAGCATTATGGTGAGGTTTTGGATTAGGGTTGGGTTTAGGGTTTGGGTGAGGGTTAGGGTTAGTGTTACGGTGAGGGTGAGGGTTAGGGTTAGGTTGAGGGTTAGGGTTAGGTTTAGGGTGAGGGTTAGTGTTAGTGTTAATGTTAGAGTTAGTGTTATTATTAGGGTTAGGGTTAGAGTTACGGTGAGGTGGTGGGTAAGGGTGAGGGTTAGGGTTAGGGTGAGGTTTAGGGTGAGGTTTAAGGTTAGGGTCAGGGTTAGGGTGAGGGTGAGGTTTAGGGTTAGAATTAGGGTGAGGGGGAGGGTTAGGGTGAGGTTTAGGGTTAGGGTTAGTGTTAGGGTTAGGGTGATGGTGAGGGTTAGTTTGAGGTTTAGAGATAAGTTTAGGGTTAGGATTAGGGTTAGGTTGAGGGTGACTGTGAGGGTTAGGGTGAGGGTTAGGCTTAGGCTTAGGGTTCGGCTGATGGTGAGGGTAGAGGTGAGGATTAGGTTTAGGGTGATGGTTAGGTTTAGGGTTAGTGTTATTGTTAGGGTTAGGGTTACAATTATGTTGAAGTTGATGGTGCGGGTGAGGATTAGTTTTAGGGTTAGGGTGGTGTTTAGGGTTAAGGTTAGGGTTAGGGTGAGGGTGAGGTTTATGGTTAGATATTGGGTTAGGGGGAGAGGGAGAGTGAGGTTTAGGGCTAGGGTTAGTGTTAGGGTTAGGGTGAGGGTCAGGGTTAGTTTGAGTTTTATGGTTAGGTTTAGGGTTAGGGTTAATGTGAGGGTTAGCTTTAGGGTTAGGGTTAGTGTTAGGGTGATTGTAAGTGTTAGGTTGAGGGTTTGGGTTAGGGTGAGTATTATGGTTAGGGTGAGGGTTAGGATTAGAATTAGGGTTATTGTTAGGGTTAGGTTTAGGGTTACAGTTACGCTGAGGGTGAGGGTGAGGGTTAGGTTTAGGGTTAGTGTGAGATTTAAGCTTTGGGTTAGGTTTAGAGTTAGGTTTAGGGTGAGGGTGAGTTTTAGGGGTAGAGTTAGGGTTAGGGTGAGGGTGAGTGTGAGGGTTAGTGTTAGTGTTAGGGTGAGGGTGAGTGTGAGGGTTAGGGTTAGGCTTAGGGTTATTGTTAGGTTTAGGGTTAGGGTGAGGGTGAGGTTTAGGTTTATAGCTAGAGTTAGGGTGAGGGTGAGGGTGAGGGTTAGGGTTAGGGTTAGTGTTGGAATTAGGGTTAGGGTGAGTGTTAGGATGAGGGTGAGGGTTAGGCTTAGGGTTAGGAGGAGGGTAAGTGTTAGGGTGAGGGTTAGGGTCAGTGTGATGGATATGGTTAGGATGAGCGTTAGCGTTAGGGTTAGGGTTATTGTTATGGTTAGGGTTAGTGTTATTGTTAGGGTAAGGTTTATATTTATGGTTAAGGTGAGGGTGAGGGTTTGGTTTATGGTTAAGGTGAGGTTTAGGGTTTGGGTTAGGGTTAGAGTTATGGTTAGGGTTAGGGTGAGGTTTAGGGTTAGAGTCAAAGTTAGGTTGAGGGTTAGGTTGAGGTTTAGGGTTAGCGTTAGTGTTAGGGTTAGGGTTAGGGTGAGATTTAGGGGGAGGGATAGGGTTAGGGTTAGGCTTAGGCTTAGGGTTAGGCTGAGGGTGAGTGTGTGTGTTAGGGTTAGATTTTGGGTTAGGTTTAGGGTTAGGCTGAGGGTGAGGTAGAGGGTGAGAATGCTATGGTTAAAGTGAGGGTTATGCTTAGGTTTAGAGGGAGGGTTAGGATGAGGTTTATTGTTAGGATTAGGGTTAAGGTGAGGGCTAGGGTGATGTTGAGGTTTAGGTTTAGGGTTAGGGTGAGGTTTAGGGTTAGGTTTAAGGTTAGGGTCAGGGTGACCTTTAGGTTTAGAGTTAGGGTTAGTGTGAGGCTGAGGGTGTGGGTTAGGTTTAGGTTTAATGTTAGGGTTAAGGTTAAGGTGAGGGTTACGGTGAGGGTGAGGGTTAGGGTTAGGTTCAGCATTAGGATTAGGGTTAGGGTTAGGGTGAGTGTGAGGTGTAGGGTTAGGGTTAGGCTTAGGCTTAGGCTGAGAGTGAGGGTGAGTGTGAAGTTTAGGGTTAGGGTGAGTGTGAGGGTTAGGGTTAGGGTGAGGGTTAAGGTTCGGATTAGAGGGAGGGTTAGGATGAGGGTTAGGGCTAGGATTAGTGTTAGGGGGAGGGCTAGGGGGAGGGTGAGGTTTATGGTGATGATTAAGGTGAGTTTTAGGGTTAGGGTTAGAGTGAGGGTGAGATTTAGGGTTAGAGTTAGGGTTAGGGTGTGGCTGAGGGTGAGGGTTAGGTTTAGGGTTAGTGTTAGGGTTAGGGTTAAGATGAGTGATAGGGTGAGGGTGAGGTTTAGGCTTAGGGTTAGTATTAGGATTAGTGTTAGAGTTAGTGTGAGTGTGAGGTTTAGTGTTTGGGTTAGACTTAGTCTTAGGCTGAGGCTGAGAGTGAGGGTTAGGCTTAGGGTGAGTGTTAGGGATAGGGTTAGGGTGAGAGTTAGGGTTAGTGTTAAGTTTAGGGTTAGGGTGAGGGGTACGGTAAGGGTTTGTGAGGGTGATGGTTAGGGTTAGCGTTAGTGTTAGGGTGAGGATTAGGGTTAGTATTAGCGTTAGGGTGAGGGCTAGGGTGAGGATGAGGTTTAGGGTTAGGGTTATGGTGAGGTTTATGGTTAGTGTTAGGTTTAGGGTGAGATTGAGGTTTAGGGTTAGAGTTAGGTTTAGGGTGAGGCTGATTGTGAGGGTTTGGGTTAGGGTTATTTTTAGATTTAAGGTTTGGGTGAGGTTTAGGGTAAGGGTGAGTGTTAGGCTTAGAGTTAGGATTAGGATTCATGTTAGTGTTAAGCTGAGGGTGAGGGTGACAGTGAGGGTTAGGGTTAGGATGTGGTGTAGGGTTAGGATTAGGGTTAGGGTGAGAACTAGGGTGAGGGTTATTGTGAGGGTTAGGTTTAGGTTTAGGATTAGGTTTAGGTTGAGCGTGAGTGTGAGGATTAGGGTTAGGGTTAGGGTTAGGCTTAGGGTTAGGGTGAGAGTTAAGGTTAGGGTTTGGTTTAGGGTAAGGGGGATGGTTAGCTTAGGGTGAGGGTCAGGGTGAGGGTGAGGTTTAGGGTTAGGGTTAGTGTGAGTGTTAGGGTTACGGTGAGGGTTATGGTTAGGTTGAGGGTTAGGGTTAGGGTTAGGGTTAGGGTGAGGTTTAGTGTGAGGGTGAGGTTTAGTGTTAGGGTGAGGGTGAGGTTTAGGGTGAGGGTGAGGTTTAGGGTTAGGGTTCGGGTGAATTTTAGGGTTACGGTTAGTGTTAGGGTTAGGGCAAGTGTGAGGTTTAGGGTTAGAGTTGGGTTAGTGTGAGGGTTAGGGTGAGGTTTAGGGTTAGTGTGAGGGTCAGTGGTAGGGTTGGGTTGAAGGTTAGCATTTGAGTGAGGGTTAGGGTTAGGTTTAGGTTTAGAGTTAGGGTTAGGGTGAGTGTTAGGGTTAGGATTAGGATTAGGGTATGTGCTAGGGTGAGTGTTAGCGTTAGGGTTAGTGTTATGTTGAGGGTTAGGGTTAGGGTTAGTGTTAGGTTTAGGGTTGGGGTTAGGGTTAGGATTAGGGTTAAGATGAAGGTGAGTGTGAGGGTTAGGGTTAGTGTTAGCCTTAGGGTTAGGCTGAGGCTGAGGGTGAGGGTGAGGGTTAGATTAAGAGTGAGGGTTAGGTTTAGGGTTAGAGTGAGGGTTAGTGTGAGTGTTAGGGTTAGGATTAGGGTTAGGGTATGTGCTAGGGTGAGGGTTTGGGTTAGGGTTAGGCTGAGCTTGAGGGTGGCGATAAGGATTAGGTTTAGAGTGATGGTTCAGGTTATCGTTAATTTGAGGGTTAGGATGATGGTTAGGGTTAGGATTAGGGTTAGGGTGAGGGCTAGGCTGAGTGTGAGGTTAAGGGATAGGTTTAGGCCTAGGCTTAGGTTAGGCTGAGGCTGAAGGTGAGGGTGAGGTTTAGGGTTATTGTGATGGATAGGGTTATGGTTAGGGTCACGTTTAGGATGAGGGTTTGGATTAAGGTGAGGGTTAGGATGAGGGTGACAGTAAGAGTAAAGTTGAGGGTTAGGCTGAGGGTGAGGGTGCCGGTTAGATTGAGGATTAGTTTTAGGGTTAGTGTGAGGTTTAGTGTGAGAGTGAGTGTTAGGGTCAGTGTGAGGGCCAGGGTGAAGTTGAGGGTTAGGGTTAGTGTTAGGGTGAGGTTTAGGTTTAAGGTGATGGTTAGCGTTAGTGTGAGGGTTAGTGTTAGTGTTAGTGTTAGGGTGAGGGTAAGTTTCAGGGTAAGGTTTAGGTTTAGGGTGACGTTTAGCATTAGGCTTAGTTTTAGGGTTAGGGTGAGGGTGAGGTTTAGGGTTAGAGTTAGGGTTAGGATGAATGTTAGCGTTAAGGTTAGGGTTAAGGTTAGGGTGAGGTTTAGGGTTTGGTTTAGGGTTAGAGTTAGGGTTAGGGTGAGGGTGAGATTTAGGGTTAGAATTAGGGTGAGGGTGAGGGTTAGGTTGAGGGTTAGGGTTAGGCTTAGTCTTAGGGTTAGGGTGAGGGTGAGAGTTAGGGGGAGGTTTAGGGTTACGGTTAGGGTTAGGGTTAGGATTAGGGTTAGGGTGAGAGTGACTGTGAGGGATAGGGTTAGTGTTAGTCTTTGGCTTAGGGTTAGGCTGAGGGTGAGGGTGGGGATAAGGATGAGGTTTAGAGTGATGCTTCAGTTTATCGTTAGTTTGAGTGTTACGATGAAGGTTACGGTTAGGATTAGGGTTAGGGTGAGTGTGAGGTTTAGGGATAGTGAGGGTGAGGGTTAGGGTTAGTGTTATGGTTAGGGTTATGGTTAGGTTGAGGTTTAGGATGAGGGTTTGGTTTAAGGTGAAGGTTAGAATGAGAGTGAAAGTAAGAGAAAAGGTGAGGGTTAGGCCGAGGGTGAGGGTTATGGTAAGGGTGAGGGTTCAGTTTAGTTTTAGGGTGAGGGTGAGGGTTAGATTGAGGATTAGTGTTAGAGTTAGTGTGAGGTTTAGAGTGAGGGTGAGGGTTAGGGTTAGGGTGAGGGCCAGGGTGAAGTTGAGGGTTAGGGTTAGGGTTAGGGTGAGGTTTAGGTTTTGCGGTATGGTTAGCGTTAGTGTGAGGGTTAGTGTTAGTGTTAGTGTTAGTGTTAGGGTGAGGGTAAGTGTTAGGGTAATGTTTAGGTTTAGGGTGATGTTTAGGATTGGGTTAGGGTTAGGGATAGGGTGAGCGTGAGGTTAAGTTATAGTTAGGGTTAGGGTGAATGTTAGGGTTATGGTTAGGGTGAGGTTTAGGGTTTGGTTTAGGGTTAGAGTTAGGGTTAGGTTGATGGTGAGATTTAGGGTTAGAGTTAGGGTTAGGGTGAGGGTTAGGTTGAGGGTTAGGGTTAGGCTTCGTCTTAGGGTTAGGGTGAGGGTGAGAGTTAGGGGGAGGGTTAGGGTTAGGGTTAGGTTTAGGGTTAGGGTGAGGGTGAGTGTGAGGGTTAGGTTTAGGGTTAGTCTTTGGATTAGGGTTAGGCTGAGGGTGATTGTGGGGATAAGGGTTAGAGTTAGGGTTAGGGTGAATGTTAGGGTTACGGTTAGGGTTAGGTTTAGGGTGAGGTTTAGGGTTTGGTTTAGGGTTAGAGTTAGGGTTAGGGTGAGGGTGAGATTTAGGGTTAGAGTTAGGGTTAGAGTGATGGTTATGTTTAGGGTTAGGGTTAGGCTTAGTCTTAGGGTTAGGGTGAGGGTGAGAATTAGGGGGATGTTTAGTGATATGGTTAGGATTAGGGTTAGGGTAAGGGTGAGTGTGTGTGTTAGGGTTAGGTTTAGGGTTAGGCTTAGCGTTAGGCTGAGGGTGAGGTTGAAGGTGAGGGTTAGGGTTAGGGTTAATATTAGGGTTAGGGTTACGGTGAGGGTTAGGGTGAGGGTGAGGGATAGGTTTAGGGTAAGGATTAGGTTTAGGGTTAGGGTTAGGGTTAGTGTGAGGTTTAGGGTTAGGGTTAGGGTTAGGCTTAGGGTTAGGCTGAGGGTAAGGGTGAGGGTGAGGGTTAGGGTTAGGGTGAGGGTTAGGGTTAGGGTTATGGTGAGGTTTAGTTTTAGGGTTAGGGTTAGAGTTAGGGTTAGTGTTAGTGTTAGGGTTAGGGTGAGAGTTAGGGGGAGCGTTAGGGTTTGGGTTAGATTTAGGGTTAGGTTTAGCATTAGGGTTAGGGTGAGGGTGAGGTTTAGGGTTAGAATTAGGGTTAGTGTGAGACTGAGGGTGAGGGTTAGGGTTAGGGTTAGTTTTAGGTTTAGGGTTAGGGTGAGGTTTAGGGTGAGGGTGAGGGTTAGGGTTAGGGTTAGGATTAGGATTAGGGTTAGGGTTATGGTGAGTGTGAGGGTTAGTTTTAGGGTTAGGGTTAGCCTTAGGTTTATGGTGAGGGTGAGGGCTAGTGTGCGGTTTAGGTTTGAATTAGGGTTAGTGTTAGGGTTAGGGTAATGTTTAGCTTAGTGTGAGGGTCAGTGTTAGTTTTAGGTTTTGGGTTAGGATGAGGGAAAGTGTTAGGTTGAGGGTTAGGTTTAGGGTGAGGGTTACGGTGAGGGTGAGGGTGAATGTTACGGTTAGGGTAGGATGAGGTTTAGGTTTACGTTTAGGTTTAGAGTCAGGCTTAGGGTGAGAGTGAGGTTTAGGTTTAGAGTTCGGGTTAGTGTTAGGGTTAGGGTTAGGGTGAGGGTCAGGTGTACGGTTAGGCTTAGGCTTGGGCTTAGGCTTAGGCCGAGCATGAGGGTGAGGGTTAGGTTTAGGGTTATGGTGAGTGTTAGGATGAGGTTTAGGGTAAGGATTATGGTTAGGGTGAGGGCTATGGTGAGGGTTAAGTTTAGGGTGATGTTTAGAGATATGGTTAGGTTTAGGATTAGGGTTAGGGTAGAGTCAGTGTGAAGGTTAGGGTTAGGCTTAGGCTTAGGCTTAGGGTTAGGGTGAGGGTTCGGGTTAGGGTTTGGATTAGGGTGAGGGTAAAGCTTAGGATTAGTGTTAAATTTAGGTTTAGGTTTAGGTTTAGGTATAGGGTTAGGGTTAGGGTTAGGCTTACTGTGAGGGTTAGGGTTAGGGTTATAGTTAGGCTTAGGGTTAGGCTGAGGATGAGGGTGGGGGTGACGATTAGGGTTAGGCTTAGGGTTATGGTTATTGTTAGTGTTATGGTTAGGGTTAAGATTGCGGTGATGGTGAGGCTGAGGGTGAGGTTTATGGTTAGGGTTAGGGTTAGTCTAAGGGTTATGGTTAGTGTTATTATTAGGGTTATGTTTAGAGTTACTTTGAGGTGGTGTGTAAGGGTGAGGATTAGGATTAGGGTGAGGTTTAAAGTTAGGGTTAGTGTTAGGGTGAGGGTGAGATTTAGGGTTAGAGTTAGGTTTAGGGGGATGTTAGGGTGAGGTTTAGCGTTAGGGTTAGTGTTAGGGTTAGGGTGAGGGTTAGGGTTAGGGTGAGGTTGAGGTTTAGGGTTAGAGTTAGGGTTAGGGGGAGGGTTAGGTTGAGATTTAGGGTTAGGGTTAGGGTTAGGTTTAGGGTGAGGGTTAGGTTGAGCTTTAGGGATATGGTTAAGGTTAGTTTTAGGTTTAGGGTGAGGTTGAGTGTGATGGTTAGGGTGAGGGTTAGGCTTAGGCTTAGGGTTAGTATGAGGGTGAGGGTGGAGGTGAGGATTATGTTAAAGGTGATGGTTAGGGTTAGGGTTAGGGTTACTGTTAGGGTTAGGGTTATAGATATTGTGAAGTTGAGAGTACTGGTGTGGATTAGGGTTAGGGTTAGGGTGGTGTTTAGGGTTAAGGTTAGGGTTAGGGTGATGGTGAGGTTTACGGTTAGATATAGGGTTATGGGAAGAGGGAGGGTGAGGTTTAGGCTTAGGGTTAGTGTTAGGCTTAGGGTGAGGGTGAGGGCTAGGTTGAGGTTTAGGTTTAGCGTTAGGGTTAGTGTTAGTGTGAGGGTTAGCTTTAGGGTTAGGGTTTGTGTTTGGGTGAGGGTAAGTGTTAGGGTGAGGGTTTGGGTTAGGGTGAGGGTTATGGTTAGGGTGAGGGTTAGGATTAGGGTTAGGGTTATTGTTAGGTTTAGGTTTAGGGTTACAGTTACTGTGAGGTTGAGGGTGAGGATTAGGGTTAACGTTAGGGTGAGGTTTAGGGTTTGGGTTAGGGGTAGCGTTAGGTTTAGGGTGAAGGTGAGGTTTAGGGTTAGAGTTAGGGTTAGGGTGAGAGTTAGGTTGAGGGTTAGGGTTAGGGTTAGTGTTAGGGTTAGGTTGAGGGTGTGGTGAGGGTTAGGTTTAGGGTTAGGTTGAGAGTTAGGATTCAGGTTTAGTTTAGAATTAGGTTGAGGGTTAGGGTAAGGGTTATGGTGAGGGTGAAGTTTTGGGTTAGGTTGAGGGTTAGGGTTAGGGTTAGGGTTAGGGTGAGGGTTAGTGTGAGGGTTAGGCTTAGGGTTAGCATTAGGATTAGGGTAAAGTTTAAGGTGAGTGTGAGAGTTAGGGATAGGGTTAGGTTGAGGGTAAGTGTTAGGGTGAGGGTGAGGGTTACGGTGAAGGATATGGTTAGGATGAGGGTTAGAGTTAGGGTTAATGTTTGGGTTAGGGTTAGGTTTATTCTTAGGGTAAGGTTTATATTTACGGTTACGGTGAGGGTGAGGGTTAGGGTTAGGGTTAGGGTTTGGGTTAGGGTTTGAGTTAGGGTTAGGGTGCGGGTGAGGTTTAGGTTTAGACTCAGGGTTAGGGTGAGGGTTAGGTTGAGGGTTAGGTTCAGGGTTAGTGTTAGGTTTAGTGTTAGGGTGAGAGTTAGGGGGAAGGTTAGGGTTAGGGTTAGGGTTAGGATGAGGTTTAGGGTGAGGGTGAGTGTGTGGGTTAGGGTTATATTTAGGGTTAGGCTTAGATTTAGGCTGAGGGTGAGTGTGTGTGTTAGGGGTAGGTTTAGGGTTAGGCTTAGGGTTAGGCTGAGGGTGAGGTTGAGGGTGAGAACGTTAGGGTTAAGGTGAGCGTTATGCTTAGGTATAGGGGGAGGGTTAGGATGAGTTTTACGGTTAGGATTACGGCTAGGGTAAGGGCTAGGGTGAGCGTGATGGTTAGGTTTAGGGTTAGGGTTGGGTTTAGGGTTAGGTTAGGGTTAGGGTCAGGGTGACGTTAATGGTTAGAGTTAGGGTTATGGTGAGGCTGTGGGTGTGGGTTAGGGTTAGGGTTAATGTTAGGTTAGGGTTAAGGTGAGGGTTTGAGTGAGGGTGAGGGTTAGGGTTAGTGTCAGCTTTAGGATTAGTGTTAGGGTTAGGGTGAGTGTGATGGTTAGGGTTATGGTTAGGCTTAGGCTTAGGCTGAGGGTGAGGCTGAGGTTGAGAGTTAGGGTTAGGGAGAGGGTTAAGGTTAGGGTTAGGGGGAGGATTAGGATGAGGGTTAAGGTTAGGGGGAGCGCTAGGTTGAGGGTGAGGTTTATGGTTATGGTTAGGGTGAGGTTTAGCGTTAGGGTTAAGGTGAGGGTGAGATTTAGGGTTAGAGTTAGGGCTAGGGTGAGGCTCAGGGTGAGGGTTAGGTTTCGGGTTAGTGTTAGGGTTAGGGTTAAGGTGAGGGATAAGGTGAGGGTGAGGGTTAGGGTTAGGATTAGGATTAGGGTTAGGGTTAGGGAGAGTGTAAGGGTTAGTGTTAGTGTTAGGGTTAGGCTTAGGCTTAAGCTGAGGCTGAGGCTGAGTGTGAGGGTTACGCTTAGGGTGAGGGTTAGTGTTAGGATTAGGGTGAGAGTTAGGGTTTGGGTTAAATTTAGGGTTAGGGTGAGGGGTAGGTTAAGGGTTTTGGTGACGGTGAGGTTTAGGGTTAGGGTGAGGGTTAGGATGAGGGTTAGGGTTAGGATTAGGGTGAGGGTGAGGGCTAGGGTGAGGATGAGGATTAGGGTTAGGGTTAGGGTTAGGGTGAGGTTAAGGGTTAGGGTTAGGTTTAGGGTTAGTGTGAGAGTCATTTTTAGGGTTAGAGTTAGGGTTAGGGTGAGGCTGATTTTGAGGGTTTGGGTTAGGGTTATTGTTAGATTTAGGGTTAGGGTGAGGGTTAGGGTGATGGTGAGGGTTAGGCTTAGGGTTAGGATTAGGATTAGGGTAAGGGTTAGCGTGACTGTGAGGGTTAGGATTAGGGTTAGGGTTAGGATGAGGGGTATGGTTAGGCTTTCGGTTAGTGTTAATGTTATGGTGATTGTGAGGGTTAGGTTGAGGTTTTGGGGTAGGTTTAGGTTTAGATTTAGGGTTAGGGTAAGGGTGAGTGTGTGTGTTAGGGTTAGGTTTAGGGTTAGGCTTAGGGTTAGGCTGAGGGTGAGGTTAAGTGTGGGGGTTAGGGTTAGGGTTAGGGTTAGGGTTTGGGTTAAGTTTAGGGTTAGGGTGATGGTTAGGGATAGGGTTATGGTGAGAGTGAAGGTTAGGATTAGGTTGAGGGTTAGGGATAGGGTTAAGGTGAGGGTTAGGGTTAGGGTTAGGGTGAGGGTTATGATGAGGATTAATGTTAGGATTAGGGTGAGGGCTGGTGTGAGGGTGAGGGTTATGGTTAAGATGAGGTTTAGAGTTAGGATTAGGGTTAGGGTGAGGTTTAGTGTTAGAGTTAGGGTTAGTGTTCAGGTTAAGGTTAGGTGAGGGTTACGGTTAGGCTTAGGCTTAGGCTTAGGCCTAGCATGAGGGTGAGTCTTAGAATTAGGTTTAGGGTGAGCGTTAGCCTTAGGGTGAGGGTTAGGTTGAGGTTTAGGGTTAGGATAAGGTTTAGGGTGAGCACTAAGTTGAGGGTTAGTGTGAGGGCTAGGGTTAGGGATAGGGTTAGTTTTAGGATTAGGTTTAGGTTGAGGGTGATTTTGAGGGTTAGGGTTTGGGTGACGCTTAGGGTTAGGGTTTGATTTAGGGTGAGGGTGAGGGTTAGGGTTAGGGTGAGGGTGTGGGTGAAGGTGAGGGTTAGGGTTAGGGTTAGGGTTAGTGTGAGTGTTAGGGTTAGGGTGAGGGTTATGGTTAGGATGAGGGTTAGTGTTAGGTTTAGGCGTAGGCTTAGTCTTAGGTTAAGGCTGAGTGTTAGGGTTAGGGTGAGTGTGATTGTTAGGGTTTGGGTTAGGTTTAAGCTTAGGGATAGGCTGAGGGAGAGGGTGAGGGTGAGGTTTAGGGTTAGGGTGAGGGTGAGGTTTAGAGTTAGAGTTTGTGTTAATGTGAGGGTTAGTGTGAGGGTTAGTGTTAGGCTTAATATTAGGTTTAGGGATAGGGTGAGTTTTAGGGTGAGGTTTAGGGTTAGGGATAGGGTTAGTTTTAGGATTAGGGTTTGGGTGAGAGTGAGTATGAGGGTTAGGGTTCTGGTTAGTGTTAGGGTTAGGCTTAGGGTTAGGCTGAGTGTGAGGTTGAGGGTTAGGATGAGGGTTAGGTTTAGGATTAGGTTTAGTGTGAGGGCTATCGTGAGGGTGAGGTTTAGGGTTAGGGTTAGGGTGAGGTTTAGGGCTCGGGTTAGGTTTAGGGTTAGGTTGAGGATTAGTGTTAGGGTTATGGTGAGGGTCAGGGTTAGGTTTAGTTTGAGGGTTAAAATTAGGTTTAGGGTTAGGATGAGGGTTAGGGTGAGGGTTAGGATGAGGTTTAGAGTTACAATTAGAGTTAGGTTGAGGGCTAGGGTGATTGTGAGTTTTAGTGTCAGGGTTAGGGTGAGGTTTAGGGTTAACTTTAGGCGTAGGTTTAGGGTGAGGGTTAAGGTTCGGGTTTGGGTGAGGGTGAAGGTTAGGTTTGGTGTGAGGGTTAGGGTGAGGACTAAGGTGAGGGTGAGGGTTAGGGTTAATGTTAGGCTTAGGGTGAGGGTTAGGTTGAGGTTTAGGTTTAGGTTTAGGGTTAGTGTTAGGATTAGGGTTTGGGTGAGGGTGAGTTTGAGCCTTAGGGTTAGGGTTAGGCTTAGGCTTAGGGTTAGGCTGAGGGTGAGTGTGGGGATGAGGATTAGGTTTAGAGTGCTGGTTTAGTTTATGGTTAGGTTTAGGGTTAGGATGAGGGTTAGGGTTAGGATTAATGTTAGGGTGAGGGCTATGGTGAGTGTCAGGTTTAGTGATTGGTTTAGGCTTAGGCTTAGGGTTAGGCTGAAGCTGAAGGTGAGGGTGAGGGCTAGGTTTAGGGTGATGGTTAGGGTTACTGTTAGGCTGAGTGTTAGGGTTAGGGTTAGGTTTAGGGTAAGGGTGACAGTAAGGGTAAAGGTGAGGGCTAGAGTTAAGTTGTGGGTTAGGGTGAGGATTAGGGTTAGGGTTAGTGTGAGGGTGAGGTTTAGATTGAGTATCAGTGTTAGGGTTAGTGTGAGGTTTAGGGTGAGGATTAGGGGTAGGGTTAGGGTGAGGGCTAGGGTGAGGGTGAGGGTTAGGGATAGGGTTAGGTTGAGGTTTAGGGTAAAGGTGATGGTTAGGGTTAGGGTGAGGGTTAGTGTTCGGATTAGGGTTAGTTTTAGGGTGAGGGTAAATGTTAGGGTGAGGGTTAGGGTTAGGGTGAGAGTTATGGTTAGGTTTAGGATTAGTATTAGGGTTAGGGTTATTTTAGGGTTAGGGATAGGTTTATGGTTACGGTGAGTGGGAGGGGGAGGGTTAGGGTTAGGGTTAGGTTGAGGTTTAGGTTTTGGGTTATGATTAGAGTTAGGGTTAGGTTGAGTGTGAGGTTTAGGTTTAGATTTAGGATTACGGGGAGGGTTAGGGTGAGGGTTAGGGTTAGGGTTAGTGTTAGGATTAGGGTGAGGGTGAGTGTGAGTGTTAGGGTTAGGGTTAGGCTTAGGCATACGGTTACGCTGAGGGTAAGGTTGAAGGTGAGGGTTACGGTTAGGTTGAGGTTAGGGTTAGGGTTAGGGTGAGGGTTAGGATGAGGTTTAGAGTTAGGTTTAGGGTTAGGATCAGGGCAAGGGTGAGGGTGAGGTTTAGAGTTAGCATTATGGCGAGGTTTAAGATTAGGGTTAGGTTTAGGTTTAGGGTGAGTGTTAGGGTTAGGTTTACTGTGATGGTGAGGTTTAGGGTTAGGGTGAGAGTTAGGGTTAGTTTGAGGGTGAGGGTTAGGATTAGGGTAAGGGTTATTGTTAGTGTTATGGCTAAGGTTAAGTTCACAGTGAGGGTGAGGCTGAGGTTGAGGTTTAGGGTTAGGGTTAGGGTGAGGTTTAAGGTTAGGGTTAAGGTTAGTGTTATTGTTAGAGTTATGGTTAGAGTTATGGTGAGGGTGAGGGTGAGGGTCAGGTTTAGGGTTAGGGTTAGGTTTAGGGTGAGGGTGAGATTTAGGGTTAGAGTAAGGTTTAGGGTAAGTGTTATGGTTAGGGTTAGGGTGAGGGTTAGGTTGAGGTTTAGGGTTAGGTTTAAGGTTAGGTTGAGGATTAGGGATATGGTGAGGGTGAGTGTGAGGGTTAGGGTTAGGCTTAGGCTTAGGCTTAGGGTTAGGCTGAGAGTGAGGGTGGAGATGACGATTAGGTTTAGGGTGATGGTTAGGGTTATGGTTAGATTTAGGGTTAGGATTAGGATTAGGGTTAGGATTAGGGTTTGGGTGAGGGCTAGGTTGAGGGTGAGTGTTAGGGTTAGGTTTAGGCTTAGGGTTAGGTTTAGGCTGAGGCTGTGGGTGAGGGTGAGGTTTAGGATTACGGTGATGCTTAGAGTTACAGTCAGGGTGAGGGTTAGGATGAGGGTTAGGGTTAGGGTGAGTGTTAGAATCAGGGTGACGGTAAGGGTAAAAGTGAAGGTTAGGCTGAGAGTGAGGATTATGGTAAGGCTGAGGGTTAGGGTTAGGTTGAGGGTTGGGTTTAGTGTTAGGGTGAGGGTGAGGTTAAGATTGAGGATTAGTTTTAGGTTTAGTCTGAGGATTAGGGTGAGGATGAGGGTTAGGGTTAGGGTGAGGGCTAGGGTGAGGGTTAGGGTTAGGGTGAGGATTAGTGTTAGTGTTAGGTTTAGTGTTAGGGTGAGGGTTAGTGTCAGGTTGAGGTTTAGGTTTAGGGTGAGGGTTATGGTTAGAATGAGGGTTAGGGTTTTGTTTAGGGTTATTGTTAGGGTTAGGGTTACGGTTACAGTGAGGGTGAGGTTTAGGGTTAGGTTTAGGGTGAGGTTTATGTTTAGGGTTAGAGTTAGAGTTAGGGTTAGGGTGAGGGTGAGGTTTAGGGTTAGAGTTAGCGTTAGTGTTAGTGTTAGGGTTAGGGTGACAGTTAGTGTGAGGTGTAGGGTTAGGCTTAAGCTTAGGTTTAGGCTTAGGCTTAGGCCGAGCATGAGGGTGAGGGTTAGGGTTAGGTTGAGTGTGAGGATTAGTGTTAGGGTTAGGGTTAGGGTTAGTGTTAGGATGAGGTTTAGTGTTAGGATTAGGGTTAGGGTGAAGGCTAGGTTGAGGGTGAGTTTTAGGGTTAGGCTTAGGCTTAGGTTTAGGCTGAAGGTGAGGGTGAGGTTGAGGGTTATGGTCAGCGTGATGGTTAAAGTTACAGTTAGGCTGAGGGTTAGAATGAGGGTCAGGGTTAGGATGAGGGTTAGGGTGAGGGTGACAGTAAGGGTAAAGGTGAGGATTAGGGTTAGGGTGAAGGTTAGGGTGAGGATTAAGGTTAGGGTTAGGGTGAGTGTGAGGTTTAGATTGAGTATTAGTGTTAGGGTTAGTGTGAGGTTAGGGTGAGGATGAAGGGTAGCGTTAGGGTGAGGGCTAGGGTTAGGTTCAGAGTTAGGGATAGGGTTAGGTTGAGGTTTAGGCTTAAGGTGATGGTTAGTGTTAGTGTGAGGGTTAGTGTTAGGATTAGGGTTAGTTTTAGGTTGAAGGACAGTGTTAGGATGAGGGTTAGTTTTATGGTGAGAGTTATGGTTAAGGTTAGGATTAGTGTTATTTTTTAGGGTTAGGGTAAATATTATGGGTACAGTGAGGTTGAGGGTGAGCATCAGGGTTAGGCTTAGCCTGAGGTTTAGGTTTAGGGTTATGGTTAGAGTTAGAGTTAGGTTGAGGGTGAGGTTTAGGTTTAGAGTTAGGGTTAGTGGGAGGGTTAGGGTGTGGGTTAGGGTTAGGGTTAGGGTTAGTGTTAGGATTAGGGTTAGGGTGAGGGTGAGTGTGAGGATTAGGGTTAGCGTTAGGCTTAGGCTTAGGGTTAGGCTGAGGTTGAGGGTGAGGGTGAGGGTTAGGGTTAGGGTGAGGGTTAGGTTTAGGGTTAGGCTGAGTGTGAGGTTTAGGGTTAGGATTAGGGTTAGAGTTAGGGTTAATGTGAGGGTGAGGTTTAGTGTTAGATTTAGACTTAGGGTGAGGGTTAGTGTGAGGGTTAGGTTTAGGGTTAGTGTTAGGTTAGGGTTAGTGTTAGGTTAGTGTGAGGGTTAGGGTTAGAATTAGGGTTAGGGTTAGGATTAGGGTTAGGTTGAGGGTGAGTGTGTGGGTTAGGGTTAGGTTTAGGGTTAGGCTTATGTTTAGGCTGAGGGTGAGGTTGAGGGTAAGGGTTAGGTTTAGGTTGAGGGTTAGGATTAGGGTTAGGGTGAGAGTTAGGATGAGGGGTAGGGTTAGGATTAGGGTTAGGGCTAATGTGAGGGTGAGGTTTAGGGTTAGGGTTAGGGTGAGGTTTAGGGTTTGGGTTAGGGTGAGGGTGAGTTTTACTGGTAGATTTAGGGTTAGGGTGAGGGTTAGGGTTAGGGTTTGTGTTATGCTTAGGGTTATTGTGAGTGTTAGGTTTAGTTTGAGGGTTATGTTTATGGTTAGGATTAGGATTAGGGTTAGGGTGAGGGTGAGTGTGAGGATTAGGGTTAGGGTTAGGCTTAGGATTAGGCTGAGGGTGAGGGTGAGTGTTAGGGTTAGGTTGAGGTTGAGGTTTAGGTTTAGACTTAATGTTAGTGTGAGCAGTAGTGTGAGGTTTAGTGTTAGGTTTAGTGTGTGGGTGAGGTTTATGGTTAGGGTGATGCTTAGGTTTACGGTCAGGGTGAGGGTTAGGATGAGGGTTAGGGTTAGTGTGAGGTTTAGGGTGAGGGTGACAGTAAGCGTAAAGTTGAGGGTTAGGCTGAGAGTGAGGATTAGGGTAAATGTGAGGATTGGGTTAGGGTAAAGGTGAGTGTTAGGGTTAGGGTGAGGGTGTGGTTTAGGTGGAAGATTAGTTTTAGGGTTAGTATTAGGTTTAGCGTGAGGATGAGGGTTAAGGTTAGGGTGAGGGCTAGTGTAAGGGTGAGGGTTAGGGTTAGCGTTAGGGTGAGTGTTAGGGTTAGCGTGATGGTTAGGGTTAGTGTGAGGGTTAGTGTTACGGTTAGGGTTAGTGTTAGGGTGACAGTAAGTGTTAGGGTGAGGGTTAGGGTTAGGGTTAGGGTTATTGTTAGGGATAGGGTTAGGATGAGGGTTAGGGTTTGGTTTAGGTTTAGGGTGAGGGCTAGGGTGAGGGTGATGGTTAGGGTTAGGGTTAGGCTTAGTGTTATTCTGAGGGTGAGGGTCAAGTTGAGGGTTAGTGTTAGGGTCATGGTTTGGGTTACTGTTAGGATGAGGGTTAGGTTTAGGGTGAGGGTTAGAGTTAAGGTGACAGCAAGGGTAAAGTTGAGGGTTAGGGATAGGGTGAGGGTTTGTGTGAAGAATAGTGTTAGGGTTAGTGTGAGTTATAGGGTAAGGATGAGGGTTAGGGTTAGGGTGAGGGCTAGTGTGAGGGTGAGGGTTAGGGATAGAGTTAGATTGAGGGTTAAGGTTAAGGTGATGGTTAGGGTTAGTATGAGGGTTAGTGTTAGCATTAGGGTTAGTTTTACGGTAAGGGTAAGTGTTAGGGTGAGGGTTAGTGTTAGGTTGAGGGTTATGGTTAGTGTTAGGGTTAGTGTAATTGTTATGTTTAGGGTTATGGTTACTGTTACCGTGAGGGTGAGGGTGAGGGTTAGGGTTAGGGTGAGGTTGAGTGTGAGGATTAGGGTTAGGGTTAGCCTTAGGATTAGGCTGAGGTTGAGGGTGAGGGTGAGTGTTAGGGTTAGGGTGAGGGTGAGGTTTAGGGTTAGACTCAGTGTTAGTGTGAGCATTAGTGTGAGGTTTAGTGTTAGGTTTAGGGTGTGGGTGAGGTTTAGGGTTAGGGTGATGCTTAGGTTTACGGTCAGGGTGAGGGTTAGGATGAGGTTTAAGGTTAGTGTGAGGTTTAGGGTGAAGGTGACAGTAAGGGTAAAGTTGAGGGTTACGCTGAGAGTGAGGATTAGGGTAAATGTGAGGATTGGGTTAAGGTGAAGGTGATTGTTAGGGTTAGGGTAAGGGTGTGGTTTCTGTTGAGGATTAGTTTTAGGGTTAGTGTGAGGTTTAGCGTGAGGATGAAAGTTAGGGTTAGGGTGAGGGCTAGGATGAAGGTGAGGGTTAGAATTAGGGTTAGGGTGAGTGTTAGGTT
Source organism: Dipodomys merriami (assembly GCF_024711535.1). NCBI lineage: Eukaryota > Metazoa > Chordata > Mammalia > Rodentia > Heteromyidae > Dipodomys > Dipodomys merriami. The sequence goes on along the minus strand of NW_027206335.1, from coordinate 6,437,354 downwards.
TAGCGTGATGGTTAGGGTTAGTGTGAGGGTTAGTGTTAGGGTTAGGGTAAGTGTTAGGGTGACAGTAAGTGTTAGGGTGAGGGTTAGGGTTAGAGTTAGTCTTAGTGTTAGTCTGAGGGTGAGGGTCAGGTTGAGGGTTAGTGTTAGGGTGATGGTTTGGGTTATGGTTAGGATGAGGGTTAGGATGAGGGTTAGGTTTAGGGTGAGGGTTAGGGTGAAGGTGACAGCAAGGGTAAAGTTGAGGGTTAGGGTTAGGGTGAGTGTTATGGTTAATGTTAGGGTTAGGGCTATTGTTATGGTTAGGGTTATGGTTACTGTTACGGTGAGGGTGAAGGTGAGGTTTAGGGTTAGGGTTAGGGTGAGGTTTAGGTTTAGGGTTAGGGTTAGAGTTAGAGTTTGGGTGAGGGTGCGGTTTAAGGTTTAGAGTTAGAGTTAGGGGGAGGGTTAGGGTGAGGGTTAGGGTTAGGGTTAGTGTTAGGATTACGGTTAGGGTGAGGGTGTGTGTGAGGGTTAGGGTTAGGGTTAAGCTTAGGCTTAGGGTTAGGCTGAGGGTGAGGATGAGGGTGAGGTTTAGGGTTAGGGTTACTGTGAAGTTGAGGGTTAGGGTTCGGATGAGAGTTAGGATTAGGGTTAGGGTGAGGGTGAGGGTTAGGATTAGGGTTAGGATTAGGGTTATTGTTAGTGTTATGGTTAAGGTTAATTTTACAGTGAGGATGAGGCTGAGGGTACGGGTTAGGGTTAGGATTACGGTTAGGGTGAGGGCTTGGGTTAGGTTTAGGGTTAGGGTGAGGGTGAGGGTTAGGGTTAGGTTTAGGGTTAGTGTTATTGTTAGGGTTAGGGTTAGGGTTAGAGGGTGAGGATGAGGGTGAGGTTTAGGGTTAGGTTTAGATTTAGGGTGAGCGTGAGGTTTAGGGTTAGAGTTAGGTTTATATGGAGGGTTAGGGTGAGGGCTAGAGTTAGGGTTAGTGTTAGGGTTAGGGTTAGGGTGAGGGTTAGGTTGAGGTTTAGGGTTAGAGTTAGGGTTAGATTTAGGATTAGGGTTATGGTGAGGGTGATTGTGAGGTTTAGGGTTAGGTTAGGGTTAGGTTTAAGTTGAGGGTTAGGATGAGGGTTAGGGTTAGGATTACTCTTAGAGTGAGCGCTGGGGTGATGGTTAGTTTGAGGGTTAGTGTTAGGGTTAGGATTAAGTTTATGATTTGGGTTAGGTTGAGGGTGAGTGTGAGGTTTAGGGTAAGGGTTAGGGTTAGGTTTAGGATTAGGGTTAGGGTGAGGGCTAGGGTGAGGGTGAGGTTTAGTGATAGGATTAGGGTTAGGTTTAGGATTAGGGTTAGGGTGAGGGTGAGGTTTATTGTTAGAGTTGGGCTTAGGTTGAAAGTTAGGATTAGGATTAGTGTTAGGGTTAGGGTTAGGGTGAGTGTTAGGCTTAGGGTGAGGGTTATGGTGATGGTTTGGATTAGGATTATTGTAGGGTTAGGGTGAGTGTGAGGGTTAGGGTAAGGGTTAGGCTTAGGTTAGCCTGAGAGTGAGGGTGAGGGTTAAGGTTAGAGTTAGGGTGAGGGTGTGTGTGAGGGTTAGGGTTTGTGTAAGGGTTAGCCTTAGGTTTAGGCTGAGGGAGAGGGTGAGGGCGAGGGTTAGAGTTAGGGTGAGTGTTAGGGTTAGGGTTAGGGTGAGGTTTAGTTTTAGAGTTAGGGTTACAGTAAGGGTTAGGGTGAGGGTGAGTGTTAGGGTTAGTGTTAAAATTAGGGTGTGGGTGAGGTTTAGGGTTAGGGTGATGCTTAGGGTTACGGTCAGGGTGAGGGTTAGGATGTGGGTTAGGTTTAGTGTGAAGGTTAGGGTGAGGGTGACAGTAAGGGTAAAGTTGAGGGTTAGGCTGAGAGTGAGGATTACGTTAAATGTAAGGTTTAGGGATAGGGTGAGGTTTAGGGTTAGGGTTAGGGTGTGGGTGTGGTTTAGATTGAGTATTAATTTTAGGGTTAGTGTGAGGTTTAGGGTGAGGATGAGGGGTTAGGGTAAGGGCTAGGGTGAGGGTGAGGTTTAGAATTACGGTTAGGGTGAGTGTGAGGATTAAGGTGAGTGATAGGGTTAGCCCTAGGTTTAGGCTGAGGGTGTGGGTGAGGGTGAGGTTTAAGGTTAGGTTGAGTGTTAGGGTTAGGGGAATGATGAGGTTTAGTGTTAGGGTTAGGGTTAGGGTGAGGGTGAGGTCTAGGGGGAGAGTTGGGCTTAGGGTGAGGGTTAGGGTTAGGGTGAGGGTTGGGGGGGGTGACGGTAAGGGTAAACTTAACGGTTAGGCTGAGGGTGAGATTTACTGTAAGGGTTAGGGTTAGGGTTAGGGTGAGGGTTAGGGTTAGGGGTAGGGTGAGGGTGAGGGTAAGATTGAGGATTAGTGTAAGGGTGAGGTTTAGGGAGAGGATGAGGGTTGGGTTAGGGTTAGGGTTATTGTTAGTGTTATGATTAGAGTTAAGTTTGCGGTGAGGGTGAGGCTGAGGGTGAGGTTTATGGTGAGGGTTAGGTTTAGGGTTAGGGTTAGGGTTAGTATTATTTTTAGGGTTAGGGTTAAATTTACAGTGAGGGTGTGGGTGAGGGTTAGGGTTAGGGTGAGTTTTACGGTGAGGTTTAGTGTTAGGGTTAGGTTGAGGGTGAGGTTTAGAGTTAGAATTAGGTTTATGGGGAGGGTTAGGGTAAGAGGAAGGGTTAGGGTTAGTGTTAGTCTTAGGGTGAGTGTGAGGGTTAGGTTGAGGTTTAGGGATAGGCTTAGGGTTAGGATTAGGGTTAGGGTGAGTGTGTTTGTGAGGGTTAGGTTTAGGCTTAGGCTTAGGGTTAGGTTGAGGGTGAAGGTAGGTGAGGGTTGAGGGTTATAGTTACGGTGAGCGTGAGGATTAAGGTTACAGTGAGGGTTAGGTTGGGTTAGGATAAAGGTGAGTGTGACGGTTAGGGTTAGGGTGAGGTTTAGGGTTAGGATTAGGATTAGGTTGAGGGTAAGTGTGAGGTTAGGGTTAGGGTTAGTGTTAGATTAGGGTTAGGGTGAGGCTTAGGATGAGGGTTAGTGTTAGGATTAAGGTTAGGGTGATGGCTAGGGAGAGGGTGAGTTTTAGGGTTAGGATTAGGGTGAGGTTTAGTGTTAGGGTTAGGGTGAGGGTGAGGTTGAGTGTTAGAGTTAGGGTTACGTTTAGGGTTAGGGTTAGTGTTAGTGTTAGGGTTAGGGTTAGGGTGAGTGATAGGTTTAGGGTGAGGGTTATGGTTATGGTCAGGATTAGGATTAGTGTTATGGTGAGGGTGAGTGTGTGGGTTAATGTTAGGTTTAGTGTTAGGCTTAGGGTTATGTTTAGGTTGAGTTTGAGGCTGAGGGTTAGGTTTAGCGTGAGTGTTTGGGTTACAGTGAGGGTTATGTTTAGCGTGACGGTTACGGTTAGGTTTAGGGTTAGGTTCAGGGCTACATTGAGGGTGAGGTTTAGGGTTAGGTTTAGGGTGAGGTTTAGGGTGAGGGTGAGGTTTAGGGTTAGGGTTAGGCTGAGGTTTAGGATTATAGTTAGGGTTAGGGTTAGGGCGAGTGTGAGGTTTAGGGTTAGAGTTAGAGTTAGGATGAGGGTTAGGGTGAGGTTTAGGGTTAGAGTTATTGTTAGGTGGAGGGTTAGTGTGAATGTTAGGTTTACGGTGAGGGCTAGGTTGAGGGTGAGGGTTAGGGTTAGGCTTAGGATTAGGCTTATGGTTAGGCTGAGGGTGAGGTTGAGGTTGAGGGTTAGGTTTAAGGTGATGGTTAAGGTTACGGTTAGGTTGAAGTTTAGCATGAGGTTTAGGGATAGGGTGAGGATTAGGGTGAGGGTGATGGTAAGGGTAAAGTTGAGGGTTAGGTTGAGGGTCAGGGTACAGATCAGGGTGAGGGTTAGTGATGGGTGAGGGTTAGGGTAAGTGTGAGGGTTAGGGGTAAGGGTGAGGGTGAGGGTTAGATTGAGGATTAGGGTTAGGTTTAGTGTGAGGTTTAGGGTGACGATGTGGGTTAGCGTTAGGGTGAGGGTTAGGGTTAGAATTAGGGTTAGGATGAGGGCTACGGTGAGGGTGAAGGTCAGGGTTAGGTTAGGGTTAGCGTGAGTTTTAGGGTTAGGGTGAGGGTTAGGGTTAGTGTCAGGGTTAGTGTTAGGGTTAGGTTTAGTGTTAGGATGAGGGTTAGGGTTAGGGTGAGGGTTATAGTTAGGATGAGGGTTAGTGTTAGGGTTATTGTAATTGTTAGGATTAGGATTACATTGCGGGTGAGTGTGAGGGTTAGGGTTAGAGTTAGGGTGAAGTTTAGGTTTAGGATTAGGGGTAGAGTTAGGGTTAGGGTGAGGGTGAGGTTTAGGGTTAGAGTTAGACTTAGGGTGAGGGTTAGTGTTAGGATTAGGGTTAGGGTTAGTGTTAAGTTAGAGTTACGGTGTGGGCTAGTGTAAGGGTTAGGGTTAGAGGGAGAGTTAGGGTTAGGCTGAGGCTGAGGTTGAAGGTGAGGGTAAGGGTTAGGTGAGGGTTAGGTTTAGGGTTAGGATGAGGGTTAGGTTGAGGATTAGGTTTAGGATTAGGGTTAGGGTGAGGGTGAGTGTGTGGGTAAGGGTTATGTTTAGAGTTAGGCTTAGGGTTAGGCTGAGGCTGAGGTTGAGGGTGAGGGTTAGGGTTAGGGTGAGGTTTAGAGTAAGGGTTGGAGATAGGGTTAGGGTGAGGGTGATGTTTATAATTAGATTTAGGGTTAGTGTTAGGGTTGGGCTTTGGGTTAGGCTGAGTGTGAGAGTGGGGGTGAGGATTAGGGTTAGGGTTAAGGTTAGAGTTAGGGTTTTGGTTAGGGTTAGGGTTATTGTTAGTGTTATGTTTAGGGTTAAGTCTGCAGTGAGGGTGAGGCTGAGGGTGAGGTATATGGTTAGGGTTAGGGTTAGTGTTAGGGTTAGTGTTAGTGTTATTGTTAGGGTTAGAGTTACTGTGAGGTGAGCGTGAGGGTGAGGGTTAGGGTTAGGGTGAGGTTTGGGGTGACGTTTAGGGTTAGGGTTAGGTTGAGGGTGAGGTTTAGGGTTAGAGTGAGTGTTAGTGGGAGGGTTAGGGTGAGGGTTAGGTTTAGGTTTAATGTTAGTCTTAGGGTGAGGGTGAGGGTTAGGTTGAGGTTTAGGGATAGGGTTAGGGTTAGGATTAGGCTTACAATGTTGGTGAATGTGAGGGTTAGGGTTAGATTTAGGCTTAGGTTTAGGGTTAGGATTAGGATGAGGGTGAGATTTAGGGTTAGGGTGAGATTGAGGTTTATGTTTAGGGTGAGTATTAGGGTTAGTGTGAATGTTAGTGTTAGAGTTAGGTTTAGTGTTAGGGTTAGGGGGAGGGTTAGGGTGAGGTTTAGAATAAGGTTTAGTGTTAGGGTTAGGGGGAGGGTTAGGGTTAGTTTGGGGTTTCGGGTTAGGGTTAGGTTTAGGATTAGGGTGATTGTTAGGATGAGTGTTAGGGTTAGGATTAGGGTAAGGGTGAGGACTAGGGTGAGGGTGAGTGTTTTGGTTAGGGTTAGGGTGAGATTTAGGGTTAAGGTGAGGGTTAGGGTTAGTGTGAGTGTTAGTGTTAGGTTTTGGTTTAGTGTTATGTTTAGGGGAAGGGTTAGGGTCAGGGTTAGTGTTAGGGTTAGTGATAGGGTTAGGGTTAGGGTGATGGTTAGGGTTACTGTTAGCTTGAAAATTAGGATGAAGTTTCGGGATAAGGTGAGGGTTAGGGTAAGGGTGATGGTAGGGATAAATTTGAGGGTTCGGCTGAGGGTGAGGGTTAAGGTTAGTGTGAGGGTTACAGTTGGGATGAGGGTTAGGGTAAGGGTGAGGTTTAGGGATTAGGGTGAGGGTGATAGTTAGATTGAGGATTAGTGTTAGGGTTAGTGTGTGGTTTAGGGTGAGGATGAGGGTTAGAGTTAGGTGAGGGTAAGAGTTAGAATTAGGGTAAGGGTGATGGTGAGGGTTAGGGTTAAGTTTAGGGTGAGGTTTAGGCTTAGGGTGAGGGTTAGGGTTAGTGTAAGGGTTAGTGTTAGGGTTCGGGTTACTGTTAGGGTGAGGGTAAGTATTAGCGTGAGGGTTAGGGTTAGCGTGAGGGTTATAGTTAGGGTGAGGGTTAGGGTTAGTGTTAGGGGTATTAGTTTTAGGTTTCGTGTTACCTTGAGGGTGAGGGTGAGGATGAGGGTTAGGTTTAGGGTTAGGGTAAGGTTTAGGATTAGGATTAGGGTGAGAGTTAGGGTTAGGGTGAGAGTGAGGTTTAGGTTTAGATTTAGGCTTAAGGTGAGGGTTAGTGTTAGGGTTAGTGTTAGGTGTGGGTTAGGGTGAGGGTTAGTGTGAGGGTTATGGTTAGGGTTAGGGTTAGGCTTAGTGGTAGGCTGAGGGTGAGGTTGAGTGTTAAGGTTGGGGTTAGGGTTAGGGTAAGGTTTAGGGTTAGGGTGAGGGTTAGGATGAGGGTTAGGTTTATGATTAGGATTGGAATGAGGGCTAGGGTGAGGGTGAGTGTGAGGGTTAAGTTAAGTGTTAGGCTTAGGTTTAGGTTGAGGGTGAGGGTTAGGTTTAGGGTGAGGGTGAGTGTGAGGGTTAGGGTTAGTGTTAGGGTTAGGGTGAGGGTTAGTGTGAGGGTTAGTCTTAAAATTATGGTGTGGGTGAGGGTTAGGGTTAGGGTGAGGCTTAGTGTTACTTTCAGGGAGAGGGTTAGCATGACGTTGAGAGTTAGTGTGAGGGTTAGGATGAGGGTGACAGTAATGGTACAGTTGAGGGTTAGGCTGAGAGTGAGGATTACGGTAAATGTGAGGGTTAGGGTTAGGGTTAGGGTAGGGGTAGGGTGAGGGTGAGGGTAAGATAGAGGATTAGTGTTAGGGTGAGGTTTAGGGTGAGGATGAGGGTTAGGGTTAGGGTTATTGTTAGTGTTATGGTTACAGTTATGTTTGCAGTGAGGGTGAGGCTGAGGGTGAGGTTTATTTTTAGGTTTAGATTCAGCGTTAGAGATAGGGTTAGTATTATTTAGAGGGATAGGTTTAGATTTACAATGAGGGTGAGGGTGAGGGTTAAGGTGAGGGTGAGGTTTACGGTGAGGTTTAGGGTTAGGTTTACGTTGAGGGTGAGGTTTAGAGTTAGAATTAGGTTGATGGGGAGGGTTAGGGTGACAGGTAGGGTTAGGGGTAGTGTTAGTCTTAGGGTGAGGGTGAGGGTTAGGTTGAGGTTTAGGGATAGTCTTAGGGTTAGGATTAGGGTTAGGGTGAGGTTGATTATAAGGGTTAAGTTTAGGCTTAGGCTTACAGTTAGGTTGAGGGTGAAGGTAGGTGTGAGGGTTATGGTTACAGTGAGGGTGAGGATTAGGGTTAGGGTGAGGGTTAGAATTTGGGTTAGGATTAAGGTGAGGGTGAGGGTTAGGGTTAGGATTAGGATTAAGGTGAGGGTGAGGGTTAGGATTAGGGTTAGGGTTATTGTTAGTGTTATGGTTAAGGTTACCTTTGCAGTGATGGTGAGGCTGAGGGTGTGGGTTAGGGTTAGTATTAGGGTTAGGGTTAGGTTTAGGGTTAGGATTAGTGATTTTGTTAAGGTTAGGGTTAGAGTTATGGTGAGGGTGAGGGTGAGGGTGAGGGTTAGGGTTAGGGTTAGGGTGAGGTTTAGGGTTAGGGTGAGGATTAGGGTTAGGGTGAGGGTGAGGTTTAGGGTTAGAGTTAATTTTAGGGCGAGGGTTAGAGTGAGGGTTAGGGTTAGGGTTAGGGTTTTGTTTAGCTTTAGGATTAGGGTTAGGGTGAGGGTGAGTGTGAGGGTTAGGTTTAGGCTAAGGCTTAGGGTTAGGCTGAGGATGACGGTGGGGTTGAGGATGAGGGTTCGGGTGATGGTTAGGGTTAGGATTAGGGTGATGGTAAGGATGAGGGTTAGGGTTAGGATTAGGGTTAGGGTGAAGACTAGGGTGAGGGTGAAAGTTAGTGTTAGGCTTAGGCTTAGGCTTAGCGTTAGGCTGAGGTTGAGGTTGAGGGTGAGTGTTAAGGTTAGGGTGATGGTTAGGGTTATCCTTAGGTTGAAGGTTAGCATGAGGTTTAGGGACAGGGTGAGGGTTAGAGTGAGGGTGATGGTAAGGGTAAAGCTATGGGTTAGGCTGAAGGTGAGAATTAAGATACGGGTGAGTGTTAGGGTTAGGGTGAGGGTTAGTGTAAGGATGATGGTTAGGGTTTATGGTGAGTTTGAGGGTTAGATTGAGGATTAGGGTTAGGTTTCGTGTGAGGTTTAGGGTGAGGATGAGGGTTAGCGTTAGGGTGAGGGTTAGGGTTAGAATTAGGTTTCGGGTGAGGGCTAAGGGGAGGGTGAGGTTTACTGTTAGTGTTAGGGTTAGGGTGAGTTTTAGGGTTAGGATGAGGCTTAGGCTTAGTGTGAGAGTTAGTGTTAGGGTTAGGGTTAGTGTTAGGGTGAGGGTAAGTGTTAGGGTGAGGGTTAGGGTTAGGGTGAGGGTTATAGTTAGGGTGAGGATTAGGGTTAGGGTTATTGTCATTGTTAGGTTTAGCGTTACGTTGACGGTGAGGGTGAGGGTAAGGGTTAGGTTTAGGGTTAGGGTTAGGGTGAGATTTAGGGTTAGGATTCGGGTTATAATTAGGGTTAGGGTGAGTGTTAGTGTGAGGGTTAGGTTTAGGGTTAGTGTTACGTTAGGGTTAGGGTGAGGGTGAGTGTGAGGGTTAGGGTTAGGTTTAGTGTTAGGCTTAGGGGTAGGGTGAGGGTGAGTTTGAGGGTGAGGGTTAGGGTTATGATGAGGGTTAGAGTTAGGGTTAGATTGAATGTTAGGCAGAGGGTTAGGGTTAGGAATAGGGTTAGTTTGAGCGCTGGTGTGAAGGATAGTGTGAGTGTTAGGGTTACGATAGGGTTAGGTTGAGGGTGAGTGTGAGGGTTATGGGTAGGGTTAGGGTTAGGGTTAGGGTTAGGGTTAGGCTAAGGGTGAGGTTGGGGGTGAGGATTAGGGTTAGGTTGATGGTTAGGTTTAGGGTTAGTGTTATTGTTAGGGTTAGGGTTAGAGTTAAGGTGAAGGTGAGGGTGAGGGTGCGGGTGAGGTTTAGGGTTAGGGTTAGGTCAGGTTTATGGTTAGGGTAAGAGATAGGGTTAGGGTGAGGGTGAGGTTTACGGTTAGATTTAGGCTTAGGGTGAGGGTTACTGTTAGGGTTAGGGTTAGGATTAGTGTTAGGTTTGGGTTAGGGTGAGGGTTATGGTTAGATTTAGGGTTAGGGTTAGGATTTGGGTTAGGGTGAGGTTTAGTGTGTGGGTTAGGGTTATGTTTAGGGTTAGGCTTAGCGTTAGGCTGAGCGTGAGGTTGAGTGTGAGGGTTTGGGTTAGGCTGAGGGTTAGGATTAGGGTTAGTGTTAGGGTTAGGATGAGGGTTAGGGTTAGTATTAGGATTAGAGTGAGGGCTAGGGTGAGGGTGCCCTTTACTGTTAGGGTTAGGGTGAGGTGTCGGGTTAGGGTTAGGGTGAGCATGAGGTTTAGTGTTAGAGTTAGGGTTAGGGTGAGGTTTAGGGTTAGGGTTAGTGTTAGGGTTAGGGTTAGGTTGAAGGTTATGGTTATGGTTAGGATTAGGATTAGGGTTAGGGTGAGGGTGAGTGTGAGGATTAGAGTAAGCTTTAGGCTTAGGGTTAGGTTGAGGGTGAGGGTTAGGTTTAGAGTGTGGGTGAGTGTGAGGGTTAGGGTTAGTGTTAGGTTTAGGGTGAGGGTTAGTGTGAGGGTTAGGTTTAGGCTTAGGCTTAGGATTAGGTTGAGGGTGAAGGTAGGTGGGAGGGTTATGGTTACGGTGAGGGTGAGGATTAGGGTTAGGGTGAGGGTTAGGATTTGGGTTAGGATTAAGGTGAGGGTGAGGGTTAGGATTAGGGTGAGTGTTAGGGTTAGGATTAGGGTGAGGGTGAGGGTGAGGGTTAGGATTAGGGTTAGGGTTATTGTTAGTGTTATGGCTAAGGTTACCTTTGCAGTGATGGTGAGGCTGAGGATGAGGGTTAGGTTTAGGATTAGAGTGAGGGTTAGGTTTTGGCTTAGTATTAGTATTTTTGTTATAGTTAGGGTTAGAGTTATGGTGAGGGTGAGAGTGAGGGTGAGGGTTAGGGTTAGGGTGAGTTTAGGGTTAGGGTGAGGATTAGGGTTAAGGTGAGGGTGAGGTTTAGGGTTAGAGTGAGGGTTAGGGGGAGGGTTAGGGTGAGGGTTAGGGTTAGGGTTAGGGTTAGGTTTAGGATTAGGGTTAGGGTGAGGGTGAGTGTGAGGGTTAGGGTTAGGCTTAAGCTTAACCTTAGGGATATGCTGAGGATGAGGGTGGGGTTGAGGATTATGGTTTGGGTATTGGTTAGGGATAGGATTTGGGTGAGGGTTAGGATGAGCGTTAGGGTTATTATTAGGGTTAGGCTGGGGGCTATGGTGAGGGTGAGGGTTAGGGTTAGGTTTAGGCTTAAGTTTAGGGTTAGGCTGAGGGTGAGGTTGAGGGTGAGGGTTAAGGTTAGGGTGATGGTGAGGGTTACGGTTAGGTTGAAGTTTAGCATGAGGTTTAGGGATAGGTTGAGGGATAGAGTGAGGGTGATGGTAAGGGTAAAGTTGAGGGTTAGACTGAGGGTGAGAATTAAGATAACGGTGAGGGTTAGCGTTAGGGTGAGGGTTAGGGTAAGGGTGAGGGTGAGGGTTAGATTGAGGATTAGTGTTAGGTTCAGTGTGAGGTTTGGGGTGAGGATGAGGGTTAGGGTTAGGTTGAGGGTTAGTGTTAGGTTTAGTGTTATTGTTAGGTTAAGGATTAGATTTACGGTGAGGGTGAGGTTGAGAGTCCTGGTTAGGGTTACGTTTAGGGTGAGGTTTAGGGTTAGGTTTGGAGATAGGGTTAGGTTGAGGGTGATGTTTAGGGTTAGATTTCAGGTTAGTGTTAGGGTTGGGCTTAGGGTTAGGCTGAGGGTGAGAGTGGGGGTGAGGATTAATATTGGGTTTAGGGTTAGGGTTAGAGTTAGGGTTAGGGTTAGGTTAGGGATTAGGGTTAGGGTGAAGGTGAGGGTGAGTGTTAGAGTTAGGGTTAGGCTTAGGCTGAGGGTGAGGGTGGGGGTGAGGATTAGTTTTCGGGTGATGGTTAGGGTTAGGATTAGGGTAAGGGTTAGGATGAGGGTTAGAGTTGGGATTAGGCTTAGGGTGAGGGCTAGGGTGAGAGTGAGGTTTAGGGTTAGGGATAGGGTGAGGTTTAGGATTAAGGTGAGCGTTAAGGTTAGTGTGAGTGTTAGTGTTAGGTTTAGGTTTAGAGTTAGGGTTAGGGGGAGGGTTAGGGTCAGGCTTAGGGTTAGGGTTATTGTTAGGGTTATGGTTAGGGTGATTTTTAGGGTTACGGTTAGCTTGAAAGTTAAGATGAGGTTTAGGGATAGGGTGAGGGTTAGGGTAAGGGTGATGGTAAGGGTAAATTTGAGGTTTACACTGAGGGTGAGGGTTAGGATAAGTGTGAGGGTTACGGTTAGGGTGAGGGTTAGGGTAAGGGTGAGGGTTAGGGATTAAGGTGATGCTGAGGGTTAGATTGAGGATTACGGTTAGGGTTAGTGTGTGGTTTAGGGTGAGGATGAGGGTTAGGGTTAGGTGAAGTTAAGTGTTAGAATTAGGGTTATGGTGAGGACTAGGGTGAGGGTGAGGGTTAGGTTTAGGGGTAGGGTGAGGTTTAGGCTTAGGGTGAGGGTTAGGGTTAGTGTGAGGGTTAGTGTTAGGGTTAGAGTTAGTGTTAGGGTGAGGGTAAGTGTTAGGGAGAGGGTTAGGGTGAGGGTGAGGGTTGTACTTAGGGTGAGGCTAAGGGTTAGGGTTAGGGTTATTGTTAATTTTAGGTTTAGGTTTATGTTGAGGGTGAGGTTTAGGGTTAGGTTTAGGTTGAGGTTTAGGGTTAGATTTATCTTAGGGTTAGGGTAAGTGTTATGGTTACGGTTAGGATTAGTGTTATGTTAGGGTTAGGGTTAGGGTTATGGTGTGGTTGAGTGTGTGGTTTAGGGTTAGGTTTAGGGGTAGGCTTGGGGTTAGGCTGAGGGTGAGGTTGAGGGTGATGGTTGCGGTTAGTGTGAGGGTTAGGATTATGGTTAGTGTGAGGGTTAGGATGAAGGTTAGGGTTAGGATTAGGGTTAGAGTGAGGGCTAGGGTGAGCATGAGGTTTAGTGTTAGGGTTAGGGTGAGGTTTAGGGTTAGGGTTAGTGTGAGGGTGAGGTTTAGTGTTAGAGTTCGAGTTAGGTTGAGGGTTAGGATTAGGGTTAGTGTTAGAGTTAGGGTTAGGGTGAGTGTTAGGGTTAGGGTGAGTGTTATGGTGATGGTTAGGATTAGGATTAGGGTAGGGTTAGGGTGAGTGTGAGGGTGAGGGTAAGGGTTAGGCTTAGGGTTAGCCTGAGGGTGAGGGTGAGCGTGAGGGTTAGGGTTAGGGTGAGGGTGAGTGTGAGGGTTAGGGTTAGTGTTAGGGTTAGCCTGAGGTTTAGGCTGAGGGTGATGGTGAGGGAGAGGGTTAGAGTTAGGTTGAGGGTTAGGTTATGGTTAGGGTGAGGGTTAGGGTTAGAGGTATGATGAGTTTTAGTGTTAGGGTAACGGTTAGGGTGATGGTGAGTTCTAGGGTTAGAGTTGGGCTTAGGGTGAGGGTTAGCCTGAGGGTTAGGGTTAGGGTGAGGTTTAGGGTGGGGGTGACAGTAAAGGTAAACTTTAGGGTTAGGCTGAGGGTGAGAGTTACTGTAAGGGTTTGGGTTAGGGTTAGGGTGAGGGGTAGGGGTAGGGGTAGGGTGAGGGTGAGTGTAAGATTGAGGATTAGTGTTAGGGTGAAGTTTAGGGTAAGGATGAGGGTTTGGGTTAGGGTTTTTGTTAGTGCTATGGTTATAGTTAAGTTTGCAGGGAGGGTGAGGCTGAGGGTGAGGTTTATGGTGAGGGTTAGATTTAGGTTAGGGTTAGGGTTAGTATTATTTTTAGGGTTAGGGTTAGATTTACAGTGAGGGTGAGGATGAGGGTTAGGGTTAGGGTGAGGTTTACGGTGAGGTTTAGGGTTAGGGTTACGTTGAGGGTGAGGTTTAGAGTTAGAATTAGGTTTATGGGGAGGGTTAGGGTGAGAGGTAGGTTTAGGGTTAGTGTTAGTCTTAGGGTGAGGTTGAGGGTTAGGTTGAGGTTTAGGGATAGGCTTAGGGTTAGGATTAGGGTTAGGGTGGGGTTGAGTGTGAGGGTTAGGTTTAGGATTAGGCTTAGGTTTAGGTTGAATGTGAAGGTAGGTGTGAGGGTTATGGTTATGGTGAGGGTGAGGGTTAGGGTTACGGTGAGGGTTAGGATTTGGGTTAGGATTAAGGTGAGGGTGAGGGTTAGGATTAGGGTGAGGGTTAGGGTTAGGATTAGGATTAGGGTGAGGGTGAGGATTAGAGTTAGTGTTAGTGTTAGGTTTAGGGTTAGGCTGAGGGTGAGGGTGGCGGTGAGGATTAGTGTTAGGGTGATGGTTAGAGTTAGGTTTAGTGTTATTGTTAGGGTTAGGGTTAGAGTTACGGTGAGGGTGAGGTTCTGGGTGAGGTTTAGGGTTAGTGTTAGGGTGAGGTTTAAAGTTAGGGTTGGAAATAGGGTTAGGGTTAGGGTGATGTTTAGGGTTAGAGTTTGGGTTAGTGTTAGGGTTGGGCTTAGGGTTAGGCTGAGGGTGAGAGTGGGGGTGAGTATTAGGGATACGGTTAAGGTTAGGGTTAGAGTTAGGTTTATGGTTAGGGTTAGGGTTATTGTTAGTGTTATGTTTAGGGTTAAGTTTGCAGTGAGGGTGAGGCTGAGGGTGAGGTTTATTGTTAGGGTTAGGTTTTGGGTTAGGTTTATTGTTAGTGTTAGTGTTAGGTTTAGGGTTAGGGTTAGAGTTACGGTGAGAGTGAGTCTTAGGGTTAGGTTGAGGTTTAGGGTGCCGTTTAGGGTTAGGATTAGGTTAAGGGTGAGGTTTATGGTTAGAGTGAGGGTTAGTGGGAGGGTTAGGGTTAGGATTAGGGATAGGGTTAGGTTTAGGGTTAGGATTAGTGTTTTTGTTAAGGTTAGGGTTAGACTCATGGTTAGTGTTAGGGTGAGGGTGAGGGTTAGGGTTAGGGTAAGGGTTTGGCTTAGGGTTAGGTTGAGGGTGTGGGTTATGTTTAGGGTGAGGGCGAGTGTGAGGGTTAGGATTAGTGTTAGGGTTAGGGTGAAGGTTAGTGTGAGGGTTAGTGTTAAAGTTAGGGTGTGGTTGAGGGTTAGGTTTAGGGTCATGCTTAGGGTTACGGTCAGGGAGAGGGTTAGCATGAGGGTGAGAGTTAGTGTGAGGGTTAGGGTGAGGGTGACAGTAAGGGTAAAGTTGAGGGTTTGGCTGAGAGTGAGGATTATGGTAAATGTGAGGGTTAGGGTTAAGGTGAGGGTGAGGGTTAGGGTTAGAGGTAGGGTGAGGGTGAGTGTAAGATTGAGTATTAATGTTAGGGTGAGGTATAGGGTGAGGATGAGGGTTAGGGTTAGGGTTATTGTTTGTGTTATGGTTACAGTTAAGTTTGCAGTGAGGGTGAGGCTGAGGGTGACGTTATAGTTAGGGTTAGGTTTAGGTTTTGGGTTAGGGTTAGTATTATTTTTAGGGTTAGGGTTAGATTGACAGTGAGGATGAGGGTGAGGGTTAGGGTTAGGGTGAGGTTTAAGGTGAGGTTTAGGGTTAGTGTTAGGTTGAGCGTGAGGTTTAGAGTTAGAATTATGTTTATGGGGAGGGTTAGGGTGAGAGATAGGGTTAGGGTTAGAGTTAGTCTTAAGGTGAGGGTGAGGGTTAGGTTGAGGTTTAGGGATAGGTTTAGGGTTAGGATTAGGTTTTGGTTGAGGATAAGTGTGAGAGTTAGGTTTAGGCTTAGACTCAGGGTTAGGTTAAGGGTGAAGGTAGGTGTGAGCGTTATGGTTACGGTGAGGGTGAGGATTAGGATTAGGGTGAGGGTTAGAATTTGGGTTAGGATTAAGGTGAGGGTGAGGGTTAGGGTTAGGGTGAGTTTTAGGTTTAGGATTAGGATTAGGGTGAGGGTGAGTGTTTGGATTATGGTTAGGGTTATTGTTAGTGTTATGGTTAAGGTTACCTTTGCAGTGATGGTGAGGCTGAGGGTGAGGGTTAGGTTTAGGATTAGGGTTAGGGTTAGGTTTAGGGTTAGGATTAGTGTTTTTGTTAAGGTTAGGGTTAGAGTTATGGTGAGGGTGAGGGTGAGCGTTAGGGTTAGGGTTAGGGTGAGCTTTAGGGTTAGGGTGAGGATTAGGGTTTTGGTGAGGGTTAGGTTTAGGGTTAGAGTGAGGTTTCGGGGTGGGTTAGGGTGAGTGTTAGGGTTTGGGTTAGGGTTAGGTATAGGAGTAGGGTTAGGTTGAGGGTGAGTGTGAGTGTTAGGGTTAGGCTTAGGCTTAGGCTTAGGGTTAGGCTGAGGATGAGGGTGGGGGTGAGGATTATTGTTTGAGTGATGATTAGGGTGAGGATTAAGGTGAGGGTTAGGATGAGGGTTAGGGTGAGGATTAGGGTTAGGGTGAGGGCTAGGGTGAGGTTGAGGGTTAGGGTTAGGGTTAGGTTTAGGGTTAGGCTGATAGTGACGTTGAGGGTAAGGGTTAAGTTAAGGGTAATGGTTAGGGTTAAGGTTAAGTTGAAGATTAGCATGAGGTTTAGGGATAGGGTGAGGGTTAGAGTGAGGGTGATGGTAAGGGTAAAGTTGAAGGTTAGGCTGACTGTGAGAATTAAGATAAGGGTGAGGGTTAGGGTTAGGGTAAGGCTTAGTGTAAGGGTGTGGGTAAGGGGTTATGGTGAGGGTTAAGGTTAGGTTGAGGGTTATAGTTAGGGTGAGGGTTAGGGTTAGGGTTATTGTTATTGTTAGGTTTAGAGTTAGGTTGAGGGTGAGGGTGACAGTGAGGGTTAGGTTTAGGGTTAGGATTAGGGTGAGATTTAGGGTTAGGATTAGTGTTAGAGTTAGGGTTAGGGTGAGGGTGAAGTTTAGGGTTAGAATTAGGCTTCGGTTGAGTGTTAGTGTGAGGGTTAGGGTTAGGGTAAGTGTTAGGGTGAGGGTTAGGTTTAGAGTGATAATTAGGGGTAGTATTAGGGTTAGGGTGAGGTTGAGTGTGTGGGTTAGGCTTAAGTTTAATGTTAGGCTTAGGGTTAGGCTGAGGGTGAGGTTGAGGGTGAGGGTTATGGTTAGGGTGAGGGTTAGAGTTAGGGTTAGATTGAGGGTTAGGATGAGGGTTAGTGTTACGATTAGTGTTAGGTTGAGCGCTGGGGTGATGGTTAGTGTGAGGTTTAGGGTTAGGGATAGGGTTAGGTTTAAGATTAGGGTCAGGTTTTGGGTGAGGGTGAGGGTTAGGCTTAGTGTTAGGGTTAGGATTAGGGTTAGGGTTATGGTTAGGGTTTGATTTAGAGTGAGGTTGAGGGTAAGAATTAAAGTTAGTGTTAGTGTTAGGGTTAGGGTTAGGCTAAGGGTGAGGGTGGGGTGAGGATTTGGGTTAGGGTGATGGTTAGGGTTAGGGTTAGTGTTATTGTTAGGGTTAGGGTTAGAGTTAAGGTGAGGGTGAGGGTGAGGGTGCGGGTGAGTTTTAGGGTTAGGGTTAGGTGAGGTTTAGGGTTAGTGTTAGAGATAGGGTTAAGGTGAGGGTGAGGTTTAGGGTTAGAGTTCGGGTTAGTGTTAGGGTTACGCTTACCGTTAGGATGAGGTTCAAGGTGGGGGTGAGGATTAGGGTTAGCGTTAGGGTTAGTGTTAGAGTTCGGGTTAGGCTTAGGGTTAGGGTTATTGTTAGTGTTATGGTTAGGTTTAGTTTGCAGTGAGGGTGAGGCTGAGGGTGAGGTTTATGGATAGGTTTAGGTTTAGGATTAGGGTTAGTGTTAGTGTTATTTTTAGGGTTAGGGTTAGAGTTATGGTGAGGGTGAGGGTGAGGGTGAGGGTTAGGGTTAGGGTGAGGTTTAGGGTGAGGTTGAGGATTAGGGTTAGGTTGGGTCTGAGGTTTAGGGTTAGAGTGAGGGTTAGTGGGAGGGGTAGGGTGAGGTTTAGGTTTAGGGTTATTGTTAGTCTTAGGGTGAGGGTGAGGTTTAGGTTGAGGTTTAGGGTTAGGATTAGGGTTAGGGTGAGGGTGAATGTGAGCGTTAGGGTTAGGGTTAGGCTTAGGCTTAGGTTTATGATTATGGTGAGGGTGAGTCTTAGGCTTAGGATTAGGGTGAGGTTTAGGGTTAGGTTGAGGGTTAGGGTTAGTGTGAGTGTTAGTGTAGGGTTAGGTTTAGTGTTAGGGTTAGGGGGAGGGTTAGGGTCAGAGTTAGGGTTAGGGTTAGTGTGAAAGTTAGGGTTAGGGTGAGGGTTTAGTTGAGGTTTAGGGTTAGGGTTAGGGTTAGGTTTAGGATTAGGGTTAGGTTGAGGGTATTTGTGAGTGTTAGGGTTAGGTTTAGGCTTAGGCTGAGGGTGAGGATGAGGGTGAGGCTTAGCGTTTGGGTGATGGTTAGGGTTAGGATGAGGGTGAGGGTTAGGATGAGAGTTAGGGTTAGGATTAGGGTTAAGGTGAAGGCTAGGGTGAGGCTGAGGGTTAGCTTTAGTGTTAGGGTGAGGTTTAGGCTTAGGATGAGGGTTAGGGCTATTGTGAGTGTTAGTGGTAGGGTTAAGTTTAGTGTTAGGGTTAGGGGGAGGATTAGGGTCAGGGTTAAGTTTAGGGTTAGTGTTAGGATTAGGGTTAGGGTGATGGTTGGGGTTATGGTTAGCTTGAAGGTTAGGATGTTTAGGGATAGGGTGAGGGTTACGGTGAGGGTGATGGTAAGGTTGAAGTTGAGGGTTATGCTGAGGGTGAGGGTTAAGATAAGGGTGAGGGTTAGGGTTAGGGTGAGGGCTAAGGTAAGGTTGAGGGTTAGGGGTTGGGGTGAGGGTGAGGGTTAGATTGAGGATTAGGGTTAGGGTTAGTGTGAGGTTTAGGGTGATGATGAGGGTTAAGGTTAGGGTGAGGGTTACGGTTAGAATTAGGGTTAGGATGAGGGCTAGGGTGAGGGTGAGGGTTAGGGTTAGGTTGGGGTTAGAGTGAGTTTTAGGGTTAGGGTAAGGGTTATGGTTAGTGTGAGGGTTAGTGTTATGGTTAGGGTTAGTGTTAGGGTGAGGGTAAGAGTTAGGGTGAGGGTTAGGTTTAGGTTTAGGGATATTGTTATTGTTAGGTTTATGGTTACATTGAGGGTGAGGGTGAGGGTGAGTGTTAGGGTTAGAGTTAGGGTGAGGTTTAGGTTTAGTATTACGGGTAGAGTTATGGTGAGGGTGAGGTTTTGGGTTCGAGTTAGGCTTAGGGTGAGGGTTAGTGTGAGGATTAGGGTTAGGGTTAGTGTTAGGTTAGGGTTAGAGGGAGGGTTAGGGTTAGGATTAGGGTTAGGGTGAGGTTGAGTGTTTGGGTTAGGGTTAGGTTTAGGTTTAGGATTAGTGTTTTTTTAAGGTTAGGGTTAGAGTTATGGTGAGGGTTAGGGTGAGGGTGAGGGTGAGGCTTAGGTTTAGGGTTAGGGGACGGTTTAGGGTTAGGGTGAGGATTAGGGTTAGGGTGAGGGTGAGGTTTAGGGTTAGAGTTAGGGTTAGGGGGAAGGTTAAGGTGAGGGTTAGGGTTAGGGTTAGGGTTAGGTTTAGGATTAGGGTTAGGGTGAGGGTGAGTGTGAGTGTTAGGGTAGGCTTGGGCTTAGGCTTAGGCTTAGGCTGAGGATGAGGGTGGGGGTGAGGTTTAGGGTTCGGGTGATGGTTAGGGTTAGGATTAGGGTGAGGGTTAGGATGAAGGTTAGGGTTAGGATTAGGGTTAGGGTGAGGGCTAGGGTGAGGGTGAGTATTAGGGTTAGGGTTAGGGTTAGGCTTAGGCTTAGGGTTAGGCTGAGGTAGAGGTTGAGGATGAGGTTTATGGTTAGGGTGATGGTTAGTGTTACCGTTAGGTTGAAGGTTAGCATGATATTTAGTGTTAAGGTGAGGGTTAGAGTGAGGGTGATGGTAAGGGTATAGTTGAGGGTTAGGCTGAGAGTGAGAATTAAAATAAGGGTGAGGGTTAGGGTTAGGGTGAGGCTTAGGGTAAGGGTGAGGGTTAGGGGTTATGCTGAGGGTGAGGGTTAGATTGAGGATTAGGGTTTGGTTTATGGTCAGGATGAGGGTTAGGGTTATGGTGAGGGTTAAGGTTAGAATTAGGTTTAGGTTGAGAGCTAGGGAGAGGGTGAGGGTTAGGGTTAGTGTTAGGGGTTAGGATGAGTTTTAGGATTAGGGTGAGGTTTAAGGTTAGTGTGAGGGTTAGTGTTAGGGTTAGGGTTAGTGTTAGGGTGAGGGTAAGTGTTAGGGTGAGGGTTAGGGTTCGGATGAGGTTTATAGTTACGGTGAGGGTTAGGGTTAGGGTTATTGTTATTGTTAGGTTTAGGGTTACATTGAGGGTGAGGGTGAGGGTGAGGGTTAGGTTTAGGATTAGGGTTAGGTTCAGATTTATGGTTAGGATTAGTGTTAGAGTTAGGGTTAGGGTGAGGGTGAGGTTTCGGTTTAGAGTTAGGCTTAGGGTGAGTGTTAGTGTGAGGGTTAGGGTTAGGGTTAGTGTTAGGTTAGGGTTAGGGTGAGGATTAGTTTGAGGGTTAGGGTTAGAGTGATAGTTAGCATTAGTATTAGGGTTATGGTGAGGGTGAGTGTTTGGGTTAGGGTTAGGTTTAGTGTTAGGCTTAGGGTTAGGCTGAGGGTGAGGTTGAGGGTGAGGATTAGGGTTAGGGTGAGGGTTAGAGTTAGGGTTAGATTGAGGGTTAGGATGAGGGTTAGGGTTAGGATGAGGGTTAGGTTGACCGCTGGTGTGAAGTTTAGTGTGAGGGATAGGGATAGGGTTAGGTTTAGGATTAGGGTTAGGTTGAGGGTGAGTGTGATGTTTAGGCTTAGGGTTAGGGTTAGGCATAGGGTTAGGGTTTGGGTTAGGGTTTGGTTTAGAGTGAGGGTGATGGTGAGGATTAGGATTAGTGTTAGGGTTAGCGTTAGGGTTAGGCTAATGGTGAGAGGGTAGGGTTGAGGATTAGGGTTAGGGTTAGGTGAGGTTTAGGGTTAGTGTTAGAGATAGGGTTAGGAAGAGGGTAAGGTTTAGGGTTAGAGTTAGGGTTATTTTTAGCGTTAGGCTTAGGTTTAGGCTGAGGGTGAGCGTGGGCGTGAGGATTAGGTTTAGGGTTAGGGTTAGGGTTAGAGTTCGGGTTAGGGTTAGGTTTAGGGTTATTGTTAGTGTTATGGTTAGAATTAATTTTGCAGTGAGGGTGAGGCTGAGGGTGAGGTTTATGGTTAGGGTTAGGTTTAGAGTTAGGGTTAGTGTTAGTGTTGTTGTTAGGGTTAAGGTTAGAGTTACGGTTAGGGTGAAGGTGAGGGTGAAGGTTAGGGTTAGGGTGAGTTTTAGGGTGAGGTTTAGGGTTAGGATTAGGTTGTGGTTTAGTGTTATTCTTAGGGTGAGGGTGAGGATTAGCTTGAGGTTTAGGGATAGGTTTAGGGTTAGGATTAGGTTTAGGGTGAGTGTGAATGTGAGTGTTAGGGTTAGAATTAGGCTTAGGCTTAGGTTTGGGATTATGGTGAGGGTGAGTGTTAAGCTTTGGTTTAGGGTGAGGTTTAGGGTTAGGGTGAGGGTTAGTGTTAGGGTGAGGGTTAGGTTTAGTGTTAGGGTTAGGGGGAGGGTTAGGGTCAGCATTAGGGTTAGGGTTAGTATGAGGGATAGGTTGAGGTTTAGGTTTAGGGTTAGGGTTACGTTTAGGATTAGGGTTAGAGTGAGGGTGAGTGTGAGTGTTACGGTTAGGTTTAGGCTTAGGCTTAGTGTGAGGGTGAGGGTGAGGCTTAGTGTTTGGGTGATGGTTAGTGTTAGGATGAAGGTGAGGGATAGGATCAGGGTTAGGGTTAGGATTAGGTTTAGGGTGAAGGCTAGGGTGAGGTTGAGGGTTAGGTTTAGGGTTAGGGTGACGTTTAGGCTTAGGGTGAGGTTTAGGGTTAGTGTGAGTGTTAGTGTTAGGGTTAAGTTTACTGTTAGGGTTAGGGGGAGGGTTAGATTCAGGTTTAGGGTTAGGGTTAGTGTTAGAATTAGGGCTAAGGTGATGGTTAGGGTTATGGTTAGTTGAAAGTTAGGATGCTGTTTAGGGATAGGGTGAGGGTTAGGGTGTGGGTGATGGTCAGTTTAAAGTTGAGGGTTAGGCTGAGGGTGAGGGTTAAGATAAGGGTGAGGGTTACGGTTAGGGTGAGGGTTAGGGTAAGGGTGAGGGTTAGGAATTAGGGTGAGGGTGAGGGTTAGATTGAGGATTAGGGTTTGGGTTAGTGTGTGGTTTAGGGTGAACATGAGGGTTAGGGTTAGTTGAGGGTAAGGGATCGAATTAGGAATAGGGTGAGGGCTAGGGTTAGGGTGAGGGTTAGGGTTAGTGTGAGGTTTAGCGTTAGGGTTAGGGTTAGTGTTAGGGTGAGGGTAAGTGTTAGGTTGAGGGTTAGGGTTAGGGTGAGGGTTATAGTTAGGGTGAGGTTTAGTGTTAGGGTTAGGGTTTTTGTTAATTTTAGGTTTAGGGTTATGTTTATGGTGAGGGTGAGGGTCAGGGTGAGGGTTAGGGTTAGGGTTAGGGTGAGGTTTAGAGTTAGGATTAGGTTAGTGTTATGGTTAGGGTGAGGGTGAGGTGTAAGGTTAGATTTAGGCTTAGGGTGAGTGTTAGGGTTAGGGTTAGTGTTAGGTTAGGGTTAGGGTGAGTGTGTGGGTTAGGGTTAGGTTTAGGTTTAGGCTAAGTGTTAGGATGAGAGTGAGGTTGAGGGTGAAGTTTAGGGTTAGGGTGAGGGTTAGGATTACGGTTAGGGTGAGATTTATGATGACGGTTAGGGTTAGGATTAGGGTTAGAGTGATGGTTAGGGTGAGGGTGAGGTTTAGGTTTAGGATTAGGGTGAGGTTTAGTGTTAGGTTTAGGGTGAGGTTGAGTGTTAGAGTTAGGGTTAGGGTGAGGGTTAGGGATCGGGTTAGTGTTAGTGTTAGGGTTAGGGTGAGTGATAGTGTTAGGGTGATGTTATGGTTATGTTTAGGATTAGGATTAGGGTTAGGGTGAGGGTGAGTGTGTGGGTTAAGGTTAGTTTTAGTGTTAGGCTTAGGGTTAGACAGAGGGTGAGGTTGAGGCTGAGGGTTAGGTTTAGTGTGAGTCTTTGGGTTACAGTGAGGGTTATGTTTAGGGTGACGGTTACGATTAGGTTTTGGGTTAGGTTGAGGGCTACGTTGAGTGTGAGGTTTAGGGTTAGAGTTAGGGTGAAGTTTATGGTTAGGGTGCTGTTTAGGGTTAGGGTTAGGCTGAGGTTTAGGGTTATAGTTAGGTTTAGGTTTAGGGCGAGTGTGAAGTTTAGGGTTAGAGTTAGGGTTAGGGTGAGGGTTAGGGTGAGGTTTAAGGTTAGAGTTAGGGTTATGGGGGAGGGTTAGGTTGAGGGTAAGGTTTAGGGTGAGGGCTAGTTTGAGGGTGAGGGTTAGGGTTAGTGTTAGGCTTAGGCTTATGTTTAGGCTGAGTGTGAGTTTGAGGGTGAGGGTCAGGGTTAGGGTGAGGTTAGGGTTACGGTTAGGTTGAAGGTTAGCCTGAGGTTTAGGGATAGGGTGAGGGATAGGTTGTTGGTGATGGTAAGGGTAAAGTTGAAGGTTAGGCTGAGGGTCAGGGTAAAGATAAGGGTGAGGGTTAGGGTTAGGATGAGGGTTAGGGTAATGGTGAGGGTTAGAGGTTAGGGTGAGTGTGAGTGTTAGATTGAGGATTAGGGTTAGGTTTAGTGTGAGGTTTAGGGTGAGGATGATGTTAGGGTTAGGGTGAGGGTTAGGGTTAGAATTAGGGTTAGGATGAGGGCTAGGCTGAGGGTGAGGGTGAGGGTAAGGTTAGGGTTATGGTGAGTTTTAGGGTTAGGGTGAGGGTTAGGTTTAGTGTGCGGGTTAGTGTTATGGTTGGGTTAGTGGTAGGGTGAGGGTAAGTGTTAGAGTGAGGGTTAGGGTTAGGGTGAGGGTTATAGTTAGGGTGAGGGTTAGGGTTAGGGTTAGGTTTAGGGTTATTGTGATTTTTAGGTTTAGGGTTACATTCAGGGTGAGGGTGAGTGTGAGGGTTAGGGTTAGAGTTAGGGTGAGTTTTAGGTTTAGGATTAGGGGTAAAGTTAGGGTTAGGGTGAGGGTGAGGTTTAGGGTTAGAGTTAGGCTTAATGTGAGGGTTAGTGTGAGGATTAGTGTTAAGGTTAGTCTTAGGTTAGGGTTAGGGTGAGGTTTATTGTGAGGGTAAGGGTTAGAGGGACTGTTAGGGTTAGGATTAGGGTTAGGGTGAGGTTGAGTGTGTGGGTTAGGGTTAGGTTTAAAGTTCGGCTTAGGGTTAGGCTGAGGCTGAGGCTAAAGGAGAGGGATAGGGTTAGGTTAGGGTTAGGTTTAGGGTAAGGTTGAGGGTTAGGATGAGGGTTAGGGTTAGGATTAGTGTTAGGGTGAGGGTGACTCTGTGGGTTATGGTGCAGTTTAGTGTTAGGGTTAGGGTTAGAGTTAGGGTTATGGTGAGGGTGAGGTTTAGGGGTACATTTGGGGTTAGGGTGAGGGTTAGGGTGAGGGTTAGGGTTAGCGTGAATGTTAGGGTTGTGGTGAAGGTAAGAGTAAATGTTAGGGTTCGGCTGAGGGTGAGAGTTACTTTAAGGCTGAGGGTTATTGTTAGGGTGTGGGTTAGGTTTAGGGGTAGTGTGAGGGTGAGGTTTAGATTGAGGATTAGTGTTAGGATTAGGGTGAGGTTTAGGGTGAGGATTAGGGTTAGGGTTAGGGTTATTGTTAGTGTTATGGTTAGGGTTAAGTTTGCGATGAGGTTGAGGCTGAGGGTGAGGTTTATGGTTATGGTTAGGTTTAGGGTTAGGGTTTGGGTTAGTGTTATTGTTAAGGTTAGGGTTGGTGTTACAGTGAGGGTGAGGTGAGTGTGAGGGTTAGGTTGAGGGTTAGGTTTAGGATTAGGTTGAGGGTGAAGATAGGTGTGAGTGTTAGGGTTATGCTGAGGGTGAGGATTAGGTTTAGGGTGAGGTTTAGGATTTGGGTTAGTATTAAGTTGAGGGTGAGGGTTAGGGTTAGGGTGAGGGTTAGCATTAGGATTAGGGTTAGGGTGAGGGTGAGGGTTAGGATTAGAGTTAGGGTTAGGGTTATTGTTAATGTTATGGTTAAGGACACCTTTGCAGTGATGGTGAGGCTGAGGGTGATGTTTAGGGTTAGGATTACGGTTAGGGTTAGGTTTAGGGTTAGGATTAGTGTTATTGTTAAGCTTATGGTTAGAGTTATGGTGAGGGTGAGGGTGAGGGTGAGGGTGAGGGTTCGGCTTAGGGTGAGGTATGGGGTTAGGGTTAGTGTGAGGTTTAGGGTGAGGATGAGAGTTAGCGTTAGGTTGAGGGCTAGGTTGAGGGTGAGGGTAAGTGTTAAGGTGAGGTTTAGGGTTAGGGTTATGGTTAGTGTTAGTGTGAGGGTTAGTGTTAGGGAGAGAGAGTGTTAGGGTGAGGGTTAGGGTTAGGGTTAGAGTTAGGATTAGAGAAAGGGTTACGGTGAGGGTTAAGGTGAGGGATAGGTGGAGGTTTAGGTTTAGGGTTGGGGTTAGGTTTAGGATTAGGGTTAGGGTGAGGGTGACTGTGAGGGTTAGGGTTAGGCTTCGGCTTAGACTTAGGGTTAGGCTGAGGGTGTGGGTGGGGGTGAGGATTAGTTTTTGGGTGATGGTTAGTGTTACGATTAGGGTGAGGGTTAGGATGAGGGTTAGGGTTAGGATTAGTGTTAGGGTGAGGGCTAGGGTGAGGGCTAGAATGACGGTGAGGGTGAGCGTTAGGGTTAGGCTTAGGCTTAGGGTTAGGCTGAGTGTAACGTTGAGGGTGAGGGTTAGGGTTATGGTGATGGTTAGGGTTACAGTTAGGTTGAAGGTTAGCATGAGGTTTAGGGTTAGGGTGAGGGTTAGAGTGAGGGTGATGGTAAGTGTAAAGTTGAGGGTTACGCTGAGTGGGAGGGTTAAGTTAAGGGTGAGGGTTAGGGTTAGGGTGAGGGTTAGTGTAAGGTTGAGGGTTAGGGTTTATTGTGAGGGTGAGGGTTAGATTGAGGATTAGGGTTAGGTTTAGTGTGAGGTTTAGGGTGAGGATGAGGCTTAGGGTTAGGGTGAGGTTTAGGGTTAGGGTTAGTGTTATTGTTAGGGTTAGAGTTAGAGTTACGTTGAGGGTAAGGTTGCGGGTCCGGGTTAGGGTTAGGGTTAGGGTGAGGTTTAGAGTTAGGGTTGGAGATAGGGTTAGGTTCAGGGTGATGTTTAGGTTTAGAGTTCGGGTTAGTTTTAGTGTTGGGCTTAGGGTTAGGCTGAGGGTGAGAGTGGGGTGAGGATTAGGGTTGGGTTTAGGGTTAGGATTAGAGTTAGCGGTAGGGTTTGGGTCGGGATTAGGGTTAGGGGTAAGGTGAGGGTGAGTGTTAGGGTTAGGTTTAGGCTTAGGCTGATGGTGAGGGTGGGGGTGAGGATTAGTTTTCGTTGAGGATTAGTGTGAGGTTTAGGGTTAGAATTAGGGTTAGGGTGAGGTCTAGGGTTATTGTTAGTGTTAGAGCTAGGGTTAGGCTGAGGGTGAGTGTGATTGTGAGGGGTAGGGTTAGGTTTAGGCGTAGGATTAGGCTGAGGGTGAGGGTGAGGATGAGGTTTAGTGTGAGGGTTAGGGTGAGGGTGAAAGTAAGGGTAAAGTTGAGGGGTAGGCTGAGAGTGAGGATTACGGTAAATGTGAGTGTTAGTGTTAGGGTGAGGATTAGAGTTAGGGTTAGGGTGAGGGTGTGGTTTAGATTGAGGATTAGTTTTAGGGTTAGTGTGAGGTTTAGGGTGAGGATGAGGATTAGGGTTAGGGTGCGGGTGAGGGTTAGGGTTAGGGTTAGGGTGAGTGTTACGGTTAGGGTGATGGTTAGTGTTAGTGTGAGGGTTAGTGTAAGAGTTAGGGTTAGTGTTAGTGTGAGGGTAAGTGTTATTGTTCGGGTTAGGGTTCGGGTGAGGGTTACGGTTAGAATGAGGGTTAGGGATAGGGTTAGGGTTATTGTTAGGGTTAGTGTTCGTGTTAGGATGAGGGTTAGGGTTAGCATTAGGTTTAGGGTGAGGACAAGTGTGAGGGTGAAGTTTAGGGTTTCAGTCAGGCTTAGATTTAGGGTTAGGCTGAGGCTGAGGGTGAGGTTGAGGGTTAGGGTTAGCGTGATGGTTAGGGTTACAGTTAGGCTTAGGGTTAGCATGAGTGTTAGGGTTAGGGTGAGGGTTAGGCTGAGGGTGACTGTAAGGGTAAAGGAGATTATTAGGGTTAGGGTGAGGGTTGGGGTGAGGATTATGGTAAGTGTTAAGGTGAGGTTGAGGGTTAGATTGAGGATTAGTGTTATGGTTAGTGTGTGGTTTAGGGTGAGGATGAGGGTTAGGGTTAGGGTGAGGGCTAGGGTGAGGTTGAGGGTTAGGGATAGAGTTAGGTTGAATTTAGGTTTAAGGTGATTTTTAGGGTTAGTGTGAGGGTAAGTGTTAGGATTAGTGTTACTGTTAGGGTGAGGGTAAGTGTTAGCATGAGGGTTAAGCTTAGGGTGAGAGTTATGGTTAGGTTTAGGCTTAGTGTTAAGTTTAGGGTTATTGTTAGGGTTAGGTTTAGGGTTACGGATAATGTGATGGTGAGGGTGAGGGTGAGGGTTGGGGTTAGGGTTAGTACTGGGGTTAGAGTTAGGGTGAGGGTTAGGTTGAGATTTAGGGTTAGGTTTCGGGTTAGGTTTAGGATTAGGGTTATGGTGTGGGTGAGTGTGAGGGTTAGGGTTAGGGTTAGGCTTAGGCTTAGGGTTAGGCTGAGGGTGAGGGTTGGAATGAGTATTAGCTTTAGGGTGATGGTTAGGTTTAGGGTTAGGTTTTGGGTTATGGTTAGGGTTAGGATTAGGGTTAGGGTGAGGGCTAGGGTGAGGGTGAGGGTTAGGCTGAGAGTTAGGCTGAGTCTGAGGGTGAGGGTGAGGGTTAGGGTTAGGTTGAGGTTTAAGGTTAGGGTTAGGGTGAGTTTGAGGTTAAGAATGAGGATTAGTTTTAGGGTTAGTGTGAGGTTTAGGGTGAGGATGAGGGTTAGGTTTAGGGTGAGGGCTAGGGTGACGTGAGGGTTAGGGTTAGGGTGAGGCTTAGGATGAGGTGTAGGGTTAGGATTACTGTTAGGGTGAGCGCTAGTGTGATGGTTAGTGTGAGGGTTAGGGTTAGGGATAGGGATAGGTTTAGGATTAGGTTTAGATTGAGGGTGAATGTGAGGGTTAGGTTTAGGGTTAGGGATAGGCTTAGGGTTAGGGTGAGTGTTAGGGTTAGTGTGAATGTTAGGGTTATGGTGAGGGTTATGGTTATGGTGAGGGTTAGAGTTAGGTTTAGGGTTAGGGTTAGGGTGAGGTTTAGGGTGAGGATGAGTTTTAGGGTTAGGTTTAGGGTTATGTTTAGGGTTATTGTTAGGGCGATGGTGAGGGTTAGGGTTAGAGTTAGGGTTAGGTGAGGGTTAGGGTTAGTTTTAGTGTTAGGGGTAGGGTTAGGATGAAAGTTAGGGTGAGGGTGAGGGTTAGGGTAAGGGTTAGGATTAGGATTAGGGTTAAGGTGAGGGTGAGTGTGAGGGTTAGTGTTAGGGTTAGGGTTAGGTTTAGGATTAGGGTTAGGGTGAGGGTGAGGGTTAGGGTTAGCGTTATGTTTAGAGTGAGGGTTAGGGTGAGGGTTATGGTGAGGGTAAGGGTTAGGATTACCGTTAGGGTATGTACTAGGATGAGCAATAGGGTTAAGGTTAGGGTTAGGGTGAGGGTTAGGGTTAGGGTTAGGGTGAGGCTTAGGATGAGGTGTAGGGTTAGGATTAGGGTTAGGGTGAGCGCTAGGGTGATGGTTAGTGTGAGGGTTAGGGTTAGGGATAGGGATAGGTTTAGGATTAGGTTTAGATTGAGGGTGAATGTGAGGGTTAGGTTTAGGTTTAGGGTTAGGCTTAGGGTTAGGGTGAGTGTTAGGGTTAGTGTGAATGTTAGGGTTAAGGTGAGGGTTATGGTTATGGTGAGGGTTAGAGTTAGGTTTAGGGTTAGGGTTAGGGTGAGGTTTAGGGTGAGGATGAGGTTTAGGGTTAGTGTTAGGGTTTGGTTTAGGGTTATGGTTAGGGTTATTGTTAGGGCGATGGTGAGGGTTAGGGTTAGAGTTAGGGTTAGGTGAGGGTTAGGGTGAGGGTTAGGGTTAGTGTTAGTGTTAGGGGTAGGGTTAGAATGAAGGTTAGGGTGAGGGTGAGGGTTAGGGTAAGGGTTAAGATTAGGATTAGGGTTAAGGTGAGGGTGAGTGTGAGGGTTAGTGTTAGGTTTAGGATTAGGGTTAGGGTGAGGATGAGGGTTAGGGTTAGGGTTATGTTTAGAATGAGCGTTAGGGTGAGGGTTATGGTGAGAGTAAGGGTTAGGATTAACGTTAGGTTATGTGCTAGGATGAGCAATAGGGTTAGGGCTAGGGTTAGGGTGAGGGTTAGGTTGAGGGTTAGGGTTAGGGTTACGGTGACTGTGAGTGTAACAGTTAGGGTTAGGGTTAGTTTTAGGCTTAGGGTTAGGCTGAGGCTGAGTGTGAGGGTTAGATTTAGGCTGAGTTTTTGGTTTAGTGTTAGAGTGAGGGTTAGGGGGAGGGTTAGGGTTAGAATTAGGGTTAGTGTATGTCCTAGGGTGAGGATTAGCCTAACACTAACGTTTAGGTTTAGGGTGAGGTTTAGCTTTAGGGTTATGATCAGGATTAGGGTTAGTGTGATGGTTTGGGTTGAGGTTAGAGTTACGGTGAGGGTGAGGTTTAAGTTTAGGTTTAGGGTTATGGTTATTGTTAGGGTTAGGGTTAGGGTTAAGGTTAAGGTAAGGGTAAGGGTTAGGGTGATGTTGACTGTTAGGATTAGGGTTAGGATTAGGTTTAGTGTTAGGGTGAGGGTGAGGTTTAGGGTTATTGTTAGGGTTAGGGTTAGGTTTAGTGTGAGTGTAAGGGTTAGGTTTAGTGCTATGGTTAGGTTTATGGTGAGGGCTAGTGTGAGGGTGAGGGTATTGTTAGGGTTAGGCTTAGGCTTACGGTTAAGCTGAGGGTGAGGGTTAGGGTTAGGCTTAGGCTTAGGGTTAGGCTGAGGTTGAGTGTGAGGATTAGGGTTAGGGTTTGGGTTAGGGTTAGGCTTAGTGCTAGGCGGAGGGTGAGGGTGAGGGTGAGGGTTATCTTTAGGGTGAGGGTGAGGATTAGGTTTAGGGTTAGCGTTACGGTGCGGGTTAGTGTGAGGGTTAGGGTTAGTGTTACGGTTACGGTGAGGGTGAGAGTGAGTGTGAGGGTTAGAGTTAGGTTTAGTGTTATTTTTGTGTTATGGTTAGGTTTAAATTTACAGTGAGGGTGAGGATGAGGGTGAGGGTTAGGTTTAGGGTTAGGGTGAGGTTTAGGATAGGGTTAGGGTAAGGGTTAGGGTGAGGGTTTGGGTAAGGGTTACGGTTACGGTAAGGGTGAGTGTTAGGGTTAGGGTGAGGGTTAGTGTGATTGTTAGGGTTAGAGTTAGGGTGAGGGTTTGGATGAAGTTGATGGTTAGGGTCTGGATTAGCTTTAGGGTTAGGATTTGCATTAGATTTAGTGTTAGGTTGAGTACTTGGGTTAGGCTTAGGTTTAGGGTTAGGCTTAGTGTTAAGCTGAGGGTGAGGATGAGGGTGAGGTTTAGGGTTAGGGTTTGGGTTAGGTTTAGCGTTTGGGTGAGAGTTAGGGTTCGGGTTAAGTTTAGGTTTAAGGTGAGGGTTAGGGTTAGGGTTATGGTGAGGTTGAGGGTTAGGGTTAGGTTGATGGTTAGTGTTAGGATTATGGTTAGGGTGAGGGTTCCGGTTAGGATTAGGGTGAGAATTAGGATGAGGATTAGCGTTAGGATTAGTGTTATTGTGAGAGCTAGAGTGAGGGTGAGGGTTAAGGTTAGTGTTAGAGTGATGTTTAGGGTTAGGGTTAGGGTTAGGATGAGGGTTAGGGTGAGGGTTAGGGTTAGGGTTAGGGTGAGGGCTAAGATGAGGGTGATGTTTAGGTTTAGGGTTAGGGTGAGGGTACGGTTTAAGGTTAGAGTTAGCGTTAGGGCTTGGGATAGGCTGAGGTTCAAGATCAGGGTTAGTGTTAGGGTTAGGTTTAGCTTGAGGGTTACTGTTAGTGTGAGGGTTAGGTTTAGGGTTAGGATTAGGATTAGGGTTAGGGTGAGGGTGAGTATGAGGGTTAGGGTTAGGTTTAGGCTTAGGGATAGGCTGAGGGTGAGGGTGAGAGTGAGGGTGAGGGTGAGGGTGAGGGTGAGGGTGAGGGTGCGGTTTAGTGTTAGAGTTAGTGTTAAGTTGAGGGTTAGTGTGAGGGTTAGTATTAGGGTTAGGTTTCGGTGAGGGTTAGGGTGAGGGTTAGGGTTAGGGATAGGGTTAGGTTTAGGATTAGGTTTTGGTTGAGGGTGAGTGTGAGGGTTATGGTTAGGGTTAGGATTAGGCTTAGGTTTAGGCTGAGGGTGAGGGTGAGGGTTAGGGTTAGGGTGAGGGTTAGGTTTAGTGTTAGGGTGAGGGTTAGGATGAGAGTTAGGTTTAGGATTAGAGTTAGGGTGAAGGCTAGCATGAGAGTGAGGGTTAGGGTTAAGGTGAGGTTTAGGGTTAGGGTTAGGTTTAGGTATAGGGTGAGGGTTAGGGTTAGGGTTATGTTGAGGGTGAGGGTTAGGGTTAGGTTGAGGATTAGGATTAGGTCTAGGTTTAAGGTGAGGGTTAGGGTTAAGGTGAAGGTTAGCATTAGGGTCAGGGTTAGGATTAGGGTTAGGATGAGTGCTAGTTTGAGGCTGAGTGTTAGGGTTAGGGTTACATTGAGGTTTAGGGTGAGTGTCACGGTGAGGGTCAGGGTTAGGGTTAGGGTGAGGGTTAGACTTGGTTTAGGGTTAGGATGTGGTTTAGTTTTAGGGTTAATGTGAGGGTTAGTATGAGGGTTAGGGTTACAATTTGGGTTAGGGTGAGGGCTTGGTTGAGGGTGAGGTTTAGTGTTAGGGTTAGGGTGAGGGTTAGGATTAGGATTAGGGGTAGCGTTAGGGTTCGGGTTACAGTGAGGGTGATGGTTAGGTTTGGGGTGACATTTAGTGTTAGGACTAAGGAGAGGGTGAAGGTTAGGGTTAGGGTTAGGGTGAGGGTTAGGTTTAGGTTTAAGTTTAGAGTTAGGGTTAGGGTTAGGATTAGGGTGAGGTTTTGTGTGAGTGTGAGGGTTAGTGTTAGAGTTAGGCTTAGGTTAGGGTTAGGCTGAGGGTGAGGGTGGGGATGAGGATTAGGTTTAGAGTGATGGTTCCGGTTTTGGTTAGGTTGAGGGTTAGGATGAGGGTTAGGGTTTGGATTAGGGTTAGGGTGAGGGCTAGGTTGAGTGTGAGGTTAAGGGATAGGTTTAGGCTTAGGCTTAGGTTTAGGCTGAGGCTGAAGGTGAGGGTGAGGGTTAGGTTTAGGGTGATGGTTAGAGTTACGGTTAGGGTGAGGGTTAGGATGAGGTTTAGGATTGGGGTGAGCATTAGGATGAGGTTGACAGTAAGAGTAAAGTTGAGGGTTAGGCTGAGAGTGAGAGTTATGTTTAGGGTGAGAGTTCGGGTTAGGGTTAGGTTGAGGGTGAGGGTTAGATTGAGGTTTAGTGTTAGGGTTAGTGTGAGGTTTAGGGTGCGTATGAGGGTTAGTGATAGGGTGAGGGATAGGGTGAAGTTGAAGGTTAGGGTTATGGTTAGGGTGAAGTTTAGGTTTAGGGTGATGGTTAGCGTTAAGGTGAGTGTTAGTGTTAGGGTTAGTGTTAGTGTTAGGGTGAGGTTAAGCGTTAGGGGAAGGTTTAGGTTGAGAGTGAGGTTTAGAATTCGGGTTAGGGTTAGGGTTAGGGTGAGAGTGAGGTTTAGGGTTAGTGTTAGGGTTAGGGTGATGGTTAGGGTTAGGGTTAGGGTTACTGTTAGGATTAGGGTTAGGGTGAGGTTTAGTGTGGGGGTGAGGGTTACTGTTAGGGTTAGGATTAGGATTAGGGTTAAGGTGAGGGTGAGTGTGAGGGTTAGGATTAGGGTTAGGATTAGGATTAGAGTTTGGGTGAGGGTGAGGGTGTGGGTTACAGTTAGGGTGAGTGTTGGGTTTAGGGTTAGAGTGAGGGTTAGGGTCAGGGTTCGGCTTAGGCCTAGGGTTTGATTATGGCCTGCTTTGAGGGTGAGGGTTAGGGTTAGGGTGATGGTTAGGGTGGGGGTGACGTTAAGGCTAAAGGTTAGGGTTAGGCTGCGGTTGAGAGTTACTGTAAGGGTTAGGGTTATGGTTAGGGTGAGGGTTAGGGGAAGGGGTCGGGTGAGGGTGAGGGTTAGATTGAGGATTAGTGTTAGGGTTAGGGTGAACTTTAGGGTGAGGATGAGTGTTAGGGTTAGGGTTAGGGTTATTGTTAGTGTTATGGTTAGGGTTAAGTTTGCGGTGAGGGTGAGGCTGAGTGTGAGGTTTATGGTTAGGGTTAGGTTTAGGGTTAGTGTTATTGTTAGGGTTAGGGTTAGAGTTACAGTGAGTGTTAGGGTGAGGGTTAGGGTTAGAGTGAGGTTTACGGTGAGGTTTAGTGTTAGGGTTAGGTTGAGGGTGAGAGTTAAGTTTAGAATTAGGTTTAGGGTGAGGGTAAGTGTGAGGGGTAGGGTTAGGGTTAGTGATAGTCAGGGTGAGGGTGAGGGTTAGGTTGAGGTTTAGGGATAGGCTTAATGTTAGGATTAGGGTTAGGGTGAGGGTGAGTGTGAGGGTTAGGGTTAGGCTTAGGCTAAGGGTTAGGTTGAGGGTGTAGGTACGTGTGAGTGTTAGGGTTACAGTGAGAGTTAGAATTGTTTGGGTGAGGGTTAGGATTTGGTTTAGGTTTAAGGTGAGGGTGAGGGTTAGGGTTAGTGTGACGGTTAGGGTTAGGATTAGGATTAGGGTGAGGGTGAGGGATAGGATTAGGGTTTGTGTTATTGTTATTGTTATGGTTAAGGTTACCTTTGCTGTGATGGTGAGGCTGAGGGTGAGGATTAGGGTTAGGATTAGGGTTAGGGTTAGGTTTGGAGTTAGGATTAGTGTTATTGTTAAGGTTAGGGTTAGAGTTATGGTGAGGGTGAGGGTTAGGTTTAGGGTTTTGGTTAGATTTAGGGTTAGGGTGAGGATTAGTGTTAGGGTGAGGGTGAGGTTTAGGGTTAGAGTTATGGTTAGGGGGAGGGTTAGGGTGAGGTTTAGGGTTAGAGGTATGGTTAGGGGGAGGGTTAGGGTGAGGGTTAGGTTGAGGTTCAGGGTTAGGGTTAGGGTTAGGTTTAGGATTAGGTTTAGAGTGAGGGTGAGGGTGAGGGTTAAGGTTAGGCTTAGGCTTAGCGTTAGGCTGAGGGTGAGTGTGGTGGTGAGGATTAGGGTTCGGGTGATGGTTAGGTTTAGGATTAGGGTGAGGGTTAGGATGAGGTTTAGGGTTAGGATTAGGATTAGGGTGAGGGTTAGGATGAGTGTTAGGGTTAGGTTTATTGTTAGAGTGAGGGCTAGGGTGAGGGTGAGGGCCAAGGTTAGGGTTAGGTTTAGGGTGAGTTTTAAGGTTAGGGTGAGGGTTAGGGTTAGTGTGAGGGTTAGTGTTAGGGTTAGGGTTAGTGTTAGGGTGAGGGTAATTGTTAGGGTGAGGGTTAGGTTTAAGGTGAGTGTTATAGTTAGGGTGAGGTTTAGTGTTAGGGTTAGGGTTTTTGTTAATTTTAGGTTTGGGGTTATGTTGACAGTGAGGGTGAGGGTGAGGGTTAGGTTTAGGGTTAGGGTGAGTTTTTGGGTTAGGATTAGGTTAGAGTTATGGTTAGGGTGAGGGTGTGGTTTAGGGTTAGATTTAGGCTTAGGGTGAGGGTTAGTGTGAGGGTTAGGGTTAGGGTTAGTGTTAGGTTAGGGTTAGGGTGTGGGTTTGTGTGAGGGTTAGGGTTAGAGTTAGGGTTAGGTTTACTATTAAGGTTATGGTGAGGGTGAGTGTGTGGGTTAGGGTTAGGTTTAGGGTTAGGCTTAGGGTTAGGCTGAGATTGAGTTTGAGTGTGAGGTTTCGGGTTAGAGTGAGGGTTAGGTTTAGGATTAGGGTTAGGGTGTTGGCTAGGGTTAGGGTGAGTTTTAGGGTT
The DNA here is from genome assembly GCF_024711535.1 of Dipodomys merriami. Classification (NCBI taxonomy): domain Eukaryota; kingdom Metazoa; phylum Chordata; class Mammalia; order Rodentia; family Heteromyidae; genus Dipodomys; species Dipodomys merriami. The sequence continues at coordinate 6,403,378 of NW_027206335.1, read as the reverse complement.
AGGGTTAGTTTGAGGTTTAGTGTTAGGGTTTGGGTGAGGGTGAGATTGAGTGTTAGAGTTAGGGTTAGGGTGAGGGTTAGGGTTAGAGTTAGTGTTAGGGTTAGGTTTAGGGTGAGTGATAGGGTTACGTTGAGGGTTATGGTTATGGTTAGAATTAGGATCAGGGTTAGGGTGAGTGTTAGTGTGTGGGTGAGGGTTAGGTTTAGCGTTAGGCTTAGGGTTAGGCTGAGGGTGATGTTGAGGGTGAGAGTTAGGTTTAGTGTGAGTGTTAGGGTTATGCTTAGTGTGAGGGTTACTGTTAGGTTTAGGGTTATGGTGAGGGCTACTTCGAAATTGAGGTTTAGTGTTAGGGTTAGGCTGAGGTTTTGGGTTAGGGTTAGGGTTAGGTTTAGGGCGAGTGTGAGGTTTAGGGTTAGAGTTAGGTTCAGGGTGAGGGTTAGGGTGAGGTTGAGCGTTAGTGTTAGTGTAAGGGGTAGGGTTAGGCTGAGGGTGAAGTGAGTGTGAAGGTTAGGCTTAGGGTTAGGCTTAGGTTTATTCTGAGGGTGAGGGTGAGGTTGAGAGTTAGGATTAGGGTGAGGGTGAGGTGTAGGCTTAGATTTAGTGTTAGTGTGAGGTTTAGTATGAGTGTTTGTTTTAGGGTTAGGGTGTGGGTGAGGGTTAGGGTTAGGATGATGCTTAGGGTTACGGTCAGGGTGAGGGTTATGATGAAGATTAGGGGTATGGGTAGGGTTAGGGTGAGGGCTACATTGAGGGTGAGGTTTAGGGTAAGTGTTAGGGTGAGGTTTAGGTTGAGATCGAGGTTTAGTGTTAGGGTTAGGCTCAGGTTTAGGGTTAGGATTAGGGTTAGGGTTAGGGGGAGTGTGAGGTTTAGGGTTAGATTTAGGTTTAGGGTGAGGGTTAGGGTGAAGTTTAGGGTTAGTGTTAGTGTTAGGGTAGGGTTAGGCTGAGGGTGAGGGTGAGTGTGAGGGTTAGGGTTAGGGTTAGGCTTAGGTTTAGGCTGAGCGTGAGCGTGAGGTTGAGATTTAGTGTTAGCTTAAAGGCTAGGGTTACGGTTTGGCTGAGGGTTAGTATGAGGATTAGGGTTAGGGTGTGGGTTAGGGTGAGGGTGACAGTAAGGGTCAAGTTGAGGTTTAGGCTGAGAGTGAGGATTACGGTAAATGTGAGGGTTGGGGTTAGGGTGACGGCTAGGGTGAGGTTGATGGTTCGGGATAGGGTTAGGTTGAGGTTTAGGTTTAAGGTGATGGTTAGAGTTAGTGTGCGGGTTAGTGTTAGGATTAGGGTTAGTTTAGGGTGAGGGTAAGTGTTAGGGTGAGGGTTAGTGTTAGGGTGAGGGTTCTGGTTAGGGTTAGGGTTAGTGTTAGGGTTAGGGTTATTGTTAGGGTTAGGGTTACAGTTACGGTGAGGGTTAGGGTTAGGGTTAAGGGGAGGTTTAGGGTTAGTGTTAGAGTTTGGGTTAGGCTGAGGGTGGGGTTTAGGTTTAGAGTTAAATTTAGGGTTAGGGTTAGGTTTAGGGTTAGGGTTAGGGTTAGGATTAGGGTTAGCGTGAGGGTGAGAGTGAGGGTTAGGGTTAGTGTTAGGCTTAGGCTTCGGGTTATTCTGAGGGTGAGGGTGGAGCTGAGGCTTAGGGTCAGGTTTAGGGTGTGGGTTAGGATGAGTTTTAGGGTTAGGATTAGGTTTATGATGAGGGCAAGGGTGAGGGTGAGGGTTAGGGTTAGCATTATGGTGAGGTTTAGGTTTGGGGTTAGGTTTACTGTTAGGGTGAGGTTAGGGTTAGGGTTACTGGGAGGATGAGTGTTAGGGTTATGGTGAGGGTTAGGGTTCTATTTAGGGTGAGGTTTAGGGTTAGGCTAAGGGTGAGGGATTGAGTTAGGGTTAGAGTTACAGTGAGGGTGAGGGTGAGGGTGAGGTTTAGGGTCAGGGTTAGGTTTAGGCTGAGGGTGAGGTTTAGGGTTATAATTAGGGTTAGGGGGTGGCTTAGGTTGAGGTTTAGGTTTTGGGTTAGTGTTAGGTTTAGGGTTAGAGTGAGGGTTAGGTTGAGGTTTAGGATTAGGGTTCGGGTTAGGTTTAGGATTAGGGTTATGGTGAGGGTGCATGTGAGGGTTAGGGTTAGGTTTACGCTTAGGCTTAGGGCTAGGCTGAGAGTGAGGTTGGGGATGAGGATTAGGATTAGAATGATGTTTAGGTTGATGGTTAGTTTTAGGGTTAGTATTAGGGTTAGGTTTAGGATTAGGTTTAGGGTGAGGGCTAGGGTGAGGGTGAGGGTTAGGCTTAGGTTTAGTCTGAGTCTGAGGGTGAGGGTGAGGGTTAGGGTTATGTTGATGCTGAGGGTTACAGTCAGAGTGAGGGTTAGGATGAGGGTTAGTTTTAGGGTGAGGGTTAGGGTAAGGGTTACTGTAAGGGTAAACTTTAAGGTTAGGCTGAGAGTGAGGATTACGGTAAGGGTGAGGGTTAGGTTTAGGTTGAGGGTTAGGGTTAGGTTTAGGGTGAGGGTGAGTTTTAGATTGAGGATTAGTTTTAGGGTTAGTGTGAGGTTTAGGGTGAGGATGAGTCTTAGTGTTCGGGTGTGGGCTAGGGTTAGGGTAAGGGACAGGGTTAGGTTGAGTTTTAGGGTTAGGGAGATGGTTAGGGTTAGTGTGAAGTTTAGTGTTAGGGTTAGGGTTAGTGTAAGGGTGAGGGTAAGTGTTAGGCTGAGGGTTAGGTTTAGGGTAAGGTTTATGGTTAGAATGAGGGTTAGGGTTAGGGTTAGTGTTATTGTTAGGGTTAGGGTTTCGTTTTCGGTGAGGGTGAGGGTTATGGTTAGGTTTATGGTGAGGTTTATGTTTAGGCTTAGGATTAGAGTTAGGGTTAGGATGAGGGTGAGGTTTAAGGTTAGAGTTAGTGTTAGTGTTAGGTTTAGGGTGAGGGTGAGGGTTAGGGTTAGGGTTAGGGTGAGGCTTAGGGTTAGGATTAGGTTGAGGGTTAGGATTAGGTGTACGGTTAGGATTAGGGTTAGGGTGAGTGCTAGGGTGATGGTTAGTGTGATGATTAGGGTTAGGGATAGGGTTAGGTTTAGGATTAGTTTTTGATTGAGGGTGAGTGTGACGGAGGGTTAGGATTAGTGTTAGGGTTAGGCTTAGGGTTAGGTTGAGGGTTAGGGTTATGGTTTTGTTTAGGGTGAGGGTGATGGTTAGGGTTAGGGTTAGGGTGAGTGTGAGGGTTAGGCTTAGGGTTAGGGTGAGGGATAGGGTGAGGGTCAGGTTTAGGGTGAGGGTTAGGATGAGGGTTAGGGTTACAGTGAGGGTTATGGTTAGGATTAGGGTGAGGGTTATGTTTAGGACTAGAGTTAGGGTGAGGGTGAATTTTAGGATTAGGGTTAGGGTCAGGATTATGGTTATTGTTATGATTATGGTGACATTTGCAGTAGGGGGAGGCTGAGGGTGAGAGTTAGGGATAGGATTAGGGTTAAGTTAAGCTTTAGGGTTAGGATTAGTGTTATTGTTAGGGCTAGGGTTAGAGTTACTGTGCGGTTGAGGGTGAGGGCAAGGGTGAGGTTTAGGGTGAGGATTTGGGTTAGGTTTAGGTTGAGGGTGAGTGTGAGGGTTAGGGTTAGGGTTAGGGTTAGGCTTAGGGTTAGGGTGAGGGTTAGCTTTAGGGTTTGGTTTAGGGTGAGGGTGAGGGTTAGGGTTAGTTTTAGTGTGAAGGTTAGGGTTAGGGTTAGGGTTAGGGTTAGGGTTAGGGTTTGGGTTTGGGTTAGGGTTAGGGTTAGGGTTAGGGTTAGGGTTAGGGTTAGGGTTAGGGTTAGGGTTAGGGTTAGGGTGAGGGTTAGGATTAGGGTTAGGGTTAGGGTTATTTTTAGGGTTACCGTTATGGTGAGGGTGAGGGTGAGGGTGGGGGTTAGGGTTAGGTTGAGGTTTTTAGTGTTAGGGTTAGGGTTAGAGTTAGGGATAGGGTGAGGTTAGTGTTAGGGTTACTGTGAGGGTTAGTGTTTCTGTTAGGGTATGGGTTAAGGTGAGGGTTTTGGTTAGGGTGAGGGTTAGGATTAGGGTTAGGGTTATTGTTTGTGTTGGGTTTTGGGTCAAGGTAACGTTGAGAGTAAGGGTGAGCGTTAGGGTTTAAGGTTATGGTCAGGTTTAGGTTTTGGGTTAGGGTTAGAGTTAGGGTTAGGGTGAGGGTGAGGTTTAGAGTTAGAGTTAGGGTTAGGGTGAGGGTTACGTTGAGGGTTAGGGTTAGGGTTATGGTTAGTGTTAGGGTTAGGGTTAAGTTTAGGGTTAGGGTTAGGTTGAGGGTGAGGTTTAGGATTAGGGTCATGGGGAGGGTTAGGATGAGGGTTAGTGTTAGGATTAGGGTTAGGGTGAGTGCTAGGTTGAGGGTGAGGTTTAGTGTTAGGGTTATGGTAATGTTTAGGTTTAGGGTTAGGGTTAGAGTTAGGGCAAGGGTGAGGTTTAGGTTTAGAGTTAGGGTAAGGTTGGGGCTGAGTTTGAGGTTTAGGGTTAATGTTTGAGTTAAGGTTAGGGTGAGGGTTAGGATTAGGGTGATTTTGAGGGTGAGGGTTAGGCTTAGGCTTAGGGTTACGATTCGGATTAGGGCAAGGGTTAGGGTGAGTGTGATGTTTATGGTTAGGGTTAGGCTTAGGCTTAGGTTTGGGCTGAGAGTGAGGGTGAGGGTGAGGGTTAAGGTTATGGTGAATGTTAAGGTTAGTGTTAGGGTGAGAGTTAAAGTTCTATTATGTTTAGGGTTAGGATGAAGGATCGGGTTAGGATTGGGGTTAGGGTGAGTGCTAGGGTGAGGGTGAGAGTTAGAGTGAGCCTTAGGCTTAGGCTTAGGGTTAGGCTGAGCATGAGGTTGACGGTGAGGGTTAGGGTTAGGGTGATGGTGAGGTTTAAGTTTAGGTTGAGGGTTAGGATGAGGTTTAGGGTTAGGGTGACAGGGTGAGGATGATGGTACGGGTAATGGTGAGGTTTAGGCTGAGGTTGAGAGTTAAGATAAGGGTGAGGGTGAAGGTTAGAATTAGGTTTAGGGTGAGGGCTAGGGTGAGGGTGAGGGTTAGAGTTAAGGTTAGGATTAGGGTGAGGTTTAGGATTACGTTGAGTGTTAGGGTTAGTGTGAGATTTAGTGTGAGGGTTAGGGTTAGTGATAGGGTGAGGGTAAGTGTTAGGGTGAGGGTTAATGTTAGGTTGAAGGTTATGGTTAGGGTGAGGGTTAGGGTTAGGGTTATTGTTAGGGTTAGGGTTACGGTTACTGTGAGGGTGAGGGATAGGGTTAGGGTTAGGGTGAGGTTTAGTGTTAGGGTTAGGGTTAGAGTTAGGGTAAGGTTGAGGGTTAGGTTTAGGGTAAATTCTAGAGTTAGGGTTACGGTGAGGGTTAGGGTGAGGGTGAGGTGTAGTCTAAGGGTTAGGATTAGGATTAGTGTAAGGGTTCGGATGAGTGTGAAGGTAAGGGTTAGGGTAAGGCTTAGGCTTAGGGTTAGGTTGAGAGTGAGGATGAGGGTGAGGGTTAGGGTTTGGGTGACGGTTAGGGTTAGGGTTAGGGTGAGATTTCAGGTTCGGTTAAGTATAGGGTTAGGGTGAGTTTGAGGGTTAGGATTAGGGTGAGGGTGAGGGCTAGGGTGAGTGTGAGGTTTAGAGTTAGTGTGAGGGTGAGGTTTAGGGTTAGGGGTAGGGTTAGGGTTAGGTTTAGGATGAGGCTGAGGTTTAGTGTTAGAGTTAGGGTTAATGTGAGGCTGAGGATGAGGGTTAGGGTTAGGGTTAATCTTGGAGTTAGCGTTAAGGTGAGGGTTAGGGTGAGGCTGAGGGTAAGGCTTAGTGTTAGGATTAGATATAGGGAAAGGTTTAGGGTGAGTTTGAGGGTTAGGATTAGGTTTAGGGTTAGGCTTAGGGTCAGGGTTACTGTGAGGGTGAGGGTGATGGTTAGGGTTAGGGTGAGAGTTAAGGGTAGGGTTAGGGTGAGATTTAGGGTTCGGGTTAAGTTTAGTGTTAGGGTGAAGGTTAGGGTTAGGGTTACAGTGAGGGTTAGGGTTAGGGTTAAGTTGAGGGTTAGGGTTAGGCTTAGGATTAGTGTGAGGGTTAGGGTTAGGGTTAGGGTGAGGGTTAGGATGAGGATTAGGGTTAATATTAGGGTTAGGGTGAGTGCTAGGGTGAGGGTGAGAGTTAGGGTTAGGGTTAGGGTAAGGTTTAGGCTTAGGGTTAGGTTGAGAGTGAGGATGAGGGTGAGGGTTACGGTGAGGGTGAGAGTTAGGTTTAGGGTGAGGGTTAGGGTTAGGTTTAGGGTTACAGTGAGGGTGTGTGTTATTGTTAGGGTTAGGGGTAGGGTTATGGTTATGGTGAGGGTGAGGGTTAGGGTTAGGTTTAGGGTGAGGTTTAGTGTTAGGGTTAGGGTTAGCGTTAGGCTTAGGGTGAGGGTGAGGTTTAGGTTTAGAGTTAGGGTAATGGTGAAGCTGAGGTTGAGGGTTGGGTTTAGGGTTAGTGTTAGAATTAGGGTTAGGGTGAGGGTTAGGGTGAGGGTGAGGATGAGAGTGAGGGTTAGGCTTAGGGTTAGGATTAGGATTAGGGTAAGTGTTAGGGTGAGTCTTAGGGTTAGGGATAGGGTGAGGTTTAATTTTAGGGTTATGGTTAGGGTTAGGATTAGGGTGAGAGTGAGGTTTAGGAGTAGGTTTAGGGTCAGTGTGAGGGGTAGGGTTAGGGTGAGTGTTAGGGTAGGGTTGACGGTAAGGGTAAAGGTGAGGGTTAGGCTGAGGGTGATCGTTATGGTAAGGGTGAGAGTTAGGTTTAGGGTGAGTGTTAGGGTAGGGTTGACGGTAAGGGTAAAGTGAGTGTTAGGCTGAGGGTGAGGGTTATGGTAAGGGTGAGAGTTAGGTTTAGGGTGAGGGTTAGGGTTAGGGTTAGGGTGAGGGTGAGGGTTAGATTGAGGATTAGTGTTAGGTTTAGTGTGAGGTTTAGGGTGAGGATGAGGTTAGGTTTAGGGTGATTGCTAGGGTGAGGTTGAGGGTAAGGGTTAGATTGAGGATTAGTGTTAGGGTTAGTGTGAGTGTGAGGGTGAGGATGAGGTTTAGGGTTAGGGTTAGGGTTACGATTAATGTTAGGGTTAGGCTTAAGGTGAGGGTTAGGGTGAAGGTGAGGTTTAGGGTTAGGGTTAGGTTTAGGCTGAGGCTTAGGTTTAGGCTGAGAGTGAGGTTGAGGTTGAGGGTTAAGGTTAAGGTGAGGGTTAGGTTTAGGGTTAGGTTGAAAGTTAGGGTTCAGTTAAGTTTAGGGTTAGGGTGAGGGTTATGGTTAGGATTAGGATTAGGGTGAGGGCTAGAGTGAGGGTGAGGTTTACGGTTAGTGTTAGGGTAAGGTTTAGGGTTAGGGTTAGGGTTTGGTTTAGGGTTAGGATGAGGGTTAGGGTTAAGATTATGGTTAGAGTGAGGGTGAGTGTTAAGATTAGGGTTAGGGTTAGGGTTAGGTTTAGGGTTAGGATTAGTGTTTTGTTAGTGTTAGGTTTAAAGTTATGGTGAGGGTGAGGGTTAGGTTTAGGGTTAGGGTGAGGTTTAGGGTTAGGTTTAGGATTAGAGTTAGGGTGAGGGTGAGGTTTAGGTTTAGATTTAGGGTTATTTGGAGGGTTAGGTCGAGCGTTAATGTTAGGTTTAGTGTTAGGGTTAAGGTTAAGTTGAGGTTTAGGTTGAGGTTTAGGATTAGGGTTAGGTTAGGGTTAGGATTAGGGTGAGGGTGAGGGTGAGTGTGAGGGTTAGGGTTAGGTTTAGGCTTAGACTTTGGGTTAGGCTGATGGTGATGTTGGGGCTGAGGATTAGGGTTGGGGTGATGGTTAGGGTTAGGGTTAGGGTGAGGGTTAGTATGAGGGTTAGCTTTAGGATTAGGGTTAGGGTGAGGGCTAGGGTGAAGGTGAGATTAAGGGTAAGGTTTAATCTTAGGCTTAGGGTTAGGCTGAGCATGAGGTTGAGGGTGAGGGTTAGGGTTAGGGGTAGGGTGAGGTTTAGTGTTAGGGTTAGGGTTAGAGTTAGGTTTAGGATGAGGGTGTGGTTTAGGGTTAGAATTAGGTTCAGGGTGAGAGGTAGGGTTAGGGTGAGGGTTAGGGTGGGGGTGAAGGTAAGGGTTAAGGTGAGGGTTAGGTTGAGGGTGAGTGTTATGGTAAGGGTGAGGGTTAGGTTTTGGGTGTGGGTTAGTGTTAGGGTGAGGGTGAGGGTGAGGGTTAGATTGAGGATTAGTGTTAGGGTTAGTTTGAGGTTTAGGGTGAAGATAAGTGTTAGGGTTAGTGTGAGGGCTAGGGTGAGATTGAGGGTGAGGGTTAGATTGAGGATTAGTGTTAGGGTCAGTGTGAGGTTTAGGGTGAGGATGAGGTTTAGGGTTAGGTTTGGGGTTAGGATTAATGTTAGGGTTAGGCTTAAGGTGAGGGTTAGGGTGAGGGTGAGGTTTAGGGTTAGTGTTAAGATTAGGATTTGGGTTAGGGTTAGGTTTAAAATGAGGGTGAGGTTTATTTTTAGGGTTAGGTTTAGGGTTATGGTTATGGTGAGGGTGAGGTTTAGGGTTAGGGTTAGGGTGAGGTTTAGTGTTAGTATTAAGGTTAGAGTTAGGGTTAGGGTGAGGGTGAGGTTTAGGTTTAGAGTTAGGGTAAGGGTGAGGCTGAGGTTGAGGGCTGGGTTTAGGGTTAGTGTTAGAGTTAAGGTTAGGGTGAGGGTTAGGATGAATGTGAGGGTGAGGTTGAGTGTTAGGCTTAGGTTTAGGATTAGGATTAGGGTAAGGGTTAGGGTGAGTGTGAGGCTTAGGGTTAGAGTTAGGCTCAGGCTTAGTGTTAGGCTGAAGGTGAGGGTGAGGTTGAGGGTTAGGGTTAGGGTGAGAGATAGGTTTAGGATTAGGGTAAGTGTTAGGGTGAATGTGAGGGTTAGGGTTAGGCTTAGGGTGAGAGTTAGGTGTAGTGTTACGGTGAGAGTTAGGGTTCGGATTAAATTTAGGGTTAGGGTGAGCGTTAGGGTTAGAGTTACAGTAAGGGTGAAGGTTACGGCTAGGTTGAGGGTTAGGATTAGGCTTAGGATTAGGGTGAGGGTTAGGGTTAGTGTTAGGGTGAGGGTTAGGATGAGGATTAGGATTAGGATTAGGGTTCGGTGAGGGCTAGGGTAAGGGTGAGGGTTAGGGTTAGGGTTAGGCTGATGCTTAGGTTTAGGGTGAGGGTTAGTGTTTGGGTTTGGGTTAGGGTGAGGATGAGGCTGAGGAAGAGGGTTAGGGTTATTGTGAGGGCTAGGGTGAGGGTGAGCGTGATGGTTAGATTGAGGATTAGTGTTAGGTTTAGTGTGAGCTTTAGGGTGAGGATGAGTTTTAGGGTTAGGGTTAGGGTTAGGATTAATATTTGGGTTAGACTTCAGGTGAGGGTTAGGGTGAGGGTGAGGTTTAGGGTTAGGGTTAGGCTTAGTGTTAGGCTGAAGGTGAGGGTGAGGGTGAGGTTTAGGGATAAGGTTAGTGTTATTGTTAGGGTTAAGGTGAGAGTTAGGGTTCGGGTTAAGTTTAGGGTTAGGGTGAGGGTTAGGGGAAGGGTTACAGTGAGAGTGCGGGTTTTGGTTAGGTTGAGGGTTAGTGTTAGTGTTAGGGTGAGGATTAGGATGAGGGTTAGGGTTAGGATTAGGGTTAGGGTGAGGGCTAGGGTGAGGGTGAGGTTTAGGGTTAGGGTTAGGGTGAGGTTTAGGGTTAGGTTTAGGTTTAGGGTTAGGGTGAGTGTGAGGTTTAAGGTTAGAGTTAAGGTTAGGGTGAGGCTGAGAGTGAGGGTTAGGGTTAGGGTTAGTGTTAGAGGTAGGTTTATGGTGAGGGTTGGGGTGAGGGTGAGGGGAAGGCTTAGTGTTAGGATTAGGATTAGGGTAAGTGTTAGGGTGAGTGTGAGGGTTAGGGTTAGGGTTTAGGTTTAGTCTTAGGGTTAGGCTTAGTGTGAAGGTGAGGGTGAGGGTTAGGGTTAGGGTGAGAGTTAGCAGTAGGTTTAGAGTGAGAGTTAGGGTTCGGATTAAATTTAGGGTTAGGGTGAGGGTTAGGGTTAGGTTTACAGTGAGAGTGGGTTTTAGGGTTAGGTTGAGGGTTAGGGTTAGGCTGAGGATTAGGGTGAGTGTTAGGGTTAGTGTTAGGGTGAGGGTTAGGATGAGGATTAGGGTTAGGATTAGGGTTCGGGTGAGGGCTGGGGTGAGGGTGAGAGTTAGGATTAGGGTTAGGATGAAGGTTAGGTTTAGGGTTAGGGTGAGGGTTAGTATGAGGGATGGGGTAGGATTATTGTTAGGGTGATGGCTAGGGTGAGGGTGAGGGTAAGCGTAAGGGTTAGGCTTAGGCTTAGGTTTAAGCTGAGCATGAGGTTGAGGGTGAGGGTTAGGATTATGGTGATGGTTAGGTTTATGGTTAGGGTGAGGATTATGATGAGGTTTAGGGTTAGGGTGAGGATTATGGTAAGGGTGAAGTTGAGGTTTAGGCTGAGGTTGAAGATTAAGATAAGGGTGAGGGTTCGGATTAGGTTTAGGTTTAGGTTTAGGGTTAGTGTTAGTGTGAGGGTTTGATTGAGCATTAGGGTTAGGGTTAGGGTTAGTGTGAGGTTTATGGTGAGGATGAGGGTTAGGGTTAGGTTGAGGGTGAGGGTTAGAATTAGGGTTAGTGTGAGGGCTAGGGTGAGGGTGAGGGTAAAAGTTAGTGTTAGGTTTAGGGTGAGGTTTAGGATTAGGGTGATGGTTAGGGTTAGTGTGAAGGTTAGGGTTAGGGTTAGGGTTAGTGTGAGGGTGAGGGTAAGTGTTAGGGTGAGGTTTAATGTTAGGGTGAGGGTTATGGTTAGGGTGAGTTTTAGGGTTAGGGTTCGCGTTATTGTTAGTGTTAGGGTTAGTGTTACATTTACGGTTAGGGTGAGGGTGTGGGTTAGGGTTAGTGTGAGACTTAGGATGAGGTTTAGGGTTAGGATTAGGTTTAGGGTGAGGACTAGGGTGAGGTTTAGAGTGAGGTTTAGGGATAGGTATAGTTTTAGGATTTGGTTTACGGTGATGTTGAGTGTGAGGTTTAGGGTTAGGGTTAGGGTTACCTTGAGGGTTAATGTTAGGGTTAGGGTTAGGGTTAGGGTTAGGCTGAATGTGAGGGTGGGTGTGAGGATTAGGTTTAGGTTTACGGTTAGGGTTATTTTTAGTGTTATGTTTAGGGTTAAGTTTGCAGTGAGGGTGAGGCTCAGGGTGAGGGTTATGTTTAGGGTTAGGATTAGGGTTAGGGTTAGTGTTATTGTTAGGGTTAGGTTTAGAGTTACAGTGAGGTTGATGTTGAGAGTGAGGGTTAGGTTTAGGGTGAGGTTTAGGGTTAGGGTTAGGATTCGGGTTAGGGTTCGGGTGAGGTTTATGGTTAGAGTTAGGGGGAGGGTTAGGGTGAGGTTTAGGGTAAGGGTTAGTGTTAGGGTTAGGGTGTGGGTGAGGGTTAGGCTGAGGTTTAGGGATAGGGTTAGGGTTAGGATTAGGTTTAGGGTGAGCATAAGTGTGATGGTAAGGGTGAGGCTTAGGCTTAGGCTTATGGTTAGGCTGAGGGTGAGGGTGGGGGTGAGGATTAGGGTTAGGGTGATGGTTAAGGTTAGGTTTAGTGGTATTGTTAGGGGTAGGGTTCGAGTTACAGTGAAGGTGAGGGTGCGGGTGAGGGTTAGGGTTAGGGTTAGGGTTAGGGTTAGGGTCAGTGTGAGGTTTAGGGTTAGATATAGGGTTAGGGGGAGGGTTACGGTTAGGTTTAGAGTTAGGGTCACGGTGAGGGTGAGGTTTTGGTTCAGATATAGGATTTGGGGGAGGGTTAGGGTTAGCTTAGGGTTAGGTTTATAGTTAGGGTGAGGTTTACAGTTAGGGTTAGGGTTAGGGTTAGAGTTATTGTGAGAGTGAGGCTTAGGGTTATGGTTAGGGTTAGGGTGAGGTTTAGGGTTAGGGTGAGGGTTAGATTTAGAATTACGGTGAGGTTGATGGTGCGGGTGAGTGTGAGGTTTAGGGCTAGAGTTAGGATTAGGGTGAGGATGAGGGTTAGGGTTAGGGTTAGTGTTAGATTTAGGGTTATGGTGAGGGTTAGGGTGAGGGTGAGGGTAAGGCTTAGTGTTAGAATTAGGATTAAGGTAAGGGTTAGGGTGAGTGTGTGGGTTAGGTTTAGGGTTAGGCTTAGGGTTAGTCTGAGTATGAAGTTGAGGGTGAGGGTTAGGGTTAGGGTTAGAGTTGGGGTTTGGTTGAGTGTGAGGTTTAGGGGTAGGGTTAGGGTCAGGGTGAGGGGTAGGGTAAGTGTGAGGGTTAGGGTGGGGGTGACGGCAAGGGTAAAGGTGAGGGTTAGGCTGAGGGTGAGGGTTATGGTAAGGGTGAGGGTTAGGTTTAGGGTTAGGGTTAGGGTTAGTATGAGGTTTAGGATGAGAATGAGTGTTAGGGTTAGGGTGAGGGCTAGGGTGAGGGTGAGGGTGAGGGTTAGATTGAGGATTAGTGTTAGGGTTAGTGTGAGGTTTAGGGTGAGGATGAGGTTTAGGGTTAGGTTTAGGGTTACGATTAATGTTAGGGTTAGGCTTAAGTTGAGGGTTAGGGTGAGGGTGAGGTTTAGGGTTAGTGTTAGGATTAGGGTTAGGGTTAGTGTTAGGGTGAGTGTGAGGGTTAGGATAGGGTTAGGTTTAGGCTTAGTTTTAGGCTGAAATTGAGGGTGAGTGTGAGGGTTAGGATTAGGGTGAGTGTTAGGGTTAGGGTTAGGGTGAGAGTTAGGGTTCAGTTTAAGTTTAGGGTTAGGTTGAGGGTTAGGGTAAGGTTTACAGTGAGGGTGATGTTTAGGGTTAGGTTGAGAGTTAGGGTTAGGGTTAGTGTTCGGCTGAGGGTTAGGATGAGGATTAGGGTTAGGATTAGGGTTAGGGTGAGGGCTAGGGTGAGTGTGAGGTTTAGGGTTAGGGGTAGGGTGAGGGTGAGTTTTAGGGTTAGAGTTAGGCTTTGGGTGAGGCTGAGGGTGAGCATTAGGGTTAGGGTTAGGGTTAGAGTTAGGGTTACAGTGAGGGTTAAGCTGAGGGTGAGGGTAAGGCTTAGTGTTAGGGTTAGGATTAGGGTGTTAGGGTGAGTGTGAGGGTTAGGGTTAGGCATAGGGCTAGGCTGTGGGTGAGGGTGGGGGTGAGGATTAAGGTTAGGCTGATGGTTAGGGTTAGGGTGAGTGTTAGGATGAGTGTTAGGATTAGGATTAGGCTTAGGGTGAGGGCTAGGGTAAGGGTGAGGTTTAGGGTAAAGGTTAGGCTTAGGCTTAGGTTTAGTCTGAGCATGAGGTTGAGGGTGAGTATTAGGCTTAGTGAGGGTGAGGGTGAGGGTTAGGGTTATGATGAGTTTTAGGGTTAGGGATAGGGTGAGGTATAGTGCTAGGGTTAGGTTTAGAGTTAGGGTTAGGTTGAGGGTGATGTTTAGGGGTAGGGTTAGTGTCAGGGTGAGGGGTAGGGTTAGGTTGAGGTTTAGGGTGGGGGTGATGGTAAGGGTAAAGGTGAGGGTTAGGATGAGTTTGAGGGTTATGGTAAGGGTGAGGGTTATGTTTAGGCTGAGGGTTAGGGTTAGGGTTAAGTTGAGTGTGAGGGTTAGTTTGAGGATTAGTTTTAGGGTTAGTGTGAGATTTAGGGTGAGGATGAATGTTAGGGTAGGGTGAGGGCTAAGGTGAAGGTGAGGGTAAGGGGTAGATTGAGGATTAGTGTTAGGGTTAGTGTGAGGTTTAGGGTGAGGTTGAGGTTTAGGGTTAGGATTAGGGTTAGGATTAATGTTAGGGTTAGGCTTAAGGTGAGGGTTAGTGTGAGGCTGAGGTTTAGGGTTAGTGCTAGGATTAGGATTAGGGTTAGGGTTAGGGTGAAGGTGAGGATTACGGTTAGGGTTAGTGTAAGGCTTAATGTTAGGCTGAAGCTGAGGGTGAGGGTGAGGGTTAGATTGAGGATTAGTTCTAGGGTTAGTGTGAGGTTTAGTGTGAGGATGAGTTTTAGGCTTAGGGTTAGTGTTAGGATTAATGTTAGGGTTAGGTTTAAAGTGAGGTTTAGGGTGAGGGTGAGATTTATAGTTAGTGTTAGGATTAGGATTAGGGGTAGGGTTAGGGTACGTGTGAGGGTTAGGGTTAGGGTTAGGCTTAGTGTTAGGCTGAAGGTGAGGGTGAGCGTGAGGGTTAGGGTTATGGTGAGTTTTAGGGTTAGGGTTAGGGTGAGAGTTAGTGTTCGGGTTAAGTTTAGGGTTAGGGTGAGGGTTAGGATAAGGGTTACAGTGAGGGTGAGGATTAGGGTTAGGTCGAGGGTTAGGGTTAGGGTTAGTGTTAGGGAGAGGGTTAGGATGAAGGTTAGCGTTAGGATTAGGGTTAGGGTGAGGGCTAGGGTGAGGGTGAGGTTAGGGTTAGGGGTAGTTTGAGGTTTAGGGTTAGGTTTAGATTTAGGATTAGGGTGAGGCTGAGGTTTGGGGTTAGATTTAGGGTTAGGGTGAGACTGAGGGTGAGGGTTAGGGTTAGGGTTAATCTTAGAGTTAGCGTTACGGTGAGGGTTAGGGTGAGGGTGAGGGTAAGGCTTAGTGTTAGATTAGGATTACGGAAAGGGTTAGGGTTAGTGTGAGTGTTAGGATACAGGTTAAGGTTAGGCTTAGGGTTAGGCTTAGGGTGAGGGTGCGGGTGATGTTTAGGGTTAGAGTGAGAGTTAGGTGTAGGGTTAGGGTATGAGTTAGGGTTTGGGTTAAGTTTATGGTTAGGGTGAAGGTTAGGGTTAGGGTTACAGTGAGGGTGAGGGTTAGGGTTAAGTTGAGGGTTTGGGTTGGGCTTAAGATTAGGGTGAGTGTTAGGGTTAGGGTTAGGGTGAGGGTTAGGATGAGGATTAGGTTTAGGATCAGGGTTAAGGTGAGGGCTAGGGTGAGGGTGAGAGTTAGGGTTAGGGTTAGGGTGAGGTTTAGGGTTAGATTTAGCGTGAGGTTTAGGGTGAGGGTTAGGGTTACGGTGAGGGTGAGGGTTAGGGTTCGGGTGAGGGTTAGGGTTAGGATTAGGGTTACGGTGAGGCTGAAGGTTATTGTTAGGGTTAGGGTGAGATTTATGATTACAGTGTGGGTGAGGGTTAGGGTTAGGGTTAGGGCGAGGTTTAGTGTTAGAGTTAGGGTTAGGGTGAGGGTGAGGTTTAAGTTTAGATTTAGGGTAAGGGTGAGGCTGAGGTTGAGTGTTGGGTTTAGGGTTAGTGTTAGAGTTAGGTTTAGAGTGAGGGTTAGGGTGGGGGTGAGGGTGAGGGTTAGGCATAAGTTTAGGATTAGGATTAGTGTAAGTGTTAGGGTGAGTGTGAGGGTTAGGCTTAGGCTTAGGCTTAGGCTTAGGGTTAGGCTGAGAGTGATGGTGAGGGTGAGGGTTAGGGTTAAGTTGAGGGTTAGGGTTAGGGTTAGGGTGAGTGTTAGGTTTCGCTTAAGTTTAGGGTTAGGGTTAGGGTTATGGTAAGGGTGAGGGCTAGGGTGAGGGTGAGGTTCAGGGTTAGTGTTAGGGTAAAGTTTAGGGTTAGGGTTAGGGTTTGGGTTAGGGATTAGGATGAGGGTTAGGGTTAAGATTATGGTTACGGTGAGGGTGAATATTAGGATTAGGGTTAGGGTTAGGGTTATGTTCAGGGTTAGGATTAGTGTTATTGTTAGGGTTAGAGTTAGAGTTATGGTGAGGATGAGGGTGAGGGTGAGGGTGAGCGTTAGGGTTAGCTTTAGGGTGAGGTTTAGGGTTAGGGATAGCATTAGAGTTAGGGTGAGGGTTATGTTTAGGGTTCGATTTAGGGTTAGTTGGAGGGTTAGGTGGAGCGTTAATTTTAGGGTTAGTGTTAGGGTTAAGGTTAAGGTGAGGTTTAGGTTGATGTTTAGGTTAGGTTTAGGGTTAGGATTAGAGTTAGGGTGAGGGTGAGGGTGAGGTTTAGGGTTAAGGTTAGGCTTAGGCTTAGGTTTAGGCTGAGGGTGAGGGTGGGGGTGAGGATTAGGGTTAGGTTGATGGTTAGGCTTAGGGTTAGGGTGAGGGTTAGGATGAGGGTTAGGGTGGGGGTGAGGATTAGGTTTAGGTTGATGGTTAGGTTTAGGGTTAGGGTGAGGGTTAGGATGAGGTTTAGCGTTAGGATTAGGATTAGGGTGAGGGCTAGGGTGAGGGTGAGGGTTAGGGAAAGTTTAGGCTTAGGCTTAGGGTTAGGTTGAGCATGAGGTTGAGGGTGAGGGTTGGGGTTAGGGATAGGGTGAGGTTTAGTGTTAGGGGTAGGGTTAGATTTAGGGTTAGGGTGAGGGTGAGGTTTAGGGGTTGGATTAGGGTCAGGGTGAGGTGTAGGGTTAGGGTGAGGGTAAGTGTGGGGGTGACGGTAAGGGTAAAGGTGAGGTTTAGGCTGAGGGTGAGGGTTATGATAAGGGTGAGGGTTTGTTTAAGGGTGACGGTTAGTGTTAGGTTTAGGATGAGGGTGAAGGTTAGATTCAGGATTAGTGTTAGGATTACTGTGAGGTTTAGGGTGAGGATGAGGGTTAGGGTTAGGGTGAGGGCTAGGTTGAGATTGAGGGTGAGGGTTAGATGGAGGATTAGTGTTAGGGTTAGTGTGAGGTTTAGGGTGAGGTTAAGATTAAGGTTTAGGTTTAGGGTTAGTTTTAATGTTAGGGTTAGGCATTAGGTGAGGGTTAAGGTAAGGGTGAGGTTTAGGGTTAGTGTTAGGACTAGGATTAGAGTTAGGGTTAGGGTGAGTGTGAGGGTTAGGGTTAGGCTTAGTGTTAGGCTGAAGGTGAGGGTGAGGTTGAGGTTTATGGTTTGGGTGAGTGTTAGGGTTAGGGTTAGGGTGATAGTTAGGGTAAGGGTTACAGTGAGGGTGAGGGTTAGGGTGATGCTTAGGGTAAGGGTTACAGTGAGGGTGATGGTTAGGGTTAGTTTGAGGGTTAGGGTTAGCGTTAGTGTTAGTCTTAAGGTGAGGGTGAGGGTGATGGTTAGTGTTAGTGTTAGGGTGAGGGTTAGGATGAGGTTTAGGGTTAGGATTAGGGTTAGGGTGAGGGCTAGGTTGAGGGTGAGGTTTAGGGTTAGGGTTAGGGTGAGATTTTTGGTTAGGTTTATGGTTAGGGTTAGGGTGAGGCTGAGGGTTAGGGTGATGGTTAGGGTTAGTGTTAGAGAGGGTTACAGTGAGGATTAGTGTGAGGGTGAGAGGAAGGTTTTGTGTTAGGATTAGGATTAGGGTAAGTGTTGGGGTGAGTGTGAGGTTTAGGGTTAGGATTAGGTTTAGGCTTAGGTTTACGCTTAGGGTGAGGGTGAAGGTGAAGGTTAGGGTTAGGGTGAGAGTTAGGAGTAGGTTTAGGGTGAGAGTTTGGGTTCAGGTTAAGTTTAGGTTTAGGGTGAAGGTTAGGTTTAGGGTTACAGTGAGGGTTAGGGTTAGGCTTAGGATTAGGATGAGGGTTAGGGTTAGTGTTAGGGTCAGGGTTAGGGTTAGGATTAGGGTTCGGCTGAGGGCTAGGTTGAGGGTGAGGTTTGGGATTAGTGTTTTGGTGAGGTTTAGGGTTAGGGTTAGGGTGAGGGTTAGGACATGGGTTAGGGTTACATTGAGCATGAGTGTTAGGGTTAGGGTGGGGTTTAGTGTTAGTATTTGGGTTAGGGTGAGGGTGAGTTTTAGGATTATATTTAGGTTTAGGGGGAGGATTAGGTCAAGTGTTAGGGTTAGGGTTATTATTAGGGTTAAGGTTAGGGTGAGGGTTAGGTTGAGGTTTAGGGTTAGGGTTAGGGTTAGGATTAGGATTAGCGATAGGGTATGTGAGGGTTAGGGTTAGGCTTAGGCTTAGGGTTAGGGTTATGCTGAGGGTGAGGGTGGGTGTGAGTGTTAGGGTTAGGGTGATGGTTAGCGTTAGCGTTAGGGTGAGGATTATAATGTGGGATAGGGTTAGGATTATTGTTAGGGGGAGGGCTAAGATGAGGGCGTGGGTAAGGATAAGGGTTAGGCTTAGGCTTAGGTTTCGGCTGAGCATGAGGTTGAGGGTGAGGGTTAGGGTTAGGGTGATGGTTAGGTTTACGGTTAGGGTGAGGGTTAGGATGAGGTTTAGGGTTAGGGTGAGTATGATGGTAAGGGTAAAGCTGAGGTTTAGGCTGAGGGTGAGGATTAAGTTAAAGGTGAGGGTTAGCATTAGATTTAGGATTAGGATTAGGGTTAGGGTGAGGTTTTGATTGAACATTAGGGTTAGGTTTAGGGTTAGTGTGAGGTTTAGGGTGAGGATGAGGGTTAGGGTTAGGATGAGGGTGAGGGTTAGAA
The DNA here is from genome assembly GCF_024711535.1 of Dipodomys merriami. Classification (NCBI taxonomy): domain Eukaryota; kingdom Metazoa; phylum Chordata; class Mammalia; order Rodentia; family Heteromyidae; genus Dipodomys; species Dipodomys merriami. The sequence continues at coordinate 6,385,210 of NW_027206335.1, read as the reverse complement.
TTAGGGGTAGGGTGAAGGCTAGGGTGAGGGTGAGGGTTAGAGATAGGGTTAGGGTTAGGGTGAGGTTTAGGATTAGGGTGAGGGTTAGGGTTAGTGTGAGGGTTAGGGTTGGGTTAGGGTTAGTGTTAGGTGAGGGTAAGTGTTAGGGTGAGGGTTAATGTTAGGGTGAGGGTTATGGTTAGGGTGAGGTTTAGAGTTAGGTTTAGGTTTATTGTTAGGGTTAGTGTTAGGGTTACGTTTACGGTGAGGGTGAGGGTGAGGGTTAGGCTTAGGGTTAAGGTGAGATTTAGTGTTTGGTTTAAGGTTAGAGTTAGGATTAGGGTGAGGGTGAGGTTTAGGGGTAGAGTTAGGGCGAGGGTGAATGTTAGGGTTAGGGTGGGTTTTAGCGTGGGGGTGATGGTAAGGGTAAAGTTGAGGGTTAGGCTGAGGGTGAGGGTTACGTTAAGAGTGAGGGTTAGGGTTAGGGTGAGGGTTAGGTTTAGGGTCAGGTTGAGGGTGAGGGTTAGATTGAGGATTAGTGTTAGGGTTAGTGTGAGGTTTAGGGTGAGGATGAGGATTAGGTTTAGGGTGAGGTCTAGGGTGAGGGTGAGGGATAGGGTTAGTGTTAGGGTAAGGTTTAGGGTTAGGGTGATGGTTAGAGTTAGTGTGAGCATTAGTGTTACGTTAGGGTTAGTGTTAGGGTGAGGGTAAATGTTAGAGTGATGGTGAGGGTTAGGGTGAGGGTAATGGTTGAGGTGAGGTTTAGGGTTAGGGTTATTGTTAGGGTAAGGGTTAGGGTTACTGTTACAGTGAGAGTTAGGGTTAGGTTTAGGATGAGGTTTAGGTTTAGGGTTAGGGTTAGAGTTAGGGTTAGGGTGAGGGTGAGGTTTAGGGTTAGAGTTAGGGATAGTGTTAGGGTTATGGATAGGATGAGGGTTAGGGTTAGGGTTAGGCTTAGGCTTAGGCTGAGGCCGAGCATGAGGGTCAGGGTTAGGGTTAGGTTTAGGGTGAGGGTTAGGGTTAGGGTGAGTTTTAGTATGAGGTTTAGGGTTAGGATTAGGTTTAGGGTGAGGACTAGGGTGATGGTTAGGGTGAGGTTTAGGGATAGGTTTAGGTTTAGGATTTGGGTTAGGGTGAGGGTGAGTGTGAGTGTTAGGGTTAGGGTTAGGGTGAGGCTTAGGGTTAGGGTGAGGGATATTGTTAGGGTTTGGATTAGGGTTAGGGTGAGGCTGAGGATTAGGGTTAGGTTTAGGTTTAGGTTTAGTGTTTAAATTAGGTTTAGGATTAGTGTTAGTGTTAATGTTATGGTTAGGGTTACCTTGAGGGTTAGGGTTAGGGTTAGGGTTAGGGTTACGCTAAGGATGAGGTGGGAGTGAGGATTAGGGTTAGGGTTAGGGTTAGGGTTATTGTTAGTGTTATGGTTAGTGTTAAGTTTGGGGTGAGGGTGAGGCTGAGGGTGAGGGTTATGTTTAGGTTTAGGATTAGGTTTAGGTTTAGTGTTATTGTTAGTGTTAGGGTTAGAGTTACAGTGAGGTTAAGGTTGAGGGTCAGGGTTAGGTTTAGGGTGAAGTTTAGGATTATAGTTAGGGTTAGGGTTAGGGTGAGGGTGAGGGTGTGGTTTAGGGTTAGAGTTAGTTTAGGGGGAGGGTTAGGGTGACGTTTAGGGTTAGGGTTAGTGTTAGGGTTAGGGTGAGTGTGAGGGTTAGGTTGAGGTTTAGGGATAGGTTTAGGGTTAGGATTAGAGTTAGGGTGAGCATGAGTATGAGTGTTAGGGTGAGGCTTAGGCTTAGGATTAGGCTGCGGGTGAGGGTGGGGGTGAGGATTAGGGTGAGGGTGATGGTTGGAGTTAGGGTTAGTGTTATTGTTAGGGTTAGGGTTCGAGTTTCAGTGAAGGTGTGAGTGCTGGTGTGGGTTAGTTTTAGGGTTAGTGTTAGGCTTAGTGTTAGGCTGAGCATAAAGTTGAGTGTGAGGATTATTGTTAGGGATAGGGTGAGGTTTAGTGTTATGGTTAGGGTTAGAGTTAGGGTTAGGTTGAGGGTGAGGTTTAAGGGTAGGCTTAGGTTCAGGGTGAGGGTTAGGGTTAGGGTTAGGGTGAGGGTTAGATTGAGGATTAGTGTTAGGGTTAGTGTGAGGTTTAGGATGAGGATGAGGTTTAGGTTTAGGGTTAGGTTTAGGATTAATGTTAGGGTTAGGTTTAAGGTGAGGGTTAGGGTGAGGGGGAGGTTTAGGGTTAGAGTTATGGTTAGGATTAGGGTTAGGTTTAGTGTGAGTGTGAGGGTTAGATTTAGGGTTATGGTGAGGGTTAGTGTTAGGCTGAAGGTGAGGGTGAGGGTTAGGGTAAGGGTGAGTGTTAGGGTTAGGTTTAGGGTGAGGGTTAGTGTTCGGGTTAAGTTCAGTGTGAGGATGAGGGTTAGGTTAGGTTGAGGGTTAGGGTGAGGTTTAGGGTTAGGATTAGGGTGAGGTTTAGGGTTAGGTTTAGGGTTAGGGTTAGCGTTATGGTGAGGGTTCGATTGAGGTTTAGGTTTCTGGTTAGGGTTTGTGTTACGTTTAGTGTGAAGATGAAGGTTAGGGTTAGGGTGAGGATGAGGGTTAGAAATAGGGTTAGAGTGAGGGCTAGGGTGAGGGTTAGGATTAGGGTGAGGCTGGGGGTGAGGATTAGGGTTCGGGTTATTGTTAGGGTGAGGGTGAGTTTTAGGGTTAGAGTTAGGTTTTGGGGGAGGGTTAGGGTGAGGTTTAAGGTTAGGGTTAGTGTCAGTGTTAGGGTCAGGGTGAGGGTTAGTTTGAGGTTTAGGGATAGGTTTACGGTTAGGATTAGAGTTAGGGTGAACATGAGTATGAGGGTTAGGGTGAGGCTTAAGCTTAGGGTTAGGCTGAGGGTGATGGTGGTTGTGAGTATTAGGGTTAAGGTGATTGTTAGGTTTAGGGTTAGTGTTATTGTTAGGGTTAGGGTGTGAGTTTCGGTGAGGGTGAGGGTTCGGGTGAGAGTTAGTTTTAGGGTTAGGGTGGGATTTAGGGTTAGGGTTAGGTTTAGGGTGAGGGTGAGGTTTAGTGTTAGATATAGGGTTAGGGGTAGGGTTAGGGTGAGGGTAAGGGTTAGGGTTAGTGTTAGGGTGAGGGTGAGGTTTAGTGTTAGACTTAGGGTTAAGGTGAGGCTTAGGGTGAGGTTTATGATTAGGGTTAGGATTAGGATTACTGTAAGGATTAGGTTGAGTGTGAGTGTTAGGGTTTTGGTTAGGGTTAGGCTTAGGGATACACTGAGGGTGAGGGTGAGTGTTAGGTTTAGGGTGAGGGTTAGGTTTAGGGTTAGGGTGAGAGTTAGGGTTCAGGTTAATTTTTGGGTTAGGGTGAAGGTTGGGGTTACATTGAGGGTGAGGTTTAGGGTTAGGTTGTTGGTTAGGGTTAGGGTTAGGATGAGGTTTAAATTTAGGGTTAGTGTGAGGCTTAGGATGAGTATTAGGGTTAGGATTAGGGTTAGGGTGAGGGCTAGTGTGAGTGTTAGGGTTACATTAAGGGTGAGAGTTAGGGTTAGGGTGAGGGTTAGTGTTAGGATTAGGGTTAGGTTGAGGGTGAGGGTTCGGATTAGAGTTAGGGTTAAGGTTATTATTAGAGTTAGGGTTAGGGTTACAGTGAGGTTGAAGGTGAGGGTTAGGGTTACGGTTATGTTGAGGTTTAGGGTTAGAGTTAGTGTTAGGGTGAGGGTGAAGTTTAGGGTTAGAGCTAGGTTTAGGGTGAGGGTTAGGTTTAGGTTTAGTGTTAGGGTTAGTGTTAGGGGAAGGGTATGGGTTAGGGTTAGGGTTATGGATAGGATTATTGTTAGGGTGAGGGTGAGTGTGTGTTTTAGGGTTAAGTTTAGGGTTAGGCTTAGGGTGAGGCTGAGGGTGAGGTTGAGGGTGAGGTTTAGGGTTAGGGTGAGGGTTAGGGTTAGGTTTAGTGGCAGGGTTAAGATGAGTGTCAGGTTTAGGATTAGGGTTAAGGTAAGGGCTAGGGTGAGGATGAGGTTTAGGGTTAGGTTTAGGCTTAGGTTTAGCTTTAGGGTTAGGGTGAGGGATAGGGTGAGGGTTAGGTTTAGGGTTTGAGTTAGGGTTAGAGTCAGGGTTAGGGTGAGGGTTAGGGTCAGGGTTAGGGTGAGGGTGAGGGTTAGAATTATGGTTAGGATTACGTTTAGTGTTAGGGTGAGTGTGAGGGTTAGGTTTAAGTTTAGGTTTAGGCTTAAGGTTAGGCTGAGGTTGAGGGTGAGGGTTAGGGTTAGGGTGAGGGTTAGGGTTATGGTTATGGGGATGTTTAGGATGAGGTTTAGGGTTAAGATTAGGGTTAGGGTGAGGGTGAGGTTTAGGGTTAGGGTTAAGGTGAGGTTTAGGGTTAGGGTTAGGGTGAGGGTGAGGGTGAGGTTTAGGGTTAGATTTATGGTAAGGTTGAGGCTGAAGTTCAGGGTTAGTGTTAGGGTTAGTGTTACAGTTAGAATTAGGGTGAGGGTTAGGGTGAGGGTGAGGATTAGGCCTAGATTTCGGATTAGGATTAGGGTAAGTTAAGGATGAGTGTAAAGGTTAGGTTTAGGGTTAGGCTTAGGCTTAGGGTTAGGCTGAGAGTGAGGGTCAGGGTGAGGGTTATGGTTAGAGTTAGGGTTAGGTTTAGGGTTAGGGTGAGAGAAAAGGATCGGTTAAATTTAGGGTTAGTGAGAGGATTAGCATTAGGGTGAGGGCTAGGGTGTGGGTGAGGGTTACGTTTAGTGTTACGGTAAGGTTTAGGTTTAGTATTAGGGTTAGGGTGAGGGTTGGGATGGGGGTTAGTGTTACGGTGAGGGTGAGGGTTAGGGTTAGGGTGACGGTTAGGGTTAGAATTAGTGTTATGGTGAGGGTGAGTTTTATTGTTAGGGTTAGGGTTAGGGTTGGGGTTACAGTGAGATTGAGGTTTAGGGTTAGGGTAAGGGTGAGGTTTAGTGTTAGGGTTAGGGTTAGAGTTAGGTTTAGGGTGAGGGTGAGGTTTAGGGTTAGAGTTAGGGTAAGGGTGAGGCTGAGGTTGAGGGTTAGAGTTAGGGTAAGGGTGAGGCTGAGGTTGAGGGTTAGGTTTAGGCTTAACGATAGGTTTAGGATTAGGGTAAGGGTTAGAGTGAGTGTGAGGTTTAGGTTTAGGTTTAGGTTTAGACTTAGGCTTAGGGTTAGGCTGAGATTCATGGTGAGGGTGAGGGTTAGGGTTAGATTGAGGGTTAATGTTAGGGTTAGGGTGAGAGTGAGGGTTCTGTTAAAGTTAGGGTTAGGGTGAGGGATAAGGTAAGGATTAGTGTTAGGGTGAGGGCTAGGGTGGGGGTGAGGATTAGGGTTAGTGTTAGGGTAATGTTTAGGGTTAGGGGTAGGTTTTGCATTAGGGTTCGGATGAGGGTTAGGGTTAAGATTATGGTTAGGGTGAGGGTGATTGTTAGGATTAGGGTTAGGGTTAGGGTTAGGTTTAGGGTTAGGATTCGTGTTATTGTTAGAGTTAGGGTTAGAGTAATGGTGAGTGTGAGGGTGAGGGTGAGGGTGAGGTTTAGGGTTAGGTTTAGGGTTAGTTTTAGTATTAGCGTTAGGGTGAGGTGAGGTTTAGGGTTAGATTTAGAGTTACTTGGAGCATTAGGTCGAGCGTTAATGTTAGGGTTAGTGTTAGGGTTAAGGTTATGGTGAGGGTTAGGTTGAGGTTTAGGGATAGGGTTAGGGTTAGGATTAGGGTTAGGCTGAGGGTCAGTGTGAGGTTTAGGGTTAGGGTTAGGCTTAGGCATTGTGTTAGGCTGAGGGTGAGGGTGGGGGTGAGTATTAGGGTTAGGGTGATGGTTAGGGTTAGGTTAGGGTGAGTGTTAGGATGAGGGATTGGGTTAGCATTAGGGTTAGGTTGAGGGCTAGGTTGAGGGTGAGGGTTAGGTTAATGGTTAGGCTTAGGCTTAGGGTTAGGGTGAGCATGAGGTTGAGGGTGAGGGTTAGGGTTAGGGATAGCATGAGGTTTAGTGTTAGGGTTAGGGTTAGAATTAGGGTTAGTGTGAGGTTGAGGTTTAGGTGTAGGGTTAGGGTCAGGGTGAGGGGTAGGGTTAGGGTGAGGGTTAGGGTGGGGGTGACGGTAAGTCTAAAGGTGAAGGTTAGGCTGAGGATGAGGGTTATGGTAAGGGTGAGGGTTACGTTTAGGGTGATGTTTAGGGTTAGGGTTAGGGTGAGGGTGAGGGTTAGATTGAGGATTAGTGTTAGGTTTAGTGTGAGGTTTAGGGTGAGGATGAGTGTTAGTGTTAGGGTGAGGGCTAGGGTGAAGGTGAGGGTGAGGATTAGATTGAGGATTAGTGTGAGGGTTAGTGTGAGATTTTGGGTGAGGATGAGGTTTAGGGTTAGGGTTAGGTTTAGGATTAATGTTAGGGTTAGGCTTAAGGTGAGGGTTAAGGTGAGGGTGAGGTTTAGGGTTAGTGTTAGGATTAGGATTAGCATTATGGTTAGGGTGAGTGTGAGGGTTAGGCATAGGGTTAGGCTTAGGCTTAGTGTTAGGCTGAAGGTGAGGGTAAGTTTGAAGGTTAGGGTTAGGGTGAGAGTTTGGTTTCAGTTTAAGTTTAGGGTTAGGGTGAGGGTGAGGGTAAGGGTTAAATTGAGGGTGAGGGTTAGGGTTAGGTTGAGGGTTAGGGTTAGGGTTAGGTTGAGTGTTAGGTTTAGGGTTAGATTTAGGTTGAGGTTGAGGGTGAGGGTTAGGGTTAGTGTTAGGGTGAGGGTTAGGATGAGGGTTAGGGTTAGGATTAGGTTTAGGGTGAGGGTTAGGGTGAGGAGGAGGTTTAGGTTTAGGGTTAGGGTGAGGTTTTGGGTTAGGTTTAGGGTTAGGGTTAGGGTGAGGGTGAGGATTAGGCTTAGACTTAGGGTTAAGGTGAGGCTGAGGGTGAAGTTTAGGATTAGGATTAGGATTAGGGTTTGGGTAAGTATTAGAGTGTGTGTGAGGGTTAAAGATAGGGTTAGGCTTAGGCTAAGCATTACACTGAGGGTGAGGGAGAGGGTGAGCTTTAGGGTTAGCCTGAGGGTTAGGGCTAGCTTTAGGGTTAGAGTTAGGGTTCAGGTTAATTTTAGGGTTAGTGTGAGGGTTAGGGTGAGGGTTAGGATGAGGATTAGAGTTAAGATTTGGGTTAGGTTGAGGACTAGGGTGAGGGTGAGGTTTAGGGTTAGTGTTAGGGTGAGGTTTAGGTTTAGGGTTAGAGTTATGGTTAGGGTGAGGTTTAGGGTTACAGTAAGGGTGAGGGTTAGGGTGAGGGTGAGGGTTAGGATTAGGGGTAGGGTTAGGGTTATTGTTAGGGTTAGGGTTAGGGTTACGGTGAGGGCTAGGGTTAACGTTAGGGTTAGGCTTAGGCTGATGGTGAGGTTGGGGGTGGTGGTGAGGATTAGGATTAGGGTTAGGGTTAGGGTTATTGTGAGTGTTATGGTTAGGGATAAGTTTGCGGTGAGGGTGAGGCTGAGGGTGAGGGTTATGGTTATGGTTATTGTTAGGCTTAGTGTTATTGTTAGGGTTAGGGTTATAGTTACGGTGAGATTGAGGGTGAGGGTGAGGGTTAGGTTTAAGGTGAGGGTTAGGGTTTGGGTTAGGGTTAGAGTTAGTGTTAGTGTGAGGGTGAAGTTTAGGATTAGAATTAAGCTTAGGGTGAGGGTTAGGGTTGGTGTTAGGGTTAGCTTTAGAGTGAGAGTTAGCGGGAGGGTTTGGGTTAGGGTTAGGGTTAGGGATAGGATTAGGGATAGGTCGAGGGTGAGTTTGTGTGTTAGGGTTAGGTTTAGGTTTAGGTTTAAGGATATGCTGAGGTTGATGTTGAGGGTGACGGTTAGGGTTAAGTTGAGTGTTAGGGTTAGGGTTAGGGGGAGGGTTAGGATGAGGGTTAGGGTTAGGATTAGGGTTAAGGTAAGGGCTAGGGTGAGGGTGAGGTTTAGGGTTAGGTTTCGGTTGAGGTTTAGGGTTAGGGTTAGGGTTAGAGTTAGGGTGAGGGTGAATTTTAGGGTTACAGTTATGTTAAGGGTGAGGCTGAGGGTGAGGGTTAGGTTTAGGGTTAGTGTTAGAGTTAGGGTTAAGGTGAGGGTTAGGATGAGGGTGAGGGTTAGGCTTAGGGTTAGGATTAAGATTAGGGTAAGTGTTAGGCTGAGTGTGAGGGTTAGAGTTAGGGTTAGGCTTAGGCTTAGGGTTAGGCTGAGAGTGAGGGTGAGTGTGAGGGTTAGGGTTAGGTTTAGGGTGAGAGTTAGGTTTCGATTAATTTTAGGGTTAGGTTGAGGGTTAGGGTTAGGATTAGTATTAGGGTGAGTGCTAGGGTGAGCGTGACGTTTAGGGTTAGGGTTAGGGTGAGGTTTAGAGTTAGGATTAGGGTTTGGGTTAGGGTTAGGATGAGGGTTAGGGTTACGGTGAGGGTGAGGGTTAGGGTTAGGTTGAGGGTTAGGGTTACGATTATGGTTAGGGTGATGGTGAGTGTTAGGATTAGGGTTAGGGTGAGGGCTAGGGTGAGGGTGTGTGTTAGAGTTAGTGTTAGGTTTAGGGTGGGGTTTAGGATTAGAGTGAGTGTTAGGGTTAGTGCGAGGGTTAGTGTTAGGTTTAGGGTTAGTGTTAGGATGAGTGTAAGTGTTAGGGTGAGGGTTAATGTTAGGGTGAGGATTATTGTTAGGGTAAGGGTTAGGGTTACGGTTACGGTTATTGTTAGGGTTAGGGTTAGGGTTACGATTACGGTGAGGGTGAGGGTTAGGTTTAAGTTTAGGGTGAGGTTTAGTGTTAGGGTTAGGGTTAGAGTTAGGGTTAGGGTGAGGGTGAGGTTTATGGTTAGAGTTAGGGTTAGGGTGATGGTTAGGGTTAGGGTTAGTGTTATTGTTAGGGTTAAGGTACGAGTTATGGTGAAGGTGAGGGTGCAGTTGAGGGTTAGGGTTAGGGTTAGGGTGGGGTTAAGGGTTAGGGTTAGGATTAGGGTGAGGGTGAGGTTTAGGTTTAGATATAGGGTTAGGGGGAGGCTTAGGGGGAGGGTTATTGTTAGGGTTAGTGTTAGGGATAGGGTGAGGGTGAGGGTTAGGTTTAGGGTTAGGGTTAGGGTTAGGGTTAGAATTATTGAGAGGGTGAGGGTTCGGGTGAGTGTGAGGGAAAGATTTAAGTTTAGGGTTAGGCTTAGGGTTAGGCTGACGGGAGGGTGATGGTGCGGGTTAGGGTTAGGGTGAGGGTTAGGGTTAGGGTTATGGGGAGGGTTAGGATGAGAGTTAGGTTTAGGATTAGGGTTAGGGTGATGGCTAGTGTGAGGGTGATTGTTAGGTTTAGGGTTAGGGTTAAGGTGAGGCTTAGGGTGAGGTTTAGGATTAGGGTTAGGATTAGGATTAGAGATTTTGGGTTACTGTTAGGGTTAAGGTTAGGGTGAGGGTTAGGTTGAGGTTTAGGGTTAGGATTAGTTTTAGGGTTAGGATTAGGGTTAGGGTTAGGTTTAGTGTTAAGGGTTAGGGTTAAGGTTAGCCTTAGGCTTAGGGTTAGGCTGAGGGTGCGGGTGGGGGTGAGGATTAGGGTTAGGGTGATGGTTAGGGTTAGGGTTAGGTTGAGGGTTAGCATTAGGATTAGGGTTAGGGTGAGGGCTAGGGTGAGGATGAGGGTTATTGTAAGGGTTACTCTTAGTCTTAGGGTTATGCTTAGCATGAGGTTGAGGGTGAGGGTTAGGGTTAGGGTGAGGGTTATGGTTAGGGTGTGGGTTAGGGTTATGGTTACGGTTATTGTTAGGGTTAGGGTTAGGGTTACGATTACAGTGAGGGTGAGGGTGAGGGTTAGGGTTAGGTTTAGGGTGAGGTTTAGTGTTAGGGTTAGGGTTAGAGTTAGGGTCAGGGTGAGAGTGAGGTTTAAGGGTAGGATTAGGGTCAGGGTGAGGGGTAGGGTTAGGGTGAGTTTTAGGGTGGGGGTGACGGTAAGGATAAAGGTGAGGGTTAGGCTGAATGTGAGGGTTATGGTAAGGGTGAGGGTTAGGTTTGGGGTGATGTTTCGGGTTAGGGTTAGGGTGAAGGTGAGGGTTAGATTGAGGATTAGTGTTAGGGTTAGTGTGAGGTTTAGGGTGATGATGAGGTTTAGGGTTAGGGTTAGTGTTAGGCTTAATGTTAGGGTTAGGCTTAAGGTGAGGGTTAGGTGAGGGTGAGGTTTAGGGTTAGTGTTAGGATTAGGATTAGGGTTATGGTGAGGGTTAGTGTGAGGTTTAGGGTTAAGGTTAGGGTTAGGCCTAGTTTTAGGCTGAAAGTGAGAGTGAGGGAGGAGGATTAGGGTTTGGGTGAGGGTTAGGGTTAGAGTTAGGGTGAGAGTTAAGGTTCGGGTTAAGTTTCGGGTTAGGGTGAGGGTTAGAGTAAGGGTTACAGTGAGGGTGAGGGTTAGGGTTAGCTTGAGGGTTAGGATTAGGGTTAGGGTGAGGGCTGTGGTGAGGGTGAGGTTTACGGTTAGGGTTAAGTTGAGGTTTATGTTTAGGTTTAAGGGTAAGTTTAGGGTAAGAGTGAGGGTGATATTTAGGGATAGAGTTAGGGTTAGGGTGAGGTTTAGGTTGAGGTTAGGTTTAGGGTTAGTGTTAGATTAAGGTTTAGGTTTAGGGTTATGGTTAGGGTGAGGGTTAGCTTGAGGGTTAGGGTTATGGTGAGGGTGAGGGTTAGGGTTAGGGTGAGGGTTAGGTTTAGATTTAGGGTTAGGGTGAGGGGGAGTGTTAGGAATAGGGTTAGGGTGAGAGTTAGGCTTAGGTTTCGGTTGAGGGTGAGGGTGAGGGTTAGGGTTAAATTTAGGGTGAGGGTTAGGATGAGGATTAGGGTTAGGATTAGGGTTAGGGTGAGGGTGAGTGTTAGGGTTAGTGTTGGGGTGAGGTTTAGGGTTAGGGTTAGGGTGAGGGTTAGGATGAGGGTTAGAATTATGGTGAGTGTGAGTTTTAGGGTTAGGGTTAGGGTTAGGGTTAGGATTAGTGTTACGGTGAGGGTGAGGGTTATTGTTAGGGTTAGGCTTAGGGTTAAGGTTAAGGTGAGGGTGAGGGTTAGGTTTAGGGTCAATTTGAGGTTTAGTGTTAGGGTTAGGGTTAGAGTTATGGTTAGTGTTCGGGTGAGGTTTAGGATTAAAGTTAGGGTAAGTGTGAGGCTTAGATTGAGGTTTATGTTTAGGGTTAGTGTTAGAGTTAGGTTTAGGGTGAGGGTTAGGGTGAGGGTGAGGCTTAGGCTTAGGTTTAGGTTTAAGATTAGGGTAAGGGTTATGGTGAGTGTGAGAGTTAAGTTTAGGATTAGGCTTAGGGTTAGGCTGAGAGTGAGGGTGAGGGTGAATGTTAGGGTTTTGGTGAGGGTTAGGGTTAGTGTTAGCGTGAGAGTTAGGGTTTGCTTAAGTTTAGGGTTAGGGTGAGGGTTATGGTTAAAATTAGGATTAGGGTGAGGGTTAGGGTTAGGGTTTGGGTGAGGGTGAGTGTTAGGGTTAGGCTTAGGGTGTGGTTTAGTATTAGGGTGAGGGTTAGGGTTAGTGTGAGTGTTAGGGTTAGGGTTAGGGTTAGGGTTTGGGTTAAGGTTAGGGTTAGGGTTAGGGTTAGGTTTAGTTTTAGGGTTAGATTTAGGGTAGGATTAAGGTTAGGGTTAGAGTTATTTTTAGTTTTAGGTTTAGGATGAGGTTTAGGTTTAGGGTTAGGGTTAGAGTTAGGGTTTGGATGAGGGTGAAGTTTAGGTTTAGAGTTAGAGTTAGTGTTAAGTTTAGGGTTAGGCCGAAGCTTAGGGTTAGGGTTAGGGTTAGACTTTGGCTTAGGCATTGGCCCAGCATGTGGGTGAGCGATAGGTTTAGGTTTAGGGTGAGGGTTAAGGTTAGGGTTAGGCTGAGGGTTAGGATGAGATTTACGGTTAGGAATAGGGTTAGGGTAGGGGCTAGGTTGAGGGTTAGGGTAAGGGTTAAGGTTAGGGATAGGGTTAGGTTTAGGATAAGGTTTAGGATGAGGGTGAGTGTGAGGATTAGGGTTAGGGTTAGGCTTAGGGTTAGGGTGAGGTTTAGGGTTAGGGTTTGGTTAGGGTGAGGGTGAGGCTGAGGATTAGTTTTAGGTTTCGGGATAGGTTTAGGGTTAGGGTTAGTGTTAGTGTAAGGGTTAGGCTTACAATGAGGTTTAGGGTTATGGATAGGGTTATGGTTAGGTTTAGGGTTAGTGTTATTGTTAGGGTTAGAGTTACGGTGAAGTTGAGGGTGAGGGTGAGGGTTAGGGTTAGTGTGAGGTTTAGGGTTAGGGTTAACGTTAGGGTGAGGGTGAGGGTGAGGTTTAGGTTTAGAGTTAGGGTTAGGTTTTGGGTTAGGGTGAGGATTAGATTGAGGATTAGGGTTATGGTTAGTGTGAGGTTTAGGTTGAGGATGAGGGTTAGGGTTAGGGTGAGGGTTAGGGTTAGAATTAGTGTTAGGGTGAGGGCTTGGGTGAGGGTGAGTGTTAGGGTTAGGTTTAGGGTGTGGTTTAGTATTAGGGTGAGGGTCAGGGTGAGTGTTAGGATGAGGGTTAGGTTTATTGTAAGGGTGACGTTTAGCATTAGGGTGAGGGTTGGGTTAGGATTAGGGTTAGGGTCAGGGTGAGGGTGAGTGTGAGGATTAGGGTAGGGTTAGGGTTAGGGTTAGGTTTAGGCTTAGGATTAGTTTTATTGTTTGGGTTAGGGTTAGAGTTACAGTGAGGGTGAGGGTTAGGCTTAGGCTTAGGCTTATGCTTAGGGATAGGCTGAGCTTGAGGTTGAGGGTGAGGGCTAGGTTTAGGGGGATGGTTAGGTTTATGGTTAGGGTGAGGTTTAGGATGAAGTTTAGGGTTAGCGTGAGGTTTAGGGTGAGGAAGATGCTAAGGGTAAAGGTTTGGTTTAGGCTGAGGGTGAAGGTTAAGATAAGGGTGAGGGTTAAAGTTCAGTTTAGGGTTATGGTAAGGGTTAGGGTTAGAGGTAGGGTGAGTGTTAGATTGAGGATTACGGTTAGGGTCAGTGTGAAGTTTAGTGTGAGGATGAGGGTTAGGTTTAGGGTGAGGGTGAGGGTTAGGATAAGGTTTAGGGTTAGGGTGAGATTTAGGGTGAGGAAGATGCTAAGTGTAAAGTATGGTTTAGGCTGAGGGTGAAGGTTAAGATAAGGGTGAGGGTTAAAGTTCAGTTTAGGGTTAGGGTAAGGGTTAGGGTTAGAGGTAGGGTGAGGGTTAGATTGAGGATTAGGGTTACGGTCAGTGTGAGGTTTAGTGTGAGGATGAGTGTTAGGTTTATTGTGAGGGTGAGGGTTAGAATCAGGGTTAGGGTGAGGGCTACGGTGAGGGTGAGGGTTTGGGTTAGGGTTTGGGTGAGGTTTAGGATTAGGTTGAGGGTTAGGTTTAGTGTGAGGGTTAGTGTTAGGGTTAGGGTTAGTGTTAGAGTGAGGGTAAGTGTTATGGTGAGGGTTAGCCTTAGGGTGAGGGTTATGGTTAGGGTGAGGAAAAGGGATAGGGTTAGGGTTATTTTTAGGGTTAGGGTTAGGGTTACGGTTACGGTGAGGGTGAGGGTGAGGGTTAGGTTTAGGCTTAGGCTTAGGGTGAGGTTTAGTGTTAGGGTTAGGCATAGAGTTAGGGTTAGGGTGAGGCTGAGGGTGAGGGTTAGGGTTAGGGTTAATGTTAGAGTTAGGGATAGGGTGAGGTTTAGTTTTAGGGTTAAGTTAGGCTTAGGATTAGGGTTAGGGTGAGGGTTAGTGTGAGGGTTATGGTTATGTTAGGTTTAGGCTTAGGGTTAGGGTGAGGATTAGGTTTAGGGTTTGGGTTAGGGTGAGGGTGATGCTGAGGATTAGGGTTAGGTTTAGGTTTAGGTTTAGGGTTAGGGTTAGCGTTAGGGATACGGTTAGGTTTACGGTGAAGGTTAGGGTTAGTGTTAGGGACAGGGTTAGGCTTAGGGTTAGGTTGAGTGTGAGGGTGTGGTTGAGGATTAGGGTGGGGGTTAGGGTTAGGGTTAGGGGAGGGTTAGGATGAGCATTACGGTAAGGATTAGGGTTAGGTTGAGGGCTAGGATGAGCGTGAGATTTAGGGTTAGGCTTAGGGTTAGAGTTAGGGTGAGGGTGAGGTTTAGGGTTAGAGTTAGGGTTAGGGTGAGGCTGAGGATGAGGGTTAGGTTTAGTGTTAGAGTTAGGGTTAGGGTGAGTGTTAGGGTGAGGGTGAGGGTTAGGGTTAGGGTTGGGCTTAAGCTTAGGGTTAAGCTGAGGGTGCGTGTGATGGTGAAGGTTAGGGTCAGGGTGAGGGTAAGTGTTAGGGTTACAGTGAGCGTGAGGGCTAGGGTTAGGTTGAGGGTTAGGGTGAGGGTAAGGGTTAGAGTTAGTGTGAGTGTTAGGGTTAGGGTTCGGCTTAGGGTTATACTGAGGGAGAGGGTGAGCGTGAGGGAGAGGGTTAGGGTGAGGTTTAGGTTTAGAGTTAGGGTTAGGGTGAGGGTTAGGTTTAGGGGTAGGGTGAGGGTGTGGGTTAGATTGAGGATTAATGTTAGAGTTATTGTGAGGTTTAGGGTGAGGATGAGGGTTAGGTTTATAGGTTTATTGTGAGTGTTAGGTTGAGGGTGAGGGTTAGGGTTAGGGTTAGGGTGAGGATTAGGTTTAGGGTGATGGTTAGGGATAGTGTGAGTGTTAGTGCTAGGGTTATTGTTAGTGTTAGGGTGAGGATAAGTGTTAGGGTGAGGGTTAGTGTTAGGGTGGGGGTTATGGTAAGGGTGAGGGTTAGGTGTAGATTTAGGGTTACTGTTAGGGTTAAGGCTACGGTTACGGTGAGTGTGAGGGTGAGGGTTAAGTTTAGTTTTAGGAAGAGTTTTAGGTTTAGGGTTTGAGTTAGATTTAGGTTTAGGGTGAGGGCTAGGTTATGGCTTAGGGTGAGGGTTATTGTTAGGGATAGGGTTAGGTTTCGGATTTAGTTTACGGTGACGGTGAGTGTGAGGGTTAGGGTTGGGTTAGGGTTAGGGATAGGGTTAGGATTATTGTTAGTGTTATGGTTAGGGTTACGTTTACGGTGTGGGTGAGGCTGAGAGTGAGGTTTATGGTTAGGGTTAGGGTTAGAGTTAGTGTTATTGTTAGGTTTAGCGTTAGAGTTACTTTGAAGTTTTAGGTGAGGGTGAGTGTTAGGGTTAGGGTGAGGTTTAGGGTGAGGTTTAGGGTTAGGATTAGAGTTAGTGTGAGGGGGAGGATTAGTGTTAGAGGTAGGGTTAGGGGGACAGTTAGGATGAGGTTCAGGGTTAGGGTTAGGGTTCGGTTTATGGTGAGGAGGAGGTTTAGGTTGAGGTTTAGGGATAGGGTTAGGTTTAGTATTAGGGTTAGGGAGAGGTTGAATGTGAGGGTTAGCGTGAGGGTTAGGTTTAGGCTTAGGGTTAGGCTGACGGTGAGGGAAATTTTGAGGGTTAGGGTTAGGGCCAGGTTTAGGGTTATGGGGAGGGTTTGGATGAGCGTTAGGGTTAGGATTAGGTTTAGGGTGAGGGCTAGGGTTAGGATTAGGGTTAGGGTGAGGGCTAGGGTGAGGGTGAGTTTTAGGGTTAGGGTTAGGGTGAGGCTGAGGTTTAGGGTTAGAGTTAGGGTTAGTGTTAGAGTTAGGGTTAGGGTGAGGTTTAGGGTGTGGGTGAGGGTTAGCCTTAGTGAAAGCATTAGGATTAGGGTAAGGGTTAGTGTGTGTGTGAGGGTTAGGTTTAGGATGACGTTTAGGGTCAGGGTTAGGTTTAGAGTTAGGTTTAGGGTGAGGGTGAGGTTTAGGGTTAGAGTTAGGTTTAGGGTTAGGGTTAGGGTTTGGCTTAGGGTTAGGCTGAGGGTCGAGGTGAGGATTAGAGTTAGTGTTACCGTTAGGGTTATTGTTAGTGTTATGGTCAGAGTTAAGTTTGCGGTGAGGGTGAGGCTGAGGGTGAGGGTTATGTTTAGGGTTAGGGTTAGGGTTAGGGTTATGTTATTTTTAGGTTTAGAGTTAGAGTTACTTTGAGGTTTTGGGTGAGGGTGAGGGTTAGGGTTAGGGTAAGGTTTAGGTTTCAGGTTAGGGTTAGGGTGAGGGTGAGGTTTAGGGTTAGAGTTAGGGTTAGGGGGAAGGTTAAGGTGAGTTTCAGGGTTAGGGTTAGTGTTAGTTTTAAGGTGAGGGTGAGGTTTAGGTTGAGGTTTAGGGATAGGGTTACGTTTAGGATTAGGGTTAGGTTGAGGGTGATTGTGAGGGTTAGGGTGAGGTTTAGGTTTAGGTTTAGGTTTGGGCTGAGGGTGAGTGTGAGTTCGAGGTTTAGGGTTAGTGTGAGGGCTAGTGTTAGGGTTATGTGGAGGGTTTGGATGATTGTTAGGGTTAGGATTAGGGTTAGGATCAGGACTAGGGTGAGGGTGAGTTTTAGGGTTAGGGTTAGGGTGAGGTTTAGCGTTAGGTTTAGGGTTAGGGTTAGGGTGAGGTTGAGGTTTAGGGTTAGGGTGAGGCTGAGGGTGAGGGTTAGGGTTAGGGTTAGTGTTAGAGTTAGGGTTAGGGTGAGGTTTAGCGTTATGTTTAGGGTTAGGGTTAGGGTGAGGTTGAGGTTTAGGGTTAGGGTGAGGATGAGGGTGAGAGTTAGGGTTAGGGTTAGTGTTAGAGTTAGGGTTAGGGTGAGGTTTAGGTGTAGAGTTAAGGTTAGGGTGAGGGTTAGGGTGAGGTTTAGGGTTAGGGTGAGGGTTAGGTTTAGGGGTAGGGTGAGGGTGAGGGTTAGATTGAGGATTAGTGTTATGGTTATTGTGAGGTTTAGGGTGAGTATGACGGTTAGGTTTAGGGTGAGGGTTAGGTTGAGGGTGAGAGATAGGGTTAGGGTTAGGGTGAGGATAAGGTTTAGAGTGATGGTTAGGGATAGTGTGAGGGTTAGTCTTAGGGTTAGAGTTAGTGTTAGGGTGAGGTTAAGTGTTAGGTTGAGGGTTAGGGTTAGGGTGAGGCTTATGGTAACTGTGAGGAATAGGGCTAGAGTTAGGGTTACTGTTAGGGTTAGGGCTACGGTTACGGTGAGGGTGAGGGTGAGGCTTATGTTTAGCTTTAGGATGTGGTTTAGGTTTAGGGTTAGGGTTAGATTTAGGATTTTGGTGTGGGCTAGGTTGAGGCTTAGGGTGAGGGTTAGGGTTAGGGATAAGTTTAGGTTTAGTATTAGGTTTAGGGTGAGGGTGAGTGTGATGGTTAGGGTTAGGCTTAGGGTTAGGCTGGGGGTTAGGGTTAGGGTTTGAGTTAGGGTAAGGGTGAGGCTGAGGATTAGGGTTAGGTTTAGGGTTAGGGTGAGGGTTAGGGTGAGGGTGAGGTTTAGGCTTAGGGTTAGGATTAGGATTAGGGTAAGGTTTAGGGTGAGTGTGAGTGTTAGGGTTAAGCTTAGGCTTAGGTTTAAGCTGAGGGTGAGGGTGAGGGTGAGGGTTAGGGTTAGGGTGAGGGTAAGGCTTAGAGTTAGTGTGAGGGTTAGGATTAGGGTTAGGGTTAGGCTTAGGGTTACAGTGATGGAGAGGGTGTGCCTGAGGGTTAGGGTTAGGGTGTGGTTTATGCGTAGAGTTAGGGTTAGGGTGAGGGTTAGGGTGAGGGTTAGGGTTAAGGTGAGGGTTAGGTTTAGGGGTAGGGTGAGGGTGAGGGTTAGATTGAGGATTAGTCTTAGGGTTATTTTGAGGTTTAGGGTGAGGATGAGGGTTAGGTTTAGGGTGAGGGTTAGGTTGAGGGTGAGGATTAGTGTTAGGGTTAGTTTGAGGATTACGGTTAGGGTGATGGTTAGGGATAGTGTGAAGGTTAGTGTTAGGGTTAGAGTTAGTGTTAGGGTGAGGGTAAGTGTTAGGGTGAGCGTTAGGGTTAGGGTGAGGGTTATGGTAAGGGTGAGGGTTAGGGCTAGGGTTAGGGTTACTGTTAGGGTTAAGGCTACGGTTTTGGTGAGGGTGAGTGTGAGGGTTAGGTTTATGGTTAGGATGAGGTTTAGGTTTCGTGTTAGGTTTAGATTTAGGGTTAGGGTGAGGGCTAGGTTGAGGCTTAGGGTGAGGGTTAGGGTTAGGGTTTGGGTTAGGTTTAGGATTAGGTTTAGGGTGAGGGTGAGTGTGAGGGTTAGTTTTAGGTTTAGGGTTAGGCTTAGGGTTAGTGTGTGGGTTAGGGTTAGGGTGAGGTTGAGGCTGAGGATTAGGGTTAGGTTTAGGGTTAAGGTTTGGGATAGGTTTAGGGTTAGGGTTAGGTTTAAGGTTAGGGTTACAGTGAGGGTTAGCTTTAGGGTTAGGGTTACGGTTTGGCTTATGATTAGGCTGAGGGTGAGGGTGGCGGTGAGGATTAGGGTTAGTGTTAGGGTTAGGGTTATTGTTAGTGTTATGGTTAGGGTTAAGTTTTCGGTGAGGGTGAGGGTTATGGTTAGGATTAGGTTTAGGGTTAGTGTTATTTTTAGGGTTAGGGTTAGAGTTACTTTGAGGTTTTGGGTGAGTGTGAGTTTTAGGGTTAGGGTGAGGTTTAGGGTGAGGTTTAGGGTTAGGGTTAGGATTAGGGTGAGGGTGAGGTTTAGGGTTAGAGTTAGGGTTAGGGGGAGGGTTAGGGTGAGGTTCAGGTTTAGGGTTATTGTTAGGTTTAGGGTGAGGCTGAGGTTTAGGTTGAGGTTTAGGGATAGGGTTAGGTTTAGGATTAGGGTTAGGGTGAGGTTGAGTGTGAGGGTTAGGGTGTGGGTTAGGTTTAGGCTTAGGGTTAGGCTGAGGATGAGGGAGACTTTGAGGGTTAGGGATAGGGTTAGGGATAGGGTAGGTTTAGGGTTATTGGGAGGGTTTGGATGAGCGTTAGGGTTAGGATTAGGGTTAGTGTGAGGGCTAGTGTGAGGGTGAGTTTTAGGATTAGGCTTAGGGTGAGGTTTGGCGTTAGGTTTAATGTTAGGGTTAGGGTGAGGTTTAGGTTTAGGGTTAGAGTTAGGGTTAGGGTGAGGCTGAGGGTGAGGATTAGGGTTAGGGTTAGTGTTAGAGTTAGGGTTAGGGTGTGGGTGAGTGTTGAGCTTAGTGAACGGATTAGGATTAGGGTAAGGGTTAGGGTGTGTGTGAGGGTTAAGGTTAGGATGAGGTTTAGGTTCACTGTTAGGTTTAGAGTTAGGGTTAGGGAAAGGGTGAGGTTTAGGGTTAGAGTTAAGTTTAGTGTTAGTGTAAGGGTTAGGGTGAGGGTTAGGGTTAGGTTTAGGCTTAGGTTTAGGTTTAGGAGTAGGCTTTGGCTGAGCATGAGGGAGAGGGTTAGGTTTAGGGTTAGGGTGAGGGTTAGGTTTAGGGTTAGGGTGAGGGTAAGGATAAGGTTTAGGTTTAGGATTAGGGTTAGGGTGAGGGCTAGGTTGAGGCTGACTGTGAGGGTTGGGGTTAGGGATAGGGTTAGGTTTATGTTTAGGGTTAGGGTGAGGGTGAGTGTGAGGGTTAGGGTTAGGGTTAGGCTTAGGGTTAGGGTGAGGGTTAGGGTTAGGTTTTGGTTTAGGGTGAGGTTGAGCCTGAGGATTAGGGTTAGGTTTAAGGTTAGGGTTAGGGTTAGTTTTAGAGTTACAGTGAGGGTTATGGTTATGGTTAGGTTTAGGCTTAGGTTTAGGGTTAGGTTGGGGGTTAGGGTTAGGTTTTGGTTTAGGGTGAGAGTGAGGCTGAGGATTAGATTTAGGTTTAGGGTTTGGCTTAGGTTTAGGTTTAGGATTAGGTTTAGGGTTAGGGTTATGGTGAATGTTAGTTTTAGAGTTACGGTTAGGGTTTGGCTTAGGGTTAGGCTGAGGGTAAAGATGGGGGTGAGGATTAAGGTTAATGTTAGGGTTAGGGTTATTTTTAGTATTATGGTTAGAGTTAAGTTTGTGGTGAGGATGAGGCTGAGGGTGAGGGTTATGGTTATGGTTAGGGTTAGTGTTATTGTTAGGTTTAGAGTTAGAGTTACTTTGAGGTTTTGGGTGAGGGTGAGGGTTAGGGTTAGGGATAGGTTTAGGTATAGGATTAGGGGTAGGGAGAGGGTGAGTGTATGGGTTAGGTTTAGGGTTAGGGTCAGGATTAGGGTTAGGGTGAGGGTTCGGTTTAGTGTTTGGGGTAGGGTGAGGATGAGGCTGAGGCTTAGGGTTAGGTTTAGTGTTAGGGTTAGGGTTAGGGTTAGAGTTACAGTGAGGGTTATGGTTAGGGTTAGGGTTAGGGTTAGGGCTAGGGTTAGGGTGAGAGTGGGTGTGTGTATTAGGGTTAGGGTTAGGATTAGGGTTATTGTTTGTGGTATGGTTAGAGTTAAGTTAGTGGTGAGGATTAGGCTGAGGTTGCGGTTTATGGTTATGGTTAGGGTTGGGGTTAGTGTTATTGTTATAGTTAGGGTTAGAGTTACGGTGAGGTTGAGGATGGGGGTGAGGGTTATGGTTAGGTTGAGGTTTAGGGAGAGGTTTAGCGTTAGGGTTAGGGTTAGGGTGAGGGTCAGTGTGACGTTTAGGGTTAGAGTTAGCGTTAAGGGGAGGGTTAGGATGAGGATTAGGGTTAGGATTAGTGTTAGGGTTAGGGTGAGTGTGAAGTTTAGGTTGAGGTTTAGGGATAGGGCTAGGTTTAGGATTAGGGTTAGGGTGAGGGTGAGTGTGGGGGTGAGCATTAGGGTTAGGGTGATGGTTGAGTTAGGGTTAGTGTTATTGTTAGGGTTAGGGTTAGATTTACGGTGAGGGTGAGGGTGCGGATGAGGGTTAAGTTTAGGGTTATAATGGGGTTTAGTGTTAGGGTTAGGGTTAGAGTGAGGGTGAGGTTTAGGGTTAGATATACGGATAGGGGGAGGGTAGGGTGAGGGTGAGTGTGATGGTTAGGGTTAGGGTTACGTTTAGGTTTGGGGTTATGCTGAGGTTTAGGGTTAGTGTGAGAGTTAGGATTCGGATTAAGTTTATGGTTAGGGTGAGTGATAGGGTTAGGGTTAGGGGGAGGGTGAGAGTTAGGCTTAGGGTTAGGGTTAGGTTGAGGGTGAAGTTTAGGGTTAGAGTTAGGGTTATGGAGAGGTTAAGGGTTAGGGTTAGTGTTAGGTTTAGGGTGAGGGTGAGGTTTAGGTTGAGGTTTAGTGATAGGGTTAGGTTTAGGATTAGGGTTACTGTTAGGGTGAATGTGAGGGTTAGGGTGAAGGTTAGAGTTAGGCTGAGATTGAGGTTGAGGGTGAGGGTTAGGTTTAGGTTGAGAGCTAGGGTTAGGGTTATAGGGAGGTTTTGGATGAGCTTTAAGGTTAGGATTAGGTTTAGGGTGAGGGCTAGGTTGAGGGTGAGTTTTAGGGTTAGGTTTAAGGTGAGGGTTAGGATGAGGTTTAGGATTAGGATTAGGGTTAGGATTAGGGCTAGGGTGAGGGTTAGGGTGAGGGTTAGGTTTAGGGTTAGGGTTAGGGTTAGTATTAGGGTTAGGGTGAGGGTGAGTGTGAGGCTTAGGGTGAGGATTAGGCTTAAGGTTAGGGTGAGGGTTAAGTTTAGGGATTGGGCAAAGGTGAGTGTGAGGATGAGGATTAGGGTGAGGTTTAGGGTTAGGGTTAGGGTTAGGTTTAAGTTTAGGTTTAGGATTAGGGTTAGGCTGAGAGTGAGTGTAAGGGTTAGGTTGAGGGTTAGGCTTAGGCTTATGGTTAGGCTGAAGGTGAGGGTGGGGGTGAGGATTAGGGGTAGGGTGATGGTTCCGTTTAGGGTTAGTGTTACTTTTATCGTTAGGTTTAGAGTTACAGTGAGGGTGAGGGTGCGGGTGAGGGTTAGGGTTAGGGTGAGTTTTAGGGTTTGGGTTAGGGTTAGAGTTAGGTTTAGGGTGAAGGTGAGGTTTAGGGTTAAAATAACGGTTCGGGTGAGGGTTAGGTTGAGGTTTGGGGTTAGTGTTAGTGTTAAGATTAGGTTTACGCTGAGAGTTAGGGGGAGGGTTAGGGTTAGGATTAGAGTTAGGGTGAGGGTGAGTGTGTGTGTTAGGGTTAGGTTTAGTGTTAGGCTTAGGGTTAGGCTGAGGGTGAGGTTGAGGGTGAGGGTTAGGATTAGGGTGAGGGTTAGGGTTCGGGTTAAGTTTAGTTTTAGAGTGAGGGTTAGGGTAAGGGTTATGGTGAGGGTGAGGGTTAGGGTTAGGTTGACGGTTAGGTTTAGGTTTAGGGTAAGGGTGAGGATGAGTGTTAGGCTTATGGTGAGGGTTAGGATGAGGCTTAGTTTTAGGATTAGGGTTATGGTGAGGGCTATTGTGAGGGTGAGGTTTAGGGTTAGCGTTAGGGGTAAGGTGAGGATGAGTGTGAGGTTTAGGGTTAGGGTTAGGGTTAGGGTGAGGCTGAGGTTGAAGTTTAGGTTTAGGGTTAGTGTTACATTTATGGTTAGGGTGATGGTAAGGGTAAACCTTTGAGTTAAGCTGAGGGTGATGTTTTCGGTAAGGTTGAGGGTTAGGGTTCGGGTGAGGGTTAGTGTTAGGGTTAGTGTGATGGTGAGGGTTAGATTGAGGATTTGTGTTAGGGTTAGTGTGAGGTTTAGGGTGAGGATGAGGGTTAGGGTTAGGGTTAGGGTAAGGGTGAGGATGAGGTTTAGGATTAGACATAGGGTTAGGGTGAGGGTTAGGGTGAGGGTTAGGTTTATGGTTAGTGTTAGGATTAGGTTGAGGGTGAGGATTAGGTTGAGGTTTAGGGTTAGGGTTAGGGTTAGGGTTAGTGTGAGGGATAGTGTTAGGGTTAGTCTTAGTTTTAGGGGGATGGTAATTGTTAGGGTAAGGGTATGGGTTAGGCTGAGGGTTATGGTTAGGATGACGGTTAGGATTAGGGTTAGGGTTACTGTTAGGGTTAAGTTTAGGGTCATGGTTGTGGTGAGGGTGAGGGTGAGGGTTAGGGTTAGGGTGAGGTTTAGGGTTTGGATTAGGGTTAGAGTGAGGGTGAGGTTTAGGGTTAGGGTTAGGGGTAGGGTGAGGGTCAGGTTGAGGGTTAGGGTTAGGGTTAGGTTTAGGTGAGAATTAGGGAGAGGGTTAGGATTAGGGTTAGGTTTAGGGATAGGGTTAGGGTTAGGGTGAGGGTGACAGTGGGGTTGAGTATTAGGGTTAGGGTGATGGTTTGGTTTAGGGTTAGTGTTATTCTTAGGGTTAGGGTTAGAGTTATGGTGAGGGTGAGGGTGTGGGTGAGGGTTAGGTTTAGGGTTAGGGTGGGGTTTAGGGTTAGTGTTAGGTTTAGGGTGAGGGTGAGGTTTAAGGTTAAATATAGGGTTAGGGGAATGGTTAGGGTGAGGGTTAGGGTTAGGGTAAATGTTAGGGTTAGGCTTAGGGTGAGGGTTAGATTGAGGATTAGGTTTAGGGTTACTGTGAGTTTTAGGGTGAGGTTTAGGGTTAGGTTTAGGTTTAGAGTTAGGGTGAGGATTAAGTTTAGGGTTAGAGTTAGGGTAAAGTGGAGGGTTAGGGTGAGGTTTAGGGTTAGTGTTAGTGTTAGGTTTACGGTGAGGGTGAGGGTTAGGTTGAGGTTTAGGAATAAGGTTAGGTTTAGGATTAGGGTTAGGGTGAGGGCTAGGGTGAGGGTGAGGTTTAGCTTAGGGTTAGGGTGAGGTTTAATGTTAGGGTTAGTGTTAGGGTGAGGGTGAGATTTAGAGGTAGCTTCAACTTTAGGCTGAGGTTGAGGGTTAGGGTTAGTGTTAGTGTTAGAGTTAGGGTTAGGTTGAGGGTTAGGTTGAGGTTGAGGTTTAGGCTTAGGGTTACTATTAGGATTAGGGTAAGGTTTAGGGTGAGTTTTACAGTTACGGTTAGGGTTAGGCTTAGCCTTAGGGTTAGGCTGAGGGTGAGGGTGAGGGTAAGGGTTAGAGTTAGGGTTCGGGTTAGGGTTAGGGTTTGGGTGAGAATTAGGGTTCGGTTAAGTTCAGAGTTAGGGTGAGGGTTAGGGTTAGGTTGAGGTTTAGGGTTAGGGTTTGAGTGATGGTTAGGGTTAGGGTTGGTGTGCGGGCTAGGATGAGGATTAGGGTTACGATTAGGGTAAGTGTGAGGTCTAGGATGAGGGTGAGGGTTAGGGTTAGTGTTAGGTTAAGGTTTAGGGTTAGGGTTATGGTTAGGTTGAGGATTAGGGTTACAGTGAGGGTGAGGGTTAGGGTTAGGGTGAGGGTTAGGATTAGGGTGAGGGTTAGGGTTAGGATTAGGTTTAAGGTGAGGGTGAGTGTTAGGATTAGTGTTAGGGTTATGGTTAGGTTTAGGGTTAGGATTAGTGTTATTGTTAGGGTTAGGGTTAGAGTTATCGTGATGGTTAAGTTGAGGGTGAGGGTGAGGATTAGGGTTAGCTTTAGGGTGAGGTTTAGGGTTATAGATAGGATTAGGTTTAGGGTGAGGGTGAGTTTAGCGTTAGATTTAGGGTTAGTTGGAGGGTTAAGTTGAGGGTTAGTGTTAGTGTTAGGGTTAGGGTTAAGGGTAGGTTGAAGGTTAGGTTGAGGTTTAGGGTTATGGTTAGGGTTAGGGTTAGGATTAGGATTAGGTTGAGTGTGAGTGTGAGGGTTAGGGTTAATCTTAGGCTTAGGCTTAAGGTTAGGCTGAGGGTCAGGGTGGGGTTGAGGATTAGGCTTATGGTGATGGTTAGGGTTAGGGTTAGTGTGAGGGTTAGGATGAGGGTTAGGGTTAGGATTAGGTTTCAGGTGAAGGCTAGGGTGAGTGTGAGGGATAGGGTAAGGTTTAGGCTTAGGCTGAGCGTGAGGGTTAGGGTTAGGGTTAGTGTTAGGGTGATGGTTAGGTTTACTCTTAGGGTGAGGGTTAGGATGGGACTTAGGGTTAGGGTGAGGGTTAGGGTGAGGATGATGGTAATGGTAAATGTGAGGTTTAGGCTGAGGGTGAGGTTTAAGATAAG
Source organism: Dipodomys merriami (assembly GCF_024711535.1). Taxonomy (NCBI): domain Eukaryota; kingdom Metazoa; phylum Chordata; class Mammalia; order Rodentia; family Heteromyidae; genus Dipodomys; species Dipodomys merriami. Next base: position 6,360,591 of record NW_027206335.1, on the reverse strand, counting down.
GGTGAAGTTTAGTTTTAGGTTTAGGGTTAGGATAAGGGTTAGGGTGAGCTTTAGATTGAGGATTAGGTTTAAGGTTAGTGTGAGCTTTAGGGTGAGGATGAGGGTTAGGTTTAGGGTGAGAGTGAGGGTTAGAATTAGGGTTAGGGTGAGTGCTAGGGTGAGGGTGAGGGTTAGGTTTAGGGTTAGGGTTAGGGTGAGGTTTAGAATTAGGGTGAGGTTTAAGGTTAGAGTGAGGGTTATTGTTAGGTTTAGGGTTAATGTAAGAGTGAGGATAAGTGTTAAGGTGAGGTTTAGGGTTCGGATGATGGTTATGTTTATGGTGAAGGTTAGGCTTAGGTTTAGGTTTATTGTTAGGGTTAGGGTTACTGTTACGGTTACGGTGAGAGTGTGAGTGAGGGTTAGGGTTAGGCTTAGGGTGAGGTTTAGTGTTAGGGTTAGAGTTAGTGTTAGCATGAGGGTGAGGTTTAGGTGTAGAGCTAGGGTTAAGGTGAGGGTTAGGGTTAGGGTTATGGTTAGTGTGCGGGTTAGGGTCGGGGTGACGTTAACGGTAAAGTTGAGGGTTAGGCTGAGGGTGAGGGTTACGGTAAGAGTGAGGGTTAGGGTTAGGGTGAGAGTTAGTGTTAGGGTTAGGGTGAGGGTTAGTGTTAGGGTTAGGGTGAGGGTGAGGGTTAGATTGAGGATTAGTATTAGGGTTAGTGTGAGGTTTAGGGTGAGGATGAGGGTTAGGGTTACGGTGAGCCTTAGTGTTATTGTTAGGTTTAGTGTTAATGTGAGGGTAAGTGTTAGGGTGAGGGTTAGGGTAAGGGCGAGTGTAATGGTTAGTGTGAGGGTTAGGGTTAGATTTAGGGATAGGGTGAGTGTGATATTTACGGTTAGAGTTAGAGTTAGTGTTAGGGTTAGGGTTAGGGTGAGGGTTAGGTATAGGGTTAGGGTTAGGCTTAGACTTAGGCCGAGCATGAGCGTGAGGTTTAGAGTTAGGGTTAGGGTGAGGGTTAGGGTTAGGTTGAGGGTTAGGATGAGGTTTAGGGTTAGGATTAGGGTTGGGTGAGGCTAGGGTGAGGGTTAGGGTGAGTGTTAGGGTTAGGAAATGGGTTAGGTTTAGGATTAGGGTTAGGGTGAGGGTGATTGTTAGGGTTAGGGTTAGGGTTAGGGTTAGCCTGAGAGTTAGGGTGAGGGTTAGGGTGTGGGTTAGGATTAGGGTTTGGGTTAAGGTGAGGTTGAGGCTGAGCATTAGGCTTACTTTTAGGGTTAGGGTTAGGCTTAGGTTGAGGTTTTAGGTTAAATATAGTGTTAGGGCGACGGTTTGGGTAAGGGTTAGGCATAGGGTTAGTCTTACGGTTAAGGTGAGGGTGAGGGTTAGGTTGAGGTTTAGGGTTAGGGTTAAGTTTAGGGTTAGTTTGAGGGTTAGTGTTAATGTAGGGTTAGTGTTAGGGTGAGGGTAAGTGTTAGGGTGAGGGTTAGAGTTAATGTGAGGGTTGGGTGAGGGTGAGGTTTAGTGATAGAGTTAGGTTTAGGGTGAGGTTTAGGTTGAGGTTTAGGGTTAGGGTGTTAGGGTTAGGGTTAGGGTGAGAATTAGGGGGATTGTTAGGGTTAGGGTTAGGGTTAGCGTTAGCGTTAGGGTGTGGTTGAGGTTTAGTGTTAGAATTAGGGTTAGGATGAGGCTGAGGGTGAGGGTTAGTTTTAGGGTTAGGGTTAGGGCGAGGGTTAGGGTGAGGGTTAGGGTGAGGGTTAGTGTTAAGGCTAGGATTAGTATTTGGATTAGGGTTAGGGTTAGGGTGAGTGTGAGGGTTAGGGTTAGGCTTAGGGTTAACCTTAGGTTTAGGCTGAGAGTGAGGGTGAGGGTGAGGGTTAGGTTTAGCCTGAGAGTTAAGGTTAGGGTTACGGTGAGTTTTAGTTTTAGGGTTAGGGTTAGAGATAGCTTTAGGGTGAGCATGAGATTTAGGGGTAGATTTAGGGTTGGGGTTAGGGTTATTTTAGGGTTAGGTTTAGGGTTAGTTTTAGAGTTAGAGTTGCAGTTAGGGTTAGGGTGAGCGTGAGGTTTACAATTAGAGTTAGGGTTAGTGTTAGGGTTAGGGTTAGTGTGAGGGTTAGGGTTAGGATTAGGCTAAGGCTTATGCTTAGGCTAAGGCCGAGCATGAGGGTGAGGGCTAGGGTGAGTGTTATGGTGAGGGTTAGGTTTAGGCATACGGTTAGGGTTAGGATTCGGATTAGGGTGAGGGTGAGTGTGAGGTTAGGGTTAGGGTTAGGCTTAGGGATAGGGTTAGGTTTAGAATTAGGGTTAGGGTTAGGGTTATGGTGAGGGTTATGGTTAGGGTTAGGGCTAGGCTTATTGTAAGGATTATGGTTAGGGTTAAGTTTGCGGTGAGGGTGAGGCTGAGGGTTCGGGTTAGGATTAGTATTATTTTTGGGGATCGGCTTAGAGTTACAGTGAGGTTGAGTGTGAGGGTGTGGGTTAGGGTTAGGCTGACGTTTAGGTTGAGGTTTAGGGCTAGGGTTAGGGGTAGTTTGAGGGTGAGGTTTAGGGTTAGAGTTAGGGTTAGGGGGATTGTTAGGGTGAGGTTTTGGGTTAGGGTTAAGTTTAGGATTAGGGTAAGGCTGAGGGTGAGTGTGAGGATTAGCGTGAGCGTTAGTGTGAGGGTAAGTGATAGGGTGAGGGTTAGGGTTAGGGTGATGGTGAGGGTGACGTTTAGGGTTAGAGTTACAGTTAGGGTGAGTGTTAGGGTGAGGTTTAGGGTTATGGTTAGTGTTACGGTTAGGGTTAGGGTGAGAGTTAGGGGGAGGGTTAGGGTTAGGGTTAGGGTTAGTATTAGGGTTAAGCTGAGGGTGAGGTTTAGGGTTAGAATTAGGGTTAGGGTTAGGCTGAGTTTGAGGGTGAAGGTTAGGGTTAGGGTTAGGGTTAGGATTAAGGTTAGGGACAGGGTGAGTGTGAGGGTTAGGATTAGGGTTAGGGTTAGCCTTAGGTTTTGGCTGAGGGTGAGGGTGCGGGTGAGGGTTAGGCTTAGGCTTAGGCTTAGGGTTAGGCTGAGCGTGAGGTTGAGGGTGAGGGTTAGGGTTAGGATTAGGGTGAGATTTAGTGTTAGGGTTAATGTGGGGGTGATGGTAAGTGTAAAGTTGAGAGTTAGGCTTAGGGTGAGGGTTAAGTGTCAGGGTTAATGTTAGGGTGAGGTTTAGGGTTAGGGTGTGGGTGAGGTTGAGGGTTAGATTGAGGATTAGTGTTAGGGTTACTGTGAGGTTTAGGGTGAGGATGAGGGTTAAGGTTTAGGGTGAGGGCTAGGGAGAGGGTGAGGTTTAGGGTTAGTGGTAGGGTGAGGTTTAGGGTTTGGGTGATGACTAGGGTTAGTGTGAGGGTTAGTGTTAGGGTTAGGGTTAGTGTTAAGGTGAGGGTAAGTGTTAGGGTGAGTGTTAGGTTTAGGGTGAGGGTTATGGTTAGGGCGAGGGTTAGGGTTAGAGTTAGGGTTATTGTTAGCGTTAGGGTTAGGGTTATGGTTACTGTGAGGGTGATGGTGAGGTTTAGGGTTATGGTTCGGATGAGGCTTAGAGATAGGGTTTGGGTTAGGGTTAGGGTCAGGTGAGGTTTAGGGTTAGAGTTAGGGTTAGGGTCAGGCTGAGGGTGAGGGTTACGTTAGAATTAATGTTTGGTTTAGGCTTAAGGTGAGGGTTAGGTTGAGGGTGAGGGTTAGGGTTAGGATTAGGATTAGGATTAGGATTAAGGTTAGGTTTAGGGTGAGTGTGAATGTTAGGGTTAGGGTACGGGTTAGGCTTAGGGTTAGGCTGAGGGTGAGCGTGAGGGTGAGGGTTAGGGTTAGGGTGAGGTTTAGGGTTAGGTTTAGGGTGAGTGTGATGGTTAGGGTTAGGGTTAGGGTTAGGATTAGGGTTAGGCTTAAGTTTAGGCTGAGGGTGAGGGTGAGGGTTAGGGTTAGGGCAAGGGTTAGGATTAGGGTTATGGGGAGGGATAAGATGAGGGTTAGGGTTAGGATTAGGGTTAGGGTGAGGGCTATGATGAGGGTTAGGGTTAAGGTGAGGTTTACAGTTTGGGTTAGGGATAGGGTTATGGTGAGGGTGAGGTTTAGGGTTAGAGTTAGGGTTAAGTTGAGGCTTAGGGTCAGGTTAGATTTAGGGTAAGGATTAGGATTAGGGTAAGGGATAGGGTGAGTGTGAGGTTTAGGGTAACATTTAGGGTTAGGCTTAGGGTTACGTTGAGGGTGAGGGTGAGGCTTAGGGTTAGGGTGAGGATTAGGGTTAGGGTTAGGGTGAGAGTTAGGGTTCAGTTTAAGTTTAGGGTTAGGGTGAGTGTTAGGGTTAGGGTTATGTTTAGCGTGAGGGTGAGGGTTAGGGATCGGGTTAGGTTTAGGGTGAGGTTAGGGTTAGGATTAGTGTGAGGGTTAGTGTTAGGGTGAGGATTAGTGTTAGGGTCAGGGTAAGTGTTAGGGTGAGGGTTTGGGTTAGGGTGAGGCTGAGGGTGAGGGCGAGGCTGAGGGTTAGGGTGAGTGAGGGTGAGGGTGAGGGTTATGGTTATGGTGAGGGTTAGCATTAGTGTTAGAGTTATTGTTAGGGTTAGGTTTAGAGTTACGGTTATGGTGAGGGTGAGGGTGATGTTTAGGGTTAGGTTTAGGGTGAGGTTTAGGGATTGGGTTACTGTTAGAGTTAGGTTTAGGGTGAGGGTTAGGTTTAGATTTAGAGTTAGGGTTAGGGTGAGAGGTTGAGGTTTAGGGTTAGGGTTAGTGTTAGTGTTAGGTTTAGGGTGTGAGTTAGGGGGAGAGTTAGGGTAAGGGTTAGGGTTATTGTTAGATTTAGGGTGAGGGTGAGTGTGTGTGTTAGGGTTAGGTTTAGTGTTAGGGTTAAGGTTAGGGTGAGGGTTTGATTGAGCATTAGGTTTAAGGTTAGGGTTAGTGTGAGGTTTAGGGTGAGGATTAGGGCTAGGGGTAGGGAGATGGGGAGGTTTAGATTTAGGGTTAGTGTGAGGGCTAGGGAGAGGGTGAGGTTTAGAGTTAGGGTTAGGGTTAGGGTGAGGTTTAGGATTAGAGTGAGGGTTAGGGTTAGTGTTAGGGTTAGGGTTAGTGTTAGGGTTAGTGTTAGGGTGAGGGTAAGTGTTAGGTTGAGGGTGATGTTTAGGGTGAGGGTTATGGTTAGGGTGAGGGTTAGGGTTAGGTTTAGGGTTATTTTTAGTTTTACGGTTATGGTTACAGTGAGGGTGAGTGTGAGTGTTAAGGAAAGGGTGAGGCTGAGGTTTAGTGATAGGGTAAGTGTTAGAGTTAGGTTTAGGGTGAGGGTGAGGTTTAGGTGTAGAGTTAGGGTTAGGGAGAGGGTTGGGGTTAGGGTGAGGTTTAGGGTGCGGGTGACGGTAAGGGTAAAGGTGAGGGTTAGGCTGAGGGTGAGGGTTACGGTAAGTGTGAGGGTTACAGTTATGGTGAGGGTTAGGTTTAGGGTTAGGGTGAGGGTGAGGTTTAGATTGAGGATTAGTGTTAGGGTTAGTGTGAGGTTAGGGTGAGGATGGGTGAGGTAAATGTTAGGGTGAGGGTTATGGTTACGGTGATGGTTAGGGTTAGGGTTTGCGTTATTGTTAGGGTTAGGGTTATGTTTACGGTTAGGGTGAGGGTGAGGGTGAGGGTTAGGGTTAGGGTTAGGATGAGGTTTAGGTTTAGGGTTAGGGTTAGACTGAGGGTTAGGGTGAGGGTGAGATTTAGGGTTAGAGTTAGGGTTAAGGTTAGGGTTAGGGATATGGTTAGGGTTAGGGTTAGGTTTAGGCTTAGGCTTAGGCTTAGGCTTAGGCTGAGCATGAGGGGGAGGGTTAGGGTTCGGGTTAGGGTTCGGGTTAGGGTTAGGTTTAGTGTGAGTGTTAGGATGAGGTTTAGGGTTAGGATTAGGTTTAGGGTGAGATCTTGGGTGAGGGTTAGGGTGAGGGTTAGGGTTAGGGATAGGGTTAGGTTTAGGATTTGGGATAGGATAAGGGTGAGGGTGAGGGTTAGGCTAAGGGTTATGGTTAGGCTTAGGGTTAGGGTGAGGGTTAGGGTTAGGGTTTGGATTAGGTTGAGGCTGAGGATTAGGTTTAGTTTTAGTGTTTGGTTTAGGGGTAGTGTTAGTGTTAGTGTTAGTGTTAGGGTTAGGGTTACAGGGAGGGTTAGAGTTAGGGTTAGGTTTAGGGTTACGGTTAGGCTGAGTGTGAGAGTGGGGGTCAGTAATAGGCATAGGGTTAAGGTTAGGGTTAGGGTTATTTTTAGTGTTATGGTTAGGGTTAAGTTTTCAGTGAACGTGAGGCTGAGGGTGAGAGTTATGTTTAGGGATAGGTTTAAGGTTAGAGTTATTGTTAGGGACAGGGTTAGTGTTACGGTGTGGTTGAGGGTGAGGTTGAGGGTTAGGGTTAGGGTGTTTTAGGGTTAGGGTGAGGGTGAGGTTTAGGGTTAGAGTTAGGGTTTGGGGTAGGGTAAGGGTGAGATTTAGGGTTACGGTTAGTGTTTGGGTTAGGGTGAGGGTGAGGGTTAAGGTGAGATTAAGGGACAGGTTTAGGTTTAGGTTTAGGGTTGGGTGAGCGTGAGTTTGAGGCTGATGGTGAGGGTGGGGGTGAGGATTAGGGTTAGGGTGATGGTTAGGGTTAGGCTTAGTGTTATTTTTAGGGTTAGGGTTAGAGTTACGGTGAGAGTGAGGGTGCGAGCCAGGGTTAAGGTTAGGGTTAGGGTTAGGGTGGGGTTTAGGGTTAAGGCTAGGGTTAGAGTTAGGTTGAGGGTGAGGTTCAGGGCTAGATATAGGATTAGGGGAAGGTTATGGTGAGGGTTAGGGTTAGGGTTTGTGTTAGGGTTAGGGTGAGGGTGAGGGTTAGGATTACGGTTAGGGTTAGGGTGAGGTTTAGGGTTAGGTTTAGGGTTAGGTTTAGAGTTATGGTGAGGGTGAGGGTGCGGGTGAGTATGAGGGTTAGGGTTAGGTTTCTGGTAAGGCTTGTGGATAGGCTTAGGGTTTGGCTGAGGGTGAGGGTGAGTATGACAGTTAGGGTTAGGGTTAGGGTTTCAGATAGGGTTATAGGGAGTGTTAGGATGAGGGTTAGGGTTAGGATTAGGGTTAGGGTGAGGGCTAGGGTGAGGGTGAGTTTAAGGGTTAGGGTTAGGGTGAGGTTTAGGTTTAGGGTTAGGGTTAGGTTTAGGGTGAGGGTGATTTTTAGGGTTAGAGTTAGGGTTAAGGTGAGGCTGAGGTTGAGGGTTAGGGTTAGGGTTAGGATTCGGATTAGGGTAAGGTTAGGGTGAGTGTGAGGGTTAGGGTTAGGTTTAGGCTTAGGTTTTCACTGATGGTGAGGGTGAGGGTGAGGGTTAGGGTTAGGGTGAGGGTTAGGGTTAGGGTTAGGGTGAGAGTTAATGTTCAGGTTAAGTTTAGGGTTAAGTTGAGGGTTAGGGTTAGTGTTAAGTTGAGCGTGACAATTAGGGTTAGGTTGAGGGTTAGGTTTAGGGTTAGGGTTAGGGTGAGGTTTAGGGTTAGGGTTTGGGTGAGGCTTAGGATGAGGATTAGGGTTAGGATTAGAGTTAGGGTGAGGGCTCGGGTGAGGATGAGGGTTAGGTTTAGTGTTAGTGTGAGGTTTAGGTTTAGGTTTAGGGTTAGGTTGAGGGTTAGGATGAGGGTTAGGGGTAGGTTAAGTGTGAGGGTTAGGGTAAGGGTGAGGGTTAGAGTTAGGATCAGGGTTAGTGTGAGGTTGAGGATTATGATTAGGGTTAGGGTTAGTGTTATTGTTAGGGTTAGTGTTAGGTTTAAGTTTAAGGTGAAGGTGAGGGTTAGGGTTAGGATTAGGGTGAGGTTTTCAGTGTTACGCTTGGGCTTCGAGTTAGGGTTAGGGTGAGGTTATTGTTTGGGTTAGTGTGAGGGTTAGTGTTATGGTTACGGTATGGGTTACAATGAGGGTTATGGTTACAGTTAGGGTTAGGATTAGGGTTAGGGTTATTGTTATGGTTAGGTTTACTGTTACGGTTAGGGTGAGGGTGAGTGTGAGGGTTAGGCTTAGGGTTAGGGTTAGGCTTAGGGTTAGGGTGAGGGTTAGGGTTAGGATTAGGGTTAGGGTTAGGGTGAGGTTTAGGGTTTGGGTTACTTTAGAGTTAGGTTTAGGGTGAAGGTGTGGTTTTGGGTTAGATTTAGGGTTAAGGTGAGGGTTAGGGTGGGGGTTAGGGTGAGGGTTAGGATTAGGGTTAGGGTTAAGGTGGGGGTGACCATAAGGGTAAAGGTGAGGGTTAGGCCTAGGGTGAGGGTTAAGGTAAGGGTGAGGGTTAGGGTTAGGTGAGGGTTAGGGTTAGGGATAGGCTGAGGCTGAGTGTTAGATTGAGGATTAGTGTTAGGGTTAGTGTGAGATTTAAGGTGAGGGTGAGGGTTAGGTTTAGGGTTAGGGCTAGGGTGAATGTGAGGATTAGGATTAGTGATATGGTGAGGTTAGGGTTAGGGTGAGGGTTATGGTTAGGGTTAGGGTGAGTGTTTGTGTTAGGGTTAGGTTTAGGGTTAGGCTTAGGGTTAGGCTGAGGGTGAGGTTGACGGTGAGGGTTAGGGTTAGGGTGAGTGTTAGGGTTAGGGTTAGATGGGGGGTTACGATGAGGGTTAGGGTTAGGATTAGGTTTAGGTTAAGGGCTAGGGTGAGGGTGAGGTTTAGAGTGAGGTTTCGGTTGACGTTTAGGTTTAGGGTTAGGGTAAGGGTTACAGTGAGGGAGAGATTTAGGGTTAGAGTTAGGGTTAGGGTGAGATTGAGGGTGAGGTTTAGGGTTAGGCTTAGTGTTAGGGTTACGGTTGAGGTTAGGGTGAGGGTTAAGGTGAGATTGAGGGTTAGTGTTAGGGTTAGGATTAATGTTAGGGTTAGGTTTAGGGTTAGTGTTAGTTTTAGGGTTAGAGTTAGGTATAGGCTTAGGGTTAGACTGAGGGTGAGGGTGAGTGTGAGGGTTAGTGTTAGGGTTAGGGTTAGGGTGAGGTTTAGGGTTAGGGTTAGGGTTTGGTTTAGAGTTATGGTGAGGGTGAGGGTGCAGGTGAGTTTGAGGGTTAAGGTTAGGTTTCAGGTAAGGCTTGTGATTAGGCTTAGGGTTAGGCTGAGGGTGAGGGTGAGTGTGAGGGTTAGGGATAGGGTGAGGGTTTCGGATAGGGTTATAGGGAGGGTTAGGATGAGGGTTAGGGTTAGGATTAGGGTTAGGGTGAGGGCTAGGGTGAGGGTGAGCTTTAGGGTTATGGTTAGGGTGAGGTTAGGTTTCGGGTTAGGGTTAGGGTTAGGGTGAGTGTGGGGTTTAGGGTTAGAGTTAGGGATAAGGTGAGGCGGAGGTTGAGGGTTAGGGTTAGGGTTAGGATTAGGATTAAGGTAAGGGTAAGGTGAGTGTGAGGGTTAGGGTTAGGGTGAGGGTTAGGGTTAGGGTTAAGGTGAAAGTTAGGGTTCAGGTAATGTTTAGGGTTAGGGTGAGGGTTAGAGTTAGTGTTAAGTAGAGCGTGAGGATTAGGGTTAGGTTGAGTGTTAGGTTTAGGGTTAGGTTTAGGGTGAGGTTTAGGGTTTGGGTTAGGGTGAGTTTTAGGATGAGAAGTAGGGTTAGGATGAGGTATAGGTTGAGGTTGAGGGTTAGGTTTAGTGTTAGGGTGACTTTTAGTGTTAGGTTTAGGCCTTAGGGTGAGGGTTAGAATGAGGTTTAGGGTTAGAATAAGTGTGAGCGTTAGGGTTAGCTTGAGGTTTAGGTTTAGGATTAGCGTTAGTGTGGGTTTGAGGATTATGATTAGGGTTAGGTTTAGGGTTATTGTTAGGGATAGGGTTAGGGTTATGATTATGGTGAGGTCGAGGTTTAGGGTTAGGGTTAGGGTGAGGTTTTTATTATTATGGTTAGGGTTAGAGTTAGATTTAGCGTGAGGTTCGGGTTACTGTGAGGGTTATTGTTAGGGTTAAGTTTTGGGTTATGGTGAGGGTTATGGTTATGGTTATGGTTAGGGTTAGGGTTAGGATTAGGGTTGGGGCTAGGGTGAGATTTAGTAGTTTAGGGTGAGGGTGGGATTTAGGGTTAGAGTTAGGGTTAGGGGGAGGGTTAGGGTGGGGGTTAGTGTTAGGGTTCAGATTAGGCTGAGGGTTAAGGTGGGGGTCATGATAAGGTTAAATGTGAGGGTTAGGCCTAGGGTGAGGGTTAGGGTTAGGGTGAGGGCTAGGGTGAGGGTGAGGATTAGGGTTAGTGTTAGGATTAGGCTGAGGGTGAGGTTGAGGTTAAGGGTTAGGGTTAGGGTGAGTGTTAGGGTTAAGGTTAGTGGGAGGGTTAGGATGAGGGTTAGGGTTAGGATTAGGGTTAGTGTAAGGGCTAGGATAAGGGTAGGTTTAGAGTTAGGGTTAGGGTCAGGTTTAGGGTTAGGGTTTGGCTAAGGGTTATGGTGAGGGTGAGGTTTAGGGTTAGAATTAGGGTTAGGATGAGGCTGAGGGTGAGGGTTAGGGTTAGGCTTAGTGTTAGGGTTAGGGTTAGGGTGAGGGTTAAGGTGAGATTGAGGGTTAAGGTTAGGGTTAGTTTTAGGCTTAGGATTAGGCTGAGTGTGAGGGTGAAGCTGAGTGTTAGGGTTAGGTTGAGGGTTAGGGTTAGGGTTATCGGGAGGGTTAGAATGAGGGTTAGGGTTAGGATTAGGGCTAGGATGAGGGCTAGGGTGAGGGTGAGGTTTAGGGTTAGGTTTAGGTTGAGGTTTTGTGTTAGGGATAGAGTGAGTGTTAGGATGAGGGTTAGGTTTAGGATTAGGGTTAGCATTAGGGCTAGTGTGAGGTTGATGGTTAGGGTAAGCGTTAGGCTTAGGCTTAGGTTTAGGCTGAGCATGTGGTTGAGGGCGAGGATTAGCTTTAGGGTTCGGTTGAGGTTTAGTGTTAGGGTTAGGGATAGAGTTCGGGTTAGGGTGAGGGTGAGGTTTAGGGGTAGAGTTAGGGTTAGGATGAGGGTTAGGTTTAGGGTGAGGGTTAGGGTGGGGGTGATGGTAAGGGTAAATGTGAAATTTAGGCTGAGGGTGAGGGTTACGGTAAGGGTGAGGGTTAGGGTTAGGTTGAGGGTTAGGGTTAGGGTTAGGGTGAGGGTGAGGCTTAGATTGAGGATTAGTGTTAGGGTTAGTGTCGGGTTTAAGGTGAGAATGAGGCTTAGGGTTAGGGTGAGGGTAGGGTGAGTGTGAGGGTTAGGGTTAGTGTTAGGGTGAGGGTTAGTGTTAGGGTGATGGTTAGGGTTAGTGTTAGTGTGAGGTTTAGGGATGGGGTTAGGGTTAGGATTAATGTTAGGGTTAGGCTTAAGGTGAGGCTTAGGGTGAGGGTGAGCGTCAGGGTTAGGGTTTGATTGGGATTTGGGTTAGGTTGAGTGTGAGGGTTAGGGTTACGGATAGGGATAGGCTTAGGTTTAGGCTGAGGGTGAGGGTGAGTGTGAGGCTTAGAGTTAGGGTGAGGGATAGGGTTAGGGTGAGAGTTAGGGTTTGGGTTAAGTTTAGGGTTAGGGTGAGGGTTAGGTTAGGGGTTACAGTGAGGGTGAGGGTTAGGGTTAGGTTGAGGGTTAGGGTTAGGTTTAGGGTTTGGGTGAGGGTGAGGATTAGGGTTATGGTTATTTTTAGGATGAGGTTTAGGATGAGTGTCAGCTTTAGGATTAGGGTTAGGGTGAGGGCTAGCATTAGGGTGAGGTTTAGGGTTAAGGTTAGGGTGAGGTTTAGCGTTATAGGTTAGGTTAGGGTGAGGCTGAGTGTGAGGGTTGGGTTAGGGTTAGATTTCGGTTGATGGTGAGTGTTAGGATTAGGGTTAGGGTTAGGGTTAGGGTTAGGTTTAAGGTAAGGATTAGTGTTAATGTTAGGGTTTGTGTTAGAGTTAAGGTGAGGTTGAGGGTGAGGGTGAGGGGGAGGGGTATGTTTATTGTTAGGGTGAGTGTTAGGTTTAGGGTTAGTGTTAGGGTGAGGGTTAGGATGACGGTTAGGGTTACGGTAAGGGTGAGGGTTAGGGTTAGGCTGAGGGTTAGGGTCAGGATTAGGGTTAATGTGAGGTTGAGGGTTAGGATTAGGGTTAGGGTTAGGGTTATTGTTAGGGTTAGGGTTACCGTTACAGTGAGGTTGAGGGTTAGGGTTAGAGTTAGAGTGAGCTTTTTCGTGTTAGGGTTAGGGTTAGAGATAGGATTAGGGTGAGGGTGAGGTTTAGGGGTAGAGTTAGGGTTAGGGTGAAGGTTAGTGTGAGGGTTAGGGTTAGGGTGAGGGTGAGGGTGATGGTTAGATTGATGATTAGTGTTAGGGTTAGTGTGAGTTTGAGGGTGAGGATGAGGTTTAGGCTTACGGTGAGGGCTAGGGTGAGGTTGAGGATTAGGTTTAGTGTTAGGGTTAGGGTGAGGGTTATGGTTAGGTTTTGGGCTAGGTTTAGGTTTAGGTTTAGTGTTACGGTTAGGGTTTGGTTTAGGGTAAGGTTAGGGTAAGGGTTTTTGTTAGGGTTATTATTAGGGTTAGGGTTAGGATGAGGTTTAGGTTTACATTTCGGTTTAGAGTTAGGATTAGTTTTAGACTGAGGTTTAGAGTTAGAGTTAGGGTGAGTGTTAGGGTTAGAGTTAGGGTTAACGTTAGTGTTAGGGTTAGGCTTAGGATTTGGCTTAGACTTAGGCCCAGCATGTGGGTGAGGGTTAGGGTAAGGGGTAGGGTGAGGGTTAGATTGAGGATTCAGTTTAGGGTTAGTGTGAGGTTTAGGGTGAGGATAAGGGTTAGGGTTAGCGTGAGGGTGAGGGATAGAATTAGGGTTAGGGTGGTTGCTAGGGTGAGGGTGAGGTTTAGGTTTAGTTTAGGGTGAGGGCTAGGGTGAGTGTTAGGGTGAGGTTTAGTGTTAGGGATAGGGTTAGGTTTAGGATTAGGTTTAGGGTGAGGGTGAGTGTGAGGGTTAGGGTGAGGGTTAGGATTAGGCTTAGGGTTAGGGTGCGAACTAGGGGTAGGGTTTGGGTTAGGGTTACAGAGAGGGTTAGGGTTAGGGATAGGGTTAGGCTTTGGGTTAAGCTGAGGGTGAGGGTGGGATTTGGTTTAGGTTATTGTTAGTGTTATGGTGAGGGTTAAGTTTGCAGTGAGGGTGAGGCTGAGGGTGAGGGTTATGGTTAGGGTTAGGGTTTGGGTTAATGTTATTATTAGGGTTAGGGTTAGAGTTAAGGGGAGGTTGAGGGTGAGGGTGAGGGTTAGGGTTAGGGTGAGGTTTAGGGTGAGATTTAGGTTTAGGGTTAGGTTTAGTGTTAGGGTGAGGGTGAGGTTTACGGTTTGATATAGGGTTAGGGGGAGGGTTAGGAGGAGGGTTAGTTTTAGGGTTAATGTTAGGCTTAGTGTGAGGGTGAGGGTTAGGTTGAGGTTAAGGGTTAGGGTTAGAGTGAGGTTTAGTATTAGGGTTAGGGTTAGTGTTAGGGTTAGGGTAAGTGTTAGGGTGAGCGTTTGGGTTAGGGTGAGGGTTATGTTTAGGGTGAGGCTTAGGGGTAGTGTTAGGGTTATTGTTAGGGTTAGGGTTAGGGTTACGGTTACAGTGAGGGTGACAGTGAGGGTTAGGGTTAGTGTTAGGATGAAGTTTAGTGTTATGTTAGGGTTAGAATTAGGGTTAGGGTGAGACTGAGGTTTATGTTTATAGTTAGGCTTAGTGTTAGTTTTAGGTTTAGGGTGAGGGTTAGGGTTAGGCTTAGGCTTAGGCTTAGGCCGAGCATGAGGGTGAGGGTTAGGGTTAGGGTTAGAATGAGGGTTAGGGTTAGGGTTAGGTTGAGGGTTAGGATTCGGTTTAGGGTTAGGATTAGGGTTAGGATGAGGGCTAGGGTGAGGGTTAGGGTAAGGAATAGGGTTACGTTTAGGATTAGGGTTAGGTTGAGGTTGAGGGTGAGTGTGAGGATTAGGTTTAGGGTTAGTGTTATTGTCAGGGTTAGGGTCAGAGCTACGGAGAGGTTGAGGGTGCGGGTGAGGGTTAGTTTTAGGGTTAGGGTGGGGTTTAGTGTTAGGGTTAGGGTTAGTGTTAGTGTGAAGGTGAGGTTTAGGGTTAGATATAGGGTTATGGGGACGGTTAGGGTGAGGCTTAGTGTTAGTGTTAGGGTGAGGGTGAGGGTTTGGTTAAGGTTTAGGGTTAGGGTTAGGGTTAGGGTTATTGTGAGTGTTAGTGTTAAGGTTAGGGTTAATGTTTGGGTGAGGTTAAGTTTTAGGGTGAGGGTTTGCGTTAGGGTGAGGTTATGGTTTTGGTGAGTTTTAGTATTAGTGTTAGGGTTAGGGTTAGGATGAGGGTGAGGCTTAGGGTTAAAGTTAGGGTTAGAGTGAGGCTGAGGTTGAGGATGAGTGTTAGGGTTAGGGTTATTGTTAGGGTTAGGGTTAATTTGATGGTTAGGTTGAGGGTTAGGTTTAATGTTAGGGTTAGGATTAGGATTAGGCTTAGGGTTAGAATGAGTGTGAGGTTTAGGGTTAGGGTAAGAGTTATGCTTAGGGTTAGGCTGAGGGTGAGGCTTAGGTTTAGTGTTAGGGTGAGTTTTAGGGTTAGGGTTAGGGTGAGAGTTAGGTTTCCGGTTAAGTTTAGGTTTAGGGTGAGGGTTAGGGTACGGGTTAATTTGAGGGTGAGCGTTAGGTTTAGGTTGAGCTTTAAGATTAGATTAGGGTTAGGGTTAGGATTACGGTGAGGGTGAGGTTTAGGTTTAGGGTGAGGTTAAGGGTTAGGGTTAGGGTTAGGGTGAGGGTGAGGTTTAGGATTAGAGTTAGGTTTAGGGTGAGGCTGAGGGTGAGGGTTAGTGTTAGGGTTAGTGTTGGAGTTAGGGGAGGGTGAGGGTTAGGGTTAGGATTAGTATTAGGGTTAGGTTTAGGGTTAGGATGAGGGCTGGGGTGAGGTTGAGGGGTAGGGTTAGTGTTAGGGTGAGGTTTATGGGTAGCGTTAGGGTTAGGGTGAGGGTTTGGATGAGAGTTAGGATTACAGTGAGGGTGAGGGTTAGGGTTAGTTTGAGGGTTAAGGTTAGGATTAGGGTTAGGGTGAGGGTGAGTGTTAGGATTAGGGTTAGGCTTGGGTTTAGGGTTAGGATTAGTGTTATTGTTAAGGTTAGGTTTAGATTTATGGTAAGGGTGAGGGTGAGTGTGAAGGTGAACGTTAGGGTTAGGGTTAGGGTGAGGTTTATGGTTAGGGTTAGGATTAGGTTTAGGGTGAGGGTGAGGTTTAGGGTTAGATTTAGGGTGAGGGGGAGTGTTAGTTCGAAGTTAGGGTTAGGGTTAGTGTGAAGGTTAAGGTTAGGTTGATGGTTACGTTGAGGTTTTGGGTTAGGGTTATGGTTAGGGTTAGGATTAGGGTTAGGGTGAGGGTGAGTGTGAGGGTTAGGGTTAGGCTTAGGCTTAGGCTTAGGGTTAGGCTGAGGGTGAGGGTGGGGGTGAGGATTAGGGTTAGGGTGATGGTTAGGGTTAGGTTTACTGTGAGTGTTAGAATGAGGGTTAGGATTAGGATTAGGGTTAGGGTGAGGGCTAGGGTGAGGGTGAGGATTTGGGTAAGGCTTAGGCTTAGGGTTAGGCTGAGCTTGAGTTTGAGGGTGAGGGTTTCGGTTAGGGTGAGGGTTAGTATGAGGTTTAGGGTTAGGGTGTGGGTTAGGGTGAGGGTTTGGACGAGGGTTAGGGTTACAGTGAGGTTGAGGATTAGGGTTAGGTATAGGGTTAGGGTTAGGATTAGGGTTAGGGTGAGGGTGAGTGTTAAGATTAGGGTTAGGCTTAGGTTTAGGGTTAGGTTTAGGGTTAGGATTAGTGTTATTGTTAGGGTTAGGGTTAGATTTATGTTGAGGGTGAGGGTGAAGTTTAGGGTTAGAGTTAGGGTGAGGTTTATGGTTAGTGTTAGGATTAGGGTTAGGGTGAGGGTGAGGTTTAGGGTTAGATTTAGGGTTAGGGTGTGGATTAGGGTTAGGATTAGGGTGAGAGTTTGGGTTCCGCTTAAGATTAGATTTAGGGTGAGGGTGAGGGCTAGGTCGAGGGTTAGGTTTAGGGATAGTGTGATGGTTAGAGTTATGGTTAGGGTTACGGTTATGATTAGGATTAGAGTTAGGATTAAGGTTAGGGTGAGGACTAGGGTGTGGTTGAAGTTTAGTGTTAGGGTTAGAGTGAGGGTTTGGATGAGCGTTAGGGTTACAGTGAGGGTGAGGATTGGGGTTAGGTTGAGGGTTAGCATTAGGATTAGGGTTAGGTTGAGGGTGAGTGTTAGGATTAGGGTTAGGCTTAGGGTTAGGTTTAGGTTTAGGGTTACGATTAGTGTTATTGTTCGGGTTAGGGTTATATTTATGGTAAGGTGAGGGTGAGGGTGAGGGTGAAGGTTAGGTTTAGGGTTAGGGTGAGGTTTATTGTTAGGATTAGGATTAGGGTTAGGGTGAGGGTGAGATTTAGGGTTAGATTTTGGGTTAGGGGGAGTGTTAGTACGAGGGTTAGGGTTAAGTTTAGGGTTAAGGGTAGGTTGATGATTATGTTGAGGTTTTGTGATAGGATTAGGGTTAGGGTTAGGATTAGGGTTAGGGTGAGAGTGAGTGTGAGGGTTGGGGTTAGGGTTAGCCTTAGGTTTAGGCTGAGGGTGAGGACGGGGGTGAGGATTAGGGTTAGAGTGATGGTTACGTTTCGGGTTAGGTTGATGGTTAGAATGAGGGTTAGCGTTAGGATTAAGGTTAGGGTGAGGGCTTGGGTGAGGGTGAGGATTAGGGTAAGGCTTAGGCTTAGGGTTAGGCTGATCTTGAGTTTGAGGTGAGGGTTTCTGTTAGCGTGATGGTTAGGTTTACGGTTAGGGTGAGGGTTTGTATGAGGTTTAGGTTTAGTGTGATTATGATAGTAAGGGTAACGGAGAGGTTTTGCCTGAGCGTGAGTGTTAATTTAAGGGTGAGGGTTAGAGTTCGATTTAGGGTTAGGGTAAGGGTTAGTGTTAAGGTTAGGGTGAGGGTTAGATTGAGGATTCAGTTTAGGGTTAGTGTGAGGTTTAGGGTGAGGATAAGGGTTAGGGTTAGGGTGAGGGTGAGGGATAGAATTAGGGTTAGGCTTAGGTTTAGGGTTAGGATTAGTGTTATTGTTAGGGTTAGTTTTAGATTTATGGTAAGGGTGAGGGTGAGGGTGAGGGTGAAGGTTAGGGTTAGGGTTAGGGTGAGGTTTATGGTTAGGGTTAGGATTAGGTTTAGGGTGAGGGTGAGGTTTAGGGTTAGATTTAGGGTTAGGGGGAGTGTTAGTTAGAAGTTAGGGTTAGTGTTGGTGTTAAGGTTAAGGTTAGGTTGATTTTTATGTTGAGGTTTTGGGTTAGGGTTATGTTTAGGGTTAGGATTAGGGTTAGGGTGAGGGTGAGTGTGAGGGTTAGGGTTAGGCTTAGGCTTAGGCTTAGGGTTAGGCTGAGGGTGAGGGTGGGGGTGAGGATTAGGGTTAGGGTGATGGTTAGGGTTAGGTTTACTGTGAGTGTTAGAATGAGGGTTAGGATTAGGATTAGGGTTAGGGTGAGGGCTAGGGTGAGGGTGAGTATTAGGGTAAGGCTTAGGCTTAGGGTTAGGCTGAGCTTGAGTTTGAGGGTGAGGGTTTCCGTTAGGGTGAGGGTTAGTATGAGGTTTAGGGTTAGGGTGTGGGTTAGGTGAGGGTTTGGATGAGGGTTAGGGTTACAGTGAGGTTGAGGATTAGGGTTAGGTATAGGATTAGGGTTAGGATTAGGGTTAGGGTGAGGGTGAGTGTTAGGATTAGGGTTAGGCTTAGGATTAGGGTTAGGTTTAGGGTTAGGATTAGTGTTATTGTTAGGGTTAGGGTTAGATTTATGTTGAGGGTGAGGGTGAAGTTTAGGGTTAGAGTTAGGGTGAGGTTTATGGTTAGTGTTAGGATTAGGGTTAGGGTGAGGGTGAGGTTTAGGGTTAGATTTAGGGTTAGGGTGAGGATTAGGGTTAGGATTTGGGTGAGAGTTTGGGTTCAGCTTAAGTTTAGATTTATGGTGAGGGTTAGGGTTAGGTTGAGGGTTAGGTTTAGGGACAGTGTGATGGTTAGAGTTAGGGTTAGGGTTAGGGTTAGGATTAGGATTAGAGTTAGGATTAAGGTTAGGGTGAGGACTAGGGTGTGGTTGAGGGTTTGTGTTAGGGTTAGGGTGAGGGTTTGGATGAGGGTTAGGGTTACAGTGAGGGTGAGGATTAGGGTTAGGTTGAGGGTTAGCGTTAGGATTAGTGTTAGGTTGAGGGTGAGTGTTAGGATTAGGGTTAGGCTTAGTTTAGGTTTAGGTTTAGGGTTAGGATTAGTGTTATTGTTAGGGTTAGGGTTAGATTTATGGTAAGGTGAGGGTGAGGGTGAGGGTGAAGGTTAGGGTATGGATTAGGGTGAGGTTTATTGTTAGGATTAGGATTAGGTTTAGGGTGAGGGTGAGGTTTAGGGTTAGATTTTGGGTTAGGGGGAGTGTTAGTTCGATGGTTAGGGTTACGGTTACGGTTAAGGGTAGGTTGATGGTTATGTTGAGGTTTTGTGATAGGATTAGGGTTAGCGTTAGGATTAGGGTTAGGGTGAGGGTGAGTTTGAGGGTTAGGGTTAGGATTAGGCTTAGGCTTAGGGTTAGGCTGAGGGTGAGGGCGGGGGTGAGGATTATGGTTACAGTGATGGTTACGTTTCGGGTTAGGTTGAGGGTTAGAATGAGGGTTAGGGTTAGGATTAAGGTTAGGGTGAGGGCTTGGGTAGGGTGAGGATTAGGGTAAGGCTTAGGCTTAGGGTTAGGCTGAGCTTGAGGTTGAGGGTGAGGGTGTTGGTTAGGGTGATGGTTAGGTTTACGGTTAGGGTGAGGGTTTGTATGAGGTTTAGGGTTAGGGTGATTATGATGGTAAGGGTAAAGTTGAGGTTTTGGCTGAGCGTGAGTGTTAATTTAAGGGTGAGGGTTAGGGTTAGGTTTAGGGTTAGTGTAAGGGTTAGTGTTAGGGTTAGGGTGAGGGTTAGATTGAGGATTCAGTTTAGGGTTAGTGTGAGGTTTAGGGTGAGGATGAGGGTTAGTGTTAGGGTGAGGGTGAGGGATAGAATTAGGGTTAGGCGTAGGTTTAGGGTTAGGATTAGTGTTATTGTTATGGTTAGTTTTAGATTTATGGTAAGGGTGAGGGTGAGGGTGAGGGTGAAGGTTAGGATTAGGGTTAGGGTGAGGTTTATGGTTAGGGTTAGGATTAAGTTTATGGTGAGGGTGAGGTTTAGGGTTAGATTTAGGGTTAGCGGGAGTGGTAGTTCGAAGTTAGGGTTAGGGTTAGTGTTAAGGTTAAGGTTAGGTTGATGGTTATGTTGAGGTTTTGGGTTAGGGTTATGGTTAGGGTTAGGATTAGGTTTAGGGTGAGTGTGAATGTGAGGGTTAGGGTTAGGCTTAGGCTTAGGCTTAGGATTAGGCTGAGGGTGAGGGTGGGGGTGAGGATTAGGGTTAGGGTGATGGTTAGGGTTAGGGTTAGGTTGAGGGTTAGAATGAGGGTTAGGATTAGGATTAGGGTTAGGGTGTGGGCTAGGGTGAGGGTGAGGATTAGGGTAAGGCTTAGGCTTAGGGTTAGGCTGAGCTTGAGTTTGAGGGTGAGGGTTTCGGTTAGGGTGAGGGTTAGTATGAGGTTTAGGGTTAGGGTGTGGGTTAGGGTGAGGGTTTGGATGAGGGTTAGGGTTACAGTGAGGTTGAGGATTAGGGTTAGGTATAGGATTAGGGTTAGGATTAGGTTTAAGGTGAGGGTGAGTGTTAGGATTAGCGTTAGGCTTAGGTTTAGGGTTAGGTATAGGGTTAGGATTAGTGTTATTGTTGGGGTTAGGGTTAGATTTATGGTGAGTGTGAGGGTGACGTTTAGAGTTAGAGTTAGGGTGAGGTTTATGGTTAGTGTTAGGATTAGGGTTAGGGTGAGGGTGTGGTTTAGGGTAGATTTAGTGTTAGGGTGAGTATTAGGGTTAGGATTTGGGTGAGAGTTTGTCTTTCGCTTAAGTTTAGGGTTAGGGTGAGGGTTAGGGTTAGGTTGAGGGTTAGGTTTAGGGATAGTGTGATGGTTAGATTTAGGGTTAGTGTTAGGGTTAGGATGAGGATTAGAGTTAGGATTAATGTTAGGGTGAGGACTAGGGTGAGGTTGAGGGTTAGTGTTAATGTTAGGGTGAGGGTTTGGATGAGTGTTAGGGTTACAGTGAGGGTGAGGATTAGGGTTAGGTTGAGGGTTAGCGTTAGGATTAGTGTTAGGTTGAGGGTGAGTGTTAGGATTAGGGTTAGGCTTAGGGTTAGGTTTAGGTTTAGGGTTAGGATTAGTGTTACTGTTAGGGTTAGGGTTAGATTTATGGTAAGGTGAGGGTAAGGGTGAGGGTGAAGGTTAGTGTTAGGGTTAGGGTGAGGTTTATGGTTAGGGTTAGGATTAGGGTTGGGGTGAGCGTGAGGTTTAGGTTTAGATTTTGGGTTAGGGGGAGTGTTAGTTCGAGGGTTAGGGTTAGGGTTAGGGTTAGGGTTAAGGTTATTTTGATGGTTATGTTGAGGTTTTGGGTTAGGATTAGGGTAAGTGTGAGGGTGAGTGTGAGTGTTAGGGTTAGGCTTAGGCTTAGGCTTAGGGTTAGGCCGAGGATGAGGGCGGGGGTAAGGATTAGGGTTACAGTGATGGTTAGGGTTAGGGTTAGGTTGAGGGTTAGAATGAGGGTTAGGGTTAGTATTAAGGTTAGGGTGAGGGCTTGGGTGAGGGTGAGGATTAGGGTAAGGCTTAGGCTTAGGGTTAGGCTGATCTTGAGGTTGAGGGTGAGATTTCGGTTAGGGTGATGGTTAGGTTTAAGGTTAGGGTGTGGGTTTGTATGATTTTTAGGGTTAGGGTGATTATGATGGTAAGGGTAAAGGAGAGGTTTTGGCTGAGCATGAGTGTTAAGATAAGGGTGAGGGTGAGGGTTAGGTTTAGGGTTAACGTAAGGGTTAGTGTTAGGGTTAGGGTGAGGGTTAGATTGAGGATTCAGTTTAGGGTTAGTGTGAGGTTTAGGGTTAGGATTAGGGTGAGGGTGAGGGATAGAATTAGGGTTTGGCTTAGGTTTAGGGTTAGGATTAGTGTTATTGTTAGGGTTAGGTTTAGAATTATGGTAAGTGTTAAGGTGAGGGTGAGGGTGAAGGTTAGGGTTAGGGTTAGGGTGAGGTTTATGCTTAGGGTTAGGATTAGGTTTACGGTGAGGGTGAGGTTATGGGTTAGATTTAGGGTTAGGGGGAGTGGTAGTTAGAGGTTAGGGTTAGGGTTAGTTTTAAGGTTAAGGTTAGGTTGATTTTTATGTTGAGGTTTTGGATTAGGGTTATGCTTAGGGTTAAGATTAGGGTTAGGGTGAGGGTGAGTGTGAGGGTTACGGTTAGCCTTAGGCTTAGGCTTAGGGTTAGGCTGAGGGTGAAGGTGGGGGTGAGGATTAGGGTTAGGGTGATGGTTAGGGTTAGGGTGAGGGTTAGAATGAGGGTTAGGATTAGGATTAGGGTTAGGGTGAGGGCTAGGGTGAGGGTGAGGATTAGGGTAAGGCTTAGGCTTAGGGTTAGGCTGAGTTTGAGGTTGAGGTTGAGGGTTTCGGTTAGGGGGAGGGTTAATATGAGTTATAGGGTTAGGGTGTGGGTTAGGGTGAGGGTTTGGATGAGGGTTAGGGTTACAATGAGGTTGAATGTTAGGCTTAGGTATAGGGTTAGCGTTAGGATTAGGGTTAGGGTGAGGGTGAGTGTTAGGATTAGGGTTAGGCTTAGGTTTAGGGTTAGGTTTAGGGTTAGGATTAGTGTTATTGTTAGGGTTAGGGTTAGATTTATGGTAAGGGTGAGGGTGAGGTTGAGGGTGAAGTTTAGGGTTAGAGTTAGGGTGAGGTTTATGGTTAGTGTTAGGATTAGGGTTAGGGTGATGGTGAGGTTTAGGGTTAGATTTAGGGTTAGGGTGAGAATTAGGGTTAGGATTAGGGTGAGAGTTTGGGTTTTGCTTAAGTTTAGTATTAGGGGGAGGGTTAGGGTTAGGTTGAGGGTTAGGTTTAGGTATACTGTGATGGTTAGAGTTAGGATTAGGGTTAGGGTTAGGATGAGGATTAGAGTTAGGATTAATTTTAGGGTGAGGACTAGGGTGAGGTTGAGCATTAGTGTTAGGGTTAGGGTGAGGATTTGGATGAGGGTTAGGGTTACAGTGAGGGTGAGGATTAGGGTTAGGTTGAGGGTTAGCATTAGGATTAGGGTTAGGTTGAGGGTGAGTGTTAGGATTAGGGTTAGGCTTAGGGTTAGGTTTAGGTTTAGGGTTAGCATTAGTGTTATTGTTAGGTTTAGGGTTAGATTTATGGTAAGGTGAGGGTGAGGGTGAGGGTGAGGTTAGTGTTAGGGTTAGGGTGAGGTTTATGGTTAGGGTTAGGATTAAGGTTAGGGTGAGGGTGAGGTTTAGGGTTAGATTTTGGGTTAGGTGGAGTGTTAGTTCGAGGGTTAGGGTTAGGGTTAGGGTTAGGGTTAGGGTTAAAGGTAGGTTGATGGTTATGTTGAGGTTTTGGGTTAGGATTAGGGTTAGGGTTAGGATTAGGGTTGGGGTGAGGGTGAGTATTAGGTTTATGGTTAGGGTTAGGCTTAGGCTTAGGGTTAGGCTGAGGGTGAGGGCAGGGATGAGGATTAGGGTTACAGTGATGGTTAGTGTTAGGGTTAGGTTGAGGGTTAGAATGTGGGTTAGGGTTAGGATTAAGATTAGGGTGAGGGCTTGGGTGAGGGTGTGGTTTAGGGTAAGGCTTAAGCTTAGGGTTAGGCTGAGCTTGAGTTTGAGGGTGAGGGTTTCGGTTAGGGTGAGGGTTTGTATGAGGTTTAGGGTTAGGGTGTGGGTTAGGGTAATTATGATGGTAAGGGTAAAGGAGAGGTTTTGGCTGAGGGTGAGTGTTAAGATAAGGGTGAGGGTTAGGGTTATTTTTCGGGTTAGGATAATGGTTAGTGTTAGGGTTAGGGTGAGGGTTAGATTGAGGATTCAGTTTAGGGTTAGTGTGTGGTTTAGGGTTAGGATGAGGGTTAGGGTTAGGGTGAGGGTGAGGGATAGAATTAGGGTTAGGTTGAGGGCTAGGGTGAGGGTGAGGTTTAGGTTTAGGGTTAGGGTGAGGGCTAGGGTGAGTGTTAGGGTGAGGTTTATTGTTAGGGATAGGTTTAGGATTAGGTTTAGGGTGAGGCTGAGTGTGAGGGTTAGGGTTAGGGTTAGGATTAGGCTTAGGGTTAGGGTGCGGACTAGGGGTACGGTTTGGGTTAGGGTTACGGTGAGTGTTAGGGTTAGGGATAGGGTTAGGCTTTGGGTTAAGCTGAGGGTGAGGGTGGGTTTGGTTTAGGTTATTGTTAGTGTTATGGTTAGGGTTAAGTTTGCAGTGAGGATTAGGCTGAGGGTGAGGGTTATGGTTATGGTTAGGGTTTGGGTTAATGTTTTTATTAGGGTTAGGGTTAAAGTTATGGTGAGATTGAGGGTGAGGGTGAGGGTTAGGATTAGGGTGAGGTTTAGGTTTAGGGTTAGGTTTAGTGTTAGGGTGAGGGTGAGGTTTAGGGTTTGATATAGGGTTAGGGAGAGGGTTAGGGTGAGCGTTAGGGTTAGGGTTAATGTTAAACTTAGGGTGAGGGTGAAGGTTAGGTTGAGTTTAAGGGTTAGGGTTAGTGTGAGGGTTAGTATTAGGGTTAGGGTTAGTGTTAGGGTTAGGGTTAGTGTTAGGGTGAGAGTTTGGGTTAGGGTGAGGGTTATGTTTAGAGTGATGGTTAGGGGTGGGTTAAGGGTTATTGTTAGGGTTAGGATTAGGGTTACGATTACATTGAGGGTGAGAGTGAGGGTTTGGGTTAGGGTTAGGATGAGATTTAGTGTTATGTTAGGGTTAGAATTAGGGTTAGGTTGAGACTGAGGTTTATGTTTACAGTTAGGTTTAGTGTTAGTTTTAGTTTTAGGGTGAGGGTTAGGGTTAGGCTTAGGCTTCGGCTTAGGCTTAGGCCGAGCATGAGGTTGAGGGTGAGGGTTAGGATGAGGTTTAGGGTTAGGATTAGGGTTAGGGTTAGGTCTAGGGTGAGGGTGAGGTTGAGGGTTAGGGTTATTGATAGAGTCAGGTTTAGGATTAAGGTTAGGGTGAGGTTGAGTGTGAGGGTTAGAGTTAGGGTTAGGATTAGGCTTAGGGTTAGGGTGAGGGTTAAGATTAGGGTTTGTGTTATGGTGAGGGTGAGGCTGAGCATTAGGCTTTGGTTTAGGATTAGATTTAGGGTAAGGTTTAGGATTAGGGTTATGGTTCCGGTGAGGTTTTGGGTTAGAGTAAGGGTTAGGCTTAGGGTTAGGCTGAGGTTGAGGGTCGGGGTGAGGGTGAGGGTTATGGTTAGTGTTAGGGTGAGGGTTAGGATGAGGGTTAGGGTTAGGATTAGGGTGAGGGTAAGGTTTAGGTTTAGGGTGAGGTTTAGGTTTAATGTTAGGGTTAGGGTGAGGGTGAGGTTTAAGATTAGAGTTAGGTCTCGGGTGAGGCTGAGGGTGAGGGTTAGGGTTAGGGTTAGTGTTAGAGTTAGGGTTAGGGTGAGGTTTAATGTGAGGATGAGGGTTAGGCTTAGGTTTAAGAGTAGGATTACGGTAAGGGTTAGGGTGAATGTAAGGATTAGGGTGAGTGTGAGGGTTAGGGTTAGGTTTAGGCTTCGACTTAGGTTTAGGCTGAGGGTGAGGGTTAGGGTTAATGTGAGTGTTAGGGTTAAGGTTAGGGTGAGGGTTAGGCTGAGTTTGAGGGTTAAGCTCAGGTTTAGGATTAGGTTAAGATTTAGGGTGAGTGTGAGGGTTAGGGTTAAGGGTAGGCTTCGATTTAGGGTTAGACTGAGGGTGATGGTGAGGGTGAGGTTTAGGGTTAGGGTGAGGGTTAGGGTTAGGTTTAGAGTGATAGTTTGGGTTCGGGTTAAGTTCAGGGTTAGGGTGAGTGTTAGGGTTAGGTTAAGGGTTAGGGTTAGGGATAGTGTGATGGTTAGGGTGAGGGTTAGGTTTAGGATGAGGATTAGGGTTATGTTTAGGGTTAGGATGAGGGCTAGGGTGAGGATGAAGGTTATAGGGTTAGTGTTAGGTTGAGGTTTATGGTTAGCTTTAGGGTTAGGGTGAGGGTTTGGATGAGAGTTAGGATTACAGTGAGGTTGAGGGTTAGGGTTAGTTTGAGGGTTAGGGTTAGGATTAGGGTTAGGGTGAGGGTGAGTGTTAGGATTAGGGTTAGGCTTAGGTTTAGGGTTAGGATTAGTGTTATTGTTAGGGTTAGGTTTAGATTTATGGTAAGGGTGAGGGTGAGGGTGAGGGTGAAGGTTAGGATTAGGGTTAGGGTGAGGTTTATGTTTAGGGTTAGGATTAGATTTAGGGTGAGGGTGAGGTTTAGGGTCAGATTTAGGGTGAGGGGGAGTGTTAGTTCGAAGTTAGGGTTAGGGTTAGTGTGAAGGTTAAGGTTAGGTTGATGGTTACGTTGAGGTTTTGGGTTAGGGTGATGGTTAGGTTTAGGATTAGCGTTAGGGTGAGAGTGAGTGTGAGGGTTAGGGTTAGGCTTAGGCTTAGGCTTAGGGTTAGGCTGAGGGTGAGGGTGGTGGTGAGGATTAGGGTTAGGGAGATGGTTAGAGTTAGGGTTAGGTTGAGGGTTAGAATTAGGGTTAGGAATAGTATTAGGGTTAGGGTGAGGGCTAGGGTGAGGGTGAGGATTAGGGTAAGGCTTAGGCTTAGGGTTAGGCTGAGCTTGAGGTTGAGGTTGAGGGTTTCGGTTAGGGTGAGGGTTAGTATGAGGTTTAGGGTTAAGGTGTGGGTTAGGGTGAGGGTTTGGATGAGGGTTAGGGTTACAGTGAGGTTGAGTATTAGGGTTAGGTATAGGGTTAGGGTTAGCATTAGGGTTAGGGTGAGGTTGAGTGTTAGGATTAGGATTAGGGTTAGGTTTAGGGTTAGTTTTAGGGTTAGGATTAGTTTTATTGTTAGGGTTAGGGTTAGATTTATCTTAAGGGTGAGGGTGAGGGTGAGGGTGAAGTTTAGTGTTAGAGTTAGGGTGAGGTTTATGGTTAGTGTTAGGATTAGGGTTAGTGTGAGGGTGAAGTTTAGGGTTAGATTTAGGGTTAGGGTGAGGATTAGGGTTAGGATTAGGGTGAGTTTGGGTTCCGCTTAAGTTTAGGTTTAGGGTGAGGGTTAGGGATAGGTTGAGGGTTAGGTTTAGGGATAGTGTGATGGTTAGTGTTATGGTTAGGGTTAGGGTTAGGATGAGGATTAGAGTTAGGATTAAGGTTAGGGTGAGGACTAGGGTGAGGTTGAGCATTAGTGTTAGGGTTAGGGTGAGGGTTAGGGTTACAGTGAGGGTGAGGATTAGGGTTAGGTTGAGGGTTAGCGTTAGGATTAGGGTTAGGTTGAGGGTGAGTGTTAGGATTAGGGTTAGGCTTAGGGTTAGGTTTAGGTTTAGGGTTAGGATTAGTGTTATTGTTAGGGTTAGGGTTAGATTTATGGTAAGGTGAGGGTGAGGGTGAGGGTGAAGTTTAGGGTTAGGGTTAGGGTGAGGTTTATTGTTAGGGTTACGATTAGGGTTAGGGTGAGGGTGAGGTTTAGGGTTAGGTTTTGGGTTAGGGGGTGTGTTAGTTCGAGGGTTAGGGTTAGGGTTAGGGTTAGGCTTAAGGGTAAGTTGATGGTTATGTTGAGGTTTTGTATTAGGATTAGGATTAAGGTTAGGTTGAGGGTGAGTGTGAGGGTTAGGTTTGGGTTTGGTTTAGGCTTATGGTTAGGCTGAGGGTGAGGGCGGGGTTGAGGATTAGGGTTATGGTGATGTATAGGGTTAGGGTTAGGTTGAGGGTTAGAATGAGGGTTAGGTTTAGGATTAAGGTTAGGGTGAGGGCTTGGGTGAGGGTGAGGATTAGGGTAAGGCTTAGGCTTAGGGTTAGGCTGAGCTTGAGGTTGAAGGTGAGGGTTTAGGTTAGGGTGATGGTTAGGTTTACGGTTAGAGTGAGGGTTTGTATGAGGTTTAGGGTTAGGGTGTGGGTTAGGGTGATTATGATGGTAAGGGTAAAGGAGAGGTTTTGGCTGAGCGTGAGTGTTAAGATAAGGGTGAGGGTTAGGGTTATTTTTCGGGTTAGGGTAAGGGTTAGTTTTAAGGTTAGGGTGAGGGTTAGATTGAGGATTCAGTTTAGGGTTAGTGTGAAGTTTAGGGTGAGGATGAGGGTTAGGGTTAGGGTGAGGGTGAGGGATAGAATTAGGGTTAGGTTGGGGGCTAGGGTGAGGGTGAGGTTTAGGTTTAGGGTTAGGGTGAGGGCTAGGGTGAGTGTTAGGGTGAGGTTTAGTGTTAGGGATAGGGTTAGGTTTAGGGTTAGGGTGAGTGTGAGGGTTAGGGTTAGGGTTAGGAGTAGGCTTAGGGTTAGGGTGCGAACTAGGGGTAGGGTTTGGGCTAGGGTTACGGTGAGTGTTAGGGTTAGGGATAGGGTTAGGCTTTGAATTAAGCTGAGGGTGAGGGTGGGGTTTGGTTTAGGTTATTGTTAGTGTTATGGTTAGGGTTAAGTTTGCAGTGAGGGTTAGGCTGAGGGTGAGGTTTATGGTTAGGGTTAGGGTTTGGGTTAATGTTATTATTAGGGTTAGGGTTAGATTTACGGTGAGGTTGAAGGTGAGGGTGAGGGTTAGGGTTAGGGTGAAGTTTAGGGTGAGGTTTAAGTTTAGGGTTAGGTTTAGTGTTAGGGTGAGGGTGAGGTTTAGGGTTTGATATAGGGTTAGGGGGAGGGTTAGGGTGTGGGTTAGGGTTAGGGTTAATGTTAGGTTTAGGGTGAGGGTGAGGGTTAGGTTGAGGTTAAGGGTTAGGTTTAGTATGAGGATTAGTATTAGGGTTAGGGTAAGTGTTAGGATTAGTGTAAGTGTTAGGGTGAGCGTTTGGGTTAGGGTGAGGGTTATGTTTATAGTGATGGTTAGGGGTCGGGTTAGGGTTATTGTTATGGTTAGGGTTAGGGTTACGGTTACATTGAGGGTGAGAGTGAGGGTTAGGATTAGGGTTAGGATGAGGTTTAGTGTTATGTTAGGGTTAGAATTAGGGTTAGGTTGAGACTGAGGTTTATGTTTACAGTTAGGCTTAGTGTTAGTTTTAGGTTTAGGGTGAGGGTTAGGGTTAGGCTTAGGCTTTGGCTTAGGCTTAGGCCGAGAATGAGGTTGAGGATGAGGGTTAGGATGAGGTTTAGTGTTATGTTAGGGTTAAAATTAGGGTTAGGTTGAGACTGAGGTTTATGTTTACAGTTAGGCTTAGTGTTAGTTTTAGGGTTAGGATTAGGGTTTGGGTTAGGTCTAGGGTGAGGGTTAGGTTGAGGGTTAGGATTATTGATAGAGTCAGGTTTAGGATTAAGGTTAGGGTGAGGTTGAGTGTGAGGGTTAGGGTTAGGGTTAGGATTAGGCTTAGGGTTAGGGTGAGGGTTAAGATTAGTGTTTGTGTTGTGGTGAGGGTGAGGCTGAGGATTAGGGTTTGGTTTAGGATTAGATTTAGGGTAATTTTTAGGGTTAGGGGTAGGGTTCCCTTGCGGGTTTGGTTTAGGGTTAGGGTTAGGCATAGGGTTAGGCTGAGGGTGAGGGTGAGGGTGAGGTTGAGGGTTAGGGTTAGTGTTAGGGTGAGGTTTAGGATGATGTTAGGTTTAGGATTAGGGTGAGGGTGAGGTTTAGGGTTAGGGTGAGGTTTAGGATTAGTGTTAGCGTTAGGGTTAGGGTGAGGTTTAGGATTAGAGTTAGGTCTCGGGTGAGGCTTAGGTTGAGGGTTAGGGTTAGGGTTAGTGTTAGAGTTAGGATTAGGGTGAGGGTTAATGTGAGGGTGAGGGTTAGGCTTAGGGTTAAGAGTAGGATTAGGGTAAGGGTTAGGGTGAGTTTAAGTGTTAGGGTGAGTGTGAGGGTTAGCATTAGGGTTAGGCTTCGGCTTAGGTTTAGCTGAGGGTGAGGGTTAGGTTTAGGTTGAGTGTTAGGTTTAGGGTTAGGGTGAGGGTTAGGCTGAGGGTGATGGTTAAGCTCAGGTTTAGGATTAGGATTAAGTTAATGTTTAGGGTGAGTGTGAGGGTTAGGATTAGGGGTAGGCTTCGGCTTAGGGTTAGGCTGAGGGTGAGGGTGAGGGTGAGGGTTAGGGTTAGGGTGAGTGTTAGGGTTAGGGTTAGGGTGAGATTTTGGGTTCGGGTTAATTTTAGGGTTAGGGTGAGAGTTAGGGATAGGTTGAGGCTTAGGGTTAGGGATAGTGTGATGGTTAGTGTGAGGGTTAGGGTTAGGATGAGGATTAGGGTTATATTTAGGTTTAGGATGAGTGCTAGGGTGAGGTTGTGGGTTATAGTGTTAGTGTTAGGTTGAGGTTTATGGTTAGCGTTAGGGTTAGGGTGAGGGTTTGGATGAGAGTTAGGATTACAGTGAGGGTGAGGGTTAGGGTTAGTTTGAGGGTTAGGGTTAGTATTAGGGTTAGGGTGAGGGTGAGTGTTAGGATTAGGGTTAGGCTTAGGTTTAGGGTTAGGATTAGTGTTATTGTTAGGGTTAGGTTTAGATTTATGGTAAGGGTGAGGGTGAATGTTAGGGTTAGGGTTAGGGTGAGGTTTATGTTTAGGGTTAGGATTAGGTTTAGGGTGAGGGTGAGTGTGAGGGTTAGGGTTAGGGTTAGGCTTAGGCTTAGGGTTAGGCTGAGGGTGAGGGTGGGGGTGAGGAATAGGGTTAGGGTGATGGTTAGGTTTAGGGTTAGAGTGAGGGTTAGGATTAGGATTAGGGTTAGGGTGAGGGCTAGGGTGAGGGTGAGGATTAGGGTAAGGCTTAGGCTTCGGGTTAGGCTGAGCTTGAGGTTGAGGGTGAGGGTTTCGGTTAGGGTGAGGGTTAGTTGAGCTTTAGGGTTAGGGTGTGGGTTAGGGTGAAGTTTTAGATGAGGATTAGAGTTACAGTGAGTTTGAGGATTAGGGTTAGGTATAGGGTTAGGGTTAGGATTAGGGTTAGGGTGAGTGTGAGTGTTAGGATTAGGGTTAGGCTTAGGTTTAGGGTTAGGTTTAGTGTTATTGTTAGGGTTAGGGTTAGCTTTATGGTGAGGGTTAGGGTGAAGTTTAGTGTTAGAGTTAGGGTGAGGTTTATGGTTAGTGTTAAGATTAGGGTTAGAGTGAGGGTGAGGTTTAGGTTTAGATTTAGGCTTAGGGTGAGGATTAGGGTTAGGATTATTGTGAGAGTTTGGGTTCCGCTTATGTTTAGGGTCAGCGTGAGGGTTAGGGTTAGGTTGAGGGTTAGGTTTAGGGATAGTGTGATGGTTAGAGTTAGGGTTAGGGTTAGGGTTAGGATGAGGATTAGAATTAGGATTTAGGTTAGGGTGAGGAATAGGGTGAGTTTGAGGGTTAGTATTAGGGTTAGGGTGAGGGTTTGGATGACGGTTAGGGTTACAGTGAGGGTGAGGATTAGGGTTAGGTTGAGGGTTAGGGTTAGGTTTAGGGTTAGGCTTAGGGTTAGGGTTAGGTTTAGGGTTAGCATTAGTGTTATTGTTAGGATTAGGGTTAGATTTATGGTAAGGTGAGGGTGAGGGTGAGGGTGAAGTTTAGGGTTAGGGTTAGGGTGAGGTTTATGTTTAGTGTTAGGATTAGGGTTAGGGTGAGAGTGAGGTTTAGGGTTAGATTTAGGCTTAGGGTGAGGATTAGGGTTAGGAGTAGGGTGAGAGTTTGGGCTCTGCTTATGTTTAGGGTTAGGGTTAGGGTTAGGGTTAGGTTGAGGGTTAGGTTTATGGATAGTGTGATGGTTAGAGTTAGGGTTAGGGTTAGGGTTAGGATGAGGATTAGAGTTAGGATTAAGGTTAGGGTGAGGACCAGGGTGAGGTTGAGTGTTAGTATTAGGGTTAGGGTGAGGTTTGGATGAGGGTTAGGGTTACAGTGAGGGTGAGGATTAGGGTTAGGTTGAGGGGTAGCGTTAGGATTAGGGTTAGGTTGAGGGTGAGTGTTAGAATTAGGGTTAGGCTTAGGGTTAGGTTTAGGATTAGGGTTAGGATTAGTGTTATTGTTCGGGTTAGGGTTATATTTATGGTAAGGTGAGGGTTAGGGTGAGGGTGAAGGTTAGGGTTAGGGTTAGGGTGAGTTTTATGGTTAGGGTTAGGATTAGGGTTAGGGTGAGGGTCAGGTTTAGGCTTAGATTTTGGGTTAGGGGGAGTGTTAGTTCGAGGGTTAGGGTTAGGGTTAGGGCTAGGGTTAAGGTTAGGTTGATGGTTATGTTGAGGTTTTGGGTTTGGATTAGTGTTAGGGTTAAGATTAGGGTGTAGGTTAGGGTGATTATGATGGTAAGGGTAAAGGAGAGGTTTTGGCTGGGGGTGAGTGTTAAGATAAGGGTGAGTGTTAGGGTTATTTTTCGGGTTAGGGTAAGGGTTAGTGTTAGGGTTAGGGTGAGGGTAAGATTGAGGATTCGGTTTAGGGTTAGTGTGAGGTTTAGGGTGAGGATGAGGGTTAGGGTTAGGGTGAGGTGAGGGATAGAATTAGGGTTAGGGTGAGGGCTAGGTTGAGGATGAGATTTAGGTTTCAGGTTAGGGTGACAGCAAGGGTGAGTGTTAGGTTGAGGTTTAGTGTTAGCGATAGGGTTAGGTTTAGGATTAGGGTTAAGGTGAGGGTGAGAGTGAGGGTTTGGGTTAGGGTTAGGATGAGGCTTAGGGTTAGGGTGAGGATTATTGTTAGGGTTTGGATCAGGGTGAGGTTTAGGTTAGGTTTAGGGTTAGGATTATGGTGACTGTGAGATTTAGTGTTAGATATAGAGTTAGGGGTAAAGTTAGGGTGAGGGTTAGGTTGAGGGTTAGGGTTAGGGTGAGAGTTAGGTTTAGTATTAAGGTTAGGGTGAGGTTGAGTGTGAGGGTTAGGGTTAGGGTTAGGATTAGGCTTAGTGTTAGGGTGAGGGTTAAGATTAGGGTTTGAGTTATGATGAGGGTGAGGCTGAGGATTAGGGTTTGGTTTAGGGTTAGATTTCGCGTTAGGTTTAGGGTTAGGTTTAGGGTTATGGTGAGGGTTAGTGTTAGGGTTAGGGTTAGGCTGAGGGTGAGGGTGCGGGTGAGGGTGGGAGTGAGGGTTAGGGTTAGGGTTAGGGTTAGGTTTAGGGTTATTGTTAGTGTTATAGTAAGAGTTAAGTTTGCAGTGAGGGTGAGGCTGAGGTTGAGGGTTATGGTTATGGTTAGGGTTAGGGTTAGTGTTAGTGTTATTGTTAGGGTTAGGGTTAGAGTTACTGTGAGGTTGAGGGTGAGGGTGATAGTTTAGAGTTAGGGTGAGGTTTAGGGTGAGGTTTAGGGTTAGGTTTAGGCTGAGGGTGAGGTTTAGGGTTAGAGTTAGGGTTAGGGGGATGCTTATGGTGAGGTTTAGCGTTATGGTTAGTGTTAAGGTTAGGGTGAGGGTGAGGGTTAGGATGAGGTTTAGGGATAGGATTAGGGTTAGGATTAGGGTTAGGGTGAGGGTGAGTGTAAGGGTTAGGGTGAGGGTTAGGCTTAGGCTTAGGGTTAGGATGAGGCTAAAAGTGGGGGTGAGGATTAGGGGTAGGGTGATGGTTAGGGTTAGGATTAGTCTTATTGTTAGAGTTAGGGTTAGAGTTCCGGTGAGGGTGAGGGTGCAGGTGAGGGTTAGGTTTAGGGTTAGTGTGAGGGTTAGTGCTTGGGTTAGGATTAGTTTTAGGATCATGGTAAGTTTTAGGGTGAGGTTTTGGGTTAGTGTGAGGGTTATGGTTAGGGTTAGGGTCAGGTTTAGGGTTTGGGTTAGAGTTAGGTTTAGGGTGAGAGGTAGGGGGAGGTTTAGGTTTAGGGTTAGGGTTAGGATTAGGGTTAGGTTGAGGGTGAGTGTGTGTGTTAGGGTTAGGTTTATGATTAGGCTTAGGTTTAGGCTCAGGGTGAGGTTGAGGATGAAGTTTAGGGTTGGGGTGAGCATTAAGGTTCGGGTTACGTTTAGGTTTAGGGCGAGGGTTAGGGTAAAGGTTATGGTGAGGGAGAGGGTTAGGATTAGTTTGAAGTTTCGGGTTAGGGTGAGGGTGAGGATTAGCATTAGGTTTAGGGTGAGAGTTAGGATAAGGGTTAGTTTTAGGATTAGGGTTAGAGTGAGGGCTATTTTGAGTGTGAGATTTAGGCTTAGGGTTAGTGTGACGTTTAGGGTTAAGGTAAGGGTTAGGGTTAGGGTGAGGTTGAGGTTTAGGGTTAGAGTTAGTGTTACGGTTAGGCTGAGTTTGAGCATTAGGATTAGGGTTAGAGTTAGATTTAGGGTTAGGGTGAGGGTGAGGTTTAGGCTTAGGGTTAGGCTTAGGGTTAGCATTAGGATTAGGGTAAGCTTTCGGGTAAGTCTGAGGGTTAGGGTTAGGGTTAAGGTTAGGTTTAGGGTTAGGCTGAGTGTGAGCATGAAGGTGAGAGTTAGGGTTAGGGTGAGGTTTAGGGTTAGGGTTAGGGTGAGTGTTAAGGTTAGGTTGAAGGTTAGGTTTAGGGTTATGGTGAGGGTTAGGGTTAGGGTTAGGGTGAGGGTTAGGTTGAGGATTAGGGTTAGGATTAGGGTTAGGGTGAGGGCTAGGGTGAGGGTGAGTATTGGGGTTAGTATAAGTGTGAGGTTTAGGGTTAGGGTTAGGGAAAGGGTGAGGGTTAGGATGAGGGTTAGGGTTATGGTGACATAAGGGTTAGTGTTAGGGTGGGGCTTAGGGTTAGAATTAGGGTTAGGTTGATGCTGAGGTTTAGGATTAGTGTTATGGTTAGGGTTAGGTTTAGGGTTACGATTAGTGTTATTGTTAGGGTTAGGGTTAGATTTACTGTGAGAGTGAGGGTGAGGGTGAGAGTGAGAGTTAGGTTTAGGGTGAGGTTTAGGGTTAGGGTTAGGATTAGTGTTAAGGTGAGGGTGAGGTTTAAGGTTAGATGTAGGTTTAGGGGGAAGATTAGATCGAGGGTTAGTGTTAGGGTTAGTATTAGGGTTAAGGTTAGGGTGAGGGTTAGGTTGAGGTTTAGGGTTAGGTTTAGGGTTAGGGTTAGGGTGAATGTGAGTTTAAGGGTTAGGGTTAGGGTTAGGCTTAGGCTTAGGGTTAGGCTGAGGTTGAGGGTGGGGGTGAAGATTAGGGTTATGGTGATGGTTAGGATTAGGGTTAGGGTGAGGGCTAGGATGAGGGTGAGGGTTAGTGTAAGGCTTAGGCTTAGGGTTAGGCTGAGCGTGAGGTTTTGGGTGAGGGTTAGGGTTAGGGTGATGGTTAAATTTACGGTTAGGGTGAGGGTTAGGGTGAGGTTTAGGGTAAGGTTGAGGGTAAGGGTGAGGATGATGGTAAGGGTAAAAGTGAAGTTTACGCTGATGGTTAGGGTTAAAATAAGTCTGAGAGTTAGGGTTAGGATTAGGTTTAGGAAAAGGGTTAGGTTTTGGCTTAGGGTGAGGGTTAGATAGAGGATTAGGGTTAGGGTTAGTGTGAGGTTTAGGGTGAGGATGAGCGTATGGATTAGGGTGAGGGTGAGGGTTAGAGTTAGGGTTAGGGTGAAGGCTAGTGTGAGGGTGAGGGTTACGGTGAGGGTGAGGTTTAGGGTTAGATATAGGGTTAGCGAGAGGTTTAGGGTTAGAGTCAGTGTTAGGGTTAGGGTGAGGGTGAGGGTTAGGTTGAGGTTAAGGTTTAGGGTTACGGTTAGGGTTATTGTGAGTGTTAGTGTTAGGGTTAGAGTTAGTGTTTAGGTGAGGGTAAGTGTTTGGGTGTGGGTTTGGTTTAGGGTGAGTGTTATTGTTAGGGTGAGGGTTAGGGTTAGGGTTAGGGTTATTGTTAGAGTTAGGGTTACGGTTACGGTTACAGTGAGGGTCAGAGTGAAGTTTAGGGTTACGGTTAGGATAAGGTTTATGGTTAGGGTCAGGGTTAGAATAAAGGTTAGGCTGAGAGTGAGGTTTAGGTTTAGAGTTAGGTTTAGTGTTAGTTTTAGGGTTAGGGTGAGGGTTAGGGTTAGGCTTAGGCTTAGGCTTAGGCTTAGGCTGAGCATGGGGTTGAGGGTGAGGGTTAGGATGAGGTTTAGGGTTAGCATTAGGGTTAGTGTTAGGGCTAGGATGAGTGTTAGGTTCAGGTTAGAGTTAGGGACAGGGTTCGTTTTAGGATTAAGGTTAGGTTGAGGTTGAATGTGAGGATTAGGGTTAGGTTTAGGATTAGGCTTAGGGTTAGGGTGAGGGTTAAGGTTAGTGTTTGGGTTAGGGTGAGGATTAGGGTTTGGTTTAGGGTTAGGTTTAGGTTTAGGGTTAGGGTTACGGTGACGGTAAGGGTTAGGCTTAGGCTTAGGTTTAGGGTTAGAGGTATGGTTAGGGGGACTGTTAGGTTGCGGTTTAGGGTTAGGGTTAGTGTTAGGGTTAGGGTGATTTGTGAGGGTTAGGTTGAAGTTTAGGGATAGGGTTAGGTTTAGGATTAGGGTTAGGGTGAGGGTGAGTTGAGGGTTAGGTTGAGGTTTAGGCTTAGGCTTCGGGTTAGGCTGAGGGTGAGGGTGGGGGTGAGGATTAGGGTTAGGGTGATGGTTTTGTTTAGGGTTAGTGGTATTGTTAGGGTTAGGGTTAGATTTCCGGTGAGGGTGAGGGTGCGGGTTAGGGTTAAGGTTAGGGTTATTGTTAGGGTTAGGTTTAGGGTTAGCCTGAGGGTTAGCCTGAGGCTGATGTTGAGGGTGAGGTTTATGGTTAGGGTGAGAGTTAGGCTTAGGGTTAGGGTGATGTTTAGGGTTAGTGTGAGGGTTAGTGTTAGGGTTAGGGTGAGTGATAGGTTGAGGGTAAATGTTAGGCTGAGGCTTATGGTAAGGGTGAGGGTCAGGGTTAGGGTTAGAGTTATTGTTAGGATTAAGTTTAAGGTTATGGTTAAAGTGAGGGTGAGGATGAGGGTTAGGTTTAGTGTTAGGATGAGGTTTAGGTTTAGGGTTAGGGTTAGAGTTAGGGTTAGGGTGAGAGTGAGGTTTAGCGTTCGAGTTAGGGTTAGTGTTAGCATTAGGGTTTGGATGAGAGTTAGTGTTAGGACTAGGCTTAGGCTTAGGCTTAGGCTTAGGCCCAGCTTGAGGGTGATGGTTAGGGTTAGGGTGAGGGGGAGGTTTAGTTTAGGATTAGTGTTAGGATTAGGTTGAGGTTAAGGTTTAGGGTGAGGGTTAAGGTTAGGTTAGGGTGAGGGTTAAGATGAGGGTTAGGGTTTCAGTGAGAGTGAGGGTTAAGGTTAGGGCGAGGGTTAGGGTTAGGGTTATGGTTAGGGTGAGGGTGATGGTTAGTATTAGGGTTAGGGTTATTGTAAAGGTTATGGTTAGGGTTACAATTCCAGTGAGGGTGAGGCTGAGAGTGAAGTTTAGGGTTAGGGTAAGGGTTAGTTTTTGGGTTAGGATTAGTGGTAATGTTAGGGTTAGGGTTAGACTTACGATTTGGGTGAGGGTGAGGTTGAGGGTGAGGGTTAGGGTTAGGGTTAGAGTGAGGCATAGGGTAAGGGTTAGGGTTAGGGTTAGATTGGGGATTAGGGTTAGGTTAGTGTGAGGTTTAGGGTGAGGATGAGGGTTAGGGTGAGGATTAGGGTTAGAGTTAGGATTAGGTTGAGGGCTAGCGTGAGGGTGAGTGTTAGGGTTAGGGTTAAGTTTATCGTGAGGTTTAGGGTGAGGGTTAGATTTAGGTTTAGGGGGAGGCTTAGGTTTAGTGTGAGGGTTTCTGTTAGGGTGAGAGTGAGGGTGAGGGTAAGGATTATGGTGAGGGTTAGGGTAATGGTGAGGGTTAGGGTTATGGTTAGGGTGAGGTCTAGGGTGAGGGTGAGGGTTAGGGTGAAGGTGAGGGTGAGGGTGAGGGTCTTGGTTAGGTAATGGTTAGGGTTAGGGTGAGGATTAGTTGAGGGTTATGGTAAGGGTGAGCTTGAGGTTTAGGGTGTGGGTGAGCGTTAGGATTAGGGTGAAGGTTCGGGTGATGGTGAGTGTTAGGGTGAGGTAGAAGGTTAGGGTTAGGGCTAGGTGAGTGTTAGTGTTAGGCTTAGGATTATGTTGAGGTTTAGGATTAGGTTTACGGTTAGGGTGAGGTTTAGGGTGAGGGTGAGGGTTAAGGTTAGGGTTAGGTTTGTGGTGTGGATAAGTGATAGCAGGAGGGTTAGGGTGAATGTTAGACTTAGCATTAGGGTTAGGGTGAGGGTGAGGGTGAGGATTAGGGTGAGTTTTAGGGTTAGGGTGAGGGTTATGGTTAGGCTTAGCGTGAGGGTGACGGTTAGAGTTAGAGTTACGGTGAGGATTTGGTTAAGTGTGAGGTTTAGGGTAAGGATGATGTTAAGTGTTAGGATGAGGGTTAGGGTGAGGGTGAGGGTTAGGGTTAAGGTTTGGGTTAGGGTGAGGGTTAGGGTGAGGGTTAAGGTTAGGGTTATGCTTAGGGTTAGGGTGAGGGTTAGGCTGAGGATTAGGGTTATGAATAGGGTGAGGGTTAGGGTGAGGGTGAGGGTTAGGTTTCGGGTTAGGGTCAGGGTGAGTTTGAGGTTTATGGTTAGAGATAGGTTTAGGGTGAGGGTTAGGGTGAGGGTTAGGTTTAGGGTTAGTGTTAGGGTTAATGGTTGGGTAAGCGTTAGGGTGAGGGTTAGGGTTAGGGATAGTGTTAGGTTTAGGATTAGGTTTAGGGTTAGGGTGAGTGTGAGGGTTAGGGTTTGGATAAGATTTAGGCTTAGGGTTAGTCTGAGGTAGAGTGTAAGTGTGAGGGTTAGGGTTAGGGTGCGGGTTAGGGTTAGGGTTAGGTTTAGAGTTAGCCTTAAGTTGAGGTTTCGTGTTAGAGTTATGGTTAGTGCGAGGGTTAATTTTAGGGTTATGGTGTTGCTTAGGGTTAGTCTTAGGATTAGGCTTATGAATAGGCTGAGGGTGAGGGTGGGAGTGAGGATTAGGTTTAGGGTTAGGGTTAGGGTTAGGGTTATTGGTAGTTTTATGGTTAGGGTAAATTTTGTGGTGAGGTTGAGGTTGAGGGTGAGGGTTAGGTTTAGGGTGAGGTTTAGGGTGAGGTTTAGGGTTAGGTTTAATTTTAGGTTGAGATTGAGTGTGAGAGTTAGGATTAGGGTTAGGGTTAGTCTTAGGGATAGGGTGAGGATTAATGTTAGGGTTTGGTTTAGGGTGAGGTTGAGGCTGAGGATTAGGGTGAGTTTTAGTGTTAGGTTTAGGTTTAGGGTTAGGGTTAGGGTTAGGCTGAGGGTGAGGGTGGGGGTGAGGATTAGGATTAGGGTTAGGGTTAAAATTAGGGTTATTGTTAGTGTTATGGTTTGGGTTTAGTTTGCGGTGAGGGCGAGCCTGAGGTTGAGGGTTATGGTTAGGGTTAGGCTTAGTCTTGGGGTTAGGCTGAGGGTGAGTATGGTGGTGAGGAATAGGTTTTGGGTGATGGATAGTTTTAGGGTTAGGTTGAGGGTGAGGATGAGTCTTAGCATTAGGATTAGGTTTAGGGTGAGAGCTAGGGTGAGGGTGAGGGTTAGGGTTAGGGTTAGGCTTAGGGTTAGGCTTAGGGTGAGGGTGAGGGTGAGGGTTTGGGTTAGTGTGATGGATAGGGTTAGGTTTAGGGTGAGTGTTAGGATCTGGTTTAGGGTTAGGGTGAGTGTTAGCATGAGTGTGACGGTAATAATAAAGTTGAGGGTTAGGCTGAGGGTGAGTGGTCCCCTAAGGGTGAGGGTTAGGATTAGGTTGAGGTTAGGGTAAGGGTTAGGATGAGGGTTAGGGTGAGGGTGAGGGTTAGATTGAGGATCAGGGTTGGGGTTTGTGTGAGGTTTAGGGTGAGGATGAGGGTTTGGGTTAGGGTGAGGGTTAGGGTTAGAATTAGGGTTAGGGTGAGGGCTAGGGTGAGGCTGAGGGTTAGGGTTAGGGTTAAGGTGAGGTTTAGGTTTCGGGTGAGAGTTAGGGTTACTGTGAGTATTAGTGTTAGAGTTAGGATTAGTGTTAGGGTGAGTGTAAGTTTTAGGGTGAGGGTTAGGGTTAGGGTGAGTTTTATGGTTAGGGTGAGGGTTAGGGTTATGTTTAGGGTGATTGTTAAGTTTTGAGTTAGGGTTACGTTGAGGGTGAGCGTCAGGGTTAGGGTTAGGGTGAGGTTTAGGTTTAGGTTTAGGGTTAGAGTTAGGGTGAGGGTGAGGGTGATGTTTATGTTTACAGTTAGGATTCAAGTGAGGGTGAGGATCAGGGTTAGGGTTAGGGTTAGTTTTAGGTTTAGGGTTAGGGTGAGGTTTAGGGTTAGGGTTATGGTTAGGATTAGGGTTAGGGTGAGGGTTAGGGTTAGGGTTAGCATGAGGGTTAAGAAGAGGGTTAGTTTTAGGATTATGGTTATGGTGAGGGCTAGGGTGAGGGTGAAGTTTAGGGTTGGGTTTAGGGTGAGGTTTAGGGTTAGGGTTAAGTTTAGGGTCAGTGTGAGTTTGAGGTTTAGTGTTAGAGATAGGGTTAGGTTGAGGGTTAGGGTGATTGTTAGTGTTAGGGTTAGCGTTAGGGTTAGGGTGAGGTTTAGGGTGAGGTTGTGTGTTAGGGTTGGGGTTAGGATTAGGATTAGGGTCAGGGAGAGGGTGAGTGTGAGGGTTAGAGTTAGGGTTAGGCTTAGGGTTAGCCTCAGGGTGAGGGTGAGGGTGAGTGTTAGGGTTAGGGTGAGGCTTATGGTTAGGGTTAGGGTGAGAGTTAGGGTTCGAGTTTAGGGTTAGGGTGAGGGTTAGGTTGAGGGTGTTAGTAATGTTAAAGTGAGGGTTAGGCTGAGGGTGAGGGATACGGTAAGGGGGAGGGTTAGGGTTAGGGTGAGGGATAGGGTAAGGGTTAGGGTTAGGTTTAGGGTGAGGGTGAGGGTTAGATTGAGGATTAGTGTTAGGTTTAGTGTGAGGTTTAGGGTTTCGCTGAGGGGTAGGATTAGTGTGAGCGTTAGTGTTACGGTGAGGGTAAGTGTTAGGGCGAGGTTTAGGTTTAGGGTGAGGGTTATGATTATGGTGAGGCTTAGGATTAGGGTTAGGGTTATTGTTAGGGTTAGGGTTACAGTTACGGTGAGGGTGATCGTGAGGGTGAGGGTGAGGTTTAATGCTAGGGTTAGGGTGAGATTTTGGGTTAGGGTTAGTGTTAGAGTTAGGGTTAGGGTGAAGGTCAGGTTTAGGGTTAGTGTTAGTGTTAGGGTGATGGTTAGTGTGAGGGTTAGGGTGAGGGTTAGGGTCAGGGTTAGGGTTAGGGTGAGGGTTAGATTGATGGTAAGGGTTAGGGCTCGGGTTTCTTTTAGGATTAAGGTTAGTGTGAGGGTGAGTGTGATGGTTAGGGATAGGGTTAGGTTTAGGCTTAGGGTTAGGCTGAGGGTGAGTGTGAAGGTGAGGACTAGGGTTAGGGTGCCAGTTAGGGTTAGGGTTAGGGTTAGAATTAGCCTTAAGGTGAGGTTTATGGTTAGGGTTAGGTTTAGGATTCTGGTGAGTATGAGGGTTAGAGTTAGCTTGAGTGTTAGGCTGAGGGGTAGGGTTAGAGTTAGGGTGAGGGTTAGGGTTAATGTGAGTTTTAGGGTTATGGTTAGGGTTAGGGTTAGGTTGAGGGTTAGGTTGAGGTTTAGGGTTTGTGTTAGGGTAAGGGTGAGGGGGAGGTTTAGGGGGAGGTTTAGGTCAGGCTTAGTGTTAGGATTAGGGTGAGGTAAAGGGTTAGGGTGAGGGTTATGTTTAGGTTAGGGTGAGGGTTAAGATGAGGGTTAGGGCGAGTGTTAAGGTTAAGATTATGGTTAGGGTGAGGGTGATGATTAGGATTAGGGTTAGGGTTATTGTAAATATTATGGTTAGGGTTATATTTCCAGTCAGGGTGAGGCTGAGAGTGAAGGTTAGGGTTAGGGTAACGGTTAGTTTTAGGGTTAGGATTAGTGGTAATGTTAGGGTTAGGGTTAGACTTACGATTTGGGTGAGGGTGAGGGTGAGGGTTAGGGTGATTTTGAGGGTGAGGGTAAGGGTTAGGGTGAGAGTGAGGTTTAGGGTTAGGGTTATGGTTAGTGTGAGGTCTAGGGTGAGAGTGAGGTAATGGTTAGGGTTAGGGTGAGGATTAGCTGAGGGTTAGGGTAAGGGTGAGCTTGAGGTTTAGGGTGTGTGTGAGCGTTAGGGTTCGGGTGAGGGTTCGGGTGATGGTGATGGTTAGGGTGAGGTAGAAGGTTAGGGTTAGGTTTAGGTGAGGGTTAGTGTTAGGGTTAGGGTTAGGGTGAGGGTTAGGATTAGGTTTAGGGTTAGGGTGAGGTAAAGGGTGAGGGTGAGGAGTAAGGTTAGGGTTAGGTTTGTGGTATGGATAAGTGATAGAATGAGGGTTAGGGTGAGTGTTAGACTTAGCATTAGAGTTATGGTGAGGATTAGGGTGAGTTTTAGGGTTAGGGTGAGGGTTAGGGTTAGGCTTAGCGTGAGGGTGACGGTGAGGGTGACGGTTAGGGTTAGAGTTACGGTGAGGATTCGGTTATGTGTGAGGTTTAGGGTGAGGATGAGGTTAAGGGTTAGTATGAGGGTTAGGGTGAGGTTGAGGGTTAGGGTTAAGGTTTGGGTTAGGGTGAGGGTTAGGGTGAGGGTTAGGGTTAGGGTTATGCTTAGGGTTAGGGTGAGGGTTAGGCTGAGAGTTAGGGTTATGATTAGGGTGAGGGTTAGGGTGAGGGTGAGGGTTAGGGTTGTTATTAGTGTTAGGGTCAGATTTAGGGTTACTGTGAGTTTTTGGGTGAGGGTTAGGTTGAGGCTTAGAGTTATGGTTAAGATGAGGGTTAGGGTAAGGGGTAGGGTTACGGTTAGAGTGAGGGTTAGGTTTATTGTGAGAGTTTGGGTTAGGGTTAGAGTTAGGATTAGTGTGAGGGTAAGAATTAGGTGACTGTTAGGGTGAGGGTGAGGTTTAGCATTAGGAATAGTGATAGGATTAGTGTAAAGCTGAGGGTGAGGGTGAGGTTTAGGTTTAGGGTTAGGGTGAGGGCTTGGGTGAGGGTTAGGTTAAGGTTAAGGGTTAGGGTGAGAGTTATGGTAATGGTAAACTTGAGGGTTAGCCTGAGGGTGAGGGTTAAGATAAGGGTGAGGTTTAGGGTTAGGGTGAGGGTTAGGTTAAGGGTTCGGGTTACGGTTATGGTGAGGGTAAGATTGATGATTAGGGTTAGGGTTAGTGTGAGGTTTAGGGTGAGGTTGAGGGTTAGGGTTAGGGTGAGGGTTAGCGTTAGAATTAGGATTAGGGTGAGGGCTAGGATGAGGGTGAGGTTTAGGTTAGGGTTAGGGTTAAGGTTTAGGGTTACTGTGAGGGTTAGGGTTAGTGTGCGGGTTAGTGTTAGAGTTAGGTTTAGTGTTAGGGTGAGGGTAAGTGTTAGGGTGAGTGTTTGGGTTAGGGTGAGGATTATGCTTAGGTTGAGGGTTTGGTTTAGGGTTAGGGTTATTGTTAGGGTTAGGATTAGGAATAGGGTTAGGGTGAGGGTGAGTGTGTGGGTTTGGGTTAGGTTTAGGTTTAGGCTTAAGGTTAGGCTGAGGGTGAGGTTGAGGCT
Organism: Dipodomys merriami; assembly: GCF_024711535.1. Lineage (NCBI taxonomy): Eukaryota > Metazoa > Chordata > Mammalia > Rodentia > Heteromyidae > Dipodomys > Dipodomys merriami. The sequence continues at coordinate 6,318,407 of NW_027206335.1, read as the reverse complement.
GAGGGTTAGGTTTAGGTTGATGGTTAGGGTTAGGGTTAGGGTGAGGGTTAGGATGAGGGTTAGAGTTGGGATTAGTGTTTTGGTGAGGGCTACGGTGAAGGTGAGGTTTAGGGTTATGTTTAGGGTGAGGTTTAGTTTTAGGGTTAGGGTTAGGGTTAGGGTTAAGGTGAGGCTGAGGCTTAGGTTTAGAGATTGGGTTAGGGTGAGGGTTAGGCTTAGGGTTAATGTTGGGTTTACGTTTAGGGTGAGGGTTAGGGTTAGGATGAGGGTTAGGGTTAGGGCTTGGAGTAGGATTAGTGTTATGGTGAAGGTGAGTGTGAGTGTGAGGCTTAGGGTTAGGCTAAGGGTTAGGCTTAGGTTTAGGCTGAGGTTGAGGGTGAGGGTTAAGGTGAGGGTGAGGGTGAGGTTTAGGGTTAGATTTAGGGTTAGTGTGAGGGTTAGTGTTAGGATTGGTGTTAGGGTTAGGGTTAGGGTGAGGGTTAGGGTGAGGGTTATGGTTAGGGATCAGGTTAGATTTAGGATTAGGGTTAGTGTGAGTATGAGTGTGAGGATTAGTGTTAGGGTTAGGCTGAGGGTGAGGGTGAGGGTTAGGGTTAGGGTGAGGGTTAGGGTTAGGGTTAGGGTGAGGGTTAGGATGAGGGTTAGAGTTAGGATTAGGGTTTGGGTGAGGGCTAGGGTGAAGGTGAGGTTTAGGGTTATGTTTAGGGTGAGGTTTAGGGTTAGGGTTAGGATTAGGTTTAGGGTTAAGGTGAGGGTGAGGTTTAGGTTTAGAGTTAGGGTTAGGGTGAGGGTAAGGTTTAGGGTTAATGTTCAGTTTAGGGTTAGGGTGAGGGTTAGGGTTAGGGTGAGGGTTAGGGTTAGGGCTGGGAGTAGGATTAGTGTTAAAGTGTGGGTGAGTGTGAGTGTGAGGGTTCGGGTTAGGGTTAGGGTGAGGTTTAGGATTAGAGTTAGGGTTAGTATGAGGGTTAGTGTTAGGATTTGTGGTAGGGTTAGGTTTAGGGTGAAGGTTAGGGTGAGCATTATGTTTAGGGATCGGGTTAGATTTAGGATTAGGTTTAGCGTGAGTGTGAGTGTGAGGATTAGTGTTAGGGTAGGTTTAGGGTTAGGCTGAGGGTGAGGGTGAGGGTTAGGGTTAGGGTGAGGGTTAGGGTTAGGGATAGGGTGAGGGTTAGGATGAGGTATAGTGTTAGGATTAAGGTTACGGTGAGGGCTATGGTGAGGGTTAAGGTTAGGGTTAGGTTTAAGGTGAGGATTAGGGTTCAGGTTAGGTTTAGGACTAGTGTTAGGGTGTGGGCTAGGGTGAGGGTGAGGGTTAGGGTTAGGGTTAGTCTTAGTCTTAGGGTTAGGCTGAGGGTGAGGGTGGGGGTGAGGAATAGGGTTTGGGTGATTGTTAGGGTTAGGGTTAGGGTGAGGGTTAGGATGAGGGTTAGGGTTAGGATTAGGTTTAGCGTGAGGGCTAGGGTGAGGGTGAGGATTAGGCTTAGGCTTAGGCTTAGGCTTAGGGTTAGGCTGAGGATGAGGGTGTAGGGGTGAGGAATAGGTTTTGGGTGATGGTTAGGGTTAGGTTTAGGGTGAGGGTTAGGATGAGGGTTAGGGTTAGGATAAGTTTTAGGGTGAGGGCTAGGGTGAGAGTGAGGGTGAGGGTGAGTGATAGGGTTAGGCTGATGGATAGTGTTAGGTTTAGGGCAAGTGTTAGGATGAGTGTTAGGGTTAGGGTGAGGGTTAGGGTGAGCATGACGGTATCATTAAAGGTGAGGTTTAGGCGGAGGGTGAGTGTTCCCCTAAGGGTGAGTGTTAGGATTAGGGTGAGGGTTAGCATCAGGTTTAGGGTGAGGGTTAGGGTGAGGGTGAGTGTTAGATTGAGGATTAGGGTTAGGGTTAGTGTGAGGTTTAGGCTGAGGATGAAGTTGAGGGTTAGGGTGAGGGTTATGGTTAGAATTAGGATTAGAGTGAGTGCTAGGGTGAGGGTTAGGGTTAGGGTTAGGGTGAGTGTGAGGTTTCGGGTTAGGGTGAGAGTTAGGGTTACTGTGAGGGTTAGTGTTTGAGTTAGGGTTAGGGTAAGGGTTAGGGTAAGTGTTAGGTTGAGAGTTAGGGTTAGGGTGAGTGTTATGTTTAGTGTGAGGGTTAGGGTTAGGTTTAGGGTTATTGTTAGGTTTAGGTTTAGTGTTACAGTGAGGGTGAGGGTGAGGGTTAGGGTTAGGGTGAGGTTTAGGGTTAGGGTTAGTGTTTTAGTTAGGGTTAGGGTGAGGGTGAATTTTAGGGTTAGAGTTATGGTTAGGGTGAGGGTTAGGATGAGGATTAGGGTTATGATTAGGGTTAGGGTGAGGGCTAGGGTGACGGTGAGGTTTAGGGTTTGTGTTAGGGTGAGTTTTAGGGTTAGGGTTAGGGTAAGCTTTTGGACGAGGGTTAGGGTTTCAGTGAGGGTGAGGGTTAGGGTTAGTTTGAGTGTTAGGGTTAGGATTAGGATTAGGGTGAGGGAGAGTGTTAGCATTAGGGTTAGGCTTAGGGTTAGGGTTAGGTTTAGGGTTAGGATTAGTGTTATTGTTTGGGTTAGGGTTAGAGTTACTGTGAGGGTGAGGGTGAGTTTGAGGGTGAGGGTTAAGATGAGGTTTAGGGTTTCAGTGTGGGTGAGGGTTAAAGTTAGGGTGAGGGTTAGGGTTAGGATTAAGGTTAGGTTGAAGGTGATGGTTAGGATTAGGGTTAGGGTTATTGTAAATGTTATGTTTAGGGTTACATTTGCAGTGAGGGTGAAGCTGAGGGTGAAGGTTAGGGTTAGGGTAAGGGTTAGTTTTAGGGTTAGGATTAGTGTTAATATTAGGGTTAGGGTTAGATTTACGGTTTGGGTGAGGGTGAGGGTGAGGGTTAGGGTTAGGGTTAGGGTGAAGTTTAGAGTTAGAGTTAGGATTAGGGATAGGGTGAGGGAGAGGTTTAGGACTAGAGTTAGGTTGAGGGGGAGGGTAAGGGTGTGTGTTAGGTTTAGGGTTAGTGTTAGGGTTAGCGTTAGGTTTAGGGTGAGGGTAGGGTTGAGGTTTAGGTTTAGGGTTAGGTTTAGGGTGAGGATTAGGGTTAGGGTGAGGGTGAGGGTGGGGGTCAGGATTAGGGTTACAGTGATGGTTAGTGTTAGCATTAGGTTGAGGGTTAGAATGAGGGTTAGGGTTTCGATTAAGGTTAGGGCTCGGGCTCTGGTGAGAGTGATGTTAGTTCGAGGTTTTGGGTTAGGGTTAGTGTTAGGGTTAAGGGTAGGTTGATGGTTATGTTGAGGTTTTGGGTAGGGTTAGGGTTAGGGTTAGGCTTAGGCTTAGGGTTAGGCTGAGGGTGAGGGCGGGGGTGAGGATTAGGGTTACGGTGATGCTTTGGGTTAGGGTTAGGTTGAGGGTTAGAATGAGGGTTAGGGTTAGGATTAAGGTTAGGGTGAGGGCTCGGGTGAGGGTGAGGATTAGGGTAAGGCTTAGGCTTAGGGTTAGGCTGAGCTTGAGGTTGAGGTTGAGGGTTCCGGTTAGGGTGATGGTTAGGTTTACAGTTAGGGTGAGGGTTTGTATGAGGTTTAGGGTTAGGGTTTGGGTTAGGGTGATTATGATGGTAAGGGTAAAGGAGAGGTTTTGGCTGAGGGTGAGTGTTAAGATAAGGGTGAGGGTTAGGTTTAGGTTTAGGGTTAGAGTAAAGGTTAGTGTTAGGGTTACGGTGAGGGTTAGATTGAGGATTCCGTTTAGGGTTAGTGTGAGGTTTAGGGTGAGGATGAGGGTTAGGGTTAGGGTGAGGGTGAGGGATAGAATTAGGGTTAGGGTGAGGGCTAGGGTAAGGATGAGGTTTAGGTTTTGGGTTAGGTTGAGAGCTAGGGTGAGTGATAGGGTGAGGTTTAGTGTTAGGGATAAGGTTAGGTTTAGGATTAGGTTTAGGGTTACGGTTAGGATTAGGCTTAGGGTTAGGGTTAGGATTAGGCTTAGGGTTAGGCTGAGGACTCAGGGTAGGTTTTGGGTTAGGGTTATGGTGAGGGTTGGGGTTAGGGATAGGGTTAGGCGTAGGGTTAGGCTGACGGTGAGGGTGGGGGTGAGGATTAGGTTTAAGGTTAGGGTTTGGTTTAGGTTATTGTTAATGTTATGGTTAGGGTTAATTTTGCAGTAAGGGTAGGCTGAGGGTGAGGGTTATGGTTAGGATTAGTGTTTGGGTTAATGTTATTGTTAGGGTTAGGGTTAGGGTTAGAGTTACGGTGAGGTTGAGGGTGAGGGTGAGGTCAGAGTTAGGGTGAGGTTTAGAGTGAGGTTTAGGGTTAGGGTTAGGGTGAGGGTGAGGTTTAGGGTTTGATATAGGGTTAGGGGGAGGGTTAGGATTAGGGTTAATGTTAGGCTTAGGGTGAGGGTGAGGGTTAGGTTGAGGTTAAGGTTTAGGGTTAATGTAAGGGTTAGTGTTAGGGTTAGGGTTAGTGTTAGGGTTAGTGTAAGTGTTAGGTTGAGCGTTTGGGTTAGGGTGAGTGTTATGGTTAGGGTGAGGGATAGGGGTAGGGTTAGGGTTATTGTTAGGTTTAAGGTTGGCGTTACGGTTACAGTGAGGGTGAGAGTGAGGGTTAGGGTTAGGGTTAGGATGAGGTTTAGTGTTATGTTATTGTTAGAATTAGGGTTAGGGTGAGACTGAGGTTTATGTTTACAGTTAGGCTTAGTGTTAGTTTTAGGTTTAGGGTGAGGGTTAGGGTAAGGCTTAGGCTTTGGCTTAGGCTTAGGCTGAGCATGAGGTTGAGGGTGAGGGTTAGGATGAGGTTTAGGGTTAGGATTAGGGATAGGGATAGGGATAGGGTGAGGGTTAAATTGCGGGTTAGGGTTAGGGATCAATTAAGGTTTAGGATTAAGTTTAGGGTGAGGTTTAGTGTAAGGGTTAGGGTAAGTGTTAGGATTAGGCTTAGGGTTAGGGTGAGGGTTAAGTTTAGGGTTTGTGTTATGGTGAGGGTGAGGCTGAGGATTAGGGTTTGGTTTAGGGTTAGATTTAGGGTTAGGTTTAGGTTTAGGCTAAGAGTTACGGTGAGGGTTAGGGTTAGGGTTAGGGTTAGGCTGAGGGTGATGTTGGGGGTGAGGGTGAGGATTAGGGTTAGTGTTAGGGTGAGGGTTAGGATGAGGGTTAGGGTTAGGATTAGGGTGATGGTGAGATTTAGGGTTAGGGTGAGGTCTAGGGTGAGGTTGAGGGTTAGGGTTAGTGTTATGGTGAGGTTTAGGGTTTGGGTTAGGGTGAGGGTGAGGGTTTGAATGAGGGTTAGGATTACTGTGAGTGTGAGCGTTAGGGTTAGGTTGAGGGTTAGGGTTAGGATTAGGGTTAGGGTGAGGGTGAGTGTTAGGATTAGGGTTAGGCTTAGGTTTAGGGTTAGGATTAGTGTTATTGTTAGGGTTAGGGTTAGATTTATGGTAAGGGTGAGGTTGAGGGTGAATCTTAGGGTTAGGGTTAGCTTGAGGTTTATGGTTAGGGTTAGGATTAGGTTTAGGGTGAGGGTGAGGTATAGTGTTAGATTTAGGGTTAAGGGGAGTGTTAGTTCGAGGTTAGGGTTAGGTTTAGTGTTAGGGTTAAGGTTAGGTTGATGGTTACGTTGAGGTTTTGGGTTAGGGTTAGGGTTAGTGTTATGATTTGGGTTGGGTGAGGGTGAGTGTGAGGTTTAGGGTTAGGGTTAGGCTTAGACTTATGGTTAGGCTGAGGGTGAGGGTGGGGGTGAGGATTAGGGTTAGGGTGATGGTTAGGGTTAGGGTTGGGGTGAGGGTTAGAATGAGGGTTAGGATTAGGATTAGGGTTAGGGTGAGGGCTAGGGTGAGGGTTTCGGTTAGGGTGAGGCTTAGTATGAGGTTTAGGGTTAGGGTGTGGTTTAGGGTGATTATGATGGTAAGGGTAAAGGAGAGGTTTTGGCTGAGGGTAAGTGTTAAGATAAGGGTGAGTTTTAGGGTTATTTTTCGTGTTAGGTTAAGGGATAGTGTTAGTGTTAGGGTGAGGGTTAGATTGAGGATTCGGTTTAGGATTAGTGTGATTTTTAGGGTGAGGATGAGGATTAGGGTTAGGGTGAGGATGAGGTTTAGGTTTAGGGTTAGGCTGAGGGCTATGGTGAGTGTTAGGGTGAGGTTTAGTGTTAGGGATAGGGTTAGGTTTAGGATTAGGTTTAGGGTGAGGGTGAGTGTGAGAGTTAGGGCTAGGGTTAGGATTAGGCTTAGGGTTAGGGTGAGGATTAGTGTTAGGGTTTGGGTTAGGGTGAGGGTGAGGCTGAGGATTAGGGTTAGGTTTAGGATTAGGGTTAGGTTTAGGGTTAGGGTTAGGTTTAGACAGGGTTAGGGTTAGGGTTAGGGTTATGTTGAGGGTTATGATTAGGGATAGGGTTAGGCTTAGGGTTAGGCTGAGGGTGAGGATTATGGTTAGGGTTAGGGTTTGATTTAGGTTATTTTTAGTGTTATGGTTAGGGTTAAGTTTGCGGTGAGGGTGAGGCTGCGGGTGAGGGTTATTGTTAGGGTTAGAGTTAATGTTATTGTTAGGGTTAGGGTTAAAGTTACGGTGACGTTGAGGGTAAGGGTGAGCATTAGTGTTAGGGTGAGGTTTACGGTGAGTTTTAGGGTTAGGTTTAGGGTTAGGGTGAGGGTGAGGTTGAGATTTAGTTTTAGATGTAGGGTTAGGGGAAAGGTTAGGGTGAGGGTTATGGTTAGGGTAAGTATTAGGCTTAGGGTAAGGGTGAATGTTAGGTTGAGGTTAAGTGTTAGGGTTAAGGATAGTGTTAGTGTGAGGGTTAGTGTTAGGGTTAGGGTTATTGTTATGGTTAGCGTAAGTGTTAGGTTGAGGGTTTGGGATAGGGTCAGGTCATGGTTAGGGTGAGGGTTAGGGTTAGCTTTAGGGTTATTGTTAGGGTTAGGGTTAGAGTTACGGTTAAAGTGAGGGAGAGAGTGAGGGTTAGGGTTAGGGTAAGGATGAGGTTTAGGGTTATGTTAGGGTTAGAATTAGGGTTAGGGTGAGAGTGAGGTTTAAGTTTAGAGTTAGGCTTTGTGTTAGTTTTAGGCTTAGAGTGAGGGTTAGGGTTAGGTTTACGCTTAGGCTTAGGCTTAGGCCGAGCATGAGGTTGAGGGTGAGGGTTAGGATGAGGTTTAGGATAAGGATTAGGTTTAGGGTTAGGGCTAGGTTGAGGGTTAGGTTGAGGGTTAGGGTTAGGGTGAGAGTTAGGTTTAGTATTAAGGTTAGGGTGAGGTTGAGTGTGAGGTTTAGGGTTAGAGTTAGGATTAGGCTTAGGGTTAGGATGAGGGTTAAGATTAGGGTTTGTGTTATGGTGAGGGTGAGGCTGAGGATTAGGGTTTGGTTTAGGGTTAGATTTAGGATTAGGTTTAGGGTTAGGGTTAGGGTAATGGTGAGGGTTAGGGTTAGGGTTAGGCTTAGGCTTAGGGTTAGGCTGAGGGTGAGTGTGGGGGTGAGGATTAGGGTTAGGGTTAGGTTTAGGGTTATTGTTAGCGTCATGGTTAGGGTTAAGTTTGCGGTGAGGGTGAGGCTTAGGTTGAGGGTTATGGTTATGGTTACGGTTAGGGTTAGTTTTAGTGTTATTGTTAGGGTTAGAGTTACTGTGAGGTTGAGGGTGAGGGTGAGGGTTTAGGGTTAGGGTGAGGTTTAGGGTGAGGTTTAGGGTTAGGTTTAGGGTTAGGGTGAGGGTGAGTTTTAGGGTTAGAGTTAGGGTTGCGGGAGGGTTAGGGTGAGTGTTAGGGTTCGGGTGAGCGTGAGGGTTAGGATGAGGTTTAGAGATAGGTTTAGGGTTAGGATTAGGTTAGGGTGAGGCTGAGTGTAAGGGATAGGGTGAGGGTTAGGGTTAGGCTTAGGGTTAGGATGAGGGTGAGGGTGGGGTTGAGGATTAGGGTTAGGGTGACGGTTAGGGTTAGGATTAGTGTTATTGTTAGAGATAGTGTTAGAGTTCCAATGAGGGTGAGGTTGCGGGTGAGGGTTAGGTTTAGAGTTAGTGTGAGGGTTAGTGTTAGGGTCATGGTAAGTGTTAGGGTGAGGGTTTGGGTTAGTGTGAGGGTTATGGTTAGGGTTAGGGTGAGTTTTTGGGTTTGGGTTAGAGTTAGGTTTAGGGTGAGAGGTAGGGGGAGGTTTAGGGTTAGGGTTAGGTTTAGGATTAGGGTTAGGGTGAGGGTGAGTGTGTGTGTTACGGTTACATTTAGGATTAGGCTTAGGTTTAGGCTGAGGGTGAGGGTGAGGGTGAGAGTTAGGGTTAGGGTGAGTGTTAAGGTTAGGTTGAGGGTTAGGTTTAGGGTTATGGTGAGGGTTAGTGTTAGGGTTAGGTTGAGGGTTAGAATGAGGATTAGGGTTAGGATTAGAGTTAGGGTGAGAACTAGGGTGAAGGTGAGTATTAGAGTTACTGTTAGTGTGAGGGTTAGGGTTAGGGTTAGGGAAAGCGTGAGTTAGGGTTATGGTGACATGGGGGTTAGTGTTACAGTGGGGCTTAGGGTTAGAATTAGCGTTAGGGTAATGGTGAGCTTCGGATTACTGTTAGGGTTAGAGTTAGGTTTAGGGTTAAGATTAGTGTTATTGTTAGGGTTAGGGTTAGATTTACTGTGAGAGTGAGGGTGAGGGTGGGGGTGAGAGTTAGATTTAGGGTGAGGTTTAGGTTTAGGGTTAGGATTAGTATTAGGGTGAGGGTGAGGTTTAAGTTTAGATGTAGGGTTAGGGGGAAGGTTAGATCGAGCGTTAGGGGTAGTGTTAGTGTTAGGGTTAAGGTTAGGGTGAAGGTTAGGTTGAGGTTTAGGGTTAGGGTTAGGGTTAGGTTTAGGGTGAGGGTGACTGTGAGAGTTAGGGTTAGGGTTAGGCTTAGGCTTAGGGTTAGGCTGAGGTTGGGGGTCAGTATTAGGGTTATGGTGATGGTTAGGATTAGGGTTAGGTTGAGGGCTAGGGTGAGGATGAGGGTTAGGTTAAGGCTTAGGCATATGCTTAGGGTTAGGCTGAGCATGAGGTTTTGTGTGAGGGTTAGGGTTAGGGTGATGGTTAAGTTTACGGATAGCGTGAGGGTTAGGTTGAGTTTTAGGGTTAGGGTGAGGGTAAGGGTGAGGATGATGGTAAGGGTAAAAATGAAGTTTACACTGAGGGTTAGGGTCAAGATAAGGCTGAGGGTTAGGGTTAGGTTTAGGGTTAGGTAAGAGTTAGGCTTAGGGTGAGGGTTAGATTGAGAATTAGTGTTAGGGTTAGTGTTTTGGGTTAGGGTGAGGATGAGAGTCTGGGTTAGGGTGAAGGTGAGGGTTAGAATTAGGGTTAGGGTGAGGGCTAGGGTGAGGGTGAGGGTGAGGGTGAGGTTTAGGGTTAGATTAGGGTTAGGGAGAGGGTTAGGGGTAGGGCTATGGTTAGGGTCAGTGTTAGGGTTAGGGTTAGGGTGAGGGTTAGGTTGAGGTTAAGGTTTAGGGTTACTGTTAGGGTTAATGTGAGTGTTAGTGTTAGGGTTAGAGTTAGTGTTAGGGTTAGGGTAAGTGTTAGGGTGAGGGTGAGGGCTTGGTTTAAGGTGAGGGTTATAGTTAGGGTGAGGGTTAGGGTTAGGGTTAGGGTTATTGTTAGGGTTAGGGTTAAGGTTACGGTTACAGTGAGGGTTAGAGTGAGGTTTAGGGTTACGGTTAGGATGAGGTTTAGGGTTAGGGTTAGGGTTAGAATTAGGGTTAGGGTGAGAGTGAGGTTTAGGTTTAGAGTGAGTGTTAGTGTTAATTTTAGGGTTAGGGTGAGGGTTAGGCTTAGGCTTAGGCTTATGCTTAGGCTTAGGCCGAGCATGAGGTTGAGGGTGAGGGTTAAGATGAGGTTTAGGGTTAGGATTAGGGTTAGGGTTATGGCTAGGGTGAGGGTCAGGTTGAGGGTTAGGGTTAGGGATAGGGTTAGATTTAGGATTAAGATTAGGTTGAGGTTGAATGTGAGGGTTAGGGTTAGGTTTAGGATTAAGCTTAGGGTTAGGGTGAGGGTTAAGGTTAGGGTTTGCATTAGGGTGAGGGTGAGGCTGAGGATTAGGGTTTGGTTTAGGGTTAGGTTTAGGTTTAGGTTTAGGTTGAGGGTCAGGGTTAGGGTAACGGTGACGGTTAGGGTTAGGTTTAGGCTTAAGAATAGGGTTAGAGTTATGGTTAGGGGGACTGTTAGGTTGAGGTTTCGGGTTAGGGTTAGTGTTAGGGTTAGTGTGATTGTGAGGGTTAGGTTGAGGTTTAGGGATAGGGTTAGGTTTAGGATTAAGTTTAGGGTGAGGGTGAGTGTGAGGGTTAGTTTGAGGATTAGGCTTAGTCTTCTGGTTAGGCTGCGGGTGCGGGTCAGGGTTAGGGTTAGGGTTAGGGTGGGGTTTAGGGTTAGGGTTAGGATAAGGATTTGGGTGAGTGTGAGATTTAGTGTAAGATATAGGGTTAGGGGGAGGGTTAGGGTGAGGGTTAGGGTTAGGGTTAGTGTTAGGGTTAGGGTGAGGTTGAGGGTTAGGTTGAGGTTTAGGGTTAGGTTAGGGTTAGTTTGAGGGTTATTGTTAGGGTTAGGGTTAGTGTTAGTGGGAGGATAAGTGTTAGGGTAAGTGTTTAGGTTGGGGTGAGGGTTATGGTTAGGGTGAGTGTTAGGATTAAGGTTAGAGTTATTGTTAGTGTTAGGTTTAGGGTTAGGCTTAGGGTTAGCCTGAGGGTGATGTTGAGGGTGAGGTTTATGGTTAGGGTGAGGGTTAGGCTTAGGGTTAGGGTGATGGTTAGGGTTAGTGTGAGGGTTAGTGTTAGGATTAGGGTGTTAGGTTAAGGGTAAATGTTAGGGTGAGGCTTATAGTAAGGGTGAGGGTTAGGGTTAGGGTTAGAGTTATTGTTAGGGTTAAGTTTAAGGTTATGTTTAATGTGAGGGTGAAGGTGAGGGTTAGGTTTAGTGTTAAGATGAGGTTTAGGGTTAGGGTTAGAGTTAGGGTTAGTGTGAGAGTGAGGTTTAGGGTTAGAGTTATGGTTAGTGTTAGGGTTAGGGTTAGGGTAAGGGTTAGGGTTAGGACTAGACTTAGGCTTAGGCCTAGGCCCAGCTTGACGGTTAGGGTTAGGGTTAGGGTTAGGGTGAGGATGAGGTTTAGCGGTAGGATTAGGGTTAGAGTTCGGGTTAGGGTGAAGGTCAGGTTTAGGATTAGTGTTAGGGTTAGGGTGATGTTTAGGGTGAGGGTTAGGGTTAGGGTTAGTGTTAGGGTTAGGTTTAGGGTGAGGGTTGGGTTGAGGGTAAGGATTAGGGATAGGATTAGGTTTAGGATTATGGTTAGTGTGAGGGTGAGTGTGAGGGTTAGGGTTAGCGTTAGGTTTAGGCTTAGGGTTAGGCTGAGGGTGAGGGTGAAGGTGAGGATTAGGGTTAGGGTGCTGGTTAGGCTTAGGGTTAGGGTTAGAATTAGCCTTAAGGTGAGGTTTAGGGTTAGGGTTAGGTTTAGGTTTCTGGTGAGGGTGAGGGTTAGAGGCAACTTGAGGGTTAGGGTGAGGGGTAGGGTTAGGGTTAGGGTGAGTGTTAGGGTTAATGTGAGGTTTATGGTTGGGTTTAGGGTTAGGGTTAGGTTGAGGGTTAATTTGAGGGTTAGGGTTTGTGTTAGGTTTAGGGGGAGAGGGAGGTTTAGGTTAGGCTTAGTGTTAGGATTAGGGTGAGGTTAAGGGTTAGGGTGAGGATTAAGGTTAGGTTAGGGTGAGGGTTAAGATGAAGGTTAGGGTTTCAGTGAGAGTGAGGTTAAGGCTAGGGCGAGGGTTAGGATTAGGGTTATGGTTAGGGTGAGGGTGATGGTTAGGATTAGGGTTAGGGTTATTGTAAATGTTATGGTTAGGGTTACGTTTCCAGTGAGGGTGAGGCTGAGAGTGAAGTTTAGGGTTAGGGTAAGGGTTAGTTTTAGGGTTAGGATTAGAGGTAATGTTAGGGTTAGGGTTAGACTTAGGATTTGGGTGAGGGTGAGGGTGAGGGTCAGGGTTAGGTTTAGGGTAAGGGTTAGGGTTAGGGTTAGATTGGGGATTAGCGTTAGGGTTAGTGTGAGGTTTAGGGTGAGGATGAGGTTTAGGGTGAGGGTTAGGGTTAGAATTAGGATTAGGTTGAGGGCTAGCGTGAGGGTGAGTGTTAGGGTTAGGGTTAAGTTTAGGGTGAGGTTTAGGGTGAGGGGTAGGTTTAGGTTTAGGGTGAGGGTTAGGATTAGTGTGAGGGTTACGGTTAGGGTGAGAGTGAGGGTGAGGCTAAGGGTTATGGTGAGGGTTAGGGTGAGGGTGCGGGTTAGGGTTAGGTTGAGGTTTAGGGTGATAGTTAGTTTTAGGGTTAGGGTTAGTGTTAGTGTTAGGGTTAGTGTGAGGGTTAGGTTGAGGGTAAGGGTTAGGGCTTGGGTTAGTTTTAGGTTTATGGTTAGGGTGAGGGTGAATGTGAGGGTTAGGGTTAGGGTTAGGGTTAGGCTTAACGTTAGGCTGAGGGTGAGGGTGAAGGTGAGGATTAGTGTTAGGTTGCCGGTTAGGGTTAGGGTTAGGGTTAGAATTAGCCTTAAGGTGAGGTTTAGGGTTAGGGTTAGGTTTAGGGTTCTGGTGAGGGTGAGGGTTAGACTTAGCTTGAGGTTTAGAATGAGGGGTAGGGTTTGGGTTAGGGTGAGGGTTAGGGTTAATGTGAGGTTTAGGGTAGGGTTAGGTTTAGGGTTAGGTTGAGTGTTAGTTTGAGGGTTAGGGTTTGTGTTAGGGTTAGGGTGAGGGGGAGGTTTAGGGGTAGGTTTAGGTCAGGCTTAGTGTTAGGATTAGGGTGAGGTAAAGGGTTAGGGTGAGGGTTAAGGTTAGGTTAGGGTGAGGGTTAGGGTTTCAGTGAGAGTGAAGGTTAAGGTTAGGGCGAGAGTTAGGGTTAGGATTATGGTTAGCGTGAGGGTGATGGTTAGGATTAGGGTTAGGGTTATTGTAAATGTAATGGTTAGGGTTACATTTGCAGTGAGGGTGAGGCTGAGAGTGAAGGTTTGGGTTAGTGTAAGGGTTAGTTTTAGGGTTAGGATTAGTGGTAATGTTAGGGTTAGGGTTAGACTTACGATTTGGGTGAGAGTGAGGTTGAGGGTTAGTGTTAGTGTTAGGATGAGGTTTAGGGTTAGGGTTAGGATTAGGGATAGGGTGAGGTTGAGGTTTAGGGTTAGACTTAGGTTGAGGGGGAGGTTTAGGGTGAGGGTTAGGGTTAGGGTTAGTGTTAGCGTTAGGGTTAGGATTAGGCTTAGGCTTAGGGTTTGGCTGAGGTGAGGGTGGGTGTGAGGATTACGCTTAGGGTGATGGTTAACCTTAGGGTTAGGGTGAGGGTTAGGATGAGGGTTAGGGTTAGGATTAGGTTTAGGGTGAGGGCTATGGTGAGGGGAGGGTTGAGGATAGGGTTAGGCTTAGGCATAGGTTTAGTCTGAGGATTATGGTGAGGGTGAGGGTTAGGGTCATGATGATGGATAGGTTTAGGGTTAGGGTGAGGGTTAGGATGAGGGTTCGGGTTAGGGTGAGGGTTACGATGAGCGTGATGGTAAGAGTAAAGTTGAGGGTTAGGCTAAGGGTGAGAGTTAGGGTAAGGGTGAGGGTTAGGGTTAGGGTGAGGGTTAGTGTAAGTGTTAGGGTTAGGGTTAGATTGGGGATTAGGGTTAGGGTTAGTGTGAGGTTTAGGGGGAGGATATGGGTTAGGTTGAGGGTTAGGGTTAGAATTAGGGTTAGGGAGAGGGCTAGCGTGAGGGTGAGGGTTAGGGTTAGCGTTAAGTTTATGGGGAGGTTTAGGGTGAGGGGTAGGTTTAGGTTTAGGGTGAGTGTTAGGTTTAGTGTGAGGGTTATGGTTAGGGTGAGAGTGAGGGTGAGGTTAAGGGTTATGATGAGGGTTAGGGTAATGGTGAGGGTTAGGGTTAGGATTAGGAATAGGGTTAGGGATAGGTTGAGGTTGAGGGTGAGGGTGAGGGTGAGGTTTAGGGTTAGGATTATGGTTAGGGTGAGGTTTAGGGTGAGGATGAGTGTTAGGGTGAAGGTGAGGGTGAGGGTGAGGGTCTAGGTTAGGTAATTTTTAGGGTTAGGGTGAGGATTAGTTGAGGTTTATGGTAAGGGTCAGCTTGAGGTTTAGGGTGTGGGTGAGCGTTAGGATTGGGGTGAAGGTTTGGGTGATGGTGAGGGTTAGGGTGAGGTAGAAGTTTAGGTTTAGGGTTAGGTGAGGGTTAGTGTTAGGGTTAGGATTAGGGTGAGGGTTAGGATTAGGTTTAGGGTTAGGGTCAGGGTTAGGGTGAGGTTGAGGGTTAAGGTTAGGGTTAGGTTTGTGGTGTGGATAAGTGATAGCATGAGGGTTAGGGTGAATGTTAGACTTAGCATTAGGGTTAGGGTGAGGGTGAGGGTGAGGATTAGGGTGAGTTTTAGGGTTAGGGTGAGGGTTAGGGTTAGGCTTAGCGTGAGGGTGACGGTTAGGGTTAGAGTTACGGTGAGGATTCGGTTAAGTATGAGGTTTCGGGTGAGGATGAGGTTAAGTGTTAGGATGAGGGTTAGGGTGAGGGTGAGGGTTAGGGTTAAGGTTTGGGTTAGGCTGAGGTTTAGGGTTATGATTAGGGTGAGTGTTAGAGTGAGGGTTAGTGTTAGGGTTGTTATAAGGGTTAGGATCAGATTTAGGGTGACGGTGAGGCTTTAGGTGAGGGTTAGGTTGAGGGTTAGAGTTAGGGTTAAGGTGAGGTTTAGGGTAAGGGGTAGGGTTACGGTTAGGGTGAGGGTTAGGTTTATTGTGAGAGTTAGGTTTAGGGTTAGGGTTAGGATTAGTGTGAGGGTAAGAATTAGGGTCATGGCTAGGCTCACCCTCACGGTGAGGTTTAGGGTTAGTAATAGTGATATTATTAGTGTAAATCTGAGGGTGAGGGTGATGTTTAGGGTTAGGGTTAGGGTGAGGGCTTGGGTGAGGGTTAGGGTAAGGTTGAGGGTTAGGGTGAGAGTGATGGTAAGGGTAAAGTTGAGGCTTAGGCTGAGGGTGAGGGTTAAGATAAGGGTGAGGGTAAGGGTTAGGGTGAGGGTTAGGATAAGGGTTCGGGTTACGGTTAGGGTGAGGGTTAGATTGAAGATTAGGGTTAGGGTTAGTGTGAAGTTTAGGGTGAGATTGAGGGTTACCGTTAGGTTTAGGGTTAGGGTTAGAAATAGGGTGAGGGTGAGGACTAAGATGAGGGTGAGGTTTAGGTTAGGGTTAGGGTTAAGGTTAGGGTGAGTTTTAGGGTTACTGTGAGGGTTAAGGTTAGTGTGAGGGTTAGGGTTAGAGTTAGGGTTAGTGTTAGGTTGAGGGTAAGTGTTAGGGTGAGGTTTTGGTTTAGGGTGAGGGTTATGTTTCGGTTGAGGGTTAGGTTTATTGTTTAGTGTTAGGGTTATTGTTAGGGTTAGGATTAGGATTACGGTTAGGGTGAGGATGAGGGTGGGGGTGAGGAATAGGTTTTGGGTGATGGTTAAGGTTAGGGTTAGGGTGAGGGTTAGGATGAGGGTTGGAGTCAGGATAAGTTTTAGGGTGAGAGCTTGGGTGAGGGTGAGGGTTAGGGTTAGGGTTCAGCTTAGGCATAGGTTTAGGCTGAGGGTGAGGGTGAGTGTGAGTGATAGGGTTAGGGTGATGGATCGGGTTAAGGTTAGGGTGAGTGTTAGGATGAGTGTAAGGGTTAGGGTGAGCATGACGGTAACAGTAAAGGTGAGGTTTAGGCTGAGGGTGAGTGTTCCGTTAAGGGTGAGGGTAAAGATTAATGTGAGGGTTAGCATAAGGGTTAGGGTGAGGGTGCGGGTTAGGGTGAGGGTCAGGGTTAGATTGAGGATTAGGGTTAGGGTTAGGGTGATGTTTATGGTGAGGATGATGGTTAGGGTTAGGGTGAGGGTTATGGTTAGAATTAGGGTGAGAGTGAGGGGTAAGGTTTGGTTGAGGGTTAGAGTTAGGGTTAGGGTTAGGGTGAGGTTTAGGATTAGGGTGAGAGTTAGGGTTACTGTGAGGGTTAGTGTTAGAGTTAGGGTTAGGGTAAGGTTTAGGGTAAGTGTTAGGGTGAGGGTTAGGGTTAGGGTGAGTGTTATGTTTAGGGTGAGAGTTAGGGTTAGGTTTAGGGTTATTGTTAGGTTTAGGGTTAGGGTAACAGTGAGGGTGAGGGTGAGGGTTAGGGTTAGGGTGAGGTTTAGGGTTAGGGTTAGGGTTTTAGTTAGGGTTAGGTTTAGGGTGAGTTTTACGTTAGAGTTAGGGTTAGGGTGAGGGTTAGGATGAGGATTAGGGTTATGCTTAGGGTTAGGGTGAGGGCTAGGGTGAAGGTGAGGGTTAGGGTTAGTGTTAGGGTGAGTTTTAGGGTTAGGGTTAGGGTTAGGGTGAGCTTTTGGATGAGGGTTATGGTTACAGTGAGGGTGAGGGTTAGGGTTAGTTTGAGTGTTAGGGTTAGGATTAGGATTAGGGTGAGGGTGAGTGTTAGCATTAGGGTTAGGCTTAGGGTTAGGGTGAGTTTTAGGGTTAGTATTAGTGTTAATGTTAGGGTTAGGGTTAGATTTACGGTTTGGGTGAGGGGGAGGGGGAGGGTTAGGGTTAGGGTAGGGTGAGGTTTAGAGTTAGGGTTAGGATTAGGGATAGGGTGAGGGAGAGGTTTAGGGTTAGAGATAAGTTGAGGGGGAGGGTAAGGCTGAGTGTTAGGGTTAGGGTTAGTGTTAGGGTTAACGTTAGGTTTAGGGTGAGGGTAAGGTTGAGGTTTAGGGTTAGGGTTAGGTTTTGGGTTAGGATTATGTTTAGGGTGAGGGTGAGTGTGAGAGTTAGGGTTAGGATTAGGCTTAGGCTTAGGGTTAGTCTGAGGGTGAGGGTGGGTGTGAGGATTAGGCTTAGGGTGATGTTTAACATTAGGATTAGGGTGAGGGTTAGGATGAGGGTTTGGTTTAGGATTAGGGTTAGGGTGAGGGTGAGGGTTAAGGTTAGGGTTAGGTTTGTTCTGTGGATAAGTGATAGCATGGGGGTTAGGGTGAGTGTTAGACTTAGCATTAGAGTTATGGTGAGGATTAGGGTGAGTTTTAGGGTTAGGGTGAGGGTTAGGGTTAGGCTTAGCGTGAGGGTGACGGTGAGGGTGACGGTTAGATTTAGAGATACGGTGAGGATTCGGTTAAGTGTGAGGTTTAGGGTGAGGATGAGGTTAAGTGTTAGGATGAGGGTTAGGGTGAGGGTGAGGCTTAGGGTTAAGGTTTGGGTTAGGGTGAGGGTTAGGCTGAGGGCTAGGGTTATGATTAGGGTGAGGGTTAGGGTGAGGGTTAGGGTGAGGGTGATGGTTAGGGTTCGGGTGAGGATTAGGGTTGTTATTAGGGTTAGGGTCAGATTTACGGTGACGGTGAGGTTTTGGGTGAGGGTTAGGGTGAGGGTTAGATTTAGGGTTAAGATGAGGTTTAGGGTAAGGTTTAGGGTTACGGTTAGGGTGAGGGTTAAGTTTAGTGTGAGAGTTAGGGTTAGGGTTAGGATTAGTGTGAGGGTAAGAATTAGCTGACTGTTAGGGTGAGGGTGACGTTAAGGGTTAGGAATAGTGATAGGATTAGTGTAAATCTGAGGGTGAGGGTGAGGTTTAGGGTTACGATTAGGGTGAGGGCTTGGGTGAGGGTTAGGGTAAGGTTGAGGGTTAGGGTGAGAGTGATGGTAAGGGTAAAGGTGAGGGTTAGGCTGAGGGTGAGGGTTAGGCTGAGGGTGAGGGTTAAGTTAAGGGTGAGGGTTAGGGTTAGGGTGAGGGTTAGGTTAAGGTTTCGGGTTACAGTTAGGTTTAGGGTAAGATTGAGGATTAGGGTTATGGTTAGTGTGAGGTTTAGGGTGAGGTTGAGGGTGAGTGTTAGGGTTAGAATTAGGGTTAGGGTGAGGGCTAGGATGAGGGTGAGGTTTAAGTTAGGGTTAGGGTTAAGGTTCGGATGAGGTTTAGGGTTACTGTGAGGGTTAAGGTTAGTGTGAACATTAGGGTGATGGTTAGGGTTAGTGTTAGGGTCAGGGTAAGTGTTAGGGTGAGGGTTTGGGTTAGGGTGAGTGATATATTTAAGGTGAGGGTTAGCTTAAGAGTTAGGGTTATTGTTAGGGTTAGGATTAGGATTAGGATTAGGGATAGGGTGAGGGTGAGTGTGGGTTAGGTTTAGGTTTAGGTTTAGGCTTAAGGTTAGGCTGAGGGTGAGGTTGAGGCTGAGGGCTAGAGTTAGGGTGATCGTTAGGGTTAGGGTTAGGGTGAGGGTTAGGATGAGTGTTAGAGTTAGGATTAGGGTTTGGGTGAGGGCTAGGGTGAAGGTGAGGTTTAGGGTTATGTTTAGGGTGAGGTTTAGGGTTAGGGTTAGGGTTAGGCTTAGGGTTAAGTTGAGGGTGAGGTTTAGGTTTAGAGTTACGGTTAGGGTGAGGGTTAGGGTTAGGGTTAGTGTTAGGTTTAGGATTATTGTGAGGGTTAGGGTTAGGGTGATGGTTAGGGTTAGGGCTGGGATTAGGATTAGTGTTAGGGTGAGGGTGAGTGTGAGTGTGAGGGTTAGGGTTAGGGTCAGGCTTAGATTTAGGCTGAGGTTGACGGTCAGGGTTAAGGTGAGGGTGAGGGTAAGGTTTAGGGTTAGAGTTAGGGTTATTGTGAGGGTTAGTGTTAGGATTGGTGTTAGGGTTAGTGTTAGGGTGAGGTTTAGGGTGAGGGTTATGTTTAGGGAGCGGGTTAGATTTATGATTAGGGTTAGCTTGAGTGTGAGTGTGAGGGTTAGTGTTTGGGTTAGGTTTAGGTTTAGGCTGAGTGTGGGGGTGAGGGTTAGGGTTAGGTTGAGGTTTAGGGTTAGGGTTAGGGTGAGGGTTAGGATGAGGTATAGCGTTAGGATTAGGGTTAGGGTTAGGGTTAAGGTGAGGGTTAATGTTAGGGTTAGGGTGAGGGTTAGGGTTATTGTTAGTGTTATGGTTAGGGTTAAGTTTGTGGTTAGGGTGAGGCTGAAGGTGGGTATTAGGGTTAGGATTAGGATTAGGGTTAGATTTAGGGTTAGGATTAGTGTTATTGTTAAGGTTAGGGTCAGAGTTATGGTGAGGGTGAGGGTGAGGGTGAGGGTTGGGTTAGGGTTAGGATGAGGTTTAGGGTTAGGGTTAGGGTAGCGTGATGGTTAGGGTTAGTGTGAGGGTTAGTGTTTGGGTTAGTGTTATTGTTAGGGTAAGGTAAGTATTAGGGTGAGGGTAAGGGTTAGGGTGAGGGTTAGGGTTAGAATGAGGGTTAGGGTTAGGGTTAGGGTTATTGTTAGGGTAAGGGATGTGTTAGGGTGAGGGTAAGGGTTAAGGTGAGGGTTAGGGTTAGAATGAGGCTTAGGGTTAGGGTTAGTGTTATTTTTAGGTTTAGGGTTAGGATTAGGGATAGGGTGAGGGGTAGGGTGATGATGAGGGTTAGAATTAGGATTAGGATTAGGCTTAGGTTTAGAATGAGGCTGAGTGTGAGGTTGAGGGTTAGGGTTAGCGTGATGGTTAGGGTTATGTTTAGGGTGAGGTTTAGAATGATTGTTAGGGGTAGCGTGAGGGTTAGGGTGAGGGTGACAGTAAGGGTAAAGGTGAGGGTTAGGGTTAGGGTGCGAGTTAGGGTGAGGATTATGGTTAGGGTTAGGGTGAGGGTGAGGTTTAAATTGAGTATCAGTGTTAGGGTTAATGTGAGGTTTAGGGTAAGGATGAGGGTTAGGGTTAGTGTGAGGGCTATGGTGAGTTTGAGGATTAGGTTTAGGGTTATGTTGAGGTTTAGGGTTAAGGTGATGGTTAGGGTTAGTGTGACGGTTAGTGTTAGTATTAGGGTTAGTTTTAGGGTGAGGGTTAGCATTAGGGTGAGGTTTATGTTTAGCGTTAGTGTTAGCGTTAGGGTTGGGTTATTATTAGGGTTAGGGTTACTGTTACGGTGAGGGTGATGGTTAGGGTTAGGGTTAGGGTTAGGGTTAGGGTAAGGGTTAGGGTTAGATTGGGGATTAGGGTAAGGGTTAGTGTGAGGTTTAGGGTGAGGATGAGGTTTAGGGTGAGGGTTAGGGTTAGAATTAGTATTAGGTTGAGGGCTAGCGTGAGGGTGAGGGTTAGGGTTAGGGTTAAGTTTATGGTGAGGTTTAGGGTGAGGGGTAGGTTTAGGTTTAGTGTGAGGTTTAGGATTAGTGTGAGGGTTAAGGTTAGGGTGAGAGTGAGGGTGAGGCTAAGGGTTATGGTGAGGGTTAGGGTGAGGGTGAGGGTTAGGGTTAGGATTAGGGATAGGGTTAGGGATAGGCTGAGGTAGAGGGTGTGGGTGAGGGTGAGGTTTAGGGTTAGGGATATGGTTAAGGTGAGAGTGAGGGTTCGGCTCTTCGTTAGGTAATGGTTAGGGTTAGGGTGAGGATTAGTTGAGGGTTAGGGTAATGGTGAGCTTGAGGTTTAGGGTGTGGGTGAGCGTTAGGGTTAGGGTGAGGGTTCGGGTGAGGTAGAAGGTTAGGGTTAGGGTTAGGTGAGTGTTATTTTTAGGGTTAGGGTGAGGGTGAGGGTTAGGATTGGGTTTAGGGTTAGGGTGAGGTTTAGGGTGAGGGTGAGGGTTAAGGTTAGGGTTAGGTTTGTGGTGTGGATAAGTGATAGCATGAGCTTTAGTGTGAGTGTTAGACTTAACATTAGGGTTAGGGAGAGGGTTAGAGTTAGGCTTAGCGTGAGGGTGACGGTGAGGGTGACGGTTAGGGTTAGAGTTACGGTGGGGATTCAATTAAGTGTGAGGATTAGGGTGAGGATGAGGTAAGTGTTAGGATGAGGTTTAGGGTGAGGGTTAGGCTAAAGGTTAGGGTTATGATTAGGGTGAGTTTTAGGGTGAGGGTTAGGGTGAGGGTTAGGGTGAGGGTGAGGGTTAGGGCTGTTATTAGGGTTAAGGTCAGATTTAGGGTGACAGTGAGGTTTTGGGTGAGGATTAGGTTGAGGGTTAGTGGTAGGGTTAAGGTGAGGGTTAGGGTAAGGGGTAGGGTTACGGTTGTGTGAGGGTTAGGTTTATTGTGAGAGTTAGGTTTAGGGTTAGGGTTAGGATTAGTGTGAGGGTAAGAATTAGGGTCATGGCTAGGGTGAGGGTGAGGTTTAGGGTTAGGAATAGTGATAGGATTAGTGTAAATCTGAGGGTGTGGGTGAGGTTTAGGGTTAGGGTTAGGGTGAGTGCTTTGGTTAGTGTTAGGTTAAGGTTGAGGGTTAGGGTGAGAGTGATGGTAAGGGTAAAGGTGAGGGTTAGGCTGAGGGTGAGGTTTAAGATAAGGGTGAGGGTTAGGGTTAGGGTGAGCGTTAGGTTATGGGTTCGGGTTACGGTTAGGGTGAGGGTTAGATTGAGGATTAGGGTTAGGGTTAGTGTGAGGTTTAGGGTGAGGTTGAGGGATAGATTTAGGTTGAGGGTTAGGGTTAGAATTAGGGTTAAGGTGAGGGCTAGGGTGAGGGTGATGTTTAGGTTAGGGTTAGGGTTAAGGTTAGGGAGAGGTTTAGGGTTACAGTGAGCTTCAGTGTGAGTGTGAGGGTTACTGTTAGGGTGAGGGTAAGTGTTAGAGTTAGGGTTTGGGTTAGGGTGAGGTTTATGTTTAGTTTAAGGGTTAGGTTTAGGGTTAGGGTTATTTTTAGGTTTAGGATTAGGATTAGGGTTAGGGTGAGGGTGAGTGTGTGGGTTAGGTTTAGGTTTAGGTTTAGGGTTAAATTTAGGCTGAGGGTGAGGTTGAGGCTGAGGGTTAGGGTTAGGGTGATGGTTATGTTTAGGGTTAGGGTGAGGGTTAGGATGAGGGTTTGAGTTAGGATTAGGGTTTGGGTGAGGGCTAGGGTGAAGGTAAGTTTTGGGGTTATATTTTGGGTGAGTTATAGGGTTAGGGTTAAGGTTAGGGTTAGGGTTAAGGTGAGGGTGAGGGATAGGTTTAGAATTAGGGTTAGGGTGAGGGTTAGGGTTAGAGTTAGTGTTAGGTTTAGGGTTAGGGTGAGGGCTAGGGTTAGAGTGAGTTTTAGGGTTAGGCCTGGGATTAGGATAAGTGTTTTTGTGAGGGTGAGTGTGATTTTGAGGTTTAGGGTTAGGGTTAGGATGCGGTTTAGGGTTAGGGTTAGTGTTAGTGTTAGGGTGAGGGCTTGGTTTAGGTTGAGGTTTATTGTCAGGGTGAGGGTTAGGATTAGGGTTAAGGTTAGGGTTAGTGTTATTGTTAGGGTTAAGGTTAGAGTTACTGTGAGGATGAGGGTGAGGGTGAGTGTGAAAGTTAGGGTTAGGGTTAGCCTTAGTCTTAGGTTTAGGCCGAGCGTGAGGGTGAGGTTAAGGGTTAGGATTAGGGTGATTGTTAGAGTTTAAGGGTTAGGGTGAGGGTTAGGGTGAGGTTTAGTTTTAGGATTAGGGCTAAGGTGAGGGCTAGGGTGAGGGTGAGGGTTAGGGTTAGCGTTAGGGTGACGTTTAAGGGTGAGTGTTAGTGTGAGGGTTACGGTGAGGGTGAGGGTTAGGGTTAGGGTGAGGGTTACGGTTAGGGTTAGGGTGAGAGTGAGGGTTAGATTAGGGTTAGGGTTAGGATTATTGTTAGTGTTATGGTTAGGTTTAAGTTTATGGTGAGGGTGAGGCTCAGGGTGACGGTTAGGGTTAGGGTTAGGGTGAGGTTTAGGTTAGGGTTAAGGTTAGGGTTAGGGTGAGGGTTTGGGTTAGTGTTAGGGTTACAGTGAGGGTGAGGGTGAGGGTTAGTGTTAGGGTTAGTGTCACTGTTAGGTTTAGGTTTAGAGTCACAGTGAGGGTGAGGGTAAAGGTTAGGGTTAGGGTGAGGTTTAGGGTTAGGGTGAAGGTGAGGGTGAGGTTTAGGGTTAGAGTTAGGGTTAGGTTGAGTGTTAGGGTTAGGGTTAGTGTTAGGGTTAGTGTTAGGGTGAGGGTTAGGATGAGGGTTAGGGTTAGGGTTAGGTTTAGGATTAGGGTTAATGTTAGGGTGAGTGATTGTGTTAGGTTTAGGGATAGGGTTAAGGCTTAGCGTTAACCTGAGGGTGAGGGTTAGGGTGAGGGTTAGGGTTAGGTTACGGTGACTGTGAGGGTTAGGGTTAGGGTTAGTTTCAGGGTTAGGTTTAGGGTTAGGGTTATTGTTAGTGTTATGGTTAAGGTTAAGTTTACGGTTAGGGTGAGGCTGACGTTGAGGGTTTGGTTTAGGGTTAGGGTGAGGTTTAGGGTTACGGTTAGGGTTAGGGTGATGGTTAGGGTTAGTGTTATTGTTAGGGTTAAGGTTAGAGTTACGGTGAGGGTGAGGGTTAGATTTAGGTTTAGGGTGAGGGTTAGGGTGAGGGTGAGGGTGAAGTTTAGGATTAGAGTTAGAGTTAGGGGGAGGGTTAGGGGCAGGGTTAGGTTGATGTTTAGGGTTAGTGTTAGGGTTGGGTTTAGGATTCGGGTTATGATGAGGCTGAGTGTGAGGGTTAGGGTCAGGATTAGGCTTAGGCTTAGGGTTAGGCTGAGGGTGAGGGTGGGGTTGAGGATTAGGTTAAGGGTGATGGTGAGGGTTAGGGTTAGGTTTAGGGTTAGGATTAGGGTTAGGATGATGTCTAGGGTGAGGGTGAGGGTTAGGGTTAGGGTTAAGCTTAGGGTTACGGTCAGGGTTAGGGTTAGGATGAGGGTTAGGCTTAGGGTGAGGGTTAGGGTGAGGGTGCAGGTAAGGGTAAATGTGAGAGTTAGGCTGAGAGTGAGGATTAAGTTAAGGGTGAGGGTTAGGGTTAGGGTGTGGGTTAGGGTTAGGGTTAATTTGAGGGTGAGGTTTATATTGAGGATTAGTTTTAGGGTTAGTGTGAGGTTTAGGATGAGGATGAGGGTTAGGTTTAGGGTGAGGGCTAGGGTGAGGGTGAGGGTTAGGGTTAGTGTGAGTGCTAGTGTTAGGGTTAGATTTAGTGTTAGGTTGAATTTAAGTGTTAGGGTGAGGGTTAGTGTTAGCGTGAGTGTTATATTTAGAATGAGGGTTAGGTTTAGGGTTAGGGTTACTGTTAGGGTTAGGATTAGTTTTACTGTTGAGTGTGAGGTTTAGTGTTAGGTTGAGGGTTAGGTTTATGTTTAGTGTTAGGGTTAGTGTTAGGGTTAGGGTGAGGGTGAGGTTTATGGTTAGAGTTAGCTTTTGTGTTAGGGTTAGGGTTAGGTTGAGGGTTAGTGTGAGGGTTAGGTTTAGGCTTAAGCTTAGGCTTAGGGTTAGCCTTAGGCCGAGCATGAGGGTGAGGGTTAGGGTTAGGGTTAGGGTGAGGGTTAGTATGAGGTTTAGGGTTAGGACTAGGGTTAGGGTGAGCGCTAGGTTGAGGGTTACTGTGAGGGTTAGGGTAAGGTTTAGGATTAGGTGTAGGTTGAGGGTGAGTGTGAGGGTTAGGTTTAGGGTTAGGCTTAGGTTTAGGGTGAGGGTTAGGGTTAGGACTTGGTTTAGGGTGAGGGGGAGTGTTAGGGTTAGTGTGAGTGCTAGTTTTAGGGTTAGGGTGAATTTATGTGTTAGGGTGAGGGTTAGGTTTTGGGTGAGTGTTATGGTTAGTATGAGGGTTAGGGTTAGGGTTACTGTTAGGATTAGGATTAGGTTTACTGTTAAGGTGAGTGTGAGGTTTAGGGTTAGGGTGAGGGTTAGGTTTATGTTTAGGGTTAGGGTTAGAGTTAGGGTTAGCGTGAGGGTGAGGTTTAGGGTTAGAGTTAGCTTTTGTGTTAGGGTTAGTGTTAGGGTGAGGGTTAGTGTGAAGGTTAGGTTTAGGCTTAAGCTTAGGCTTAGGGTTAGGCTTAGGCCCGAGCATGAGGGTGAAGGTTAGGGTTAGGGTTAGGGTGAGGGTTAGGGTTAGGGTTAGGGTGAGGGTTAGGATGAGTTTTAGGGTTAGGATTAGGGTTAGTGTGAGCGCTAGTTTTAGTGTTACTGTGAGGGTTAGGTTTAGGTTTAGGATTAGGTGTAGGTTGGGGGTGAGTGTGAGGGTTAGGGTTAGGGTTAGGGTTAGGCTTAGGGTTAGGGTGAGGGTTAGGGTTAGGGTTTGGTTTAGGGTGAGGGGGAGGGTTAGGGTTAGGGTTTGGTTTAGGGTGAGGGGGAGGGTTAGGGTTAGGGTTAGGGTGAGGGTGAGGGTGAGGGTTAGGGTTAGGGTTAGTGTGAGTGTTAGGGTTATGTTGAGGGTTATGGTTAGGGTGAGTGTTAGGGCTCGGGTTAGATTTAGGGTGAGGACTAGGGTGAGGGTGAGGTTTAGGATTAGGGTGAGGGTGAGGTTTAGGGTTAGTGTTAGGTTGAGGTTTAGGGTTATGGTTAGGGTTAGGGAGAGTGTGAGTTTTAGGTTTAGAGTTAGGGTTAGGGTGAGGGTTAGGGTGAGGTTTAGGGTTAGTGTGAGGGTTAGGAGTAGGGGTAGGGTGAGAGTTAGCGTTAGGGTGAGTGGTAGGGTTAGGGTTAGGGTTAAAGTATGTGCTAGGGTGAGTGTTAAGTTTAGGGTTAGCTTGATGTTGAGGGTTAGTGTTAGTGTTAGATTTAGGTTTAGGGTTGGGCTTAGGGTTAGGATTAGGGTTAAGGTGATGGTGAGTGTGAGGGTTAGAGTTAGTGTTAGCCTTAGGGTTAGGCTGAGTCTGAGGCTGAGGGTGAGGTTTAGGATTAGAGTGAGGGTTAGTGTGAGTGTTAGTGTTAGGATTAGGGTTAGGATATATGCTAGGGTGAGGGTTAGGTTTAGGGTTAGGATGAGGTTTAGGGTTAGGGTTAGGGTCAGTGTTAGGGTTAGGGTGAAGGTTTGGATTAGAGTTAGAGTTACGGTTAGGATGAGGTTTAGGGTTAGGTTTATGGTTAGGGTTATTCTTAGGTTTAGGTTTAGGGTTAAGGTTAAGGTAAGGCTGAGCGTGAGCGTGATGTTGAGAGTCAGGTTTAGGGTTAGGATGAATTTTAGAGGTAGAGTTAGGGTTAGGGTTAGGGTGATTGTGAGGGTTAGTGATAGGGTTGGGTGAGGTTTAGGATTAGGGATAGGTTAGGGTTTGGGTGAGTGTGAGGGTTAGGGGTAGAGTTTGGGTGAGGGTGAGGGTTAGGTTTGGGGTGAGTGTTAGGTTGAGGTTTAGGTTAAGGCTTAGGGTTAGGGTTAGGATTAGGGTTAGGGTGAGGGTAAGTGTGAGGGTTAGGGTTAGGGTTAGTCTTTGGCTGAGGGTTAGGCTGAGGGTGAGGGTGGGGTTGATGATTAGGTTTAGAGTGATGGTTCAGGTTATCGTTAGTTTGAGGGTTAGGATGCGGGTTAGGGTTAGGATTAGAGTTAGGGTGAGGGCTAGATTGAGGGTGAGGTTTAGGGTTAGTGATAGGGTGAGGTTTAGGGTTAGGGTTAGGTTGAGGTTGAGGTTTAGGGTTAGAGTTAGGGTTAGGATTAGGATTAGGGTAAGGGTTAGGTTGAGTGTGAGGGTTAGGGTTAGGTTTAGGGTTCGGCTTAGGGTTACACAGGGTGAGGTTGAGGGTGAGGGTTAGGTTTTGAGTGAGGGTTAGGGTTATGTTTAGGGTGAGAGTTAGGGTTCAGGTTAAGTTTAGGGTTAGTGTGAGGGTTAGGGTTAGGGTTACGTTGAGCTTGAGGGTTAGGTTTAGTTTGAGCATTAGGGTTAGGTATAGGGTTAGGGTGAGGGCTAGGGTGAGGGTGAGCGTTAGGGTTAGTGTTAGGGTGAGGTTTCGGGTTAGGGTTAGTTTTAGGGTGAGGGTGAGAATGAGGGTTAGGGTTATGGTAAGGGTGATGGTTAGGGTGAAGTGGAGGGTTATTGTTACTGTTAGTGTTAGGGTGAGGGTAAGTGTTAGCGTAAGGTTTAGGTTTAGGGTGACGTTTACATCAGGCTTTGGGTTAGGGTTAGGGGGAGGGGGAGCTTTAGGATTAGAGTTACGGTTATGGTGAATGTTAGGGTTAGGGTTAGGTTTAGGGATAGGGTGAGGTTTATGGTTTGGTTTAGGGTTAGAGTTAGGCTTAGGGAGAGGGTGAGATTTAGGGTTAGGGTGAGGGTTAGGTTTAGGCTTAGTGTTAGGGTTAGGGTGAGGGTGAGAGTTAGGGGGAGGGTTAGGATTAGGGTTAGGGTTAGGGTGAGGATTAGGGTTAGGGTAAGGGTGAGTGTGTATTAGGGTTAGGTTTAGGGTTAGGCTTAAAGTTAGGCTGAGGGTGAGGTTGAAGGTGAGGGTTAGGGTTAGGTTTAGTGTTAGGGTTAGGGTGAGGGTGAGGGTGAGGGATAGGGTTAGGGTTAGGATTAGGATTAGGGTTATTGTTAGGATTAGTGTGAGGGTTAGGTTTAGGGTAATTGTTAGGCTTAGGGTTAGGCTGAGGGTGAGGTTGAGGGTGAGGGTTAGGGTTTGGGTGAGGGTTAGGATTAGGGTTAGGGTGAGGTTTAGTGTTAGGGTTAGGGTTAGAGTTAGGGGTAGTGATTAGTGTTAGGGTTAGGTTGAGTGTTAGGGGGAGGGTTAGGGTTAGGCTTAGTGTTAGGGTTAGGGTGAGGGTGAGGTTTAGGGTTATAATTAGGGTTAGGGTGAGGCTGAGGGTGAGGCTTAGGGGGTTAGGGTAAGTGTTAGGGTTAGGGTTAGGGTGAGGGTTAGAGTGAGTGTGAGGGTTAATGTTAGGGTTAGGGTTTGCCTTAGGTTCAGGCTGAGGGTGAGGGTGAGGGTGAGTTTTAGGTTTAGAGTTAGGGTTAGTGTTAGGGTTAGGGTTAGAATGAGGGTCAGGTTTACGTTTTGGCTTAGGCTTAGGCTTAGCCTGAGCATGAGGGTGAGGTTAAGGGTTAGGGTGAGGTTTAGGGTGGGGTTGACGGTCAGGGTAAACGTGAGGGTTAGGCTGAGGGTGAGGGTTACTGAAAGGGTGAGGGTTAGGGTTAGGGTGAGGTTTAGGGTTAGGGGTAGAGTGAGGGTGAGGTTTAAGTTTAGGGTTAGGTTGAGGTGTAGGGTTAGGTTTAGGTTGAGGGTGAGATTATGGTTAGTGTTAGCGTTAGGTTGAGGCTGAGGGTGAGGTTTAGGTTTAGGGTTAGTGTTAGTGTTAGGGTTAAGGTGAGGGATAGGGTGAGGGTGAGGTTTAGGGTTAGGGTTAGGATTAGGATTAGAGTAAGGGTTAGGGTGAGTGTGAGGGTTATTGTTAGGGTTAGGCTTAGGCTTATGCTTAGGCTGAGGCTGAGGGTGAGGGTGAGGGTTAGGCATAGGGTGAGGGTTTGGGTTAGGGTTAGGGTTAGGGTGAGTGTTAGTATGAGGGTTAGGCTTAGGATTAGGGTGAGGGTGAGGGCTAGGGTGAAGATGAGGTTTAGGTTTAGGGTTAGGGTTAGGGTGAGGTTTAGGGTTAGAATTAGGGTGAGAGTGAGATTTAGGTTTAGAGTTAGGGTTAGGGTGAGGCTGATTGTGAGGTTTTGGGTTATGGTTAGCGTTAGATTTAGGGTTAGGGTGAGGGTTAGGGTGAGGGTTAGGAATAGGGTTAGGATTAGGATTAGGGCAAGGGTTAGGGTGAGTGTGAGGATTAAGATTAGCTTTAGGGTTAGGCTGAGGATGATGGTGAGGGTGAGGGTTAGGGTTATGCTGAGGGTTAAGTTTAGGGCTAGGGTGAGAGTTAGCTTTCCAGTTAAGTTTAGGGTTAGGGTGAGGGTTAGGGTTAGGTTTACGGTGAGAGTGAGGGTTAGGATTAGGTTGAGGGTTAGAGTTAGGGTTAGGGCTAGGGTTAGGGTGAGGATTAGGGTTAGGGTTAGGGTGAGGGTTAGGATGAGATTTAAGGTTAGGATTAGGGTTAGGGTGAGGGCTAGGGTGAGGGTGAGGGTTAGGGTTAGGATGAGGTTTAGAGTTAGGGTTAGGGTTAGGGTTAGGGTGAGGGTGAGGTTTAGGGTTAGAGAGGATTAGTGTTCAGGTTAGGGTTAGGTGAGGGTTCAGGTTAGGCTTAGGCTTAGACTTAAACTAAGGCAGAGCATGAGGTTGAGGCTTAGAGTTAGGGTCAGGGTGAGGGTTAGGGTTTGGGTGAGGGTGTGGGTGAGGGTGAGGGCTAGTGTTAGGCTTAGTGTGAGTGTTAGGGTTAGGGTGAGGGTTATGGTTAGGGTGAGGGTTAGTGTTAGCGTTATGCTTAAGCTTAGTCTTAGGGTAAGGCTGAGGGTTAGCGTGAGGGTGAGTGTGAGTGTTAGGGTTAGGGTTAGGGTTAGGCATAGTTATAGGCTGAGGGGAGGTTAAGGGTGAGGTTTAGGGTTAGGGTGAGGGTGAGGTTTAGGCTTAGAGTTTGTGTTAAGGTGAGGGTTAGTGTGAGGGTTAGTGTTAGGGTTAGTGTTTGGGTTAGGTTTAGCATGAGTTTTAGGGTGAGGTTTAGGGTTAGGGATAGGGTTAGGTGTAGAATTAAGGTTTGGGTGAGGATGAGTGTGATGGTTAGGGTTCTGTTAATGTTAGGGTTAAGCTTGAGGGTTAGGCTGAGTGTGAGGGTGAGGGTTAGAGTTAGGGTGAGGGTGAGGGTTAGGATGAGGGTTAGGTTTAGGATTAGGGTTAGTGTGAGGGCTAATGTGAGGGGGAGGATTAGGGTTAGGGTTAAGTTTAGGAATAGGTTGAGGGATAGCATTAGGGCTTGGTTTAAGGTTAGGGTTAGTGTTAGGGTTAGGGTGAGGGTTAGCATGAGGGTTCCGGTTAGGATTAGGTTTAGGATGAGGGCTAGGGTGAGCGTGAGGATTAGGGATAGGGTTAGGGTGAGGTTTATTGTTCGGGTTAGGTTTAGATTTAGGCTGAGGATTAGGGTTAGGGTTATGGTAAGTGTCAGGGTTAGGTCTAGTTTGAGGGTTAGAATTATGTTTAGGGTTAGGGTGAGGGTTAGGGTTAGGGTTAGGGTGAGGGTTAGGATCAGGTTTAGGGTTACAATTAGGGTAAGGGTGAGGGCTAGGGTGATTGTGAGGGTTATTGTTAGGGTTAGGGTGAGGTTTAGGGTTAATGTTAAGCGTAGGGTTAGGGTGAGGGTTAAGGTTCGGGTATGGGTGAGGGTGAGGCTTAGGTTTGGGGTGAGGGTTAGGGTGAGAACTAAGGTAAGGGTGAGGTTTAGGGTTAGGGTTAGGTTTAGGGTGAGGGTTAGGTTGAGGTTTAGGTTTAGGGTTAGGGTTAGGGTTAGGATTAGGGTTAGGGTGAGGGTGAGTGTGAGGGTTAGGGATAGGGTTAGGCTTATGCTTAGGCTTAGGGTTAGGCTGAGGGTGAGGGTGAGGATTAGGATGAGGATTAGGCTTAGAGTCCTGGTTTAGTTTATGGTTAGGTTTAGTTTTAGAATGAGGGTTAGGGTTAGGATTAGGGTTAGGGTGAGGGCTAGGGTGAGTGTGAGGTTTAGGGATAGGTTTAGGCTTAAACTTAGGGTTAGGCTGAGGTTGAAGGTGAGGGTGAGGGTTAGGGTTAGGTTTAGGGTGATGGTTAGGGTTATGGTTAGGGTGAGGGTTAGGATAAGGGTTAGGGTTAGGGTGAGGTTTAGGATGAGGGTGACAATAAGAATAAAGGTGAGGGTTAGGCTGAGGGTGAAGGTTAAGGTAAGGGTGAGGTTTCGGGTTATGGTTAATGTGAGGGACAGGGTTAGATTGAGGATTATTGTTAGGGTTAGTGTGAGGTTTAGTGTGAGGATGAGGGTTAGGGTTAGGGTGATGGCTAAGTTGAAGTTGAGGGTTAGAGTTAGGGTTAGGGTGAGGTTTAGGTTTAAGGTGATGGTTAGCATTAGTGTGAGGGTTAGTGTTACGGTTAGTGTTAGTGTTAGGGTGAGGGTATGTGTTAGGGTAAGGTTTAGGTTTAGGGTAGGGTTTAGGATTATGGTTAGGGTTAGGGTTAGGGTGAGGGTGAGGTTAAGGGTTAGAGTTAGGGTTAGGGTGACGGTTAGGATTAGGGTTAGGGTTAATGTTAGGGTAAGGGTTAGGGTGAGGTTTACTGTGGGGGTGAGGATTAGTGATAGGGTTGGGTTTAGGATTAGGGTTAAAGTGAGGGTGAGTGTGAAGGTAAGGGTTAGGGTTAGGGTTAAGATTAGAGTTAGGGTGATGGTGAGGATGAGGGTTAGTGTTAGGGCGAGGGTTACGGTTAGAGTTAGGTTTAGGCTGAGGGTGAGGTTGAGGGTGAGGGTTAGGATTAGGGTTAGACTTAGGGTTAGGCTGAGGGTGAGGTTGAGGGTGAGAAAGTTAGGGTTAGGGTGAGGGTTAGGCTTAGGATTATGGGGAGGTTTAGGATGAGGTTTAGGGTTAGGATTAGGGTTAAGGTGAGGGCTAGGCTGAGGGTGAAGTTGAGTTTTAGGGTTAGGTTGAGGTTTAGGTTTAAGTTTAGGGTTAGGGTGAGGGTCAGGGTGACGTTTATTGTTAGGGTTAGGGTGAATCTGAGGGTGTGGGTTAGGTTTAGGTTTAATGTTAGGGTTAGGGTTAAGGTGAGGGTTCAGGTGAGGGATCGTGTTAAGGTTTGGATTAGGGTTAGGATTAGGGTTAGGGTTAGGGTGAGTGTGAGGGTTAGGGTTAGGCTTAGGCTTAGGTTGAGGGTGAGGGTGAGGGTGAGGCTTAGGGTTAGGTTGAGTGTTAGAGCTATGTTTAGGGTGAGAGTTAGGGTTCAGGTTAAGTTTAGGGTTAGGGTGTAAGTTAGGGTAAGGGCTACGGTGAGGGTGACGGTTGGGGTTATGTTGAGGGTTAGGGTTAGGTTTAGGGTGAGGGTGAGGGTTATGGTTAGGATTAGTGTTAGGGTGAGGGTTAGCAGGAGGGTTAGTGTTAGGATTCGGGTTAGGATGAGGGCTAGGGTGAGGGTGAGGTTTAGGGTTAGGGTGAGGGTGAGGTTTAGGGATAGAATTGGGGTAAGGCTGAGGGTGAGGTGAGGGTTAGGGTTAGAGTTAGCATTAGAGTTAGCATTAGGTTGAGGGTTAGGTTGAGGGTGAGGGTTAGGCTTAGGGTTAGGATTAGGATTAGGGTAAGGGTTAGGGTGAGTGTGAGGGTTAGTGTTAGGGTTAGGGTTAGGCTTAGGTTTAGGCTGAGGGTGAGGTTTAGGGTTAGGGTGAGGGTTAGAGTTAGGGTTAGGGTGTGTGTTAGGGTTCGGGTTATGTTTAGTGTGACGATGAGTGTTAGGATGAGGTTGAGGGTTAGGGTTAGGTTTAGAGTTAGGATGAGAGTTAGGGTTAGGGTTGGGGTGAGGGGTAGGATGAGGATTAGGGTTAAAATTAGGGTTAGGGTGAGGGCTAGGGTGAGGTAGAGGGTTAGGGTTAGTTTTAGCAAGAGGTTTAAGGTTCGGGTTAGTGTTAGGGTGAGGGTTACGATTAGGGTTACGGTCACGGTGAGGGTGAGGGTTAGGGTTACGGTGAGGGTGAGGGTTAGGGTTAGGGTGAGGGTTAGGGTGAGGGTGAGTTTTTGGATTAGGGTTAGGGTTAAGGTTAGGGTTAGGTTTAGGGTTAGGATTAGTGTTATTGTTAGGGATAGGGTTAGAGTTACTGTGAGGGTGAGGGTGAGGGTGAGGGTTAGGGTTAGGGTTAGGGTGAGGTTTAGGGTAAGGGTGAGGGTGAGGTTTATAGTTAGATTTAGGGTTAGGGGGAGGGTTAGGTCGAAGGTTAAGGTTAGGCTTAGTGTTAGGGTTAAGGTTAGGGTGAGGGTTATGTTGAGGTTTAGGGTTAGTCTTAGGGTTAGGTTTAGGATTAGGGTTAGGTTTAGAGTTACGGTGAGGTTGAAGTTGAGGGTGAGTGTTAGGGTTAGGGTGAGGTTTAGGGTTAGGGTTAGGATTAGGGTTAGGGTGAGGGTGGGGTTGAGGTTTAGGCTTAGGGTTAGGGTTAGGGTTAGGATTAGTGTTAAGGTGAGGGTGAGTGTTAGGGTTAGTGATAGGTTTAGGCTTAGGCCTAGCGTTAGGCTGAGGGTAAGGGTGGGGGTGAGGATTAGGGCTAGGGTGATGGTTAAGGTTAGGGTTAACCTTAAGGTTAAGGTTAAGGTTAACCACAAACTAAAGTTTGTGTGTTAGGGTTAGGGTTAGTGTTACGGTCAAGGCTAGGGTGAGGGTTAGGGTAAGGCTTAGTATTAGGCTTAGGCTTAGTCTGTGTGTTTGTTTGAGGTTGAGGGTTAGGTTTAGGGTGATGCTTAGGTTGACGGTTAGAATGAGGTTTAGGATTAGTGTGAGGGTTAGGGTGAGGATTATGTTAATGTTAAAGGTGAGGTTTAGGCTAAGGGTGATGGTTAAGATAAGGGTTTGAGTTAGGGTTATGTTTAGGGTTCAGGTAAGGGTTAGGGTTAGGGTGAGGGTGAGGGTTAGAATTAGGGTGAGGTCTAGGGTGAGGGTGAGGGTTAGGTTTAGGGTTAGGGTTAGGGTGAGGTTTAGGGTTAGGGTGAGGGTTATGGTTAGGGTGAGGTTTAGGGTTTGGGTTACGTTTATTGTTGGGTTAGGGTTACTGTTACAGTTACAGTGAAGGTGAGGGTGAGGGTTAGGGTTAGGTTTAGAGTTAGGGTTAGGGTGAGGGTTAGGTTGAGGGTTGGGGTTAGGGTTAGTGTTAGGGTTAGGCTTAGTGTGAGAGTTAGGGGGACGTTCAGGGTTATAGGGTTAGGGTTAGGATTAGAGTTAGGGCGAGGGTGAGTGTGTGTGTTAGGGTTTGGTTTTGGTTTAGTGTTAGGTTTAGGGTTAGTGTGAGGTTTTGGATGAAGGTTAGGGTTACAATGAGGGTGAGGGTGAGGGTTAGTGTGAGGGTTAGGGTTAGGATTAGGGTAGGGTGAGGGTGAGTCTTAGGATTAGGGTTAGGGTTAGGGTTAAGGTTAGGTTTCGGGTTAGAATTAGTGTTATTGTTAGGGTTAGAGTTAGAGTTATGGTGAGGGTGACGGTAAGGTTGAGGCTTAGGTTTCGGGTTAGGCTTAGGATTAGGCTGAGGCTGAGGGTGAGGGTGAAGGTGAGGGTTAGGGTGAGGGTTAGGCTTAGGGTTAGGGTGAGAGTTGGGGTTCGGGTTAAGTTTAGGTTTAGGGTGAGCGTTAGGGTAAGGGTTACAGTGAGGGTGAGGGTTAGGTTTAGGGTTAGTGTTATGGTGAGGGATATGATGAGGTTTAGGTTTATGATTAGGGTTAGGGTGAGGATCAGGATGAGGGTGAGGTTTAGGGTTGGGGTTAGGGTGAGGTTTAGGGTTAGGGTTAGGGTGAGGGTGAGCTATATGTTTAGAGTTAGGGTTAGGGTGAGGCTGTTTGTGAGGTTTACGGTTAGGGTTAATGTTCGAGTTAGGGTTAGGGTGAAGGTTAGAGTGAGGGTGAGGGTTAGGCTTAGGGTTAGGATTAGGATTAGGGTAAGGGATAGGGTGAGTGTGAGGGTTAGGTTTAGGCTTAGGCTTAGGGTTAGGCTGAGGTTGAGGATGAGGTGTAGGGTTAGGGTTAGGTTGAGGTTTAAGGTTACGTTTAGGGTGAGAGTTAGGGTTCGGGTTAAGTTTAGGGTTAGGGTGAGGGTTACAGTTAGGTTTAGTGTTAGGCTGAGGTTTAGGTTTAGGGTTAGGGTTAGGGTGAGGGTTTGGATGAGGGTTAGAGTTATGGTGAGGGCGAGGGTTAGGGTTAGGCTGAGTGTTAGGGTTAGGATTAGGGTTAGGGTTAAGGTTAGGTTTAGCTTTAGCTTTAGGATTAGTGTTATTTTTAGGGTAATGGTTAGAGTTACGGTGAGGGTGACGGTGAGGGTAAGGGTGAGGGTTAGGTTTAGGGTGAGGGTTAGGGTTAGGGTTAGGATAAGGTTTAGGGGGAGGGTGAGGTTTAGGGTTAGATTTAGGGTTAGGGGGAGGGTTAGTTTGTGGGTTAGGGTTAGGGTGAGTGTTAGGGTTAAGGTTAGGGTGAGTGTTAGGTTGAGGTTAAGGGTTAGGGTTAGGGTTAGGATTAGGCTTAGGTTGAGAGTGACTGTGAGGGTAAGGTTTAGGGTTAGGCTTAGGCTTAGGGTTAGGCTGAGTGTGAGGGTGGGTGTGAGGATTAGGGTTAGGGTGATGGATAGGGTGTGGTTTAGGGTTTGGGTTAGGGTTAGAATTAGGTTTAGGTTTAGGGTGAGGTTTAGGGTTAGAGTTATGGTTAAGGTGAGGGTTAGGTTGAGGGTTAGGTTTAGGGTTAGGGTGAGACTTAGGGGGATGGTTAGGGTTAGGGATACGTTTAGGATTAGGGTTAGGGTGAGGGTGAGTGTGTGGGTTAGGGTTAGGTTTAGGGTTAGGCTGAGGGTGAGGGTTAGGGTTAGGGTGAGGTTTAGGCTTAAGTTTAGGGTTAGGGTGAGAGTTAGGGTGCGGATGAGGGTTAGGGTTAGCTTGAGTGTTAGGGTTAGAATTAGGGTTAGGGTGAGGGTTCTGTTAAGTTTAGGGATAGGTTGAGGTTTAGGGTTATGGTGAGGTTGAGGTTTAGTGCGAGGTTTAGTGTTAAGGTGAGGGTAAGTGTTAGGGTGAGGTTTAGGGTTAGGGTGAGGGTTATGGTTAGGGTGAGGTTTAGGGTTAGGATTAGGTTTATTGTTAGGGTTAGGGTTAGGGATACGGTTATGGTGAGGGTTAGTGTGAGGGTAATGTTTAGGGTTAGGATTAGTGTGAGGTTTAGGGTTACGGTTAGGGTTAGATTTAGGGTTAGGTTGAAGTTGAGGTTTAGGGTTACAGTTAGGTTTAGGATGAGGGTTATGATGAAGTTTAGGGTTAGTGTTAGGGTTAGGGTTAGGGTGAGGTTTAGGGTGAGGGTTAGGGTTAGTGATAGGGTTAGGATTAGGTTTAGGGTTTGGATGAGGGTGAGTGTGAAGGCTAGGTTTAGTGTTAGGTTTAGGCTTAGGGTTAGGCTGAGGGTGAGGGTGAAGGTGAGGGTTAGGGTTAGGGTGCGGGTTAGGGTTAGGTTTAGGGTTAGAGTTAGCCTTAAGGTGAGGTTTAGGGTTCTGGTAATGGTGAGGGTTAGAGTTAGCATCAGGGTTAGGGTGAGGGTTTGGGTTAGGGTTAGGGTGAGTGTTAGGGTTAATGTGAGGTTTAGGGTTAGGGTTACGGTTAGGGTGAGGGTAAGGTTGAGGGTTAAGGTGAGTGTTAGGTTGACGGTGAGGGTGAGTTTTAGGGTTGGGGTTAGGTTTAGAGTGAGGGTTAGGGTGAGGGGTAGTGTTAGGTTTAGGGTGAGGATTAGGGATAGTGTGAGGGTTAGGGTTTGAGTGAGGGTAAGGGTCAGGTGAGGTTTAGGGTTAGGGTGAGGGTTAGCATTAGGGTTAGGGTCAGGGTTAATATTAGGTTGGAAGTTAGGGTTGGGGTGAGGGTTAGGGTGAGTGTTAGGGTTAAGGTAAGTGATACGGTTAGGGTTAGGGTGAGGGTTATGTTTAGGGTGATGTGCAGAATGAGGTTGAGGGTTAGGGTGAGGGTGACAGTGAAGGTTAAGGTATGGATGTGGGTTAGTGTTAGGGTGAGGGTTAATGTTACGGTGAGGGTTATGGTGAGGGTGAGGATAAGGGTTAGGTTTATGGTGAGGGTTAGGGTTAGAGTTAGGGTGAGGGGTAGGGTGAGGGGTAGTGTTAGAGTTAAGATTAGGTTTAGTGTGAGGGTTAGAGTTAGGGTGAGGATAAGGTAAGTGTGAGGGTTGGAGTGAGGGTGAGGGTTAGGGATACTGTTAGTGTGAGGGTTAGGGTTACGGTTATGGTGAAGTTTAGGGTTAGGGTTATGTTTATTTTAACAGTGAGTGTTTGAGTTAGGATGAGTGTTCTTGAGAGTGTGAGAGTCAGGGTTTGGGTGAGGTTTAGGGTTAGCGTGAGTGTTAGGGTGACGGTGAGGTTGAGGGTTAGGGTTGGGGTTAGGGTTAGAGTGAGGGGTACAGTGAGGTGTAGGGTTAGGGTTAGGGTGAGGGTTAGGTTTACTGTGAGGGTTAGGGTTAGGGTGAGGTTCAGGGTTACACTGAGGGTTCCAGTTAGGATTAGGCTTAATGTTAGGATGAGGGTAAGGGTTAGGTTGAAGGTTAGGGTTAGAGTGAGGGTTAGGGTTAATGTGAGGGTTAGGGTTAGGGTGAGGGTTAGGGTTAGGGTGATGTTTAGGGTGAGGTTGAGGGTTAGTGTGAGTGTGAGGGTGACGGTTCCGATGAGTGTTTGGGTTAGGTTTAGGTTGAGGTTGAGGTTGAGGGTGAAGCTTAAGGTTAGTTTTAGGGTAAGAGTTAGTGTGAGGGTTTGGGATAGGCTTAGGCTTAGGCTGAGGGTGAGGGTGAGGGTTAGGTTTAGGGTTAGGTTTAGGGTTAGTGTTAGGGTTATGTTGAGGCTTAGGGTTAGGTTAGAGGTTATGGTTAGGGTGAGGGTTAGGGTTAGGGATAGGTTTAGGTTGAGGATGAGGGTGAGGGTTAGGGTTAGGATTATGGTTAGGATGAGCCTGAGGGTGAGGGTGAGGGTGAGGTTTAGGGTTAGGGTTAGGGTTAGGCTAAGGGTTAGTGTGAGCGTTAGGTTTACGGTGATGTTTAGGTTGAGGGTGAGGTTTAGGGTGAGGTTGAGGGTGAGGTTTCGGTTGAGGGTTTGGGTTAGGGTTAAGGTTAGGGTGAAGGTGAGGGTGAGGGTTAGGTTTAGGGTTAGGGTTAGGCTTAGGGTGAGGGTGATTGTGAGGGTTAGCTTTAGGGTTATGGTTAGACTTAGGTTTAAGCTGAGGGTGAGGTGAATTTGATGGTTAGGGTTAGGGTGTCTGTGAGCAGTAGGGTTAGGGTTAGGGATAGGATGAGGGTTAGATGAGGGTGAGGGTTAGGGTTAGGGTGAGTGTTAGGCTTAGGGTTAGGGTGAGGGTGAGGGTGGGGGTGAGTATTAGGCTTAGAGTGATGGTTAGCATTAGGGTTAGGGTGAGGGTTAGGATGAGGGTTAGGTTTAGGAGTAGGGTTAGGGTGAGGACTAGGGTGAAAGTGAGGGTTAGGGTTAGGTTTAGGCTTAGGCATAGGTTTAGGCTGAGGGTGATGGTGAGGGTAAGGGGTAGTTTTATGGTGATAGATATGGTTAGGTTTAGGGTGAGGGTTAGGATGAGGGTTCGGGTTAGGCTGACGGTTAGTATAAGCCTTAGGGTTACAGTAAGGGTGAGGGTTAGGTTTAGGTTGAGGGTTAGTGTAAGGGTTAGGGTTATGGTTAGATTGAGGATTAGGGTTAGGGGTAGTGTGAGGTTTAGGGTGATGATGAGGGTTAGGGTGAGGGCTAGCGTGAGGGTGAGGGTTAGGGTTAGGGTTAAGTTTAGGTTGAGGGTTAGGGTGAGCTGTAGGTTTAGGTTTAGGGTGAGGGTTAGGTTTAGTGTGAGGGTTACGGTTAGGGTGAGGGTGAGGGTGAGGGTAAGGGTTATGGTGAGGGTTAGGGTGAGGGTGAGGGTTAGGGTGAGGGTGAGCGTTAGGATTAGGTTTAGGGTTAGGGTGAGGTTTAGTGTGAGGGTGAGGGTTAAGTTTAGGGTTAGGTTTGTGGTGTGGGTAAGGGATAGCGTGAGGGTTAGGGTGAGTGTTACAGTTAGCATTAGGGTTAGGGTGAGGGTTAGGTTTAGGGTTAGTGTGAGGGTGCAGGTGAGAGTGAGTTTTAAGGTCAGGATTAGGGTGAGGTTTAGGGTTAGGGTGAGGGTTAAGTTTAGGGTTAGCGTGAGGGTGACGGTGAGGGTGACGATTAGGTTTAGAGTTAGGGTTAGAGTTAGGGCTAGGGTGAGGGTTAGTTTTAGGATTAGAGTTAGTGTTAGTGTTATTGTTAGGGTAAGTGTGAGGGTTAGGGTTAGTCTTAGGCTTAGGCTTAGGCTTAGGCGGAGCATGAGGGTGAGGGTTAGGGTTAGGATTAGGGTTAGGGTGAGGGCTAGGGTTAGTGTTAGGGTGAGGGTTAGTGTTAGGGATAGGGTTAGATTTAGGATCCGGGATAGGGTGAGGGAGAGTGTGAGCTTTAGGATTAGGGTTAGGCTTAGACTTAGGGTTAGGGTGAGGGTTAGGGTTAGGATTTGGGTTAGGATGAGGGTGTGGCTGAGGATTAGGGTTAGGTTTAGGATTAGGGTTAGGGTTACGATTAGGGTTAGGGTTAGGTTGAGGGTTAGGGTTAGGCCTAGTGTTAGGCTTAGGTTTAGGCTGAGGGTGAGGGTGGGGGTGAGGATTAGGGTTAGGGTTAGGGTTAAAATTAGGGTTATTGTTAGTCTTTTGGTTTGGGTTAAGTTTGCGGTGAGGGTGAGAATGAGGGTGAGGGTTATGGTTAGGGTTAGGCTGAGGGTGAGGGTGGGGGTGAGGAATAGGTTTTGGGTGATGGTTAGTGTTAGGGTTAGGGTGAGTGATAGGATGAGGGTTAGGGTTAGGATTAGGTTTAGGCTGAGGGCTAGGGTGAGGGTGAGGGTTAGGTTTAGGTTTAGGCTTAGTCCTAGGGTTAGGCTGAGTGTGAGGGTGAGGGTTAGCGTTAGGGTGATGGACAGGGTTAGGTTTAGGGTGAGTGTTAGGATGAGTGTTAGGGTTAGGATTAGGGTTAGGATGAGCGTGACGGTAAGTGTAATGGTCAGGGTTAGGCTGAGGGTGAGTGTTCCCCTAGGGTGAGTGTTAGGATTAGGGTGAGGGTTTGGGTAAGGGTTAGGGTGAGGGTTAGGGTAATGTTGAGGGTTTGATTGAGGATTAGTGTTAGGGTTAGTGTGAGTTTAGCGTGAGGATGAGGTTTAGGATTAGGGTGAGGGTTAGGGTTAGAATAGGGTTAGAGTGAGGGCTAGTGTGAGGCTGACGGTTAGGATTAGGGTGAGTTTTAGGGTTAGGGTGAGAGTTAGGGTTAGTGTGATGGTTAGTGTTATAATGAGCAATAGTGTTAGGGTGAGGGTAAGTGTTAGGGAGAGGGTTAGGATTCGGATGAAGGTTTTGGTTAGGGTGAGGGTTAGGGTTAGGTTGAGGGTTATGTTTAGGGTCAGGGTAAGGGTTAGGGTGAGGGTTAGGGTTAGGGTGAGGGTTATGTTTAGGGTGAGGGTCAGGGTTACGGTGAGGGTTTGAGTGAGGGTTAGGGTTAGGGAGAGGTTTAGGGTTACCGTTAGAGTTAGGGTTAGGGTAAGGTTGAGGTTTAGGGTGACAGTTAGGGTTCAGGTGAGGGTTAGGATGAGGGTTAGGGTTAGGGTTAATTTTATGTTTAGGGTTAGTGTGAGATTTAGGGTTAGGGTTATGGTTAGGATTAGGGTTAGGTTGACGATGAGTGAGTGGGTTAGGGTTAGGTTTAGGGTTAGGCTTAGGGTTAGTCTGAGAGTTAGGTTGAGGGTAAGGGTTAGGGTTAGGGTGAGGGTTAGGGTTAGGGTGAGGGTGAGATTTAGGATGAGGGTTA
Source organism: Dipodomys merriami (assembly GCF_024711535.1). Taxonomy (NCBI): domain Eukaryota; kingdom Metazoa; phylum Chordata; class Mammalia; order Rodentia; family Heteromyidae; genus Dipodomys; species Dipodomys merriami. Next base: position 6,278,460 of record NW_027206335.1, on the reverse strand, counting down.
GGTTTAGGATTAGGGTTAGGGTGAGGGTGAGGTTTAGGGTTAGTGTTAGGGTGATGATTAGGGTTAGGGTTAGGGTCAGTGTGAGTTTGAGGTTTAGATTTAGAGATAGGGTTAGGGTGAGGGTTAGGCTGAGGGTTATTGTTAGGGCTGGTGTTAGGGTTAGAGTTAGTGTGAGGGTTAGGCTGCGGATGTGTGTTAGGGTTAGGGTGAGGGTTAGGTTTAGGATTAGGGTTAGGGTGAGGGCTGGGGTGAGGGTGAAGTTTAGGATTAGGGTTAGGGAGAGGGTGAGTGTGACGGTTAGGGTTAGGGTTAGGTTTAGGCTTAGGGTTAGGCTGAGGGTGAGGGTGAAGATGAGGGTTAGTGTTAGGTGAGTGTTAGGGTTAGGGTCAGGGTGAGAGTTAGGGTTCGGATTAAGTTTATGGTTAATGTGTGGGTTAGTTTGAGGGTGTCGTTAAGGTTAAAGGTGAGGGTTAGTCTGGGGGCGAGTGTTACAGTAAGGGTGAGGGTTAGGGTTAGGGTGAGTGTTAGGGTGAGGATGAGGGTTAGGGTTAGGGTGAGGGTTAGAGTTAGAATTAGGGTTAGGGTGAGGGTTAGGGTTAGGGTTAGGGTTAGGGTGATATTTAGGTTTATGGTGAGGGTTATGTTTAGTGTGAGGGTTAGTGTTAGGGTGAGGGTATATGTTAGGGTGAGGTTTAGCGTTAGGCCGAGGGTTATGGTTAGGGTGAGGTTTAGGGTTAGGGTTAGGGTTAGTTTTATGTTTATGGTGATGTTGAGGGTGAGGGTGAGGTTTAGAGTTAGGGTTAGGGTATGATTTAGGGTTAAGGTTAGGGTTAGATTTAGGGTTAGGGTGAAGTTGAGGTTTAGGGTTAGAGTTAGGGTAAGGGTGAGGGTTAGGGTTAGGGTTAGTGTTAGGGTTAGGCTTAGGGTGAGGGTTAGGTTTACGGATAGGGTAAGTTTAGGATTAGGGTTAAGGTGAGGGTGAGTGTGAGGGTTAGGGTTAGTGTTAGGGTTAGGCTTAGAGTTAGGCTGAGGTTGAGGGTGAAGGTGAGGGTTTGGGTTAGGGTGCGGGTTAGGGATAGGTTTAGGGTTAGAGTTAGCCTTAAGGTGAGGTTTATGGTTAGGTTTAGGGTTCTGGTAATGGCGAGTGTTAGAGTTAGCATCAGGGTTAGTGTGAGGGTTTGGGTTAGGGTTAGGGTGAGTGTTAGGGTAAATGTGAGGTTTATGTTTATGGTGAGGGTGAGGGTTAGGGTAAGGGTTATGGTGAGGGTTAGGTTGAGGGTGGGGGTTAGGGTTATGATTAGGTTTAGGGTTAGGGTGAGGTTTAGGTTGAGGGTGAGGGTTCAGGTTAGGGTTAGGTTTGTGGTGTGGGTAAATGATAGTATGAGGGTTAGGGTGAGTGTTAGAGTTAGCATTAGGGTTAGGGTGAGGGTTAGGTGAGGGTTGGGTTTAGGGTTTGGGTGAGGGTGAGGGTGAGAGTGCTGTTTAAGGTGAGGATTAGGGTGAGTTTTAGGGTTAGGGTGAGGTTTAGGGTTATGGTTAGCGTGAGGGTGATGGTGAGGGTGACGGTTAGGGTTAGAGTTATGGTGAGGGTTCGATTAAGTGTGAGGTTTAGGGAGTGGATGAGGTTAAGTGTTAGTGTGAGGGTTAGGATGCGTGTGAGGGTTAGGGTTAGGGTTTGGGTAGGGTGAGGGTTAGTGTGAGGGTTAGGGTTAGGGTTATGCTTAGGGTTAGTTTGAGGGTTAGGCAGAGGGTTAGGATTAGGATTAGGTTGAGGGTTAGGTTGAGGGTTAGGATGAGGGTGAGGGTTAGTGTTAGGGTGAGGGTTACGGTTATTATTAGGGTTAGGGATAGGTTTAGGGTGACGGTGAGGTTTAGGGTGAGGGTTAGTGTGAGGGTTAGAGTTAGGGTTAATGTGAGTGTTAGGATTAGGGGTAGGGTTATGGATAGGGTTAGGGTTAGGATTAGTGTGAGGTTAAGAATTAGGGTGACGGTTAGGGTGAGGGTGAGGTTTATGGTTAGGAATAGTGATAGGGTTAGTGTTACGCTGAGGGTGAGGGTGAGGGTGAGGGTTGGGTTTAGGGTTGGGTGAGGGCTATGGTGAGGGTTAGGGTATGGGGGAGGGTGAGTGTGAGGGTGATTGTAAGGGTATAGCTGAGGGTTAGGCTGAGGGTGAGAGTTAAGATAAGGGTGAGGGTTAGGGTTAGGGTGAGGGTTAGGTTAAGGGTTAGGGATAGGGTGAGGGTTAGATTGAGGATTAGGGTTAGGGTTAGTGTGAGGTTTGGGGTGAGGATGAGGGTTATGATTAGGTTGAGGGTTAGGTTTAGAATTGAGGTTACAGTGAGGGCTAGGGTGAGGGTGAAGTTTAGCTTTAGGATTAGGGTGAGGTTTAGGGTTAAGGTGAGTGTTATGGTTAGTGTGAGGGTTAGTGGTAGAGTTAGGGTTAGTGTTAGGGTGAGGGGAAGTGTTAGGGTGAGGGTGAGGGTTAGGGTGAGGGTTATGTTTGGGGTGAGGGTTAGTGTTAGGGTTAGGTTATGATTAGGGTTAGGGTTAGGGTGAGGTTGAGTGTGTGGGTTAGGGTTAGGTTTAGGTTTAGGTTTAGGGTTAGGCTGAGGGTGAGGTTGAGCTTGAGGATTAGGGTTAGTGTGATGGTTAGGGTTAGGGTTAGGGTGAGGGTTAGGATGAGGGTTAGGATGAAGGTGAGGTTTAGGGTTATGTTTAGGGTGAGGTTTATGGTTAGGGTTAGGGTTAGGGTTAGGTTGAGTTTGAGGTTTAGGTTTAGAGTTAGGGTTAGGGTGATGGTTAATGTTAGGGTTAGTGTTAGGTTTAGGGTTAGGGTGAGTGTTAGGGTTAGGGTTAGGGTTATGGTGAGGGTGAGGTTTAGGGTTATGGTGAGGCTTAGGGTTAGTATGAGGGTTAGTGTTAGGGTGAGGGTAAGTATTAGGGTGAGGGTTAGGATTAGGTTTAGGTTTAGGGTGAGGTTTAGGGTGAGGGTGAGTTTTAAGATTAGGGATAGGTTTGTGGTGTGGGTAAGTGATAGCATGAGGGTTAGGGTGAGGGTTAGAGTTAGCATTAGGGTTAGGGTGAGGGTGCAGGTCAGAGTGAGGGTTAGGGTGAGGATTAGGATGAGGTTTAGGGTTAGGGTGAGGGTTAGGGTTAGGGTGAGTGTTAGTATTAGGGTTATCCTTAGGGTTAGGGTGAGGGTTAGGCTGAGGGTTAGGCTTAGGATTAGGGTGAAGGTTAGGGTGAGGGTTAGGGTGAGGGTGAGAGTTAGAGTGAGGGTGAGGGTTAGGATTATTATTAGGGTTAGAATCACGTTTAGGGTGACGGTGAGGTTTAGGGTGAGGATTGTGGTGAGGTTTAGGGTTAGGGTTAAGGTGAGTGTTAGGATAAGGGGTAGGGTTATGGTTATGGTAAGGGTTAGGTTTACTGTGATAGTTAGGTTTAGGGTTAGGGTTAGGATTAATGTGATGGTAAGAATTAGGGTGATGGTTAGGGTGAGGGTGATGTTTACGGTTAGGAATAGTGATAGGGTTAGTGTTACGTGAGGGTGAGTGTGAGGGTTAGGGTTAGGTTTAGGTTTGGGCTAAGGTGAGGGTTAGGGATAGGGTGAAGTTAGGGTGAGGGTGATGGTAAGGGTAAAGGTGAGGGTTAGGCTGAGGGTGAGGTTTAATATAAGCGTGAGGTTTAGTGTTAGGGTGAGGGTTAGGGTAAGGTTTCGGGTTAGGGTTAGGGTAAGGGTTAGATTGATTATTAGGGTTAGGGTTAATGTGAGGTTTAGGGTGAGGATGAGGGTTAGGGTTAGGGTGAGGGTGAGGGTTAGAGTTAGGGTTAGGGTGAGGGCTAGGGTGAGGGTGAGGGTTAGAGATAGGGTTAGGTTTAGGGTGAGGTTTAGGATTAGGGTGAGGGTTAGGGTTAGAATTAGGGTTAGGGTTAGCATGAGGGCTAGGGTGAGGTTTAGGGTTAGGTTTAGGGTTAGGGTGAGGTTTAGGTTTAGGTTGAGGGTGAGGTTAAGTTTTAGGGTGAGGGTTAGGGTTAGGGTGAGGGTTAGGGTGAGGATAAGGTTGAGGGTTAGTGTGAGTGTTAGGGTGACGGTGAGGGTGAGTATTAGGGTTGGGATTAGAGTTAGAATGAGGGGTAGGGTGAGGGGTAGGGTTAAGTTTAGGGTGAGGGTTAGGTTTACTGTGAGGGTTAGCGTTAAGGTGAGGTTTAGTGTTACTGTGAGGGTTCAAGTTAGGGTTAGGCTTAGTGTTAGGGTGAGGGTAAGGGTTATGTTGAGGGTTAGGGTTAGGGTGAAGGTTAGGGTTAATGTGAGGGTTAAGTTTAGGGTGTGGGTTAGGGTGAGGGTTTTGGTTAGGTTGATGTTTAGGGTGAGGGTGAGGGTTAGGGTGAGGGTGAAGGTGAAGTTTGGGTTGAGTGTTTGGGTTAGGTTTAGGATGAGGTTGAGGGTGAGGGTGAGGCTTAGGGTTAGTTTTAGGGTAAGGTTGAGTGTGAGGTTTAGGGATAGGGTTAGTCTTAGCCTGAGGGTGAGGGTGAGGGTGAGGTTTAGGGTTAGGGTTAGGGTTAGCGTTAGGGATATGGTGAAGGTTAGGGTTAGGTTGGAGGTTACGGTTAGGGTGAGGGTTAGTGTTAGGGATAGGTTCAGGATGAGGGTGAGGGTGAGGGTTAGGTTTAGGAATAGGGTTATGGTGAGCCTGAGGGTGAGTGTTAGGGTGAGGATTATGGTTACGGTAGGGTTAGGCTAAGGGTTAGAGTGAGGGTTAGGTTTAGGGTGATGTTTAGGTTGAGGGTGAGGGTTTGGGTGAGGTTGAGGGTGAGGTTTCGGTTGAGGGTTTGGGTTAGGGTGAGGGTGAGGGTTAGGTTTAGAGTTAGGGTTAGGCTTAGGGTGAGGGTGATTGTGAGGGTTAGGGTTAGGGTTATTTTTAGGATTAGGTTTAAGCTGAGGGTGAGTGTGAGGGTTAGGTTTAGGGTGAGTGTGAGCATTAGGTTTAGGGTTAGGGATAGGCTGAGGGTTAGATGAGGGTGAGGCTTAGGGTTAGGGCGAGTGTTAGGCGTAGGGTTAGTGTGAGGGTTAGGGATAGTTTGATGGTTAGGGTGAGGGTGAGGGTGAGCATGACTGTTAGGGTGCAGGTGAGGTTTAGGGTTAGGTTTAGGCTTAGGGTGAGGGTTTAGTGTTAGGGTTAGGATGATGATTAGGATGAGGGGTAGGGTTAGTGTTAGGGTTAAGTTTAGAGTTAGGGTGAGTGTGCGGGTGAGTGTGAGGGTTAGGTTTAGGTTTAGGGTTATGCTTAGGGTTAGGTTTAGGGTTAGGCTGAGTGTGAGGGTTAGGTTTAGGGTGAGAGTTAGTGTTAGGGTTATGGTGAGGGTTAGATTGAGGGTAGGGTTAGGATTAGGGTTAGGGTGAGGGCTAGGGTGAGGGTTACATTTAGGGTGAGGGTTAAGGTGAGGTTTAGGGTTAGGGTTAAGTTTAGGGTCAGGTTGTGGGTGAGTTTTAGGGTAAAAGTTAGGGTTAATTTGAGGCTGAGGGTGAGGGTTAGTGTTAGGGTTAGGAATAGGTTTAGAGTAAGGTTTAGGGTGAGTGTGATGGTTAGCGTAAGGTTTAGGGTTAGGCTTAGGGTTACACTGAGGGTGAGTTTTAGTGTTAGGGTGAGGTTTAGGGTTAGGATTAGGGTGAGAGTTAGTGTTCAGGTTATGTTTAGGGTTAGGGTGAGGGTTAGGGTTAGGGTTAAGTTGAGCTGAGGGTTAGGGTTAGGTTGAGGTTTAGAGTTAGGCTTAGGATTAGGGTGAGGTTTAGGGTTAGGGTTAGGGTGAGGTTTAGGATGAGGATTAGGGTTGGGATTAGGGTTAGGATGAGGGCTAGGTTGAGGGTGAGGGTTAGGGTTAGTGTTAAGGTGAGGTTTAGGTTTAGGGTGAGGGTTAGGATGAGGGTTAGTGTTATGGTAAGGGTGAGGATTAGGTTTAGGGTGAGGGTGAGAGTTAGGATTAGGGTTAGGGTTAGGGTTATTGTTAGGGTTAGGGTTAGGGTTACGGTTACTGAGAGGGTGAGGTTGAGGGTTAGTGTTAGTTTTAGGGTGAGGTTTTTAGTGTTAGGGTTAGGGTGAGACTTAGGGTTAGGGTTAGTGTGAGAGTTAGTGTTAGGGTTAGGTTTAGGGTGAGGCTTAGGATGAGGGTTAAGGTTAGGGTTAGTGTTAGAGTTAGAGTTAGAGTCTGGGTGAAAATTAGGGTTCGGGTTAGGTTTAGGTCTAAGGTGAGGTTTAGGGTTAGGGTTACGGTTAGCGTGAGTGTTAGGTTTAGGTAGAGGGTTAGGGTTAGGCTTAGGATTAGGGTGAGGGTTAGGGTTAGGGTAAGGGTGAGGGTTAGGATGAGGATTAGGTTTAGGATTAGTGTTATGGTGAGGTCTAGGGTGAGGGTGAGGGTTAATGTTAGTGTTTGGGTGAGGTTTAGGGTTAGGGTTATGGTTTGGGTGAGGGTTAGGATGAGTGTTAGATTTACAGTGAGGGGGAGGTTTACGGTTAGGTTGAGGGTTAGGGTTAGGATTTGGGTTAGGGTGAGGGTTAGTTTTAGGTTTACATTTATGGTTTGGGGGAGATTTTATGTCCAGGGTTAGGGTTAGGGTTAGTGTTAGGGTTAAGGTTAGGTTGCAGGTTAGGTTGAGGTTTAGGATTGGGGTTAGGTTTAGAGATAGGATTATGTTTAGGGTGAGGGTGAGTGTGAGGGTTAGGGTTAGGGTTAAGCTTAGGCTTAGGGTTAGGTTGAGCGTGAGGTTCGGGGTGAGGATTAGGTTTAGGGTTATGGTTAGGGTTAGGGTTAGTGTGAGGTTTAGGATGAGGGTTAGGGTTAGGATTAGGGTTAGGGTGAGTGCTAGGGTGAAGGTGAGGTTTAGGGTAAGGTTTAAGCTTAGGCTTAGGGTTAGGCTGACTGTGAGGTTGAGGGTGAGGGTTAGGGTTAGTGTGATCGTTAGGTTTACGGTTATGGTGAATGTTAGGATGAGGTTTAGGTTTAGGGTGAGGTTTAGAGTGAGGATGATGTTAAGTGTAAAGATGAGGTTTAGGCTGAGGGTGAGGGTTAAGATAATGTTGAGGGTTATGGTTAGGTTTAGTGTTAGGTTAAGGGTTAGTGTTAGATTTAGGTTTAGGTTTAGATTGAGGATTAGTGTTAGGGTTACGGTTAGTGTGAGGTTTATGGTGAGGATGAGGGTTAGGGTTATGGTGAGGGTGAGGGTTAGAGTTAGGGTTAAGGTGAGGTTTAGGATTAGGTTGAGGGTTTGGATTAGTGTGAGGGTTAGGGTTAGGGTTAGGGTGAGGGTAAGTGTTAGTGTGAGGGTAAGGTTTAGGGTCAGGGTTATGGTTGGGGGAAGGTGAGGGTTAGGTTTAGCGTTAGGGTGAGGTTTAGTGTTAGCGTTAGGGTTGGAATTAGGATTAAGTTGAGAGTGAGGTTTAGGGGTTGAGTTAGTATTGGGGTGAGGGTTAAGTTTAGGGTGAGGGTTAGGGTGAGGGTTAGGGTGGGTGTGATGCTAAGGGTAAAGGTGAGGATTAGGCTGAGGGTGAGGGTTATGGTAAGGGTGAGGGTTAGGATTAGGGTTAGGTTGAGGGTGAGAGTTAGATTGAGTATTAAAGTTAGGGTTAGTGTGAGGTTTAGGGTGAGGATGAGGGTTAGGGTCCGGGTGAGGGCTAGGGTGAGGTTGAGGGTTAGGGTTAGTATTAGGGTGAGGTTTAGGGTTAGGGTGATGTTTGGGTTAGTGTGAGCGTTAGTGTTAGCATTTCCGTTAGTGTTAGGGTGAGGTTAAGTTTTAGGGTGAGAGTTAGGATTAGGGTGAGGTTTATGGTTAGTGTGAGGTTGAGAGTTCGGGTTAGGGTTAGGATGAGGTTCAGTTTAGGGTTAGGGTTTGAGTTAGGGTTATGGTGAGGGTGAGATTTAGGGTTAGAATTAGGGGTAGTGTTAGGGTTTGGGTTAGGGTGAGGGTTAGGATTAGGGGTAGGATTAGGCTTAGGCTTAGGCTTAGGCCGAGCATGAGGGTAAGTGTTAGGGTTCAGATTAGGGTTCAGATTAGGGTTAGGGTTAGGGTGAGTGTTAGGATGAGGTTTAAGGTTAGGATTAGGTTTAGGGTGAGGGCTAGCGTTAGGGTTAGGGTGAGGTTTAGTGTTAGGGATAGGGTTAGGTTTAGGATTTGCGTTACGGTGAGGGTGAGTTGAGGGTTAGGGTTAGGGTTAGGGTTAGGGGCAGGGTGATTGTTAGTGTTATGGTTACGGTTAAGTTGTGGTGAGGGTGAGGCTGAGGGTGAGGGTTATGGTTAGGGTTAGGGTTAGGGTTAGTGTTAGGGTTAGTGTTATTGTTAGGGTTAGGGTTAGGGGGGATGGTTAGTGTGAGGTTTAGGGTTAGGGTTAGTGTTAGGGTTAGGGTGAGGGCGAGGTTTAGGTTGAGGTTTAGGTTTAGGGTTAGGGAGGTTTAGGGTTAGAGATATGGTGAGGGTGAGGGTGCGGGTGAGTGTGAGGGTTAGGGTTCGGGTTAGCATTAGGCTGAGGGTTAGGCAGAGGGTGATGGTGAGGGTGAGGTTTAGGGTTAGGGATAGGATGAGGTTTAGGTTTAAGGTTAGTTTTAGAGTTAGAGTTACTGTTAGGGTAAGTGTTAGGGTGAGGTTTATGGTAAGGGTTCGTTTTATGGTCAGGGTGAGGGTTAGATTGAGGATTAGTGTTAGGGTTAGTGTGAGGTTTAGTGTGAGGATGAGGATTAGGGTTAGGCTGAGGGTGAGGTTAAGATAAGGGTGAGTGTTAGGGTTAGGGTGAGGGTTAGGCTAATGTTTCGGGATATTGTTAGGGTGAGGGTTAAATTGACGATTAGGGTTAGGGTTAATGTGAGTTTTAAGGTGAGAATGAGGATTAAGGTTAGGGTGAGGGTGAGGGTTATAATTAGTGCTAGGGTTAGAGCTAGGGTGAGGGAGAGGGTTAGGGTTAGCCTTAGGGTTAGGCTGAGGGTGAGTTTGGGGGTGAGGAATAGGTTTTGGGTGATGGTTAGGGTTAGGGTTAGGGTGAGGGTTAGGATGAGGGTTAAGGTTAATATTAGGCTTAGGAATAGGGTTAGGGTAAGGGCTAGGGTGAGAGTGAGGTTTAATGTTAGGGTTAGGGTGAGGTTTAGGGTTACATTTAGGGTTTGGGTTAGGGTGAGGGTAAGGTTTAGTGTTAGAGTTAGTTTTAGGGTGAGGCTGAGGGTGAGGGTTAGGGTTAAAGTTAGGGTAAGGAATAGGGTTATGGTGAGCCTGAGGGTGAGGTTTAGGGTGAGGATTATGGTTACGGTAGGGTTAGGCTAAGGGTTAGAGTGAGGGTTAGGTTTAGGGTGATGTTTAGGTTGAGGGTGAGGGTTTGGGTGAGGTTGAGGGTGAGGTTTCGGTTGAGGGTTTGGGTTAGGGTGAGGGTGAGGGTGAGGGTGAGGGTTAGGTTTAGAGTTAGGGTTAGGCTTAGGGTGAGGGTGATTGTGAGGGTTAGGGTTAGGGTTATTTTTAGGATTAGGTTTAAGCTGAGGGTGAGTGTGAGGGTTAGGGTTAGGGTGAGTGTGAGCATTAGGTTTAGGGTTAGGGATAGGCTGAGGGTTAGATGAGGGTGAGGCTTAGGGTTAGGGCGAGTGTTAGGCGTAGGGTTAGTGTGAGGGTTAGGGTGAGGTTTAGAGTTAGGGTAAGGGTGAGGGTGAGCGTGACTGTTAGGGTGCAGGTGAGGTTTAGGGTTAGGTTTAGGCTTAGGGTGAGGGTTTAGTGTTAGGGTTAGGATGATGATTAGGATGAGGGGTAGGGTTAGGGTCAGGGTGAGGTTCAGGGTAAGATTAAGGGTTAACGTTAGGGTTTGGGTTAGGATGAGGTTTAAGGTGAGGGTTAGGGTTAGGTTTAGGGTTAAGGTGAGGGTTATGGTGAGGGTAAGTTTTAGGGTGCGGGTTAGGGTGAGTGTGAGTATAGGGTTAGGCTTATGGAGTGGTTTAGGGTTAGATTTAGGATGAAGGTGAGGGTGAGAGTGTGGGTTAAGGATTAATTTTAGGGTTAGGGTTAGTGTTATTGTTAGGGTTAGGGTTACGATTACAGTGAGGTTGCTGGTGAGGTTAGGTGTAGCGTTAGGGTTAGCGTTAGGGTGAAGTTTATGGTGAGGGTAAGTGTTGGGGTGAGGGTTAGGGTTAGGGTGAGGTTAAGGGTTAGGGTTAGGGTTAGGGTGAGGGTTAGGGTTAGCATTAGGGTTAGGTTGAGGACTAGGGTGAGGGATAAGGTTAGGTTAGGGTGAGGGTTAGGGTTAGAGTGAGGATTAGGGTGAGGGTAAGAATAAGGGTAAGGGTGAGGGTTAGGGTGAGTTTGAGAGTTACGGTAAGAGTGAAGGTTATGATGAGCGTGAGGTTTAGGGTCAGGGTTACGATTAGGGTGAGGGTGAGATTGAGGGTTAGGGTGAGGGTAAGGGTTAGGGTTAGGGTGATGGTAAGATAAGGTTGAGGGTTAGGATTAGGTTTAGGGTGAGGATTAGAGTGAGTGTGAGGTTTAGGGTTAGGGTTAGTGTTAGGGTGAGGGTAAGTGTTAGGGTTTTGTATACGTTTACGGTGAGGGTGAGGGTTAGGTTTAGGGTGAGGGTGAGGGTTAGGATAAAGTTTAGGGTTAGGGTTATTTTTAGGGTTATGTTTAGGTTTATGATTACGTTGAGGGTGAGGGTTAGGGTTAGGGTGAGGTTTAGGACTAGGGTTAGTTTTAGGGTTAGGGTTAGCATGAGGTTTAGGGTGAGTGGTAGGGTTAAGGTTAGGGTGAGGGTTAGGGTTAGTTTGAGGGTTATGGTTAGGGATAGGGTGAGGGTTAGGATGACGTTTAGGGTGAGGGTAAGGTTTAGGGTGAGGTTTAGAATGAGTGTGAGGTTTAGGGTTAGGGTTACTGTTAGGGTGAGGGTAAGTGTTAGGGTTAGGTTTAGGTTTACGGTGAGGGAGAGGGTTAGGTTTAGGGTTAGGGTTAGGGTTAGGGTGAGTGTGAGGGTTAGGATAAAGTTTAGGGTTAGGGTTATTTTTAGAGTTATGTTTAGGTTTATGGTTATGTTGAGGGTGAGGGTTAAGGTTATGGTGAGGTTTATGATTAGGGTTAGGTTTAGGGTTAGGGTTAGGATGAGGTTTAGGATGAGTGGTAGGGTTAAGGTTAGGGTGAGGGTTAGGGTTAGGGTTAAGGTTAGGGTGAGGGTTAGGGTTAGTGTTAGAGTTAGGGTTAGGGTTAGGATGAGGGTTTCGGGTTAGGATTATGGTTAGGGTTAGTTTGAGAATTTCGGTGAGGGTTATGATTAGGGTTAGGGTAAGGGTTAGCGTTAGGGTGAGGGTTAGGGTTAGGATTAAAGTTAGAGTTAGAGTTAAGGCTAGGTTATGGTGAGGGTGAGGTTTAGGTTTAGGTTTAGGTTTATCATGTGGGTGAGTGATAGCGTGAGGGTTAGGGTGAGTGTTAGAGTTAGAATTAGGGTTAGGGTGAAGGTTATGGTGAGGGTTAGGTTTAGTGTGAGTGTTAGGTTTAGGGTTAGGTTTAGGATTAGTGTGAAGGTAAGAATTAGGGTGACGGTTAGGGTGAGGGTGAGGTTTAGGGTTAGGATTTGGGTTATCGTTAGTGTTACGCTGAGGGTAATGGTGAGGGTGAGGGTGAGGGTGAGTTTTAGGGTTAGGGTTAGGGTGAGGGCTATGATGAGGGTTAGGGTTAGGGTGAGGGTGAGGGTTAGGCTGAGGGTTAGGGTTAGTGTTAGTGTTAGGGTTAGGGTTAGTTTGAGGGTGGTATGAGGGTGAGGTTAGGGTGAGGGTTAGGGTTAGGGTTAAAATTAGGGTTAGGGTTAGGGTTAGGGGTAGGGTTTCGATTATGGTGAGTATTAGGGTTAATGTGTGGGTTAGGGTTAGGGTGAGGATAAAGTAAGGGTTAGGGTTAGGGTGAGGGTGAGGTTTATGGTTACTGTTAGAGTGAGGGTTCGGGTTAGGTTTAGTGTTAAGGTAAGGGTGAGGGTGAGGGTTAGGTTTAGGCTTAGGGTTAAGGAGAGGGTGAGGGTGAGTGTGAGGTTTAAGGTTAGGTTTAAGGGTAGGCTGAATGTTAGCCTTAGAGTGGAGGTTAGGATTAGGGTTAGGGTGAGGGTTAGGTTTTGGGTTAGGCTGAGGGTGAGGGTTAGGATTAGGGTGAGGTTTAGGGTGAGGGTTAGGGGGAGAGGGAGGGTTAGGTTTAGAGTGATGCTTAGGGTTAGGATTAGGGTTAGGGTCAGGGTTAGGGTGACTGTGATGTTTAGGGTGAGGTTTAGAGTGAGGGTTATGTTTAGGGTTAAGGTGAGGGTTAGAGTAAGGGGTCAGGTTACGGTTAGGGTGAGGGTTAGGTTTAGTGTGAGAGTAAAGGTTAGGGTTAGGGTTAGGATTAGTGTGCGGGAAAGAATTAGGGTGATGGTTATGGTGAGGGTGAGGTTTAGGTTTAGGAATAGGGATAGGTTTAGTGTTACTCTGAGGATGAGGATGAGGGTGAGGGTGAGCGTTAGGTTTAGGGTTAGGGTGAGGGCTAGGGTTAGGGTGAGGGCTAGGGTTAGGGTGAGGGTAAGGGTTAAGTTTAGTTTGAGGGTGGTGTGAGGGTGAGGTTTAGGGTGAGGCTTTGGGTTAGGGTGAGGGCTAGGTTGAGGGTGAACATTAGGGTTATGATGAGGGTTAGCGTTAGGTTTAGGGTGAGGGTTAGGTTTAGTGTGAGGTTTACGGTTAAGGTTAGGTTGAGGTTGAGGGTAAGGTATATGGTGAGGGTTCAGGTGAGGGTGAAGGTTAGGGTTATGATTAGAGATAGGGTTAGGTTTAGGCTGAGGGTGAGAGTGAGGGTGCGGGTGAGGTTTACGATTAGGGTTAGGGTGAGGGTGAGGGTGAGGGTTAGGGTTAGGGTTACAGTGAGTTCGAGGGTTAGGTTTAGGGTGATGTTTAGGGTTAGGGTTAGGGTTAAGGTGTGGGTTTGAATTAGGATTAGAGTTAGGGATAGGGTTATTTTTAGGGTTAGGGTTAGGGTTAGGGTTAGGTTTTGGGTGAGTTTGAGGGTTACCGTTAGGTTTAGGTTTAGGGTTATGGTTAGGATTAGCGTGAGGGTGAGGGTGTGGGTTAGGGTTAGGGTTAATGTGAGGGTTAGGGTTCGTGTGAGGGTTAGGGTGAGGGTGAGGGTGAGGGTGAGGTTGAGGGTGAGTGTTAGGGTTAGTATGAGGTTTAGGGTTAGAGTAAAGGTTAGGGTTAGGTTGAGGGTTTGGCTTAGGTTTAGGGTTAGGATGAGGGTTAGGCTGAGGGTATGGTTAGGTTTAGGGTGAGGATTAGGGTTAGTGTGAAGGTTAGGTTTAGGGTTAGGGTGACGTTAAGGATTAGGGTGAGGGTTAGCGTTAGGTTTAGGTTTAGGGTAACAGTTAGTGTTAGGGTTACTGTGAGGGTGAGGTTTAGGTTTAGGGTGAGGGTTAGGGTGAGAGCTAGTGTGAGGGTGAGGGTTAGGGTAAGGTTTAGGCTTAGGCATAGGGTTAGGATGAGGGTGATAGTGATGGTGGGGCTTAAGGTTATGGTGATGGATAGGGTTAGGTTTAGGGTGAGGGTTAGGATGAGGGTTCAGGTTAGGGTGAGGGTTAGGATGAGAGTGAGGGTAAGAGCAAAGGTGAGGGTGAGGCTGAGGGTGAGGGTTACGGTAAGGGTGAGGGTTAGGGCTAGGGTGAGGGTTAGGGTAAGGTTTAGGGTTAGGGTTAGATAGAGGATTAGGGTTAGGGATACTGTGAGGTTTAGGTTGAGGATGAGGTTTAGGGTTAGAATTAGGGTTAGGGTGAGGGCTAGCGTGAGGGTGAGGGTTAGGGTTAGGGTTAAGTTTAAGGTGAGGGTTAGGTGAAGAGTAGGGTTAGGATTAGGGTTAGGGTTAATGTTATGGTTAGGGTTAGGGTTAGGGTTATGGTGAGGGTGAGGGTTAGGATTAGGTTTAGGGTTCCTGTTATTGTTAAGGTTAGGGTTACGGTTACGGTGAGGCTGAGGATTAGGGTTAGGGTTAGGGTTAGGATGCGGTTTTTAATGTTAGCGTTAGGGTTAGATTTGGGGTTAGGGTGAGGGTTAGGGTTAGGGTTAGGGGGAGGGTTAGGATGAGGATTAGGAATAGGGTTAGAGTAAGGGCTAGGGTGAGGGTGAGGTTTAGAGTTAGGGTTAGGGTGAGGTTTAGGGTTACGTTTAGGGTTTGGGTTAGGGTGAGGGTAAGGTTTAGTGTTAGAGTTAGTTTTAGGGTGAGGCTGAGGGTGAGGGTTAGGGTTAAGGTTAGTGTTAGGGTTAGGGTGAGGGTGAGGGTGAGGGTGAGGTTTAGGGTGAGGGTGAGGTTTAGGCTTAGGGTTAGGATTAGGATTACGGTAAAGGTTAGGGTGAGTGTGAGGGTTAGGGTTAGGGTTAGGCTAAGGCTTAGAATTAGACTGAGGGTGAAGGTGAGGGTGTAGTTTAGGGTTAGGGTGAGTGTTAGGTTTAGGCTTAGGGTTAGGATTAGGATTAGGGTAAGGGTTAGGGTGAGGGTGAGGTTTAGTTTTAGAGTTAAGTGAAGGGTGAGGCTGAGGTTGAAGGTGAGGGTTAGGGTTAGTGTTAGGGTAAGGTTTAGGGTTAGGCTTAGGGTGAGGGTTAGGATGAGGGTTAGGATTACGGTCAAGGTGAGGGTTAGGGGTAGAGTCAAGGTTAGGGTTAGGATTAGGGTTAGGGTGAGGGTTAGGGTTAGTGTGAGGGTGAGGTTTAGGATAAGGGTTAGGATTACGGTTAGGGTGAGGACTAGTATGAGGGTGAGGTTTAGGGTTAGGGTTAGTGTGAGGTTTAGGGTTATGGTTAGGTTTAGGGTGAGGGTGAGATTTAGGGTTAGAGTTAGGGTAAGGGTGAGGCTGAGGTTGAGGGTTAGGGTTAAGGTTAGTGTTATTGTTAGGGTTAGGGTGAGGTTTAGGGTGATGGTGAGGGTTAGTCTTAGGGTTAGGATTAGGATTAGGGTAAGGGTTAGGGTGAGTGTGAGGGTTAGGGTTAGGGTTCAGCTTACGGTTAGGCTGAGGGTGAGGGTTAGGGTTAGAGTGAGGGTAAGGGATAGGGTTAGGGTGAGAGTTAGGGTTCGGGTAAGTTTAGGATTAGGGTGAAGGTTACGGTTAGGGCTACGGTGAGTGTGAGGGTTAGGGTTAGGTTGAGGTTTAGCGTTATGGTTAGGGTGAGGGTTAGGGTTAGGGTTAGGGTGAGGGTTAGGATGAGTATTAGGTTTACGATTAGGGTTAGGGTGAGGGCTAGGGTTAGGATTAGGTTTAGTGTTAGGGTAAGGTTTAGGGCTAGGTTTAGGGTTAGGGTGAGGGTTAGGATGAGGGTTAGGGTTATGGTGAGGGTGTGGATTACATTAGGGTGAGGGTTACGGTTAAGATTAGGGTTAGGGTCAGGGTGAGTGTTAGCATTAGGTTTGGGGTTAGGGCTAGGGTTAGGTTTAGGGTTAGGATTAGTGTTATTTTTAGGGTTAGCATTTGAGTTATGGTGAGGATGACGTTGAGGGTGAAGGGGTAGGGTTAGGGTTAGGGTGAGGTTGAGGGTTAGGGTTAGGATTAGGGTTAGGGTGAGGGTAAGTTTTAGGGTTATATTTAGGGTTAGTTGGAGGGTTAGGTCGAGGGTTGGGGTTAGGATTAATGTTAGGGTTAGGCTTAAGGTGAGGGTTAGGTTGAGGGTGAGGGTTAGGGTTATGATTAGGATTAGGATTAGGGTTAGGTTTAGGGTGAGTGTGAGGGTTAAGGTTAGGATTAGGATTAGGATTAGGGTTCGGCTGAGGGTGAGGGTGAGGGTGAGTTTTAGGGTTAGAGAGAGGTTTAGGTTTAGGGTTAGGGTTAGGGTGTGGTTGAGGTTTAGGTTTAGAGTTCTGGTTAAGGTGAGGCTGAGGGTGAGGGTTAGAGTTAGGGTTAGGATTAGGATTAGGGTAAGGGTTAGGGTGAGTGTGAGGGTTAGGGTTAGGTTTAGGGTTCGGGTTAGGGTTACACTGAGGTTGAGGATGAGGGTGAGGGTTACGGTTTGAGTGAGTGTTAGGGTTCTGTTTAGGGTGAGATTTAGGGTTCTGGATAAGTTTAAGGTTAGGGTGAGGGTTAGGGTTAGGGTTACGTTTTTCTTGAGGGTTAGGGTTAGGTTGAGGGTTAGGTTTAGGTTTAGGGTGAGGTTTAGGTTTAGGGTTAGGGTGAGGGTTATGATGAGGATTAGGGTTAGGATTAGGGTTAGGATGAGGGCTACGGTGAGGGTGAGTGTTAGGGTTAGTGTTAGGGTGAGGTTTAGGGTTAGGGTTAGGTTTAGGCTGAGGGTTAGGATGAGGGTTAGGGTTACGGTAAGGGTAATGGTTAGGGTTAAGGTGATGGTTAGGGTTAGTATTAGAGTTAGGGTGAGGGTGAGGGTTAGGATGAGGGTTAGGGTTAATGTTATGGTTAGGGTTAGGTTAACGTTTAAGGTTAGGGTGAGAGTGAGGGTTAGGATTAGGGTTAGGGTTAATGTTATTGTTAGGGTTAGGGTTACAGTTACGGTGAGGGTGAGGATGAGGGTTAGGGTTAGGGTTAGAGTGAGGTTTTTAGTGTTAGTGTTAGGATTAGAATTAGGGTTAGGGTGAGGGTTAGCATTAGGGTTAGGGGGAGGGTTAGGATGAGGATTAGGGATAGGATTAGGGTTAGGGTAAGGCTAGGGTGAGGATGAGTTTTAGGATTAGGGTTAGGGTGAGGTTTAGGGTTATGTTTAGGGTTTGGGTTAGGGTGAGGTTAAGGTATAGTGTTAGAGTTAGGTTTAGGGTGAGGCTGAGGGTGAGGGTTAGGGTTAAGATTAGTGTTAGGGTTCGGGTGAGGGTGAGGGTTAGTGTTAGGGTTAGGCTTAGGCTTACGATTAGACTGATGGTGAAGGTGAGGGTGAAGTTTAGGGTTAGGATGAATGTTAGGGTTAGGCTTAGGGTTAGGATTAGTATTAGGGTAAGGGTTATGGTGAGCGTGAGGTTTAGTTTTAGAGTTAGGGTAAGGGTGAGGCTGAGGTTGAATTTGAGGGTTAGGGTTAGTGTTAGGGTAAGGTTTAGGGTTAGGCTTAGGGTGAGTGTTAGGATGAGGGTTAGGGTTAAGGTCAGGGTGAGGGTTAGGGGTAGAGTGATGGTTAGGGTTAGGATTAGGGTTAGGGTGAGGGTTAGGGTGAGTGTTAGGGTGAGGGTTAGGAGGAGGGTTAGGATTAGGGTTAGGGTGAGGCCTAGGGTGAGGGTGAGGTTTAGGGTTAGGGTTACTGTGAGGTTTAGGGTTAGGGTTACGTTTAGGTTGAGGGTGAGATTTAGGGTTAGAGTTAGGTAAGGGTGAGGCTGAGATTGAGGGTTAGGGTTAAGATTAGTGTTATTGTTAGGGTTAAGGTGAGTTTTAGGGTGATGGTGAGGGTTTGGATTAGGGTTAGGATTAGGATTAGGGTAAGGGTTAGGGTGAGTGTGAGGGTTAAGGTTAGGGTTAGGGTTTGGCTTAGGGTTAGGCTGAGGGTGGGGTTAGGGTTAGGCTGAGGGTAAGGGTTACGGTTAGGGTGAGGGTTAGGGTAAGGTTTAGGGTGAGGGTTAGGATAAGTATTAGGGTTATGATTAGGGTTAGGGTGAGGGCTAGGTTGAGGATTAGGTTTAGTGTTAGGGTAAGGTTTAGGATTAGGTTTAGGGTTAGGGTGAGGGTTAGGATGAGGGTTAGGGTTATGTTGAGGTTCAGGGTTACATTAAAGTGAGGGTTAGGGTTAGGATTAAGGTTAGGGTGAGGGTGAGTGTTAGCATTAGGATTAGGGTTAGGGTTAGGGTTAGGTTTAGGGTTAGGATTAGTGTTATTTTTAGGGTTAGCATTTGAGTTATGGTGAGGGTGACGGTGAGGGTGAGGGTTAGGGTTAGGGTTAGGGTGAGGTTTAGGGTTAGGGTTAGGATTAGGGTTAGGGTGAGGGTGAGGTTTAGGGTTATTTTTATGGTTTGTTGGAGGGTTAGGTCGAGGGTTGGGGTTAGGATTAATGTTAGGGTTAGGCTTAAGGTGAGGGTTAGGTTGAGGGTGAGGGTTAGGGTTAGGGTTAGGATTAGGATTAGGGTTAGGGTTAGGGTGAGTGTGAGGGTTAGGGTTAGGGTAAGGATTAGGCTTAGAGTTCGGCTGAGGGTAAGGGTGAGGGTGAGGTTTAGGGTTAGAGTGAGGTTTTGGTTTAGGGTTAGGATTAGTGTGAGTGTTAGGGTTACGGATAGGATTAGGGTTAGGCTGAGGGTGATGGTGTGGGTGAGGATTAGGTTTACCATGAGGGTTAGGGTTAGGGTTATGGGGAGGGTTAAGATGAGGGTTAGTGTTAGGATTAGGGTTAGGGTGAGGACTAGGGTGAGGGTGAGGTTTAGGGTTAGGGTTAGGGTGAGGTTTAGGGTTAGGGTTAGGGTGAGGATGAGCTTTAGAGTTAGAGTTTGGGTTAAGGTGAGGCTGAGGGTGAGGGTTAGAGTTAGGGTTAGGATTAGGATTAGGGTAAGTGTTAGGGTGAGTGTGAGGGTTAGGGTTAGGATTAGGGCTCTGCTTAGGGTTACACTGAAGTTGAGGGTGAGGGTGAGGTTTAGGGTTTGGGTGAGGTTTAGGGTTAGTTTTAGGGTGAGAGTTAGGGTTAAGGTTAAGTTTAGGGTTAGGGTGAGGTATAGGGTTAGGGTTAGGGTGAGGTTTAGGGTTAAGGTTAGTTTGAGAGTTAGGGTTAGGTTTAGGGTTAGGGTGAGGTTTAGGATTAGGGTTAGGGTGATGGTTAGGATGAGGATTAGGGTTAGGATTGGGGTTAGCATGAGGGCTCGGGTGAGGGTGAGGTTTAGGGTTAGTGTTAGGGTGAGGTTTCGGGTTAGGGTTAGGTTTAGGGTGAGGGTTCGGATGAGGGTCGGTTTACGGTAAAGGTGATGGTTAGGGTTAAGTTGAGGGTTAGGGTTAGGATTAGGGTTAGAGTAAGTGTTAGTATTAGGGTTAGGGTTAATGTTATTGTTAGGGTTAGGGTTATGGTTATGGTGAGGATGAGGGAGAGGGATAGGATTAGTGTTAGGGTTAATGTTATTGTTGGGGTTAGAGTTATGGTTACGGTGAGGGTGAGGATGATGGTTAGGGTTAGGGTGAGGTTTTTAGTGTTATGGTTAGGGTTAGAATTAGGGTTAGGGTGAGGGTTAGGGTTACGGTTAGGGGGAGGGTTAGGATGAGGATTAGGGATAGGATTAGGGTTAGGGTAAGAGTTAGGGTGAGGGTGAGGTTTAGGGTTAGGGTTAGGGTGAGATTTAGGGTTATGTTTAAGTTTTGGGTTAGGGTGAGGGTAAGGTTTAGTGTTAGAGTTAGTTTTAGGGTGAGGCTGAGGGTAAGGATTAGGGTTAGGGTTAGTGTTAGGGATAGGGTGAGGGTGAGGGTGAGGGTGAGGGTTAGGCTTAGGTTTAGGATTAGGATTATTGTAAAGGTTAGGGTGAGTGTGAGCGTTAGTGTTAGGGTTAGGCTTAGGCTTAGGATTACACTGAGGATGAAGGTGAGTGTGAAGTTTAGGGTTAGGGTGAATGTTAGGGTTAGGCTTAGTGTTAGGATTAGGATTAGGGTAAGGGTTAGGGTGAGGGTGAGTTTTGGGGTAAGGCTTAGGCTTAGGCTTAGGCTTAGGCTGAGCATGAGTCTGAGGGTAGGGTTAAGGTTAGGTTTAGGGTGAGGTTCAGTGTTAGGGTTAGGGTTAGAGTTAGGAGTAGAGGGTGAGGTTTAGGGGTAGAGTTAAGTTTAGGGTGAGGGTTAGGTTTAGGGTGAGGCTTAGCGATAATGTTAGGGTTAGGTTGAGGGTGAGGTTTAGGGTTAGGGTTAGGGTTAGTCTGAGGGTTAGGGTTATGGTTAGGGTTAGTGTTAGTGTGAGGGTAATTGTTAGGGTGAGGGAATGGTTTAGGTTGAGGGTTACGGTTAGGGTGAGGGTTTGGATTAGGGTTAGGGTTATTTATACGGTTAGTTTCAGGTTTAAGGTTACTGTGAGGGTGAGGGTTAGGGTTAGGGTTAGGGTGAGGTTTAGGGTTTGTGTTAGGGTTAGAGTTAGGGTTAAGGTGAGGGTGAGTGTGAGTGTTAGGGTTAGGGTTAGGCTTAGGCTTAGGGTTAGGCTGAGTGTGAGGGTGCGGGTGAGGATTAGGTTTAGGTGATGGTTAGGGTTAAGGTTAGGGTGGGGTTTAGGGATACGGTTAGGGTTTGGGTTAGGGTGAGGGTGAGGTTTAGGGTTAGATATAGAGTTAGGGGGAGCATTAGGATATGGGTTAGGGTTAGGGTTAAGTTTAGAGTTAGGGTGAGTGTGCGGGTGAGTGTGAGGGTTAGGTTTAGGTTTAGGGTTAGGCTTAGGGTTAGGCTGAGTGTGAGGGTTAGGTTTAGGGTGAGAGTTAGTGTTAGGGTTATGGTGAGGGTTAGATTGAGGGTAGGGTTAGGATTAGGGTTAGGGTGAGGGCTAGGGTGAGGGTTACATTTAGGGTGAGGGTTAAGGTGAGGTTTAGGGTTAGGGTTAAGTTTAGGGTCAGGTTGTGGGTGAGTTTTAGGGTAAGAGTTAGGGTTAATTTGAGGCTGAGGGTGAGGGTTAGTGTTAGGGTTAGGAATAGGATTAGAGTAAGGTTTAGGGTGAGTGTGATGGTTAGCGTAAGGTTTAGGGTTAGGCTTAGGGTTACACTGAGGGTGAGTTTTAGTGTTAGGGTGAGGTTTAGGGTTAGGATTAGGGTGAGAGTTAGTGTTCAGGTTATGTTTAGGGTTAGGGTGAGGGTTAGGGTTAGGGTTAAGTTGAGCTGAGGGTTAGGGTTAGGTTGAGGTTTAGAGTTAGGCTTAGGATTAGGGTGAGGTTTAGGGTTAGGGTTAGGGTGAGGTTTAGGATGAGGATTAGGGTTAGGATTAGGGTTAGGATGAGGGCTAGGTTGAGGGTGAGGGTTAGGGTTAGTGTTAAGGTGAGGTTTAGGTTTAGGGTGAGGGTTAGGATGAGGGTTAGTGTTATGGTAAGGGTGAGGATTAGGTTTAGGGTGAGGGTGAGAGTTAGGATTAGGGTTAGGGTTAGGTTATTGTTAGGGTTAGGGTTAGGGTTACGGTTACTGAGAGGGTGAGGTTGAGGGTTAGTGTTAGTTTTAGGGTGAGGTTTTTAGTGTTAGGGTTAGGGTGAGACTTAGGGTTAGGGTTAGTGTGAGAGTTAGTGTTAGGGTTAGGTTTAGGGTGAGGCTGAGGATGAGGGTTAAGGTTAGGGTTCGTGTTAGAGTTAGAGTTAGTGTCTGGGTGAGAATTAGGGTTCGGGTTAGGTTTAGGTTTAAGGTGAGGTTTAGGGTAAGGGTTATGGTTAGCGTGAGTGTTAGGTTTAGGTTGAGGGTTAGGGTTAGGCTTAGGATTAGGGTGAGGGTTAGGGTTAGGATTAGGGTGAGGGTTAGGATGAGGATTAGGGTTAGGATTAGTGTTATGGTGAGGGCTAGGGTGAGGGTGAGGGTTAATGTTAGTGTTTGGGTGAGGTTTAGGGTTAGGGTTATGGTTTGGGTGAGGGTTAAGATGAGTGTTAGATTTACAGTGAGGGTGAGGGTTAGGGTTAGTTTGATCGTTAGGTTTACGGTTATGGTGAGTGTTAGGATGAGGTTTAGGTTTAGGGTGAGGTTTAGGGTGAGGATGATGTTAAGTGTAAAGATGAGGTTTAGGCTGAGGGTGTGTGTTAAGATAATGTTGAGGGTTATGGTTAGGTTTAGGATTAGGGTAAGCGTTAGTGTTAGATTTAGGTTTAGGGTTAGATTGAGGATTTGGGTTAGGGTTAGGGTTAGTGTGAGGTTTATGGTGAGGATGAGGGTTAGGGTTATGGTGAGCGTGAGGGTTAGAGTTAGGGTTAAGGTGACGTTTAGGATTAGGTTGAGGGTTTGGATTAGTGTGAGGGTTAGGGTTAGGATTAGGTTTTGGATTAGTGTGAGGGTTAGGGTTAGGGTTAGGGTGAGGGTAAGTGTTAGTGTGAGGGTTAGGTTTAGCGTTAGGGTGAGGTTTAGTGTTAGCATTAGGGTTGGAATTAGGATTAAGTTGAGGGTGAGGTTTAGGGGTTGAGTTAGTATTGGGGTGAGGGTTAAGTTTAGGGTGAGGGTTAGGGTGAGGTTTAGGTTGGGTGTGATGCTAAGGGTAAAGGTGAGGATTAGGCTGAGGGTGAGGGTTATGGTAAGGGTGAGGGTTAGGATTAGGTTTAGGTTGAGGGTGAGATTTTGATTGAGTATTAGATTTGGGGTTAGTGTGAGGTTTAGGGTGAGGATGAGGGTTAGGGTCCGGGTGAGGGCTAGGGTGAGGTTGAGGGTTAGGGTTAGTATTAGGGTGAGGTTTAGGGTTAGGGTGATGTTTGGGTTAGTGTGAGCGTTAGTGTTAGCATTGCCGTTAGTGTTAGGGTGAGGTTAAATTTTAGGGTGAGAGTTAGGATTAGGGTGAGGTTTATGGTTAGTGTGAGGTTGAGAGTTCGGGTTAGGGTTAGGATGAGGTTCAGTTTAGGGTTAGGGTTTGAGTTAGGGTTATGGTGAGGGTGAGATTTAGGGTTAGAATTAGGGGTAGTGTTAGGGTTTGGGTTAGGGTGAGGGTTAGGATTAGGGGTAGGATT
Organism: Dipodomys merriami; assembly: GCF_024711535.1. Lineage (NCBI taxonomy): Eukaryota > Metazoa > Chordata > Mammalia > Rodentia > Heteromyidae > Dipodomys > Dipodomys merriami. The sequence goes on along the minus strand of NW_027206335.1, from coordinate 6,255,918 downwards.
AGGCTTAGGCTTAGGCTTAGGCCGAGCATGAGGGTAAGTGTTAGGGTTCGGATTAGGGTTAGGGTTAGGGTGAGTGTTAGGATGAGGTTTAAGGTTAGCATTAGGTTTAGGGTGAGGGCTAGCGTGAGGGTTAGGGTGAGGTTTAGTGTTAGGGATAGGGTTAGGTTTAGGATTTGCGTTACGGTGAGGGTGAGTTGAGGGTTAGGGTTAGGGTTAGGGTTAGGGGCAGGGTGATTGTTAGTGTTATGGTTACGGTTAAGTTGTGGTGAGGGTGAGGCTGAGGGTGAGGGTTATGGTTAGGGTTAGGTTAGGGTTAGTGTTATTGTTAGGGTTAGGGTTAAGGGGGATGGTTAGTGTGAGGTTAAGGGTTAGGGTTAGTGTTAGGGTTAGGGTGAGTGTGAGGTTTAGGTTGATGTTTAGGTTTAGGGTTATGGAGAGGTTTAGTGTTAGAGATATGGTGAGGGTGAGGGTGCGGGTGAGTGTGAGGGTTAGGGTTCGGGTTAGCATTAGGCTGAGGGTTAGGCAGAGGGTGATGGTGAGGGTGAGGTTTAGGGTAAGGGATAGGATGAGGTTTAGGTTTAGGGTTAGTTTTAGAGTTAGAGTTACTGTTAGGGTTATTGTTAGGGTGAGGTTTAGGGTAAGGGTTCGGGTTAAGGTCAGGGTGAGGGTTAGATTGAGGATTAGTGTTAGGGTTAGTGTGAGGTTTAGGGTGAGGATGAGGATTAAGGTTAGGGTGAGGGTGAGGGTTATAATTAGGGCTAGGGTGAGAGCTAGGGTGAGGGAGAGGGTTAGGGTTAGCCTTAGGGTTAGGCTGAGGGTGAGGTTGGGGGTGAGGAATAGGTTTTGGGTGATGGTTAGGGTTAGGGTTAGGGTGAGGGTTAGGATGAGGGTTAAGGTTAATATTAGGCTTAGGCTTAGGTTTAGGCTGAGGTTGAGGGTGAGGGTGAGAGTTATGTTTAGGGTGATGGACTGGGTCTGGGTTAGGGTGAGTGTTAGGATGACAGTTAGGGTTAGAATGAGGATTAGGGTGAGCGTCTCGTTAAGAATAAAGGTGAGGCTTAGGCTGAGGGTCAGTGTTCCCCTAAGGGTGAGGGTTTGGTTTAGGGTGAGGGTTAGGGTAAGGGTTAGGGTGAGGGTTAGGATGAGGGTGAGGGTTAGATTGAGCATTATTGTTAGGGTTAGTTTGAGGTTTAGGGCGAGGATGAGGGTTAGGGTTAGGTTGAGGGTTAGGATTAGAATTAGGGTTAGGGTGAGGGCTAGGGCGAGGCTAAGTTTTAGAGTTAGGTTTAGGGTGAGGTTTAGGGTTAGGGTGAGAGTTAGGGTTAATGTGAGGTTTAGTGTTAGATTTAGGGTTATTGTTAGTGTGAGGGTAATTGTTAGGGTGGGGTTTAGGGTTAGGGTGAGGGTTGTGGTTAGGGTGAGGGTTAGGGTTAGAATGAAGGTTTTGGTTAGGGTGAGGATTAGGGTTATGGTGAGGGTGAGGTTGAGGTTTAGGGTTAGAGTGAGGTTTAGGGTAAGGGTTAGGGTTAGAGTTAGGTTTAGGGTTAGAGTTAGGGTTAGGGTGAAGGTGAGGTTTAGGGTTAGAGTTAGGGATCAGGTGAGGGTTAGGTTTAGGGTTAGTTTTAGGTTTAAGGTTAGGGTGAGGTTTATTGTTAGGCTTATGGTTAAGATTAGGGTTAGGGTGAGGGTGAGTGTGTGAGTTAGGGTTAGGTTTAGGGTTTGGCTTATGGTTAGGCTGAGGGTTAGGTTGACGGTGAGGTTTAGGGTTAGGGTGAGGGTTAGGGTTAAGATTAGGTTTAGGGTGAGGGCTAGGGTGAGGGTGAGGTTTAGGGTTAGTGTTAGGGTGAGGTTTAGGGTTAGGGTTAGGGTTAGGATCAGTTTGAGTTTGAGGTTTAGGTTTAGAGATTAGTGTTAGGTTGCGGTTTACGGTGAGAGTTAGGTTTAGGGTTAGTGTTAGGGTTAGGGTGAGGGTAAGGAAGAGGTATTGGGTTAGGGTTAGGGTGAGGTTTATGTTTAGGATTAGGGTTAGGGTGTGGGATAGTGTGAGTGTGAAGTTTAGGATTAGGGTTATGGTGAGGGTTAGGGTGAGGGTTTGTGTTAGTGTTAGGTTTAGGGTTAGAATTAGGGTTAGAGTGAGGGTTAGGATTAGGGATAGGTTTAGGTTTAGGGTTATGTTGAGGTTTAGGGATAGTGTGAGGTTTAGTGTTAGGGTGAGGTAAGTGTTAGGTTGAGGTTTAGTGTTAGGTTGAGGGTTTTGTTTAGGGAGAGGTTTAGGGGTAGCGTTAGGGTTATTGTTAGTGTTAGGGTTATGGTTATGGTGAGAATGAGGATGAGGTTGAGGTTGAGGGTTAGGTTTAGAATTAGGGTTAGGTTGAGTGCTAGGGTGAGGGTGAAGTTTAGGGTTAGGGTTAGGGTGAGGTTTAGGGTTAGGGTGACGGTTAGGGTTTGTGTGAGTGTTAGTGTTAGGGTGAGGTTAAGTGTTAGCTTGAGGGTAAGTGTTAGGGTGAGGGTTAGGATTAGGGTGAGGTTTATGTTTGGGGTGAGGGTTAGTTTTAGGGTTAGGGTTATTGTTAGGTTTAGGATTAGGATTAGGGTTAGTGTGAGGGTGAGGTTTAGGGTTAGGGTGAGGTTTAGGGTTAGGGTTAGGGTTAGGTGAGGTTGAGGTTTAGGTTTAGATTTAGTGTTAGTGTGAGGGTTAGGGTTAGCGTTAGTGTTATGTTTAGGGTTAGGGTTAGAGTTAGGCTTAGGTTTAAGCTGAGGGTGAGGGTGCGGTTTAGGGTTAGGGTGAGGGTGAGGTTTAGGGTTAGAGTTAGGGTTAGGGTGAGGGTTAGGGTTAGGGCTGGGATTAAGTTTAGGGTTAGGGGGAGGGTGAGTGTGAGGATTAGTGTTAGGGTTAGAGTTAGGCTTAGGTTTAAGCTGAGGGTGAGGGTGAGGTTTAGGGTTAGGTTGAGGGTGAGGATTAGGGTTAGAGTTAGGGTTAGGGTGAGGGTTACTGTGAAGTTAGTGTTAGGTTTAGGTTTAGCATTAGGTTTAGGGTGAGGGTGAGTGTGAGGGTTAGGATAAGGATTAGGCTTACGTTTAGGGTAAGGTTGAGGGTGATGGTTGGGGAGAGGATTAGGCTTAGGGTGATGTTTAGCCTTAGGGTGAGGGTGAGGGTTAGGGTTAGTGTTAGGGTTAGAATTAGGGTTAGGGTGAGGGCTAGGGTGAGGGTGAGGGTCAGGGTTAGGGTTAGGCTTAGGCTTAGGGTTAGGCTGAGGGTGAGGGTGAGGGTTAGCGTTAGTATGAGGTTTTGGGTTAGGTTTAGGGTGAGGGTTAGGATGAGGTATAGGGTTAGGATTCGGGTTAGGTTGAGGGCTAGGTTGACGGTTAAGTTTAGGGTTAGGTTTAGTGTGAGGTTTAGGGTTCGGTTAGGTTTAGTGTTAGGGTGAGGGTTAGGGTTAGAGTTACTGTATGGATGAGGGTTAGGGTTAGGTTGAGGGTTAGGGTTAGGTTTAGTGTGAGGTTTAGGGTTAGATTTAGGGTGAGGGTTAGGTTGAGGGTTATCGTTTGGATTAGGGTTAGGGTGCGGGCTAGGTTGATGGTGAGGTTTAGGGTTAGGGTTAGGCTTAGGTTTAGGTTTAGGCTGAAGGGTAGAGTGGGGGTGAGGAATAGGTTTTGGGTGATGGTTAGGGTTAGGGTTAGGGTGAGGATTAAGATGAGGGTTAGTGTTAGGATTAGGTTTAGTGTGAATGCTAGGGTGAGGGTGAGGGTTAGGGTTAGGTTTAGGGTTAGGCTGAGGGAGAGGGTGAAGGTAAGGTTTAAGTTTAGGGAAAGGGTTAGACTTAGGGTTAGGGTATGGGTTAGGGTTAGGGTTGGAGTTAGCCTTAAGGTGAGGTTTATGGTTAAGGATATGGTTAGGTTTCTTCAAAGTTGAGGATTAGAGTTAGCATGAGGGTTAGGCTGAGGGGTAGGTTTAGTGTTAGGGTGAGAGTTAGGGTTAATGTGAGGTTTAGGGTTAGGTTTAGGGTTAAGGTTAGGGTGAGGGTTAGGTTGATCGTTAGGTTTTGGGTTACAGTTAGGGTGAGGGTGAGGGTTATTGTGAGTTTTAATTTAGGCTTAGTGTTAGGATTAGGGTGAGGTTAAGGGTTAGGGTGAGGGTTAGGTTTAGGGTGAGGGTGAGGCTTAAGATGATGGTGAGGGTTACAGTGAGGGTCAGGGTTAGGTTTAGGGTGAGGGTTAGGGTTAGGATTAGGGTTAGGATGAGGGTGATGGTTAAGATCAGGGTTAGGATCATTGTAAGTGTTATGGTTAGGGTTACATTTGCAATTAGGGTGAGGCTGAGTGTGAAGGTTAGCTTTAGTGTTAGGGTTAGTTTTAGGGTTAGGATTAGTGTTAATGTTAGGGTTAGGGTTAGAGTTACGGTTTGGGTGAGGGTGAGGGTGACAGTTAGGGTTGGGGTTAGTGTGAGGTTTAGGGATAAGGTTAGGATTAGGGATAGGGTGTGGGTGAGGTTTAGAGTTAGAGTTACGTTGAGGGTGAGGGTTATGGTGACTGTTAGGGTTAGTGTTAGTGTTAGGGTTAGTGTTAGGGTTAGGGTGAGGTTTAGGTTGAGGTTTAGGTTTAGGATTAGGTTTAGGGTGAGGGTGAGTGTGAGGGTTAGGATAAGGATTAGGCTTAGGCTTAGGGTAAGGTTGAGGGTGATGGTTGGGGAGAGGATTAGGCTTAGGGTGACGTTTAGCCTTAGGGTGAGGGTGAGGATTAGGGTTAGGGTTAGGGTTAGGATTAGGGTTAGGGTGAGGGCTAGGGTGAAGGTGAGGGATAGGGTGAGGGTTAGGCTTAGGCATAGGGTTAGGATGAGGGTGATGGTGAGGGTGGGGGTTAGGGTTATAGTGATGGATTAGGTTAGGTTTAGGGTGAGGGTTAGGATGAGAATGATGGTAAGAGTAAAGGTGAGGGTTAGCTTGAGGTTGAGGGTTAGGGTTAGGGTTAGGGTTAGGGTTAGACTGACGATTTGGGTTAGGGCTAGTGTGAGGTTTAGGGTGAGGATGAGGGTTAGGGTTAGAATTAGGGTTAGGGTGAGGGCTAGTGTGAGGGTGAGATTTAGGGTTAGGGTTATGTTTAGGGTGAGGGGTAGGGTTAGGTTTAGAGTGAGGGTTAGGTTTAGTGTGAGGGTTACGATTAGGGTGAGGGTGAGGGTGGGGGTAAGGGTTATGGTGAGGGTTAGGGAGAGGGTGAGGGTTAGGGTTAGGATTAGGGATAGGGTTAGGTTTAGGCTGAAGGTGAGCGTGAGGGTGAGGGTAAGGTTTAGGTTTAGGGTTATGTTTATGGTTAGGGTGAGGTCTAGGGTGAGGGGGAGTGTTAAGGTGAAGTTGAGGTTTAGGCTGAGGGTGTTGGTTAGGTAATGGTTAGGGTTAGGGTGAGGATTAGGTGAGGTTTAGGGTGAGGGTGAGCTTTAGCGTTAGGGTGTGGGTGAGGGTTAGGGTTAGGGTGAGGGTTCGGGAAATGGTTAGGGTTAGGGTGAAGTTGAAGGTTAGGATTAGGGGTAGGTGAGGGTTAGGGTTAGGGTTAGGGATAGGGTGAGGGTGAGGGTTAGGATTAGGTTTAGGGTTAGGGTGAGGTTTAATGTGAGGGTGAGGTTTAAGGTTAGGCTTAGGTTTGGGGTGTGGGTAAGTGATAGCATGAGGGTTAGGGTGAGTTTTAGAGTTAGCATTAGGGTTAGGGTGAGGGTTAGGGTGAGGGTTAGGGTGAGGGTGAGTGTGAGAGTGAGCGTTAGGGTGAGGATTAGGGTGAGTTTTAGGGTTAGGGTGAGGGTTAGGTTAAGGGTGAGTGTTAGGGTGAGGGTTAGGTTTACGGTTATGCTTAGGGTTAGGGTGAGGTTTCGGGTTAGGATTAGGGTGAGGGTTAGGGTGATGGTTAGGGTGAGGGTGAGGGTTAGGGGTGGGGTGAGGGTTATGTTTCTTATTATGGTTAGGGTCAGGTTTAAGATGATGGTGAGGTTTAGGGTGAGGGTTGGGGTGAGTGTTAGGGTTAGGGTTAAGATGAGGGTTATGATAAGGGTTAGGGTTACGGTTAGGGTGAGGGTTAGGTTTAGTGTGAGAGTTAGGATTAGGGTTAGGTTTAGGATTAGTGAGAGGGTAAGAATTACGGTGATGATTAGGGTGAGGGTGAGGTTTAGGGTTAGGAATAGTGATAGGGTTAGTGTTACACTGAGGGCGAGCGTGAGGGTGAGGGTTAGGGTTAGGGTTAGTGTTAGGGTGAGGGCTAGGGTGAGGGTTAGGGTTAGGGTGAGGATTAGGTTGAGGGTGATGGTAATTGTAAATGTGAGGGTTAGGCGGAGGGTGAGGGTTAAGATAAGGGTGAGGTTTAGGGTTAGGTTGAGGGTTAGGGTAAGGTTTCGGGTTAGGGTTAGGGTGAGGATTAGATTGAGGATTAGGTTTAGGGTTAATGTGAGGTTTAGGGTGAGGATGAGGGTTAGGATTCGGTGGAGGGTTAGGGTTAGAATTAGGGTTAGGGTGAGGACTAGGGTGAGGTTTAGGGTAAGGGTTAGGGTTAGGGTGAGGTTTAGGGTTAGGGTGACGGTGAGGTTATGGTTCAGGGTCGGGTTAGGTTGAGGGTGAGTTTTAGGGTTAGGGTTAGTGTTAGGGTGAGGGGAAGGGTGAGGGTTAGGATGAGTGTTAGGGTGACGGTGAGGGTTAGGGTTAGGATTGGGGTCAGGATTAGGCTGAGGGTTAGGGTGAGGGGTAGGGTTAGGGTAAGGGTGGAGATTAGGGACAGTGTGAGTGTTAGGGTTAGAGTGAGGTTAAGGGTTAGGTTCAGGGTTAGGCTTAGGGTGAGGGTTAGCGTTAGGGTTAGGGTGAGGGTTAGTGTTAGGTTGGAGGTTAGGGTGAGGGTTAGGGTGGGTGTTAGGGTTCTGGTGAGAGAGAGGATTAGGGTTAGGGTGAGGGTTATGGTTAGGGTGATGTGTAGAATGAGGCTGAGGGTTAGGATGAGGGTGAGTGTGAGGGTTAGGGTATGGGTGAGGGTTAAGGTGAGGGTGAGGGTTACAGTAACAGTGAGGGTTAGGGTGAGGGTGAGGTTAAGTATTAGGATTAGGGTGAAGGTTAGGGTTACGGTTATGGTGAGGGTTAGGGTTAGGGTTATGTTTAGGGTGAGGGTGAGTGTTAGAGTTAGGATGAGGGTTTTGGAAAGTATGAGGGTTAGGTTTTCCGTGAGGGTTAGGGTTAGGGTTAGTGTTAGGGTTAGGGTGAGGATAAGGTAAGGGTGAGGGTGAGGGTTAGGGTTACTCTTAGTGTGAGGTTTAGGGTTACGGTTATGGTGAGGGTTAGGGTTAGGGTTATGTTTAGGGTGAGGGTGAGTGTTAGAGTGAGGATGAGGTTTTTGGAGAGTGTGAGGGTTAGGGTTGCAGTGAGGGTTAGGGTTAGGGTGAGTGTTAGGGTGACGGTGAGGGTGAGGTTTAGGGTTGATGTTAGGGTTAGAGTGAGGGGTAGGGTGAGGTTAGGGTTATGGTTAGGGTGAGGGTTAGGGTTACTGTGAGGGTTATGGTTAGGGTGAGGTTTAGGGTTACTGTGAGGGTTCAAGTTAGGGTTAGCCTTAGTGTTATGGTGAGGGTAAGGGTTAGGTTGAGGGTTAGGGTTAGGGTGAGGGTTAGGGTTAATGTCAGGGTTAAGGTTAGGGTTAGTGTTAGGGTGAGGGTGAGGGTTAAGATTAGCTTTAGGGTTAGGGTTATTGTTAGGGTTAGAGTGAGGGTTACAGTTCAGTTTAGGGTGAGGGTGAAGGTGAGGGATATGGTTACGGTTAGGGTGAGGTTTAGGGTTAGGGTTAGGGTTAGGGTTAGTGTTAGGAGGAAGTTTAGGGTGAGGGGTAGGGTTAGGGATAGGGTGAGGGGTAGGGTTTTGGTTAGGGTTAAGGTGAGGGTTCGGCTTAGGGTGAGGTTTAGGGTTAGGGTTAGTGTTAGGGTGAGGGATGGGTTAGCAATAGGATTAGTGTGAGGGCTAAGGTGAGGGTGAGGGTTAGGGTTAGGGTGAGGGTCACAGTTAGGGTTAGGGTTAGGCTGAGGGTTAGGTCAGAGTTAGAGTTAGGGTTAGGGTAAGGTTTAGCGTTAGGGTGAGGTTTAGGTTTAGGATTAGTGTTAGAGTTATGGATAGGTTTAGGGTGAGGCTTTCGAATTAGGGTTAGGGTTAGGGTTAGGTAGAAGGTTAAGGTAAGGGTGACGGTTAGGGTTAGTTTTAGGTTTATCGTGTGGGTAAGTGATAGTGTGCGAATTAGGGTGAGTGTTAGAGTTAGCATTAGGGTTAGAGTGAAGTTTAGGGTGAGGGATATGGGTAGGGTTAAGGTGAGCTTGAGGGTGAGGGTTAGGGTTAGGGTTAGGGTGGGTTTTAGGGTTAGGGTGAGGGTTAGGGTTAGTGTTAGCGTGAGGGTAAGGGTAAGGGTCAGGGTGACGGTTAGGGTTAGAGTTAGGCTGAGGGTTAGGTTTAGTGTGAGGTTTAGGGTGAGGATGAGGTTAAGGCTTATTGTGAGGTAAGGGTGAGGGTTAGGGTTAGTGTTAGGGTGAGGGTTAGGGATAGGGTTAGGGTTAGGGATAGGGATAGGGTTATGGTGAGGGTTAGGGTAATGGGTATGGTTATGTTAGGGTGAGGGTCAGGTTTAGTGTAAGTATTAGGGTTAGGGTTAGGTTTAGGATTAGTGTGAAGGTAAGAATTAGGGTGACGGTTAGGGTGAGGGTGAGGTTTAGGGTTAGGATTAGGGTTATGGTTAGTGTTATGCTGAGGGTGATGGTGAGGGTGAGGGTGAGTGTGAGTTTTAGGGTTAGGGTTACGTTGAGGGTTATGGTTAGGGTTAATTTGAGGGTGGTATGAGGGTGAGGTTTAGGGTGAGGGAAAGGGTTATGGTGAGGGCCTGGGTGAGTGTGAGGTTTAGGGTTAGGGTGAGGGTTTGAGTTAGGTTTAGTGTGAGGGTTATGGTGAGTGGTAGGGTTAGGTTTAGGGTGAGGTTAGGTTTAGTGTGAGGGTTACGGTTAGGGTTAGGGTGAGGGTGAGGTAAGGGTTATGGTGAGGGTTAGGGTGAGGGCAAGGGTTAGGGATAGGAATAGGGATAGTGTTAGGGTTAGGCTGAGGGTGAGGATGAGGGTGCGGGTGAATTTTAGGGTTAGGGTTACGGTTAGGGTGAGGGCTAGGGTGAGGGTGAGGGTTAGGGTGAAGGTGAGTGTAAGGGTGAGGGTCTTGGTTAGGTAATGTTAGGGTTAGGGTGAGGATTAGGTGAGGGTTAGGGTGAGGGTGCAGGTTCAGGTGATGGTGAGGGTTAGGATGAGGTTGAGGTTTAGTAACCCTAACCGGGTTAGGTGAGGGTTAGGGTTAGGGTTAGGGTTTTGTTTAGGTGAGGGTTAGGGTTAGGCTTAAAGTTAGGGTAAGAGTTAGGGTTAGGGGTAGGTTATGGTTAGGGTGAGTATTAGGTTTCATGTGAGGGTTAGGGTTAGGGTGAGGATAAAGTAAGGGTGAGAGTTAGGGTGAGGGTGAGGTTTAGGGTTACTATTAAAGTGAGGGTTAGGCTTAGGTTTAGTGTTAAGGGGAGGGTTAGGATGACGGTTAGGGTTAGGCTTAGGGTTAAGGAGAGGGTGAGTGTGAGCGTGAGGCTTAGGGTGAACGTTAGGGTTAGGGTGGAGGTTAGTATTAGGGTTAGGGTGAGGGTTTGGGTTAGTCTTAGGGTTACGGAGAGGGTGAGGGTGACCGTGAGGGTTAGGGTTAGGGTTAGGGTTAGGGTGAACGTTAGGGTTAGGGTGGAGGTTGGTATTAGGGTTAGTTTGAGGTTTAGGGTGAGAGTTAGGCTGAGGGTGAGGGTTAGGGTTAGGGTTAGCATTAGGGTTAGGGTCAGGTTTAGGGTGACTGTGAGGTTTAGGGTGAGGTATAGGGTTAGGGTTAAGGTGACAGTTAGGTTAAGGTGTAGGGTTACAGTTAGGGTGAAGGTTAGGTTTAGTGTGAGAGTTAGGGTTAGGGATAGGGTTAGGTTTAGGGTGAGGATTAGGGTAAGGGGTAGGGTTATGATTAGGGTGAGGGTTAGGTTTAGTGTGAGAGTTAGGGTTAGGGTTAGGGTTAGGATTAGTGTGAAGGTAAGAATTAGGGTGACGGTTAGTGTGAGGGTGAGCTTTAGGGTTAGGATTAGGGTTATGGTTAGTGTTATGCTGAGGGTGATGGTGAGGGTGAGGGTGAGTGTGAGTTTTAGGGATAGGGTTAGGGTGAGGGTTAGGGTGAGGGTTAGGTTTAGGGTGAGGGAGAGGGTGAGGTTGAGGGTGAGTGTTAGGGTTAGGAGAAGGTTTAGGGTTAGGGTTAAGCTTAGGGTTAGGGTGAGATTTTGGGTTAGGTTTAGGTGTAGGATGAGGGTTAGGCTGAGGGGTAGGTGTAGGGTTAGGTGAGGGTTAGGGTTAGTGTGAGGGTTAGGGTGAGGGTGAGTGTTAGGGTTAGGCGGAGGGAAGGGGTTAGGGTGAGGGTTAGATTGATGGTGAGGTTTATGGTTAGCATTAGTGTTAGGGTGAGGGTTAGGTTTAGGGTTAGGGATAGGGTGAGTATTAGGGTTAGGATTAGTGTTAGGGTGAGCATTAGGCTGAGGGGTAGAGTTAGTGTTAGGCTTAGTCTTAGGGTTAGGCTTAGGGTGAGGGTGGGGTTGAGGATTAGGGTTAGGGTGATGGTTAGGGTTAGGGTTAGGGTGAGGGTTCAGATGAGGGTTAGGGTGAGGGTAAGGTTTAAGGTGAGGGTTAGGGTGAGGGTGAGGGTTATGTTTACCATTAGGGTTAGGGTAAGAGTTAGCGTGAGGGTTAGGTTTAGGTTTAGGGTTAGGGTGAGTGTGAGGGTGAGGGTTAGGTTCAGGGTTCGGGTGAGGGTTAGGTTTAGTGTTAGGGTTAGGTTGTGGGTTATGGCTAGGGTTAGTGTGAAGGTGAGGGTGAGGGTTAGGGTGTGGGTGAGGTTGAGGTTTAGGGTTAGGAATAGGGTGGGGCTGAGTGTGAGTGTGAGGTTTAGGGTGAGGAATAGGGATAGGGTGAGGGTGAGTGTTAGGGTGAGGTTTAGTGGTAGGTTAGGGTTAGTGTTAGAGTTAGTGTTAGAGTTAGAGTTAGGGTGATGGTTAGTATGAGGGTTAGTTTAAGGTTAAGGGTGAGGGTTAGGGTTAGGGTTAGTGTTAGGAGGAAGTTTAGGGTGAGGGGTAGGGTTAGGTTTAGGGTGAGGATTAGGGTTATTGTGACCGTTAGGGTAAGGGTTAGGGTTAGGGTTAGGTTGAGGGTTAGGGTTTTGGTTAGGGTTAAGGTGAGAGTGAAGGTTAGGGTGAGGTTTAGCGTTAGTGTTAGGGTTAGGGTGAGGGTTAGAGTTAGGGTGGAGTTTGGGATTAGTGTTAGGGTTATGGTTAGGGTGAGGCTTAGTGTTAGGGTTAGGGTTAGTGTTAGGAGGAAGTTTAGGGTGAGGGTTAGTGTTAGGTTGAGGGATAGGCTTAGCAATAGTGTTAGTGTGAGGGCTAAGGTGATGGTGAGGTTTAGGGTTAGGGTTAGGTTTAGCGTGAGGGTTAGGCTTAGGCTGAGGGTAGGGTTATTGGGAGCATTGGTGTTAGGGTTAGGCTTAGTGTTAGGGTGAGGGTAAGGGTTAGGCTGAGGTTTAGGTATAGGGTGAAGGTTAGGGTTAGGGTGAGGGTCAGGGTTAGTGTTAGGGTTAGGCTGAGGGTTAGGTGAGGGTTAGGGTTAGGGTTAGGGTAAGGGTTAGCGTTAGGGTTAGGGTTAGGGTTAGGATTAGTGTTAGAGTTAGGGTGAGGGTTAGGGTGAGGGTTTCAGGTTAGGGTTAGGGTTAGGTTGAGGGTTACGGTGAGGGTGAGGATTAGGATTAGGTTTAGGTTTATCATGTTGGTATGTGATCGTGTGCGGTTAGGGTGAGTGTTAGATTTAGCATTAGGGATAGAGTGAAGGTTAGGGTTAGTGTTAGGGTTAGGGTTAAGGTGAGCTTGAGGGTGAGGGTTAGGGTTAGGGTTATGATGAATTTTAGGTTTAGGGTGAGGGTTAGGGTTAGTGTTAGTGTGAGGTTAAGGGTGAGGGTGACGGTTAGGTTTAGAGTAAGGGTGAGGATTAGGTTTAGTGTGAGGTTTAGGGTGAGGATGAGGTTAAGGCTTTGGGTGAGGTTTAGGGTAAGGTTGAGTGTTAGGGTTAGGGTTAGCGTGAGGGAGAGGGTTAGGGTGAGTGTTAGGGTTAGGATAGGGTTAGGTTTAGGATGAGGGTTAGGGTAAGGGGTAGGGTTATGTTTAGGGTGAGGGTTAGGTTTAGTGTGAGTGTTGGGGTTAGGATTAGGGTTAGGATTAGTGTGAAGGTAAGAATTAGGGTGAAGGTTAGGGTGAGGGTGAGGTTTAGGGTTAGGATTAGGGTTATGGTTAGTGTTATGCTGAGGGTGATGTTGAGGGTGAGGGTGAGTGTGAGTTTTAGGGTTAGGGTAAGGGTGAGGGTTAGGGTGAGGGTTAGGTTTAGGGTGAGGGATAGGGTGAGGGTGAGGTTGAGGATGAGTGTTAGGGTTAGGAGAAGGTTTAGGGTTAGGGTTAATCTTAGGGTTAGGGTGAGGTTTTGGGTTAGGTTTAGGTGTAGGATGAGGGTTAGGCTGAGGGGTAGGTGTAGGGTTAGGTGAGGGTTAGGGTTAGTGTGAGGGTTAGGTTTAGGGTTAGGTTGAGGGTAAGGATTAGTGTGAGGGTTAGGGTGAGGGTGAGTGTTAGGGTTAGGCGGAGGGTAGGGGTTAGGGTGAAGGTTAGATTGTTGGTGAGGTTTATGGTTAGCATTAGTGTTAGTGTTAGGGTGAGGGTTAGGGTTAGGATTAGGGATAGGGTGAGTATTAGGGTTAGGATTAGTGTTAGGGTGAGCATTAGGCTTGAGAGGTAGGGTTAGGGTTAGGCTTAGTCTTAGGGTTAGGCTTAGGGTGAGGGTGGGGTTGAGGATTAGGGTTAGGGTGATGGTTAGGGTTAGGGTTAGGGTGAGGGTTCAGATGAGGGTTAGGGTGAGGGTAAGGTTTAAGGTGAGGGTTAGGGTGAGGGTGAGGGTTATGTTTACCATTAGGGTTAGGGTTAGAGTTAGCGTCAGGGTTAGGTTTAGGGTTAGGGTTAGGGTGAGTGTGAGGGTGAGGGTTAGGTTTAGGGTTCGGGTGAGGGTTAGGTTTAGCGTTAGGGTTAGGTTGTGGGTTAGGGTTAGGGTTAGTGTGAGGGTGAGGGTGAGGGTTAGGGTGTGGGTGAGGGTGAGATTTAGGGTTAGGAATAGGGTGGGGCTGAGTGTGAGTGTGAGGTTTAGGGTGAGGAATAGGGATAGGGTGAGGGTGAGTGTTAGGGTGAGGTTTAGTGGTAGGTTAGGTGAGTGTTAGAGTTAGGGTGATGGTTAGTATGAGGGTTAGTTTAAGGTTAAGGGTGAGGGTTAGGGTGAGGGTTAGGGTTAGGATTAGGTTAGGGTGAGGGTGAGGGTGAGCATTTGCGTTAGCGTTAGGGTTAGGGATAGGTTTAGGGTTAGGGTGAGTTTTAGGATGAGGGTTAGGGTTAGGGTTTACGTGAGGGTTAGGGTCAGGGTGAGGGTAAGGGTTAGGGTTAGATTTACGGTGAGAGTAATGGTTAGCATGAGGTTTTCGGTGAGTGTGAGGGTTAACGTTAGCATTAGGGTTAGGGTGAGGTTTAGGGTGAGGGTTAGGGTTAGCTTTATGGTTAGGGTGAGGTGAGGGTGAGGGTGATTGTGAGGTTTATGGTTAGGGTGAGAGATAGGTTTAGGGTGAGGGTTAGGCTTTGGGTTAAGGTGCAGATATGCGTGAGGGTGACAGTGAGGCTTAGGGTGAGGGTGAGTGTGAGTGTGGGGGTTATGCTTAGAGTTAGGTTTAGGGTTAGGGTTAGTGTGAGGGTGAAGGTGAGGGTTAGGCTTAAGAGTAGGTTTAGGTTTAAATTTAGGCTGAGGGTGAGCGTGTCGGAGAGGGTAACGGTTAGGCTTAGGATTAGGGTTGGTGTGAGGGTTAGGGTGAGGGTAAGGTTAAAGGTTAGGGTGAGGGTGAGGGTTAGGGTTAGGGTTAGGGTGAGGATTAGGGTTAGGGTGAGGTTAGAGTTAGGGTGAGGTTTATTGTTAGTGTGAGGGTTAGTGTTAGTGTTAGGTTGAGGGTAAAGTTTAGGTTGAGGGTTATGGATAGGGTTAGGTTTAGGGTGAGGTTTCGGGTTAGGGTGAAGGTTAGGGTCAGGGTGAGTGTTAGGGTTAGCATTATGGTTAGGGTGAGGGTTAGTGTGAGGGTTAGCGTAAGGTTAGTGTGAGGGTTAGGTTTAGGGTGAGGGTTAGGTTGAGGGTGAGAGTAATGTTAAGTGTGAGGGTTAGGGTTATGGTGAGGATTATGGTAAGCTTGTGGGTTAGGGTGAGGGTTAGGTTTAGGTTTACAGTAAGGGTGAGGGTTAGGGTGAGTGTTAGGTTTGGGGTTAGGGTTAGGGCGAGGGTGAGATTGAGTGTTGGGAATAGGGTGAGGGTTAGGTTTAGGGTGAGGGTTAGGATTAGGATTAGGTTTAGGGTGAGGCCTAGGGTGAGGGTGAGGGTTAGGGTTAGGGATAGGGTTAGTTGAGGGTTAGGGTTAGGCTGAGGATTAGGGATAGTGTAATGGCTAGTTTTAGGGTTAGGGTTAGTGTTAGGGTGAGCGTAAGTTTTAGGGTTAGGTTTAGGGTTACGGTGAGGTTGAGGGTTAGGTTAAGGGTGAGGGTTAGGGTTAGGGTGAGGGTGAAGGTGAGGGTTAGGATAAGGGTTAGGGTTAGGGTTATTTTTAGGTTTAGGGTTAGGTTTATGGTTATGTTGAGGGTGAGGGTGAGGGTGAGGGTTAGGTTTAGGGTGAGTGTTAGGGTTAGGGTGAGGGTGAGGGTTAGGTTTAGGGTGAGGGGTAGGGTTAAGGTTAGGGTGAGGGTTAGGGTTAGTGTGAAGGTTAGGGTTTGGGTTAGGATTAGGTTACGTTGAGGGTTAGGTTTTAGATTAGGGTTAGGGTGAGAGTGAGGGTTAGGGTGAGGTTAAGGGTTAGATTAGATTTAGGGTTAGGGTGAGGGTAAGGGTTAGGATGAGGGTTAGGCTTAGGGTCAGGTTTAGGTTGAGGTTGATGTTTAGGGTTAGTGTTAGGTTGAGGTGAAGGTTTAGGGTGTGGTTTAGTGTGAGTGTTTTGGTTAGTTTAGGGTGAGGTTTTGGGTTAGTGTGAGGGTTAGGGTGAGGGTAAGGTAAGGGTATGGGTGAGGTGTTTGGTGAGCGTGAGGGTTACGGAAAGTGAGAGGGTTAGCGTTAGGGTGAGGGTTAGAGTTAGGGTTAGGAAAAGGGTTAGTGTGAGGGATAAGGTGAGGGTGAGGATTAGGGTTAGGTTTAGGTTTAGGTTAAGGGTTAGGTTTAGGCTGAAGGTTAGGGTTAGTGTGAGTGTTGGTGTTAGGTTTAGGCTTAGTATTAGGGTGAGGGTAAGGTTTAGGGTGAGGGTTAGGTTTAGGGTGAGTGTTAGGGTTAGGGTGAGGGTGAGGGTTAGGTTTAGGGTGAGGGTAAGTTTTAACATAAGGTCTAGGTTTAGGGTTATTGAAGGTTTTGTTGAGGTTTAGTATTAGTGTTAGTGTAAGGGTTAGGGTTAGGGTTAGTGTGAGGATTAGGTTGAGGGTTAGCTTGACGTTTAGGGTTAGTGTGAGGGTTAGGGTTAGGCTGAGGGTGAGGGTGAAGGTGAGAGTTAGGGTTAGGATTAGGGTTAGGGAGAGGTTTTGGGTTTGGTTTAGGGTTAGGATGATGGTTAGGGTGAGGGGTAAGTTTAGGTTTAGGGTGAGGTTAGATTTATTGTGAGGGTTAGCGTTAGGTTTAGGTTTAGGGTGAGGGTGAGGATATGGTTTAGGGTGCGGGTTAGGGTGAGGGTTAGGGTTAGGGATAAGGTTAGGTTTAGGGTGACTGTTAGCTTGAGGGTTTGGTTTAGGTTTAGGGATAAGGTTTCGGATGAGGGTTCGGGCTCAGTTTAGGGTTAGGTTAAGGGTTTCGTGTTTGGGTTACTGTTAGGGTTAGAGTGAGGTTTATGGTGAGGGTGAGGTTATGTTTAGGCTTATGGTGTGTTTAAGTGATAGCGTGAGGGTTAGAGTGAGTGTTAGAGTTATTAGTAGGGTTTGGGTGAGGGAGAGGGTTAGGGTTTGGGTTAGCGTGAGGGTGAGGGTGAGGGTGACGGTTAGGGTTAGAGTTAGGGTGAGGGTTAGGTTTAGTGTGAGGTTTAGAGTGAGGATGAGGTTAAGGGTTAGGGTGAGGGTTAAGGTAAAGGTGAGGGTTAGGGTTAGGTTTAGTGTTAGGGTGAGGGTTAGGGTTAAGTTTAGGGTTAGGGTGACGGGGAGGTTTAGGGTTAGGTTTAGGGTGAGTGATAAGTTGCGGGTTAGGGTTAGGGTGAGGGTTAGGGATAGGGTTAGGCTTAGGGTTAGGGTTAGTTTGTGGGTGGTGTAAGGGTGAGGTTTAGGATGATGTTTAGGATTAGGATGAGGGCTAGGGTGAGGGTTAGGGTTAGGGTTAGGGTGAGGGTTAGGGTTAGGTTTAGGTTGATGTTTGGGGTGAGGGGTAGGGTTAGATTTAGGGTGAGGGTTAGGTTTAGTGAGAGCGTTATGGTTAGGCTTAGGGTGAGGGTGGCGGTAAGGTTTATGGTGAGTGTTATGTTGGGGTTGATGGTTAGGGTTAGGATTAGGGGTAGGGTTAGGGTAAGGCTGAGCATGAATGTGAGAGTGCGGGTGAGGTTTACGGGTAGGGTTACGTTTAGGGTGAGGGCTGGGGTGAGGGTGAGGGTTAGGGTGAAGGATAGGGTGAGGGTGAGAGTGAGGGCCTTTGTTAGATAATGGTTAGGGTTAGGGTGAGGATTAGGTGAGGGTGAGGGTGAGGGTGAGCTTTAGGGATAGGGTGTGGGTGCGTGTTAGGTTTAGGGTGGGGGTTCAGGTGATGTTGAGTGTTAGGGTAAGGTTGAGATTTAGGGTTACATGAGGGTTAGGTTTAGGGTTAGAGTTAGAGTTAGGATGAGGGTTTGGGTGAGGGATACTGTTAAGGTTAGGGTGAGCATTAGGGTTAATGTGAGGGTTAGGGTTAGGGTGAGGTTCATGTTAGAGTGACGGTTCAGGTGAGAGTTAGGGTTAGGGTTACTGTTAGTGTGAGGGTTAGGGTTAGCTTTAGTGTTAAGTTGAGGGTGAGGGTGAGGGTTAGGGTTAGGCTTAGGGTTAAGGTGAGGGTGAGGGTGAGGATGAGGGTTAGCTTGAGGGTTAGGGTTAAGGTGAGGGTTAGGTTTACGATTAGGGTTATTGTTAGGATTAGGTTTAGGGTGAGGGTGAGGATGAGGGTGAGGGTGAGGGTGTGGGATAGGGTTAGGGTTAGGTTTAGGGTGAGCATGAGGGTTAGGGTTAGGGTGATGGGTAGGTTTAAGTTTAGGGTGAGGGTTAGGGTTAGTGTGAAAGTTAAGTTTATGGTTAGGGTGAGGTTTAGGCTGAGGGTTAGGGTTTGGATTAGGGTTAGGATGAGGGTGAGGGTTAGGGTGAGGTTTATGGTTAGTTTAGGGTTGGGTTTATGGTGAGGGTTAGGGTGAGGGTAAGGATTAGGTTGAGGGTTAGGGTTAGCGTGAGGTTTCGGGTGAGATTGTGGGTTAGGGTTAGGGTTAGAGTGAGGTTCAGGTTTAGGGTGAGGGTTAGGGTGAGGGTGATTGTTAGGGTTAGCATTAGGGTTAGGGTGAGGTTTAGTGTGAGTGTTTTGCTTAGGTTAAGTTGAGGTTTTGGCTTAGTGTGAGGGTTAGTGTGAGGGTAAGGTAAGGGTAAGGGTGAGGTTTTTGGTGAGGGTGAGGGTTACGGAAAGGGTGAGGGTTAGGGTTAGGGTTAGGGTTAGGGATAGGAAAAGGGTTAGTGTGAGGGATAAGATGAGGGTGAGGATTTGGGTTAGGGTTAGGTTTAGGTTGAGGGTTAGGTTTAGGCTGAGGGTTAGGGTTAGTGTGAGCGTTTGTGTTAGGGTTAGGCTTAGTATTAGGGTGAAGGTTAGGGTTAGGGTGAGGGTGAGGGTTAGGGTGAGGTTTAGGGTTAGCTTAGGGTTAGGTTTAGGGTGAGGGTTAGGGTGAGGGTAAGGATTAGGGTGAGGGTTAGGGTTACGGTGAGGTTTAGGGTGAGGTTGTGGGTTAGGGTTAAGGTTAGACTGAGGTTCAGGTTTAGGGTGAGGGTTAGGGTGAGGGTGAGTGTTAGGGTTAGCATTAGGGTTAGGGTGAGGTTTAGTGTGAGTGTTTTGATTAGGTTAGGTTGAGGTTTATGGTTAGTGTGAGGGTTAGGGTGAGGGTAAGGTAAGGGTAAGGGTGAGGTTTTTGGTGAGGGTTAGGGTTACTTAAAGGGTGAGGGTTAGGGTTAGTGATAGGAAATGGGTTAGTGTGAGGGAAAGTTGAGGGTGAGGATTTGGGTTAGGGTTAGGATTAGGTTGAGGGTTAGGTTTAGGCTGAGGGTTAGGTTTAGTGTGAGGGTTTGTGTTAGGGTTAGGCTTAGTGTTAGGGTGAAGGTTAGGGTTAGGGTGAGTGTTAGGGTTAGGGTGAGGGTAAGGGTTAGGGTTAGGACTAGATTTAGGGTTATTGAGGATTTTGGTGATGTTTAGGGTTAAGGTTAGTGTAAGGGTTATGGTTAGGTTTAGTGTTAAGGATTAGGTTGAGGGTTAGCGTGATGGTTAGGGTTAGTGTGAGGGTAAGGGTTAGGCTGAGGGTGAGGGTGAGGTTGAGAGTGTTAGTGTTAGGGTGAGTTATGATGAGGGTGAGGGTTAGGGTTAGGATTAGTGTTAGGGATAGGTTTTGAGTTAGATTTAGGGAGAATGAGGGTTAGGGTGAGGGGTAAGTTTAGGTTTAGGGTGAGGGTTAGAGTTATTGTAAGCATCAGCGTTAGGGTTAGGGTTAGGTTGAGGGTGAGTATAAGGTTTAGGGTGAGGGTTAGGGTGAGGGTTAGGCTTTGGGATAGGGTTAGGGATAGGGTGACACTTAGCTTGAGGGTTAGGTTTAGGGTTAGGGTTAAGGTTAGGGTTAGGGTTTCGTGTTTGGGTTAGGGTTAAGTGTAGGGTGAGATTTAGGGTGAGTGTGAGGGTGAGGGTTAGGTTTAGGTTTATGGTGTGGGTAAGTGATAGCGTGAGGGTTAGGGTGAGTGTTAGAGTTACCAGCAGGGTTAGAGTGAAGGTTAGGGTGAGGGTTAGGGTTAGGGATAAGGTGAGCTTGAGGGTGATTGTTAGGGTTAGGGTTAGGGTGAGTTTTAGGGTTAGGGTGAGGGTTAGGGTTAGGGTTAGCATGAGGGTGAGGGTGAGGGTGACGGTTAGGGGTAGAGTTTGGGTGAGGTTTAGGTTTTGTGTGAGGTTTAGGGTGAGGATGAGGTTAAGGGTTAGGGTGAGGGTTAAGGTAAGGGTGAGGGTTAGGGTTAAGGTTAGTGTTAGGGAGAGGGTTAGGGTGAGGGTTAGGGTTAGGGTTAAGGTTAGGGTTTGGGTGAGGGGGAGGGTTAGGGTTCGGTTTAAGGTGAGGGCTAGTGTGGGGGTTAGGGTTAGGGTTAGGGTGAGTGTTAGGGTTACGGTACGTTTGAGGGTGGTGTGAGGGTGAAGTTTAAGATGTGGATTAGGATTAGGGTGAGGGCTAGGGTGAGGGTGAGGGTTAGCGTTAGGGTGAGGGTTAGGTTTAGGTTAGGTTGAGGTTTGGGGTGAGGGGTAGGGTTAGGTTTAGGGTGAGGGTTAGGTTTAGTGTGAGGGTTAAGGTTAGGGATATTGTGAGGGTGAGGGTAAGGGTTATGGTGAGTGTTATGATCAGGTTGAGGGTTAGGGTTAGGATTAGGGGTAGGGTAAGGTAAGGCTGAGCATGAGGGTGAGGCTGCGGGTGAGGTTTAGAGTAAGGGTTACGTTTAGGGTGAGGGCTAGGGTGATGGTGAGGGTTAGGGTGAAGTTTAGGGTGAGGTTGAGGGTGAGGGTCTTTGTTAGATAATGGTTAAGGTTAGTGTGAGGATTAGGTGAGGGTTAGGGTGAGCCTGAGGATTAGGGTGTGGGTGAGTGTTAGGGTTAGTGTGAGGGTTCGGGTGATGGTAAAGGTTAGGGTAACGTTGAAAATTAGGGTTAGGTTTAGATGAGGGTTAGGTTTAGGGTTAGGATTAGAGTTAGGCTGAGGGTTCGGGTGAGGTGTACTGTTAAGGTTAGGGTAAACATTAGGGTTAATTTGAGGGGTAGGGATAGGGTGAGGATAAAGTTCGGGTGACGGTTAGGGTGAGGGTGAGGGTTAGGGTTACTGTTAGGGTGAGGGTTAGAGTTAGCTTTAGTGTTAAGGTGAGGGTGAGGGTTTGGGTTAGTGTTAGGCTTAGGGTTAAGGTGAGGGTGATGGTGAGGATGAGGGTTAGAGTGAGGGTTAGCATTAGAGTGAGGGTTAGGTTTAGGGTTAGGGTTAGGGTTATTGTTAGGTTTAGATTTAGGGTGAGGGTGAGGATGAGGGTGGGGTGAGGGGTGTGGGTTAGGGTTAGGGTTAGGTTTAGGGTGAGGGTGAGGGTTAGGGTTAGGGTTAATGTTAGGCTTAGGTTGTTACGGTTAGTGTGAGGCTTAGTGTTAGGGTTAGGGCTGGTGTTAGGGTGAGGGAAAGTATTAGGGTGAGGATTAGGGTTAGGGTGAGGGTTAGGAACAGGTTGAGGGTTAGGATTAGGGTTCTGGTTAAGGTGAGGGTGAGGGTGATGCTTAGGGTTAGGGTTAGGTTGAGGGATAGGTGAGGGTTAGGTTTAGGGTGAGGGTTAGGGTTAGGGTGAGAGTTAGCCTTAGTGTTAATTTGAGGGTGGGGTGAGGGTCAGGTTTAGGGTGTGGGTTAGGGTTAGGGTGATGGCTAGATTAGTGTGATGATTAGGGTTAGGGTGAGAGTTAGGGTTACGTTTAGGGTGAGGGATACGGTGAGGTTTAGGTTTAGGTTTAGAGTGAGGGTTAGGTTTAGTGTGAGGGTTACGGTTAGGGTTAGGTTGAGGGTGAGGGTTAGGGTTAAGGGTGAGGGTTAGGGTAATGCTGAGGGTTATGTTTAGGATTAGCTTTAGAGTTAGGTTTAGGCTGAGGGTGAGAGTGAGGGTGAGTGTGAGGTTTAGGATTAGGGTTAGGTTTAGGGTGAGGGGTAGTGTGAGGGTGAGTGTTAGGGTAAAGATGAGGGCGAGGTTGAGGGTGAGGGTCTCGGTTAGGTAGAGGTTAGGGTTAGGGTGAGGATTAAGTGAGAGTTAGGGTGAGGGTGAGGCTTAGGGTTAGGGTTAGAGAGAGGGTTATGTTAGGGGTTAAGGTTAGAATTAGGGTGAGGGTTAGGATGGGGGTGAGTGTTAGGATTAGGGTTAAAGAGAGGGTTAGGTTAGGGGTTAAGGTTAGAATTAGGGTGAGGGTTAGGGTGAAGGGTAGGGTTAGAGTTAGGGTGAGCATAAAGCTTAATGTGAGGGCTAGGGTTACTGTGAGGATAAAGTAAGGGTGAGAGTTAGGGTTACTGTTAGGGTGAGGTTTAGGGTTAGGATTAGTGTTAAGGTGAGAGTAAGGGTGAGGGTTAGGGTTAGGCTTAGGGTTAAAATGAGGGTGAGGGTGAGGGCGAGGGTTAGTGTGAGGTTTAGGGTTAGGGTGAGGGTTAGGTTTAGGGTTAGGGTTTGGGTTATTTTTAGGGTTAAGGTTAGGGTGAGGGTGAGGATAAGGTTTAGTGTGATGTTTAGGGTGATTGTGATGGTTAGGGTGAGGGTGAGGGTGAGGTTTTGGTTGAGTGTTTGGGTTAGGTTTAGGGTGAGAGTGAGTGTGAGGGTTAGGGTCAGGGTTAATATTAGGCTTAGGATTAGGCTGAGGGTGAGCGTGAGTGTGAGAGTTAGGGTTAGGGTTAGTGTGAGGCTTAGGCTTAAGGTGAGGGTGAGGGTTAGGGATAGGGTCATGGTTAGAGTGGGGGTGAGGGTGAGGCTTAGGGTGAGGGTGAGGGTGAGTGTTAGGGTGCGCGTAAGTTTTAGGGTTAGATTTAGGGTTAGGGTGAGGGTTAGGATGATGGTTAGGATGAGGGGCAGGGTTAGGGTTCTGGTGAGGTTCAGGGTTAGTTTGAGGGTGACCATTACGTTTGGGTTTAGGGTGAAGGTTAAGGTGAGGGTTAGGGATAGGTTTAGGTTTAGGCTGAGGGTTAGGGTGAGGGTAAGTTTTAGGGTGAGGGTTAGGGTGAGTGTGAGGGTTAGGTTTAGGGAGAGATTTAGGTTTATGGAGAGGATTAGGGTTCCGTTTAGGGTGAAGTTGAAGGTGATGGTGTGGGTTAGGGTAAGGATTAGGTTTAGGGTTAGGGTTAGGGTTATTGTTAGGGTTAGGGTTAGGGTTACGGTTAAGGTGAGGTTGCGGGTGAGGTGAGGTTTAGCGTTAGGGTTAGCGTTTGGGTGAGGGTTTTGGTGAAGGTAAGTGTTGGGGTGAGGGTTAGGGTTAGGGTGAGGTTGAGGGTGAGGTTGAGAGTTAGTGTTAGGGTTAGGGTTAGGGTGAGGTTTAGGGTGAGTTTGAGGTTTAGTGTTAGGGTTAGTGTTAGGATGAGATTAAGGGTTAGGTTGAGGGTTAGCGTGAGTGTTAGGGTTAAGTTAGGGTGAGGGTTAGGGTTAGGGTGAGGTTTAGGGTTAGTGAAGGTTAGTTTTAGGGTTATGCTTAGTGTTCAGTTGAGGGTAATGTTTAGATTGAGGTTTAGGTTGCGGGTGAGGGTTAGGGTTTGTGTGAGGGTTAGGGATAGGGTGTGGATTATAGTGAGGTTTAGGGTTAGGGTGATCTTTAGGGTGAGGGTTAGGGTGAGGTTGAGGGTGAGGGTGAGGATTAGGCTTAGGGTTAGGGTGAGGGTGAGTGTGAGGTTTAGGGTTAGGGTTAGGCTTAGGCTTTGGGTTAGGCTGAGGGTGGGGTTGAGTGTGAGTGTTAGGGTTAGGGTGAGGGTTAGGGTTAGGGTTAGGGATAGGGTGATGTTTAGGGTGAGGGTTGTTGTAAGAGTAGGTGTTAGGGTTACATTAGTGTTATGGTGAGTTTAAGGGTTAGGTTGAGGATTAGCATTAGGGTGAGGGTTAGGGTTAATGTGAGGGTTAGGGTTTCGGTAAGGGTGAGGTTGAGGGTGATGGTGAGGCTTAGGGTTAGGGTGAGTGTGAGGGTGAGTGTGAGTGTTAGGGTTAGGTTTAGGCTTAGGCTGAGGGTTAGGCTGAGTGTGATGGTGAGGGTGTGGGTGAGGATTAGAGTTAGGGTGAGTTTTAGGGTTAAGGTTACCGTGAGGGTTTGGGTTAGGCTTAAGTTTAGGATGAGGGTTAGGTTGAGGGGTACAGTTATGGTTAGTGTGAGCGTTATGGTTAGCGTTAGTGTTAGGGATAGGTTTAGGGTTAGGGTGAGGTTTAGGATGAGTTTTAGGGTTACGGTAAGGGTTAGGGTTAGGGTTAGGATGAGGGTTAGGGAGAAGGTTAGGATGAGGGTTAGGGTGAGGGTTCGGTTTAGGGTTCGGTTTAGGGTTATGGTGAGGGTGGAGGTGAGGGTGAGAGTGAAGGTTAGGGTTAGAGTTAGGATGAGGGTGAGGATTAGGGTTAGGGTTAGGGTTAGGGTTAGGTTTATGCTGAGGATAAGGCTGAGGGTGTGGGTGAGGATTAGGGTTAGGTTGAGTGTTAGGGTTAGTGTTAACGTAAGAGTTTGGGTTAGGGTTAAGTTTAGGATGAGAGTTAGTTTGAGGCGTACGGTTACAGTTAGATTGAGCATTAGGGTTAGCGTTAGGGTTAGGGATAAGGTTAGGGTTAGGGTGAGGTTTAGGATGAGGGTTAGGGTTAGGGTGAGGGTTAGGGTTAGGGTTAGGGTGAAGGTTATGGTTATGGTTAGGGCTAGGGTAAGGGATAGGGTCAGTGCGAGGGTTAGGGTTAGGGTTAGATTTATGCTGAGAGTAAGGGTTAGCGTGAGGTTTAGCATGAGTGTGAGGGTTAGAGTTACATTAGGGTTAGGGTAGGTTTAGCTTGAGGGTTAGGGTTAGGTTTAGGTTTAGGGTGAAGTGAGCGTGAGGGTGATTGTGAGGTTTATTGTTAGGGTGAGGTATAGGTTTAGGGTGATGGTTAAGTTTAGGGTGAGGGTGAGCTTGAGGGTGACAGTGAGGTTTAGGGTGAGGGTGAGGGTGAGTGTGAGGGTTAGGATTAGGTTTAGGTTTAGGGTTAGGGTTAGTTTGAGGGTGAAGGTGAAGGTTAGTGTTAGGAGTAGGGTTAGGTTTAAAGTTAGGCTGAGGGTGAGCGTGAGGTTGAGGGTGATGGTTAGGGTTAGGGTTAAGTTGAGGGTTAGAGTTAGTGTGAGGGTTAAGGTGAGGGTAAGGTTAAAGGTTAGGGTGAGGGTTAGGGTTAGGGTTTGGGTGAGGTTTAGGGTTAGGGTGAGGGTGAGGGTTAGGGTGAGGTTAAGGGTGAGTTTTAGGGTGAGGGTTAGGGTTAGGGTGATGTTTAGGGTTAGGATTAGGGTTGTGGTGAATACTAGCTTGTCAGTGAGGGTTAGGGATAGGGTGAAGGTGAGGGTTAGGTTTAGGGTTAAGTTGAGGGTTTGGGTGATGTATAGGTTTAGGAGTAGTGTTATGTTTAGAGTTAGACTGAGGATGAGGGTGAGGGTGAGGGTGACTGATAGGGTTAGGGTTAGGGTGAGGGTTAAGGTGAGGATAAGGGTGAGTGTTAGAGTGAGCGTTCGGGTTCGGGAGAGTATGAGGGTTAGGGTTTGGGTGAGGGTTAGGGTTGGGTGAGTGTTAGGATGATGGTGAGGGTGAGGGTTAGGGTTGGGTTTAGGGTCAGAGTGAGGGTAAGGGTGAGGGGTATGGTTAGGGTTAGGGTGAAGATTAGGGTTGGTGTGAAGGTTAGGGTTGGGGTGAGGTTTACGGTTACTGTGAAGGTTCATGTTAGGTTTAGACTTAGTGTTAGGGTGAGAGTAAGGGTTAGGTTGACGGTGAGGTTTATGTTGAGGTTTAGGGTTAGTATGAGGGTTAGGGCTAGGGTGAGGGTAATGGTGAGGGTTAGGGTTAGGGTGATGTTTATGGTGAGGGTGAGGGTTAGGGTGAGGGGGAGGGTGAGGGTTCAGTTGTGGGTTTGGGTGAGGGTTAGGGTGAGGTTGAGGGTGAGGGTGAGACTTAGGGTTAGGTTTAGGGTGACGGTTAATGTGAGGATTAGGGATAGGGTTATGCTTAGGTTTAGGCTTAAGCTGAGGGTGACTGTGAGCGTGAGGGTTAGGGTTAGGGTGAGGGTTAGGTTTAGGGTGAGGGTTAGGTTGAGGGTGAGTGTGAGGGTTAGGTTTAGGTTTAGGATTGCGTTTAGGGTGAGCCTGTGGGTGAGGCTGAGGGTGAGGGTTATAGTTAGGGTGAGGGTTAGGCTAAGGGTTAGGGTGAGGGTTAGGTTTAGGGTGATGTTTAGATTGAGGGTTTGGGTTAGGGTTAGGGTAAGTGTGAGGGTCAGTGAGAGTGTTAGGATTAGGTTTAGGGTTAGGTTTAGGGTGAGGGTGAGTGTGAGGTTTAGGGTTAGGGTGATTGTTAGGCTTAGGATTAAGCTGAGGGTGAGGGTGAGTGTGAGGGTTAGGGTTATCTTGAGTGTGAGCATTAGGGTTAGGTTTAGGGTGAGGGTGAGGTTGAGGGTTAGGGTGAGGGTTAGGGTTTGATTTAGGGTGAGGGTTAAATGAGGGTGAGGGTTAGGGTTAGGGTGAGGGTTAGGGTTAGGTGGAGGGTGAGGAATAGCGTTAGGGTGAGGGTTAGGGTTAGGGTGATGTTTAGGGTGAGTGTGAGGGTTGGTTTGAGGGTTTGCATTAGGTTTAGGGTGAGGTTGAGGGTGAGGTTGAGGCTTAGAGTTAGGGTTAGGGTGAGGTTGACTGTGAGGGTTAGGTTTAGGGTTAGGCTTTAGGCTGAGGTTTAGGTTCAGGGTGAGAGTGAGGGTGATGGTTAGGGTTAGGGTGAGGTTTAGGGTTAGGGTTCGGGTGAGGGTTAGGGATAGTTTGAGGGTTAGGGTTCGGGTGAAAGTTAGGGTTACTGTGAGGGTTCATGTTAGGTTTAGGCTTAGTTTTAGCTTGAGGGTAAGGGTTAGGTTGAAGGTCAGGTTTAGGGTGAGGTTTAGGGTTAGTATGAGGGTTAGGGCTTGGGTGAGGTTAAGGTTGATGGTTAGGGTTAGGGTGATGTTTAGGGTGAGGGTGAGGGTTAGGGTGAGGATGAGGGTGAGGGTTCAGTTGAGGGTTTGGTTAGGTTTAGGGTGAGGTTGACACTTAGGGTTAGGTTTAGGGTGAGGTTGAGTGTGAGGTTTAGGGATAGGGTTAGGGTTAGGTTTAGGGTTAGGCTGAGGGTGACTATGAGCTTGAGGTTTAGTGTTATGGTGAGTATTAGGGTTGGGGTTAGGGTGAGGTTATTGTTCGGGTGAGTGTTAGGGTTTGGGTGAGGGTTAGCGTTAAGTTTAGGGTTAAGGTTAGGTTGGAGGTTAGGGTTAGGGTGGGGGTTAGCGTTAGTGGTAGGCTTAGGTTGAGCGTGAGGGTGAGGGTTAGGGTTAGGATTAGGTTTAAGGTGAGCCTGAGGTTGAGGGTGAAGGTTAGGGTTAGGGTGCGGGTTAGTCTAAGGGTTAGGGTGAGGGTTATGTTTAGGGTGATGTTTAGGTTGAGGGTTTGGGTTAGGGTTAGGGTGAGTGTGAGAGTGAGTGAGAGGGTTAGGATTAGTGTTAGGGTTAGGTTTAGAGTGAGGGAGAGTGTGAGGGTTAGGGTTCGGGTTATTGTTAGGCTTAGGTTTAAGCTGAGTGTGAGGGTGAGAGTGAGGGTTAGGGTTATGTTTAGGGTGAGGGTGAGGTTTAGGGTTCGGGTGAGATTTAGTGTTTGGGTTAGGGTTAGGGTTAGATGAGGGTGAGGGTTACGGTTAGGGTGAGGGTTAGGGTAAGGGTGAGGGTGAGGATTAGCGTTATGGTGAGGGTTAGGGTTCTGGTGTGGATTAGGGTGAGGGTTAGGGTGAGGGTGATGTTTAGGGTGAGTTTGAGGGATGGTTTGCGGTTTTGCATTAGGTTTAGGGTGACGTTGAGGGTGAGGGTGAGGCTTAGACTTACGGTTAGGGTGAGGGTGAGTGTGAGGATTAGGCTTAGGGTTAGTCTTAGGCTTTGGGTTAGGCTGAGGGTGGGGGTGAGTGTGAGGGTTATGGGTAGGATGAGGGTTAGGGTTAGGGTTAGGGATAGGGTGATGTTTAGGGTGACGGTTATTGTGAGATTAAATTTTAGGGTTACACTTAGTGTTAGGGTGAGTGTAATGGTTAGGTTGAGGCTTAGCATTAGGGTGAGTGTTAGGGTTAATGTGAGGGTTAGGTTTTCAGTAAGGGTGAGGTTGAGGGTGATGGTGAGGTTTAGGTTTAGGGTGAGTGTGAGGGTGAGTGTGAGTGTTAGGTTTAGGCTTAGGCTGAGGGTTAGGCTGAGTGTGATGGTGAGGGTGTGGGTGAGGCTTAGAGTTAGGGTGAGTTTCAGGGTTAAGGTTAGCGTGAGCTTTTGGGTTAGGCTTAAGTTTAGGATGAGGGTTAGATGGGGGCTACGGTTATGGTTAGTGTGAGCGTTAGGGTTAGCGTTAGGGTTAGGGATAGGTTTAGGGTTAGGGTGAGGTTTAGGATGAGGTTTAGGTTTACAGTAAGGGTTAGGGTTAGGGTTAGGATGAGGGTTAGGGAGAAGGTTAGGATGAGGGTTAGGGTGAGGTTTCAGTTTAGGGTTCGGGTTAGGGTTATGGTGAGGGTGGGGGTGAGGGTGAGAGTGAAGGTTAGGGTTAGAGTTAGGATGAGGGTGAGGATTAGGGTTAGGGTTAGGGTTAGGGTTAGGTTTATGCTGAGGATAAGGCTGAGGGTGTGGGTGAGGATTAGGGTTAGGTTGAGTGTTAGGGTTAGTGTTAACGTAAGGGTTTGGGTTAGGGTTAAGTTTAGGATGAGAGTTAGTTTGAGGCTTACGGTTACAGTTAGATTGAGCATTAGGGTTAGCGTTAGGGTTAGGGATAGGGTTAGGGTTAGGGTGAGGTTTAGGATGAGGGTTAGGGTTAGGGTGAGGGTTAGGGTGAAGGTTATGGTTATGGTTAGGGCTAGGGTAAGGGATAGGGTCAGTGCGATGGTTAGGGTTAGGGTTAGATTTATGCTGAGAGTAAGGGTTAGCGTGAGGTTTAGCGTGAGTGTGAGGGTTAGAGTTACATTAGGGTTAGGGTAGGTTTAGCTTGAGGGTTAGGGTTAGGTTTAGGGTTAGGGTGAGGTGAGCGTGAGGGTGATTGTGAGGTTTATTGTTAGGGTGAGGGATAGGTTTAGGGTGAGGGTTAATTTTAGGGTGAGGGTGAGCATGAGGGTGACAGTGAGGCTTAGGGTGAGGGTGAGGGTGAGGGTGATGGTTAGGGTTAGGATTAAGTTGAGGGTTAGAGTTAGTGTGAGGGTTAGGGTGAGGGTAAAGTTAAAGGTTAGGGTGAGGGTTAGGGTTAGGGTGAGGTTTAGGGTTAGGGTGAGGGTGAGGGTTAGGGTGAGGGTAAGGGTGAGTGTTAGGGTGAGCGTTAGGGTTAGGGTGAGGGTTAGGGTTAGGATTAGGGTTATGGTGAATACTAGCTTGTCAGTGAGGGTTAGGGTTAGGGTGAAGGTGAGGGTTAGGTTTAGGGTTAAGTTGAGGGTTTGGGTGATGTATAGGTTTAGGAGTAGTGTTAGGTTTAGAGTTAGACTAAGGGTGAGGGTGAGGTTGAGGGTGACTGATAGGGTTAGGATTAGGGTTAGGGTTAGGGTGAGGATGAGGGTGAGAGTTAGAGTGAGGGTGAGGGTGAGGGAGAGTATGAGGGTTAGGGTTTGGGTGAGGGTTAGGGTTGGGTGAGTGTTAGGATGATGGTGAGGGTGAGGGTTAATGTTGGGTTTAGGGTCAGAGTGAGGGTTAGGGTGAGGGGTATGGTTAGGGTTAGGGTGAGGGTTAGGGTTAGTGTGAGGGTTAGGGTTAGGGTGAGGTTTACAGTTACTGTGAGGGTTCATGTTAGGTTTAGACTTAGTGTTAGGGTGAGAGTAAGGGTTAGGTTGAGGGTTAGGATTATGGTGAGGGTTAGGGTTAGGGTGATGTTTATGGTGAGGGTGAGGGTTAGGGTGAGGGGGAGGGTGAGGGTTCAGTTGTGGGTTTGGGTGAGGGTTAGGGTGAGGTTGAGGGTGAGGGTGAGACTTAGGGTTAGGTTTAGGGTGACGGTAAATGTGAGGATTATGGATAGGGTTATGCTTAGGTTTAGGGTTAGGCTGAGGGTGACTGTGAGCCTGAGGGTTAGGGTTAGGGTGAGGGTTACGGTTAGGGTGAGGGTTAGGTTGAGGGTGAGGGTTAGGGTTAGGGTTAGGATTGCGTTTAGGGTGAGCCTGTGGGTGAGGCTGAGGGTGAGGGTTAGGGTTAGGGTCAGGTTTAGGCTAATGGTTAGGGTGAGGGTTAGGTTTAGTGTAATGTTTAGGTTGAGGGTTTGGGTTAGGGTTAGGGTGAGTGTGAAGGTCAGTGAGAGGGTTAGGATTAGGGTTAGGGTTAGGTTTAGGGTGAGGGTGAGTGTGAGGTTTAGGGTTAGGGTGATTGTTAGGCTTAGGTTTAAGCTGAGGGTGAGGGTGAGTGTGAGGGTTAGGGTTATCTTGAGTGTGAGCATTAGGGTTTGGTTTAGGGTGAGGGTGAGGTTAAGGGTTAGGGTGAGGGTTAGGGTTTGATTTAGGGTGAGGGTTAAATGAGGGTGAGGGTTAGGGTTAGGGTGAGGGTTAGGGTTAGGGTGAGGGTGAGGAATAGCGTTAGGGTGAGGGTTAGGTTTAAGGTGAGTGTGAGGGTTGGTTTGAGGGTTTGCGTTAGGTTTAGGGTGAGGTTGAGGGTGAGGTTGAGGCTTAGAGTTAGGGTTAGGGTGAGGTTGACTGTGAGGGTTAGGGTTAGGGTTAGGCTTTAGGCTGAGTGTTAGGCTCAGGGTGAGTGTGAGGGTGATGGTTAGGGTTAGGGTGAGGTTTAGGGTTAGGGTTAGGGTGAGGGTTAGAGATAGTGTGAGGGTTAGGGTTCAGGTGAGTGTTAAGGTATCTGTGAGGGTTCATGTTATGTTTAGGCTCTGTGTTAGGGTGAGGGTAAGTGTTAGGTTGAGGGTCAGGTTTAGGGTGATGTTTAGGGTTAGTATGAGGTTTAGGTCTTGGGTGCAGTTAAGGGTGATGGTTAGGGTTAGGGTGATGTTTAGGGTGAGGGTGAGGGTTAGGGTGAGGGTGAGGGTGAGGGTTCAGTTGAGGGTTTGGGTTAGGTTTAGGTGAGGTTGACACTTAGGGTTAGGTTTAGGGTGAGGTTGAGACTTAGGGTTAGGTTTAGGGTGAGGGTGAGGATGAGGTTTAGGGATAGGGTTAGGGTTAGGTTTAGGGTTAGGCTGAGGGTGACTATGAGCTTTAGATTTAGGTTTATGGTGAGCATTAGGGTTGGGGTTAGGGTGAGCGTAAGTGTTGGGGTGAGTGTTAGGGTTTTGGTGAGTGTTAGCGTTAGGTTTAGGGTTAGGGTTAGGTTGGAGGTTAGGGTTAGGGTGAGGGTTAGCGTTAGGGGTAGGGTTAGGTTGAGCGTGAGGGTGAGGGTTAGGGTTAGGATTAGGTTTAAGGTGAGACTGAGGGTGAGGGTGAGGGTTAGGGTTAGGGTGAGGGTTAGGCTAAGGGTTAGGGTGAGGGATAGGTTTAGGGTGATGTTTAGGTTGAGGGTTTGGGTTAGGGTTAGGGTGAGTGTGAGAGTGAGTAAGAGGGTTAGGATTAGTGTTAGGGTTAGGTTTAGGGTGAGGGTGAGTGTGAGGGTTAGGGTTCGGGTTATTGTTAGGCTTAGGTTTAAGCTGAGGGTGAGGGTGAGAGTGAGGGTTAGGGTTATGTTGAGTGTGAGCATTAGGGTTAGTTTTAGGGTGAGGGTGAGGTTTAGGGTTAGGGTGAGGGTTAGGGTTTGGGTTAGGGTGAGGGTTAGATGGTGGTGAGTGTTAGCGTTATCGTCAGGGTTAGGGTTCTGGTGCGGATTTGGGTGACGTTTAGGTTGAGGGTGATGTTTAGGGTGAGTGTGAGGGTGGGCTTGAGGTTTTGCGTTAAGTTTAGGGTGAGATTGAGGGTGAGCGTGAGGCTTAGAGTTAGGGTTAGGGTGAGGGTGACTGTGAGGGTTAGGGTTAGGGTTAGGCTTTAGGTTGAGGGTGAGGGTGAGAGTGATGGTTAGGGTTAGGCTGAGGGTTAGTGCTAGGGTTAGGGTGATGGTTAGGGATAGTGTGAGGGTTAGGGTTATGGTGAGGTTTAGGGTTACTGTGAGGTTTCATGTTAGGTTTAGGCTTAGTGTTAGGTTGAGGGTAAGGGTTAGGTTGAGTGTCAGGTTTAGGGTTAGGTTTAGTGTTAGTATGAGCGTTAGGGCTAAGGTGAAGGTAAGGGTGATGGTTAGGGTTAGGGTGATGTTTAGGGTGAGGGTGAGGGTTAGGGTGAGGGTGAGGGTGAGGGTTCAGTTGAGGGTTTGGGTTAGTGTTCGGGTGAGGTTGAGACTTAAGGTTAGGTTTAGGGTGAGGGTGAGTGTGAGGTTTAAGGATAGGGTTAGGCTTAATTTTAGGGTTAGGCTGAGGGTGACTGTGAGATTGAGGGTTAGTATTATGGTGAGCATTAGGGTTGGGGTTAGGGTGAGGGTAAATGTTCGGGTGAGTGTTAGCATTTAGGTGAGGGTTAGCTTTAGGTTTAGGGTTAGGGTTAGGTTGGAGGTTATGTTAGGGTCAGGGTTAGCGTTAGAGGTAGGGTTAGGTTGAGCGTGAGGGTGCGGGTTAGGGTTAGGATTAGGTTAAAGTTGAGCCTGAGGGTGAGAGTGAGGGTGAGGGTTAGGGTTAGGGTGAGGGTTAGGCTAAGGGTTAGGGTGAGGGTTAGGTTTAGGGTGATGTTTAGGTTGAGGGTTAGGGTTAGGTTGAGGGTGAGGTTGAGTGAGAAGTTTAGGTTTAGGGTTAGGATAAGTTTTAGGTTGATGGTGAGTGTGAGGGTTTGGGTTAGGGTTATTGTTAGGCTTAGGTTTAAGCTGAGGGTGAGGGCTTAGTGTGAGGGTTAGGATTATGTTGAATGTGAGCATTAGGGTTAGGTTTAAATGAGGTTGTGTTTGAGGGTTAGGGTGAGGGTTAGGGTTTGGGTTAGGGTGAGGGTTAGATGAGGGTGAGGGTTAGGGTTAGGGTGAGTGTGAGGGTTAACGTTAGGGTGAGGGTTAGGGATAGTGTCAGGGTTAGGGTTAGGGTGAGGTTTAGGGTTACTGTGTGGGTTCATGTTAGGTTTAGCCTTAGTGTTAGGGTGAGGGTAAGGGTTAGGTTGAGTGTCAGGTTTAGGGTTAGGTTTAGGGTTAGTATTAGGATTAGGGCTAGGGTGAGGGTGAGGGTGAGGGTTAGGGTGAGGGTGAGGGTGAGGGTTCAGTTGAGGGTTTGGGTTGGGGTTAGGGTTAGTTTTAGGGTGAGGTTGAGTGTGAGGTTTAGGGATACGGTTAGGCTTAGGTTTAGGGTTAGGCTGAGGGTGACTATGAGTTTGAGGGTTAGGGTTATGGTGAGCATTAGGGTTGGGGTTAGGGTGAGGGTAAGTGTTGGGGTGAGTGTTAGGGTTTGGGTGAGGGTTACCATTAGGTTTAGGGTTAAGGTTAGTTTGGAGGTTAGGGTTATGGTGAGCGTTAGCATTAGGGGTAGGGCTAGGTTGAGGGTGAGGGTGAGGGTTAGGGTTAGGATTAGTTTTAAGGTGAGCCTGAGGGTGAGGGTGAGGGTTAGGGTTAGGGTGAGTGTTAGGTTTACGGTGATGTTTAGGTTGAGGGTTAGGGTTAGGGTGCGTGTGAAGGTGAGTGAGAGGGTTAGGATTAGTGTTAGGGTTAGGTTTAGGGTGAGGGTGAGTGTGAGGGTTAGGTTTCAGGTTATTGTTAGGCTTAGGTTTAAGCTGAGGGTTAGGGTGAGTGTGAGGGTTTGGGTTATGTTGAGTGTGAGCATTAGGGTTAGGTTTAGGATGAGGGTGAGGTTGAGGGTTAGGGTGAGGGTTAGGGTTTGGGTTAGGTGAGGGTTAAATGAGGGTGAGGGTTAGGGTTAGGGTGAGGGTTAGGGTTAGGGTGAGGGTGAGGATTAGCTTTTGGGTGAGGGTTAGGGTTCTCGTGCGGATTAGGGTGAGGGTTAGGGTGAGGGTGATGTTTAGGTTGAGGGTGAGGGTTGGTTTGAGGATTTGCATTAGGTTTAGGGTGAGGTTGAGCGTGAGGGTGAGGCTTAGATTTAGGGTTAGGGTGAGGGTGACTGTGAGGGTTAGGGTTAGGGTTAGGCTTTAGGCTGAGGGTGAGGGTGAGGGTGTTGGTTAGGATTAGGGTGAGGGTTAGGGTTAGGGTTAATTTGAGGGTTAGGTATAGTGTGAGTGTTAGGGTTAGGGTGAGGTTTAGGATTACTGTGAGGTTTCATGTTAGGTTTATGCTTAGTGTTAGGGTGAGGGTAAGGGTTAGGTTGAGGGTCTGGTTTAGGGTAAGGTTTAGGGTTAGTATGAGGGTTAGGGATAAAGTGAGGGCAAGGGTGAGGGTTAGGGTAAGGGAGATGTTTAGGGTGAGGGTGAGGGTTAGGGTGAGGGTGAGAGTGAGGTTTCAGTTGAGGGTTTCGGTTAGGGTTAGGGTGAGGTTGAGACTTAGGGTTAGGTTTAGGGTGAGGGTAAGTGTGAGTTTTAGGGATAGGGTTAGGCTTAGGTTTAGGGTTAGGCTGAGGGTGACTGTGAGCGTGAGGGTTAGGGTTAGGGTGAGGTTTAGGTTTAGGGTGAGTGTTAGCATTAGGGTAAGGGTTATCGTTAGGTTGGAGGTTAGGATTAGGGTGAGGGTTAGCGTTAGGGGCAGGGTTAGGTTGAGGGTTAGGGGGAAGGCTAGGGTTAGGATTAAGTTTAGGTTGAGTCTGTTGTTGAGGGTGAGGGTGAGGGTTAAGGTTATGGTGAGGGTTAGGCTAAGGGTTAGTGTGAGGGTTAGGTTTAGGGTGATGTTTTCGTTGAGGGTTTGGGTTAGGGTTAGCGTGAGTGTGAGGGTGAGTAAGAGGGTTAGGATTAGTGTTAGGGTTAGGTTTAGGGTGAGGGTGAGTGTGAGGCTTAGGGTTCGGGTTATGGTTAGGCTTAGGTTTAAGCTGAGGGTGAGGGTGAGTGTGAGGGTTAGTGTTATGTTGAGTGTGAGCATTAGGGTTAGGTTTAGGGTGAGGGTGTGTTTGAGGGTTAGGGTGAGGTTTAGGGTTTGGTTTAGGGTGAGGGTTAGATGAGGGTGAGGGTTAGGGTTTTGGTGCGGATTAGGGTGAGGGTTAATGTTAGGGTGATGTTTAGGGTGAGGGTGAGTGTTGGTTTGAGGGTTTGCGTTAGGTTTAGGATGAGGTTGAGGGTGAGGGTGAGGCTTAGATTTAGGGTTAGGGTGAGGGTGACTCTGAGGGTTAGGGTTAGGGTTAGGCTTTAGGCTGAGTGTTAGGCTGAGGGTGAGGGTGAGGGTTAGGGTTAGGGTTAGGGTTAATGAAAGGCTGATATTTAGGGTGAGGGTTAGTGTGAGAGTTAGTGTTAAGGTTAGGCTTAGTGGGAGAGTTAGTGTAAGTGTTAGGTTGAGGGTTAGGGTTAGGAATAGGGTGAGGGTGGGGATGAGGGTTAGGGTGAGGTAAGGTTTAGGGTGAGGGTGAATGTTCAGTTGAGGGTTAGGGTTAGGTTGAGGGTGAGGGTGAGGGTGATGGTTCAGTTGAGGGTTTGGGTTAGGGTTAGGGTGAGGTTGAGGGTGAGGGTGAGACTTAGGGTTAGATTTAGGGTGATGGTGAGTGTGAGGTTTAGGGATAGGGTTAGGCTTAGGTTTAGGGTTAGGCTGAGGGTGACTGTGAGCGTGAGGGTTAGGGTTAGGGTGAGGGTTAGGTTTAGGGTGAGGGTTAGCGTTAGGGTTAGGGTTAGCGTTAGGTTGGAGGTTAGGTTTAGGGTGAGGGTTAGCGTTAGGGGTAGGGTAAGGTTGAGCGTGAGGTTGAGGGCTAGGGTTAGGATTAGGTTTAGGTTGAGCCTGTCGGTGAGGGTGAAGGTGAAGGTTAATGTTATGGTGAGGGTTAGGTTAAGGGTTAGGTTGAGGTTTAGGTTTAGAGTGATGTTTAGGTTGAGAGTTGGGGTTAGGTTTAGGGTGAGTGTGAGGGTGAGTGAGAGGGTTAGGATTAGGGTTAGGGTTAGGTTTAGGGTGAGGGTGTGTGTGAGTGTTAGGGTTCCGGTTATTGTTAGGCTTAAATTTTAAGCGGAAGGTGAGAGAGTGAGTGTGAGGTTTAGTGTTATGTTGAGTGTGAGCGTTAGGGTTAGGTTTAGGGTGAGGGTGAGGTTGAGGGTTAGGGTGAGGGTTAGGGTTTGAGTTAGGGTGAGGGTTAGATGAGGGTGAGGGTTAGGGTTAGGGTGAGGGTTAGGGTTAGGGTGAGGATGAGGATTAGCGTTAGGGTGAGGGTTAGGTTTTTGGTGCGGAGTAGGGTGAGGGTTAATGTTAGGGTGATGTTTAGGGTGAGGGTGAGGGTTGGTTTGAGGGTTTGCGTCAGGTTTAGGTTGAGGTTGACGGTGAGGGTGAGGCTTAGATTTAGGGTTAAGGTGAGGGTGACTCTGAGGGTTAGGGTTAGGGTTAGGCTTTAGGCTGAGTGTTAGGCTGAGGGTGAGGGTGAGGGTGATGGTTAGGGTTAGGGTGAGGGTTAGGGTTAGGGTTAGGGTGATGATTAGGGATAGTGTGAGAGTTAGGGTTCGGGTGAGCGTTAGGGTTACTGTGAGGGTTCATATTAGGTTTAGGCTGAGTGTTAGGGTGAGGGTAAGTGTTAGGATGAGGGTGAGGTTTATGGTGAGGTTTAGGGTTAGTATGAGGGTTAGGGCTAAGTTGAGGGTAAGGGTGAGGGTTAGGGTTAGGGTGATGTTTAGGGTGAGGGTGAGGGTTAGGGTGAGGGTGAGGGTTCAGTTGAGGGTTTGGGTTAGGGTTAGGGTGAGGTTGAGACTTAGGGTTAGGTTTACGGTGAGGGTGAGTGTGAGGTTTAGGGATAGGGTTAGGCTTAGTTTTAGGGTTAGGCTGAGGGTGACTGTGAGCTTGAGGGTTAGTATTATGGTGAGCATTAGGGTTGGGGTTAGGGTGAGGGTAAGTGTTGGGGTGAGTGTTAAGGTTTGGGTGAGGGTTAGCGTTAGGTTTAGGGTTAGGGTTAGGTTGGAGTTTAGGTTAGGGTGAGGGTTAGCATTAGAGGTAGGGTAAGGTTGAGCGTGAGAGTGAGGGTTAGGGTTAGGATTAGGTTTAAGGTGAGCCTGAGGGTGAGGGTGAGGGTGAGAGTTAGGGTTAGGGTTAGGGTTAGGCTAAGGGTTAGGGTGAGGGTTAGGTTTAGGGTGATGTTTAGGTTGAGGGTTAGGGTTAGGTTGAGGGTGAGGGTGAATGAGAGAGTTAGGTTTATGGTTAGGATTAAGTTTAGGGTGAGGGTGAATGTGAGGGTTAGGGTTAGGTTTATTGTTAGGTTTAGGTTTAAGCTGAGGGTGAGGGTGAGTGTGAGGGTTAGTGTTATGTTGAGTGTGAGCATTAGGGTTAGGTTTAGGTTGAGGGTGTGTTTGAGGGTTAGGGTTTGTGTTAGGGTGAGGGTTAGATGAGGGTGAGGGTTAGGGTTAGAGTGAGGGTTCGGGTTAGGGTGACGGTGAGGGTTAGCGTTAGGGTGAGGGTTAGGGTTATGGTGCAGATTTGGGTGAGTGTTGTTACCCTGATATTTATGGTGAGGGTGAGGGTTGGTTTGAGGGTTTGCGTTAGTTTTAGGTTGAGGTTGGGTGTGAGGGTGAGACTTAGGGTTAGTTTTAGGGTGAGGGTGACTCTGAGGGTTACTGTTAGGGTTAGGCTTTAGGCTGTTGGTTAGGCTGAGGTTGAGGGTGAGAGTTAGTGTTAGGGTTAGGGTTAATTATAGAGTGATATTTAGGGTGAGGGTTAGTGTGAGAGTTAGTGTTAGGATTAGGCTTAGTGTTAGAGTGAGTGTAAGGGTTAGGTTGAGGGTTAGTTCTAGGGATAGGGTGAGGGTGGGGATGAGGGTTAGGGTGAGGGTAAGTTTTAGGGTGAGGGTTATGGTGAGTGTGAGGGTTAGGTTTAGGGTTAGGGTGAGGGTGAGGGTGAGGGTGAGGGTTCAGTTGAGGGTTTGTGTTAGGGTTAGGGTGAGGTTGAGGGTGAGGGTGAGACTCAGGGTTAGGTTTAGGGTGATGGTGTGAGGACTAGGGATAGGGTTAGGCTTAGGTTTAGGGTTAGGCTGAAGGTGACTGTGAGCATGAGGGTTAGTGTTAGGGTGAGGGTTAGGTTTAGGGTGAGGGTTAGAGATAGGGTTAGGGTTAGGTTTAGGTTGGAGGTTAGGTTTAGGGTGAGGGTTAGTGTTAGGGGTAGGGTTAGGTTGAGGGGGAGGGGGAGGGCTAGGGTTAGGATTAGGTTTAGGGTGAGCCTGTGGGTGAGGGTGAGGGTGAGGTTTAGCGTTAGGGTGAGGGTTAGGCTAAGGTTTACGGTGAGGTTTAGGTTTAAGTGATGTTTAGGTTGAGAGTTTGGGTTAGGGTTAGGGTGAGTGTGAGGGTGAGTGAGAGGGTTAGGATTAGGGTTAGGCTTAGGTTTAGGTTGAGGGTGAGTGTGAGGGTTAGGGTTCGTGTTATTGTTAGGCTTAGGATTAAGCTGAGGGTGAGGGTGAGTGTGAGGTTTAGGGTTATGTTGAGTGTGAGCATTAGGGTTAGGTTTAGGGTGAGGGTGAGGTTGAGGATTAGGGTGAGGGTTAGGGTTTGGGTTAGGTTGAGGGTTAGATGAGGGTGAGGGTTAGGGTTAGGGTGAGGGTTAGGGTTAGGGTGAGTGTGACGGTTAGCGTTACGGTGAGGGTTAGTTTTATGGTGCGGATTAGGGTGAGTGTTAGGGTTACGGTGATGTTTATGGTGAGGGTGAGGGTTGATTTGATGGTTTGCGTTAGGTTTAGGGTGAGGTTGGGGGTGAGGGTGAGGCTTAGGGTTAGGGTTAGGGTAAGGGTGACTCTGAGGGTTAGGGTTAGGGTTAGGCTTTAGGCTGAGGGTTAGGCTGAGGGTGAGGTTGAGGGATAGGGTTAGGGTTAGGGTTAATGATAGGGTGATATTTAGGGTGAGGGTTAGTGTGAGAGTTAGTGTTAGGGTTAGGCTTAGTGTTAGAGTGAGTGTAAGTGTTAGGTTGAGGGTTAGGGTTAGGGATAGGGTGAGGGTGGTGATGAGGGTTAGGGTGAGGTAAGGTTTAATTTGAGGGTTATGGTGAGTGTGAGGGTTAGGGTTAGGGTGAGTGTTAGGGTGAGGGTGAGGGTTCAGTTGAGGGTTTGGGTTAGGGTTAGGGTGAGGTTGAGGGTGAGGGTGAGACTTAGGGTTAGGTTTAGGGTGACGGTGAGTGTGAGGATTAGGGATAGGGTTAGGCTTAGGTTTAGGGTTAGGCTGAGGGTGACTGTGAGGGTGAGGGTTAGGGTTAGGATGAGGGTTAGGTTTAGGGTGAGGGTTAGAGATTGGGTTAGGGTTATGTTTAGGTTGTAGATTAGGTTTAGGGTGAGGGTTAAAGTTAGGGGTAGGGTTAGATTGAGGGTGAGGGTGAGGGCTAGGGTTAGGATTAGGTTTCAGGTGAGGGTTATGGTCAGAGTGAGGGTTAGGGTTAGGTTTAGATTTACAGTGAGAGTAAGGGTTAGCGTGAAGTTTAGGGTGAGTGTGAGGGTTAGAGTTCGCATTACGATTAGGGTGACGTTTAGGGTGAGGGTTAGGTTTAGGTTTAGGGTTAGGTTGAGGTGAGGGTGAGGGTGATTGTGAGGTTTATGCTTAGGGTGAGAGATAGGTTTAGCGTGAGGGTTAGGGTTAGGGTTAGGGTTATTGTGAGGGTGAGCATGAGGGTGACAGTGAGGCTTAGGTTGTGGGTGAGGGTGAGTGTGAGGGTTAGGCTTAGGGTTAGGATGAGGGTGAAGTTGAGGGTTAGTGTTAAAAATAGCGTTAGGTTTAAAGTTAGGCTGAGGGTGAGCGTGAGGGTGAGGGTGACGGTTAGGGTTAGGGTTGGGCTGAGGGTTGGGTTTAGTGTGAGTGTTAGGGTGAGGGTAAGGCTAAAGTTTAGCGAGAGGGTGAGGGTTAGGTTTAGGGTTAGGGTGAGGGTTGGGGTGAGGTTTAGGGTTAGGTTGAGGGTTAGTGTGAGGGTGAGGGTTAGGGTTAGCATTAGGGCTAGTGTGAGGGTTAGGGTGAGTGTTAGGGTTAGGTTAGGGTGAGGGTTAGGGTTAGGGTGAGGGTTAGGCTGAGGGTTAGGGTTGGGTTAGGGTGAGGGTTAGATGAATGTGAGGGTTAGAGTTAGGTTGAAGGTTAGGTTTAGGGTGAGGGTTATGGTTAGGATTAGGGTTAGCATTAGGGTTAGTTTGAGGGTTAGGGTGAGTGTTAGTTTTAGGTTAGTGTGAGACTTAGGGTTAAGGTGAGGGTTAGGGTGAGGTGTATGTTTGGGTTAGGGTGAGGGTTAGATGAGGGTGAGGGTTAGGGTTAGGTTGAGGTTTAGGTTTAGGGTGAGGGTTATGGTTAGAATTAGGGTTAGGGTGAGGGCTATGGTGAGGGTGAGAGTTAGGGTGAGGGTGAGGGTTAGGGTTAGTGTGAGGGTTAGGGTGAGGGTAAGGTTAAAGTTTAGAGTGAGGGTGAGTGTTAGGGTTAGGGTTAGGGTGAGGTTTAGGGTTAGATTTATGGTTAGGGTTAGGGTGAGAGTGAGAGTGAGTGTGACAGTGAGGCTTAGGGTCAGGGTCAGGGTGAGGGTGAGTGTGAGGCTTAGACTTAGGTTTGGTTTAGGATTAGGGTTAGTGTGAGGGTGAAGGTGAAGGTTATTGTTAGGTATAGGGTTAGGTTTACAGTTAGGCTGAGGGTGAGGGTGACGGTTAGAGTTAGGGTTAGGTTGAGGGTTAGGATTTGTGTGAGGGTTAGGGTGAGTGTAATGTTAAAGGGTAGGGTGAAGGTGAGGGTTAGGCTTAGGGTTAGGGTGAGGGTTAGGGTGAGGTTTAGGGTTAGGGTTACAGTTAGGTTTATGTTGAGGGTGAGGGTTAGGTTGAGGGTAAGGGTGAGGTTAGGGTGAGGGTTAGGGTTAGGGTGAGGTTTAGGGTGAGGATGAGTGTGAGTGATAGAGTGAGGGTTAGGGTTCGGGAAAGTATGAGGTTTAGGGTTTGGTTGAGTGTTAGGGTTGGGTGAGTGTTAGGGTGACGGTGAGGGTGAGGGTTCAGGTTGGGTTAAGGGTTAGAGTGAGGGGTAGGGTGAAGGGTAGGTTTAATATTAGGGTTAGGTTGAGGGTTAGGGTTAGTGTAAGAGTTAGGGTTAGGGTGAGGTTTAGGGTTACTTTGAGGGTTTAGACTTAGTGTTAGGGTTAGGGTTACAGTTAGGGTGAGGGTTAGGTTTAGGGTGAGGTTTAGGGTTAGTATGAGGGTGAGGGTAAGGGTGAGTGTTAGGGTTAGGGTGATGTTTAGGGTGAGGGTGAGGGTTAGGGTTAGGGTGAGTGTGAGGGTTAAGTTGAGTGTTTGGTTTAGCGTTAGGGTGAGGTTGATGGTGAGGGTGAGTCGTAGGGTTAGGTTTAGTGTGAGGGTGTGTGTAAGGGTTTGGTATGGGGTTAGGCTTAAGTTTAGGGTTAGGCTGAGGGTGACTGTGAGCGTGAGGGTTAGGGTTAGGGTGAGGTTTAGGGTTAGGGTGAAGGTAAGGGCTGGGGTGAATGTTAGGGTTAGGCAGAGAGTTAGCGTTAGGGTTAGGGAGAGGGTTAGGGTTAGGTTGGAGTTTAGGGTTAGGGTGAGTGTTAGTGTTAGGGTTAGGGATAGGATTAGGTTGGAGTTTAGGGTTAGGATGTGTGTCAGCGTTAGGGGTAGGGTTAGGTTGAGGGTTAGGGTGAGTGTTAGGGTTAGGTTGAGGGTGAGGTTGAGGGTGAGGTTGAGGGTGAGGGTTCGGTTAAGGGTTTCGGTTAGGGTTAGAGTGAGGTTGAGGGTGAGTGAGAGGGTTAAGTTTAATGTTAGGATTAGGTTTAGGGTGAGGGTGAGTGTGAGGGTTAGGGTTAGGGTTATTTTTAGGCTTAGGTTTAAGCTGAGGGTGAGTGTGAGTGTGACCTTTATGGTTATGTTGAGTGTGAGAATTAGGGTTAGGTTTAGGGTGAGGGTGAGGTTGAGGGTTAGGGTGAGGTTCAGGATGAGGGGTAGTGTGATAGTTTGGTTTAGTGTTAGTGTTAGGGTTAGGGTTGGGGTTAGGGATAGGCTTAGTGTTAGGCAGAGGGTGAAGGTGAGGGTGAGGGTTAGGGTTTGGGTGAGGATGCGGTTTAGGTTTAGAGTTAGCATTAGGGTGAGGGTTAGTGTTAGGGTTAGGGTTAGTGTTACAATTAGGTTTAGGTTGAGGGTGAGTGTGAGGGTTAGGGTTAGGATTAGACTTAGGGTGAGGGTGAAAGTGAGGGTAAGGTTGAGGGTTAGGCTTAGGCTTAAGGATAGAGTATGGGCTAAGATGATGGTGAGGGTTAGTGTTAGGGTTGGGGTGAGGGTTAGGGTGAGTGTGAGGGTTACGGTGAGACTTAGGCTTAGGCTTAGGCTGAGCATGAGTGTGAGGGAGAGGGTTAGGGTTAGGATGAGGGTTAGGGTTTTAGGGTTAGAGTGAGGGTTAGGATGAGGTTTAGGGTTAGAATTAGGGTTAAGTGAGGGCTAGAGTGAGGGTGAGGGTGAGGGTTAGCGTTAGGGTGAGGTTTAGATTTAGGGTTAAGTTGAGGGTGAGTGTTAGGATTAGGGTGAGGGTTAGGGTTAGGGTTAGGGTGAGGGTGAGGTTTAGGATTAGGTTTAGGGTTAGGGTTAGGTTTAGGATAAGGGTTACAGTGAGGTTGAGTGTGTGGATTAGGGTTAGGCTTAGAATTAGGCTGAGGGTGATAATGGGGATGAGAATTCGCTTATGAGTGATGGTTAGAGTTATGGTTAGGTTGAGGGTTAGGATGAGGGTTAGGGTTAGGATTAGGGTTAGGGTGAGGGCTAGGATGAGGGTGATGTTTAGGGTTAGGGTTAGGCTTAGGCTTAGGGATAGGCTGAGGCTGAAGGTGAGGGTGAGGGTTACGGTTAGGGTGATGGTTAGGGGTACAGTTAGGGTGAGTGTTAGGATGAGGATTATGGTTAGGGTGACGGTTAGGGTAAGGGTGACAGTAAGGGTAAAGGTGAGGAATAGTCTGAGGGTGAGTGTTATGGTAATGGTGAAGGTTCAGGGTTAGGGTGAGGGTTAGGGTGAGGGTTAGGGTTAGCGTTAGTGTTAGCGTTAGGGTGAGGATTAGTGTGATGGTTTGGGTTAGGGTTAGGGTTACGATTATGGTTAGGGTGAGGGTGAGTGTGAGGGTTAGGGTTAGTCTTAGGCTTATGCTTAGGCTTAGGCCCAGCTTGAGGTTGAGGGTGGGGGTTAAGGTTAGGGTGAGTGTTAGGGTTAGGGTAATGGTTAGGGTTAGGGCAAGGTTGAGGGTTAGGGTTAGGGTTAGGGTGAGTTTTAAGTTTAGGGTGATGGTTAGGGTTAGTGTGAGGGTTAGTGTTTGGGTTAAGGTGAGTTTTAGTGTGAAGGTAAGTGTTAGGGTGAGGTTTAGGGTTAGGGTGATGTTTAGGGTTAGATTTAGTGTAGGGTGAGGGTTAGGGTAATGGTTAGTGTTAGGGTTAGGGTTAGGTTTGGATTAGGGTTAAGGTGAGGGTGAGTGTGAGGGCTAGGGTTAGGGTTAGGGTTAGGATTAGAGTTACGGTGAGGGTGAGTTGAGGGTTAGGGTTAGGGTGAGGGTTGGGGTTAGGGTTACAGTGAAGTTTAGGGTGAGGGTTAGGTTTAGGCTTAGGGTTAGGGTATGGGCTTAGGTGAGGGTGAGGGTTACGTTCAGGGTTAGAGTGAGTGTTAGGGTGAGGGTCACGTTTAGGGTTAGTTTTAGGGTTAGGGTTGGGGTTAGGGATAGTCTTAGTGTTAGGCGGAGGGTGAGGGTGAGGGTGAGGGTTAGGGTTGGGGTTTGGGTGAGGTTTATGGTTAGTGTTAGTGTTACGGTGAGGGTTAGTGTGAGGGTTAGGTTTAGGGTGACTGTTACTTTTAGGGTTAGGGTGAGGGTGAGTTTGAGGTTAAGGGTTAGTCTTCGTCTTAGGCTTAGGCTTAGTCCGAGCCTAAGGGAGAGGGTGAGGGTTAGGGTTAGGGTGAGGTTTAGGGTTAGGGTGAGGGTTATGGACAGGGTGAGGGTTAGAGTCAGGGTTAGGGTTATTGTTAGGATTAGGGTTAGGTTTAAAGTTACTGTGAGGTTGAGGGTTTGGGTTACGGTTAGGGTTAGAGTGAGGGTTAGGATGAGGGATAGGGTTAGGTTAGGGTGAGGGTTAGGGTTAATGTGAGGGTTAGGGTTAGGGTGAGGTTTAGGGATACTGTGAGGGTTCATGTTAGGTTTAGGCTTAGTGTTAGGTTGAGTGTAAGGGTTAGGTTGAGTGTTAGGTTTAGGGTGAGGTTTAGGGTTAGTATGAGGGTTAGGGCTAGGGTGAGGGTAAGGGTGAGGGTTAGGGTTAGGGTGATGTTTAGGGTGAGGGTGAGGGTTAGGGTGAGTGTGATGGTGAGGACTAAGTTGAGGGTTTGGTTTAGGGTTAGGGTGAGGTTGAGGGTGAGGGTGAAACTTAAGCTTGGATTCAGGGTGACGGTGAGTGTGAGGATTAGGGATAGGGTTAGGCTTATTTTTAGGGTTAGGCTGAGGGTGACTGTGAGCATGAGGTTTAGGGTTAGGGTGAGGGTTAGGGTTAGGTTGAGGGTTAGGTTTAGGGTGAGGTTTAGGGTTAGGTTGGAGGTTAGGTTTAGAGTGAGGGTTACCATTAGCGGTAGGGTTAGGTTGAGGGTGAGAGTGAGTGTTAGGGTTAGGAATAGGTTTAGTGTGAGCCTGTTGGTGAGGGTGAGGGTGAGGTTTAGGGTTAGGGTGAGGGTTAAGCTAAGGGTTAGGTTTAGGGTGATGTTTAGGTTGAGGGTTTGGGTTAGGGTTAGGGTGAGTCTGAGGGTGAGAGAGAGGGTTAAGATTAGGGTTAGGGTTAGGTTTAGGGTGTGGGTGAGTGTGAGGGTTAGGGTTAGGGTTAATGTTTGGCTTAGGTTTAAGCTGAGGTTGAGGGTGAGTGTGAGGGTTAGGGCTATGTTGAATGTGAGCATTACTGTTAGTTTTAGGGTGAGGTTGAGGTTGAGGGTTAGGGAGAGGTTTAGGGTTTGGTTTAGGGTGAGGGTTAGATGACGGTGAGGGTTAGGATTAGGGTGAGGGTTAGGGTTAGGGTGAGGGTGAGGGTTAGCGTTAGGGTGAGGGTTAGGGATTTGGTGCCGATTAGGTTGAGTGTTAGGGTTACGGTGATGTTTATGGTGAGGATGAGGGTTGGTTTGAGGGTTTGCGTTAGGTTTAGGGTGAGGTTGAGAGTGAGGGTGAGGCTTAGGTTTAGGGTTAGGGAGAGGGTGATTGTGAGGGTTAGGGTTAGGCTTTAGGCTGAGGGTTAGGCTGAGGGTGAGGGTGAGGGTGATGATTAGGTTTAGGGTGAGGGTTAGGGTTAGGGTTAGGGTCAGGGTTAGTCATAGTGTGAGGTTTAAGTTTAGGGTGAGGTTTAGGGTTACTGTAAGTGCTCATGTTAGGTTTAGCCTTAGTGTTAGGGTGAGGGTAAGGGTTAGGTTGAGGGTTAGGTTAGGGTGAGGTTTAGGGTTAGTATGAGGGTTAGGGCTAGGGTGAGGGTAATGGTGAGGGTTAGGGTTAGGGTGAGGGTGAGGTTTAGGGTGAGGGAGAAGGTGAGGGTGAGGGTTCAGTTGAATATTTGGGTTAGGTTTAGGGTGAGGTTGAGACTTAGGTTTAGGTTTAGGGTGAGGGTGAGGGTTAGGGTTAGGGTTAGTGTTATCGTTAGGGTTAGGG
Organism: Dipodomys merriami; assembly: GCF_024711535.1. Taxonomy (NCBI): domain Eukaryota; kingdom Metazoa; phylum Chordata; class Mammalia; order Rodentia; family Heteromyidae; genus Dipodomys; species Dipodomys merriami. Next base: position 6,211,185 of record NW_027206335.1, on the reverse strand, counting down.
TTAGAATAACGGTGAGGGTGAGGATTAGGGTTAGGGTTAGGGTGAGTTTTAGGCTTAATGTTATTGATTGTGTTAGGGTTAGTTTTAGGGTGAGAGTTAGGAGGAGGGTTAGGGTGAGGGTTAGGGTTAGGATTAGGGTTAGGGTGAGGGTGATTGTGAGGTTTAGGGATAGGGTTAGGCTTAGGTTTAGGGTTAAGCTGAGGGTGACTGTGAGCATGAGGGTTAGGGTTAGGGTGAGCATTAGGTTTGGGGTTAGGGTGAGGGTAACGGTTGGGGTGAGTGTTAGGGTTTGGGTGAGGGTTAGCGTTAGGTTTAGAGTTAGGGTTAGGTTGGAGGTTAGTGTTAGGGTGAGGGTTAGCATTAGGGGTAGGTTTAAGTTGAGGGTGAGGATGAAGGTTAGGGTTAGGATTAGGTTTAAGGTGAGCCTGAGGATGAGGGTGAGGGTGAGGGTTAGGGTTAGGGTGAGAGTTACGCTAAGTTTTAGGGTGAGGGTTAGGTTTAGGGTGATGTTTAGCTTGAGCGTGAGGGTTAGGGTTAGGGTGAGGGTGAAGTTTCAGTTGAGGGTTTTTGTTAGGGTTAGGTTGAGTGTGAGGGTGTGTGAGTGGGTTAGGTTTAGGGTTTGGATTCGGTTTAGGGTGAGGTTGAGTGTGAGTGTTAGGGTTAGGTTTATTGTTAGGCTTAGGTTTAAGCTGATTGTGAGGGTGAGTGTGAGATTTAGGGTTATGTTGAGTGTGAGAATTAGGGTTAGGATTAGGGTGAGGGTGTGGTTAAGGGTTAGGGTGAGGGTTAGGGTTTGGGTTAGGGTGAGGGTTAGATGAGGTTGAGGGTTAGGGTTAGGGTCAGGGTTAGGGTTAGGGTCAGGGTTAGGGTTAGGGTGAGGGTGAGGGTTAGCGTTAGGGTGAGGGTTCAGGTTATGGTGCGGATTAGGGTGAGTGTTAGGGTTACGGTGATGTTTATGTTGAGGGTGAGGGTTGGTTTGAGGGTTTGCGTTAGGTTTAGGGTGAGGTTGAGGGTGTGGGTGACGCTTAGCGTTTGGCTTAGGGTGAGGGTGACTCTGAGGGTTAGGGTTAGGCTTAGGCTTTAGGCTGAGGGTTACCCTGAGGGTGAGCGTGAGGGTTAGGGTTAGGGTGTGTTAGGTTTAGGGTTAATGATAGGGTGATATTTAGGGTGAGGGTTGGTGTGAGAGTTAGTGTTAGGGTTAGGTTTATTGTTAGAGTGAGTGTAAGGGTTAGGTTGAGGGTTAGGGTTAGTGATAGTGTGAGGGTTGAGATGAGGGTTAGGGTGAGGGTAAGGTGTAGGGTGAGGGTTATGGTGGGTGTGAGCGTTAGTGTTAGGGTTAGGGTTAGGTTGAGGGTGAGGTTTAGGGTCATGGTAAGGGCTAGGGTTAGGGTTAGGATGAGGGTTAGGGAGAGGGTTAGGATGAAGGTTAGGGTGAAGTTTCGGGTTAGGGTTCAGGCTAGTGTTAGGGTGAGGTTTAGGGTTAGGGTTAGTTTTAGGTTGAGGGTGATGTTTAGGGTTATGGTACGGGCTAGGGTTAGGGTTAGGATGAGGGTTAGGGAGAGGGTTAGGATGAGGGTTAGGTTGAGGGTTCGTTTTAGGGTTCGGGTTAGGGTTAGGGTGAGGGTGGGGGTGAGGATGAGAGTGAAGTTTAGGTTTAGAGTTAGGATGAGGGTGAAGCTTAGCGTTAGGATTAGGGTTAGGGTTAGTTTTAGGCTGAGGATGAGGCTGAGGGTGTGGGTGAGAATTAGGGTTAGGTTGAGAGTTAGGGTTAGGGTTAGGGTGAGGGTTTGGGATAGGGTTAAATTTAGGATGAGAGTTAGTTTGAGGGGTATGGTTACGGTTAAGATGAGCGTTAGGGTTATGGTTAGGGTTAGGGTTAGGGTGAGGGTTAGGGTCAGGGTGAGGGTTAGGGTTAGTGATAGCTTTATGGTGAGAGTAAGGGTTAGCGTGAGGTTTAGGGTGAGTGTGAGGGTTAGAGTTAGCATTAGGTTTAGGGTGAGGTTTAAGGTGAGATTTAGGGTTAGGGTGAGGTGAGGGTGAGGGTGATTGTGAGGTTTATGTTTAGGGTGAGAGATAGGTTTAGCGTGAGGGTTAGGATTAGGGTTACGGTTAGGGTGAGTCTGAGGGCTTAGGGTGTGGGTGAGGGTGAGTGTGAGGGTTAGGGTTAGGGTTAGGGTTAGTGTGAGGGTGAAGTTGAGGGTTAGTTTTAGGAGTAGCGTTAGGTTTAAAGTTAGGCTGAGGGTGAACGTGAGGGTGAGGGTGACGGTTAGGGTTAGGGTTAGGTATAGATTGAGGGTTAGGGTTAGTGTGAGGGTTATGGTGAGGGTCAGGGTTAAGGTTAAGGTTAGGGTTACAGTGAGGGTTAGGGTTAGGGTTAGGGTTATTTTTAGTGTTAGGTTAGTGTTAAGTTTGCGGTGAGGGTGAGGCTGAGGGTGAAGTTTATGGTTAGGTTTAGTGTTAGGATTTTTGTTAGGGTTAAGGTTAGTGTGAGGTTTATGGTGAGGGTTAGGGTTAGGGTTAGGATTAGAGTTATGGTGAAGGTGAGTGTGAGGGTTAGTGTTAGGGTGAGGGTTGGAGTTAGGGTTAGAGTGAGGCTAAGGGTGACGGTTAGGATTAGGCTTTGGGTTAGGGTATGGGCTAGGGTGAAGGTGAGGGTTAGGTTTAGGGTTAGTTTTAGGTTTAGGGTTGGGGTTAGGTATAGGCTTAGTGTTAGGCGGAGGGTGAGGGTGAGGGTGAGGGTTAGGGTTAGGGTGCGGGTGAGGTTTAGGGTTAGTTTTAGCATAGGGTGAGGTTTAGTGTAAGGGTTAGGGTTAGGGTGAGTGTTACTGTTAGGGTTAGGGTGAGGGTGAGTGTGAGGGTAAGGGTTAGTCTTAGGCTTAGGCTTAGGTTTAGGCTGAGCCTAAGGGAGAGGGTGAGGGTTAGGATTAGAGTGAGGGTTATGGACAAGGTGAGGGTTAGCGTTAGGGTTAGGGTTATTGGTAGGATTAGGTTTAAGTTGAAAGTTCCTGTGAGGGTGAGTGTTAGGGTTAGGGATAGGGTGAGATTTAGGTTTAGGGACAGGGTTAGAGTTAGGGTTAGGGTAGGGGTGAGATTTGGGGTTAGAGTTAGGGTTAGTGTTAGGGTTAGGGTTAGGGTTAGGATGAGGGTTAGGGTGAGGGTTAAGGTTAGGGTTAGGCTTAGGCTTAGGCTTAGGCTTAGGCTTAGGCTTAGGCCTAGCATGACGGTGAGTTTTAGGTTTAGGTTTAGTGTGAGGGTTAGGGTTAGGGTGAAATTGAGTGTGAGGTTTAGGGTTAGTCTTAGGCTTAGGCTTAGGCCGAGCATATGGTTGAGGGTGAGGGTTAGGGTTAGGGTCAGGGTTAGGGTGAGGGTTAGTGTGAGTGTTAGGTTTAAGGTTAGTGTTAGGGTTAAGGTTGGGGTTAGGGATAGTCTTAGTGTTAAGTGGAGGGTGAGGGAGAGGGTGAGAGGGTTATGGTTAGGGTTAGGGTGTTAGGATTTGTGTGAGGGTTAGGATGAGGTTCAGGGTTAGGATTAGGGTTAGGGTGAGGGCTAGTGTGAGGGTGAGGATTAGGGTTAGCATTAGGGTGAAGTTAGGGTTAGGGTTAGGGTTAGGGTTACATTGAGGATGAGTTTTAGGGTTAGGGTGAGGGTTAGGGTTAGGGTTAGGGTGATGGTGAGGGTTAGAATTAGGAATATGGTTAGGGTTATTGTTAGTGTTATGGTTAGGGTTAAGCTTATTTTGAGGGTGAGGCTGAGGGTGAGCGTTAGGGTTAGGGTTAGGGTGACGTTTAGGGTTAGGGTTAGGGTTAGGAGGAGGGTTTGGTTTAAGGTGAGGGTGAGGGTAAGGGTTAGGGTTAGGATTAGTGTTATCGTTATGTTTAGGGTTAGAATAACAATGAGGGTGAGGATTAGGGTTAGGGTTAGGATGAGGTTAAGGTTTAGTGTTAGTGTTAGGGTTAGGGTTAGGGTTAGGGTGAGATTTAGGAGGAGGGTTAGGGTTAGGCTTAGGGTTAGGATTAGGGTTAGGGTGAAGTTGAGGGTGTCGTTTAGGGTTACGGTTGGGGTTAGGCTTAGGGTTAGGCTGAGTGTGAGGCTGAGGTTGAGGGTTAGGGTTAGGCTTAGTGTTAGAGTTAGGGTTAGGGTGAGGGTGAGGGTTAAGTTTAGGGTTAGGATTAGCGTTAGGGTGAGTGTGAGGTTTAGGGTTAGTGTTAGGGTTAGGCCTAGGTTTAGGCTGAGGGTGTGCGTTAGGTTGAGGGTTAGGATTAGGTTTAGGGTTAAGGTATGGGCTAGGGTGAGTGTGAGGGTTAGGGTCAGGGTTAGGGTGAGGGTTAGTGTGAGGGTTAGGTTTAGGGTTAGTGTTAGGGTTAGGGTTGGCATTAGGGATAGTCTTAGTGTTAGGCGGAGGGTGAGGTTGAGGGTGAGGGTTAGGGTAAGGGTTAGGGTGAGGATGAGGTTTAGGGTTAGAGTTAGCATTAGGGTGAGGTTTAGTGTTAGAGTTAGGGTTAGTGTTAGAGTGAGGGTTAGGGTGAGGGTGAGTGTGAGGGTTAGGGTTATGTTTAGACTTAGGGTGAGGGTGAGGGTTAGGGTGAGGATTAGGCTTAGGCGTAGGGTTAGAGTATGGGCTAGGGTGAGGGTGAGGGTTAGTGTTAGGTTTAGGGTGAGGGTTAGGGTGAGTGTGAGGTTTACATTTAGTCTTAGTCTTAGGCTTAGGCTTAGGCGGAGAATGAGTGTGAGGGAGAGGGTTAGGGTTAGGAAGAGGGTTAGGGTTTTAGGGTTAGGGTGAGGGTTAGGATGAGGTTTAGGGTTAGGATTATTGTTAGTTTGAGGGCTAGAGTGAGGGTGAGGATCTGGGTTAGCGTTAGGGTGAGGTTTAGTGTTAGGGTTAGGATTACGTTGAGGGTGAGGGTTAGGGTTAAGGTGAGGGTTAAGTTTAGGGATAGGGTGAGGGTGAGGGTTAGGATTAGGTTTAGGGTTAGGGTTATTTTTAGTTTTATGGTTAGGGTTAAGTTCACAGTGAGGGTGAGGCTGAAGGTGAGGGTTAGGATTAGGGTTAGGGTTAGGGTGTGGGTTAGGCTGAGGGTTAGGGTTAGGCTGAGGGTGAGTGTGGGGATGAGGATTAGCTTTTGAGTGATGGTTAGGGTTATGGTTAGGTTGAAGTTTGGGATTAGGATTAGGGTTAGGATTAGGGTTAGGGTGAGGGCTAGGATGAGGGTGAGGGTTAGGGTTAGGTTGAGTGTGAAGTTTCGGTTGAGTGTTTGGGTTAGGTTTAGGTTGAGGGTGAGGGTGAGTGAGAGGGTTAAGTTTAGGGTTAGGATTAGGGTTAGGGTGAGGGTGAGTGTGAGGGTTAGGGTTCGGTTTATTGGTAGCCTTAGGTTTAAGCTGAGGGTGAGGGTGAGTGTGAGGTTTAGGGTTATGTTGAGTGTGAGCATTAGGGTTAAGTTTGGGGTGAGGTTGTGGTTGAGTGTTAGGGTGAAGGTTAGGGTGAGGGTTAGGTTGAGGGTTAGATGAGGGTGAGGGTTAGGGTTAGGCTGAAGGTGAGGGTTAGCGTTAGGGTGAGGGTTAGGGATATTGTGAGGGTTAGGGTTAGGCTGAGGTTTAGGTTTACTGTGAGGGTTCATGTTAGGTTTAGCCTTAGTGTTAGGGTGAGGGTAAGCGTTAGGTTGAGGGTTAGGTTAGGGTGAGGTTTAGGGTTATTATGAGGGTTAAGGCTATGGTGAAGGTAAGGGTGAGGGTTAGGGTTAGGGTGATGTTTAGGGTGAGGATGAGGGTTAGGGTGAGGCTGAGTGTGAGGGTTCAGTTGAGGGTTTGTGTTAGGGTTACGGTGAGTTTGAGACTTAGTGTTAGGTTTAGGGTGAGGATGAGTTTTAGGGTTAGGGTTAGGGTTAGTGTTATCGTTAGGGTTAGAGTTAGAATGAGGGTGAGGGTGAGGATTAGGTTAGGGTTAGGTTGAGTTTTAGGATAATGTTAGTGATAGTGTTAGGGTTAGGGTTTGGGTGAGAGTTGGGAGGAGCGTTAGGGTTAGGGATAGGTTTACGATTAGGGTTAGGGTGAGGGTGAGTTTGAGGTTTAGGGATAGGGTTAGGCTTAGTTTTAGGGTTAGGCTGAGGGTGATTGTGAGCTTGATGGTTAGGGTTATGGTGAGAATTAGGTTTGGGGTCAGGGTGAGCGTAAGGTTTGGGGTGAGTGTTAGGGTTTGGGTGAGGGTTAGGGTTCGGGTTAAGGTTAGGGTTAGGTTGGAGGTTAGTGTTAGGGTGAGGGTTAGCGTTAGGGGTAGGCTTAGGTTGAGGGTGAGGGTGAGGGTTAGGGTTAGGATTAGGTTTAAGGTGAGCCTGAGGATGAGGGTGAGTGTGAGGGTTAGGTTTAGGGTGAGGGTTAAGCTAAGGGTTAAGGTGAGTGTTAGGTTTAGGGTGATGTTTAGGTTGAGGGTTTGGGTTAGGGTTAGGGTGAGGGTGAAGGTTCGGATGAGGGTTTGGGGTAGGTTTAGGTTGAGCGTGTCGGTGAGTGAGAGTGTTAGGTTTAGGGTTAGGATTAGGTTTAGGGTGAGGGTGAGTGTGAGGGTTAGGGTTAGGTTTATTGTTAGGCTTAGATTTAAGCTGAGGGTGATGGTGAGTGTGAGGTTTAGGGTTATGTTGAGTGTGAACATTAGGGTGAGGTTTAGGGTGAGGGTGTGGTTGACGGTTAGGGTGAGGGTTAGGGTTTGGTTTAGGGTGAGGGATAGATGAGGGTCAGGGTTAGGGTTAGGGTGAGGGTTAGGTTTAGGGTGAGGGTGAGGGTTAGCGTTAGGGTGAGGGTTCTGGTTATGGTTTGGATTAGGGTGAGTGTTAGAGTTACGGTGATGTTTATGGTGAGGGTAAGGGTTAGTTTGAGGGTTTGCTTTAGGTTTAGGGTGAGGTTGAGGGTGAGGGTGAGGCTTAGGGTTAGGGTGAGGGTGAGGGTGACTCTTAGAGTTAGTGTTAGGGTTAGGCTTTAGGCTGAGTTTTAGGCTGAGGGTGAGGGTGAGGGTTACGGTTAGGGTGAGTGTTAGGATTAGGGTTAATTATAGGGTAATATTTAGGGTGAGGGTTAGTGTGAGAGTTAGTGTTAGGGTTAGGCTTAGTGTTAGAGTGAGTGTAAGGGTTAGGTTGAGGGTTAGGGTTAGGGATATGTTGAGGGTTGGGATGAGGGTTAGGGTGAGGGTAAGGTTTAGGGTGAGGGTTATGCTGAGTGTGAGATTTAGAGTTAGGGTTAGGGTTAGGGTGAAGGTGAGGTTTAGGGTTATGATAAGGGTGAGGGTTAGGGTAAGGATGAGGGTTTGGGAGAGGGTTAGGATGAGGGTTAGGGTGAGGGTTCGTTTTAGGGTTCGGGTTAGGTTTCGGGTGAGGGTGGGGGTAAGGTTGAGGGTAAAGTTTAGGGTTACAGTTAGGATGAGGGTGAGGAATAGTTTAAGATTAGGGTTAGGGTTAGGTTTAGGCTGAAGATGAGTCTGAGGGTGTGGGTGAGGATTACGGTTAGGTTGAGTGCTATGGTTACGGTTAGGGTGAGGGTTAGTGTTAGGGTTAAGTTTAGGATGAGAGTTAGTTTGAGGGGTATGGTTATGGTTAGGATGAGCGTTAGGGTTAACGTTAGGGTTGGGGATAGGGTTAGGGTTAGGGTGAGGTTTAGGATGAGGGTTAGGGTTAGGTTTAGGTTTAGGGTCAGGGTTCGGGTGAAGGTTATGGTTAGGGTTAGGGTTAGGGTGAGAGTTAGGGTCAGGGTGAGGGTTAGGGTTAGGGTTAGATTTATGGTGAGAGTTAGGATTAACGTGAGGTTTAGGATGAGTGTGAGGGTTACAGTTAGCATTAGGGTTAGGGTGAGGTTTAGGGTGAGGGTTAGGATTAGGTTTAGGTTTTGGGTGAGGTGAGGGTGAGGGTGATTGTGAGCTTTATGGTTAGGGTGAGAGATAGGTTTAGTGTGAGGGTGAGGGTTATGGTTACGGTGAGGGTGAGCGTGATGGTGACAGTGAGGCTTAGGGTGTGGGTGAGGGTGAGTGTGAGGGTTAGGGTTAGGGTTTGGGTTAGGGTTAGGGTGAGGGTGAAGTTGAGGGTTAGTTTTAGGAGTAGCGTTAGGTTTCAATTTAGACTGAGGTTGAGCGTGAGGGTGAGGGTGACGTTTAGGGTTAGGGTTAGGTTGAGGGTTAGGGTTATTGTGAGGGTTATGGTGAGGGTAAGGCTAAAGGTTAAGGTTAGGGTTACAGTGAGCCTTAGGGTCAGGGTTAGGGTTATTGTTAGTGTTAGGTTAGTGTTAATTTTGCGGTGAGGGTGAGGCTCAGGGTGAGGTTTATGGTTAGGTTTAGGGTTAGGGTTAGGGTTAGGGTTAGGATTAGGCTTATGGTTAAGGTATGGGCTAGCGTGAGGGTGAGGGTTAGGGTGAGGGTTAGGTTTCGGGTTAGTTTTAAGTTTAGGGTTGGGGTTAGGGATAGGCTTAGTGTTAAGCGGAGGGTGAGGGTGAGGGTCAGGGCTAGGGTTAGGGAGAGTGTTACTGTTAGAGTTAGGGTGAAGGTGAGTGTGAGGGTAAGGTTTGTCTTAGGCTTAGGCTTAGGTTTAGGCTGAGCCTAAGGGTGAGGGTGAGGGTTAGGGTTAGGTTGAGGGTTATGGACAGGGTGAGGTTTAGCGTTAGGGTTAGGGTTATTGGTAGGATTAGGTTATGTTGTAAGTTTCTGTGAGGGTGAGTGTAAGGGTTAGGGTTAGGGTGAAGTTCAGGTTTAGGGATAGGGTTAGAGTTAGGGTTAGGGTAAGGGTGAGGTTTAGGGTTAGAGTTAGGTTTAGTGTTAGGGTTAGGTTTAGAGTGAGGATGAGTGTGAGGGTGACAGTGAGGCTTAGGGTGTGGGTGAGGGTGAGTGTGAGTGTTAGGCTTAGGGTTAGGGTTAGGTTTAGTGTGAGGGTGAAGTTGAGGGTTAGTGTTAGGAGCAGCGTTAGTTTTAAAGTTAGGCTGAGGGTGAGCGTGAGGGTGAGAGTGAGGGTTAGGTTTAGGGTTAGGTTGAGGGTTAGGGTTATTGTGAGGGTTATGGTGAGGGTAAGGCTAAAGGTTAAGGTTAGGGTTACAGTGAGGGTTAGGGTTAGGGTTAGGGTTATTGTTAGTGTTAGGTTAGTCTTAAGTTTACAGTGAGGTTGAGGCTGAGGGTGAGGTTTATGTTTAGGTTTAGGTTAGGTTTAGTGTTAGTGTTAGGGTTAGGCATAGGGTTAGGGTATCGGCTAGGGTGAGGTTGAGGGTTAAGATGAAGGTTAGGTTTAGCGTTAGTGTTAAGTTTAGGGTTGGGGTTAGGGATAGGATTAGTGTTAGGCGGAGGGTGAGGGTGAGGGTGAGGGTTAGCGTTAGGGTGCGGGTGAGGGTTAGGGTTAGGGTGCGGGTGAGGTTTAGGGTTAGTGTTAGCATTAGGGTGAGGGTTAGTGTGAGGGTTATGGTTAGGGTGAGTGTTACTGTTAGGGTTAGGGTGAGGGTGAGTGTGAGGGTAAGGGTTAGTCTTAGGCTTAGGCTTAGGTTTAGGCTGAGCCTAAGGGTGAGGTTTAGGGTTAGGTTTAGGGTTAGGGTTATGGACAGGGTGAGGGTTAGCGTTAGGGTTAGGGTTATAGGTAAGATTAGGGTTAGGTTGAATGTTACTCTGAGGGTGAGGGTTAGCGTTAGGGATAGGGTGAGGTTTAGGTTTAGGAATAGGGTTAGAGTTAGGTTTAGGTTAAGGGTGAGGTTTAGGGTTAGAGTTAGGTTTAGTTTTAGGGTTAGGGTGAGGGTTAGGGTGAGGGTTAGGCTCAGGCTTAGGCTTAGGCTTAGGCTTAGGCCGAGCATAAGGGTGAGTTTTACGGTTAGGGTTAGTGTGAGGGTTAGGGTTAGGGTTAGTGTTATGGTTAGGGTTAGGGTGAAGGTGAGTGTGAGGTTTAGGGTTAGTCTTAGGCTTAGTCTTAGGCTTAGGCCGAGCTTAAGGGTGAGGTTGAGGGTTAGGGTGAGGGTTAGGATTAGGGATATGGTTAGGGTTATTGTTAGTGTTATGATTAGGGTTAATCTTATGTTGAGGGTGAGCCTGAGGGTTAGGGTTAGGCTTATTGTTAGGGTGACGTTTAGGGTTAGAGTTAGGGTTAGGGTTAGGAGGAGGGTTTGGGTTACGGTGAAGGTGAGGGTTAGGGTTAGGGTTAGGGTTAGTGTTATGGTTAGGGTTAGGTTTAGAATAACCATGAGGGTGAGGTTTAGGTTTAGGGTTAGGATGAGGTTAAGGGTTAGTGTTAGTGTTAGTGTTAGGGTTAGGGTTAGGGTGAGAATTAGGAGGAGGGTTAGGGTTAGGGTTAGGGATAGGATTAGCGTTAGGGTGAGTGTGAGGGTGTGGTTTAGGGTTATGTTTGAGGTTCGGCTTAGGTTTAGGCTGAGGGTGAGGTTGAGGGTGAGGGTTAGGGTTAGGGTGAGGCTGAGGGTGAGGGTTAGGGTTAGTTTTATCATTAGGGTTAGGGTTAGAATAACGGTAAGGTTGTGGATTAGGGTTAGGGTTAGGATGAGGTTAAGGTTTAGTGTTCGTATTAGTGTTAGGGTTAGTGTTATGGTGAGAGTTAGGAGGAGGGTTAGGTTTAGGGTTAGGGTTAGGATTAGGGTTAGGGTGAATGTGAGGGTGTGGTTTAGGGTTAGGTTTGGAGTTAGGCTTAGAGTTAGGCTGAGGGTGAGGTTGTGGGTGAGGGTTAGGTTTAGGCTTAGTGTTAGAGTTAGGGTTACGGTGAGGGTGAGTGTTAAGTTTAGGGTTAGGATTAGGGTAAGGGTGAGTGTGATGTTTAGATTAGGGTTAGGCTTAGGTTAAGGCTGAGGGTGAGGGTGAGGGTGAGGGTTAGGGTTAGGGTGAGGGTTGGGGTTAGGGTTAGAGAGGGTCAGGGTGAGGGTTATGATTAGGCTTAGGGTTAAGGTATGGGCTAGGGTGAGGGTGAGGTTTAGGGTCAGGGTTAGGGTGAGGGTTAGTGTGAGGGTTAGGTTTAGGGTTAGTGTTAGGGTTAGGTTTGGGGTTATGGATAGTCTTAGTGTTAGGCGGAGGGTGAGGGTGAGGGTGAGGGTTATGTTTAGGGTGAGGATGAGGTTTAGGGTTAGAGTTAGCATTAGGGTAAGGGTTAGTTTTAGGGTTAGGGTTAGTGTTACAGTTAGGGTTAGGGTGAGGGTGAGTGTGAGGGTTAGGTTTAGGATTAGACTTAGGGTGAGGGTGAGGCTTAGGCTTAGGCGTAGGGTTAGAGTATGGGCTAAGGTGATGGTGAGGGTTAGTGTTAGGTTTAGGGTGAGGGTTAGGGTGAGTGTGAGGTTTACAGTTAGTCTTAGTCTTAGGCTTAGGCTTAGGCCGAGCATGAGTGTGAGGGAGAGAGTTAGGGTTAGGATGAGGGTTAGGGTTTTAGGGTTAGGGTGTGGGTTAGGATGAGGGTGAGTGTTAGGGTTAGCGTTAGGTTGAGGTTTAGTGTTAGGGTTAGGGTTACGTTGAAGGTGAGGTTTACAGTTAGTGTGAGGGTTAGGGTTAGGGTTAGGCTGAGGGTGATGGTTAGGATTAGGTTTAGGGTTAGGGTTATTGTTAGTTTTATGGTTAGGGTTAAGTTTACAGTGAGGGTGAAGCTGAGGGTGAGGGTTACGATTAGGGTTAGGGTTAGGGTGTGGGTTAGGCTGAGGGTTAGAGTTAGGCTGAGGGTGAGTGTGGGGATGAGGATTAGCTTTTGAGTGATGGTTAGGGTTAGGGTTAGTTTGAGGGTTAGGATGAGGGTTAGGCTAGGATTAGGGTTAGGGTGAGGGCTAGGATGAGGGTAAGTGTTAGGGTTAGGGTGAGGGTTAGGGTTAGGGTTATGGTGAGGGTTAGGGATAGTGTGAGGGTTACGGTTAGGGTGAGGTTTAGGGTTACTGTGAGGGTTCATGTTAGGTTTAGGCTTAGTGTTATGGTTAGGGTAAGGATTAGGTTGAGGGTTAGGTTAGGGTGAGGTTAGGGTTACTTTGAGGGTTAGGGCTAGCCTGAGGGTAAGGGTGAGTGTTAGGGTTTGGGTGATTTTTAGGGTGAGGGTGAGGATTATGGTGAGGGTGAGGGTGAGGGTTCAGTTGAGGGTTTGGGTTAGGGTTAGTGTGAGGTTGAGGGTTCGTGTTATGTTGGGGGTTAGGATGAGGGTTAGGGTTAAGATTAGGGTTAGGGTGAGGGCTAGGATGAGGGTGAGGGTTAGGGTTAAGGTTAGGCTTAGGCTTAGGTTTAGGCTGAGGCTGAAGGTGAGTGTGAGGGTTAGGGTTAGGGTGATGGTTAGGGTTACAGTTAGGGTGAGGGTTAGGATGAGTATTAGGGTTAGAGTGAGGGTTAGGATGAGGGGGACAGTAAGGGTGAAGGTGAGGGTCAGGCTGAGGGTAAGTGTTATGGTAATGTTGAAGGTTAGGGTTAGGATGAGGGTTAGGGTGAGGGTTAGGTTTAGGGTTAGGGTTAGGGTTAGCGTTAGGGTGAGGGTTAGTGTGAGGTTTAGGGTTAGGGTTACGGTTACGGTAAGGGTTAGGGTGAGGTTGATTGTGAAGGTTAGGGTTAGTCTTAGGCTTATGCTCAGGCTAAGGCCCAGCTTCAGGGTGAGGGTGGGGGTTACGGTTAGGGTGAGGGTTAGGGTTAGGGTAATGGTTAGGGTTAGGGCTAGGTTGAGGTTTAGGGTTAGGGTTAGGGTGAGTTTTAAGTTTAGGGTGATGATTAGGGTTAGTGTGAGGGTTAGTGTTCGGGTTAAGTTTAGTTTTAGTGTGAAGGTAAGTGTTAGTATGAGGTTTAGGGTTAGGGTGATGTTTAGGTTTAGAGTTAGTGTTAGGGTGCGGGTTAGGGTTAGGGTTAGGTTTAGGGTTAGAGTGAGGGTTAGGGTGAGGTTTAGTGTTACTGTTAGGTGTAGGGTTAGGTCTTGGGTTAGGGTGAGGGTAAGGGTTAGAGTGAGGTTTAGGGTTAGGGTTAGGGTTAGGGTGAGTGTTAGGGTTAGGGTGATGGTGAGGGTAAGTTTTAGGGTGAGAACTAAGGTTAGGGTTAGGGTTAGGGTTAGGGTAAGGTTTAGGTTTAGGGTAAGTTTGAGTGTGAGAGTTAGGTTTAGGATTAGGCTTAGCTGTAGGGTTAGGCTTAGGGTGAGCGTGAGGGTGAGTGCCAGGGTTAGGTATAGGGTGAGGGTGAGCCTTAGGGTGAGGGTGAGTGTGAAGTTGAATGTGAGGTTGAGGGTTAGGGTTTGGTTGAGTGTTAGGTTTAGGGTTAAGGTTAGGGTGAGGGTTAGGGTTAGGGTTAGGGTAAGGATGAGGGTTAGGCTTGGGTTAGGTTTAGGGTTAGGGTGAGGGTAAGTTTTAGGGTCAGTGTGAGGGTTAGGTTTAGGATTAGGTTTAGGGTTAGGGTGAGGCTTAGGGATAGGGTTAGTTTTAGGGTGAACGTTTTGGTTATGGTTAGGCTTAGGATTATGTTGAGGGTGAGGGTGAGGGTTAGGGTTAATGTGACGGTTAGGGTTAGTGTTAGGGTTAGGATGAGGGTTAGACTGAGAGTTAGGGTTAGGTTTGGGTGATGGTAAGAGTTAGGGTGAGGGTTAGGGTGAGGGTGAGGTTTAGGTTTAGGCTTGGGTTAGGGTGTGGGTTAGTGTTAGGGTTAGGGTTGGGGTTAGGGTGTGGTTTAGGGTGTGGGTAAGGGTTAGGGTGTGGGTAAGGGTTAGGGTGTGGGGAAGGTTTAGAGTGAGGGTTAGGGTGAGGGTGAGTGTTAGGGATAGCATTCGGGTTAAGGTTAGGTTTAGGGTGAGGGTTAGGGTTAGGGTTACAGTGAGAGTGAGGGTTAAGGTTAGCATTAGTGTTAGGGTTAGCATAAGGGTGAGGTTTAGGGTTAGGTTGAGGGTGAGGGTGAGGCTTAGGGTTACGTTTAGGGTGAGGGTTAGGCTTAGGGTGAGGGTTATGGTTAACTTTAGGGTGAGGGTTAGGTTTAGGATTAGGCTTAGATGTTGGGTTAGGCTTAGGGTGATGGTGAGGGTGAGGTTCAGAGTTAAGTTTAGGATTAGGTTTATGGTATGGTTACGGATAGGTCGAGGATGAGGGTGAGGGTTAGGGTTAGGGTTAGGTGAGGGTGATGGTGAGGGTGAGGGTGAGGGTAAGGGTTAGGTTCAGGGTGAGGAATAGGGTTATGGTTAGGGTAAGAGTGAGGGTGAGTGTGAGGGTGAGGTTGTGGGTGAGAGTGAGTGTTAAGGTTTAGGTGAGGGTCAGGTTTAGGTTTAGGGTGAGGGTTAGGGTTAGGGTTCGGGTTAGGATGAGGGTTAGGCTGAGAGTTAAGTTTGGGGTTAGGATAAGGATGAGGGTTTTGGTTAGGGTTAGGTTTAGAGTTAGGGTGAGGGTTAGGGTTAGTGTTTGGATGAGGGTTAGGGTTAGGCTGAGGGTGAGGTTGAGGGTGAGTGTGAGGTTAGGGTTAAAGTGAGGGCTAGGGTTAGGGTTAGCGTTAAGGTTAGGGTGAGGGTTAGGTTTAGGGTTAGGGTTAGGATGAGGGTTAGTCTGAGGGTTGGGGTTAGGATTTGGGCGAGGGTAAGGGTTAAGGTGAGGTTTAGGGTGAGGGTGAGGGTTAGGTTTAGGCTTTGGGTTAAAGTGAGAGTTATGGTTAGGGTGAGAGTGAGGGGTAGGGTTAGGGTTAGTGTGAGTGTTAGGGTTAGGTGAGGGTTAGGGATAGGGTGGGGGTTAGGGTTAGGGTCAGGGTTAGGGTAAGGGTTAGAGTTACGGTGAGGGTGAATGTGAGGGTTAGGGTTAGGTTTAGGGTTAGGTTTAGGGATAGGATGAGGGTGATTGTGAGTGTGAGGGTGAGTTTTAGGGTTAGGGTGAGGGTTAAGGTTAGGTTTAGGTTTAGGGTTGGGTTAAGGGTTAGGGTTAGCGTAAGGAAGAGGTTTTGGCTGAGGGTTAGTTTTATGGTTAGGGTGAGGTTTAGGGTTATTGTGAGGGTTAGGATGAGGGTTAGGCTGAGGGTTAGGGTTAGGGTTAGGGTGAGGTTAAGGGTTAGGGTGAGGGTGAGGAATAGTTTTAGGATTAGGGTTAGGGTTAGGGTGTAGTTTAGGGATAGGTTTAGGATTAGGGTGAGGGTTAGGGTGAGGGTTAGGGTTAGGGTGAGGATTAGGGTGAGGGTGAGTTTTAAGGTGATGGTTAGGGTTAGGGTGAGGCTGAGGGTTAGGGTTAGGTTGAGGTTTAGGATTAGGGTGATGTTTAGGGTGAGGGTGAGGTTTAGGGTGAGGATGAGTGTGAGGGTTAGGGTTAGGGTTTAGGTGAGTTTTAGGGTTAGGGTGAGGGCTAGGGTTAGGATTAGGGTTAGGGTGAGGTTTAGGTTTAGTGTGAGGGAGCGGGTGAGTGTTAGCTTTAGGTTTAGGCTTAAGTGTAGGGTTAGGCTTAGGGTGAGGGTGAGGGTGAGGGTCAGAATTAGGTTTAGGGTGAGGGTTAGGTTTATGGATAGGGTTAGGGTGAGGGTTAGGGTAAGGGTGATGTTGAGGGTGACGGTGAGTGTTAGGTTTAGATTGAGTGATAGGGTTATGGTTAGTGTTAGGGTGAGGGTGAGGGTGTGGGTTTCGGTGAAGGTGATTGTGAAGTTGAGAGTGAGCATGAGGGTTAGGGATTTGGTGAAGGTTAATTTTAGGGTTTGGGTTAATGTTAGGTTGAGGGTTAGGGTTAGGGTTAGGATGATTGTTAGGGTGAGGGTTAGGTTTAGGGTTAGGGTGAGGGTAAGGTTTCGGGTGAGGATGAGCGTTAGGATTAGGATTAGGGTTAGTTTTAGGGTGAGGGTAAGGGATAAGATTAGGTTGAGGGTGAGGGTTTTGATTAGGGTTAGGTTTAGAGTTAGGGTGAGGGTGAGGTTTAGGGTTAGGTTTTGGATTAGGGTTAGGGTTAGGCTGAGGGTGAGGTTGAGGCTGAGGGTGACGGTTAGGGTGAGGGTTAGTGTTTGGGTTAGTCTTAGGATGAGGGTTAGGCTGAGGGTTAGGGTTAGGGTTCGGGTAAGGATAAGGGTTCGGGTGAGAGTGAGGGTTAGGGTTAGGCTTAGGGTTAGGGTGAAGGATAAGGTGAGGTTTAGTGTTAGGTTTAGGGTTAGGGTTGGGATTAGATTGAGCGTTACGGTGTGGGTAAGGGTTAGGGTGAGGTTTAGGATGATGGTGATGGATAGGTTTAAGGAGAGGGTAAGGGTTACGGCGAGGCTTAGGGTGAGGCTGAGGGTTAATGTAGCATTAGGGTTATGGTGAGGGTGAGGGTTAGGGTGAAGGATAGGGTTAGGGTTAGGGATAGGGTGAGGATTAGGTTTAGGGTTAGGTTTAGGGTGATGGTTAGGCTGAGGGGTAGGGTTAGTGTTAGTGTTAGGGTGTGGGTTAATCTTAGGGTTAGGGTTAGGGTGAGGTTGAGGGTGAGGGTAAGGGTTAGGGTGAGGGTGATGGTGAAGTTGAGGTTTAGTGTTAGCATTAGGGTTAGGTTTAGGGTTAGGGTTAGGATTAGGCTTAGGGTGAGGGTGAAGGTTAGGATGAGGGTGAGTTTTAGGGTGTATGTGACGGTTAGGGTTAGGGTGAGGATTAAGGTGATGGTGAGGGTTAGGGTGAGGGTTACGTTTAGTGTGAGGGTTAGGTTTAGGGTGATATTTAGGGTGAGGGTGAGGTTTAGGGTGAGGATTAGTGTAAAGGGGAGGATTACAGTTAGGGTTAGGATGAGGGTTAGGTTTAGGTTTATGTTTAGGGTGAGGGTGAGGGTTAGGATGAGCGTGAGAGTGAGGGTGAATATTTAGGTGAGGATTAGGGTTAGGGTTAATGTTAGGGTGAGGGTGAGGGTTAGAGTTAGGGTTATGGACATTGTTAGGTTTACCGTGAGGTTTAGGGTTAGGTTTAGGGTGAGGGTGAGGGTGAGGGTTACGGTTACGGTGAGTTTTAGGGTGAGGGTTAGGGTGAGTTTATGTGTGAGGATTAGTGTTAGGGTTAGGGTTATGTTGAGGGTAAGGGTTAGGGTGAGGTTTAGGGTGAGAGTGAGGGTTAGGGTTAGCGTTAGCGTTAGGGTGAGGGTTAGGGTTAAGGTTAGGTTGAGGGTTAGGTTTAGGGTGATATTTAGGCTGACAGTGAGGTTTCGGCTGAGTATTAGGGTTAGGGTGAGGATTATGGTTAGGGTGAGGGTGAGGGTGAGGATTAGGTTTATGTTTAGGGTGAGGGTAAGGGTTAGGGTGATGGTGAGGATGAGCGTAGGTGTAGGTGAGGGTTAGGGTTACGGTGAGGGTAACGGTGATGGTGAGGTTTAGGGTGAAGGTGATGGTTAGGGTTAGGTTTAAGGTGAGGGTTAGGGTTAGGTTTAGGCTGAGGTGTAGGGTGAGGGGTAGGGTTAGGGTTAGTGTGAGGGTTATGTTTAATGTGACAGTTAGGGTTAGGGTTAGGGTTAGGGTTAGTGTGAAGTTAGGTAGGGCTTAGGGTGAGAGTGGGGATTAGGGTTAGCTTTAGTGTTAGGGTGAGGGTTAGGGTGAGGGTTAGGATGAGGGTGAGGCTTAGGTTGAGGGTGAGGGTTAGAGTTAGGTTTAAGTGAGGGTTAGGGTTATGGTGAGGTTTAGGATTAGGTTTAGGGTGAGGGTTAGAGTTCAGGTGAGCTTGAGTGTTAGGGTGTGGGTGATGGTTAGGGTTAGGTTGAGGGTTAAGGTGACGGTTAGGGTTAGGGTGAGGGTGAGAGTTATGGTTAAGGTGAGCATTAGGGTGAGGGTTAGGATTAGGGTATGTGTGAAGATTAGGGTTAGGGTTAGGGTTATGGTGATGGTAATGGTTAGGGTGAGGTTTAGGGTGAGGTTGAGGGTGAGGGTTAGGGTTAGTTTTATGGTTAGGGTGATGTTACGGTGAGGTTTAGGCTTATGGTGAGGGTGAGGATTAGGGTTAGGGTTAGGGTGAGGGTTGGAGTTAGTGTGAGTGTTCGGGATAGGGTTGGGTTTAGGGTGAGGGTCAGGGTTATGGTGAGGTTTAGAGTTAGGTTGAGGGTGAGGGTGAGGTTTAGGGTTAGGATTAGGGTTAGGGTTAGGGTTAGGCTGAGGGTGAGTCTGAGGGTGAGGGATAGGAATAGGTTGAGGATTAGGGTTAGTGTAAGGGTCAGGTTGAGGCTTAGGGTTAGAATTAGGAAGAGGGTTTGGTTGAGGGTTAGGGTTAGGGTGAGGGTGAGGGTTAGGGTTAGTGTTGGGGTTAGGGTGAGGGTTAGTTTGAGAGGTAGGTTTAGGGATAGGGTTAGGGTGATGTTTAGGTTTAGGGTGAGGGTTAAGGTTAGGGTTAGGGTGAGGGTTAAGTTGAGCATTAGAGTGAGGGTTAGGGTTAGGTTTAGGGTTAGGGTGATGGTTAGGGTGAGGTTTAGTGTTAGTGTTAGGGTTAGGGTTAGTGTGAGCGTTAGGGGGAGGTTTAGGGTTAGAGTGAGGGTTAGGGAGAGGTTGAGGGTTAGGGATAGTGTAAGGGTTAGGATTAGGTTTACAGTTAAGGTTAGGGTTAGGTTTGGGATTAGGTTGAGGGTGAGGGTTATGGTTATCCTTACGGTTAGGGTTAGGTTTAGGGTGAGGGTTAGGGATAGGGTTAGAGTTAGGATGAGGGTGAGGGTGAAGGTTAGGGTTAGGTTTAGGGTGAGGGTTAGTATTAAGGTGAGGGTTAAGGTTAGGGTGACGGTGAGGGTAAGGGTTAGGGTGAGGGCTAGGTTTAGGGTTAGGGTTAGGTTGAGGTGAAGGTTTAGGGTGAGTGTGAGGTTGAGGGTTTGGTTTAGGATGAGGCTTAGGTTTAGGGTTAGGCTTTGGGTGAGGGTGAGGTTGAGGGTAAGAGTTAGGTTTAGCGTGAGGGTTAGTGTTATGGTTAGGGTTACGGTGAGGGTGAGGGTTTGGGTGATGGTAAGGGTGCGGGTGAGGTTGAGGGTTAGGTATAGAGTGAGGGTTAGGGTTATGGTTAAAGTGAGGGTGAGGTTTAGGGTGAGTGTTAGGGTGAGTTTGAGGTTTAGGGTTTGCATTAGGATAAGGGTTAGTGTTAGGCTGAGTTTTAGCCCTAGGATTAGGGTGAGGGTGAGGTTGAGGATGAGTGTGAGGTTTAGGCTGAAGTGTAGGGTTAGGGTTAGGGATAGGGTAAGGATTAGGGTTAGGGTTAAGTTTAGGGTGAGTGTTATGCTGAAGGGTAGGTTTCGGGTTAGGGTGAGGGTTAGGGTTAGTGTTAGGGTTAGGGTTAGCGTTAGGGTGAGGTTGAGGGTGAGGGTAAGTTTTAGGGTGATGGTTAGGGTGAGGTTGAGGTTTAGGGTTAGCATTAGGTTTAGAGTTAGCCTTAGGCTAAGTTTTAGGGTTAGGATTAGGGTTGGGGTGTGGGTGAGGGCTAGTGTTAGCAATAGGGTTAGGTTTAGGATTAGGGTTAGTGTGAGGGTTAGGGATAGGCTTATGGTAAGGATGAGGGTAAGGGTTAGGGTTGTGGTGAGGGTGAGGGTGAGGGTTAGGGTTAGGGTTAGTTTTAGCGTGAGGGCTAGGGTGAGGGTTTGGTTGAGGGATATTGTGAGGGTATTAGTTTTGGTTAGGAAAGGCTTAGAGTTAGGGTTAGGGTGAGGATTTGGGTGAGGCTGAGGTTTAAGTTGAGGATTAGGGTTTGGGTGAGGATTAGGGTCAGGGTTAGGTTAAGGGTGAGAATTAGGGTGATTTTTAGGGTGAGGGTAAGGTTTAGGGCGTGGGTGAGGGTGAGGGTGAGGGTTAGGGTGTAGGTGAGGGTTAGGGTTAGGGTGAGGGTTAGGGTTAGGGTTATGGTTAGGGTGAGGTTTAGGTTTAGCGTGAGGGTGAGGGTGAAGGTTAGGTATAGGATTACGCTTAGGTGTAGGATTAGGCTTAGTGTGAGGGTCAGAGTTAGGGTTTAGGGTTAGGTTTAGGGTTATGGTTCGGGTTAGGGTGAAGGTGAGGGTTAGGGTTAAGGTTTGGGTTAGGGTGAGGTTTAGGGTGAGGGTGAGGGTTAGGATTGGGATTACGGTTAGTTTTAGGGTGAGGGTAAGTGATAGGGTTAGGGTTAGTCTGAGGGTGAGGGTTAGGGTTAGGTTTAGAGTTAGGGTGAGGGTGAGGTTTAGGGTTAGGTTTTGTATTAGGTTTAAGGTTAGTGTAAGGCTGAGGGTGAGGTTGAGGATGAGGGTGACGGTTAGGGTGAGGGTTAGGTTTAGGGTTAGTTTTATGATGAGGGTTAGGCTGAGCGTTAGGGTTATTGTTCGGGAAAGGATAAGTGTTAGGGTGGGAGTGAGGTTTAGGGTTAGGCTTAGGGTTAGGGTGACGGTTAGTGTGAGGTTTAGTGTTAGGTTTAGGTTTAGGGTTAGTGTGAGTGTTAGCGTTAGGGTAAGGGTTAGGATGAGTGTTAGGGTGATGGTGAGGGATAGGGTTAAGGTGAGGGTAAGGGTTAGGGCGAGTTTTAGGGTGAGGCTGAGGGTTAATGTAGCATTAGGTGTACGGTGAGGGTGAGGGTTATGGTGAGGCTTAGCATAAGTGTTAGGGATTGGGTGACTATTAGGGTTAGGGTTAGGTTTAGGGTGACGGTTATGCTAAGGGGTAGGGTTAGGGTTAGTGTTAGGGTGAGGGTTAGGGTGTGGGTTAATGTTAGGGTTAGGTTTAGGGTGAGGTTGAGGGTGAGGGTAAGGGTTAGGGTGAGGGTTATGGTGAGGTTGAGGTTAAGGGTTAGCATTAGGGTTAGGTTTAGGTTTAGGGTTAGGGTTAAGATTAGGGTTAGGGTGAGGGTGAGGGCTAGTGTTACCATTAGGGTTAGGATTAGGCTTAAGGTGAGGGTGAGGTTTAGGGTGAGGGAGAGGGTTAGTTTGAGGGTTAGGGTGAGGGTGAGGTATTTGGTTAGGAAAGGCTTAGGGTTAGGGTTAGGGTGAGAATTAGGGAGAGGGTGAGGTTTAAGTTGAGGATTAGGGTTAGGGTGAGGATTGGGGTTAAGGTTAGGGTTTGGGTTAGGGTTAGGGTGATGTTTAGGGTGAGAGTGATGGTTAGGGTGAGGGTGAGGCTGAGAGTGCGGGTGAGGGTGTAGGTGAGGGTTAGGGTGATGTTGATGGTTGGGGTGATGGTGAGGGTGAGGGTAAAGGTGAGGGTGAGGGTTCGGTTAGGGTTAGGGTGAGGGTTAGGGTTAGGGTTAGGGTTAGTGTGAGGATACGGGTTAGGGCGAGGGTTAGGGTGAGAGTGAGGGTTAGGTTTAGCGTTAAGGTTAGGGTTAGGTTTAGGATGAGGGTTAAGGTGAGGTTTAGGGTTAGTATGAGGTTGAGGGTTAGAGTTAGGTTTAGGGTGAGGGTTAGGGTTAGGGTTAGGGTTAGAGTGAGGGTTAGTGTGAGGGTTAGGGTTAGGATGAGGGTTAGGCTGAGAGTTAAGTTTTGGGTTAGGGTGAGGGTGAGGGTTAGGTTTTGGATTAGGGTTAGGGTTAGGGATAGGGTTATGATTAGTGTGAGGGTTTTGGTTAGGTTTAGGTTTAGAGTTAGGGTGAGGGTTAGGGTTAGTGTTTGGATTAGTGTTAGGATTAGGGTTAGGCTGAGGGTGAGGTTGAGGGTGAGGTTGAGGGTGAGGGTGAGGGTTAGGGTTAATGTGAGGTTTAGGGTTAGGATTAGCTTTAAGGTTAGGGTGAGGGTTAGGTTTAGGTTTAGGGTTAGAATGAGGGTTAGGCTGAGGGTTAGGTTTAGGTTTCAGGTAAGGGTAAGGGTTAGGGTGAGTTTTAGGGTGAAGGTGAGGGTTAGGTTAAGGCTTAGGGTTAGGGTGAGGGTTAGGGTTAGGGTAAGGGTGAGGGTGAGGTTTAGGGTGACGGTGAGGGTGAGGGTTAGGGTTAGGTGAGGGTTAGGGATAGGGTTGGGGTTAGGTTGAAGTTTAGGGTTAGGGTTAGGGTTAGAGTTAGGGTGAGGGTGAGTGTGAGGTTTAGGGTTAGGTTTAGGGTTAGGTTAGGGTTAGGCTGAGTGTGAGGGTGAGGGTGAGGGTGAGGTTTAGGGTTAGGATGAGGGTTAGATTTTGGGTTAGGGTTAGGGTTGGGTTGAGGGTTACGTTTAGGGTTAGGAAGTGGGTTTGGCTGAGGGTTATGTTTATGGTTAGGGTGAGGTTTAAGGTTAGTGTGAGGGTCAAGATGAAGGTTAGGCTGAGTGTTAGTGTTAGGGTTGGGGTGAGGGTAAGGGTTAGGTTGAGAGTGAAGTTTAGTTTTAGGATTAGGTTTATGATTAGGGTGAGGGTAAGGGATAGGGTTAGGATTAGGGTGAGGGTTAGGGTGAGGGTTAGGTTTAGGGTTAGGATTAGGGTGAGGGTGAGGTTTAAGGTGAGGGTTAAGGTTAGGATGATGACTAGGATTAGGTTTAGGGTGAGGTTTATGATTAGGGTGATACTTAGGGTGAGGGTGAGGATTAGTGTGAGGGTGAGGGTGAAGGTGTAGTTGAGGGTTAGGGTTAGGTTGAGGGTTAATGTGACAGTGACGGTGAGGGTTAGGGTGAAGTTGAGGGTTTGGGATAGGGTTAGTATGTGGGTTAGGATTAGGGTTATGATTTGGGTGAGGGGTAGGGTGAGGGGTAGGGTTCGGGTTATGTTGAGGGATAGGGTTAATGTGAGGATTACGGTTAGGGTTAGGGTTAGTGTGAGGATAAGGATAATATTGAGGTTTAGGGTGAGAGTGAGGTTTAGGGTTAGCATTAGGGTTAAGGTGAGGGTTATTGTGAAGATTAAGGTGAGGGTTAGGTTTAGTATGAGGGTGAGGGTTAGAGTTAGGTTTAGATTGAGGGTTAGGGTTAGGGTGAGGTTTAGGTTTCGGTTAGGGTGAGGGTTCGGGTTCGGGTTCGGGTGAGTTTTAGGGTGTGGGTGACGGTTAGGGTTAGGGTGAGGGTTAGGGTTACGGTGAGGATTAGGGTTAGGGTTAGGGTTAGGGTTATAGTGAGGGTAAGGGATAGGATGAGGTTTACGTTGAGGGTGAGTTTTAGGGATAGCGTTAGTGTTAGGGTGAGGGTTAGGGTGAGGGTTAGGATCCAGGTTAGGTTAGGTGAGGGTGAGGGTTATCGTTAGGTTTAGGGTTAGGTTTAGGGTGAGGGTAAGGTTTAGGGTGAGCGTTAGGGTGAGGGTGAGGGTTAGGGTTAAGTTGAGGGCTAAGGTGAGCGTTAGGGTGAGATTTCAGTTGAGGGTTAGGGTTAGGGTTAGGGTGAGGTTGAGGTTGAGGGTGAGACTTAGGGTTAGGTTTAGGGTGAGGATGAGGTTTAGATTGAGGTTTAGTGTTACTGTTAGGGTTAGGATTAGGGTGAGGGTAAGGGTTAGAGTGAGGTTTTCGGTGAGGTTGAGGGTTAGGGATAGCATTAGCGTTAAGGATAGGTTTAGGATGAGGGTTAGGGTTAGTGATAGGGTTACGGTGAGGGTGAGGGTTAGGGTTAGGGTTAGGGTGAGGGTTAGGGTTAGGGTTAGTGTGACGGTGAGGGTAAGGGATAGGGTGAGGACTAGGGTTAGGTTTAGGTTTAGGGTAAGGTTTAGGTTTAGGGTGAGGGTGAGAGTGAGAGTTAGGTTTAGGATTAGGCTTAGGTGTAGGGTTCGGCTTAGGGTGAGGGTGAGCGTGAGTGTCAGAGTTAGGTTTAGGGTGAGGGTTAGGGTTAGTGTTAGGGTTACGGTGAGGGTGAGAGTTAGGTTTAGGGTGACGGTGAGGGCAAAGGTCAGGGTGAGGGCTAGGTTTAGGTTTAGGGTTAGGTTGAGGTTTAGGTTTAGGGTGAGTGTGAGGTTGAGGGTTTGGTTTAGGATGAGGCTTAGGTGTAGGGTTCGGCTTAGTTTGAGGGTGAGGGTGAGTGTCAGAGTTAGGTTAAGGGTGAGGGTTAGGGTTATGGTTATTTTTAGGGTGAGGGTGAGGGTGAGGGTTAGGGTGAGGTGAGGGTCAGGTTGAGGGTGAGGGTGAGGGTTAGGGTTTGGGTGAGGGTTAGGGTTAGGGTTAAGTTTAGGGTGAAGGTTTGGGTTAGTGTCAGTGATAGGATTATGATTAGGCTGAGGGTTAGGTTTAGGTTTAGGGTGAGGGTAAGTGTTAGGGTGAGGGTGAGGGTTAGGTTTAGGATTAGGGTTAGGGTTAGGGCGAGGGTTAAGGACAGGGTTACGATTAGGGTGAGCGTTTTATTTAGGGTTAGGTTTAGAGTTAGGGTGAAGGTGAGGGTGAGGCGTTTGGATTAGGGTTAGGGTTATGCTGAGGTTGATGTTGAGCGTGAGGGTTAGGGTTAATGTGAGGGTTAGAGTTAGGGTTAGCTTTAATGTTAGGGTGAGGGTTAGGGTTAGGGTTAGGATGAGGGTAAGGGTTAGGGTGAAGTTTTGGGTGAGAGTGAGGGATAGGCTTAAGGTCAAGGGAAGGGTTAGGGGCGAGGTTTCGGGTGAGGTTGAGGGCTAATGTTAGCATTAGGGTTATGGTGAGTGTGAGGATTAGGGTTAGAGTTAGGGTTATGTTTTGGGATATGGTGAGGATTAGGGTTAGGATTAGTTTTCCGGTGAGGGGTAGGTTGAGGGGTAGCGTTAGGGTTACAGTTAGGGTGAGGGTTAGAGTTAGGGTGACAGTAAGGGTAAAGGAGAGGTTTAGGATGAGGATTAGGGTTAGGGTTAAGGTGAGGGTGAGGATTAGATTGAGGATTAATGTTAAGTTTAGAGTGAGGTTTAGGGTGAGGATGAGGGTTAGGGTTAGGGTGAGGGCTAGGGTGAGGGTGAGGGTTAGGGATAGGGTTAGGTTTAGGTTTAGGGTTAAGGTGAAGTTTAGGGTTAGTGTGAGGGTTAGTGTTAGGACTAGGTTTAGACTTAGGGTGAGGGTAAATGTTAGGGTGAGTGTTAGCGTTAGGGTGAGGGTTATAGATAGGGTTAGTGTTAGTGTTAGGTTCAGGGTTATTGTTAGGGTTAGGGTTAGGGTTACAGTTACGGTTAGGGTGAGGGTGAGGGTTAGGGTTTATGTGAGGGTTAGGGTTAGGATGAGGGCTAAGGTTAGGTTTAGGGTTAGGGTGAGGTTTAGATTTAGTGTGAGAGTGAGGGTGAGGGTCAGAGTTAGTTTAGGGTGGGGGTTAGGTTTATGGATAGGGTTAGGGTGAGGATGAGGGTTAGGGTGAGGGTGATGGTGAGGGTGAGGGTGAGGGTTAGGTTTAGGGGGAGGGATAGGCTTATGGTTGCGGTTAGGGTGAGTGTGAGTGTGTGGGTTACGGTGAGCTTGATGGTGAGATTGAGAGTGAGGGTGAGGGTTAGGATTTGGGTGAAGGTTAAGTTTAGGGTTTGGGTTAATGTTAGGTTGAGGGTTAGGGTTAGGGTTAGGATGAGGGTTAGGCTGAGGGTTAGGTTTAGGGTTAGGGTGTGGGTAAGGGTTAATGTGAGGGTGAGGGTTAGGATTAGGGTTAGGGTTAATTTTAGGGTGAGGGTTTTGGTTAGGGTTAGGTTTAGAGTTAGGTTGAGGTTGAAAATTAGGTTTAGGTTTTGGATTAGGGTTAGGGTTAGGCTGAGTGTGAGGTTGAGGGTGAGGGTGAGGGTGACGATTAGGGTGAAGGTTAGTGTTAGGTTTAGATTTAGGATGAGGGTTAGGCTGAGGGTTAGGGTTAGGTTTCGGGTAAGGGTAAGGGTTCGGGTGAGAGTGAGAGTTAGGGTTAGGCTTAGGGTTAGGGTGACGTTTAGGGTGAGGTTTAGTTTTAGGGTTAGCTTTGGTGTTAGATTGAGCGTTAGGGTGTGGGTAAGGGTAAGGGTGAGGTTTAGGATGATGGTGAGGGATAGGGTTAAGGTGAGGGTAAGGGTTACCGCGAGGCTTATGGTGAGGCTGAGTGTTAATGTAGCATTAGGGGTATGGTGAGGGTGAGGGTTAGGGTGAAGGTTAGTGTTAGGGTTAGGGATAGGGTGAGGATTAGGGTTAGGGTTAGGGTTAGGGTGACAGTGAGGCTGAGGGGTAAGGGTTAGGGTTAGTGTTAGGGTGAGGGTTAGGGTGTGGGTTAATGTTAGGGTTAGGGTTAGGGTGAGGTTGAGGGTGAGGGTAAGGATTAGCGTGAGGGTTATGGTGAGGTTGAGGTTTAGTGTTAGCATTAGGTTTAGGTTTAGTGTTAGGGTTAGGGTTAGGATTAGGGTTAGGGTGAGGGTGAGGGTTAGGATGAGGGTGAGATTTAGGGTATATTTGATGGTTATTGTTAGGGTGAGGTTTAAGGTGACGGTGAGGGTTAGGGTGAGGGTGAGGGTTACGGTTAGGGTGAGGGTTAGGGTTAGGGTGATGTTTAGGGTGAGGGTTAGGTTTAGGGTGAGAATTAGTGTAAGGGGAAGGATTAGTGTTAGGGTTAGGGTGAGGGTTAGGTTTATGTTTAGGGTGAGGGTGAGGTTTAGGATGAGGGTGAGGGTGAGGGTGAAGTTTTAGGTGAGGATTAGTGTTAGGGTTAATGTTAGGGTGAGGGTGAGGGTTAGAGGTTGGGTTAGGGACAGGGTTAGGGTTGGGGTGAGGGTGAGGGTGAGGGTTACGGTTACGGTGAGCTTTAGGGTTATGGTTAGGGTGAGTTTATGTGTGAGGATTAGTGTTAGGGTTAGGGCTATGTTGAGGGTAAGGGTTAGGGTGAGGTTTAGGGTGAGAGTGAGGGTTAGGGTTAGGGTGAGGGTTAAGATTAGGGTAAGGGTTAGGATAATGGTTAGGCTGAGGGTTAGGGTTAGGGTTAGGGTGAGGTTTAGGGCTAGGTTTAGGGTTAGAATAAGTGTTAGGCTGAGGGTTAGTGTTAGGCTTAGTGTGAGGGTTAGGTTTAGGGTTAGGGTGAGGGTAAAGTTTAGGGTGACGGTTAGGGTGAGTGTGAGGGTTATGGTTAGGGTGACGGTTAGGGTGAGGGTGAGGGTTAGGGTTAGCATTAAGGTTAGGGTGAGGGTGAGGGTTAGGGTGAGGGTTTGGGTTAAGGTTAAAGATAGGGTGAGGATTAGGTTTAGGTTTAGGTTTAGGGTGAGTGTTAGGCAGAATGGTAGCCTTAGGGTTAGGGTGAGGGTTTAGTTTAGTGTTAGGGTTAGGGTTAGGGTTAGAGTGACGGTAAGGGTTAGGGTGAGGTTTAGGGTGAGTGTGAGGATTAGGGTTAGCATTAGGTTTAGCATTAGGGTTAGGATGAGTGTTAGGGTTAGGGTGAAGGAGAGGGTGAAGGTTAGTATTAGGGTGAGGTTTAGGATTAGGGTTAGGGTGAGGGTGAGGTTTAGGGTGAAGGTAAGTGTTACGGTGAGGGTTAGGGTGAGGCTGAGGTTTAGGGTTAGCATTAGGGTGAGGGTGAGGGTGAGGGTTAGTGTGAAGTTTTGGGTTAAGGTTATGGATAGGGTGAGGAATAGGGTTAGGGTTAGGTCGAGGGTGAGGGTTAGGTTGAGGGGTAACATTAGAATTTGGGTGAGGGTTAGGTTTAGTGTGAGGGTTAGGGTTAGGGTTAGGGTGACAGTAAGGGTTAGGGTGATGGTTAGGGTGAGTGTGAAGTAGGGTGAGAGTTAGGGTTAAGGTGAGAGTTAGGGATAGGTTTAGGGTTAGGTTGAGGGTTAGGGTTATGGTTAGGATTAGAGTTAGGGTGAGGGTAAGGCTTAGGGTGAGGGTTAGGGTGAGGTTGAGGTTTAGGGTTAGGGTGAAGGTGAGGGTAAGTATTATTGTGAGGACTAGGGTTAGGGTTAGGGTTAGGGTGAGTGTTAGGGTAATGGTGAGGGAGAGGGTGACGGTTAGGTTCAGTATTAGGGTTACGGTTAATGTGAGGGTTAGTGATAGGGTTATGGGTATTGTGAGGGTTAGAGTTAGGGTTAAGGTGAGGGTTAGTCTGAGAGTTATGGTTAGGGTTAGGGTGAGGGTTAGGCTTAGTGTGAGGATTATGGTTAGGGTGAGCGTTAGGGTTAGGTTCAGGGTTAGGGTGAGGGTGAGTGTGAGGGGGAGGGCTAGGTTGAGGGTTTGGGTAAGGGTGAGGGTGAGGTTTTCCGTTAGGTAAGGTTTAGGGTTAGGTTTAGGGTGAGGATTATGGTGAGTTTGTGGGTTCGGGTTAGGGTGAGGGTGAGGGTGAGGGTTAGTGTTAGGATGAGGGTTAGGGTTAGGGTGAGGGTGAGGGTGAGGGTTAGGCATAGGGTTAGTGTGAGGGTTAGGGTTACGGTGAGGGTTATGGTTAGGGTGAGGGTTAGGGTTAGGGGTAGTGTGAGGGTTAGGTTTAGGGTGATGTTTAGTGTGAGTGTGAGGGTTAGGTTGAGGGTGAGTGTTCGGGTGAGAGTTAGGGTTAGGGTTAGCGTTAGGGATAGGGTTAGGGTGAGGGTAAGGTTTAGAGTGAGAGTTTGGGTGAGGGTGAGAGTTAGGTTGAGGGTGAGGTTTAGGGTTAGCGAGAGAGTGAGGGTTAGGTTTAGGTTTAGGGTAGTGTGAGGGTTCAGGTTAGGTTGAGGGTTAGGGTTAGGTTTAGGGTTAGTATAAAAATAGGGTGATGGTTAGGGTTACGGTTAGTGTGATTGTTAGGTTTATGGTTAGGATTTGGGTTAGGTTGAGGGTAAATGTTAGGGTGAGGGTTAGGGTGATGCTGAGGGTTAGGGTTAGGGTGAGGGTTAGGTTCAGGGTTAGGATTAGGGTTACAGTTAGGGTAAGGCTGAGGGGGAAGGGGAGGTTGAGGGTGAAGGTTAGGGTTAAAGTTAGGGATAGGGTGAGGATTTGGGTTACAGTTAGATTTAGGTTTAGGGTTAGGCTGAGGGGTAGGGTTAGGGTTAGGGTTGAGTGTTAGGTTTAGTGTGAGGTTTAGGGTTAGGGTTAGGGTGAGGGTTAGGTTTAGTGTGTTGGTTAGGGATAGGGTTAGGGTGAGGGTAAGGGTTAGGGAGAGGGTGAGGTTTAGGGTTAGCATTAGGTATAAGGTTAGGATTAGGATGAGGTTTAGGGTTATGGAGAGGGTGAGGGTGAGGTTTAGGGTTAGGATGAGGGTTAAGGTTAGTGTGAGGGTGAGGTTTAGGTTTAGGGTGAGGGTTAGGGTGAGGGTTAGGCTTAGGGTGAGAGTCAGGGTGAAGGTTAGGTTTATGTTGAGGCTTAGGGTTAGGGTGAGGGTTAGGGTTAGGGTTAGGCGAGAGTTATGGTTAGGGTGATATTTTTTGTGAGGGTGAGTGTTCGTGTGAGGGTGGGTGTTCGTGTGAGAGTGAGGGTTCTGGTGAGGGTGAGGATTAGGGTGTGGTGAGGGTTAGGTTTAGGATGAGAGTCAGGGTGAGGTGTAGGGATAGGGTTAGGGTTAGGTTTAGTGTGAAGATTAGGGTTAGGGTTATTGTTAGGGTTAGTATGAGGATAAGAGTTAGGGTGTGGTTTAGTGTGAGGGTGAGCGTTAGGCTTAGCTTTAGGGTTAGGGTGAGGTTTAGGATGAGATTTAGGTTTAGGGTGAGTGTTATGTTTAGGGTTAGTGTGAGGGTTAGGGTTAGGGTGATGTTTAGGGTGAGGTTGAGGATTAATGTGAGGGTGAGGGTGAGGGTGCGGGTGCGTGTGAGGCTGAGGGTGAGGGTGAGAGTTAGGGTTAGGTTTAGGGTGAGTGTGAGGGTTAGTGTTAGGATTAGGGTTAGAGTTAGGCTGAGGGTGAGGATGAAATTGAGGGTGAGGTTTAGGGTTAGAGTTAGGGTGAGGTATCAGGTTAGTGTGAGGTTTAGGGTGAGGCTGAGTGTGAGGTTGAGGGTTAGGATTATGGTTAGGGTGAGGGTGAGGGTTTGGTTTAGGTTTAAGGTGAGGGTTAGGGTTAGTGTGAGGGTTAGGGGGAGGGGGAGGGTTAGTGTGATGATGAGGGTCAGGATGAGTGTGAGTGTTAGAATGAGGGTGAGGGTGAGGGTGAGGGTAAGGGTTAGGATTAGGTTAGGGTGAGTTTTAGTGTTAGGGTTAGGGTTATTGTTAGGGTTGGGAATAGGGTTAGGTGAGGGTAAGGGTGAGTGTTAGCGTTTTGGTTAGGGTTAGGGTTAGGGTGAGGGTGTGGTTGAGGGTTAGGGTTAGGATTAGGGTTAGGGTTAGGGTAAGGCTGAGGCGGAAGGGGCTGTTGAGGGTGAGGTTTACGGTTAGGGTTAGGGTTAGCATGAAGGTTACTGTTAGGTTAAGGGTTAGTATTAGGGTTAGGCTGAGGGTGAGGGTTATGGTTGGTGTGAGTGTTAGGTTTAGGGTTAGGGTTTGGGTTAGGTTGAGGGTAAAGTTTAGGGTGAAAGTTAGGGAGAGGGTGAGGTTTAGGGTTATGTTGAGGGTTCGGGTGAGGGTTAGGTTTAGGGTTATGGTTAAGGTTAGCGTGATGGTTAGGGTGAAGGTTAGGTTTAGGTTTAGGGTGAGGGTGAGGCTTAGGTTTATGATGAGGGTTAGGGTGAGTGTTCGGGTTTGGGTTAGGGTTAGGGTGAGGGTGAGTGTGAGGTTTAGGGTTAGGGTTTTTGTTAGGCTGAGGTGAGGGTGAGGTGAGTGTTAGGGTTGGGGTTAGGTTGAGGGTTAGTGTTAGTGTGATTGTTAGTGTGAGGGTGACTATAACGGTTAGGGTGATGATTAGGGTGAAGTGACGGTTAGGTTTAGGGATATGGTTAGGGTGAGGTTTTGTGTTAGGGTGAGGGTTAGGCTGCATGTGAGGGTTAGGGTTAGGGTTAGTTTTAGGATGAGGGTTATGGTTGGTGAGTGGGTTAGGGTGAGGGTGAGGGTTAGGGTTAGCATTAGGGTTAGGATGAGGGTGAGGGTTAGGGTTAGGTTAGGGTGAGGGTGAGGGTGAAGGTGAGAGTGAGGGTTAGGGTTGGTGTTAGTTTTAGTGTTAGGTTTAGGGTGAGGTTGAGTGTTAGGTTTAGCATTAGGGTTAGGGTGAGGGTGAGGGTTAGGGTTAGAATTAGGGTTAGGGTGAGCGATAGGGATAGGTTTAAGGTTAGGGTTAGGGTGAGGGTGAGTTTTAGGGTGAGGCTGAGTATGAGGTTGAGGGTTAGGATTATGGTTCGGGTGAGGGTGAGGGTGTAGGTGAGGGTTAGGTTTAGGATTAGTGTTAGCGTTAGGGTTAAGCTGAGGGTGAGCTTGCGGGTGAGGGTGAGGGTTTGGTTTAGGTTTAAGGTGAGGGTTAGGGTTAGTGTGAGGGTTAGGCTGAGGGGGAGGGTTAATGTTACGGTTAGGGTGAGTGTTAGTGTGAGGGTTAGGGTTAGGGTTAGGGTTAGGTTGTGGATAAGTGTTAGAGTGATGGTTAGGATGAGGGTTAGGGTTCGTTTGAGGGTTAGAGTTAGGTTTAGGGTTAGGGTGAGGGTTAGGGTTAGTGTGAGCGTTAGAGTTAGGGTTAGGGCTAGGATGAGGCTAAGGCTTAGGGTTAGGTTTAGGGTGAATTTGAGGGTTAGTTTGAGGGTTATTGTTAGGTTTAGGGTAAGGTTTATGGTGAGGTCTAATCTGAGGTTGAGGCTTATGGTGAAGGTGATGGTGAGGGTGAGCTTTTCGTTTAGATAAGGGTTAAGATTAGGGTTAGGGTGATGATTAGGGTGAGGGTCAGGGATAGGATGAAGTTTAGGGTTAGAGTGATGGTTAGGGTTAGTGTGAGGTTTAGGGTTAAGGTTAGGGTTAGGGTGAGTTTTAGGGTTCGGGTTTGCATTAGGGTTAGGGTGAGGGTTAGGGTGTTTTTGAGGGTTAGGGTTAGGGTTAGGATTAGTGTTAGGGTGAGGGTGAGCGTTAGGTTTAGTGTTAGTATGAGGTTTAGGATAAGGGATAGGTTTAGGATTAGGGTGAATGTCAGGATTAGGGTGATGGTTAGGGTAATGGTAAGGGATAGGGTTAGGGTGAGGTTAAGGATTAGAGTGAGGGTTAGGGTTAGTGTTAGGTTTAGGGTGATGGTGAGGGTTAAGGGTGAGGGTGAGGCTGAGGGTGAGGGTTAGGGATAGGGTAATGTTTAGTGTTAGGGATAGTTTGAGGATTAGGCTGAGGGTGATGGTGAGGGTGAGGGTGGGGTTGAGGTTAAGTGTGAAGGTTAGGGTTAAGGTTAGTTTTAGGGTGAGGGTAGGGTGAGGATGAGGGTTAGGGTGAGGTTTAGGGTAGGGTTAGGGTGAGGGTGAGGGTTCGGTTAGTGTGAGTTTTAGGGTGTGGGTGACATTTAGGGTTAGGATGAGGGTTAAGGTGATGTTGAGGGTTAGGGTGAGGGTGAGGGTTACGGTTACAGTGAGGATTAGTGTTCGGGTTGGTTTTAGGGTTATTGTGAGGTAAGGGTTAGTATGAGGTTTAGGGTGAGGCTGAGGTTTAGGGATAGCGTTAGAGTTAGGGTGTGGGTTAGGGTGAGGGTTAGATTAGGGTGAAGGTGAGGGTTAGAGTTAGGGTTAGTGTTATGGTTAAGTGAGGGTTAGGTGAGCTTTAGGATGAGGGTTAGGTTTAGGTTTAGGTTTAGGGTGAGGGTTAAGGTGAGGTTTAGTGTTAGTGTTAGGATGAGGGTTAGGCTCAGGGTTAAGGTTAGGATTAGTGTGAGGGTAAGGGTTTGGGTGAGGGTGAGGGTTAGGTTTAGGATTAGGGTTAGGCTAAGGATGAGGGTGGGGAATTGGGTTAGGTTTAGGGTGAGGGTTTTGGTTACGGTTAGGTTTAGAGTTAGGGTAAGGTTGAGGGGTTGTGTTTGGATTAGTGTTAGGGTTAGGGTTAGGCTCAGGGTGAGGTTGAGGGTGAGGGCGAGGGTTAGGGTTAAGGTGAGGGTTAGGGTTAGGGTTAGAGTTAAGGTTAGGGTGAGGGTTAGGGTTAGGTTTAGGTTTAGGATGAGGGTTTGTCTGAGGGTGAGAGTTAGGGTTCGTGTGATGGTAAGGGTTAGGGTGAGGTTAAGGGTGAGGGTGAGGGTTAGGGTGAGGGTGCAGTTGAGTGTTAGTGTTAGGGTGAGGGTTACGGTGAAGGTTAGGGTTAAGGTTAGAGTGAGGGTTAGGGTGAGGGGAAGCGTTAGGGTGAGGGTTAGTGTGTGGGTAAGTGATAGGGTTAAGGTGAGTGTAAGGGTTAGGGCGAGGTTTAGTGTGAGGTTGAGGATTAATGTTAGCATTTGGGTTACGGTGAGGGAGAGGTTTAGGGTGAGTGTTAGGGTTATGGTTAGAGATACCTTGAGGATTAGGGTTAGGGTTAGGTTTAGGGTGAGGGTTAAGCTGAGGGTTAGGGTTAGGATTAGGTTGAGGGTTAGGGTGAGGTTTAGGGTTAGGGTTAAAGTTATGGTGAGGCTGAGGTTGAGGGTGAGTGTAAGGGTTAGAATGAGGGTTAGGGTGAGTTTGAGGTTTAGTGTTAGAATTAGGGTTAGGTTTAGGGTTAGGGTGAGGGTTAGGGTTATGATTAGGGTTAGGGTGAGGGTGAGGGATTGTGTTAGCATTAGGGTTAGGGTTAGGTTTAGGGTTAGAGTGGGGTTCAGGGTGAGGGTTAGGGTTAGTGTTAGGATTAGGTTTAGGGTTAAACTGGGGGGGGGTGAGGTTGAGGGTGAGGATTAGGTTTAGGGATATTTTTAGCGTGAGGGCTAGGGTGAGGGTGAGGTTTAGTGTGAGGGTTAGGTTGAGGGTTTGGGTTAGGAAAGGCTTAGGGTTAGGGTTAGTGTGAGGGTGAGGATTAGGCTGAGCTTTTAGGTGAGCATTAGTATTAGGGTGAGGATTACGGTTAGGTTTAGGGTGAGGGTTAGGATTAGGGTAACGTTTAGGTTGAGGGTATGGGTTAGGGTGAGGGTGAAGGTGAGGGTGAGGGTGATATTGAGGGTAGTGCGAAGGGGAGGGTTAGGGATAGGGCTAAGCTGAGGGTTAGGGTTAGGGTTAGGGTGAGGGGTAGGGTGAGGGGTAGGGTTAGGGTTAGAGTGAGGATTAGGGTGAATTTGAGGCTTAGGGTTAGGATAAGTGAGAGGATAAGGTTTAGTGTGAGGGTTAGGGTGAGAGTGAGAGTTAGGTTAGCCTTAGGGTTAAGGGTGAGGGTTAGGGTGAGGTTTATGGTGAGGTTTTGGGTTAGTATGAGGGTGAGGTTTAGAGTTAGGTTTAGGGTGAGGGTTAGGGTTAGGGTGAGGTTTAAGGTAGGGTTAGGGTGAGGGTTGGGTTCTGGAGAGGGTGAGTTTTAGGGTGAGAGTGACGGTTAGGGTTAGGGTGAGGGTTAAGGTGAAGGTGAGGATTAGAGTGAGGTTCAGGGTTAGGGTTTCGGTGAGGATTAGGGTTAGGGTTAGTGTTAGGGTTAGGGTGAGGGTAAGTTTTAGGGTGAAGGTTAGGGTGCGGCTGTAGTATAGGTTTAGGTGAGGGTTAGGGTGAGCGTTAGGGTGAGGGTTAGGTTTAGGTTTAGGGATAGTGTGAGGGTTAGGGTGAGGTTTAGTGTTAGTGTTCAGGTTAGGTTTAGGGTGAGGGTTAGGGTTAGGGTAAGGGTTTGATTGAGGATTAGGGTAAGGGTGAGTGTTAGGGATAGTATTAGGGTTAAGGTTAGGTTTAGGGTGAGGGTTAGGGTTAGGGTTATGGTGAGGGTGAGTGTTAGGGTTAGCATTCGGGTTAGGGTTAGAGTTAGGGTGAGGGTTAGGGTTAGGATTAGGTTTAGGGTGAGGGCTAGGTTTAGGCTTAGGGTAAGGTTTACGTTTAGGGTGAGAGTGAGGGTGAGGGTTAGGTGTAGGATTAGGCTTAGGTGTAGGTTTAGGCTTATGTTGAGGATGAGGGTGAGTGTCAGAGTTAGGTTTAGTGTGAGGGTTAGGGTTATGGTTAGGGTTAGGGTAAGGTTGAGGGTGAAGGTTAGGGTGAGGGTGAAGCTGAGGTTGAGGGTAAGTGTGACGGTTAGGGTTTGTGTGAGGGTTAGGGTTAGGGTTAAATTTAGGGTGAGGGTTAGGGTTAGGGTTAACATTAGAGTGAGTGCTAGGGGGAGGGTATGGTTTAGGTTTAGGTTAAGGGTTAGGGTGAGGGTTAGGTTTAGGTTTAGGGATAGGGTGAGGGTTAGGGTGAGGTTTAGTGTTAGTGTTAGGGTTAGGGTTAGAGTGAGGGTTAGGGTTAGGGTAAGGGTTAGAGTGAGGTTTAAGGTGAGGGTTAGGGTTATGGATAGTATTAGAGTTAAGGTTACGTTTAGGGTGAGAGTTAGTGTTAGGGTTACAGTGAGGGTGAGTGTTAGGGTTAGCATTAGGGTTAGCGTGTGGGTGAGGGTTAGGGTTAGGGTTAGGGTTAGGGTGAGGGTGAGGTTGAGGGTTAGGGTTAGGGTTAGGGTGAGGTTTAGGGTTAAGATTTGGGTTCGAGTTAGGGTTAGGTTGAGGGTGAGGGTGAGGTTTAGTGTTAGAGTTAGGCTTAGGGTGAGGGTTAGTTTGAGGGTTAGGGTTAGGGTTAATGTTAGGGTTAGGGTGAGGGTTAGAGTGAGGGTTAGGGTTAGAGTTAGGGTTAAGTTTAGGGTTAGGGTGAGGGTGTGTCTGTGGGTTAGGGTTAGGTTAAGGTTAGGCTTAGATTTACACTAAGGGTGAGGTTGAGGGTGAGGGTTAGGGTTAGAGTGAGGGTTAGGCTTAGGGTTAGGTTGAGGGTTAGGATGAGGGTTAGGTTTAGGATTATGGTTAGGGTGAGTGCTGGGGTGACGTTTCGTGTGAGGGTTAGGGTTAGGGATAGTGCTAGGTTTAGGATTAAGGTTAGGTTGAGGGTGAGTCTGAGGGTTAGGGTTAGGGTTAGGATTAGGCTTAGGCTTAGGGTTAGGGTTAGGGTTTGGTTTAGTGTGAGGGTGAGGTTGAGGATTAGGGTTAGTGTTAGTGTTAGGGTGAGGGTTAGGGTTAGGGTTAGAGTGACAGTTAGGGTTATTGTTAGGGTTAGGTTTAGGCTTAGGCTTAGGGTTAGGTTTATGGTGAGGGTGGGGATGAGGTTAAGGTTTAGAATGATGGATAGGGTTATGGTTACATTGAGTGTTAAGGTGAGGGTTTGTGTTAGGATTAGGGTTACGGTGACTGCTAAGGTGAGGGTGAGGTTTAGGGT
This sequence comes from Dipodomys merriami, assembly GCF_024711535.1. Taxonomy (NCBI): domain Eukaryota; kingdom Metazoa; phylum Chordata; class Mammalia; order Rodentia; family Heteromyidae; genus Dipodomys; species Dipodomys merriami. The sequence continues at coordinate 6,175,451 of NW_027206335.1, read as the reverse complement.
GAGGGTTAGGTTTAGGATTAGGGTTATGCTGAGGCTGAGGCTGAGGGTGTGGGTTAGGTTTAGAGTGATGGTTAGGGTTACCTTTAGGGTGAGGACTAGGATTAAGGTTAGTGTTAGGGTGAGGGTTTGGGTGAGTGTTAGGCTTAGGGTTAGGGTGAGGTTGAGGGTTAGATTGAGGGTTAGGGTTATGTTGAGGGTTATGTTTAGGGTAAGGGTTAGGTTTAGGTTTAGGGTTATTGTTAGCATTAGGGTTAGGGTTACGGTTAAGGTGAGGGTGAGAGTGAGGGTCAGGGTGAAGGTTAGGGTGAGGTTTAGGTTTAGGGTTAGGGTTAGAGTTAGGGTTAGGGTGAGGGTGAGGTTTAGGGTTAGAGTTAGGGTTAGTGTTAGGGTTAGGGTTACGGTGAGCGTTAGGGTGAGGGTTAGAGTTCAGGTTAGGCTTAGGCTTAGGCTGAGCATGAGGGTGAGGGTTAGGGTTAGGTTTAGGGTTACGTTTAGTTTGAGGGTTAGGATGAGGTTTAGGGTTAGGGTTAGGGTTAGTGTTAGGGTTAGGTTTAGGGTTAGGGTTAGGTTTAGGATTAGGGTTAGGGATAGGGTGAGGGTTAGGGTTAGGGTTTGGGTTAGGGTGAGGGTGAGGGTGAGGATTATGGTTAGGGTTAGTGTTAGGGTTAGGGTTAGGGTTAGGGTTACAGTGAGGGTTACGGTTAGGTTTAGGGTTATTTTTAGTGTTATGTTTAGGGTTAAGTTTTGGGTGAGGGTGAGGCTCAGGGTGAGGGTTATGGTTAGTGTTAGGTTTAGGGTTAGGTTTAGCATTATTGTTTGGTTAGGATTAGAGTTACGGTCAGGGTGAGAGTGAGGGTGAGGTTTAGGGTTAGGGTGAGGTTTAGCGTGAGGTTTAGGGTTAGGGTTAGGGTTAGGGTGCTGGTGAGGTTTAGGTTTAGAGTTAGGGATAGGGGGAGGGTTAGGGAAAGAATTAGATTTAGGTTTAGTTTTAGCATTAGGGTGAGGGTGAGGGTTAGGTTGAGGTTTAGGGATAGGGTTAGGGTTAGGATTAAGGTTAGCGTGAGATTGAGGTGAGGGTTAGGGTTAGGGTTAGGCTTAGGGTTACGGTTAGGCTGAGGGTGAGTGTGGGTGTGAGGATTAGGGTTAGGTTGATGGATAGGTTTAGGGTTAGTGTTATTGTTAGGGTATGGGTTAGAGTTACGGTGAGGGTGAGGTTGCAGGTGAGGGTTAGGGTTAGGGTTAGGGTTAGAGATAGGGTTAGGCTGAGTGTGAGGGTGGAGGTGAGGATTAGGGTGAGGGTTAGCTTCAGGGTTAGATTTTTTGTTAGTGTTATGGTTAGGGTTAATTTTGCAGTGAGGGTGAGTTTGAGGTTGAGGTTTATGGTTAGGGTTAGGTTTAGGGTTAGGGTTAGGGTTACTGTTATTGATAGGGTTTGGGTTATAGTTATGTTGAGGGTGAGGGTGAGGTTTAGGGTTAGGGTTAGGTTGAGGGTTACAGTGAGGGTTAGTGGTACAGTTAGTGTGAGGGTTAGGTTTAGAGTTAGTGTTATTCTTAGGGTGAGGGTGAGTGTTAGGTTGAGGTTTAGGGATAGTGTTCGGGTTAGGATTAGGGTTAGGTGGAGTGTGAGTGTGATGGTTAGGGATAGGCTTAGGCTTAGACTTAGGGTTAGGCTGAGGGTGAGGGTGGGTGTGAGGGTTAGTGTTATGGTGAGGGTGAGGATTAGTGTTAGGGTGAGGGTTAGGATGAAGGTAGTGTTAGGGTTAGGATTTGGTTTAGGGTGAGGGTGAGGGTGAGGATTAGGGGTAGGGTTATGGTTAGGGTTAGGTTTACAGTGAGGGTTAGGTTTAGGTTTAGGGGTATGGTTATGCTTAGGTTAGGCTGATGGTGAGTGTGGGGATGAGGATTAGGTTTAGAGTGATGGTTAAGGTTATGGTTACGTTGAGGGTTAGGGTGAGGGTTAGGTTTAGGATTAGGGTTATGGTAAGGGCTAAGGTATGGGTGAGGGTTAGGGTTAAGGGTAGGCTTAGGATTAGGGTTAGGCTGAGACTGAGGTGGAGAGTAAGTGTTAGGGTTAGGGTGATGGTTAGGGTTACGGTTAGGGTGAGGGTTAGGATGAGAGTTAGGGTTAGGGGGTGGTTTAGGGTGAGGGTGACGGTAAGGGTAAAGTTGAGGGTTAGGATTAGGGTGAGGGTTAAGGTGAGGATGAGGGTTAGGGTTAGGCTGAGGGTTAGGGTGAGGTTGAGGGTTACGGTTAGGGTGAGGGTGAGGTTTAGATTGAGGTTTAGGGTTATGTTGAGGGTTATGTTTAGGGTGAGGGTTAGGTTTAGTTTTAGGGTTATTGTTAGGGTTAGGGTTAGGGTTACGGTTAAGGTGAGGTTGATGGTGAAGTTTGGGTTAGGGTTAGGGTGAGGTTTAGGTTTAGTGTTAGGGTTAGAGTTAGGGTTAGGTTGATGGTGAGGTTTAGGGTTAGGGTTAGAGTTAGGGTTAGGGTGATGGTGAGGTTTAGGATTAGAGTTAGGGTTAGGTTTAGGGTGAGGGTTAGAGTTCAGGTTAGGCTTAGGCTTAGGCTTAGGCTTGGGCCGAGCATGATAGTGAGGGTTAGGTTTAGGGTTAGGGTGAGGGTTAGCGTTAGGTTTAGGGTGAGTGTTAGGATGAGGTTTATGGTTAAGCTTAGGGTTAGGTTTAGGTTTAGGATTAGGGTTAGGTTTGGGTTTAGGGTTAGGTTTAGGGTTTGGGTGAGGGTTAGGGTTAGGGTTAGGGTTAGGGTTATTGTTAGTGTTAAGGTTAGTTTTAAGTTTGCAGTGAGGGTGATGCTCAGGGTGAGGTTTATGTTTAGTGTTAGTCTTAGGGTTAGGTTTAGTGTTAGGGTTAGGGTTGGGTTTAGGGTTACGCTTAGTGTTAGGTGGAGGGTGAGGTTTAGGGTGAGGGTTAGGGTTTGGGGTAGGGTTAGGGTGAGTATTAGGATTCGGGTTATGGTGAAGGTTTGGGTTAGTTTTGAGCTGAGGGTTAGGGTGAGGACTAAAGTGAGGGTGAGGGTTAGGGTTAGGGTGAGGGTTAGGTTGGGGTTTAGGTTTAGGTTTAGGGTTAGGGTTAGGGTTAGGGTTAGGGTTAGGGTTAGGATTAGGGTTAGGCTGAGGGTGAGTGTGAGGTTTAGTTTAAGGGTTAGGCTTAGGCTTAGGGTTAGGCTGATGGTGAGGGTGGGGATGAGGATTAGGTTTAGAGTGATGGTTCTCATTATGGTTAGGTTGAGGGTTAGGATGAGGGTTAGGGTTAGGATTAGTGTTAGGGTGAGGGCTAGGGTGATTGTGAGGTTTAGGGTTAGTTTTAGGCTTAGGCTTAGGGTTAGGCTGAGGCTGAAGGTCAGGGTGAGGGTTAGGGTTAGGGTGATGGTTAGGATTACGGTTAGGGTGAGGGTTAGGATGAGGGTTAGGTTTAAGCTGAGGGTTAGGATGAGGGTGACAGTAATAGTAAAGATGAGGGTTAGGGTGAGGATGAGGGTTATTGTTAGCGCGAGGGTTACGGTTAGGTTGAGGGTGAGGGTTAGATTGAGGATTAGTGTTAGCATTAGTGTGAAGTTTAGGGTGAGGATGAGTGTTAGGTTTAGGTGGGGCTAGGGTGAAGTTGAGGGTTAGGGTTAGGATTAGGGTGAGGTTTAGGTTTAGCGTGATGGTTAGCATTAGTGTGAGCATTAGTGTTAGGTTCATTGTTAGTGTTAGGGTGAGGGTAAGTGTTAGGGTAAAGTTTAGGTTTAGGGTGAGGTTTAGGATTAGGGTTAGTGTTAGGGTTAGGGTGTGGGTGAGGTTTAGGGTTAGAGTTAGGGTTAGGGTGTGGTTTCGGGTTAGGCTTAGGGTTAGGTTTATTGTTAGCGTTAAGGTTAGGGTGAGGTTTAGTGTAGGGGTGAGGGTTAGTGTTAGGTTTAGGATTAGGGTTAGGGTTAAGGTAAGGGTGAGTATGAGGGTTACAGTTAGGGTTAGGGTTAGGATTAGAGTTAGGGTGAGCGTGAATGTGAGGGTTATGGTTAGGATGAGTGTTTGGGTTAGGGTTAGAGTGACGGTTAAGTGAGGGTTAGGCTTAGGCTTAGGGTTTGGGTATGGGCTAGGCTGATGGTGAGGGTTAGGGTTAGGGTTAGAGTGAGGGGTAGGGTGAGGGTTAGGGTTAGTGTTAGTGTTAATGTTGGGGTTAGGGTAAGGCTTAATGTTAGGCAGAGGTTGAGGCTGAGTGTGAGGGTTAGGGTTAGGGTGAGAGTGAGGTTTGGGGTTAGATTTAGCATTAGGGTGAGGGTTAGTCTGAGGGTTAGGTTTAGGGTTAGTGTTATGGTTAGGGTTAAGGTGAGGGTGAGTGTGAGGGTTAGGGTTCACCTTAGGCTTAGGCTAAGGCTTAGGCTGAGTGTGACTGTGAGGGTGGGGGTTAAGGTTAGGGTTTTAGGGTTAGGGTGAGTGTTAGGATAAGGTTTAGGGTTAGCATTAGTGTGAGGGTGAGGGTTAGAGTTAGGGTGAGGGTTAGGGTTAGCGTTAGGGTGAGGTTTATGGTTAGGATTTGGGTTAGGGTTACAGTGAGGGTGAGGGTTAGGGTGAGGGTGAGTGTTAGGATTAGGGTTAGGGTGAGGGTTTGGGTTAGGATTAGAGTTACAGTGAGGGTCATGGTTTGGGATAGGCTTAGGCTTAGTGTTACAGTTAGGGTTAGGGTTAGAGTAACAGTGAGGGTGAGGGTGTGGGTGAGGTTTAGGATCAGGGTTAGGGTGAGGTTTAGGATTAGGGTTATGGTTAAGGTGAGGGTAAGGTTTAGGTTTAGAGTTAGGGTTATGGGGAGGGTCTGGCGGATGGTTAGGGTTAGGGTTAGAGTTAGAATTAGGGTGAGGTTTAGGTTGAGGTTAAATATTAGAGTTAGGGTTAGGTTTAGGATTAGGTTTGCAGTGAGGGTGAATGTGAGGGTTAGGGTTATGGTTTGGCTTAGGCTTAGGGTTAGGCTTAGCGTGTGGGTTGGGATGAGGATTAGGTTTAGAATTATGGTTAGGTTTAGGGTTAGGTTGAGGGCTAGGTTGAGGGTGAGGGTTAGGGTTAGGGTGAGGTTTAGGGTTAGGGTGATGGTTAGGGTTAGTGTGAGGGTGGGTGTTAGGGTGAGGGTTAGGTTTAGGGTGAAGGTTATGGTTAGGATGAGGGTTATTGTTAGGGTTAGGGTTAGGGTTAGGGTTATGGTGAGGGTGAGGGTGAGGGTTAGGTTTAGGCTTAGGTTTAGGTTTCGGGTTAGGGTTATATTTAGGGTTATGGTGAGTGTGAGGTTTAGGGTTAGAGTTAGGGTTAGTGTTAGTATTAGGGTTAGGGTGAGGGTTAGGGTTAGGGTTAGGCTTATGCTTATGCTTATGCTTAGCCCGAACATGAGGTTGAGTGCTAGGGTTAGGGTTAGGGTGGGGTTTAGGGTTAGGGTTAGGGTGAGGGTGAGGGTCAGGTTGAGGGTTAGATATAGGGTTAGGGGGAGGGTTAGGGTGAAGGTTTGTTTTTGGGTTAGAGTTTGTGTTAGGGTGAGGGTAAGTTTTAGGTTGAGGGTTTGGTTTTGGGTGAGGTTTATGGTTAGGGTGAGGGTTAGGAATAGGGTTAGGTTTATTGTTAGGGTTAGGTTTAGGGTTAAGGGTAGGGTGAGGGTGAGGGTAAGGATGCGGTTTAGGATTAGGGTTAGGGTGAGGTTTAAGGTTTGGGTTAGGGTTAGAGTTAGGGTTAGGCTGAAGGTGAGATTTAGGGTTAGAGTAGGGTTAGGATGAGGGTTAGGTTGAGGGTTAGGGTTAGGGTTAGTGATAGCGTTAGGGTTAGGGTGAGAGTTAGGGGGATGGTTAGAGTTAGGGTTAAGGTTAGCGTTAGGATTAGGATTAGGGTGAGGGTGAGTGTGTGTATTAGGGTTAGATTTAGCGTTCAGTTTAGGGTTAGACTGAGGGTGAGGTTGAAGTTGAGGGTTAGGGTTAAGGTTAGTGTTAGGTTTAGGGTTAGTGTGAGGGTTAGGGTTAGTGTTAGGCTTAAGCTTAGGGTAATGCTGAGGGTGAGAGTGAGGGTGAGTGTTAGGGTTAATGTGAGGGTTAGTGTTAGGGTTAGGGTGAAGTTTAGTGTTAGGGTTAGGGTTATAGTTAGGGTTAGGGTGAGGGTGATGTTTCTCGCTAGAGTTAGGGTTAGGGTGAGGGTTAGGGGTAGGGTGAGGGTTAGATTGAGGATTAGTGTTAGGATTAGGGTGAGGTTTAGGTTGAGGATGAGGCTTAGGGTTTAAGGTGAGGGCTTGTGTGAGGGTGAGGGTTAGTGTTAGGGTTAGGGTGAGTTTTAGGGTTAGGGTGATGGTTAGGGTTAGTTTGAGAGTTAGTGTGAGTGTTAGGATTAGTGTTAGGGTGAGGGTTATTGTTAGAGTGAGGGTTACTGTTAGGGTTTTGGGTACTGTTAGGGTTAGGGTTAGGGTTATGTTTCAGGTTAGGTTGAGGGTGAGGGTTAGGATGAGGTTTAGTGTTAGGGTTAGATTTAGGGTTAGCGTGAGAGTTAGGTTTAGGGTTAGAGTTCGGGTTAGTGGTAGGTTTAGGGTTCTGGTGAGGTTTAGGGTTAGGGTTAGTTTTAGGTTTAGGCTTAGGCCGAGCATGAGGGTGAGGGTTAGGGTTAGGGTTAGGGTGAGAGTTAAGATGAGGTTTAGGGTTAGGATTAGGGTTAGGGTGAGGGCTAGGTTGAGGGTTACAGTGAGGGTTAGGTTTAGGGATAAGGTTAGGTTTAGGATTAGGTTTAGGGTAGAGTTTGTTTGAAGGTTAGGATTAGGGTTAGGGTTAGGCTTAGGGTTAGGATGAGGGTTCTGATTAGGGTTTGCATTAGGGTGAGGGTGAAGCTGAGGATTAGGGTTAGGTTTAGTGTCAGGGTTAGGTTTAGTGTTAAGGTTAGGTATAGGGTTAGGGTTAGGGTTAGGTTTATGGTGAGGGTTAGGCTGAGGATGAGGCTGAGTGTGAGGTTTATGGTTACCCTTAGGGTTACTGTTACGGTTAGGGTTAGTGTTACTGTTAGGGTTAGTGTTAATGTTAGGATTAGGGTTCGAGTTATGGTGAGGTGGAGGGTGAGGTTTAGGGTTAGAGTGAGGTTTAGGGTGAGGTTTAGGGTTAGGGTGAGGGTGAGGTTTAGGGTTAGAGTAAGTTTTAGAGGGAGGATTAGGGTGAGGTTTAAGGATAGCATTAGTGTTAGGGTTAGGGTGATGGTGAGGGTTAGGTTGAGGTTTAGGGATAGGATTAAGTTTAGGATTAGGGTTAGGGTGAGGTTGAGTGTGAGGGTTAGGGTGAGGGTTAAGTTTAGGCTTAGGATTAGGCTGAGAGTGAGGGTTGGGGTGAGGATTAGGGTTAGGGTGATGGTTAGGGTTAGGGTTAATGCTATTGTTAGGGGTAGGGTTAGAGTTACAGTGAGCATGAGGGTTCCGGTGAGGGTTAGGGTTAGGGTTAGGGTGGGGTTAAGGGTTAGGGTTTGAGTGAGGGTGAGGGTGAGGTTTATGGTTAGATATAGTGTTAGGGGGAGAGTGAGGGTGAGCTTTAGGGATAGGGTTAGTGTTATGGCTAGGGTGAGGGTGAGGGTTACATTGAAGTTTAGGGTTAGGCTTAGGGTTAGAGTTAGTGTGAGGGTTAGTTTTAGGGTTAGGTTTAGTGTTAGTGTGAGTGTAAGTGTTAGGGTGAGGTTTTGGGTTAGGGTGATGTTTATGGTTAGGATGAGGGTTAGGATTTGTGTTAGGGTTATTGTTAGGGTTAGGTTTAGGGTTTGGGTTAGGGTTAGAGTTAGGTTTAGGGTGAGGTTGAAGTTTAGGGTTAGAGTTAGCGTTAGGGTGAGGGTCAGTTTAGGGTTAGTGTTAGGGTTAGGGTTAGTATTAGGGTGAGAGTTAGGGGGAGGGTTAGGGTAAGGGTTAGGTTTAGGGTTATGATTCAGGTAAGGCTGAAGGTGAGTGCGAAGTTTAGGGTTAGGTTTAGTGATAGGTTTATTGTTAGTGTTAGGGTTAGAGTGATGTTGAGGGTAAGGGTGAGGGTGAGGATTAGGTTTAGGGTTAGGGTGAGGTTTAGGGTTAGGTTTAGTGTTAGGGTGAGGGTTAGGGTTAGGGTTAGGGTGAGGGTTAGGATGAGGATTAGGGTTACAATTAGGGTTAGGTTGAGGGCTAGGATGAGGGTGAGGATTAGGGTTAGTGTTAGGGTAAGGTTTATGGTTAGGGTTAGGTTTAGGGTGAGAGTTAGTATGAGGGTTAGGGTTACTGTGAGGGTGAGGGTTAGGGTGAGCATTAGGGTTAGGGTGAGGGTGAGTGTTAGCATTATGGTTAGGGTTAGGGTTAGGTTTAGGGTAAGGATTAGTGTTATTGTCAGTGTTAGGGTTAGAGTTATGGTGAGGGTGAGGGTGAGGTTGAGGCTTAGGTTTAGGGTTAGGGTGAGGTTTAGTTTTAGGGTTAGGATTAGGGTGAGGCTGAGGCTGAGGTTTAGGGTTAGGTTTAGGGTTAGTTTGAGGGTTAGGTTGAGGGTTAGGGTTAGGGTTAGTTTTAGGGTTAAGGTTAGGGTGAGGGTTAGGTTGAGGTTTAGGGTTAGTGTTAGAGTTAGGGCTAGGATTAGGGTTAGGGTTAGGGTGAGTGTGAGGGTTAGGTTGAAGGTTAGAGTTACGATGATGTTTAGGCTGACGGTTAGGTTTCGGCTGAGGATTAGGTTTAGGGTGTGTATTACGGTTAGGGTGAGGGTGAGGGTTAGGATTAGGGTTATGTTTAGTGTGAGGGTAAGGGTTAGGGTGAGGGTTATGGAGAGGTTGAGGTTTAAGGTTAGCATTAGGGTTAGGTTTAGGATTAGGGTTAGGGTTCTGATTAGGGTTAGAGTGAGGGTGAGGGATTTGCTTAGGAAAGGCTCAGGGTTAGGGTTAGGTTGAGGATTAGGGTTAGGGTGAGGTTTAAGTTGAGGATTAGGGTTAGGGTGAGGATTAGGGTTAACGTTAGTGTTTGGGTTAGGGTTAGAGTGATGTTTAGGGTGAGGGTGATGGTTAGGGTGGGGGTGAGCCTGAGAGTGATTGTGAGGGTGTAGGTGAGTGTTAGGGTGGTGGTGATGTTTGGAGTGATGGTGAGGGTTAGGGTAAAGGTGAGGGGGAGGTTTCGGTTAGGGTTAGGGTGAGGGTTAGGGTTAGGGTTAGAGTTACTGTGAGGATAAGTGTTAGGATGAGGGTTAGGGTGAGAGTGAGGGTTAGGGTTAGCGTTAGGGTTAGGGTTAGGTTTAGGATGAGGGTTAAGTTGAGGTTTAGTGTTAGTATGAGGGTGAGGGTTAGAGTTAGGTTTAGGGTGAGGATTAGGGTTAGGGTTAGGGTTAGAGTGAGGGTTAGTGTGAGGGTTAGTGTGAGCATGAGGGTGAGGTTGACGGTGAGGTTGAGGGTTAGGGTTTAGGTGAGGGTCAGGTTTACGGTTAGGGTTAATGTTAGGGTGACGGTTAGGGTTAGGATGAGGGTTAGGCTGAGGGTTACGTTTAGGGTTAGGGTGAGGGTAAGGTTTAGAGTGAGGGTAAAGGTTACAGTGAGGGTGAGGGTTAGGTTTTGGATTAGGGTTAGGGTTAGGGTGAGGGTTTAGGGTTATATTTATGATTAGTGTGAGGGTTTTGGTTTGGTTTAGAGTTAGGGTGAGGGTTAGAGTTAGTGTTTAGATTAGGGGTAGGGTGAGGGTTAGGATGTGGGTGAGGTTGAGGGTGAGGTTGAGGGTTAGGGTTAATGTGAGGGTTAGGGTTAGGAATAGCGTTAAGGTTGGGGTGAGGGTTAGGTTTAGGGTTAGGGTTAGGATGAGGGTTAGGCTGAGGGTTAGGTTTAGGGTTCAGGTGAGGGTAAGGGTTAGGGTGAGGTTTAGGGTGAGGGTGAGGTTTAGTTTAAGGCTTAGGTTTAGGGTGAGTGTTAGGGTTAGGGTTAGGGTGAGAGTGAGGTTTAGGTTTAGGGTGAGGTTAGTGATAAGGTTAGGGTTAGGGTCAGGGTCAGGGTTAGGGTTAGCGTTAGAGTTAAGGTGAGGGTGAGTGTGAGGGTTAGGGTTAGGGTTAGGTTTAGGGTTAGGTTTAGGCTGAGGGTGAGGGTGAGGGTGAGGGTGAGGTTTAGGGTTAGGATGAGGGTTAGAGTTAGGGCAAGGGTTAGGGTTGGGTTGAGGTTTAGGGTTAGGTTTAAGAAGTGGGTTTGGCTGAGGGTTACGGTTATGGTTAGGGTGAGGTTTAGGGTTAGTGTGAGGGTTAGGATGATAGTTAGGCCGAGTGTTAGTTTTAGTGTTAGGGTGAGGGTAAAGGTTAGGGTGAGGGTGAGGGTTAGGTTTAGGGTTAGGTTTAGGGTTAGGGTGAGGGTTAGGGATAGGGTTAGGATTAGGGTGAGGGTTAAGGTGAGCGTTAGGGTTAGGTTTAGGGTTAGGGTGAGGTGTAGTTGAGGGTTAGGTTTAGGGTGAGGTTTAGGGTGACAGTGACGGTAAGGGTTAGGGTGAAGTTGAGGGTTTGGGATAGGGTTAGTGTCAGAGTTAGGCTTAGGGTTAGGGTTAGGGTGAAGGGTAAGTTGAGGGGGTATGGGTAGGGTTAGGGTGAGGTATAAGATTAATGTGAGGATTAGGGTTAGGGTTAGGGTTAGTGTGAGGATAAGGATAAGTGTGAGGGTTAGGGTGAGAGTGAGGTTTAGGGTTAGCGTTAGGGTTAGGGTGAGGGTTAGTGTGAAGGTTAAGGTGAGGGTTTGGTTTAGTAAGAGGATGAGGGTTAGAGTTAGGTTTAGATTGAGCGTTAGGGTTAGGGTGAGGTTTAGGATCGGTTTAGGGTGAGGGTTCGGGTTCAGGTTCGGGTGAGTTTTATGGTGTGGGTGACGGTGAGGGTTAGGGTGAGGGTTAGGGTTATGGTGAGGATTAGGGTTAGGGTTAGGGTTAGGGTTATAGTGAGGGTAAGGGTTAGGATGAGGTTTAGGGTGAGGGTGAGGTTTAGGGATAACGTCAGAGTTAGGGTGAGGGTTAGTGTTAGGGTTAGGGTGAGGGTGAGGGGTAGTGTGAGGTGTAGGGTTAGGGTTAGTGTGAGGGTTAGGGTTAATGTGAGGATTAGAGTTAGGGTTAGGGTTAGTGTGAGGATAAGGATAAGTGTGAGGGTTAGGATGAGAGTGAGGTTTAGTGTTAGCGTTAGGGTTACGGTGAGTTTTAGGGTGAGGGTTAAGGTGAGGATTAGGGTTAGGGTTTGGGTTATAGTCAGGGTAAGGGTTAGGATGAGGTTTAGTTTGAGGGTGAGGTTTAGGTATAGCGTTAGAGTTAGGTTGAGGTTTAGGGTGAGGGTTAGGATCCAGGTTAGGTTAGGTGAGGGTGAGGGTTATCGTTAGGTTTAGGGTTAGGTTTAGGGTGAGGGTAAGGCTTAAGGTGAGGGTTAGGGTGAGGGTGAGGGTTAGGGTTAAGTTGAGGGTTAGGGTGAGCGTTAGGGTGACAGTTCAGTTGAGGGTTTGGGTTAGGGTTAGGGTGAGGTTGAGGTTGAGGGTGAGACTTAGGGTTAGGTTTAGGGTGAGGATGGGGTTTAGGTTTAGTGTTAGTGTTAGGGTTAGGGTGAAGGATAGGGTGAGGGTAAGGGTTAGAGGGAGGTTTAGCGGAAGGGTGAGGGTTAGGGATAGCATTAAGGTTAAGGATAGGTTTACGGTGAGAGTTAGGGTTAGTGTTAGGGTTACGGTGAGGGTTAGGGTTAGGGTTAGGTTTAGGGCGAGGGTTAGGGTTAGGGTTAGGGTTACGATGAGTGTAAGGGTTAGGGTGAGTACTAGGGTTAGGTTTTGGGTTAAAGTAAGGTTTAGGTTTAGGGTGAGGGTGAGAGTGAGAGTTAGGTTTAGGATTAGGCTTAGGTGTAGGCTTAGGCTTAGGTTGAGGGTGAGGGTGAGTGTCAGAGTTAGGTTTAGTGTGAGGGTTAGGTTTATGGTTATTTTTAGGGTGAGAGTGAGGGTGAGGGTTAGGGTGAGGTTGAGGGTGAGGTTGAGGGTTAAGGTTTTGGTGAGGGATAGTATTAGGGTTAAGGTTAGTGTGAGGTTTAGGGTTATGGTTAGTGTTAGGATGAGGGTTAGGTTTAGGGTTAGGGTGAGGGTAAAGTTTAGGGTGAGGGTGAGGGTTAGGGGTAGGATTAGGGTTTGGGTTAGGGTGAAGGTCAGGGATAGGTTTAGGATTAGCGTGAGGGTTTTGTTTAGGGTTAGGTTTAGAGTCAGGGTGAGAGTGAGGGTGAGGGTTAGCGTTTGGTTAAGGTTAGGGTTAGGGTTAAGCTGAGGTTGATGTTGAGGATGAGGGTTAGGGTTAATGTGAGGTTTAGCGTTAAGGTTAGGGTGAGGGTTAGGTTTAGGGTTAGGATGAGGGTAAGGGTTAGGGCGAGGGCTAGGGTGAGGGTGAGGGTTAGGGATAGGGTTAGGTTGAGGTTTAGGGTTCAGGTGATGGTTAGGGTTAGTGTGAGTGTTAGTGTTAGGACTAGGGTTAATTTTAGGTTGAGGGTTAGTGTTAGGGTGACTTATAGTGTTAGGGCTAGTGTTATGGTTAGGGTTAGGGTTAGTGTTAGCTTTAGAGTTATTGTTTGGGTTATGGTTAAGGTTACGTTGAGGGTGAGGGTGAGGTTAATTGTTAGGGTGAGGGTTACCATTAGGGTGAGGGTTATGGTTAGCATTAGGGTTAGTGTTAGGTTAAGGGTTTTTGTTAGGGTTAGGGTTAGGGTTAAGGTTACGGTGAGGGTGAGGGTAAGGGTAAGTTTTAGGGTTAGGTTGAGGTTTAAGTTTAAGGTTAGGGTTAGAGTTAGGGTTAGGGTGAGGGTGAGGGTGAGGGTGAGGTTTAGAGTTAGTGTTAGGGGGAGGGTTAGGGTGAGGGTTAGGGTTAGGGTTAGGGTTAGTGTTAGGATTAGGGGTAGGGTGAGGTTGAGTGTGAGGGTTAGGCTTAGGGTTAGTCTGACGGTGAGGGTGAGGTTTAGGTTTAGGATTTGGGTGAGGTTTAGGATGAGGTTAAGGTTAGGATTAGGGTTAGGATGAGGGCAGGTGTTAGGGTGAGGTTTAGGGTTAGCAATATGGTGAGGTTTAGGATTAGGGTTAGGTTTATGGTTAGGGTGAGGGTTACTGTTAGGGTTACAGTGAGGGTGAGGTTTAGTGTTAGGGTGATGGTTAGAGTTAGGGTTAGGGTGAGGGTGAGGTTTAGGGTTAGAGTTAGGGTTAGTGTTAGGGTTAGAGTTAGGGTGAGGGTTAGTGTGTGGGTTAGGGTGAGGGTTAGAGTTCGGGTTAGGCTTAGGCTTAGGCTTAGGCTGAGCGTGGGGGTGAGGTTTAGGGTTAGGTTTAGGGTGAGGGTTAGGGTTAGATTCAGGGTGAGGGTTAGGATGAAGTTTGTGGTTATGGTTAGGGTTAGTTTTAGGGTTAAGATTAGGGTTAGTTTTAGGGTTACGGTTAGGGTGAGGTTTTGGGTTAGGTTTAGGGTTAAGTTTAGGATTAGGGTTAGGGTTAGGGTTATTGTTAGTGTTATGGTTAGTGTTAAGTTTGCGGTGAGGGTGAGGCTCAGGGTGAGGGTTATGGTTAGTGTTAGGGTTTGGGTTAGGGTTAGTATTATTGTTAGGGTTCGGGTTAGAGTTACGGTCATGGTGAGAGTGAGGGTGAGGGTTAGGGTGAGGTTTAGGGTGAGGTTTAGGGTTAGGGTAAGGGTTAGGGTGCTGGTGAGGTTTAGGGTTAGAATTAGGGTGAGGGGGAGTATTAGGGTGACGTTTAGGGTTAGGTTTAGTGTTACCATTAGGGTGAAGGTGAGGGTTTGGTTGAGGTTTAAGGATAGGGTTAGTGTTAGGATTAGGGTTAGGGTGATGGTGAGGGTTAGGGTTAGTGTTATTGTTAGGGTTAGGGTTAGAGTTAAAGTGAGGGTGAGGGTGCAGGTAGGGTTAGGGTTAGGGTTAAGCTGAGGTTTAGGTTTAGGTTTAGAGATAGGGTTAGGGTGAGGGTGAGGTTTAGGTTTAAAGTTAGGGTTAATGTTAGGGTTAGGCTAAGGGTTAGAATGAGACTGAGCGTGGGCGTGAGGATTCGGGTTAGGGTTAGTGTTAGGGTTAGATTTAGGGTTAGGGTTAGGGTTAGGGTAAGGGGTTAATGTTAGTGTTATGGTTAGTGTTAGGTTTAAGTTTGCAGTGAGGGTGAGGCTGAGTGTGAGGTTTATGGTTAGGGTTAGGGTTATGGTTAGTGTTATTGTTAGGGTTAGGGTTAGAGTTACGGTGAGGGTGAGGGTGAGGGTTAGGGTTAGGTGACATTTAGGGTGAGGTTTAGGGTTTGGGCTAGGTTGAGGGTGAGGATTAGGTTTAGAGTTAGGGTTAGTGGGAGGGTTAGGGTGAGGGTTAGGGTTAGGTTGATTTTTAGGGATAGGGTTAGGGTTAGGATTAGGGTTAGGGCGAGGGTGAGTGTGAGGGTTAGGGTTAGGGTTAGGCTTAGGCTTAGGGTTTGGCTGAGGTTGAGGGTGGGAGTGAGCGTTTGTGTTACAGTGACGGTGAGGATTAGAGTTAGGGTGAGGGTTAGGATGAGGGTTAGGGTTACAGTGAGGGTGAGGGTTAGGGTTAGGGTGAGCGGTACGTTTAGGATTAGGGTTAGGGTGAGGGTGAGGGTTAGGATTAGGGTTAGAGTTAGGTTTATTTTTAGTTTTATGGTTAAGGTTACTTTTGGAGTGAGTGTGAGGCTGAGGGTGAGGGTTAGGGTTAGGATTAGGTTTAGGGTTAGGATTAGTGTTAGGGTGAGGGTGAGATTGAGGGTGAAGTTTAGGTTAAGGGTGACGTTTAGTGTTACAGTTAGCTTGAAGGTTACGATGAGGGTTAGGGATAGATTGATTGTTAGGGTGAGGGTGAAGGTAAGGGTAAAGTTGAGGGTTAGGCTATGGGTGAGGGTTAAGAAAAGGGTCAGGGTTAGGGTTAGGGTGAGGGTTAGGGTAAGTGTGAGGGTTAGGGGTTAGGGTGAGGGTGAGGGTTAGATTGAGGATTAGGATTAGGGTTAGTGTGAGGTTTAGGGTGAGGATAAGGGTTTAGGGTTAGGTGAGGATAAGAGTTAGAATTAGGGTTAGGGTGAGGGCTACGGTGAGGCTGGGGGTTAGGGTTAGGGTTAGGGTTAGGGTGAGGTTTAGGGTTAGGATGAGTTTTATGGTTAGTGTGAGGGTTAGTGTTAGGGTTATGGTTAGTGTTAGGGTGGGGGTATGTGTTAGGGTGATGGTTAGGGTTAGGGTGAGGGTTACAGTTAGGTTGAGGGTTAGGGTTCGTGTTAGCGTTATTTTTAATTTTAGGTTAAGGGTTAGGTTGAGGGTGAGGGTGAGGGTTAGGGTTAGTGTGAGGATTAGGGTTAGGATTAGGGTTAGAGTTAGGATTAGGGTTAGGGTGAGGGTTAGCGTTAGAGTTAGGGTTAAGGTTAGGGTGAGGGTTAGTGTGAGGGTTAGGTTTAGAGTTAGGGTTAGGGTTAGGATTATGATTAGGGTGAGGGTGAGTGTGTGGGCTAGGCTTAGGTTTAGAATAAGGCTTAGCATTAGGCTGAGGGTGAGGTTGAAGGTGAGGGTTAGGTTTAGGGTGAGTGTTAGGATTAGGGTTAGGGTGAGGGTGGGTTAGGGTTAGGGTTAGGATTAGGGTTAGGCTGAGGGCTAGGGTGAGGGTGAGGTTTAGGTTTATGGTTAGGGTGAGGTTTAAGGTTAGGTTTAGGTTGAGGGTGAGGTTTAATTTTAGAGTTAGTGTTAGGGTGAGGGTTAGGGTTAGGGTTAGTGTTAGGGTAAGAGTGAGGGTTAGGGTTATGGTTAGGATTAGGTTTAGGGTTACTGTGAGGGTGAGTGTGAGGTTTACGGTGAGGGTTAGGGTTGGTCTTAGGGTTAGGCTGTGGGTGATAATGAGGGTGAGGGTTAGGGTTAGGGTGAGGTTGAGGTTTAGGGTTAGAGTTAGTGTTAGTGTGAGGGTTAGTGTGAGAGTGAGTGTTAGGTTTAGGTTGTGGGTGAGGGTCAGGATTAGGGTGATGCTTAGGGTTATGGTCAGGGTGAGGGTTAGGATGAGGGTTAGGGTTATTGTGAGGATTAGGGTGAGGGTGACAGTAAGGGTAAAGTTGAGGGTTAGGTTGAGAGTGAGGATTACGGTAAGGGTGAGTGTTGGGGCTAGGGTGAAGGTTAGGGTTAGGGTTAGGTTTAGGGTGTGGTTTAGATTGAGGATTCGTTTTTGGGGTTAGTGTGAGGTTTAGGGTGAGTATGAGGTTTAGGGTTGGGTTGAGGGCTAGGGTGAGGATGAGGGTGAGGATTAGGGTTAGGGTGAGTGGTAGGTTTTGGGTGATCGTTAGGGTTAGTGTGAGGGTTAGGGTTAGTGTTAGGGTGAGGGTAAGTGTTAGGGTGTGGTTTAGGGTTAGGGTGAGTGGTATGGTTAGAATGAGGGTTAGGTTTAGGGTTATTTTTAGGGTTAGGGTTAGCGTTAGGATGAGGGTCAGGGTTAGGATTAGGGTTACCGTGAGAGCTAGGGTGAGAGTGAGGATTAGGTTTAGGGTTAGGCTTAGGCTTAGGGTTAGGCTGAGGCTGAGGGTGAGGTTGAGGGTTCGGGTTAGCATGATGGTTAGGGTCATGGTTAGGGTGAGGGTTAGGATGAGGGTTAGGTTTAGGGTGAGGTTTAAGTTGAGGGTGACAGTAAGGGTCAAGATGAGGGTTAGAGTGAGGATTAGGGTTAGGGTTAGGGTGAGGGTGAGGATAAGATTGAGGATAGTGTTAAGGTTAGAGTGAGTTTTAGGATGATAATGAGAGTTAGGGTTAGGGTGAGGGCTAGGGTGAGGGTGAGGGTTAGGGATAGGTTTAGGTTGAGGTTTAGGGTTAAGGTGATGATTAGGGTTAGTGTGAGGGTTAGTGTTAGGACTAGGATTAGTTTTAGGGTGAGGGTTAGTGTTAAGGTGAGTTATAGCGTTAGGGTGAGGGTTATGGTTATGGTTAGGGTGAGTGTTAGCTTTAGGGTTATTGTTTGTGTTAGGGTTAAGGTTACGTTGAGGGTGAGATTTAGGGTAAGTGTTAGGGTGAGGGTTAGCGTTAGGGTGAGGGTTATGGTTAGGGTTAGGGTTAGTGTTAGGTTTAGGGTTATTGTTAGGGTTAGGGTTAGGGTTAAGGTTACTGTGAGGGTGAGGGTGAGGTTAAGGTTTAGGTTTAGGTTGAGGTTTAGGTTTAGGGTTAGAGTTAGAGTTAGGTTTAGGGTGAGGGTGAGGTTCAGGTTATACTTAGTGTTAGGGGGAGGGTTAAGGTGAGGGTTAGGGTTAGGGTTAGGGTTAGTGTTAGGATTAGATTTAGGGTGAGGTTAGGGTTAGGGTTAGGGTTAGGGTTAGTCTGAGTGTGAGGGTGAGGGATAGCTTTAGGATTTGGGTGAGGTTTAGGATGAGGTTAAGGTTAGGATTAGGGTTAGGATGAGGGCAAGTGTGAGTGTGAGAGTTAGGGTTAGCATTATGGTGAGGTTTAGGATTAGAGTTAGGTTTATGGTTAGGGTGAGGGTTACTGTTAGGGTTACAGTGAGGTTGAGGTTTTGGGTTAGGGTGAGGGTTAGAGTTAGGGTTAGGGTGAGGGTGAGGGTGAGGTTAAGGGTTAGAGTTAGGGTTAGTGTTAGAGTTAGGGTTAGGGTGAGGGTTTGTGAGGGTTAGGGTGAGGGTTAGAGTTCGGGTTAGGCTTAGGCTTAGGCTTAGGCCGAGCGTGGGGGTGAGGGTTAGGGCTAGGTTTAGGGTGAAAGTTAGGGTTAGGTTTAGGGTGAGGGTTAGGATGAGGTTTGTGGATATGGTTATGGTTAGGGTTAGTTTTAGGGTTACGATTAGGGTTAGTTTTAGGGTTAGGGTTAGGGTGAGGGTTTGGGTTAGGGTTAAGGTTAAGTTTAGGATTAGGGTTAGGGTTAGGGTTATTGTTAGTGTTTTGGTTAGTGTTAAGTTTGCGGTGAGGGTGAGGCTCAGGGTGAGGGTTATGGTTAGTGTTAGGGTTTGGGTTAGGGTTAGTATTACTGTTAGGGTTAGGGTTAAGTTACTGTCATTGTGAGAGTGAGGGTGAGGGTTAGGTTTAGGATTAGGTTTAGGGTGAGGGTGAGGGTTAGGGTTAGGCTTAGGCTTAGGGTTAGGCTGAGGGTGAGGCTGGGGTTGAGGATTAGGGTTAGGGTGATGGTTAGGGTTAGGCTTAGTGTTATTGTTAGGGTTAGGGTTAGAGTTAAAGTGAGGGTGAGGGTGCGGGTAGGGTTAGGGTTAGGGTTAAGCTGAGGTTTAGGGTTAGGTTTAGAGATAGGGTTAGGGTGAGGGTGAGGTTTAGGGTTAAAGTTAGGGTTAATGTTAGGGTTAGGCTTAGGGTTAGAATGAGGCTGAGCGTGGGCGTGAGGATTAGGGTTAGGTTTAGGGTTAGGGTTAGAGTTAGGGTTAGGGTTAGGGTTAGGGTTAGGGTAAGGGTTAATGTTAGTGTTATGGTTAGTGTTAGGTTTAAATTTGCAGTGAGGGTGAGGCTGAGGGTGAGGTTTATGGTTAGGGTTAGGGTTATGGTTAGTGTTATTGTTAGAGTTAGGGTTAGAGTTAAGGTTTGGGTGAGGGTGAGGTTTAGGTGAGATTTAGAATGAGGTTTAGGGTTAGGGTTAGGTTGAGGGTGAGGATTAGGTTTAGAGTTAGGGTTAGTGGGAGGGTTAGGGTGAGGGTTAGGGTTAGGTTGATTTTTAGGGATAGGGTTAGGCTTAGGATTAGGGTTAGGGTGAGGGTGAGTGTGTGGGTTAGGGTTAGGGTTAGGCTTAGGCTTAGGTTTAGGCTGAGGGTGAGGGTGGGAGTGAGCGTTTGTGTTACAGTGACGGTGAGGATTAGAGTTAGGGTGAGGGTTAGGATGATGGTTAGGGTTACAGTGAGGGTGAGGGTTAGGTTTAGTGTGAGGGTTAGGGTTAGGATTAGGGTTAGGGTTAGGGTGAGGGTGAGGTTTAGGATTAGGTTTAGAGTTAGGTTTTTTGTTAGTGTTATGGTTAAGGTTATTTTTGGAGTGAGGGTGAGGCTGAGGGTGAGGTTTATGGTTAGGATTAGGGTTAGGGTTAGGATTAGGGTTAGGGTGAGTGTGAGATTGAGGGTGAGGGTGAGGGTTTGTGTTAGGGTTAGGGAGAGATTTAGGTTTAGGATTAGGGTTAGAGTTAGGGTTAGGGTTAGGGTGAGGTTAAGTGTTAGGGTGAGGGTTAGGTTTAGGGTTAGGGTTACAGATAGGTTGAGAATTAGGTATCCTGCTAGGATTATTTTTAATTTTAAATTTAGTGTTACGCTGAGGGTGAGGGAGAGGGTGAAGGTTAGGGTTAGGGTTAGGGTGAGGTTTAAGGTTAGGATTAGGTTAGAGTTAGGGTTAGGGTTAGGGTCAGGTTTAGGGTTAGAGTTAGGCTTAGCGTGAGGGTTAGTGTGAGGGATAGGGTTAGGGTTAGTGTTAGGTTAGGGTTAGGGTGAGGGTTAGTGTGAGGGTTAGGGTTAGGTTTAGGTTGAGGTTTAGGTATAGGGTTAGGGTTAGAGTTAGGGTTAGGTTGATTGTGAGGTTTAGGGTTAGAGTTAGGGTTAGTGTTAGGGTTAGGTTTAGGGTGATGATTAGTGTGAGGGTTAGAGTTCGGGTTAGGCTTAGGCGGATTGTGAGGGTGAGGGTTAGGATTAGGGTGAGGGTTAGTGTTAGGTTTAGGGTGAGGTTTTGGATGAGGTTTTTGGTTATGGTTAGGGTTAATGTTACTTTTAGGGTTAGGGTTAGTTTTAGGTTTAGGTTTATCGTTAGGGTTAAGGGGAGGTTTAGGGATAGGGTTAGGCTTAGGGTTAAGGTTAGGTTTATTGTTAGTGTTATGGTTAGTGTTAATTTTGCAGTGAGGGTGAAGTTCAGGTTGAGGGTTATGGTTAGTGTTAGGGTTAGGTTTAGGGTTAAGGTTAGTGTTATTGTTAGGGTTAGGGTTAGAGTTATGGTCACGGTGAGAGTGAGGGTGAGGGTGAGGGTTAGGGTGAGGTTTAGGGTGAGCTTTAGTTTTAAGGTTAGGGTTAGGGTGCTGGTGAGGTTTAGGTTTAGAGTTAGGGTTAAGGGGAGGGTTAGGGTGAGGGTTAGGTTTAGGATTAGGGTTAAAGATAGGTTGAGGGTTAGGGTTCCTGCTAGGGTTATTTTCAATTTTATGTCTAGCGTTATGTTGAGGGTGAGGGTGAGGGTTAGGGTTAGGGTTAGGGTTAGGTTTAGGCTTAGAGTGAGGGTTAGTGTGAGGGTAGGGTTAGGGTTAGTGTTAGGTTGGGGTTAGGGTGAGGGTTAATCTGAGGGTTAGGGTTAGGTTTAGGTTGAAGTTTAGGTATAGGGTTAGAGTTAGAGTTAGGGTTAGGTTGATCGTGAGGTTTAGGGTTAGAGTTAGGGTTATTGTTAGGGTTAGGTTTAGGGTGAGGGTTAGGGTGAGGGTTAGAGTTCGGGTTAGGCTTATGCGGATTGTCAAGGTGAGGGTTAGGTTTAGGGTGAGGGTTAAGCCTTAGGTTTAAGGTGAGGGTTTGGATGAGGTTTTTGGTTATGGTTAGGGTTAGTGTTACTTTCAGGGTTAGGGTTAGGTTTACGGTTAGGGTTAAGGTGAGGGTTAGTTTTAGGGTTAGGCTTAGGGTTAAGGTTAGGGTTATTGTTAGTGCTATGGTTAGTGTTAATTTTGCAGTGAGGGTGAGGCTCATTTGAGGGTTATGGTTAGGGTTAGGTTTAAGGTTAGTGTTATTGTTAGGGTTAGGGTTAGAGTTACGGTCACGGTGAGAGTGAGGGTGAGGGTGAGGGCTAGGGTGAGTTTTAGGGTGAGGTTTAGGTTTAAGGTTAGGGTTAGGGTGCTGGTGAGGTTTAGGTTTAGAGTTAGGGTTAAGGGGAGGGTTAGGTTTAGGTTTAGTGTTAGCATTAGGGTGAGGGTGAGGGTTAGGTTAAGGTTCAGGGATAGGGTTAGGGTTAGGGTTAGGGTTAGGGTCAGTGTGAGGGTGAGGGTTAGGTTTAGGCTTAGGCTTAGGCTTAGGCTTAGGCTAAGGGTGAGGATGGGAATGATGATTAGGGTTAGGGTGATGGTTTAGGGTTAGGGTTAAGGTGAGGTTTAGGGTTATGTTTAGAGATAGAGTTAGGGTGAGGGTGAGGTTTAGGATTAGAGTTAGGGTTAATGTTAGGGTTAGGCTTAGGGTTAGGCTGAGGCTGAGGGTGGGGGTGAAGATTAGGGTTAGGGTTAGGTTTAGGATTAGAGTTAGGGTTAGGGTTAGGGTTAGGGTTAGGGTTAGGGTTTGGGTTATTGTTAGGGTTATGGTTAGGGTTAAGTTTGCAGTGAGAGTGAGGCTGAGGGTGAGGTTTATGGTTAGGGTTAGGGTTAGGATTAGGGTTACTGTGACTGTGAGTGTGAGGGTTAGGGTTAGGGTTAGGCTTAGGCTTAGGGTTAGGCTGAGGGTGAGGGTGGGGGTTAGGGTTAGTGTCATGTTGAGGGTGAGGATTAGGGTTAGGGTGAGTGTTAGGATGAGGGTTAGTGTTATGGTGAGGGTAAGGTTTAGGGTTAGGGTGAGGGTTAGGGTTAGGATTAGGGTTAGGGTGAGAGTGAGGGTTAGCTTAGGGTTAGGGTTAGGGTTATTGTTAGTGTTATGGTTAAGGTTACCTTTGAAGTGAGGGTGAGGGTTAGGGTTAGGATTAGGGTTAGGGTGAGGTTGAGGGTTAAGGGTGAGGTTGAGGGTTAGGGTTAGGTTTAGGGTGAGGTTTAAGTTTAGGGTGAGTGTTAGGGTTAGTGTGAGGGTTAGTGTTAGGGTTATGGTTAGGTTTAGGGTCAGGGTTAGGGTTAGGGTTAGTGTTAGGGTTAGGGTAAGGGTGAGGGTTAGTTTGAGGTTTAGGGTTAGGGTTAGGTTTAGGATTAGGTTTGGGTGAGGGTGAGTGTGAGGGTTAGGGTTACGCTTAGGCTTAGGCCGAGGGTGAGGGTGGGTGTGAGGATTAGTGTTTGGTGATAGTTAGGTTTAGAATTAAAGTGACGGTTAGGATGAGGTTTAGGGTTACCATTAGGGTGAGGGCTATGGTGAGGGTGAGGGTTAGTATAAGGGTTAGGCTTAGGCTGAGGTTTAGGCTGAGGGTGAGATTGAGGGTGATTGTTACGGTTAGGTTGATGGTTAGGGTTACGGTTAGCTTGAAGGTTAGAATGAGGTTTAGGGATAGGGTGAGTGTTAGGGTGAGGGTGATGGTAAGGGGAAAGTTGAGGGTTAAGGTGTGGGTGAGGGTTAAGATAAGGGTGAGGGTTAGGGTTAGGGTGAGGGTTAGGGTAAGTGTGAGGGTTAGGGGTTAGGGTGAGGATGAGGGTTAGGTTTAATGTGAGGTTTAGGATGAGGATGAGGGTTAGGGTTAGGTGAGGATAAGGGTTAGAATTAGGGTTAGGTTGTGGGCTAGGGTGAGGGTGAGGGTTAGGGTAAGGGTTAGGGTTAGGGTGAGGTTTAGGTTTAGGGTGAGTGTTATGGTTAGTGTGAGGGTTAGTGTTAGGGTTAGGGTTAGGGTTAGGGTGAGGGTAAGTGCTAGGGTGAGGGTTAGGGTTAGGGTGAGGGTTACAGTTAGGGTGAGGTTTAGTTTTAGTGTTAAGGTTATTTTTAATTTTAGGTTTAGGGTTACATATAGGGTGAGGTCAGGTTGTGGGTTAGGGTTAGGGTTAGGGTGAGCTTTAGGGTTAGGATTAGTGTTAGAGTTAGGGTTAGGTTTAGGGTGAGGTTTAGGGTTAGAGTTAGGCTTAGGGTGAGGGTTAGTGTGAGGGTTAGGGTTAGGGTTAGTGTTATGTTACGGTTAGAGTGGGGGTTAGTGTGAGGGTTAGGGTTAGAGTTAGGGTTAGTGTTAGGATTAGGGTTAGGGTGAGGGTGAGTGTGTGGGTTAGAGTTCGGTTTAGGGTTAGGCTTAGGTTTAGGCTGATGATTAGGTTGATGGTGAGGTTTAGGTTTAGGGTGAGTGTTAGGATTAGGGTTAGGATGAGGGTTAGGGAGAGGATGAGGGTTAGGGTGATTGCTGGGGTAAAGGTGAAGTTTTGGGTTAGGGTTAGGGTGAGGTGTAGGGTTAGGGTTAGTGTGAGGGTGAGGTTTAATTTTAGAGTTAGGGTTAGGGTGAGGGTTAGGGTTAGGGTTAGTGTTTGGGTTAGGGTTAGGTTTAGTGTTAGTGTTTGGTTGAGTGTTAGGGTTATGGTTAGGATTAGGTTTAGGGTGAGGGTGAAGGTGAGTGTGACGGTTAGGGTTATGGTTAGGCTTAGGGTTAGGTTGAGGGTTAGGGTGAGGTTGAGGGTTTGGGAGAGTTTTAGGGTTAGAGTTAGTGTTAGTGTGAGGGTTAGTGTTAGGGTTAGGGTTAGGGTTAGGCTGAGACTGAGGGTGAGGTTGAGGGTTAGGGTTAGCATGATGGTTAGGGTTATGGTTAGGGTTATGATGAGGTTTAGGGTTAGGATGAGGGTTATGATGAGGTTTAGGGTTAGGATTAGGGTTACGTTGAGGGCAAGGGTGAGTTTGAGGGTTTGTTTTGGCATTATGGCATGGTTTAGGATTAAGGTTAGGTTTAGGGTTAGGGTGAGTGTTAGGGTTAGGGTTACGGTGAGGTTGAGGTTTAGGGTTAGGTTGAGGGCTTGGGTTAGGGTTAGGTTTACAGTGAGGTTGAGGGTTAGGGTTAGTGTTAGGGTTAGGTTTATTTTTAGGGTTTGGGTTAGAGATATGGTGAGCGTGAGGGTGAGGGTGAGGTTTAGGATTAGGGTGATGGTGAGGTTTCGGGATAGAGTTAAGGTTAGGGGAAGAGTTAGGGTGAGGGTTATTGTTAGGGTTAGGGTTAGTGTTAGGTTTAGGGTTATTGTTAGGGTTAGGGTTAGCGTTAAGGTTACGGTGAAGGTGAGGGTGAGGGTAAGGGTTAGGATTAGGGTGAGGCTTAGGTTTAGGGTTGGGGTTAGAGGTAGGGTTAGGGTGAGGGTGAGGTTTAGGTTTAGAGTTAGGGTTAGGGTGAGCATTAAGGTGACTGTAAGGGTTAGCGTTAGGGTTAGGTTTAGTGTTAGGATTAGGGTTAGGGTGAGGTTGAGTGTGAGGGTTAGTGTTAGGGTTAGGCTGAGTGTGAGGTTGAGTGTTAGGGTTAGGGTGAGGGATTGGGTTAGTGTTAGGATTAAAGTGAGGTTTAGGATGAGGTTTAGTGTTAGGATTAGGGTTAGCATGAGGGCAAGTGTGAGGGTGAGGGTTAGGGTTAGAATTATGGCGAGGTTTAAGATTAGGGTTAGGTTTAGGGTTAGGGTGAGGGTTAGGGTTGGGTTTAGTGTTAGGGTGAGTGTGAGGGTTAGGATTAGGTTTAGGGTTAGGGTTATTGTTAGTGTTATGATTAAGGTTAAATTTAAGGTGAGGGTGAGGCTCAGGGTGAGGTTTAGGGTTAGGGTTATGGTGAGGTTTCGGTTAGGTTTAAGGTTAGGTTTAGGGTGAGGGCTTGGGTTAGGGTTAGGGTTACGGTGAGGGTGAGGTTTAGGGTTAGGGTTTGGGTTAGGGTTATTTTAGGGTTTGGGTAACGGTTAAGCTGAAGGTAAGGGTGAGGGTTAGGTTAGGGTTAGGGTGAGGTTTAGGTTTAGGGTTAGGGTTAGAGTTAGGTTTAGGGTGATGGAGAGGTTTAAGGTTAGAGTTAGGGTTAGTGTTAGGGTTAGGGTTAGTGTGAGGGTTAGGGTGTGGGTTAGAGTGACGGTTATGGTTAGCTTTATGGTGAGGGTTAGGGTTATGTTTAGGGTGAGGTTTAGGATGAGGTTTAGGGTTAGGTTTAGGGTTATGGTTAGTTTTAGGGTTAGGATTAGGGTTAGGGTTAGGGTTAGGGTGAGGGTTAGGGTTAGGGTAAGGGTTAGGGTTTGGCTTAGGGTTAGGGTTAGGGTTATTGTTAGTGTTATGGTTTGTGTTAAGTTTCCGGCGAGGGTGAGGCTCAGGGTGAGGGTTATGGTTAGTGTTAGTGTTTGGTTTAGGGTTAGTATTATTATTAGGGTTTGGGTTAGAGTCTCGGTCATGGTGAGAGTGAGGGTGAGGGTTAGGGTGAGGTTTAGGGTGAGGTTTAGGGTTAGGGTTAGGGTTAGGTTTAGGGTACTGGTGAGGTTTAGGGTTAGAGTTAGGCGGAGGGGGAGGGTTAGGGTGAGGGTTAGGGTTAGGTTTAGTGTTAGTATTAGGGTGAGGGTGAGGGTTAGGTTGTGGTTTAGGGATAGGGTTAGGGTTAGGATTAGGGTTAGGGTGAGGGTGATGCTGAGGGTTATGGTTAGGCTTAGGCTTTGGGTTAAGCTGAGGGTGAGACTGGGGTTGAGGATTTGGTTTAGGGTGAGTGTTAGGGTTAGGGTTAGGGTTAGGGTAAGGGTTAATATTAATGTTATGGTTAGGTTTAAGTTTGCAGTGAGAGTGAGGCTGAGGGTGAAGTTTATGGTTAGGGTTAAGGTTATGGTTAGTGTTATTGTTAGGGTTAGAGTTAGAGTTTGGTGAGGGTGAGGGTGATGGTGAGGGTTAGGGTTACGGTGAGATTTATTGTAAGGTTTAAGGTTAGGGTTAGGTTGAGAGTGAGGATTAGGTTTAGAGTTTGGGCTATTGGGAAGGTTAGGTTGAGGGTTAGGGTTAGGTTGAATTTTAGGGATAGGGTTAGGGTTAGGATAAGGGTTAGGGTGAGGTTGTGTGTGAGGGTTAGGGTTAGGGTTAGGGTTAGGCTCAGGCTTAGGCTGAGGGTGATGTTGGGGGTGAGGGTTAGTTTTACACTGAGGGTGAGGATTAGGGTTAGTGTGAGGGTTAGGATGAGGGTTAGAGTTACAGTGAGGGGGAGCGTTAGGGTTAGGGTGAGGGTGAGGTTGAGGGTTAGGATTGGGGTTAGGGTTAGGTTTATTGTTAGTGTTATGGTTAAGGTGACTTTTGGAGTGAGCATGAGGCTGAGGGTGAGGGTTAGGGTTAGGATTAGGGTTATGGTTAGGATTAGGGTTAGGGTGAGGGTGAGATTGAGGGTGAGGGGAAGGGTTAGGGTGATGGTTAGTGTTATGGTTAGCTTGAAGGTTAGGATGAGGTTTAGGGATAGATTGAGTGTTAAGGTGAGGGTGAAGGTAAGGGTAAAGTTGAGGGTTAGCCTGTAGGTGAGGGTTAAGATAAGTGTGAGGGTTAGGGTGAGGGTTAGGGTAAGTGTGATGGTTAGGGGTTAGGGGGAGGGGGAGGTTAGATTGAGGATTAGGGTTAGGGTTAGTGTGAGGTTTAGGGTGAGGATAAGCGTTGAGGGTTAGGTGAGGGTAAGCATTAGAATTAGGGTTAGGGTGAGGGCTAGGGTGAGGTTGATGGTTAGGGTTAGGGTTAGGGTTAGGGTGAGGTTTAGGGTGAGGGTGAGTGTGAGTGTTAGGGTTACAGTGAGGATTAGTGTTACGGTTACGGTTAGTGTTAGGGTGATGGTTAGGGTTAGGGTGAGGGTTACAGTTAGGTTGAGGGTTAGGGTTCGTGTTAGGGTTATTTTTAATTTTAGGTTTAGGGTTACGTTGAGGGTGAGGGTGAGGGTGAGGGTTAGGGTTAGGGTTAGTGTGAGGTTTAGGGTTAGGATTAGAGTGAGACTTAGGATTAGGGGTAGGGTGAGGTTTAGGGTTTGATAGGCTTAGGGTGAGGGTTAGGTTGACAGTTAGGGTTAGGGTTAGTGTTAGGTTAGGGTTAGGATGAGGGTTAGTGTGAGGGTTAGGGTTAGAGTTAGGATTAGGGTAAGGGTGAGGGTGAGTGTGTGGTTTAGGGTTAGGTTAAGGGTTAGGCTTAGGGTTAGGATGAGGGTGAGGTTGAGGGTGAGGTTTAGGTTTAGGATGAATGTTAGAATTAGGTTTAGGGTTTGGGTTAGGGTGAGGGTTAGGGTGAGGTTTAGGGTGACAGTTAGGTTTAGGATTAGGGTTAGGCTGAGCGCTAGGGTGAGGGTGAGGTTTAGGGTTAGGTTTATAGTGAGGTTTAGGGTTAGGTTTTGGTTGAGGGTGAGGTTCAATTTTAGAGTTAGTGTTAGGGTGAGGGTTAGGGTTAGGATTAGTGTTAGGGTTAAAGTTATGGTTAGTGTTAAGGTTAGGGTGAGGGTTAAGGTTATGTTTAGGATTAGGTTTAGGGTTACTGTGAGGGTGAGTGTGAGGGTTAGGGTGAGGCTTAGGGTTAGGTTTAGGGTTAGGCTAAGGGTGAGTGTGAGGTTGAGGTTTAGGGTTAAGGTGAGGGTGAGGTTTAGGGTTAGAGTTTGTGTTAATTTGAGCGTTAGTGTGAGAGTGAGTGTTAGGGTTAGGTTGTGGGTGAGGGTTAGGATTAGGGTGATGCTTAGGGTTATGATCAGAGTGAGGGTTAGGATGAGGGTTAGGGTTATTGTGAGAGTTAGGGTGAGGGTGACAGTAAGGGTAAAGGTGAGGGTTAGGCTGAGAATGAGGATTACAGTAAGGGTGAGGGTTAGGGTTAGGGTGAGGTTTAGGGTTAGGGTTAGGGTGTGGTTTAGATTGAGGATTCGTTTTTGGGTTTAGTGTGAGGTTTAGAGTGAGGATGAGGGTTAGGATTAAGTTGAGGTCTAGGGTGAGGATGAGGGTTAGGTTTAGGGTTAGGGTGAGTGTTAATGTTAGGGTGATTGTTAGGGTTAGTGTGAGGGTAAGTGTTAGGGCGAGAGTTAGTGTTAGGGTGAGGTTTATGTTTAGAATGAGGGTTAGGGTTAGGTTTAGGGTTATTTTTAGGGTTAGCGTTAGGGTTAGGATGAGAGTCAGGGTTAGGATTAGGGTTAGGGTGAGGGCTAGGGTGAGGGTGAGGATAAGGGTAGAGTTAGGCATAGGCTTAGTGTTAGGCTGAGGCTGAGGGTGAGGTTGAGGGTTAGGGTTAGCATGATGGTTAGGGTCATGGTTAGGGTGAGGGTTAGGATGAGGATTAGGGTTAGGGTGAGGGTGACATTAAGGGTCAAGTTGAGGGTTAGGGTGAGGATTAGGGTTAGGGTTAGGGTGATGGTGAGGATTAGATTGAGGAGTAGTGTTAAGTTTAGAGTGAGGTTTAGGGTGAGGATGAGGGTTAGGGTTATGGTGAGGGTTAGTGTTAGGACTATTGTTAGTTTTATGGTGAGGGTTATGGTTATGGTTAGGGTTAGTGTTAGTTTTAGGGTTATTGTTAAGGTTAGGGTTAGGGTTAAGGTTACGTTGAGGGTGAGGTTAAGGGTAAGGTTTAGGGTTAGGGTGAGGTTTAGGTTTAGCGTTAGGGTTAGGGTTATTGTTAGTGTTATGGTTAGTGTTAAGTTTGCGGTGAGGGTGAGGCTCAGGGTGAGGTTTAAGGTTATTGTTAGGGTTAGGGTTTGTGTTAGGGTTAGTATTATTGTTAGGGTTAGGGTTAGAGTTAAGGTCATGGTGAGAGTGAGGGTGAGGGTTTGGGTGAGTTTTAGGGTGAGGTTTAGGGTTAGGGTTAGGGTTATGGTTAGGGTGCTAGTGAGGTTTAGGGTTATAATTCGGGTGAGAGTGAGGGTGAGTGTGAGGGTTAGGGTTAGGTTTAGTGTTAGCATTAGGGTGAGGGTGAGAGTTAGGTTGAGGTTTAGAGATAGGGTTATTGTTACAATTACGGTTAGGGTGACGGTGAGGGTTAGGGTTAGGCTTAGGCTTAAAGCTAGGCTGAGGGTGAGGCTGTGGGTGAGGATTAGGGTTAGGGTGATGGTTACAGTTAGGGTTAGTGTTATTGTTAGGGTTAGAGTTAGAATTACCATGAGGGTGAGTGTGCGGGTAGGGTTAGGGTTAGGGTTAGGCTGAGTTTTAGGGTTAGGTTTGAGATAGGGTTAGGGTGAGGGTGAGGTTTAGGGTTAAAGGTAGGGTTAGGGTTAGGGTTAGACTTAGGGTTAGACTGAGGGTGAGGGTGGGGTGAGGATTAGGGTTAGGGTTAGGGTTAGAGTTAGTGTTAGGGTTAGGGTTAGGGTAAGGGTTAATATTAGTGTTATGTTTAGGTTTAAGTTTGCTGTGAGGGTGAGGCTGAGGGTGAGATTTATGGTTAGGGTTAGGGTTATGGTTAGTGTTATTGTTAGGGTTGGGGTTAGAGTTATGGTGAGGGTGAGGGTGCGGGTTAGGCTTACGTTGAGATTTAGTGTGAGGTTTAGGGTTAGGGTTAGGTTGAGGGTGAGGATTAGGTTTAGAGTTAGGGTTAGTGGGTGGGTTAGGGTGAGGGGTAGGCTAATGGTTAGGGTTAGGCTTAGGGTTAGGCTGAGGATGAGGATGAGGTTGAGGGTTAGGGTTAGGTTGAGGGTGAGGTTTAGGTTTAGAGTTAGGTTTGGGGGAGGGTTAGGGGGAGGGCTAGTGTTAGGGTTAGTGTTAGTGTTAGGATTAGGATTAGGGTTAGGATGAGGTTGAGTGTGAGGGTTAGGGTTAGGGTTAGGCTTAGGGTTAGGCTGAGGGTGAGGGTGAGGGTTAGGGTTAGGGAGAGGTTTAGGGTTAGGATTAGGGTGAGGGATAAGATGAGGTTTAGGGTTAGGATTAGGGTTAGGATGAGGGCAAGGGTGTGTGTGATGGTTAGGGTTAGCATTATGGCAAAGTTTAGGATTAGGATTAGGTTTAGGGCTAGGGTGAGTGTTAGGATTAGGGTTACTGTGAGGTTGAGGTTAAGAATTAGGGTGAAGGTTAGGGTTAGGTTTAGGGTGAGGGTGATGGTTAGGATTAGGGTTACGATTAGGGTTATTGTTAGTGTTATGGTTAAGTTTTCAATGAGGGTGAGGCTGAAGGTGAGTGTTAGGGTTAGGGTTAGGGTTAGGGTGAGGGCTTGGGTTAGGTTTAGGGTTATGGTGAGGGTGAGGGTTAAGGTTAGTGTTAGGGTTAGGGTTATTGTTAGGGTTAGCTTTAGAGTTATGGTGAGGGTGAGGGTGAGGGTGAGGTTTAGGGTTAGGGAGAGGGTTAGGTTTATTGTTAGAATTAGGGTTAGGGGGAGAGTTAGGGTGAAGGTTAGGGTTAGGTTTAGTGTTAGGGTTAGGGTTTTTGTTAGGATTAGGGTTAGAGTTATGGTGAGGGTGAGGGTGAGTTTGAGGTTTGGATTGAGGGTGAGGGTAAGGTTTAGGTTTAGAATTAGGGTTAGGGAGATAGTTAGGGTGAGGGTTGGGGTTAGGTTTTGTGTTAGGGTTAGGGTGAGGGTGAGGGTTAGGTTGAGGTTTAGGGTTAGGGTTAGGGTTAGGTTTAGGATTAGGATTATGGTGAGTGTGAGTGTGAGGGTTAGGGTTAGGGTTAGGCTTAGACTTAGAGTTAGGCTGTGGGTGAGAGTGGGGATGAGGATTAGGTTTTGGGTGATGGTTAGTGTTAGTGTTAGGTTTAGGGTCATGATTAAGTTTAGGGTTAGGATTAGGGTTAGGGTGAGGGCTAGGGTGAGGGTGACGGTTAGTTTTGGGTTAGGCTCAGGCTTTAGGGATAGGCTGATGGTGAGGTTGAGGGTCAGTGTTAGTGTTAGGGTGATGCTTAGGATTATGGTCAGAGTGAAGGTTAGGATGAGTGTTATGTTTAGGGTGAGGGATTTGGGTGAGGGTGATGGTAAGGGTAAAGCTGAGGGTTACGCTGAGTGTGAGGATTAAGGTAAGGTCTAGGGTTAGGGTGAGGGTTAGGGTTAGGGTGAGGGTGAGGTTAAGATTGATGATTAAGTTTAGTGTTAGTGTGAGGTTTAGAATGAGGATGAGGGTTAGAGTTAGGGTGAGGGTAGGTTGAGGGTGAGTGTTAGGGTTAGGCTAAGGGTGAGGTTTAATGTTAGGGTGATGGTTAGGGTTAGTGTGAGTGTTATTGTTAGGGTTAGGGTTAGTGTTAGGGTGAGGGTAAGAGTTAGTTTGAGGGTTAGGTTTAGGGTGAGGGTTATGGTTAGAATGAGGGTTAGGGTTAGGGTTAGGGTTATTGTTAGGTCAGGGTTAGTGTTACATTTACGGTGAGGGTGAGAGTTAGGGTTTGGGTCAGGGTGTGGTTTATGTTTAGGGTTAGGGTTAGAGTTAGGTTTAGGGTGAGGGTTAAGTTTAGAGTTAGAGTTAGAGTTAGCGTTAGTGATAGTGTTAGGGTTAGGGTGAGGGTCAGTGTGAGGGTTAGGGTTAGGCTTAAGCTTATGGTTAGGCTTAGGCTTAGACCGAACGTGAGTGTGAGGGTTAGGGTGAGGTTTAGGTTTATGGTTACGGTGAGGATTGGGTTAGGGTTAGTGATAGTGTTAGGGGTAGGGTTAGGGTGAGGGTGAGAGTAAGGGTAAAGGTGAGGGTTTGGGTTAGGATCAGGTTTAGATTGAAGGTGAGTGTGAGAGTTATGGTTAGGGGTAGGGTTAGGCTTAGGGTTAGGGTGAGAGTTAGGGTTAGGGTTAGGGCTGGTGTTGGTGTTAGGGGTAGGGTTAGGGTGAGGGTTAGGGTGAAGGTGAGGATTAGGGTTAGGATTAGGATTAGGATTAAGTTGAGGGTGAGTGTGAGGGTTCGTGTTAGGGTTAGGGTTAGGGTGAGCTTGAGGGTTAGGGTTAGGGTTAGGGTGAGGTTTAGAGTTAGGGTCAGTGTTAGTGTTAGGGTTAGGGTGAGGGTTAGGGTAAGGGTTAGTGTTAGGGTTAGGGTTAGGGTGAGGGTTAGGATGAGGGTGAGGGTTAGGGTTAGGGTTAGGATTATGATTAGGGGTAGTGTTAGGGTGAGTGCTTGGGTTAGGCTTAGGGTTAGGATTAGGCTTAGCATTAAGATGAGGGTGAGGGTGAGTGTTAGGTTTAGGGTTCAGGTTAGGGTTAGCATTTGGGTGAGAGTTAGTGTTCGGGTTAAGTTTAGGGTTAGGGTGATGGTTTTGAATTAGGTTTTCGGTTAAGGATTAGGGGGAGTGTTAGGATGAGGATTAGGTTTAGGATTAGGGTTAGGGCGATGGCTAGGTTGAGGGTGAGGATTAGGGTTATTGTTAGGGAGAGGTTAAGGGTTAGGGTTAGGGTGAGGGTGAGGGTTAGGATGAGGTTTAGGGTTATGGTGAGGGAGAGGGTTAGGGTTAGGGTGAGAGTTAGGTTGAGGATGAGGGTTAGGGTGAGGGTGAGGGTTAGGATTAGGGTTATGGTTAGGATTATTGTTAGTGTTATGGTTCTGGTTACCTTGGCAGAGATGGTGAGGCTGAGGTTGAGGGTTAGGGATAGGATTAGGGTTAGGTTTAGGTTTCGAGTTAGGATTAGTGTTATTGTTAGGGTTAGGGTTAGAGTTCCGGTGAAGGTGAGGGTGAGGGTAAGCATGAGGGTTAGGGTTAGGGTTAGGGTGAGGTTTAGTGTCAGGGTTACGATTAGGTTTAGGGTGAGGGTGAGTATGAGGGTTAGGGTTATGATTAGGGTTTGGCTTAGGTTTAGGCTGAGGGCGAGGGTGAGTGTGAGGGTTGGTGTTAGTTTGAGGTTTAGGGTTAGGATTACAGTGAGTGTCAGGGTTAGCATTAGTTTGAGGGTTACAATTAGGTTTAGGATTAGGTTGAGGTTTAAGGTTAGGGTTAGGGTTTGGGTTAGAATAAGTTTTAGGGTTAAAATTAGGGTTAGGGTGAGGGCTAGGGTGAGGCTGAGGTTTAGTGTTAGGGTTAGGGTGAGGTTTAGGTTTAGGGGGAGGGTTAGGGGGAGGGTTAAGTTTCGGGTTACATTGAGGGTGTGGGTTAGGTTTGAGGTGAGGGTTATGTTGAGTACTAAAGTGAGGGTGAGGGTTAGGATTAGGGTTAGGGTGAGGGTTAGGTTGAGGTTTAGGTTTAGGGTTAGGGTTAGGTTTAGGAATAGGGTTGGGCTGAGGGTGATGTTGGGGATGAGGATTAGGTTTAGAGTGATGGTTCCTTAATGGTTAGGTTGAGAGTTAGGATGAGGGTTAGGGTTAGGCTTAGGCTTAGGGTTAGGCTGAGGCTGAAGTCGATGGTGAGGGTTAGGGTTAGGGTGATGGTTAGGGTTACAGTTAGTGTGAGGTTTAGGATGAGGGTTAGCTTTGGGGTGAGGGTTAGGATGAGGGTGACAGAGTAAAGGTGTGGGTTAGGCTGAGGGTGAGGGTTATTGTAAGGGTGAGGGTTCTGGTTAGGGTTAGCGTGAGGGTGAGGGTTAGATTGAGGATTAGTGTTAGGGTTAGTGTGAGGTTTAGGGTGAGGAGGCGTGTTAGGTTTAGGGTGAGGGCTAGGGTGAAGTTGAGGGTTAGGGTTTGGGTTAGGATGAGGTTTAGGTTTAGGGTGATTGTTAGCGTTAGTGTGAGGGTTAGTATTAAGGTTAGTGTACATGTTAGGGTGAGGGTAACTGTTTGGGTAAGGTTTAGGTTTAGGGTGAGGTTTAGGATTAGCGTTAGGGTTAGGGTTAGGGTGAGGGTGAGGTTTAGGGTTAGAGTTAGGGTTAGGGTGAGGCTGAGGTTTAAGGTTAGGGTTAGGGTTAGTGTTAGGGTTAGAGTTAGGGTGAGGTTTAGTGTGGGTGTGAGGGTTAGTGTTAGGGTTAGGATTAGGGTTAGGGTTAAGGTGAGGGTGAGTGTGAGGGTTAGGTTTAAGGTTAGGTTTAGGTTTAGAATTAGGGTGAGGGTGAGGGTGAGGGTTACGGGTAGGGTGAGTGTTGGGGTTAGGGTTAGAATGAGGGTTAGGTTGAGGTTTAGGCTTAGGCTTAGGGTTTGGGTATGGGCTAGGTTGAGGGGGAGGGTTAGTGTGAGGGGTAGGGTGAGGGTAAGGGTTAGTGTTAGGGTTAGGGTTAGGGATAGGGTGAGTTTTAGTGTGGGGTTGAGGGTTAGTGTTAGTTTGGATTAGGGTTAGGGTTAAGGTGAGGGTGAGTGTGAGGGTTAGGGTTAGGGTTAGGGTTAGGGTTAGGGTTAGGTTTAGAGTTAGGGTGAGGGTGAGGGTTACGGTTAGGGTGAGTGTTGGGGTTAGGGTTAGAGTGAGGGTTAGGGTGAGTGTTAGCCTTAGGCTTATGGTTTGGGTATGGGCTAGGGTGAGGGTGAGGGTTAGGGTGTGGGTGGGGGGTAGGTTAAGGGGTAGGGTTAGTGTTAGGGTTAGGGTTGGGGTCAGGGTTAGGCTTAATGTTAGGCGGATGGGGAAGGTGTGGGTGAGGGTTAGAGTTAGGGTGAGGGTGAGGTTTAGGGTTAGAGTTAGCGTTAGGGTAAGGGTTAGTGTGAGGGTTAGGGTTAGGGTTAGTGTTACTGTTAGGGTTAGGATGAGGGTGAGTGTGAGGGTCAGGGTTAGTCTTAGAATGAGTCGGAGGCTTAGACAGAGCGTGAGGGTGAGGGTGAGGGGTAGGGTTAGGGTTTTAGGGTTAGGGTGAGTGTTAGGATGAGGATTAGGGTTAGTATTAGGGTTAGGGTGAGGGCTAGAGTTAGGGTGAGGGTTAGGGTTAGCGTTAGGGTGAGATTTAGGGTTAGGGTTAGGGTAAAGGTTAAGGTGAGGCTGAGGGTAAGGATTAGGGTTAGAGTTACAGTGAGGGTCAGGGTTTGGGTTAGGTTTAGGGTTAGTGTTATAGTTAAGTTTAGGATTAGAGTTACAATAAGGTGAGGGTGAGCGTGAGGGTTAGGATCAGGGTTAGGGTGAGTTTTAGGGTTAGGATTATTGTTAGGGTGAGGGTGAGGATTAGGGTTAGAGTTATGGTTAGGGGGAGGGTTAGGTTGAGGTTTAGGTTTAGGGTTAGTGTTAGGCTTAGGCTTAGGGTTAGGTTGAGGCTGAGGGTGATGTGAGGGTTAGGGTTAGGGTGATGGTTGGGTTTGCCTTTACGGTGAGGGTTAGGATGAGGATTTAGGTTATGGTGAGGATTAGGGTGAGGGTGACCGTAAGGGTAAAGGTGAAGGTTAGGCTGAGGGTGAGGGTTACGGTAAGGGTGAGGGTTAGGGTTAGGGTGAGGGTGAGGGTTAGATTCAGTAATAGTGTTAGGGTTAGTGTGAGGTTCAGGGTGGGAATCAGGGTTAGGGTTAGGTTGAGGGCTAGGTTGAGGGTGAGAGTTAGTGTTAGGGTGAGGTTTAGGGTTGGGGTGATGGTTAGGGTTAGTGTTATGGTTAGAGTTAGTGTTAGGGTGAGGGTAAGTGTTAGGGTGAGGGTTAGGTTTAGGATGAAGGTTATGGTTAGGATGAGGGTTAGGGATAGGTTTAGGTTTATTGTTAGGGTTAAGGTTAGGGTTATGTTGAGGGTGAGGGTGAAGGTGAGGGTTAGATTAGGGTTAGGGTTAGGGTTATTGTTAGTGTTATGGTTAGGGTTAAGTTTACAGTGAGAGTGAGGCTGAGCATGAGGATTAAGGTTAGGGTTAGGGTGAGGTTTAGGGTTAGAGTTAGGGTTAGGGTTATGGTGAGGGTTTGGTTTAGGGTGAGGGTTACGCTGACGGTGAGGGTGAGGGTAGGGGTTAAGGTTAGTGTGAGGTTTAGGTTTAGGGTTAGGTTAGGGTTAGGGTGAGGGTGAGGTTTAGTTAGATTTAGGGTTAGGGTGATGGTTAGGGTGAGGGTTAGTGTTAGGGTTAGGGTGAGGGTTAGGATGAGGGTGAGGGTTAGGGTTTGGGTTAGGATTAGGATTAGGGTTATCATGAGGGTGAATGTTTGGGTTAGGCTTAGGGTTAGAGTTAGTCTAATGGTTAAGCTGAGGGTGAGGTTAAGGTTGAGTTTTAGGGTTAGGGTTTGGGTTAGGGTTAGCGTTAGGGTGAGTGTTAGGGTTTGTGTTTAGTTTACGGTTGGATGAGGTTTAGGGTTCGGGTTACAGTGAGGGTGAGGGTTAGGGTTAGGTTGAGGGTAAGGGTTAGGATTAGGGTTAGGGTGAGTGTTAGGGTTAGGGTTAGGGTGAGTGTTAGAATGAGGATTTGGGTTAGGATTAGGTTTAGGGTGAGGGCTAGGGTGAGGGTGAGGGCTAGGGTGACGTGAGGGTTAGGGTTATTGTTAGGGTGAGGTTTAGTTTTAGAGTTAGGGTTAGGGCGAGGGTTAGGATGAGGTTTAGGGTTATGGTGAGGGTGAGGGTTAGTGTTAGGGTGAGGGTAAGGGTGAGGATGAGGGTTAGGGTTAGTGTGAGGTTTATGGTGAGGTTTAGGGCTAGGGTTAGTGTGAGGGATAGGGTTAGGATTAGGGTTAGGGTGAAGGCTAGGGTGAGGGTGAGGTTTAGGGTTATTGTTAGGGTAAGGGTTAGGATGAGGGTTAGGGTGAGGGTGATAGTTAGAATTAGGGTTAGGGTTAGGATTATTGTTAGTGTTATGGTTCTGGTGACTTTTGCAGTGATGGTGAGGCTGAGAGTGATGGTTATGGATAGGATTAGGGTTAGGTTTAGGTTTCGAGTTAGGATTAGTGTTATTGTTAGGGTTAGGGTTAGAGTTACGGTGAGGGTGAGGGTGAGGGTAAGGGTGAGGGTTAGGGTTAGGGTTAGGGTGAGATTTAGGGTCAGGTTTAGGATTAGGGTTAGGGTAAGTGTGAGGTTTAGGGTAAGAGTTAGGGTTAGGGGGAGGGTGAGTGTGAAGGTTAGGGTTAGGGTTAGTGTTATGGTTAGGGTTAGGGTGAGGGTGAGTGTGAGGGTCAGGGTTAGTCTTAGGCTGAGGCGGAGGCTTAGGCGGAGCGTGAGGTTGAGGGTAAGGGTTAGTGTTAGGGTTTTAGAGTTAGGGTGTTAGGATTATGTATAGAATTAGGTTTAGGGAGAGGGCTAGAGTTAGCGTGAGTGTTAGGGTTTGCGTTAGGGTGATGTTCAGGGTTAGGGTTAGGGTTATGTTGAGAGTGAGGGTTAGGGTTAGGGTTAGGGTTAGGGTTAAGGTGAGGCTGAGGGTTAGGATTAGGATTAGGGTGAGGGTTTGTGTTAGGGTTAGAGTTACGGTGAGGTTCAGGGTTTGGGTTAGGTTTAGGGTTAGTGTTATAGTTAAGGTTAGGGTTAGAGTTACAGTAAGGGTGAGGGTGAGGGTGAGTGTTAGGATCAGGGTTAGGGTGAGGTTTAGTTTTAGGATTATGGTTAGCATGAGGGTGAGGTTTAGGGTTAGAGTTAGGGTTAGGGGGAGGGTTAGGTTGAGTTTTAGGGTTAGGGTTAGTGTTAGGGTTAGGGTGATGTGTAGGTTGAGGTTTAATGTTAGGGTTAGGATTAGGGTTAGGGTTAGGTTGACGGTAGGGTGAGTGTGAGGGTTAGGGTTAGGGTTTGGCTTAGGCTTATGGTTAGGCTGAGGGTATGGGTGGGGATGAGGATTAGGTTTAGAATGATGGTTAGGGTTATGGTAGGTTAAGGGTTAGGATGAGTGTTAGGGTTAGGATTAGGGTTAGGGTGAGGGCTAGGGTGAGGGTGAGGGTTATGGTTAGGTTTAGGCTTAGGCTTAGGTTTAGGTTGAGGCTGA
The DNA here is from genome assembly GCF_024711535.1 of Dipodomys merriami. Lineage (NCBI taxonomy): Eukaryota > Metazoa > Chordata > Mammalia > Rodentia > Heteromyidae > Dipodomys > Dipodomys merriami. The sequence continues at coordinate 6,138,363 of NW_027206335.1, read as the reverse complement.
GGGTAAAGGTGAGGGTTAGGCTGAGGGTGAGGTTTATGGTAAGGTGAAGGTTAGGGTTAGGGTGAGGTTGAGGGTTAGATTCAGGATTAGTGTTATGGTTAGTGTGAAGTTAAGGGTGAGGATGAGGGTTAGGGTTAGGTTGAGGGATAGGTTGAGGGTGAGAGTTAGGGTTAGGGTGAGGTTTAGGGTTAGGGTGATGGTTAGGGTTAGTGTAATGGTTAGGGTTAGTGTTAGGGTGAGGGTAAGTATTAGAGTGAGGGTTAGGGTTAGGGTGAAGGCTATGGTTAGGATGAGGGTTAGTGTTAGGGTTAGGGTTATTGTTAGGGTTAGGGTTAGGGTTATGTTGAGGGTGAGGGTGAGGGTTAGAGTTAGGATGAGTTTTAGGTTTCAGGTTAGGGTTAGAGTTAGGGTTAGGGTGAGGGTGAGGTTTAGGGTTAGAGTTAGGGTTAGTGTTAGTGTTCCGGTTAGGGTGAGGGTAAGTGTGGGGGTTAGGGTTAGGGTTAGGTTTAGGCTTAGGTTTAGGCTCAGGGTGAGGGTGGGGATGAGGAATAGGTTTAGGGTGATGGTTACGGTTAGGGTTAGGTTTTGGTTTAGAATTAGGGTTAGGGTTAGGATTATGGTTAGGGTTAGGGTGAGGGTTACGGTGAGGGTTAGGGTTACGTTTAGGGTTAGGGTGAGGGTGAGGGTTAGGGTTAGGGTTAGGGTGAGGGTGAGGGTTAGATTGAGGGTTAGGGTTATATGGAGGGTTATGTTTAGGGTGAGGGTTAGGTTTAGTGTTAGGGTTATTGTTAGGGTTAGGGTTAGGGTTACGGTGAGGTTGAGGGTGAGGGTTAGGTTTAGGATTAGGGTGAGGTTTAGTTTTAGGGTTAGGGTTAGAGTTAGGGTTAGGGTGATGGTGAGATTTAGGGTTAGAGTTAGAGTTAGTGTTAGGGTTAGGGTTAAGTTGAGGGTTAGGTTGAGGTTTAGAGTTCGGGTTAGGCTTAAGCTTAGGCTTAGGCTTAGGCCAAGAGTGAGGGTTAGGGTTAGGTTTAGGTTTAGGATGAGTGCTAGGATGAGGTTTAGGGTTAGGGTTAGGTTTAGGTTTAGTGTTAGGGTTAGGGTTAGGGTTAGGGTTAGGGTTAAGGTGAGGGTTAGGCTTAGGCTTAGGCTTAGGCTTAGGGTTATGTTTAGGGTTATTGTTAGTGTTATGGTTAGTGTTACATTTGCGGTGAGGGTGAGGCACAGGTTGAAGTTTATGGTTATTGTTAGGTTTAGGGTTAGGGTTACTATTATTGTTAGGGTTAGGGTTATAGTTATGGGCTTGGTGAGAGTGAGGGTGAGGATGAGGATTAGGGTGAGTTTTATGGTGAGGTTTAGGGTTAGGGTTAGGGTTAGTGTTAGGGTGCTGTTGAGGTTTAGGGTTACAGTTCGGGTTAGGGGGATGGTTAGGGTGAGGGTTAGGTTTAGTGTTAGCATTAGGGTAAGGGTGAGGGTTAGGTTGAGGTTTAGGGATAGGGTTAGGGTTAGGATTAGGGTTTGGGTGAGAATGAGGGTGAGGGTTAGTGTTAGTGTTAGCCTTAGGCTGAGGGTTAGGCTGAGGTTGAGGGTGGGGGTGAGGGTTAGGGTTAGGGTGATTGTTAGGGTTAGGGTTAGTGTTATTGTTAGGGTTAGGGTTGGAGTTACATTGAGGCTGAGGGTGGGGGTGAGGTTTAGGATTAGGGTCAGGGTGAGGTTTAGGGTTAGGTTTAGAGATAGGGTGAGGGTAAGGGTGAGGTTTAGGGTTAGCGTTAGGGTTAGTGTTAGGGACAGGCTTAGGGTTAGGCTGAGGGTGAGGGTGGGGTTGAAGATTAGGGTTAGGGTTAGGGTTTGGGTTAGGGTTAGAGGTAGGGTTAGGGTAAGGGTTAGGGTTAGGATTAGGTTTAAGGTTAAGGAGAGGGTGAGTGTGAGCGTTAGAGTTAGGGTTAATGTTAGTATTAGGGTTAGGGTGTGTGCTAGCATGAGGGTTAGGGTTAGGGTTAGGGTTAGGGTGAAGTTTAGCGTTAATTTTAGTGTCAGAGTTAGGGTTAGGGTGAGGGTTTGGGTTAGGGTTAGAGTAAGGGTGAGGGTGAGGTTTAGGGTTAGTTTTAGGGTTAGGGTTATTTTTAGGGTTAGGGTTAGGGTTAAGGTTAAGGTAAGGGTGAGGTTGAGGGTGATGTTGAGGGTTAGGGTTAGGGTTAGGATGAGATTTAGAGTTATGGTTAGGGTTAGGGTTAGGGTCAGGGTGAGGTTTAGGGTTAGATGTAGGGTTAGGGTTAGGGTTAGTGTGAGTGTTAGGGTTAGGGTTACTGTTACAGTTAGGGTTATGGTGAGGGCTAGTGTGAGGGTGAGGGTTAAGGTTAGGTTTAGGCTATGGCTTTGGGTTAAGCTGAGGCTCAGGGTGAGGGTGAGGGTTAGGGTGAGAGTGAGGGTGAGATTTAGGGTTAGAGTTAGTGTTAGGGTGAGAGTTAGGGTTAGGGTTAGGGTGAGGGTTATGGTTATGGTAAGGGTGAGGCTTAGGGTTAGGGTGAGGGTTAGGGTTAGGATGAGGGTTAGGGTGAGGGTGAGGGTTAGGATTAGGGTTAGGGTTAGGATTATTGTAAGTGTTATTGTTCTGGCTACCTTTGCAGCGAGGGTGAGGCTGAGGGTGAGGGTTAGGGATAGGATTATTGTTAGGGTTTGGTTTAGGGTTAGGATTAGTGTTATTGTTAGGTTTATGGTTAGAGCTATGGTGAGGGTGAGGGTAAGGGTGAGGGTTAGGGTTAGGGTTAGGGTGAGGTTTAGGGTCAGGGTTAGGATTTGGGTTTGGGTGAGTGTGAGGTTTAGGGTTAGAGTTAGGGTTAGGGGGAGGGTTAGCGTGAGGGTTAGGGATAGGTTTACTGTTAGGGTTAGGATTAGGGGGAGGGTTAGGTTGAGTTTTAGGGTTAGGGTTAGGGTTAGTGTTAGGATTAGGGTTAGGGTGAGTTTGAGTGTGAGGTTTAGGGTTAGCATTTGGGTTAGACTTAGTGTTAGCCTGAGGGTGAGATTGAGCTGAGGGTTATGGTTAGGGTGAGGGTCGGGGTTAGGTTTAGGGTGAGGGTGAAGTTTAGGTTGAGGATTAGTGTTAGGGTTAGTGTGAGGTTTAGGGTGAGGATTAGGGTTAGTGTTAGGGTTAGGTTGAGGGCTAGGGTGAAGGTGAGGGTTAGCTTTAGGGTTAGGGTGAGGTTTAGGTTTAGGGTGATTTTTTAGCGTTAGTGTGAGGCTTAGTGTTAGGTTTAGTGTTAGTGTTAGGGTGAGGGTAAGTGTTAGGGTAAGGTTTAGGTTTAGTGTGAGGTTTAGGATTAGGGTTAGGGTTAGGGTTGGGTGAGTGTGAGGGTTAGGGTTAGGGTTAGGGTTAGGGTTAGAGTTAGGGCGAGGGTCAGGGTGAGGTTTACGGTTAGGGTGAGTGTTGGGGTTAGGGTTAGAGTGAGGTTTAGTGTGATGGTTAGGCTTAGGCTTAGGATTTGGGTATGGGCTAGGTTGAGGGTGAGGTTTAGGATTAGGGTTAGGGTGAGGGATATGGTGAGGGTTAGAGTTAGTGTTAGGGTTAGAGTTGGGGATAGGGTGAGGTTTAGTGTGGGGTTGAGGATTAGTGTTAGGGTTAGGATTAGGGTTAGGGTGAGTGTGAGTGTGAGTGTGAGGGTTAGGGTTAGGGTTAGGATTAGAATTAGAGTTAGGGTGAGGTTGAGGGTTAAGTTTAGAGTGAGTGTTGGGGTTAGAGTTAGAGTGAGGATTAGGGTGAGGGTTAGGCTTAGGCTTAGGGTTTGTGTATGGGCTAGGGTGAGGGTGAGGGTTAGGGTTAGGGTGAGGGGTAGAGTGAGGGTTAGGGTTAGTGTTAGGGTTAGGTTTGGGGTTAGGGTTAGGCTTAATGTTAGGCAGAGGGTGATGATCAGGGTGAGATTTAGGGTTAGGTTGACGGTGAGGTTAAAGTTTATAGTTAGCGTTAGAGTGAGGGTTAGGGTTATTGTTAGGGTTACGGTTAGGGTGAGGGTGAGTGTGAGGGTCAGGGTTAGTCTTAGGCTGAGGCGGAGGCTTAGGCAGAGCTTGAGTGTGAGGGTAAGGGTTAGTGTTAGTGTTTTAGGGTTAGGGTGAGTGTTAGGATGAGGTTTAGGGCTAGCATTAGGGTTAGGGGGAGGAGTAGAGTTAGGGTGACGTTTAGGGTTAGCGTTAGGGTGAGGTTTAGTGTTAGGGTTAGGGTTATGGTGAGGGTGAGGTTTAGGGTTAGGATTAGGGTTAGGGTTAAGGTGAGGCTGAGGGTTAGGATTAGGATTAGGGTGAGGGTTGGTGTTAGGGTTAGAGTTAGGGTGAGGTTCAGGGTTAGTGTTAGTGTTCAGGGTTAGTGTTATAGCTAAGGTTAGATTTAGAGTAACAGTAAGGGTGAGGGTGAGGGTGAGGGTTAGGATCAGGGTTAGGATGGGGTTTAGGGTTAGGATTATGGTTAGGGTGAGGTTGAGGTTTAGGGTTAGAGTTAAGTTTAGGGGGAGGGTTAGCTTGAGTGTTAGGGTTAGGGTTAGTGTTAGGGTTAGGGTGAGGGTTAGGTTGAGTTTTAATATTAGGGTTAGGGTTAGGTTTAGGATTACGTTGACGTGGAGGGTGAATGTGAGTGTTAGGGTTAGGGTTTGGCTTAGGCTTACGGATAGGCTGAGGGTATGGGTGGGGATGAGGATTAGGTTTAGTATGATGGTTAGGGTTATGGTTAGGTTAAGGGTTAGGATGAGGGTTAGGGTTAGTATTACGGTTAGGGTGAGGGCTAGGGTGAGGGTGAGGGTTAGGGTTAGGCTTAGGCTTAGGCTTAGCGTTAGGCTTAGGCTGAGGGTGAGGGTGAGGGTTAGGGTTAGGGTGATGGTTGGGGTTGCCGTTAGGGTGAGGGCTAGGATGAGGATTTATGCTATGGTGAGGGTTAGGGTGAGGGTGACCGTAAGGGTAAAGATGAGGTTTAGGCTGATGGTGAGGGTTAAGGTACAAGTGAGGGTTAGGATTAAGGTGAGGGTGAGGGTTAGATTCAGGATTAGTGTTAGGGTTAGTGTGAGGTTAAGGGTGAGGAAGAGGGTTAGGGTTAGGTTGAGGGCTAGGGTGAGGGTGAGAGTTAGGGTTACGGTTTGGTTTAGGGTTAGAGTGATGGTTAGGGTTAGTGTGAGGGTTAGTGTTATGGTTGGGGTTAGAGTTAGGGTGAGGGTAAGTGTTAGGGTTAGGGTGAATGTTATGGTTAGGATGAGGGTTAGGGTTAGGGTTATTTTTATGGTTAGGGTTATGTTGAGGGTGAGGGTGAGGGTGAGGGTTAGGGTTAGGTTTAGGTTTAGGTTTCAGGTTAGGGTTAGAGTTAGTGTTAGGGTTAGGGTGAGGTTTAGGGTTAGAGTTAGGGTTAGTGTTAGTGTTAGAGTTAGGGTGAGGTGAGGGTGAGGTTGAGGGTTAGATATAGCGGTAGGGGGAGTGTTAGGGTTAAGGTTAGGTTTAGGGTTATTGTTAGGGATAGGGTGAGGGTGAGGATTCGGTTGAGGTTTAGGGTTAGGGTTAGTGTTTGGGTTAGTGTTAGTGTTAGGATGAGGGTAAGTGTTAGGGTGAGGGTTCGGGTTTGGGTGAGGGTTAAGTTTAGGGTGAGGGTGAGGGTTAGGATTCGGGGTGGGGTTAGGGTTATTGTTCGTGTTATGGTTAAGCTTAAGTTTACGGTTAGGGTGAGGTTGAGGGTGAGGGTTAGGTTTAGGGTTAGGGTGAGGTTTAGGGTTCGGGTTAGGGTTAGGGTTAGGGTTCGGGTTTGGGTTAGGTTTAGGGTTACGGTGAAGGTGAGGGTTAGGGCGAGGTTTAGGGTTAGGGTGTGGGTTAGGATGAGGGTGAGGTTTAGAGTTAGAGTTAGGGTTAGGGGGAGGGTTAGGTTGAGGGTTAGGGCTAGGGTTATTGTTAGGGTTAGGTTTAGGGGGAGGGTTAGGTTGAGGTTTAGGGTTAGGGTTATGCTTAGGTTTAGGATTAGTGTTATGATGAGGATGAGTGTGAGGGTTAGGGTTAGGTTTAGGCTTAGGATTAGGCTGAGGGTTAAGGTGAGGGTAAGGGTTACGTTTAGCGATAGGGTTAAGGTGAGGGTTAGGGTTAGGGTTAGGGTGAGGGTGAGGGTTAGATTAAGGGTTAGAGTTATGTTGAGGGATATGGTTAGGGTGAGGATTAGGTTTAGTGTTAGGGTTACTGTTAGGGTTAGGGTTAGGTTTAAGGTGAGGTTGAGGGTGAGGGTTAGGTTTAGGTTTAGGGTGAGGTTTAGTTTTAGGTTTAGGGTTAGAATTAGGGTTAGGATGATGGTGAGGTTAAGGGTTAGAGTTAGGTTAGTGTTAGGGTTAGGTATAAGGTGAGGGTTAGGATGAGGTTTAGAGTTTGGGTTAGGCTTAGGCTTAGGCTTAGGCTTAGGCCCAGAGTGAGGGTGAGGTTAGGGTTAGGGTTAGGGTGAGGATTAGGGTTAGGTTTAGGGTGAGGGTTAGGATGAGGTTTAGGGTTAGGTTTAGGGCTAGGGTTAGGTTTTGTGTTAGGGTCAGAGTTAGTTTTAGGGTTAGGGTTAGTTTAGGGTGAGGGTTAGGGTTAGGGTTAGGGTTAGGCTTAGGCTTAGGCTTAGTGTTAGGGTTAGGGTGAGAGTGAGAGTGAGGGTTAGTGTTAGGGTTAGGGTAGGCTTAGGGTTAGGCTGAGGGTGAGGGTGGGGGTGAGGATTAGCTTTAGGGTGATCGTTAGGTTTAGGGTTAGTTTTATTGTTAGGGTTAGGGTTAGAGTTACGGTGAGGCTGAGGTTGCAGGTGAGGGATAGGGTTAGGGTCAGGGTGAGGTTTAGTGTTAGGTTTAGAGATAGGGTTAGGGTGAGGGTGAGGTTTAGGGTTAGAGTTAGGGTTAGTGTTAGGGACAGGCTTAGGGTTAGGCTGAGAGTGAAGGTAGGGTTGAGGATTAGGGTTAGTGTTAGTGTTAAGGTTAGGGTTATAGTTAGGGTTACAGTTAGGGTTAGGGTTGGGATTAGGATTAAGTTTAAGGTGAGGGTTAATGTTATGGTTAGGGTTAGGATTAGGGTTTGGGTGAGGGTGAGGTTTAGGGTTAGGGTTAGTTTTAGAGTGAGGTTTAGGGTCAGGGTTAGGTTTAGGGTTAGTTTTAGGGTTAGGTTTGGGGTTAGTGTTAGGATTAGGGTTACTGTGACTGTGAGTGTGAGGGTTAGGGTTAGGGTTAGTGTTAGGCTGAGGCTGAGGGTGAAGTTGAGGGTTAGATTTAGGGTTAGGGTATGGTTTATGTTTAGAGTGAGGGTTAGAGTGAGGGTTAGGGTTAAGATTAGGGTTAGGGTATGTGCTAGGGTTAGGGTTAGGGTTAATTTTAGGGTTAGGGTGACGTTTAGCGTTAGGTTTAGTGTCAAAGTTTGGGTTAGTGTGTGGGTTTGTGTTAGGGTTATAGTTACGGTGAGGGTGAGGTTTAGGGTTAGGTTTAGGGTTAGGGTTATTCTTAGGGCTAGGGTTAGGGTTAAGGTTAAGGTAAGGGTAAGGGTGAGGGTGATGTTGAGGGTTAGGGTTAGGGTTAGGATGAGGTTTAGAGTTAGGGTTAGGGTTAGGGTCAGGGTGAGGTTTAGGGTTAGAGTTAGGGTTAGGTTTAGGGTTAGTGTGAGTGTTAGGTTTAGGGTTAGTGTTACATTTAGGGTTATGTTGAGGGCTAGTGTGAGGGTGAGAGTTAGGGTTAGCGTTAGGCTTTGGCTTTGGGTTAAGCTGAGGGTGAGGGTGAGGGTGAGGGTTAGGGTGAGGGTGAGGGTGAGATTTAGGGTTAGAGTTACGGTTAGGGTGAGGGTTAGGGTGAGGGTTAGTGTTAGTGTTAGGGTTAGGGATAGTGTTACAGTTAGGGTTATGTTGAGGGCTAGTGTGAGGGTGAGGGTTAGGGTTAGTGTTAGGCTTTGGCTTTGGGTTAAGCTGAGGGTGAGGGTGAGGGTGAGGTTTAGGTTGAGGGTGAGGTTGAGATTTAGGGTTAGAGTTACCGTTAGGGTGAGGGTTAGGGTGAGGGTTAGTGTTAGTGTTAGGTTTAGGGTTAGGGTTAGTGTTAGTGTTAGGGTTAGGGTGAGGGTTAGGATGAGGGTGAGGGTTAGGGTTAGGGTTAGGATTAGGATTAGGGTTAGTGTTAGGGTGAGTGCTTGTGTTAGGCTTATTGTTAGGGTTAGGCTTAGCAATAAGCTGAGGGTGAGGGTGAGGGTTAGGGTAAGTTTTCCGCTTAGGGTTAGCATTTGGGTGAGAATTATGGTTCGGGTTAAGTTTAGCGTTAGGGTGAGGGTTAGGGTTAGGGTTACAGTGAAGGTGAGGGGTAGCATTAGGTTGAAGGTTTGGGTTACTATTAGGGTTAGGGTGAGGGTTAGGATTAGGGTTAGGGTGAGAGTTAGGATGAGGATTAGGTTTAGGATGGTGGTTAGGGTGAGGGCTAGGTTGAGGGTGAGGATTTGGGTTAGTGTTAGGGTGAGGTTTAGGGTTAGGGTGAGGGTTAGGATGAGGATTAGGGTTACGGTGAGGGTTAGGATTAGGATGAGGGTTAGGGTTACGGTGAGGGTTAGGGTTAGAGTTAGAGTGAGGGTTAGGTTTAGGATTAGGGTTAGGGTGAGGGTGATTGTTAGGATTAGGTTTAGGGTTAGGATTATTGTTAGTGATATGGGCATGGTTACATTTGCAGTGAGGGTGAGGCTGAGGGTGAGGATTAGGGATAGGATTAGGGTTAGGGTTAGGTTTAGGGTTAGGATTAGTGTTATTGTTAGGTTTAGGGTTAGAGTTACCGTGAGGGTGAGGGTGAGGGTTATGGTTAGGGTAAGGGTTAGGTTTAGGGTTAGGGTGAGGGCTAGGGTGAGGGTGAGGGTTAGGGTTAGTGTTAGGGTGAGGTTTAAGTTTAGGGTTTGGGTGAGGTTTAGGGTTATGGTGAGGGTGAGGGTGAGGGTAAGGGTGTGGGTGAGGGTTAGGGTTAGGATTAGGGTTAGGGTGAGGGTTAGGGTTAGGGTTAGGGTGAGTGTTAGGATGAGGATTAGGGTTAGGATTAGGGTTAGAGTGAGGGCTAGGGTGAGGGTGAGGGTTAGAATTAGTGGTAGGGTGAGGTTTAGTGTTAGGGTTAGGGTGAGGGTTAGGGTTATGGTGAGGGTGAGGGTGAGGGTAAGGGTGAGGGTTAGGGTTAGGGTGAGATTTAGGGTCAAGGTTAGGATTTGGATTAGGGTGAGTGTGAGGTTTAGGGTTAGAATTATGTTTAGGGAGAGGGTTAGGGTGTGGGTTAGGGTTAGGTTTAGTGTTAGGGTTAGGGTTATGGTGAGTGTTAGGTTGAGGTTTAGGGTTCGGGTTAGGGTTAGTGGTAGAATTAGGGTTAGGGTGAGGGTGAGTGTGAGGGTTAGGGTTAGGGTTTGGGTTAGGCTTAGTGTTAGGCTGAGGGTGAGGTTGAGCTAAGGGTTATGGTTATTGTGAGGATCCGGGTAGGTTTAGGGTGAGGGTTAGAATTAGGTTTAGGGTTAGCGTGAGGGTTAGTGTTAGGGTGAGGGTGAGGTTTCGGATAAGGTTTAGGGTTACAATTAGGGTTAGGGTGAGGGCTAAGGTGAGGGTGAGGGTTAGTGTTAGGATTAGGGTCAGGTTTAGTGTTAGGGTTAGGGGTAGGGTTAGGGTCAGTGTTAGCGTTTGTGTTACGGTGAAGGTGTGGGTTAGTTTTGAGGTGATGGGTAGGGTTAGGACTAAAGTGACCGTGAGGGTTAGGGTTAAGGTTAGGGTTAGGGTGAGGGTTAGGTTGAGGCTTAGGTTTAAGGTTAGTGTTAGGGTTAGGATTAGGGTTAGGCTGAGGGTGAATGTGAGTGTTAGGGTTAGGGTTAGGCTTAGGGTTAGGGTTACGCTGAAGGTGAGGGTGGGGATGAGGATTAGGTTTAGAGTGATGGTTCTGGTTATGGTTAGGTTGAGGGTTAGGATGAGGGTTAGAGTTAGGATTAGGTTTAGGGTGAGGGCTACGGTGAGTGTGAGGTTTAGGGTTAGGTTTAGGCTTAGGCTTATGGTTAGGGTGAGGCTAAAAGTGAGGGTGAGGATTAGGGTTAGGGTGATGTTTAGGGTTACAGTTAGGGTGAGGGTTAGGATGAGGGTTAGTTTTAGGTTTAGGGTTAGGGTTAGGGTGATGTTAGGTTTAGGGTGATGGTTAGCGTTAGTGTGAGGGTTAGTGTTAGTATTAGTGTTACTGTTAGGTTGAGGGTAAGTGTTAGGGTAAGGTTTAGGTTTAGGGTGAGGTTTAGTATTAGGGTTAGGGTTAGGGTCAGCGTGAGGTTTAGGGTTATAGTTAGTGTTAGGGTGAGGTTTTGGTTTAGGGTTAGGGTTAGGTTTAGTGTTAGGGTTAGGGTTAGGGTGAGGTTTAGTAGGGAGTGAGGGTTAATGTTAGGGTTAGGATGAGGGTTAGGGTTAGTGTGAGGGTTAGGGTGAGGGTGACAGTAAGGGTAAAGTTGAGGGTTAGGCTGAGAGTGAGGATTACGGTAAGGGTGAGTGTTAGGGTTAGGGTGAGGGTTACGGTTAGGTTTAGGGTGAGGGTGTGGTTTAGATTGAGGATTACTTTTAGGGTTAGTGTGAGGTTTAGGATCAGGGTGAAGGTGGGGGTTAGGATTAGATTTAGGTTTAGGGTTATTCTTAGGGTAGGGTTATTTTTAGTGTTATGGTTAGCGTTAATTTTGTGGTGAGGGTGATGCTGAGGGTGAGGGTTAGAGTTAGGGTTAGGGTTAGTGTTATTTTTAGTGTTAGGGCTAGTATTACGGTGAGGTTGAGGGTGAGGATGAAGTTTAGTGTTATGGTGAGTTTTAAGGTTAGGGTAAGGGTAAGGGTGAGGGTGTGGTTTAGGGTTAGAGTTAGGGTTAGGTATAGGGTTAGTTTGAGGGTTAGGGTTAGGGTTATGGTTAGGATGAGGATTAGATTGAGGATTAGGGTTAGGGTTAGGGTTAGTGTGAGGTTTAGGGTGAGGATGAGGGTTAGGGTTAGGGTGAGGGTGAGGGTAGGACTTAGGGTTAGCGTGAGGGCTAGTTTGAGGGTTAGTGTTAGAGTTAGGTTTAGGTTTAGGATTAGGTTTAGAATTAGGGTGAGGTTTAAGGTTAGTGTGAGGGTTAGTGTTAGGGTTAGGGTTAGTGTTAGTGTGAGGGTAAGTGTTAGGTTGATGTTTCCGGTTAGGGTGAGGGTTATGGTTAGGGTGAGGGTTAGGGTTAGGGTCATGATTATTGTTAGGTTTATTGTTAGGGTTACGGTTACATTGAGGGTGAGGGTAAGGGTTAGGGTTAGTGTTAGAGTGAGGTTGGTTTAGTGTTAGTGTTAGTGTTAGAGTTAGGGTTAGGGTGAGCGTGAGGTTTAGGTGTAGAATTAGGGTTAGGGTGAGCGTTAGGGTTAGGGTGAGGGTTAGGGTGGGGGTGACTGTAAGGGTAAAGATGAGAGTTAGGCTGAGGGTGAGCGTTACAGTAAAGATGAGGGTTAAGGTTAGAGTGAGGGTTAGCTTTAGGGTTAGGATGAGGGTGAAGGTTAGGGTGAGTGATAGGGCGAGGTTGAGGTTTAGGGTTAGTGTTAGGGTGAGGTTTAGGGTAAGGGTGATTTTTAGGTTTAGTGTGAGCTGTAGTGTTAGCATTAGGGTTAGTGTTAGGGTGAGGCTAAATATTAGGGTGAGGGTCAGGGTTAGGGTGAGGGTTATGGTTAGGGTGAGTGTTAGGGTTAGGGTTAGGGTTATTGTTAGTGTTAGGGTTATACAGTTACGGTTACGGTGAGGGTGAGGGTGTGGTTTAGTGTTAGGTTTAGGATGAGGTTTAGCTTCCGGGTTAGTGTTAGAGTTAGGGTGATGGTGAGGATGAGTTTTAGGGTTAGAGTTAGGTTTAGTGTTAGAGTTAGGGATAGGGACAGGGTTAGGGTTAGGCTTTGGCTTAAGCTAAGGCTTAGGCCGAGCATGAGGGGGAGGTTTAGGGTTCAGGTTAGGGTGAGGTTTAGGGTTAGGGTTAGCGTGAGTGTTAGGATGAGGTTTAGGGTTAGGATTAGGTTTAGGGTGAGGGTTAGGGTGAGGGTGTGGGTGAGGGTTAGGGTTAGGACAGGGATAGGTTTAGGATTTGAGTTAGGATGAGGGTGAGTGTGAGGGTTATGGTTATGGTGAGGGTTAGGGTTAGGGTTAGGTTTAAGTTAGGATTAGGCTGAGGGTGAGGGTGGGGGTGAGGATTAGGGTTATGGTTATGTTTAGGGTTAGGGTTATTGTTAGTGTTATGGTTAGGGTTAAGTTTGCAGTGAGGGTGAGGCTGCGGGACAGGGTTATGGTTAGGGTTAGGGTTAGGGTGAGGGTGAGGGTGAAGGTTAGGTTGAGGTTTAGGGATAGATTTACATTTAGGACTAGGGTTAGTGTAAGGGTGAGTGTGAGGGTTAGGTTGAGGGTTAGGCTGAGGCTTAGGGTTAGGCTGAGGGTCACGGTGGGTGTGAGGATTAGGGTTAGGGTGTTGGTTAGGGTTAGGGTTAGGGTTATTTTTAGGGTTAGGGTGAGGGTAAGGGTTAGGATGAGGGTTAGGGTTAGGGTTAGGATTAGGTTTAGTATGAGGGCTAGGGTGAGGATGAGGGTTAGCATTAGTGTTTGGGTGAGGTTTACGGTTAGCATTAGGGTTAGGATGAGGGTTAGAGTTATGGTGAGCGTGAGGGTTAGGGTTAGGGTGAGGTTTAGGGTTACATTTAGGTTTAGGGGGAGGGTTAGGTCGAGGGTTAGGGTTAGTGTTAGGGTTAAAGTTAGGGTGAGGGTTAGCTTGGGGTTTAGGGTTAGGTTTAAGATTAGGTTTAGGGTGAGGGTGAGTGTGAGGGTTAGGGTTAGGTTTAAGCTTAGGCTTAGGGTTAGGCTGAGGGTCTGGGTGGGGGTGAGGATTAGGGTGAGGTTGATGGTTAGGGTTACGGTGAGGGTTAGGATGAGGGTTAGGTTTAGGATTAGGGTTAGGGACAGTGCTAGGGTGAGGGTGAGTTTGTGTGTTAGGGTTAGGTTTAGTGTTAGGCTTTGGTTTAGGCTGAGGGTGAGGTTGAGGGTGAGGGTTAAGGTTAGGTGTAGGGTTAGGATGAGGGTTAGCGTTAGGATTAGGGTTAGGGTAAGGTCTAGGGTGAGGGTGAGGTTTAGGGTTAGCGTTAGGGTGAAGTTTAGGGTTAGCGTTAGGGTTAGGGTTAGGGTGAGTGTGAGGTTTAGGGTTAGAGTTAGGTTTAGGGTTAGGCTGAGGGTGAGGTTTTGGGTTAGGGTTAGTGTTAGGTTTAGGCTTGGGTGAGGGTGAGGGTTAGGCTGAGGGTGAGGGTTAGGTTTAGGATTAGGATTAGGGTTAGGGTTAGGGTGAGTATGAGGGTTAGGGTTAGGGTTAGGGTCAGGCTGAGGGTTAGGGTGAGGGTGAGGATTAGGGTTAGGGTGTGGGTTGGGGTTAGGATTATGGGGAGGGTTAGGATGAGGGTTAGTGTTAGGATTAGGGTTAGGGTGAGGGCTATGGTGAGGATGAGGTTTAGGCTTAGGGTTAGGGTGCGGTTTAGAGTTAGGTTTAAGTTTAGGGTTAGGGTGAGGGTGAGGTTTACGGTTAGAGTTAGGGTTAAGTTGAGGCTGAGAGTGAGGGTTAGGGTTAGGGTTAGAATTAGGATTAGCGTACGGGTTAGAGTGAATGTCAGTGTTAGGGTTAGGGTTCGGGTTTGTCTTAGGGTTACACTGACGTTGAGGTTGAGGGTGAGGTTTAGGGTTAGCATTAGGGATAGGGTGAGGCTGAATGTGTTTGTTAGGGTTAGGTTTAGCGTTAGACTTAGGGTTAGGCTGATGGTGAGGTTGAGGGTGAGGGTTAGGGTTAGTGTGAGGATTAGGTTAAGGGTTACAGGGAGGGATAGGATGAGGATTAGGGTTAGGTTGAGGTTTAGGGTTAAGATTAGGGTTAGGATGAGGGTGAGGATTAGGGTTAGGTAAGGGTTACTGTTAGTGAGTTTTAGGGTTAGGGTTAGGGTTAGTGTTAGTGTGAGGGTGAGTTTTAGGGTGAGGGTGAGGTTTAATGTTAGGGTTATGGTTAGATTTAGGGTTAGGGTTAGGGTGAGAGTATGATTCGGGTTAAGTTTAGGGTTAGACTGAGTGTTAGGTTAATGGTTACGGTGAGGTTGAGGGTTAGGTTTAGTTTGAGGTTTAGGGTTAAGATTAGGATTAGGGTGAGGGTGAGGGTTAGGGTTAGGGTAAGATTTATTGTGAGGGTGACGCTTTGGGTTAGGGTTAGGTTTAGGATTTTTGTTAGGGTGAGGGCTAGGGTGAGGGTGAGGGTTAGGGTAAGGCTTTGGCTTAGGCTTAGGGTTATGCTGAGCGTGAGGTTGAGGCTGAGACTTAGGGTTAGGGTTAGTGTGAGTTTTAGTGTTAGGGTTAGGGTTAGAGTTAGGATTAGGGTGAGGTTTAGGGGTAGAGTTAGTGTTAGGGTAAGGGTTAGGATGAGGGTTAGGATTAGGCTTAGGGTGAGGGCTAGTTTGAGGGTGAGGTTTAGAGTTAGTGTTAGGGTGAGGTTTAGGGTTAGGGTTAGGGTGAGGGTGCGGTTTAGGTTTAGAGTTAGGTTAACGGGGAGGCTGAGGTTGAGGGTTAGGGTTAGGATTAGTGTTAGAGTTAGGGATAGGGTGAGGATTAAGGTGAGGGTGAGGGTTAGGCTTAGGGTTAGGTTTAGGATTAGGGTAATGTTTAGAGTGAGTGTGAGGTTTAGGGTTAGGGTTAGGCTTAGACTTAGGGTTAGGCTGAGGGAGAGGGTGAGGTTTAGGTTTAGATTGACGGTTAGGGTTAGGGTTAGCTTGAGAGTTAGGGTTCTGGTTAAGTTTAGGGTTAGGGTGAGGGTTAGGGTTACGGTTACGGTGAGGGTGATGTTTAGGGTTAGTTTGAGGGTTAGGGTTAGGCTTAGGGTGAAGGTTAGGATTTGGGTTAGGGTTAGGGTTAGGATGAGGATTAGGGTTAGGATTAGGGTTAGGTTGAAGGCTAGGGTGAGGGTGAGGTTTAGGGTTAGTGTTAGGGGAAGGTTTAAGGTTAGGGTTAGGTTTAGGGTGAAGGTTAGGATGAGGCTTAGATTTACGGTGAGGGTTAGAGTTAGTGTGAGGGTTAGGGTTAGGATTAGGGTTAGGGTGAGGGTGAGTTTTAGCATTATCGTTAGGGTTAGGGTTAGGTTTAGGGTTAGGATTAGTGTTATTGTTAGGGTTAGGGTTAGAGTTATGGTGAGGGTGACGTTGAGGGTGAGGGTTAGGGTTAGGGTTAGTGTGAGGTTTAGTGTTAGTTTTAGGGTTACAGTTAGGATTAGGGTGAGGGTGAGGTTTAGGGGTAGAGTTAGTGTTAGGGTGAGGGTTAGGCTTAGGGTGAGGGATAGGGTGGGGTTGACAGTAAGGGTAAGGTGAAGGTTATGCTGAGGTTGAGGGTTACGGTAAGGGTGAGGTTTAGGGTTAGGGTGAGGGTGAGGGTTAGGGTTAGGGTGAGGGTGAGGGTTAGATTGAGGATTAGTGTTAGGGTTAGTGAGAGGTTTACTGTGAGGATCAGTGTTAGGGTTAGGGATAGGGCTAGGGTTAGGTTGAGGTTTAGGGTTAGTGTTAGGGTGAGGTTTAGGGTTAGGGAGATGGTTAGGGTTAGTGTGAGGCTTAGTGTTCGGTTTGCAGTTAGTGTTAAGGTGAGGGTAACTGTTAGGGTGAGGGTTAGGTTTAGGGTGAGGGTAATTGTTAGGGTGAGGGTTAGGGTTATGTTTAGGAAATTTGTTAGGATTATGGTTTGGGTTACTGTTACTGTGAGGGTGAGTGTTAGGGTTAGGGTTAGGATTAGTATTAGGGTTAGTGTTAGGGTGAGGGTAAGTGTTAGGGTGAGGTTTAGGGTTAGGGTGAGGTTTATGGTTAGGGTGCAGGTCAGGGTTAGGGTTAGCGTTACCTGGACCATGAGGGTTAGGGTTAGGTTGATGGTTAGGGTTAGGGTTAGGGTTCGGGTGAGTTTAGGGTTAGGGTTAGTGTGAGGGTTAGTGTTAGGGTTAGGGTTACTGGTAGGGTGAGGTTAAGTGTTAGTGTGATGTTTAATGTTAGGGTGAGGATTATGGTTAGGGTGAGGGTTAGGGTTATTGTTAGGGTTAGGGTTAGGGTTAGAGTTAGGGTTAGGTTGAGGGTGAGATTTAAGGTTAGAGTTAGGGTATCTGTTAGGGTTAGGGTGAGGGTTAGGCTTGGGCTTAGGCTTAGGCTTAGGCTTAGGCCGAGCATGAGGGTGAGTTTTAGTGTGCGGGTTAGGGTGAGTGTTAGGGTTATGGTTAGTGTCAGGTTTAGGATGTGGTTAAGGGTTAGAGTTAGGGTTAGGTTGAGGGCTAGGGTGAGGGTTAGGGTGAGGGTTAAGGTTAGGGATAGGGTTAGGTTTAGGATTAGGGTTAGGGTGAGGGTGAGTGTGAGGCTTAGGGTTAGGGTTAGGATTAGGCTTAGAGTTAGGGTGAGGTTTAGGGTTAGAGTTAAGGTTAGGGTGAGGGTTTGGTTGTGGGTTAGGTTAGAGTTAGTGTTATGGTTAGGGTTGGGTTGAGAGTTAGTAGGAGGATTAGGGTTAGGGTTAGGGTTAGGTTTAGGGTGAGGGTTAGGTTGAGGGTGAGGGTTAGGGTAAAGGTTAGGATTAGGATTAGGGTTAGGGTTAGGGTGAGAGTGAGGGTTAGGGTTAGGGTGAGGGTGAGGTTTAGGGTTATGGTGAGGGTTAGGATGAGGGTTAGGGTTAGGAATAGGGTTAGGGTGAGGGCTAGGGTGAGGGTGAGGTTTATGGTTAGGGTTAGGGTTAGGGTGAGTGTTAGTTTTAGGGTTAGAGTTAGGCTTAAGGTGAGGCTTCGGGTGAGGGTGAGGGTTAGGGTTAGGATTAGGATTAGGGTAAGGGTTAGGGTGAGTTTGAGGGTTAGGTTTAGTGTTAGGATTAGACTTAGGGTTACACTGAGAGTGAGGTTGAGGGTGAGGGTAAGGTTTAGGATTAGGGTTAGGGTGAGGGTGAGTGTGTGTGTTAGGGTTAGGCTTAGGTTTATGCTTAGGGTTAGGGTGAGGGTGAGGTTGAGGGTGAGGTTTAGGGTTAGGGTGAGGGTTAGGGTAAGGGTTAGGGAGAGGGTTAGAATAATGGTTAGGATTAGGATTATGGTTAGGGTGAGGGTGAGGTTTAGGGTTAGGGTTAGAGTGAGGGTTAGGGTTAGGGTGAGAGTTGGGATTCAGGTTAAGTTTATGTTTAGGGTAAGGGTTAGAGTAAGGGTTATGGTGAGGGTGAGGGTTAGGGTTAGAGGGTTAGGGTTAGTTATTAGGGTTAGGGTGAGGTTGAGGTTGTGGGTTAGGGTTAGTGTTAGGGTGAGGTTTAGGATGAGGGTTAGGATTAGGGTTAGGCTGAGGGTGAGGTTTAGGGTTAGATTTAGGGTAAGGGTGCGGCTGAGGTTGAGGGTTAGGTTTAGGGTTAGTGTTAGAGTTAGGGTTAGGGTGAGGGTTAAGTTGAGGGTGAGGTTTAGGCTTAGGGTTAGGATTAGGATTAGGGTAATGTTTAGGGTGAGTGTTATGTTTAGGGTTAGGGTTAGGCTTAGGCTTAGGGTTTGGCTGAGGGAGAGGGTTAGGGTGAGGGTTAGTTTTAGGTTGAGTGTTAGGGTTAGGGTTAGCTTGAGAGTTAGGGTCCAGGTTAAGTTAAGGGTTAGGGTGAGGGTTAGGGTTGGGGTTTCGGTGAGCGTGAGGGTTACGGTTAGTTTGAGGGTTACAGTTAGGTTAGGGTGAGGGTTAGGATTAGGGTTAGGGTGAGGTTTAGGATGAGGATTAGGGTTATGATTAGGGTTAGGTTGAGGTCTAGGTTGATGGTGAGGATTAGGGTTAGTGTTAGGGTAAGGTTTAAGTTTAGGGTTAGGTTTAGGGTGAGGGTTAGGATGAAGGTTAGGGTTACCGTGAGTTTGAGGGTTAGGGTTAGGGTGAGGGTTAAGTTTAGGATTAGGGATAAGGTGAGGGTGAGTGTTAGCATTAGGGTTAGGGTTAGGGTTAGGTTTAGTGTTAGGATTAGTGTTAATTTTAGGGTTAGTTTTAGAGTTATGGTGAGGGTGATGGTGAGGGTGAGGCTGAGGCTGAGGGTTAAGTTTAGGGTTAGGGTTAGGGTTAGGGTGAGGGTGAGATTTAGTGTTAGATATACGGTTAGGAGAGGGTTAGGGGGAGGGTTTGGTTTAGGGTTAGTGTTAGGGTTAGGGTGAGGGTGAGGGTTAGAGTTAGGGTTAGGGTTAGGTTTAGAGTGAGCTTTAGGGTTAGGGGTTCGGTTAGGGTTAGTCTTATGATGAGGGTGAGGGTGCAGTTGAGTGTGAGGGTTAGGTTTAGGTTTAGGATTATGGTTAGGGTTAGGGCAAGGGCTAGGGTGAGGGTGAGGATTAGGGTTAAGGTTAGGGTGAGGTTTAGTGTTAGGGTTAGTTTTAGGGTTAGGGTGAGTGTGAGGTTTAGGGTTAGAGTTAGGGTTAAGGTGAGGCTGAGGGTGAGGGTTAGGTTTAGGGTTAGGGTTACTGTTAGGTTTAGGTTTAGGGTGAGGGTTAGGGTAAGGTTTAGGGTTTGGGTTACGATTAGGCTTAGGGTTAGGGTTACGGTGAGTGTGAGGGTTAGGTTTTGGGTTAGGCTTAGGCTTAGGATTAGGCTGAGGGTGAGATTGAGGTTGAGGGTTAGGGTTAGGGTGAGGGTTTGGGTTAGGTTTAGGGTTAGTTGGATGGTTAGGTCGAGGGTTAGGGTTAGGGTTAGTTTAAGGGTTAAGTTTAGGGTGAGGGTTAGGTTGAGGTTCAGGATTAGTTTTAGAGTTAGTGTAAGATTAGGTTTAGGGTGAGGGTGAGTGTGAGGGTTATGGTTAGGCTTAGGCTTAGAATTAGGTTTAGGTTGAGGGTAAGGGTGGGGCTCAGGATTAGAGTTAGGGTGATGGTTAGGGTTAGGGTTAGGGTGAAAGTTTGGATGAGGATTAGGTTTAGGATTAGGGTTAGGGTGAGTGCTAGGTTGAGGGTGTGGGTTAGGTTAAGTGTTAGGCTTAGACCTAACGTTTCGTTGAGGATAAGGGTTAGGGTTAGGTTTAGGGTGAGATTTAGTGGTAGGGTAGGTTTAGAGTTAGGGTGAGGTTGACGGTAAGGTTTAGGGGTAGAGTTAGGGTTAGGGTGAGGGTTAGGGTTAGGGTGAGGGTTAGGGTGGGGGTTACGGTAATCGTAAAGATGATGGTTAGACTGAGGGTGAGGGTTATTGTAAGGGTGAGAGTTAAGGTTAGGGTGAGCATTAGGGTTAGGGTTAGAGTGAAGGTGAGGGTTAGATTGAGGAAAAGTTTTAGGGTTAGTGTGAGTTTTAGGGTGAGGATGAGGGTTAGGGTTAGGGTGAGGGCTAAGGTGAGGGTGAGGTTTAGGGTTAGGGTGATGGTTAGGGTTAGTGTGAGGGTTAGTGTTAGGGTTAGGGTTAGTGTTATGGTGAGGGTAATTGTTAGGATGAGGGTTAGTGTGAGGTTAGGGTTAGGGTTACTGTGAGGGTGAGGGTAAGTGTTAGGGTCAGAGTTTGGGTTAGGGTGGGGGTTATGTTTAGGTTGAGGGTTAGGATTACGGTTAGGGTTATTGTTAGGGTTAGGTTTGGGAATAAGGTTACGGTGAGTGTGAGGGTGAGGGCTAGGGTTAGGGTTAGGGTGAAGTTAGGGTTTGCGTTAGGGTTAGAGTTAGGTTTTGGGTGAGGGTGAGGTTTAGGGTTAGAGTTAGGGTTAGGGTGAGGGTTTGATTGTGGGTTAGGTTAGGGTTAGTGTTATGGTTAGGGTTGGGGTGAGAGTTAGTAGGAGGTTTAGGGTTAGGGTTATGGTTAGGGTGAGGGTGAGTGTTAGGGTGAGGGTGAGGGTTAGGGTTAAGGTTAGTATTAGGATTAGGGTTAGGGTTAGGGTGAGAGTGAGTGTTAGGGTTAGGGTGAGGGTGAGGTTTAGGGTTATGGTGAGGGTTAGGATGAGGGTTAGGGTTAGGATTAGGGTTAGGGTGAGGGCTAGGGTGAGGGTGAGGTTTATGGTTAGGGTTAGGGTTAGGGTGAGGGTGAGTTTTAGGGTTAGAGTTAGGCTTATGTTGAGGCTGCGGGTGAGGGTGAGAGTTAGGGTTAGGATTAGGGTTAGGATTAGGGTTAGGGTGAGTGTGAGGGTTAGGTTTAGTGTTAGGATTAGGCTTAGGTTTACACTGAGAGTGAGGGTGAGGGTGAGGGTAAGGTTTAGGATTAGGGTTAGGGTGAGGGTGAGTGTGTGTGTTAGGGTTAGGCTTAGGTTTATGCTTAGAGTTAGGGTGAGGGTGAGGTTGAGGGTAAAGTTTAGGGTTAGGGTGAGGGTGAGGGTAAGGGTTTGGGAGAGGGTTAGAATAATGGTTAGGATTAGGATTATGGTTAGGGTGAGGGCTATGGTGAGTTTGAGGTTTAGGGTTAGGGTTAGGGTGAGGGTTAGGGTTAGGGTGAGAGTTGGGATTCAGGTTAAGTTTATATTTAGGGTAAGGTTTAGAGTAAGGGTTATGGTGAGGGTGAGGTTTAGGGTTAGTTTGAGGGTTAGGGTTAGTTATTAGCATGAGGGTGTGGGTTAGGGTTAGTGTTAGGGTGAGGGTTAGGATGAGGGTTAGGATTAGGGTTAGGCTGAGGGTGAGGTTTAGGGTTAGAGTTAGGGTAAGGGTGAGGCTGAGGTTGAGGGTTAAGTTTAGGGTTAGTGTTAGAGTTAGGGTTAGGGTGAGGTTTAATGTGAGGGTGAGGGTTAGGCTTAGGGTTAGGATTAGGTTTAGGGTAATGTTTAGGGTGAGTGTTAGGTTTAGGGTCAGGGTTAGGCTTAGGCTTAGGGTTAGGCTGAGGGAGAGGGTGAGGGTGAGGGTTAGCTTTAGGTTGAGGGTGGGGGTAGGGTTAGCTTGAGAGTTAGGGTTCAGGTTAATTTAAGGGTTAGGGTGAGGGTTAGGGTTAAGGTTTCGGAAAGCGTGAGGGTTAGGGTTTAGTTGAGGGAAAGAGTTAGGTTAGGGTGAAGGTTAGTATTAGAGTTAGGGTGAGGGTTAGGATGAGGATTATAGTTATGATTAGGGTTAGGTTGAGGGCTAGGGTGAGGGTGAGGATTAGGGTTAGTGTTAGTGTAAGGTTTAAGGTTAGGGTTAGGTTTAGGGTGAGGGTTAGGATGAAGGTTAGGGTTACCGTGAGTTTGAGGTTTAGGGTTAGGGTGAGGGTTAGGGTTAGGATTAGGTTTAGGGTGAGGGTGAGTGTTAGCATTAGGGTTAGGGTTAGGTTTAGGTTTAGGGTTAGGATTAGTGTTAATTTTAGTGTTAGTTTTAGATTTATGTTGAGGGTGATGGTGAGGGTGAGGCTGAGGGTGAGGGTTAGGTTTAGGGTTAGGGTTAGGGTTAGGGTTAGTGTGAGGTTTAGGGTTAGATATAGGGTTAGGAGATGGTTGTGGGAGGGTTTGGATTAGGGTTAGTGTTAGGGTTAGGGTGAGGGTGAGGGTTAGAGTTAGGGTTAGGGTTAGGGTTAGAGTGAGCTTTAGGGTTAGGGGTTGGGTTAGGGTTAGTGTTACGGTGAGTGTGAGGGTGCAGGTGAGTGTGAGGGTTAGGGTTAGGATTAGGTTTATGGTTAGGGTTAGGGTGAGGGCTAGGGTAAGGGTGAGGATTAGGGTTAAGGTTAGGGTGAGGTTAGGTGTTAGGATTAGGTTTAGGGTTAGGGTGAGTGTGAGTTTTAGGGTTAGAGTTAGGGTTAAGGTGAGGCTGAGGGTGAGGGTTAGGGTTAGGGTGAGGGTTACTGTTAGGTTTAGGTTTAGGGTGAGGGTTAGGGTGAGGTTTAGGGTTTGGCTTAGGATTAGGCTTAGGTTTAGGGTTAGGGTGAGTGTGAGGGTTAGGGTTTGGGTTAGGCTAAGGCTTAGGGTTAGGCTGAGGGTGAGGGTGAGGTTGAGGGTTAGGGTTAGGGTGAGGGTTACGGTTAGGTTTAGGGTTTGTTGGAGGGTTAGGTCGAGGGTTAGGGTTAGGGTTAGTTTTAGGGTTAAATTTAGGGTGAGGGTTAAGTTGAGGTTTATGATTAGTTTTAGAGTTAGTGTTAGGATTAGGGTTAGGGTGAGGGTGATTGTGAGGTTTATGGTTAGGCTTAGGCTTAGACTTAGGTTTAGACTGAGGGTGAGGGTGGGGCTCAGGATTAGAGTTAGGGAGATGGTTAGGGTTAGGGTTAGGGTGAGGGTTAGGATGAGGGTTAGGTTTAGGATTAGGGTTAGGGTGAGTGCTAGGTTGAGGGTGTGGGTTAGGTTAAGTGTTAGGCTTAGACTTAGGGTTAGGCTGAACGTTTCGTTGAGGATAAGGGTTAGGGTTAGGTTTAGGGTGAGATTTAGTGTTAGGGTAGGTTTAGAGTTAGGGTGAGGTTGAGGGTGAGGTTTAGGGGTAGAGTTCGGGTTAGGGTGAGTGTTTGGGTTTGGGTGGGGGTTAGGGTGGGGGTTACGGTAATGGTAAAGATGATGGTTAGACTGAGGGTGAGGGTTATTGTAAGGGTGAGAGTTAAGGTTAGGGTGAGCATTAGGGTTAGGGTTAGAGTGAAGGTGAGGGTTAGATTGAGGAAAAGTTTTAGGGTTAGTGTGAGTTTTAGGGTGAGGATGAGGGTTAGGGTTAGGGTGAGGGCTAAGGTGAGGATGAGGGTTAGGGTTAGTTTTAGGGTGAGGTTTAGGGTTAGGGTGATGGTTAGTGTTAGTGTGAGGGTTAGTGTTAGGGTTAGGATTAGTGTTATGGTGAGGGTAATTGTTAGGATGAGGGTTAGTGTGAGGTTACGATTAGGGTTACTGTGAGGGTGAGGGTAATTGTTAGGGTCAGAGTTTGGGATAGGGTGAGGGTTATGGTTAGGTTGAGGGTTAGGATTATGGTTACGGTTATTGTTAGGGTTAGGTTTGGGATTAAGGTTACAGTGAGTATGAGGGTGAGGGCTAGGGTTAGGGTTAGGGTGAAGTTAGGGTTTCCGTTAGGGTTAGAGTTAGGTTTTGGGTGAGGGTGAGGTTTAGGGTTAGAGTTAGGGTTAGGGTAAGGGTTTGGTTGTGGGTTAGGTTAGGGTTAGTGTTATGGTTAGGGTTGGGGTGAGAGTTAGTAGGAGGTTTAGGTTTAGGGTTAGGGTTAGGGTGAGGGTGAGGGTTAGGGTGAGGGTGAGGGTTAGGGTTAAGGTTAGTATTAGGATTAGGGTTAGGGTTAGGGTGAGAGTGAGTGTTAGGGTTAGGGTGAGGGTGAGGTTTAGGGTTATGGTGAGGGTTAGGATGAGGGTTAGGGTTAGGATTAGGGTTAGGGTGAGGGCTAGGGTGAGGGTGAGGTTTAGGGTTAGTGTTAGGGTTAAGGTAAGGGTGAGTTTTAGGGTTAGAGTTAGGTTTAAGGTGAGGCTGCGGGTGAGGGTGAGGGTTAGGGTTAGGATTAGGATTAGGGTAAGGGTTAGGGTGAGTGTGAGGGTTAGGTTTAGTGTTAGGATTAGACTTAGGTTTACACTGAGAGTTAGGGTGAGGGTGAGGGTAAGGTTTAGGATTAGGGTTAGGGTGAGGGTGAGTGTGTGAGTTAGGGTTAGGCTTAGGTTTATGCTTAGGGTTAGGGTGAGGGTGAGGTTGAGGGTGAGGTTTAGGGTTAGGGTGAGGGTTAGGGTAAGGGTTAGGGGGAGGGTTAGAATAATGGTTAGGATTAGGATTATGGTTAGGGTGAGGGCTATGGTGAGTTTGAGGTTTAGGGTTAGGGTTAGGGTGAGGGTTAGGGTTAGGGTGAGAGTTGGGATTCAGGTTAACTTTATGTTTAGGGTAAGGGTTAGCGTAAGGGTTATGGTGAGGGTGACGGTTAGGGTTAGTTTGAGGGTTAGGGTTAGTTATTAGCGTTAGGGTGAGGGTGAGGGTGTGGATTAGGGTTAGTGTTAGGGTGAGGGTTAGGATGAGGGTTAGGATTAGGGTTAGGCTGAGGGTGAGGTTTAGGGTTAGAGTTAGGGTAAGGGTGCGGCTGAGGTTGAGGGTTAGGTTTAGGGTTAGTGTTAGAGTTAGGTTTAGGGTGAGGGTTAAGGAGAGGGTGAGGTTTAGGCTTAGGGTTAGGATTAGGATTAGGGTAATGGTTAGTGTGAGTGTTAGGTTTAGGGTTAGGGTTAGGCTTAGGCTTAGGGTTAGGCTGAGGGAGAGGGTGAGGGTGAGGGTTAGCTTTAGGTTGAGGTTTAGGGTTAGGGTTAGCTTGAGAGTTAGGGTTCAGGTTAAGTTAAGGGTTAGGGTGAGGGTTACGGTTAGGGTTATGGTTAGGTTTACGGTTAGCGTGAGGGTTAGGTTTAGGTTGAGGGTTACAGTTAGGTTAGGGTGAGGGTTAGGATTAGGGTTAGTGTTAGGGTAAGGTTTAAGGTTAGGGTTAGGTTTAGGGTGAGGGTTAGGATGAAGGTTAGGGTTACCGTGAGTTTGAGGTTTAGGGTTAGGGTGAGGGTTAGGGTTACGTTTAGGGTTAGGGTGAGGGTGAGTGTTAGCATTAGGGTTAGGGTTAGGGTTAGGTTTAGGGTTAGTGTGAGGTTTAGGGTTAGATATAGGGTTAGGAGAGGGTTAGGGGGAGGGTTTGGTTTAGGGTTAGTGTTACTGTTACGGTGATGGTAAGTGTTAGAGTTAGGGTTAGGGTTAGGTTTAGAGTGAGCTTTAGGGTTAGGGGTTGGGTTAGGGTTAGAGTTACGGTGAGGGTGAGGGTACGGGTGAGTGTGAGGGTTAGGGTGAGTTTTAGGTTTAAGTTTAGGGTGAAGGCTAGGGTGAGGATGAGGTTTAGGGTTAGGTTGAGGGTAAGGTTTAGTGTTAGGGTTAGGGTTAGGGTTAGGGTGAGTGTGAGGTTTAGGTTTATAGTTAGGGTTAAGGTGAGGCTGAGAGTGAGGGTTAGGGTTAGGGTTAGGGTTACTGTTAAGTTTAGGTTTAGGGTGAGGGTTAGCGTGAGGTTTAGGGTTTGGGTTAGGATTAAGCTTAGGGTTAGTGTTAGGGTGAGTGTGAGGGTTAGGGTTTGGGTTAGGCTTAAGCTTAGGGTTAGGCTGAGGGTGAGGGTGAGGTTGAGGGTTAGGATTAGGGTGAGGGTTACGGTTAGGTTTAGGGTGAGTGTTAGGTTTTGGTTAATTTTAAGGTTAGGGTGAGGATGAGGGTTAAGATTAGGGTTAGGGTGAGGACTAGGGTGAGAGTGAGGGTTAGGGTTAGTGTTAGGGTAAGGTTTAGGGTTAGGATTAGGATTCGGTTGAGGGTTAGGATGAGGGTTAGGGTTACGGTGAGGGTTAGAGTTAGCTTGAGGTTTAGGGTTAGGATTAGTGTTAGGGTTGGGTGAGTGTTAGGATTATGTTTAGGATTTCGGTTAAGGTTAGGTTTAGGGTTAGGATTAGTGTTATTTTTAGGGTTAGGTTTAGAGTTATGGTGAGGGTGAGGTTGAGGGTGAGGGTGAGGATTAGTGTTTGGGTTAGGGTCAGGTTTAGAGTTAGGGTTAGGATAAGGGTGAGGGAGAGTTTTAGTTTTAGATATAGGGTTAGGGGGAGGGTTACTTTTAGGGTTAGGGTTAGGGTTAGTGTTAGGGTTAGGGTAAGGTTGAGGGTTAGGTTGAGGTTTATGGTAAGGGTGAGTGTTAGGGTTAGAGTTAGGCTTATGCTTAGGGTTAGGCTGAGGGTGAGGTTGGGGGTGAGGATTAGGGTTAGGGTGATGGCTGGGGTTAGGTTAGTGTGAGGATTAGGAGGAGGGTTAGGTTAGGATTAGGGTTAGGCTGAGGGTGAAGTTGAGGTTATTGTTAGGGTGAGGGTTAGGTTTAGGGTTAGGGTGAGAGTTAGGGTTTGGGTTAAGTTTAGGGTTAAGTTGAGGGTTAGGGTAAGGGTTACGGTGAGGGTGAGGGTTAGGGTTAGGTTGAGGGTTAGGGTTCGGATTAGGGTTAGGGTGAGTGTGACAGTGAGGGTTAGGTTTAGTGTTAGGGTTAGGGTTAGGATTAGGGTTAGGGTGAGGGCTAGGGTGAGGGTGAGATTCAGGGTTAGGGTTAGTGTTAGGGTTAGGGTGAGGGTGAGGTTTAGTGTTAGAGTTAGGGTTAGGTTTAGGCTGAGGGTGAGGGTTAGGGTTAGGGTTAGTGTTAGAGTTAGGTTTATGATGAGGGTTAGGGTGAGAGTGAGGGTTCGGCTTAGTGTTAGGATTAGTATACGGGTTAGGGTGAGGGTGAGGGTGAGGGTTAGGGATAGGGTAAGGCTTAGTGGTAGGGTTAGTTTGAGATTTAGTGTTCGGGTTAAGTTTAGTGTTAGGGTGAGGGTTAGGGTTAGGGTTAAGGTGAGCGTGAGGGTTAGGGTTAGGTTGAAGGTTAGGGTTAGGCTTAGGATTAGGGTGAGGGGTAGGGTTAGGGTTAGGGTGAGTTTTAGGGTGAGGTTTGAGTTATAGTTAGGTTTAGGGGTAGGGTTAGGTTGAGGGTTAGGGTTAGTGTTGAGGTTAGGGTGAGGTTTAGGGTTAGGGTTAAGGTTATTGTTAGTGTTATGTTTAGGGTGAAGTTTGCCGTGAGGGTGAGGCTGTGGGTGAGGGTCATGGTTATGGTTATGGTTAGGGTTAGTGTTAGTGTTATTGTTAGGGTTAGGGTTAGAGTTAAGGTTAGGTTGAGGGTGAGGGTGAGTGTTAGGTTTAGGGTGTGTTTTAGGATGAGGTTTAGGGTTAAGGTTTGAGTTAGGTTTAGGGTGAGGGTGAGGTTTAGGGTTAGAGTTAGATTTGAGGGGCGGTTAGGGTGAGGTTTAGGGTTAGTGTTAGGATGAAGGTGAGGGTTAGGTTGAGGTTTAGGGATAGGGTTAGGTTTAGGATTAGGGTTAGGATGAGGGTGAGTGTGAGGGTTAGGGTGAGGGTTAGGCTTAGGCTTAGGGTTTGTCTGAGGGTGATGGTGGGGGTGAGGATTAAAGTTAGGGTGATGGTAAAGGTTAAGGTTAGTGTTATTGTTAGGGTTAGGTTTAGAGTTAGGATTAGGGTGAGGGTGAGTTTTAGGGGTAGAGATAGGGTTAGGGTGAGTGTTAGGCTTAGGGTGAGTGTTAGAGTGGGGGTGACGGTAAGGGTAAAGGTGAGGTTTAGGCTGTGGGTGAGGTTTACGGTAAGGGTTAGGGTTACCGTTAGGGTGAGGGATAGTTTTAGGGTTAGGGTGAAGGTGAGGGTTAGGGTTAGATTGAGGATTAGTGTTAGGGTTAGTGTGAGGTTTAGGGTGAGGATGCGGGTTAGGGTTAGGGTGAGGTCTAGGGTGAGGATGAGAGTTAGGGTTAGTGTTAGAGTGAGGTTTAGGGTTAGGGTGATGGTTAGGGTTAGTGTTAGGGTGAGGTTAAGTGTTAGGTTTAGGGTTAGGATTAATGTGAGGGTTAGCCTTAAGGTGAGGGTTAGGGTGAGGGTGAGTTTTAGGGTTAGGGTTTGGATTAGGTATAGGTTTAGGGTTAGGGTGAGTGTGTGGTTTAGGGTTAGCGTTAGTGTTAGGCTTAGGGTTAGGCTGAGGGTGAGGGTGAGGGTTATTGTTAGAGTGAGGGTTAGGGTTAGGGTTAGGGTGAGAGTTAGGTTTTGGTTTAAGTTTAGTGTTAGAGTGAGGATTAGGGTAAGGGTTACAGTAAGGGTGAGGGTTCGTTTTAGGTAGAGGGTTAGGGTTAGGGTTAGGGTGAGGTTCAGGATGAGGATTAGGGTTTGGATTAGGTTTAGGGTGAGGGCTAGGGTGAGGGTGAGGTTTAGGGTTAGGGTAAGGGTGAGGTTTAGGTTTAGGTTTAGGGTTACGTATAGGGTGAGGGTGAGGTTTAGGGTTAGAGTTAGGGTTAGGTTGAGGCTGAGGGTGAGGGTTAGGGTTAGGGTTAGTGTTAGAGTTAGGTTTACGGTGAGGGTTAGGGTGAGAGTGAGGGTTAGGCTTAGTGTTAGTATTAGGATTAGGGTAAGGGTTAGCATGAGGGTGAGGGTGAGGGTGAGGATGAGGGTTAGGGATAGGGTAAGGTTTAGGGATAGGGTTAGTTTGAGATTTAGGGTTCGGGTTAAACTTAGGGATAGGGTGATGGTTAGGGTTAGGGTTAGTGTTAGTGTTATTGTTAGGGTTAGGGTTAGAATTAAGGTTAGGTTGAGGGTGAGTATGAGTGTTAGGGTTAGGGTGATTTTTAGGGTGAGGTTTAGGTTTAGGGTTAGGGTTAGGGCTCGAGTGAGTGTGAGGGTTACAGTTAGAGTTAGGGTTGAAGAGAGGGTTAGGGTGAGATTTAGGGTTAGGTTTAGGATGAGGGTGAGGGTTAGGTTGAGGTTTAGGTATAGGGTTAGTTTTAGGATTAGGGTTAGGGTGAGGGGGAGTGTGAGGGTTAGGGTGAGGTTTAGGCTTAGTCTTATGGTTAGGCTGAGGGTGATGGTGGGTGTACGGATTAAGGTTATGGTGATGGTAAGGGTTAGGGTGGGTGTGACGGTAAGGGTAACGTGAGGTTTAGGCTGAGGGTGAGGGTTACGCTAAGGGTTAGTGTTAGGGTTAGGGAGAGGGATAGGGTTTGGGTTAGGGTGAGGGTGAGGGTTAGATTGAGGATAAGTGTTAGGGTTAGTGTGAGGTTTAGGGTGAGGATATGGGTTAGGATTATGGTGAGGTCTAGGGTGAGGATGAGGGTTATGGTTAGTGTTAGGGTGAGGCTTAGCGTTAGGGTGATGGTTAGGTTAGTGTTAGGGTGAGGTTTAGTGTTAGGTTTAGGGATAGGATTAATGTTAGGGTTAGGCTTAAGGTGAGGGTTAGGGTGAGGGTGAGGTTTAGGGTTTGGGTTAGGATTAGGAATAGGGTTAGGGTTAGGGTGAGTGTGAGGTTTAGGGTTAGCGTTATGGTTAGGCTTCGGGTTAGGCTGAGGGTGAGTGTGAGGGTGAGGGTTATTGTTAGGGTGAGGTTTAGGTTTAGGGTTAGGGTGAGAGTTAGGGTTCCGGTTAAGTTTAGGGTTAGAGTGAGGATTAGGGTAAGGGTTACAGTGAGGATGAGGGTTAGGGTTAGGTTGAGGGTTAGGGTTAGGCTTAGGATTAGCGTTAGGGTTCAGATTAGGTTTAGGGTGAAGGCTAGGCTGACGGTGAGATTTAGGTTTAGGGTTAGGGTGAGGTTTAGGTTTAGGTTTAGTGTTAGGGATAGGGTGAAGGTGAGGTTTAGGGTTAGAGTTAGGGTTAGGTTGAGGCTGAGGGTGAGGGTTAGGGTTAGGGTTAGTGTTAGAGTTAGGGATATGGTGAGGTTTAGGGTGAGAGTGAGGTTTAGGCTTAATGTGAGGATTACGATTATGGTAAGGGTTTGGGTGAGGGTGAGGGTGAGGTTTAGGTTAGGGTAAAGTTTAGGGGTAGGGTTAGGGTGAGATTTAGGGTTCTGGTTAAGTTTAGGGTGAGGGTGAGGATTACGGTTAGGGTTACGGTGAGCGTGAGGGTTAGGGTTAGGTTGAGGGTTAGGGTTAGGCTTAGGATTAGGGTTAAGGTTATGGTTAGGGTTAGGGTGAGGTTTAGGGTGAGGTTTTGGGTTAGAGTTAGGTTTAGGGGCAGGGTTAGGGTGAGGTTTAGGGTTAGGGTTAGTGTTAAGGTTAGGGTGAGGTTTACGGTTAGGGTTAGGGTTTGGGTTATTGTTAGTGTTATGGTTAGGGTGAAGTTTGCGGTGAGGGTGAGGCTGCGGGTGAGGGTTATGGTTATGGTTATGGTTATAGTTAGTGTTAGTGTTATTGTTTGGGTTAGGGTTAGATTTAAGTTTAGGTTGAGGGTGAGGATGAGTGTTAAGGTTATGGTGAGTTTTAGGTTGAGGTTTAGGGTTAGGGTTAGGGTTAGGTTGAGGGTGAGGTTTAGGGTTAGAGTTAAGGTTAAGGGGAGGTTTAGGGTTAGGTTTAGGCTTAGGGTTAAGATGAGGGTGAGGGTTAGGTTGAGGTTTAGGGATAGGGTTAGGTTAAGGATTAGGGTTAGGGTGAGGGTGAGTATGAGGGTTAGGGTGAGGCTTAGGGTTAGACTGAGGCTGATGTTGGGGGTGAGGATTAAGGTTAGGCTGATGGTAAGGGTTAGGGTTAGTGTTATTGTTAGTGTTAAGTTTAGAGTAAGGATTAGGGTAAGGGTGAGGTTTAGGGGTAGAGATAGGGTTAGGGTGAGGGTTAGGCTTAGGGTGAGGGTTAGGCTGGGTGTGAGGGTAAGGGTAAAGGTGAGGGTTAGGCTGAGGGTGAGGTTTACGGTAAGGGTTAGGGTTAGGGTTAGGGGGAGGGATAGGGTTAGGGTTAGGGTGAGGGTGAGGGTTAGGGTTAGATTGAGGATTAGTGTTAGGGTTAGTGTGAGGTTTAGAGTGAGGATGCGGGTTAGGATTAGGGTGAGTTCTAGGGTGAGGATGAGGTATAGGTTAGTGTTAGGGTGAAGTTTAGGGTTAGGGTGATGTTTAGGGTTAGTGTTAGGGTGAGGATTAGTGTTAGGGTTTAGGTTAGGATTAATGTTAGGGTTAGGCTTAAGGTGAGGGTTAGGTTGAGGGTGAGGATTATGGTGAGGGTTAGGACGAGGTTTAGGGTTAGAATTAGGGTTAGGATGAAGGCTAGGGTGAGGGTGAGGTTTAGGGTTAGTGTTAGGGTGACGTTTAGGGTTAGGGTTACGGTTAGGGATAGGGTGATGGTGAGGTTTAGGTTTAGAGTTAGGGTTTGGGTGAGGCTGAGGGTGAGTTTTAGGTTCAGTGTTAGTGTTAGATATAGGGTTTCAGGGAGGGTTTGGGTGAGGGTGAGGGTTAGGCTTAGTGTTAGGATTAGGATTAGGGTAAGGCTTAGGGTGAGTGTGAGTATTAGGGTTACTGAGAGCGTGATTGTTAGGTTTAGGTTGAGGGTTAGGGTTAGGCTTAGGATTAGGGTGAGGGTTAGGGTTAGGGTAAGGTTTAGGGGTAGGGTTAGGGTGAGAGTTAGGTTACAGGTTAAGTTTAGGGTTAGGGTGAGGGTTAGGTAGGGTTACAGTGAGCATGAGGGTTAGGGATAGGTTGAGGGTTAGGGTTAGGCTTAGGATTAGGGTGAGAGTTAGGGTTAGGGTTAGGGTGAGGTTTAGGGTGAGCTTTTGGATTAGGGTTAGGGTTAGGGTTATAGTGAGGGTGAGGTTTAGTGTTAGCGTTAGGTTTAGGGACAGGGTTAGGGTGAGGTTTAGGGTTACGGTTACAGTGAGCTTGGGTGTTAGGGTTAGGTTGAGTTTTAGGGTTAGGCTTAGGATTAGGGTGAGGGTGAGGTTTAGGGTTAGAGTTAGGTTTAGGGGCAGGGTTAGGGTGAGGTTTACGGTTAGGGTTAGTGTTAGGGTTAGGGTTAGATTTAGGGTTAGGGTTGTTGTTTGGTTTAGGGTTATTGTTAGTTTTATTGTTAGTGTTAAGTTTGCGGTGAGGGTGAGGCTGAGGGTGAGGGTTATGGTTAGGGTTAGGTTTAGGGTTAGGGTTAGTGTTATATTTAGGGTTAGAGTTAGAGTTAAGGGTAGGTTGAGGGTGAGGGTGAGGATTAGGGTTAGGGTGAGGTTTAGAGTGAGGTTTAGGGTTAGGGTTAGGGTTAGGGTTAGGGTGAGGATGATGTTTTGGGGTAGAATTAGGGTTAGGGGGAGGGTTAGGGGGAGGTTTAAGTTTCGGGTTAGGGTGAGGATGAGGGTTCGCTTGAGTTTCAGGGTTAGGTTTAGGTTTAGGATTAAGGTTCAGGTGAGGGTGAGTGTGAGGGTTAGGGTGAGGGTTATGCTTAGGCTGAGGGTTAGGCTGAGGGTGAGGGTGGGGGTGAGGATTAGGGTTAGGCGGATGGTAAGGGTTAGGGTTAGTGTTATTTTTAGGGTTTGGGTTAGAGTTACTCTGAGGGTGAGGGTGGGGGTGAGGGTTAGTTTTAGGGTTAGTGTGAGGTTTAGGTTTAGGGTTATTGTTAGGGTTATTGTGAGGGTGAGGTTTAGGGTTAGGTATAGGGTTAGGGGGAGGGTTAGGGTGAGGGTGAGGGTTAGGGTTAGGGTTATGGTGAGTTTGAGGGTTAGGTTGAGGTTTAGGTTTAGGGTTAGGGTTAGGGTTAGTGTGAGGGTTAGTGTTAGGGTTAGGGTTAGTTTTATGGTGAGGGTAAGGGTGAGGATTATGGTTAGGGTGAGGGTTAGGGTTAGGATTATTGTTAGGGTAATTCTGAGTTTGAGGGTGAGTGTGAGTGTTAAGGTTACGGTGATTTTTAGGGTGAGGTTTAGGGTTAGGGTTAGGGTTAGGGTTGGGCTGAGTGTGAGGTTTAGGGTTAGAGTTAAGGTTGAAGAGATTTAGGGTTAGGGTTCGGATGAGGGTTCATATGAGGATTAGGGTTTGGATTAGAGTTAGGGTGAGGGCTAGGGTGATGGTGACGTTTAGGTTTACTGTTGGGGTGAGTTTTAGGTTTAAGGTGAGGGTTAGCATGAGAGTTAGGGTTACCGTGACATGAGGGTTAGTGATAGGGTGAGGGTGAGGGTTAGAATTAGGGTTAGGGTGAGGGTGAGTTTTAAGATTAGGGTTAGTGTTAAGTTTAGTGTTAGGATTAGTGTTATTGTTAGGGTTAGGGTTAGACTTACAGTGAGGGTGAGGGTGAAAGTGAGGGTGAAGGTGAGGGTTAGGGTGAGGGTTTGGGTGAGGTTTATGGTTAGGGTTATTAATAGGGTTAGGGTGAGGGTTAGGGTTATGTTTAGGGCTAGGTTTAGTGTTATTGTTAGGGTTAGGGTTACAGTTACGAATAGGTTGAGGGTGAGGGTGAGGGTTAGGCTTAGGCTGAGGTTTAGGGTGAGCTTTAGCTTTAGTTTTATGGTTAGGGTTAGGTTGAGGATGAGGTTTAGTGTTAGAGTTAGGTTTAGGGGGAGGGTTAGGGTGTGGATTAGGGTTAGGGTTAGTGTTTGGGTTAGGGTGAGGGTGAGGGTTAGGTTGAGGTTTAGGGATAGGGTTAGGGTTACGATTAGGGTTAGGGTGATTGTGAGTGTGAGGGTTAGGGTGAGGGTTATCCTTAGGCTTAGGTTTGGGCTGAGGCTGAGGTTGAGGTTGAAGGTTTGGGTTAGGGTGATGGTTAGGGTAAGGTTTAGAGGGAGGGTTAGGATGAGAGTTAGGGGTAGGATTAGGGTTAGGGTGACGGCTAGGGTTAGGGTGAGGTTTAGGGTTAGGTTTAGGGTGAGGGTTAGGGTTAGGTTTAGGGTGAGAGTTAGGATTCGAGTTAAGTTTATGTTTAGGGTGAGGGTTAGGGTAAGGGTTACGGTGAGGGTTAGGGTTAGGGTTAGGTTGAGGGTTAGGGTTTGTGTTAGGGTGAGGGTTAGGATTAGTGTTAGGGTGAGGGTTAGGATGAGGATTAAAATTACGATTAGGGTTAGGTTGAGGGCTAGAGTGAGAGTGAGGATTAGGTTTAGTGTTAGGGTAAGCATTAAGTTTAGGGTTAGGTTTAGGGGGAGGGTTAGGATGAGGGTAAGGGTTACAGTGAGAGTGAGGTTTAGTGTTAGGGTGAAGGTTAGGGTTAGGATTAGGGTTAGGGTGAGGGTGAGTGTGAGTATTAGGGTTAGGTTTAGGGTTAGGGTTAGGGTTAGAATTAGTGTTATTGTTAGGGTTAGGGTTAGAGTTATGGTGAGGGTGAGGGTTAGGTTTAGGGTTAGGTTGAGGTTTAGGTTTAGGCTTTGGAGTAGGGTTAGGGTGAGGGTTAGGTTTAGGGTTAGGTTTAGGATTAGTTGGAAGGTTAGTTCGAGGGTTAGTGTTAGGGTTAGTTTTAGGGTTAAGGTTAGGGTTAGGTTTAGGGTGAGGTTTAGGGTTAGTGTTAGAGTTAGGGTTAGGATTGGTGTTAGGGTGAGGGTGAGTGTGAGGGTTAGGGTTAGGCATAGGCTTAGGCTTAGGGTTAGGCTAAGGGTGAGGGTGGGAGTGAGGATTAGATTTAGGGTGATTGTTAGGGTTAGTGTTAGGATGAGGGTTAGGATGAGGATTAGGGTTAGGATTAGGGTTAGGGTGACGGTGAGGATTAGTGTGAGCGTTAGTGTTAAGTTAGTGTTAGGGTTAGGCTTAGTGTTAGGCTGAGGGTTTCGTTTAGGGTGAGGGTTAGGGTTATGGTTAGGGTGAGCTTTAGTATTAGGGTTAGGGTTAGATTTAGGGTTAGGGTGAGTGTGAGGTTTAGGGGTAGAATTAGGGTTAGGGTGAGGGTTAAGTTTAGGGTGAGGTTTAGGGTGGGGGTGATGGTAAGGGTAAAGGTGAGGTTTAGACTGAGAGTTAGGGTTATGATAATGGTGAGGGTTAGTGTTAGGGTGAGGGTTAGTGTTAGGGTGAGTGTGAGGGTTAGATTGAGGATAAGTGTTAGGGTTAGTGTGAGGTTTTGTGTGAGGATGAGGGTTAGTGTTAAGGTGAGGGTAAGTGTTAGGGTGGGGGTTAGGTTTAGGGTGAGGGTTATGGTTAGGGTGAGGGTTCGGGTTAGGATTAGGGTTATTGTTAGCCTTTCGTTTAGGGTTACAGTTACGGCGAGAGTGAGGGTGAGGTTTAGGATTAGGGTTAGGGTTAGTGTTAGGCTGAGGGTAAGTTTTAGGATGAGGGTTAGGGTTAGTGTGAAGGTTATGGTAAGGGTGAGGTTTAGGGTTAGGGTTATGGTTACGTTGAGCTTAAGGGTTAGGGTTAGGTTGAAGGTTAGGTTTAGGGTTAGGGTGAGGTTAGGGTTAGTGTGAGGGTTAGAGTTGGAGTTAGGGTTAGTGTTACGGTGAGGGTAAGTATTAGGGTCAGGGTTTGGGTTAGGATGAGGGTTATGGTTAGGTTGAGGGTTAGGATTAGGGTTAGGGTTATTGTTAGGGATAGGTTTATGTTTAAGGTTACAGTGAGGGTGAGGGTGAGGGTTAAGTTTAGGGTTAGGGTGAGTTTTAGGGTTTGCGTTAGGGTTAGAGTTAGGTTTTGGGTGAGGGTGAGGTTTAGGTTTAAATTAGGGTTAGGGTGAAGGTTAGGTTGAGGGTTAGGGTTAGGGTTAGTGTTAGGGTTAGTGTTAGGGTGAGAGTTAGTGGGAGGGTTAGGGTTAGGGTTAGGTTTAGGATTAGGTTTAGGGTTAAGTTGAGTGTGTGTGATAGGGTTAGGTTTAGGCTTAGGCTTAGGTTTAGGATGAGGGTGAGGTTGAGGGTGAGGGTTAGGGTTAGGGTGAGGTTTAGGGTAAGGGTTAGTTGGAGGGTTAGGATGAGTGTTAAAGTTAGGATTAGGGTTAGGGTGAGGGCTAGGGTGAGGGTGAGGTTTAGGGTTAGGGTTAGGGTGAGGTTTAGGGTTAGGATTAGGGTGAGAGTTAGGGTTTGGTTTAAGTTTACGGTTAGGTTGAGGGTTCGGGTAAGGGTTATATTCAGGGTAAGGGTTGGGTTAGGTTGAGGGTTAGGGTTAGGATTAGGGTTAGGGTGAGTGTGAGGGTAAGGGTTAGAGTTAGTGTTAGGGTGAAGATTAGGATGAGGGTTAGGGTGAGGGCCAGGGTGAGGTTGAGTTTTCGTGTTAGAGTTAAGGTGAAATTTAGGGTTAGGGTTAGGGTTAGTGTTAGGTTGAATGTGAGATTTAAGGTTAGAATTAGGGTTAGGGTGAGGCTGAGCGTGAGGGTTGGGTTAGGGTTAGGGTTAGAGTTTGGGTTAGGGTGAGGGTTACGTCGAGGTTTAGGGTTAGGGTTAGTGTTAGGTTTAAGTTTAGGGTGAGGGTTAGCTTGAGGTTTAGGTTTAAGGTTAGG
Source organism: Dipodomys merriami (assembly GCF_024711535.1). NCBI lineage: Eukaryota > Metazoa > Chordata > Mammalia > Rodentia > Heteromyidae > Dipodomys > Dipodomys merriami. Next base: position 6,102,845 of record NW_027206335.1, on the reverse strand, counting down.
GTTAGGGTTAGGATTAGGGTTAGGGTGAGTGTGAGGTTTAGTGTTAGGGTTAGGCTTAGGCTTAAGTTTAGGCTGAGGGTGTGGGTGATGGTTAGGGTTAGGTTGAGTGTTAGGGGCAGGGTTAGGGTGAAATTTAGGGTTCAGGTTAAGTTTAGGGATAGGGTGAGGGTTAGGGTTAGGGTTATGGTGAGGGTTAGGATGAGGATTAGGGTTAGGATTATGCTTAGTGTGAGGGCTAGGGTGAGGGTGAGGGCTAGGGTTAGTGTTTGAGTGAGGTTTAGGATTAGGGTTAGGGGTAGGATGAGGGTTAGGGTTACGGTTTGAGTGAGGTTTAGGGGTAGGGTGAGTGTTAGGGTTAGGATTTGGGTTAGGGTTAGGGTGAGTTTTAGGGTTACATTTATGGTTAGGGTAGTTTTAGGTAGAGGATTAGGGTTAGGTGTAATGTTAGGGTTAAGGTTAGTGTTAGGGTTAGGGTCAGGGTTATGGTTAGGGTTAGCTTTAGGGTTAGGGTGAGGATTAGGTTGAGATTTAGGGTTGGGGTTAGGTTTTGCGTTAGGGTTAAGGTGAGTGTGAGGGTTAGGGTTAAGCTGAGGGTGAGGGTTAGGATGAGGATTAGGGTTAGGGTGAGCGTTAGGTTGAGGGTGATATTAAGTGTAAAAGTGAGGGTTAGGCTGAGGGTGAGGGTTAAGATAAGATTGAGGGTTAGGTTTAGGGTGAGGGTTTGGGTAAGGGTTCGGGTTAGGTTTAGGGTGAGGGTTAAATTGAAGATTAGGGTTAGGGTTAGTGTGAGGTTTAGGGTGAGGATGAGGATTAGGGTTAGCCTGAGGGTGAGGGTTAGAATTAGGGTTAGCGTGATGGATAATGTGAGGGTGAGGGTTAGGGTTAGGGTTAGGGTTAGGGTGAGGTTTAGGATTAGGGTGAGAGTTAGGGTTAGTGTGAGGGTTAGGGTTAGTGTTAGGGGAGGGTAATTGTTAGGTTGAGGGTTAGGTTTAGGGTGAGGTTTATGATTAGGGTTAGGTTTGGGGTTACATTTACGTGGAGGGTGAATGTGAGGGTTAGGGTTAGGCTGACGTTTAGTGTTAGGGTTAGGGTTAGATTTAGGGTTAGGGGGAGGGTGAGGTTTAGGGGTAGAGTTAGGGTTAGGGTGGGGGTTAGGGTGAGGGTTAGGATTAGGGTGAGGGTTAGCGTGGGGGTGACGGTAAGGGTAAAATTGAGGGTTAGGCCGAGGATGAAGGTTAGGGTTAGGGTGAGGGCTAGGGTGAGGATGAGGGTTAGGGTTATTGTTAGGGTGAGGTTTAGGGTTAGAGTGATGGTTAGGGTTGGTGTGAGGGTTATTGTTAGGGTTCGGGTTAATGTTAGGATGCGGGTTAGTCTTAGGGTGAGGGTTATGGTTAGAGTGAGGTTCAGGGTTAGTTTTAGGGTTAGAGTTAGGGTTAGTGTGAGGGTTAGGGTTATGGTGAGGGTAAGGTTGACGGTTAGGGTTGGGGTTAGGATGAGGTTTAGATTTAGGTTTGGGGTTAGAGTTAGGTTAGCGTGAGGGTGAGGTTTAGGGTTGGAGTTAGGGTTAGTGTTAGGGTTAGGGTTAGGGTGAGGGTGAGGGTTAGGGTTAGGCTTAAGCTTAGGCTTAGGCTTAGCCTGAACATGAGGGTTAGGGTTAGTGTTAGGGTGAGTGTTATTGTTAGGGTGAGGGTTAGTGTTAGGGTTAGGGTTAGAGTTAGGTTTAGTGTTAGCGTTAGGGTTACGGTGAAGGTAAGGGTGAGGCTTACGGTTGGGGTTAGGATTCGGTTTAAGATTAGGTTTAGGGTTAGAGTTTGGTTTAGGGTGTGTGTAAGGTTTAGGGTTAGAGTTAGGGTTAGGGTTAGTGTTAGGGTTAGGTTAGGATGAGTGTTAGGTTTAACATGAGGTTTAGGGTGAGGGCTATTGTGAGGGTGAGGTTTAGGGTTAGGGTTAGCTGAGGTTTAGGGTTAGGGTTAGGGTTAGGGTTAGGGTGAGGGTTAGGTTTAGGGTTAGAGTTAGGGTTAGAGTGAGGCTGAGGGTGAGGGTTAGGTTTAGGTTTAGTGTTAGATTTAGGGTTAGGGTGAGGGTTAGTTTGAGGTTGAGGGTTAGGCTTAGAGTTAGGATTAGGATTAGGTTAAGGGTTACAGTGAGTGTGAGGGTTAGGTTTAGGGTTAGGGTTAGGCTTAAGGTTAGGTTGATGGTGAGGGTTAGGGTGAGGGTTAGGGTTAGGGTTAGGTTGAGAGTTAGGGTTCGGGTTAAGTTTAAGGTTAGGGTGAAGGTTAGGTTTAGGGTTAGGGTGAGGGCTAGGATGAGAGTTAGGATTAGGGTGAGCGTGAGTGTTAGGATTAGGGTTAGGGTTAGGGTTAGGGTTAGGCTTAGGATTAGTGTTATTGTTAGGGTTAGGTTTGAGTTACCGTGAGGGTGAGGGTGAGGGTGAGGGTTAGGGTGAGGTTTAGGTTTAAGGTAAGTGTTAGGGTTAGGGTGAGGTTGAGGTTTAGGGTTAGATTTCCGGTTATAGGGAGGGTTAGGTAGAGGGTTTGGGTTAGGGTTGGTGTTAGGGTTAATGCTACAGTGAGGGTTAGGTTGAGGTTTAGGGTTAGGGTTAAGTTTAGGATTAGGGTTAGGCTGAGGGTGAGGGTGAGGGTTACTGTTAGGCTTAGGCTTAGGTTTAGGCTGAGGGTGAGGGTGGGTGTGAGGATTAGGTTTATGGTGATGGTTAGGTTTAGGGTTAGGTGAGGGTTAGGGTGAGGGTGAGTGTTAGGGTAAGGCTTAGACTTAGGCTTAGGGTTGGGTTGAGCTTGAGATTGATGGTGAAGGTTAGGCTTAGGGTGATGGTTAGGTTTACGATTAGGGTGAGTGTTAGGATGAGATTTAGGGTTAGGAGAGGGTCAGGGTGAGGATGATGGTAAGGGTAATGGTGACCTTTACACTGAGGGTGTGGGTTAAGATAGGGGTGAGGGTTAGGGTTAGGTTTAGGCTTAGGTTTAGGGTTAGGGTGAAGGTTAGATTGAGTATTAGGTTTAGGGTTAGTGTGAGGTTTAGGGCGAGGCTGAGGTTCAGGGTTAGGTTGAAGGCGAGGGTTAGAATTAGGGTTAGTGTGAGGGCTAGTGTGAGGGTGAAAGTTAGTATTAGGTTTAGGTTTAGGGTGAGGTTTTAGGTGAGGGTTAGGGTTAGGGATGTGGTTAGGTTTAGGATTAGGGTTATGGTGAGGGTGAGTGTGAGGGTTAAGGTTAGAGTTATGCTTAGGGTTTGAGTGAGGGTTAGGGTTAGGGTTTGGGTAAGGGTGAGGGTGAGGCTAAGGATTAGGGTTAGGTTTAGTGTTAGGTTTAGGGTTAGGGTTATTTTTAGGTTTAGGCTTAGGGTTAGGATTATGCTGAGGGTTAGGGTTAGCCTTAGCCTTAGGCTTAGGTTAGGCTGAGGGTGAGGGTGAGGGTGGGGATGCGGATTAGGGTTAGGGTTAGGTTTAGTGTTATTGTTAGGTTTAGGGTTAGAGTTACGGTGAGGTTGACGGTGAGGGTGAGGGTTCGGGTAAGGGTGAGGTTTAGGGTGAGGTTTAGGTTTAGGGTTAGGGTGAGGTTTAGGTTTTGGGTGAGGGCTACGGTGAGGGTTAGGGTTAGAGTGAGTGTGAGGGATAAGGTAAGGGTTTCGGTTAGGTAAGTGTTAGGGTTTGGTTTGGGGTGAGGTTTAGGGTTAGGTTTAGGGTGAGGGTGAGTGTTCGGTTTCGGGTGAGTGTGAGTGTTAGGGTGTGGGTTACGGTTAATGTTAGAGTGAGGGTTAAGGTGACAGTAAGGGTTAGTGTGAGGATTAGGGTTAGGGTTATTCTTAGGTTTATGGTGAGATTATGGATTAGGATAAGTTTTAGGGTGAGGGTGAAGGTTAGGGTTAGCTTTAGGGTTAAGGTGAGAGTTAGGGTGAGGTTGAGGGTTAGGGTGAGGGTGAGGGTTAGGGTTAGGGTTAGGGTTTGGGTGACGTTTAGAGTTAGGGTGTGGGTTAGGGATAGGTTTATGGTTAGGGTGAGGGTTAGGTTTTCGGTTAGGCTTCAAGTTAGGGTGAGTGTGAGGGTGAGCATTAGGATTAGGATTAGGGTTAGGGTTAGTGTTAGGCTGAGAGTGAGGGTGAGTGTGAGTATTAGGTTTAGGGTAATGTTTAGGGTTAGGGTTAGGTTGAGGTTTAGGGTTAGGGTTAGGATGAGGGTTAGGGTGAGGATTATGGTTAGGGTTAGGGTTAGGGTTAGGTTTAGTGTGATTGTTAGGGTTAGTGTGAGGGTGAGCGTTAGGGTGAGTTTTAGGGTTACGGTTAGGGATAGGTTTAGTGTGAGGGTTAGTGTGAGCGTTTGGGTGAGGGTTAGGTTTAGGGTTAGGGTGAGGATTAGGGTTAGATTTGAGATTAGGGTTAGGGTTAGCGTGAGATATAGGGTTAGGTTTAGGGTGAGGGTTAGGGTTAGTGTGAGGTTTAGGGTTCTGGTTAGGTTTATTGTTAGGATAAGGGTTAGGGTGAGGGTTAGGGTGAGGGTGAAGGATAGGGTTAGTGTAAGGGTTAGGGTGAGTGTTTGCTGAGGGTTAGGTTTAGGTTTTAGGTTAGGGTGAGGGTTAGGCTGAGGGTAAGTTTTAAGGTGAGGTTTCTGGTGAGGTTGAGTATTAGGGTTAGCATTAGTCTTAGGGTGAGAGTTAGGGTTAGGTATAGCATTAGGGTTAGGGTGAGGGTTAGTATTAGGGTTATGGTTAGGGTGAGGTTTAGGGTTAACATTAGGTAGGGTTAGGGTTATAGTGAGGGTGAGGGTGAGGGTTAGGATTAGGTTTAGGCTTTGGGTGAGGCTGAGGTTGAGAATGAGGTTGAGGGTGAGGTTTAGGGTTAGGGTTAGGTTTAGGGTGAGGTCTACGGTGAAGGTGAGGTTTAGGGTGAGGGTTAGGGTGAGGGTGACATAGAAGGTGAGGTTTAGGCTTAAGGTGAGGGTAAGGGTTAGGGTTAGGCTTGAGGGTTAGAGTTAGGGTGATGTTTAGGGTGAGGGTGAGGGTGAGGGTATAGGTGAGGGTTAGGTTCAAGGTGAGGGCAGGGGTGACGGTGAGGGTTAGGTTGAGTGTGTGGAAAAGGGTTAGGGTTAGGTTCAGGGTGAGGGTGAGGGTTAGGGTTAGCATAAGTTTTAGGGTGAGGGTTAGGGTTAGGGTTAGGGTTAGGATAAGGGTTAGGGTTAGGGTAAGGTTTAGGGTTAGGCTTAGGGTTAGGGTTAGGGTTAGGGTGAGGGATATGTTTAGGGGTTAGAGTTAGGATGAGGGTTATGGTTAGTGTGAGGGTTAGGGTTAGGGTGATGTTTAGGGTGACGGTGAGGTTTAAGGTGAGGGTGTGGTTGAGCGTGAGGGTTAGTGTGAGGGTGAGCGTGAGAGGGAGGGTGACGGTGAGGGTTAGGGTGAGGTTTAGGTTTAAGGTAAGTGTTAGGGTTAGGGTGAGGTTGAGGTTTAGGGTTAGATTTCCGGTTATAGGGAGGGTTAGGTAGAGGGTTTGGGTTAGGGTTGGTGTTAGGGTTAATGCTACAGTGAGGGTTAGGTTGAGGTTTAGGGTTAGGGTTAAGTTTAGGATTAGGGTTAGGCTGAGGGTGAGGGTGAGGGTTACTGTTAGGCTTAGGCTTAGGTTTAGGCTGAGGGTGAGGGTGGGTGTGAGGATTAGGTTTATGGTGATGGTTAGGTTTAGGGTTAGGTGAGGGTTAGGGTGAGGGTGAGTGTTAGGGTAAGGCTTAGACTTAGGCTTAGGTTTGGGTTGAGCTTGAGATTGATGGTGAAGGTTAGGCTTAGGGTGATGGTTAGGTTTACGATTAGGGTGAGTGTTAGGATGAGATTTAGGGTTAGGGGAGGGTCAGGGTGAGGATGATGGTAAGGGTAATGGTGACCTTTACACTGAGGGTGTGGGTTAAGATAGGGGTGAGGGTTAGGGTTAGGTTTAGGCTTAGGTTTAGGGTTAGGGTGAAGGTTAGATTGAGTATTAGGTTTAGGGTTAGTGTGAGGTTTAGGGCGAGGCTGAGGTTCAGGGTTAGGTTGAAGGCGAGGGTTAGAATTAGGGTTAGTGTGAGGGCTAGTGTGAGGGTGAAAGTTAGTATTAGGTTTAGGTTTAGGGTGAGGTTTTAGGTGAGGGTTAGGGTTAGGGATGTGGTTAGGTATAGGATTAGGGTTATGGTGAGGGTGAGTGTGAGGGTTAAGGTTAGAGTTATGCTTAGGGTTTGAGTGAGGGTTAGGGTTAGGGTTTGGGTAAGGGTGAGGGTGAGGCTAAGGATTAGGGTTAGGTTTAGTGTTAGGTTTAGGGTTAGGGTTATTTTTAGGTTTAGGCTTAGGGTTAGGATTATGCTGAGGGTTAGGGTTAGCCTTAGCCTTAGGCTTAGGTTAGGCTGAGGGTGAGGGTGAGGGTGGGGATGCGGATTAGGGTTAGGGTTAGGTTTAGTGTTATTGTTAGGTTTAGGGTTAGAGTTACGGTGAGGTTGACGGTGAGGGTGAGGGTTCGGGTTAGGGTGAGGTTTAGGGTGAGGTTTAGGTTTAGGGTTAGGGTGAGGTTTAGGTTTTGGGTGAGGGCTACGGTGAGGGTTAGGGTTAGAGTGAGTGTGAGGGATAAGGTAAGGGTTTCGGTTAGGTAAGTGTTAGGGTTTGGTTTGGGGTGAGGTTTAGGGTTAGGGTTAGGGTGAGGGTGAGTGTTCGGTTTCGGGTGAGTGTGAGTGTTAGGGTGTGGGTTACGGTTAATGTTAGAGTGAGGGTTAAGGTGACAGTAAGGGTTAGTGTGAGGATTAGGGTTAGGGTTATTCTTAGGTTTATGGTGAGATTATGGATTAGGATAAGTTTTAGGGTGAGGGTGAAGGTTAGGGTTAGCTTTAGGGTTAAGGTGAGAGTTAGGGTGAGGTTGAGGGTTAGGGTGAGGGTGAGGGTTAGGGTTAGGGTTAGGGTTTGGGTGACGTTTAGAGTTAGGGTGTGGGTTAGGGATAGGTTTATGGTTAGGGTGAGGGTTAGGTTTTCGGTTAGGCTTCAAGTTAGGGTGAGTGTGAGGGTGAGCATTAGGATTAGGATTAGGGTTAGGGTTAGTGTTAGGCTGAGAGTGAGGGTGAGTGTGAGTATTAGGTTTAGGGTAATGTTTAGGGTTAGGGTTAGGTTGAGGTTTAGGGTTAGGGTTAGGATGAGGGTTAGGGTGAGGATTATGGTTAGGGTTAGGGTTAGGGTTAGGTTTAGTGTGATTGTTAGGGTTAGTGTGAGGGTGAGCGTTAGGGTGAGTTTTAGGGTTACGGTTAGGGATAGGTTTAGTGTGAGGGTTAGTGTGAGCGTTTGGGTGAGGGTTAGGTTTAGGGTTAGGGTGAGGATTAGGGTTAGATTTGAGATTAGGGTTAGGGTTAGCGTGAGATATAGGGTTAGGTTTAGGGTGAGGGTTAGGGTTAGTGTGAGGTTTAGGGTTCTGGTTAGGTTTATTGTTAGGATAAGGGTTAGGGTGAGGGTTAGGGTGAGGGTGAAGGATAGGGTTAGTGTAAGGGTTAGGGTGAGTGTTTGCTGAGGGTTAGGTTTAGGTTTTAGGTTAGGGTGAGGGTTAGGCTGAGGGTAAGTTTTAAGGTGAGGTTTCTGGTGAGGTTGAGTATTAGGGTTAGCATTAGTCTTAGGGTGAGAGTTAGGGTTAGGTATAGCATTAGGGTTAGGGTGAGGGTTAGTATTAGGGTTATGGTTAGGGTGAGGTTTAGGGTTAACATTAGGTAGGGTTAGGGTTATAGTGAGGGTGAGGGTGAGGGTTAGGATTAGGTTTAGGCTTTGGGTGAGGCTGAGGTTGAGAATGAGGTTGAGGGTGAGGTTTAGGGTTAGGGTTAGGTTTAGGGTGAGGTCTACGGTGAAGGTGAGGTTTAGGGTGAGGGTTAGGGTGAGGGTGACATAGAAGGTGAGGTTTAGGCTTAAGGTGAGGGTAAGGGTTAGGGTTAGGCTTGAGGGTTAGAGTTAGGGTGATGTTTAGGGTGAGGGTGAGGGTGAGGGTATAGGTGAGGGTTAGGTTCAAGGTGAGGGCAGGGGTGACGGTGAGGGTTAGGTTGAGTGTGTGGAAAAGGGTTAGGGTTAGGTTCAGGGTGAGGGTGAGGGTTAGGGTTAGCATAAGTTTTAGGGTGAGGGTTAGGGTTAGGGTTAGGGTTAGGATAAGGGTTAGGGTTAGGGTAAGGTTTAGGGTTAGGCTTAGGGTTAGGGTTAGGGTTAGGGTGAGGGATATGTTTAGGGGTTAGAGTTAGGATGAGGGTTATGGTTAGTGTGAGGGTTAGGGTTAGGGTGATGTTTAGGGTGACGGTGAGGTTTAAGGTGAGGGTGTGGTTGAGCGTGAGGGTTAGTGTGAGGGTGAGCGTGAGAGGGAGGGTGACGGTGAGGGTTAGGGTTAGGGTTAGGTTTAAGGTGATTGTAAGATTTAGGGTTACTATTAGGGTTAGGGTAATGGTTAGGCTGAGGGTTAGGGTGACGGTGAGGTTCAGGGTGTGCGTTTCTGTTAGGTAAGGGTTAGGGTTATGTTTAGGGTGACGATTAGGTTGAGTGTGAGGCATAGGGTTAGGTTGAGTGTTAGGCTTAGTGTGAGGGTCACGGTTAGGGTTAGGTTTAATGTGAGGATAAGGATTAGGGTGAGGGTAAGGTTGAGATTCAGGGTTAGGGTTAGAGTTAGGTTTTAGGGTGAAGTTTAGGGTGGGGGTTAGGGTGAGGGTTAGGGTAGGGTTAGGGTTGGGTGAGGGTCAGGATGAGTGTTAGGTTTATGGTTAGGGTTAGGTTTAGGGTGCATGTTAGGGTTAGGGTTAGAGTGAGGGTGAAGGTCAGGGTTAATGTTAGGATTAGGTTTAGGGTTATGGTGGGGCTGAGGGTGAGGCTGAGGGTGAGGGTGAGGGTGAGGGTTAATGTGAGGGTTAGTTTTAGGGTGTGGGCTATTGTGAGGGTGAAATTTAAGGTGAGGGTTAAGGTTAGGGTGAGTGTTAGGGTTAGGGTCAGGGTGAGGGTTAGGGTTAGGGTGATGTTTAGGGTGAAGGTGAAGGTGAGAGTGAGGGTTCGGGTTCAGGTTAGGGTTAGGGTGAGGGTTAGGATTAGGGTAAGGGTTAGGGTGAGGGTAAGGGTTAGGATGACATTTACGGTGAGGGTGAGGGTTAGGGTTAGGTTTAGGGTTAGGGTGAGGGTTAAGGTGAGGGTTAAGGTGAGTGTTAGAGTGAAGCTTAGGGTGAAGGTTAGGGTTAGGGTTAGGGTTTGGGTTAGGTTGAGGGTTAGGTTGAGGGGAAGGGGTAGGTTGAGGTTTAAGGAGAGGGTGAGGGATAGGGTTATTGTGAGAATAAGTGTTAGGCTTAGGCTTAGGTTGAGAGTGAGCATTTGTGTTAGCATCAGGTTAGGGCTGATGGTGAGGGTTAGGGATAGGCTGAGGGGTAGTTTTAGGGTTAGGGTGAGGGGTAGGGTTTGGGTTAGGGTGAAATTAAGGTTTAGGGTGAGGGTGAGGGTGAGGGTTAGGGTTAGCCTTAGGGTGAGGGTGAGGGTTAGGGTTAGGGTTAGGTTGAGGGTGAGGGTTAGGGTTAGGGTTAGGGTGAGTGTGAGTGTGAGGGTTAGGTTTAGGATTAGGGTTAGGGTTAGGGTTAGGCTGAGGTTGAGGTTATGAGTGAGGGTGAGGGCTAGGGTTAGGTGGAGATGTAGTTTTAGGGTTAGGTTTAGGGTTAGTATTAGTGTTAGGGTTAGAATTAGGCTGAGGGTCATGGTGAGGGTGAGGGTTAAGTTGAGTTTTAGGGTGAGGGTTAGGTTTAGAGTTAGGGTTATGTTGAGCGCTAGGATGAGGGTGAGGGTTAGGGTTACCGTTAGGGTTATTGTGAGGCTTAGGGTGAGGGTTGAGTGTTAGGGTTACTGTTAGCTTGAGGGTGAGGGTTAGGATTAAGGTGAGGGTGAGGGTTCGGTTTAGGGTGGGGTTTAGAGTTACAGTGAGGGTGAGGGTGAAGGTTAGGATTAGGGTTAGGTTTAGGGATAGGATCAGGGTGAGGGTTAGGGTGTTTTTGAGGGTTAGGGTTAGGGTGAGGGTTAGGGTTAGGGTTAGGGTGAGGTTTAGCTTTAGGGTGAGGGCTACGGTGAGGGTGAGGTTTAGGGTGAGTGTGAGCGTGAGGGTGAGGGATTTTTTTTAGGTAAGGGTTAGGGTTAGGGTTAGGGTGAGGATTAGGTTGAGAGTGAGGCTTAGGTTGAGGGTAACGGGTAGTGTGAGAGTTAGGGTGAGGCTGAGGGTTAGGGTGAGGGTGAGGGTTCAGGTGAGGGTGAGGGTTCGGGTGAGGGTGAAGTTTCGGGTGTGGGTTTGGGTTATGTTTAGGGTGAGGTTTAGTGTGACATTGAGGGTTAGGATGAGGGTGAGGGTTAGGATTAGGGTTAGGGTGAGTGTTAGGTTTAGGTTGAGGGTTAGGATGAGGGGTAGGGTTAGGGTTAGGGTAAGGGTTAAGGTTCGGGAGACTGTTAGGGTTAGTTTGAGGGTTAGGGTGAAAGTGGGTTTGAGGTTGAGGGTTAGGGTCTGGGAGATGGTGACGGTGATGGTTAGGGTTAGGATTCGGGTTAGGGTTAGTGTGAGGTTTAGGGTTACGGTTAGGGTTAGGGTGAGGGTAAGGGTGAGGGTGAGAGTTAGGGATAGTTTTAGGGTTAGGGTTAGATTTAGGGTAAGGGTTAGGTTTAGGATGACAGTTAGGTTTAGGGTTAGGGTGAGGGTTAGGGTTTGGGTTTGGTTTAGGGTGAGGGTTAGGGTTATGATTAGGGTGAGGGTGAGGGTTAGGCTGAGGGGTAGGGTAAGGGTTAGTGTGAGGGTAATGGTTAGGGTTAGGGTTAGGCTGAGGTTGAGGGTATGAGTGAGTCTCACCCTAGCCCTCACGGCTAGGGTTAGGGTGAGTGGTAGGTTTAGGGTTAGATTTAGGGTGAGGTTTAGGTTTAATGTGAGGGTTAGGGTGATTGTAAGTGTTAGAGTGAGGGTTAGTGTGAGAGTGAGGTTTAGGGTGATGTTTAAGCTGAAGGTGAAATTTAGGGAGTGTGAGAGGTTTTGGGTGAGAATGAGGGTTATGGTTTGGTTGAGGGTTAGTGTTAGTGTGAGAATAAGGGTTAGGGTGATGTTTAGGTTGAGGGTGAGGTTTAGGGAGAGAGTTAGGGTTCAGGGAATGGGTAGGGTTAGGGTGTAGGTGAGGGTTAGTGTAAGGGTGAGGCTTAGGGTGACCATGGTGGTTAGGGTTCAGGGGAGGATTAGGGTTAGGGTTAGGGTTCGGGTTCAGGTTAGGGTTAGGGTTAGGGTGAGTGTTAGGGTGAGAGGTAGGGTTAGGTTTAGGATGAGGGTTAGGCTTTTTGTGAGGGTTACGGTTAGGGTTAGGGTTAGGGTTTATGTGAGGATAAGGGTTAGGGTGAGGGTTAGGGTGAAACTGAGGGTTAGGGTTAGCCTTAGGGTTAGGGTTAAGTTTAGGATGGGGGTTAGGGTGAGGGTTAGCATGATGGTTAGGGTTGGGAGAGGATCAGGGTGATGGTAAGGGTTAGGGTGAGGGTTAGGTTGAGGTTGAGGAATAGGGTTTTTGTGAGGTTAAGGTTTAGGGCGACGGTTAGGGTGAGGTTGAGGGTTAGGGTTAGCATTAGTGTTAGGGTGAGGGTGAGAGTTAGGGTGAGGGTTAGGGTTAGTTTTATGGTTAGTGTTAGGGTGTGGTTTAGAGTTAGGGTTAGGGTGAGGGTGAGGGTTAGGGTAAAGGTTAGGGTCACTGTTAGGGTGAGGGTGAGGTTTAGGGTTAGCATTACGGTTAGGGTTAGGTTTAGGTTGAGTGTTACAGTTAGGGTGAGGTTGAAGGTTAGGGTTAGCATTAGGGTAAGGGTTAGGGTTAGGATGCAGGTTAGGGTTAGGGTTAGAGTGAGGGTGAGGGTCAGGGTTAGGGTTAGGATTAGGTGTAGGTTTAGGGTGAGGCTGAGGGTGAGGTTGAGAATTAGGGTGAGCGTGAAGGTGAGGGTTAAGTTTATGGTTATGTTTAGGGTGAGGTATAGGGTGAGGGTGAGGGCTAGGGTGAGGGTGAGGGTGAAGGTGAGGTTTTCGGTTTGGAAAGGGTTAGGGTTAGGTTTAGGGTGAGGATTAGGGTGAGGGTGAGGTTTAAGGTGAGGGTTAGGGTTAGGGTGAGGGTTAGGGTTAGGGTTAGGGTGAGGGTTAGGGTTAGGGTGATGTTAAGGGTGAGGGTAGGGTGAGAGTTAGGGTTCGGGTGAGGGTGTGGGTTAGGGTGTTGGTGAAGGTTAGGGTGAGAGTGAGGGTGAGAGTGAGGGTGAGGGTTAGGGTGTTGGTGAGTTTTCGGATTAGGATGAGTTTTAAGGTTAGGGTGAGGTTTAGGGTGAGGGTGAGGGTTAAGGTTAGGGTTAGGATTAGGGTTAGGGTTAGGGTGAGGGTTAGGGTGAGGGTTATGGTTAGGGTTAGGTGAGAGTGAGGGTTAGGATTTGATTAAGGGTTAGGTTGAGGTTTAGGGTAAGGGTTAGGGTTAGGGTTAGGGTGAGTGTGAGGGTTAAAGTTAGGGTTAGGGTGAGGGTCATGGTTGGGGTTAGGGTTAGGGTTAGGGCTAGGGTGAAGGTTAGGATGAGGGTGAGGGTGAGTGTGAGTGTTAGGGTGTGGGTTACGGTTAGGTTTATGGTGAGGGTTAAGATGACGGTGAGTGTTAATGTGAGGGTGAGTGTTAGGGTTAGGGTGAGTGATAGGGTGAGGGTTAGGGTCAGATTGAGTGTGAAGATTAGGGTTAGGATTACCCTTAGGTTTATGGTGAGGGTATAATTTAGGGTGAGATTTAGGGTGAGGGTGAGGGTTAGGGTGAGCGTTAGGGTTAAGTTGTGATTAGGGTGAGGGTTAGAGTTAGGGTGAGGATTTGGGCTAGGGTTAGGGTGACGTTTAGGGTTAGGGTGTGGGTTAGGGATAGGTTTATGTATACGGTGGGAGTTAGGTTTATGGTTAGGGTTCAAGTTAGGGTGAGTGTGAGTGTGAGCGTTAGGGTTAGGATTAGGGTTTGTGTTACTGTTAGGCTGAGGGTGTGGGTGAGGGTGACGGTCAGGGTTAGGTTTAGGGTAATGTTTAGGGTTAGGGATAGTTTGAGGGTTAGGGTTAGGGTTAGGATGAGGGTTAGGGTGAGGATTATGGTTAGGGTTTGGGTGAGGGTTAGGTTTAGTTTGATTTTTAGAGTTAGTGTGAGGGTAAGCGTTAGGGTGAGGGTTAGGGTGAGGGTGAGGTATAGGTTTAGTGTTAGGGTGAGGGTGAGCGTTTAGGTGACGATTAGGATTGGGTTTAGGGTGAGGGTTAGGGTTAGGGTTGAGTTTAGGGTTAGGGTTAGTGTGGGGTTTAGTGTTAGGTTTTGGGAGAGGATTAGAGTTAGTGTGAGGTTTAGGGTTACGTTTAGGGTTAGTGTGAGGATAAGGGTTAGGTTGAGGGTTAGGGTGCGGGTGAGGGATAGGGTGAGTGTAAAGGTTAGGGTGACTGTTTGGTGAAGGTTAGGTTTAGGTTTAGGTTTAGGGTTAGGGTGAGGGGTAGGCTGAGGGTAAGTGTTAGGGTGAGGTGTCGGGTGAGGTTGAGTATTAGGCTTAAAATTAGTCTTAGGGTAAGTGTTAGGGTTAGGTATAGCATTAGGGTTAGGGGTAGGGTGAGGGTGAGGGTTAGGATTAGGGTAAAGTTGAGGGTGAGGTTTAGGGTTAGCATTAGGTTTAAGGTTATCATTTGAGTGAGGGTTAGGGTGAGGATTAGGTTTAGGATTAGGTTTAGGGTTAGGGTGAGGCTGAGGTTGAGGATGAGCTTGAGGGTGAGTTTTTGGGTTAGGGTTAGGTTTAGGGTGAGGTCTAGGGTGAGGGTGATATTTAGGGTGAGGGTTAGGGTGAGGGTGAGGTTGAAGGTGAGGTTTAGGGTTAGGGTGATGTTTAGGTTGAGGGTGAGGGTGAGGGTGAGGGTGAGTTTTAGGGTATAGGTGAGGGTTAGTTTTAGGGTGAGGGTTAGGGTGACGGTGAGGGTTAGGGTGAGGGTGTGGAAAAGGGTTAGGGTTAGGTTCAGGGTGAGGGTTAGGGTTAGGGTTAGGGTGAGTGTTCGGGTTAGTTTGAGGGTTAGGGTTCGGGTTAGTGTGAGGAAAAGGTTTAGGGTGAGAATTAGGATGAAAGTAAGAGTTAAGGTTAGGTTTAGTGTTAGGGTTAGGGTGAGGTTTAGGGTTAGGATTAGGGTTAGGGTTAAGTTGAGGGTGAGGGTTAGAATTAGGGTTAGGTTGAGGGTTAGGTTTGGGGTGAGTGTTAGGGTTTCGGTTAGGGTGAGGGTGAGGTAGAGGTTTCGGTTTCGGGTGAGGGTTAGTGTGTGGGTGATGGTTAGTGTTCGGGTGAAGTTTAAGGTGACGGTGAGGGTTAGGGTGAGGGTGATGGTTAGAGTTAGTGTGAGTATTAGCTTTAGGGTTAAGGTTATGGTGCGGGTAAGATTTAGGGTGCAGTTTAGGGTGAGGGTGAGGGATAGGGTTAGCATTAGGGTTACGGTGGGGCATAAGGTTAGGGTTAGGGTGAGATAGAGGGTTAGGTTTAGGGTTAGGATGAGGTTTAGGATTAGGGTGAGAATTAGGGATAGGGTTAGGGTTAGGGTTAGTGTTTGAGTTAGGGTGTGTATGAGGGTGAGAGATAGGGTTAGGATTAGGGTTACGGTTAGTGTTAGGCAGAGGGTGAGGTTGAGGGTGAGGGTTAGGGTTAGGGTGATATTTAGGGTTAAAGTTAGGGTGAAAGGTAGGGTTAGGGTTAGGGTGAGGGTTTGGGTTAGTTTGAGGGTTAGGGTGAAGGTAAGTTTGAGATTGAGTGTTAGGGTGAGGGTGATGGTGACTGTGAGGGTTAGGGTTAGGATTCTGGTTAGGGTTAGGGTGAGGGTTAGGGTTAGGTTTAGGGTTAGGGTGAGGGTAAGTTTGAGGGTAAGGGTTAGGGTTATGGTTAGGTTTAGCGTTAGGGTTAGGTTTCAGGTAAGGTTTAGGGTTAGGATGAGGGTTAGGTTTAGGTTTAGGGTGAGGGTTAGGTTTAGGGTGAGGTTTAGTGTTAGGGTTAGGGTGATGGTGAGGGTTAGGTTGAGGGGTAGGGTTAGGAATAGGATAAAGGTTAGGGTTAGGGTGAGGTTTAGGTTTAGGGTGAGGGTTAGGGTGAGGGTTAGGGTGAGGGTTAGTGTGAGGTTTAGGTTTAGGGTAAGGGTAAGGGTTAGGTTCAGGGTGAGCATTAGTTTTAGGTTTAGGTTTAGGGTTAAGGTGATGCTGAGGGTTAGGGTTAGGGTTAGTGTGAGGATAAGGGTTAGGGTGAGGATTAGGGTGAGGATGAGTGTTAGGGTTAGCATAAGGTTTAGGGCGAGGGTTAGGGTTAGGGTTATGGTTAGGGTTAGGGTAGGGTAAGGGTTAGGGTTAGCGTGAGGGTTAGGGGTAGGGTGATGTTTAGGTTGACGGTGAGGGTTAGTGTGAGGGTGAGGTTGAGCGTGAGGGTTAGGGTGAGGGTGAGCATGAGTGGGAGGGTGACCATGAGGGTTAGGGTTAGGGTTAGATTTAGGGTGAGGATAAGAGTTAGGGTACTATTAGGGTTAGGGTAAGGGTTAGGCTGTGGGTGAGGGTGAGGGTGAGGTTTCAGTTTCGGTTAGGTAAGGGTTAGGGTTATGTTTAGGGTGAGGATTATGGTGAGGGAGAGGATTAGGGTTAGGTTGAGGGTTAGGCTTAGTGTGAGGGTTACGGTTAGGATTAGGGTTAATGTGAGGATAAGTTTTAAGATGAGGGTTAGGTTGAGAGTGAGGGTTAGGGTTAGCGTTAGGGTTAGGGTGAAGGTTAGTGTGGGGATTAGTGTGTGGGTTAGGGTTCGGGTTAGGGTTGGGTGAGGGTTAGGCTGAGCGTAAGGTTTAGGGTGATGGTTAGGTTGAGAGTGAGGGATAGGGTTATGGTGAGGGTAAGGGTTAGGGTTAGGGTGAGAGTGAGGGTGATGGTAAGGGTAAGGGTTAGCGTTCAGGTTATGGTGAGGGTGAGGGTTAGGGTTAGCATTAGGGTTAGGGTTTGGTTTAGGTTGAGTGTTAGGGTTAGGGTTAGGGTTAGGGTTAGGGTGAGGGTAAGGGTTAGGATGACATTTAGGGTGAGGGTGAGGGTTAAGTTTAGGTTTAGGGTTAGGGTGAGTTTGAGGGTGAGGGTTAAGGTTAGGTGTAGGGAGCCGGGGCGAGACTCCGCCCACTCCCTTGCAGCTTTGAGGTTTCCATCCCAGACGGTGCTTGGTGGGACGCCTGGGCTGTGCGCGTGCACGAGCCAGGTAGAGCCCCCAGCCAATCCCATGACACCTGGTGACGGTGAAAGGCAGGCGACCAACAATAGAAAGACCCGCATTCCGATTCTCCTATATAAGCGGCTGTGTTTCGGGTGCACGCTCTCTCGCGCCCAAGCTCTCCTACAACTAAAAGGCTCTCCAATAAAGCGTGATCTGAGAAGACTCCTGGTGTGGTGGTCGTTTTTCCTCGCTGGTCGAGTAGACGGTCACTACAACTGGTGCCGAAACCCGGGAACGAACCTGGGACGGGACCCGCGCGAGAGTCCGAACTGGAGCCAGAACTCAACACGCGGAGAGGGGACGTCGGTAAATATCCCCCGGTATGCTGTTCACTGTAGATTTAGATATTTATTGGTTGCTTGCATTGCTTCTTCCCTTGTGGCTTGTCTTTTTGATGGTGCGCACTTGCCTCGAGGAGGGAGGGTTTGATTTAATCCAGGAAGGATGCAAAGTACTAACGCGGCATCAGGATAGTCTATCAGAGTCAGCATACAGTAAGGGGGAGGAAAATAGGCCTAAAAGAAAAAGGGAAAAAAGAGAAAAGGATCCTAAAGAATTAAAGCAAGAGGGGCTGCAGCCCTCACAAAAGGAGAAGGTTTTCAGAGAGGAGGGGGTCTCAAGGAGACTCCCGCGCCCTTCTTTAAAAGCAAACCGGTTCTCAGCCGTACATGTGGAAGGGCGGGACCAAGAATATAGTAATCTTGTGAGTGACTCAGAGGAAGAAATGTTAGAGGAGGAGGGAGAGCAGCTCGATCCAGCTGATAGTGAAGAGTTAGAAGAGGCTGCGGCGGAGCACGTGGCAGACAGATATGGAGGGTGGCGCCCCCTAGGGGTGGGAGTACCGCAACAGCCAGGGAGAGGAAACGGAGCTGCCCCTCACCCGTCGGCCCCCCCGCCGTGCCCGCCGGCAGGGAAGAGTCACTTTATAAAAGGCAGCACCTGGTCGCCATTAGCGGCCGCCTTTCCAGTTTTTGAAAATCCCATTACTAATGAAAGAAATTTTGAGCTGGTTTCCTACTCCCAGTTAAAAGATTTAGTTGAGGCAGTCAGGACTTATGGAGTGACGGCCAATTATACCACTGCCTTGCTTCAAAGGCTAACTATTAATGCTATGATTCTGTGGGAGCAAAAACTGTTCAATATTTTCCTGAATTAGTGGCTAAACAGGCAATTTTGATCTGAGAAAAAAAAATAAAATTAAAAAAATAAAAAATAAAAAAAATAAAAAAAAGAGGCAATTTTGGGTATGAAGTATTGTTTAATGCATTTTGCAAAAATTCCAGATAAATTAATTATTCCATACACCCGTGAGCAAGTTGAAATTTTAGCAGCCACAATGGATATGTGGGCAATTCTTGTTTGCTCATTTCCAAATGTAATTGATAATCATTATCCTAAGCATCCTCTGCTTGCTATAGTTAACAAAAATTTAGTGTATTTTCCTGTTGTCACTTCAAAGGAGCCCTTGGTTGATGCTCTAACCATCTTTACGGATGGATCAAAATCTGGACAAGGTGCCTTTTTTGTTCAAGGACACAAACAGCCGGTAGTCTTTAATTTTCGGCCGAATGCCCCACAGGCTGTTGAATGTTTAATTGTGCTTGAAGTGTTTAAAAGATTTGATCAACCTTTTAACTTATTTTCTGATTCATTATATGTTGTAAATGCCGTTGCTTCTCTTGAAGTTGCTGCTTCAATTAAGCAGGCCAGTACAATTTCTAATGTTTTGTTACAGCTTCAATCCCTTATCTTAAACAGAAAACATCCTTTTTATATTGGACATATTCGTGCCCACTCTATGTTGCCGGGCCCGATGGCAAAGTGTAATGATTTGGTGGACCAGGCAACTCGGGCTAAGACTCTGGTTGCTGCTGATCCTGTAGAATTGGCAAAAGACTTTCATAGATTGTATCATGTACCTGCTAATACCCTTAGGAAAAGATATAATTTGTCCAGGCATGTGGCAAGAGATATTGTTAAAGCCTGTAAATCTTGTGTTACCTTTCTTCATCCTCCCCATGTGGGGGTAAACCCCAGGGGGTTGAGACCAAATGCCCTATGGCAAATGGATGTTACTCATCTGACGGAATTTGGTAAGTTGAAATATTTACATGTGTCTGTGGACACCTTTTCTGGTGTCATTCATGCCACACCTCTGGCAGGAGAAAAGGTGTCTCACGTCAGAATACACTGCTTAGAAGCTTGGGCAGCTTGGGGAAAGCCCCTTAGACTTAAGACGGATAATGGCCCTGCTTATACTTCCCATGGTTTTCGCGCCTTTTGCACACAAATGCAGGTTGCCCACACCACCGGATTGCCCTACAATCCTCAAGGACAAGGTATAGTGGAAAGAGCTAATCGAAGCATAAAAGAAATGCTTCAAAAACAAAAAGGGGGAGTTGCTGAGTCCGCGTCCCCCAGGGAAAGACTTTCTGTTGCGCTCTTTACCCTTAATTTTTTAATTCTAAATGACAACGATCAGTCTGCCGCAGATCGGCATATGACAAGAGACTCCATGGATACTAAAGACATGGTTATGTGGAAGGATGTTATTAATAATAAATGGTATGGACCGGATCCGGTAATAACGAGATCCAGGGGAGCTGTTTGTGTTTTTCCACAGAGTCAAGAAGTACCTCACTGGGTGCCAACGAGACTGACCAGGCCGGTGGAGACTGCAGCAGAACCCGCTCTTGAAGATGCAGCTGATCTTCCTGCTGTTAGCAACAGTGCTAATAGCAATCCCTGTGATAGCTAAACAATGATGCTGTGGGCTGTTACAATTTACTGACTGGATTGCCTCTGCGGTGTCCTTTTTCAAAGAGCGGGTGGGAGTCGGAATGTTTTTAGCCTGCTGCTTGGGAGGATGCGTGGTCTGCCTATGGTTGGTCTGTCGCCTTCGAGCCCAAACCAGAAGGGACAAGGTTGTTATCTTGCAAGCATTAGCCGCTTTGGAGAGTGGATCCTCACCCCAGATTTGGCTGTCGGCCCTAAGAGGCAGTTAAGCCTTACCATTCTGCATAGCCTTAGCACCCCGAGGGATCAGGGGATCCCATTGCACCGGGACAGGTATGCAATTTGCAATTTGGGACAGGGTGCAAGGCAAGTGCACTGCACTTGAGGAGATGGTTCTCATCTCCTCAAGAAGAGCATGCTGGGTTGCAAGTGGGTTGATGCCCAAGATCCCACCTCTGCAAAAAAGGCATCGGACGGGCCTGGTCATCACTGGGGAAGGCGCACCCCTCAGGCGAAGGCCAGTGCAAGGTCCTCTCATTAATGTCTTAGACAGAGGCCCAACCTCTACTCTTACCTGTTGCCATAAAACAAAGAAGGGGGAACTGTAGGGAGCCGGGGCGAGACTCCGCCCACTCCCTTGCAGCTTTGAGGTTTCCACCCCAGACGGTGCTTGGTGGGACGCCTGGGCTGTGCGCGTGCACGAGCCAGGTAGAGCCCCCAGCCAATCCCATGACACCTGGTGACGGTGAAAGGCAGGCGACCAACAATAGAAAGACCCGCATTCCGATTCTCCTATATAAGCGGCTGTGTTTCGGGTGCACGCTCTCTCGCGCCCAAGCTCTCCTACAACTAAAAGGCTCTCCAATAAAGCGTGATCTGAGAAGACTCCTGGTGTGGTGGTCGTTTTTCCTCGCTGGTCGAGTAGACGGTCACTACAGTTAGGTTTAGGGTGAGTGTTAGGGTTAGGGTTAGGGTGAGGGTGAGCGTTAGATTTAGGATGAGGGTTAGGGTGAGGGTGAGGGTGAAGGTTACGGTTAGGATTAGGTTTAGGGTGAGGGTGGGGATTAGGTTTAGGATTAGGGTTAGGGTTAGGCTTAGGGTGAGGGTGAGGGTGAGGGTGAGGTTGACGGTGAGGGTTAGGGTAAGTGTTAGGGTTACGGTAAGTGTGAGGGTGAGGGTTAGGGTTAAGGTGAGTGTGAGGTTTAGGTTTAGAGTTAGGGTTAGCGTGAGGGTTTTGGTTAGGGTTAGGGTTAGGGTGATGGTGAGGGTTAGGGTGAGTGTGAGGTTGAGGTTGAGGGTGAGGGTGAGGGTTAGGGTGTGGGTTAGGGTTAGGGTTAAGGTGAGGATTAGGGTTAAGGTGAGTGTGAGTGTTAGGTTTAGAGTTAGGGTTAGCATGAGGGTTATGGTTAGGGTTAGGTTTAGGGTGATGGTGAGGTTGAGGGTGAGGGTGAGGATGAGGGTGAGGGTGAGGGTTAGGGTGAGGGTGAGCATTAGGGTGAGAGTGTGGTTTCCAGTGAGGGGGAGAGGGAGGGGGAGGGTTATGGTTAGTGTTCAGGTTAGAGTTAGGTTGAGGGTGGGGGTGAGGGTTAGGTTTAGGATTAGGGTTAGGTTTAGGATTAGGTTGAGGGTGAGTGTGAGGGTGAGGTTAGGGTTCGGGTTAGGGGGAGAGTTAGGTTAATGTTAGGGTTAGGGTTAGGGTGAGGGATAGGGTTAGGGTTAGGGTTAGGATGAGGTTTAGGCTGTGGGGTAGAGTTAGGGTTAGGGTGAGGGTTAGGTTTAGTGTGAGTTTTAGGGTTAAGGTTAGGTTCAGGGTTAGGTTTATGGTGAGGAGAAGGTTTAGGGTGAGGGTTAGGATGAGGGTGAGGTTTAGGGTTTGGTATAGGGTTAGGGTAAGTTTAGGGTGAGGGCTAGCGTGGGTGTGAGGTTTAGGGTTAGGGTTAGGGTTAGGGTTCGACTGAGTCTTAGGCTGAGGGGTAGGGTTAGGAATAGGGTGAGGGTTAGGTTTAGTGTGAGGGTTAGGGTTTGGGGTAGGGTTAGGGTTAGGGTTAGGGTGAGGTTTAGGCTGATGGCTAGGTTTACACTTAGGGTGAGGGTTAGGTTTAGTGGGAGTGTTTGCGTTAGGTTTAGTGTTAGGGTTAGGGTGAGGGTTCGGGTGAGGGTTTGGATTAAAGTGTGGTGAGGGTTAGGGTTAGTGTGAGGACTAGGTTTAGGGTTAGGGTTACTGTTAGGGTTAGGGTTAGAGTGAGGGTAAGGGTTACGGTTAGGGTGATTGTGAGGGTAAGGGTTAGGGTTAGTGTTACGGTTAGGGTGAGATTTCGGGTTAGTGTGAGGGTTAGGGTTAGGGTGAGGGTTAGGGTGAGATTTAGGATTAGAGTTAGGGTTAGGATTAGGATTAGGGTGAGGTTGAGTTTTAGTGTTAGTGTTAGGCTTAGGATTATTTTTAGGGTTAGGGTGCGGGTGAGAGTGAGGGTGAGGGTGAGGTTTAGGGTTAGGGTAGGTTTTGGTTTAGCCAGAGGGTGAGGGTGAGGTTGATGGTTAGTGTTAGGATTAGGGTGGGGGTGAGGTTTAGGGTGTGGGTGAGGGTTAGGTTTTGGGTGAGGGTTAGGTTGATGGTGAGGATTAGGTGAGGGTGAGATTTAGATTTAGTGTTAGAGTTAGGCTGAGGGTTAAGATCAGGGTCAGGATTAAGGTGAGGGTTGAGGTGAGGCTTAGTGTGAAGTTGAGGGTGAGGGTTTCCTTTACATCAGGGTTAGGGGTAGGGTAGGGATTAGGGTGAGGGTGAGGGTGAGGGTTTAGTTTACATCAGGGTTAGGGTTAAGCTGAGGTTAGGGTTAGGGTGAGGTTTAGGGTTAGTGTTAGGATTAGGGTTAGGGTGAGGGTGATGTTTAGGGTGAGGGTGAGGGTTAAGGAGAGGGTTAGATTGAGGGTCAGGGTTAGGGTTAGTGTTAGGGTTATGGTGAGGGTGAGGGTTAGGTTGACGTTTAGGGTTAGTGTTATTGTTAGAGTTAGGGTGAGGGTTAGGCTTAGGTTTAGTGTTAGGGTGAGGGTTAGGGTTAGGATTAGGATTATGGTAAGGGTTAGGGTTAGCGTGAGAGTTAGGTTTAGGGTGATGTTAAGGGTGACTTTGAGGGTTAGGGTTAGGGTAAGGTAGAGCGTGAGGATTAGGGTGCGGGTGAGGGTGAGTGAGAGGGTGACGGTGAGGATTAGGGTTAAGATTAGGTTTAGGTTGAGGGAAAGAGTTAGGGTTTGGATTAGGGTTAGTGTAAGGGTTAAGCTGAGAGTGAGGGCGAAGGTGAGGTTAAGGGTGAGGCTTTCGGTTTGGTAAGGGTTAGGGTTAGGTTCAGGTGAGGATTCGGGTGAGGGTGAGGGTTAGGGTTAGGTTGAGCATTACGGTTAGGGATAGGGTTAGGGTGAGGGTTTGGGTGAGAGGTAGGGCTAGGGTTAGGATGAGGGTTAGGCTTAGTGTGACCGTTACGGTAAGGGTTAGGGTTAGTGTGAGGATAAGGTGAGGGTTAGGTTGAGACTGAGGGTTAGGGTTAGCGTTAGGGTTATGGTGAAGGTTTGGGTGGGGTTTAGGGTGAGGGTTAGGGTTCGGGTTAGGGTTGGGTGAGGGTTAGGGTGAGCGTAAGAGTTAGGGTGTGGGTTAGGTTGAGGGTTAGGTATAGGGTTATGGTGAGGGTAAGGGTTAGGGTTAGGGTGAGAGTAAGGGTGAGGTTTATGGTGAGGCTGAGGGTGAGGCTAAGGTTGAGGGTGAGGGTTAAGTTTAGGGTTAGGTTTATGGTGAGGGCTAGGGTGAGGGTGATATTTTTGTTTAGGAAAGGTTTAGGGTGAGAATTAGGGTGAGGGTGAAGTTTAAGGTGAGGGTTTGATTTAGGGTGAGGGTTAGGGTTAGGGTTAGGGTGAGGATGACATTTAGGGTGAGGGTGAGGGTTAGGCTTAGGTTTAGTGTTAGGGTGAGGGTTAGTGTTAGCGTTAGGGTGAGGGTTAGGGTAAGGGTTAGGTGGAAGTTTAGGGTTAGGGTTAGGGTTTGGGTTAGGGTGAGGGATAGGGTGAGGGGAAGGGGTAGGGTGAGGGTTAGGGAGAGGGTGAGGGATTGGGTTATGGTGAGGGTAAGGGTTAGGCTGAGGCTTAGGTTGAGAGTGAACATTTGTGTCAGCATCAGTGTTGGGTTAAGGGTGAGCGTTAGGGTTAGGCTGAGGGGTAGTTTTAGGGTTAGTGTGAGGGTTAGGGTTAGGGTTAGGGTTAGGGTTTGGGTGAGATTAAGGGTTAGGGTGAGGGTGAGGGTAAGGGTTGGTTAGGGTTAGCCTTAGTGTGAGGATGAGGGTTAGGGTTAGGTTTAGGGTGAGTGTGAGTGTGAGGGTTAGTTTTAGGATTAGGGTTAGGGTTAGGGTTAGGCTGAGGTTGAGGGTATGAGTGAGGCTTACGCTAGCCCTCACGGCTAGGCTTAGGATGAGGGGTAGATTTAGGGTTAGAGTTAGGGTGAGGCTTAGGTTTAGTGTGAGGGTTCGGGTTTGAGTAAGGGTTAGGGTGATGGTAATTGTTAGGGTGAGGGTTAGGGTGAGAGTGAGGCTTAAGTTTAGCCTAAGTGTTACGTTGTGGGTTAGGGCAAGGGTTAGGGTTAGGGTTAGGGTGAGGGTGAGGGTTATGGTTAGGGTTAGGGTGAGTGTTAGGGTTAGGGTGATGTTTAAGGTGAAAGTGAAAATTAGGGAGAGTGAGAGGTTTCGGGTGGGGGTGAGGGTTAGGTTGTGGGTGAGATTGAGGGTTTGGGTTTGGGTGAGGGTTTGGGTTAGGGTGATGTTTAGGTTGAGGGTGAGGTTCAGGGTGAGAGTTAGGCTTCAGGGAATGGGAAGGCATAGGGTGTAGAAGAGGGTTAAGGTGAGGTTGAGGCTTAGGGTGACCATGAGTTTTAGGGTTCAGGGGAGGATTAGGGTTAATGTTAGGGTTCGGGTTAGGGTTAAGGTTAGGGTTAGGGTGAGTATTAGGGTGAGAGGTAGGGTTAGGCTTAGGATGAGGTTTAGGCTTAGTGTGAGGGTTACGGTTAGGTTTATGTTTAGGGTTAGTGTGAGGATAAGAGTTAGGGTGAGGTTTAGGGTGAGATTGAGGTGTAGGGTTTGCCTTACGGTTAGGGTGAATGTTATGGTGGGGGTTAGGGTGAGGGTTAGGTTTAGGGTTAGGGTTGGGTGAGGGTTAGGGTGAGTGTAAGGGTTAGGGTGACAGTTAGGTTGAGGTTGAGGGATAGGGTTATGGTGAGGGTAAGGGTTAGGACGACGGTTAGTGTGAGGTTGATGTTTAGGCTTATCATTAATGTTAGGGAGATGGTGAGGGTTAGGGTGAGGATGAGGGTTAGGCTGAGTGGTAGGATTAGGGTTAGGGTTAGAGGTAGGGTTAGGGTGAGTGTTGGGTTACGGATAGGGTGAGGGTGAGGGTTAGGGAAAGGGTTAGGGTCAGGGTTAGGATGAGGGAGAGGGTTAGGGTTACCATTAGGGTTAGGGTTAGGTTTAGGTTCAGTGTTAGGGTTAGGGTTAGGATTAGGTGAGCTTGAGGGTTAGGGTTAGCATTACTGTTAGGGTTAGGCTTACGTTGCAGGTTAGGGTTAGATTTAGAGTGAGGGTGAGGGTCAGGGTTAGGGTTAGGATTAGGTTTAGGGTTAGGGTGAGGCTGAGGGCTAGGGTGAGGGTGAGGCTGAGGGTGAGGGTGAGGGTGAGGGTTAAGTTTAGCGTTAGGTTTAGGGTGCAGGCTAGGGTGAGGGTCACGGCTAAGGTGAGGTTTAGGGTGAAGGTGAGGTTTTCGGTTAGGAAAGGTGTAGATTTAGGTTTAGCGTGCGGATTAGGGTGAGGGTGAGGTTTAAGTTTAGGGTTAGGGTTAGGGGGAGGGTTAGGGTTAGGGTTAAGTTGAGGGTTAGGGTTAGGGTGATGTTTAGGGTGAGGGTGAGGGTGAGAGTGAGGATTCGTTTGAGGGTGTGGCTAAGGGTGTTGGTGAAGCTTAGGGTGAGAGTGAGGGTTCGGGTGAGGGTGAGAGTTAGGGTGTTGGGGAGGGGTAGGGTTAGGGTGAGGGTTAGGGTGAAGGCGAGGGTTACGGTCAGGTTGAGGGTTAGGATAAGTGTAAGAGTGAGGGTTAGGTTTAAGGTGAGGGGTAGGGTGAGGGGTAGGTTTAGGGTTAGGGAGAGGGTTAGGTTTAGGGTTAGGATTAGGGTGAGTGTTATGGTTAGGGTTAGGGTGAGGGTTATATTTAGGTTTAGGGTGAGGTTTAGGTTTAGTGTGAGGGTTAGTGTTTGGGTTATTGTAAGGATCAGGGTTAGGTTGAGGATTAGGGTGAGAGTGAGGGTTAGGGTTAGATTAAGGTTTAGGGTGAGAGTTAAAGTTAGGGTTAGCGTGAGGTTTAGGGTTGGGGTGAGGGTTAGAGTTAGGATTAGGGTGAGGGTTAAGGTTAGGGTGAGGTTTAGGGTGAGGGTGAGTGTTAGGGTTAGGGTGAGCGATAGGGTGAAGGTTAGGGTTAGGGTGAGTGTGAGCATTAGGGTTAGGGTTACTCAGGGCTATAGTGAGGGTTTGGGTTAGGGTGAGGTTTAGGGTGAGGGTGAGGTTTAGGGTTAGCGTTAAGGTTAAGGTGAGTGTTAGGGTGAGAGTTAGCGTTAGGGTGAGGGTGAGGGTTAGGGTTAGGGCTAGGGTAATGTTTAGGGTTAGGGTGTGTGTTAGGGATATGTGTATGGTTAGGGTGAGGGTAATGTTTACGGTTAGGGTTCAAGTTAAGGTGAGTGTGAGGGTGAGTTTTAGGGTTAGGATTATGGTTCGGGTTAGTGTTAGGCTGAGGGTGAGTGTGAGGGTTGGGTTTGGGTAATGTTTTAGATTAGGGTTAGTTTGAGCGTTAGGTTTAGGGTTAGGATGAGGTTTAGGGTGAGGAATATGGTTAGGGTTAGGGTGTGGGTTAAGTTTACTGTGAGGGTTATGGTTAGGTTTAGGGTGAGGGTGTGGGTAAAGGTTAGGGTGAGGGTCAGGGTGAGGGTGAGGTTTAGGGTAAGTTTAGGGTGAGTGTTTGGGTGAGGTTTAGGTTTAGGTTTAGGGTTAGGTTGAGGGTTAAGATGAGGGTAAGGGTTAGGGTGAGGTTTAGGTTGTGGTTGAGTATTAGAGTTAGCATTACTCTTATTCTGAGTGTTAGGGTTACGTATAGCATTAGGGTTAGGGTTAGGGTGAGGGTGAGGGTTAGAATTAGGGTTAAGGTGAGGGTGAGGTTTAGGGTTAGCATTAGGTTTACAGTTAGGGTTAGAGTGAGGGTGAGGGTGAGGGTTAGGGTTAGGAATATGTTTAGGGTTAAGGTGAGGCTGAGGTTGAGGATGAGGTTGAGTTTGAGGGTTAGGGTTAGGGTTTGGCTTAGGGTGACGGTTAGGGTGAGGGGGAGGGTTAAGGTGAGGGTTAGGTTGAGGGTGCGGTTTTCGGTTAGGAAAGGGTTAGGAAAGGGTTAGGTTGAGGATTAGGCTGAAAGTGAGGTTGAAGGTGAGGGTTAGGGTTAAGGTGAGGTTTAGGGTTAGGGTTAGGCTGAGGGTTAGGGTTAAGGTGATGTTTAGGGTGAGGGTGTGGGAGAGGTTTAGGGTTTCGGTGAGGGTTAGGGTTAGGTTGAGGGTTAGGGTGATGCTGAGGTTTAGGTTGAGGGTTAGGTTTAGTGTGAGGGTTAGGATTAGGGTTAGTGTGAGGAAAAGGGTTAGGGTGAGGATTAGGATGACAGTAAGAGTTAGGGTTAGGTTTAGCCTTAGGGTTAGGGTGAGGTATAGGGTTAGAGTTCGGGTTAGGGTTAGGTTGAGGGTGAGCGTTATACTTAGGGTTAGAGTGAGGGTTAGGGTTGTGGTGAGTCTTAGGCTTACAGTTAGGGTAAGGGTGAGGGTGACGGTGAGGGTGAGGGTGAGGTTTAGGTTGTGGGTTAGGGTTATGTTTATGGTTAGGGTAAGGGTTAGGGTGAGGTTTAGGGTGAGTGTTAGGGTTAGGGTGACATTGAGGGTTAGGGTGACAGTGGGGGTTAGGTTGAGGGTGAGGTTTAGGTTTAGTGTTAGTGTTACAGTGAGGGTGAGGGTCAGGGTTAGGATTAGGGTGAGGGTTAAAGTGAGGGTTAGGGTTAGGCTTAGGTTTAGGGTTAGTGTGAGGATTAGGGTTAGTGTTAGGTTTATAGTGAGGGTTAGGGTTAAGGTGAGGGTGAGGGTTAGGGTTATCGTGAGTGTGAGGTCAGGGTTAGGGTGAGGGTTCATGTTAGGATTAGGATTAGGGTTAGGGGGAGGGTGAGGGTTATGTTTAGGGTTAGGGTGAGGGTTAGGTTTAGGGTGATGTTTAGGGTGAGGGTGAGGGTTAGGGTGACAGTGATGGTTCGGGTGAGGGTGAGGATTAGGGTGTGGATGAGGGTTAGGGTGAGGGTGAGGGTTAGGGTTAGATTTAGGGTGTGGGTTAGGGTTAAGGTTAGGATTAGGGTGAGGGGTAAAGTCAGGGATAGGGTGAGTTTTGGGGTTAGTGTGAGGTTTAGGGTTAGGTTTAGGGTAAGTGTGAGGATAACGGTTAGGGTGAGGGATAGGGTTATTGTTAGGGTTAGGCAGAGGATTAAGGTTAGGTTTAGGGTTAGGGTGAGTGTGAGGGTTAGGTTGAGGTGAGGGTTCGGGTTTGGGTGAGGTTTAGGGTGATGGTGAGGGTTAGTGTTAGGGTTAAGTTGAGGGTGAGGATCAGAGTAATGGTTAGTGTTAGGTTTAGGGTGAGGGTGATGTTTTGGTTTAGGATTAGGGTTAGGCTTAGGCTTAGTGTGAGGGTGAGGGTGAGGATGTGGGTGAGGGTTAGATTTAGGGTGAGGGTTAGGGTTATGGTTATGGTTAGGGTGAGGATTATGGGTATGGTTAGGGTTAGGATGAGCGTTATGCTGAGGGTTAGGGTTAGGGTTAGTGTGCAGGTTAGGTTTAGGGTTAAGGTTAGGGTGAGGGTGAGGGTTTAGTTTAGGTAACGTTTAGGGTAAGATTAGGGTGACGTTTAGGATGAGGTTGAGGGTTAAGGTGAGGGACTCGGTTAGGGTGAACGTTAGGGTTAGGATTAGGGTGAGGGTTATTGTTAGGGTGATGTTTAGGGTGAGGGTGAGGGTGAAGGTTCGGGTGAGGGGGAGGCTTAGGTTTAGGGTTAGAGTAAGGGTTATGGTTATGGTTAGGGTGATGGTGAGGGTTAGGGTGAGTGTGAGGTTGAGGGTGAGGGTTAGGATGAGAGTTATGGTGAGGGTTAGAGTGAGGGTGAGCGTTAGGGTGAGAGTGAGGGTTCAGGGGAGGGTGCGGGGGAGGGGGAGGATTATGGTTAGGGTTCGGTTTAGAGTTAGGGTGAGGGTGAGGGTGAGGGTTAGGGTGAGGGTTAGGGTTAGGGTTAGGGTTAGGTTGAGGGATAGGGTTAGGGTTAAGGTTAGGATGAGGGTTAGGCTGTGGGGTAGGGTTAGGTTTAGAGTAAGGGTTAGGTTTAGTGTGAGTTTTAGGATAAAGTTTAAGGTCGAGTTAGGATTAGTGTGAGGAGAAGGGTTAGGGTGAGGGTTAGGATGAGGGTGAGGTTTAGGGTTAGGGATAGGATTAGGGTGAGCTTAGGTTGAGGGCTAGGGTGAGTGTGAGGGTTAGGGTTAGGGTTAGGGATAGGGTGAGGTTTAGGGTTCGGGTTAGGGTTAGGGTTAGGGTGAGTCATAGGCTGAGGTTTAGGGTTAGGGATAGGGTGAGGGTTATGTTAATGTGAGGTTTAGGGCTTGGGATAGGGTTAGGGTGAGGGCTAGGGTGAGTGTGAGGGTTAGGGTTAGGTTTAGGGATAGGGTGAGGTTTAGATTTAGGGTTAGGTTTCGGGTGAGGTTTAGGCTAATGGGTAGGGTTACATTTAGGGTGAGGGTTAGGTTTAGTAGGAGTGTTAGGGTTAGGTTTAGCGTTAGGGTTAGGGTTCGGGTTCGGGTGAGGGTTTGGGTTAAGGTGTGGATGAGGGTTAGGGTTAGTGTGAGGACTATTTTTAGGTTTAGGGTTACTGTTAGGGTTAGGGTTAGGGTGAGGGTAAGGGTTAGGGTTAGGGTGATTGTGAGGGTAAGGGTTAGGGTTAGTGTTACCGTTAGGGTGAGGGTTCGGGTTAGTGTGAGGGTTAGGGTTAGGTTTAGGTCAAGGTGAGGGTAAGGGTTAGGGTGAGGGTTAGGGTGAGGGTGAGAATTAGGATTAGAGTTAGGGTTAGAATTAGGGTTAGGGTGAGGTTGAGGTTTAGTGTTAGGGCGAGGGTTAGGGTTATTGTTAGGGTTAGGGTGCAGGGTAGGGTGAGGGTTAGGGTTAGGGTAGGGTTAGGTTTAGGCTGAGGGTGAGGGTGAGGGTGAGGTTGATGGTTAGTGTTAGGGTTAGGGTGAGGGTGAGGCCTAAGGTGAGGGTGAGGGTTAGTGTGAGATTGAGGATGATGCTTTCGTTTAAGTCAGGGTTAGGGTTAGCGTGAGGATTAGGGTGAGGGTGAGGGTGAGGGTTTCGTTTACATCAGGGTTAGGATTAAGCTGAGGTTAGGGTTAGGGTGAGGGTTAGGGTTAGGGTTAGGGTATGGGTTAAGTTTAGGGTGATGTTTAGGCTGAGGGTGAGTGTTAGGGTCAGAGTTAGGATGAAGTTTAGGGTTAGTGTTAGGATTAGGGTTAGGGTGAGGGTGAGGTTTAGGGTTAGAGTTAGGGTTATGGGGAGGGTTAAATTGAGGGTCAGGGTTTATGTTAGTGTTAGGGTTAGGGTTAGCATGAGGGTTAGGCTGAGGATTAGGGTTACGGTTAGTGTAAGGGTTAGGGTTAGGTTAGGGTTAGGATTACGGTTTGGTTAGGGTGAAGGTTAGTTTTAGGTTTAGGGTTAGGATAAGGTTTAGGCTGAGGGTTAGGTTTAGGTTTAGTGTGAGGGTTAGGTTTAGGGTTAGGGTGTGGACTATGGTGAGAGTGAGGGTTAGGGTGAGGGTTAGGGTTAGGGCTGAGTTTAGCGTCAGGGGTAGGCTGAGGGTTAGGATTAGGGTATAGACTAGGGTTAGGCTGAAGTTGAGGGTGAGGTTCAGGGTGAGGGTTACTGTTAGAGTGAGGGTTAGAGTGTGGGTGAGGGAGAGTGGGAGTGTTTGGTTTAGGGTTAGAGTTAGGTTGAGGGTGAGTGTTAGGATTAGTGTTAGCACTAGGTTTAGGCTGAGGGTTAGGGTGAGTTTGAGGGTGAGGTTTAGGGTTAGAGTGAGGGTTAGGGTTAGGGTTAGTTTTAGGGTAAGTGTTAGGGTTAGGGTTAGGGTTAGGATGAGCATTAGACTGAGGGTTAGGGTTAGGGTTTGGTTAGGGTGAAGGTTGCTTTTAGGTTTAGGGTTAGGATAAGGTTTAGGATAAGGTGAGGGTGAGGGGTAGGGTGAGGTTGTGGGTTTGGGTTATGGTTAGGTTTAGCGTTAGGGTAAGGGTGAGGGGAAGGGTTAGAGTGAGCTTCAGGCTGAGGGTGAGTTTTTTGGTTAGGGTTAGGATTAGGGTGAGGGCTAGGGTGAGGGTGAAGGTTAGTGTGAGGGTTTCTTTTAGCCAAGGTTTAGTGTTATGATGAGGATTAGGGTGAGGGTGAGGTTTAGGGTTAGGGTTAAGGTTATGGTGAGTGTTAGGGCAAGGGTTAGGATGAGGGTTAGGGTTTGGTTGATGTTTAGTGTGAGGGTGAGGATGAGGGTTCGAGTGAGGGTAAGGGTTCGAGTGAGGGTGAGAGTTAGGGTGTGGGTGAGGATTAGTGTTAGGTTGAGTGTTAGGGTTAGGTTTAGGATTAGTGTTAGGGTGAGGTTTAGGGCTAGGGATAGGGTTAGGTTGACGGTTAGGATTAGGGTTAGGCTTAGTATGAGGGTTAGGTTGAAGGGTAGGGTTAGGGGGAGGGTGAGCGTTAGGGTGAGGGTGAAGATTAGGGTGAGGGTGTTGGTGAGGTTTAGGGTTAGGTGTAGGGTTAGGGTGAATTTGAGGGTGAGGCTTAGGTTTAGGATTAGTATTATGGTTAGTGTTAGGAAGAGAGTTTGGGTGTCGGTGAGGGTTCGGGTGAGGGTCTGGGTTAAGGTGTGGGTGAGGGTTAGTTTTAGGGTGAGCATTAATGTTAGAGTTAGGTTTATGGTGAGGATAAGGGTTAGGGTGAGGTTTAGTGTGAGGGTTAGGGTTAGGGTTAGGGTGATGGTGAGGGTGAGGTATAGGGTTTGGGTTAGGGTTAGGGTGAGGGATAGGGATAGGTTTAGGGTTAGGGTGAGGGTGAGGGTGAGGGTTAGGGTGAGGGTTAGGGTTAGGTTTAGTGTTAGAGTTAGGGTGAGGGTGAGGGTTAGTATTAGGGTTAGTATTAGAGTTAGCCTGAGCATGAGGGTAAGGTTTAGGTTTAGGGTGAGTGTTAGGGTTAGGGGTACGGTGAAGGTGAGGGTTAGGATTAGGGTAAGGGTTAGGATGAGCGTTAGGCTGAGGTTTAGGGTTTGAGTTAATGTGAGGTTTAGGGTTAGGGTTAGGGTTAGGGTGAGGGTTAGGGTTAGGTTTAGGTTTAGGATAAGGGTTAGGTTGAGGGTTAGATTTAGGTTTAGTGTGAGGGTTAGATTTAGGTTTAGGGTTAGGGTTAGGGTCACGGTAAAGGTTAGGGTGAGGGTTAGGGTGATGGTGAGGGTAAAGATTACGGTGACGCTTAGGGTCAGGGTGAGTTTCAGGGTGAGTCTGAGGGGGAGTGTGAGGGTTTGGTTTAGGGTTAGATTTAGGGTGAGTGTGAGGGTTAGGATTAGGGTTAGCACTAGGTTTAGGGTGAGGGTGAGGTTGAGGTTGAGGGTGAGGTTTAGCGTTAGTGTGAGGGTTAGGGTTAGGATTAGGTTTAGGGTGAGGGTTAGGGTTAGGATTGGGATGAGCATTAGGCTGAGGGTTAGGGTTAGGGTTAGTGTGAGGGTTAGGGTTAGGGTGAGGTTTAGGGTTTGGTTAGGGTGAAGATTTGTTTTAGGTTTAGGGTTAGGATAAGGTTTATTCTGAGGGTTATGGTTAGGGTTAGTGTGAGGGTTAGGTTTAGCGTTAGGGTTAGGGTGTGGGCTAGGGTGGGGGTGAGTGTTAGGGTGAGGGTAAGGGTGACGGTTTAGTTTAGGTAAGGGTTAAGGTAAGGTTAGGTTGAGGATTAGGGTGAGGATGAGGGTTAAGGTGAGGGTTAGGGTTAGCGTGAGGGTCAGGGTTACTGTGAGGTTTAGGGTTACGCTTAGGGTGAGGGTGAGGGTAAGGGTTAGGGTGAGGGTTATGGTGAGGTTGAGGGTTAGGATTAGAGTTAGGGTTAGGATTAGGGTGAGGGTGAGGGTGAGGGTTAGTGTTAGGGTGAGGTTTAGTGTTGGGGTGAGGGTTAGGGTTGGGGTGAGGGTGAGGGTGAGGTTTAGGGTTAGGGTTAGGATTAGGTTTAGGCTGAGGTTGAGGGTGAGTTTGAGGGTTATAGTTAGGGTTAGGGTGAGGGTGATGGCTCGGGTGAAGTTGAGCGTTAGGGTGAAGGTGAGGATAAAGTTTAGTGTGAGGGTTAGGGCGAGGCTGAGGTTTAGGTTTAGGGTGAGGGTTATTGTGAGGGTTAGGGTAAGGGTAAGGGTTAGGGTGATGGTAAGATTGAGTTTGAGGGATAGGATTATGTTGTGGGTAAGGTTTAGGGTGAGGGTTTGGGTTAGAGTGGGGGTTAGGGTTAGGTTTAGGTTGAGGTTTAGGGTTAAGGTGATGTTTAATGTGAGAGTATGGTTTGGGGTTAGGGTGAGTGCTCGGATCAGCATGAGGTTTAGGATGAGAGTGAGCGTTAGTTTTACAGTTAGGGTTAGGGACAGGGGTAGGGTGAGCATTACGGTTAGGATTAGGGTTACGATTAGGGTTAGAGTGAGGATGAGTGTGAGAGTTAGTGTGTGGGTAAGTGTTATGGTTAGGGTTAGTGTTAGGGCTAGGTTGAGGGTGAGTGTTAGTGTGTGGGTGAGGGTTTTGTTTAAGTTAGGGTTAGGGATAGGGTGAGGATTAGGTTGAGGGTGAGGGTTAAGCTGAGGTTAGGTTTAGGGTGAGGGTTAGGGTTAGGGTGATATTTAGGGTGAGGGTGAGTGTTCCGTGAGGTTGAGGGTGAGGGTTAGTGTTAGGGTTAGGTTTAGTTTGAGGGTGATTGTGAGGCTTAGGATTAGGAATAGGGTTAGGGTTTGTGTGAGGGTCAGTGTGAGGGTGAAGCTTAGGGTTAGGGTTAGGGTTATGGTTAGTGTGAAGGTTACGGTTAATGTGAGGGTTATGATTAGGGATAGGTTTAGGGTTACAGTAAGGGTAAGGGTTTGGGTGAAGGTGAGTGTTAGGGTTCGGGTTAGGGTTAGGATGAGGGCTAGGGTGAGGGTGAGTGTGTGAGGGTTTCTTTTAGGTCATAGTTAGGTTTATGGTGAGGATTAGCTTGAGGGTGAGGGTTAGATTTAGGGTAAGGGTTAGGGTTAGGGTTAGGGTGAGAGTTAAGGTTTGGGTGATGTTTAGGGTGAGGGTGAAGGTTAGGGTGTGTTTGAGGATTAGGGTTAGAGTTAGGTTTAGGGTTATGTTGAGGGTACGGTATAGGGTGAGGTTTATTGTGAGGGTTAGTGTTAGTGCTTGGTTTAGGATGAGGTTTAGGGTGAGGGTTAGGCTGAGAGGTAGGGTTAAGGTAGAGTGACTGTTAGGTTTAGTGTGAGGATTAGGGTTAGGGTGAGGTTTAGGTTTAGTGTAAGGTTTAGGATTAGGGTTAGGGTAAGGATGAGTGTTAGGGTTAGGTTGAGGGTGAGGGTGAGGTTGAGGGCTAGGGTTAGAGTTAGTGTGAGGTTTAGTGTTAGGGTGAGCGTTAGGTTTTGCTTGAGGGTTAGGGTTAAAGAAAGGGTTAGGGTGAGGGTTAGAGTTAGGATTAGGGTTAGGGTGAGGGTCAGGGTGAGGGTTAGGTTTAGGGTGAGGGTTAGGTTTAGGGTGAAGGTTAGAGTTAGGGTGAGCGTTAGGGTGATGGTGAGGGTTAGGGTGAGGGTGAGGGTTAGGTTTAGAGTTAGGGTTAAGATGATCTTTGGGGTGAGGTTGAGGGTTAGTGTGAGGGTGAGGGTGAGGGTGAGGGTTAGGGTTAGGATTAGGGTTAGGGTGAGTTTTAGGGTTCAGGTTAGGGTTAGAGTTATTGTTAGGGTTAGGGTTAGGATGAGGGTGAGGGTAATTGTTAGGGTTAGGGTTAGGGTGAGGGTGAGGGTGATGTTGAGGGTTAGTGTTAGGATTAGGGTTATGGTTAAGGTAAGGCTGAGGGAGAGGGGGAGTTTGAGGGTGAGGGTTAGGGTTAAGGTTAGGGTTAAGTTGAGGGCTTGAGTGAGGGTGAGGGTTAGGCTGAGGGTGAGGGTGAGGTTTTATGTTACATAAAGGTTAGGGTTAGGGTCAGGATTAGGGTGAGGATTAAGTTGAAGTTAGGTTCAGGGTTTGGGTTCGGGTTAGGGTTAGGGTGAGGGTTAGGGTTAGGGTGATGTTTAGGCTGAGGGTGAGGGTTAGGGTGAGCGTGAGGGCTAGGATTAGGGTTAGGGTTAAGCTTAGTGTGAGGATCAGGGTGAGGGTGAACGTTAGGCTCAGTGTTAGGGTTAGGGTTAGAGTGAGGGTTACGGTTATTGTGAGTGTTATGGTTAGGGTTAGGGTGAGGCTAAGGGTTAGGGTGAGGGTAAGGGTTAGGGTGAGGGTTAGGGTGAGTGTGAGGGTTTGGATTAGGGTTTGTGTTAGGGTTAGGGTGAGGGTTAGTGTTTGGGTGATGTTTTGAGTGAGGGTGAGGGTTAGGGTGAGGATGAGGGTTTGGGTGAGCGTGAGGGTTCGGTTGACTGTGAGGGTTAGGGTGTGGGTGAGGAATAGGCTTAGGGTGAGGGTAAGCGTTAGGGGTAGGGTTAGGGTTAGGTTTAGGGTTAGGGTTAGGGTGAGGGTTAGTGTTTGGGTGATGTTTTGAGTGAGGGTGAGGGTTAGGGTGAGGATGAGGGTTTGGGTGAGCGTGAGGGTTCGGTTGACTGTGAGGGTTAGGGTGTGGGTGAGGAATAGGCTTAGGGTGAGGGTAAGCGTTAGGGGTAGGGTTAGGGTTAGGTTTAGGGTTAGGGTAAGAGTTAGGGTGAGGGTAAATGTAAGGGTGAGAGTCAGGGGAAGGGTGAGGTTTAGGGTTAGGGTGAGGGTGAGGGTAAGGGTATGGGTAAGTGTTAGGGTAAGGTTTAGGGTGAGGGTGAGTGTTAGCATCAAGGTTAGGTTTAGGGTTCGGGTTAGGGAGAGGGTTAGGTTTTGGGTAATTGTTAGGGTGAGGTTTAGGTTGAGGGTGAGGGTTATGGTTAGGGTGAGGGTAAGTGTTAGGGTGATGGTTAGGGTGAGTCTTAGGGTTAGGGTTAGAATTAGGGTGAGGGTGAGGGTTAGGGTTAGGGTTAGGATTAGAGTTAGTTTGAGGGTAAGGCTTAGGGTGAGGGTTAGGGTGAGGTTGAGGTTTAGGGTTAGGGTGAGGGTGAGGGTAAGTGTTAGGGTGAGGACTATGGTTAGGGTTAGGATTAGGGTGAGTGATAGGGTTAGGGTGAGGGTGTGGGAAAGTGTTAGGGTGAGGGTTAGGGCGAGGTTGAGGGTTAGGGTCAGGGTGAGGATAAGGGTTAGGGTGAGGGTAAGGGTTAGGTTGAGGGTTAGGTTCAGGGTGAGGGTTAGGGTTAGCATTAGGTTTAGGGTGAGGTTGAGGTTTAGGGTGAGGGTTAGGGTTAAGTTTAGGGATAGGGTGAGGATTAGGGTTAGGGTGTGGTTTAGTTTTAGTGTGAGGTTTAGGTTTAGGGTTAGGCTTAGGATGAGTGTTAGGGTTAGGTTGAGGGTGAGGGTGAGGTTGAGGGCTAGGGTTAGTGTTAGTTTGAGGCTTAGTGTTAGGGTGAGCGTTAGGTTTAATGTTAGAGTTAGGGTTAAAGTAAGGGTTAGGGTGAGGGTTAGCGTTTGGGTTAGTTTTAGGGTGAGGGTCAGGGTGAGGGTTAGGTTTAGGTTGAGGGTTAGGTTTAGGGTGAGGGTTAGGGTTAGGGTGAGCGTTAGGGTGGTATTGAGGGTTAGGGTGAGTGTTAGGGTTAGGGTTAGGGTTAGGGTGAGAGTTAGGGTGAGGTGTCGGGATATGGTTAGGTTGAGGGTTAGGGTTAGTGTGAAGGTTAGGGTTAGGATTAGTGTGAGGATAATGTTTAGGGTGAGGTTTAGTTTTAGGGTGAGAGTTAGAGTGAACGTTCGGGTTAGGTTCAGTGTGAGGGTTAGGGTTAAGGTGATGTTTAGGGTAAGGTTGAGTGTTAGTGTGAGGGTGAGGGTCAGGTTGAGGTTTAGGGTTAGGATTAGGGTTAGGGTAAGTTTTAGGGTTAGGATTAGGTTTAGAGTTATTGTTAGGGTTAGGGTTTGGGTTAGGATGAGGGTGAGGGTTATTGTTAGGGTTAGGGTTAGGGTGAGGGTGGGGTTGAGGGTTAGTGTTAGGATTAGGGTTATTGTTAGGGTAAGGCTGAGGGGGAAGGGGAATTTGAATGTGAGTGTTAGGGTTAAGGTTAGGGTTAGGGTGAGGGCTTGGGTGAGGGTGAGGGTTAGGCTGAGGGTGAGGGTGAGGGTTTCGGTTAGTTAAAGGTTAGGGTTATGGTGAGGATTAGGGCGAGGGTGAGGATTAAGCTGAGGTTAGGTTCAGGGTGAGGTTTCGGGTCAGGGTTAGGGTGAGGGTTAGGGTTAGGATGATAATTAGGGTGAAGGTGAAGGTTAGAGTGAGGGTGAGGGTTAGGGTTAGGGTTAGGTTTAATGTGAGGCTGAGGGTTAGGAATAGGAATAGGATTAGGGTTAGGGTTCAGCTGAGGGTGAGGATCAGGGTGTGGGTGAAGGTCAGGGTCAGGGTTACATTTATGGCTAGAGTGAGGGTTACGGTTATTTTGAGGGTTATGGTTAGGGTTAGGGTGAGGTTAAGGGTTAGGGTGAGGGTAAGGGTTAGGGTGAGTGTTAGGGTGAGTGTGAGGGTTTGGAATAGGGTTTGGGTTAGGGTGAGGGTGAGGGTTAGCTTTTGGGTGATGTTTAGAGTGAGGGTGATGGTTAGGGTGAGGATGAGGGTTCGGTTGAGGGTGAGGGTTCGGTTGAGGGTGAGGGTTAGGGTGTGGGTGAAGATTAGGGTTAGGGTGATGGTTAGGTTGAGGGTGAGGGTGAGGGTTAGGGTTAGGGTTTGGGTTAGAGATAGGGTGAATTTGAGAGTGAGGGTTAGGTTTAGGATTAGGGTGAGGGTTAGGTTTAGGTTGAGGGTTAGGTATATTGTTAGGGTTAAGGTAAGGGTGAGGGTGGGTGTTAGGGTTAGGTTTAGGGTTAGAGTTAGGGTGAGTGTGAGGGTGAGGGTTATGATTAGTTTAGGATTAGGGTTAGGCTGAAGGTGAAGGAGAGGGTGAGGGTGAGGGTTAGGTTTAGGGTGAGGTTTAGGTTTACGGTTAGGGTTAGGGTGAGGGTTAGGATTAGGGTTAGGCTTAGGATGAGGGTTAGGCTGAGGGTTAGGGTTAGGATTAGGGTGAGGTTTAGGGCTAGGTTTAGGGTTAGGATAAGGGTTAGGCTGAAGGTTAGGGTTAGGGTTAGTTTGAGGGATAGGCTTAGGGTTAGGGTGAGGGTAAAGGTTAGGGTGAGAGTTAGAGTGAGGGTGAGGTTTAGGGTTAGGGTGAGGGTTAGGGTAAAATTTAGGTTTAGGGTTAGGGTTAGGGTGAGGGTAAGGGTGTGAGTAAGTGTTAGGGTGAGGTTTAGGGTGAGTATGAGTGTTAGCCTCAAGGTAAGGTTTAGGGTGATATTTAGGGTTTGGGTAAGTGTTAGGGTGAGGTTTAGGGTGAGGGTGAGGGTTAGGGTTAGGGTGAGGGTAAGTGTTAGTGTGAGGGTTAGTGTGAGTCTGAGGGTTAGGGTTAGCATTAGGGTGAGAGTGAGGGTTAGGGTTAGGATTAGAGTTAGTGTGAGGGTTAGGGTGAGGTTGAGGGTTAGTGTTAGGGTGAGTGGGAGGGTAAGTGTTAGGGTGAGGACTAATTTTAGGGTTAAGATTAGGGTGAGTGTTAGGGTTATTTTGAGGGTGAGGGTGAGGGTTACGTTCAGTATTAGGTTTAGGGTTAGTGTGAGGGTTTGTGATAGGGTTAGGGTTAGGGTGAGGTTCATAGTTAGGGTTAAGGTGAGGGTTAGTCTGAGAGGTAGGGTTAGGGTTAGGGTGAGGGTTAGGCTTAGTGTGAGGTTTAGGTTTAGGTTTAGGATTAGGGTGAGGGTGAGTTTGAGGGTGAGGGTTTGGGTTAGGGTGAGGGTTAGTGTTGGGGGAGGGCTAGGTTGAGGGTAAGGGTTTGGCTGATGGTGAGGATTTCGTTTAGGTAATGTTTAGGGTTAGGGTTAGGGTGAGGATTAGGGTGAGGTTGTGGGTTAGGTTTAGCGTGAGGGTGAGGGTCAGTGTTAGTGTTAGGATGAGGGTTACCGTTAGCCTTAGGGTGAGTGTGAGGGTTCGGGTGAGGGTGAGGGTGAGGGTTAGGGTGTGGGTTAAGGTTCGGTTTAGGGTGAGGGTTAGGATGACGGTGAGTGTTAGGGTGAGGTTGAGGTTGAGGATGAGGGTTAGGGTTTGGTTTGGGGATAGGATTAGGGTTAGGTTTAGGGTTAGGGTTAGGGTCATGTTGAGGGTTAGGTTTAGTGTTAGGGTGAGGGTTAGGGTTTGGTTTAGGTTTAGGGTGAGGGTTAGGATTAGGATTAGGGTAACCGTGAGGGTTATGTTGAGGGGTAGGTTTAGGGATAGGGTAAGGGTTAGGGTTAGGGTGAGGGTTAGGTTTAGGGTTAGGGTTAAGATGAGGGTGAGGGTGAGGATTAGGGTTAGGGCTAGGGTTAGGTTTAGGTTTAGGGTAAGGGTTTGGTTTTTGGTGAGGGTTAGTTTCAGGTTTAGGGTTAGGGTGAGGTTGATGCTGAGGGATAGGGTTAGAGTTAGTGTGAGGATAAGGGTTAGGGTGAGGGTGAGTGTTAGGTTTAGCATAAGGTTTAGGGTGAGTGTTAGGGTTAGGGTTAGGGTTAGGGTAAGGGTTAGGGTTAGGCTTATTGTTACGGTTAGTGTTAGTGTTAGGGTTAGGGTTAGGCTTATGGTTATGGTTAGTGTTAGGTTAGGGTGAGGGTTAGATTAGGGTGAGGGTTAGGGTGAGGGTTAGGCTGAGGAGTAGGGTTAGGGATAGAGTGACTGTTAGGTTTAGTGTGAGGATTAGGGTTAGGGTGAGGTTTAGGTTAAGGGTGAGGGTGAGGGTGAGGGCTATTTGTAGGGTTAGTTTGAGCGTTAGTGTCAGGGTGAGCGTTAGGTTTAAGGTGAGTGTTAGGGTTAAAGTAAGGGTTAGGGTGCGGGTTAGCGTTAGGGTTAGGGTTAGGGTGAGGGTCAGGGTGAGGGTTATGTTTAGGTTGAGGGTTAGGTTTAGGGTGAGGGTTAGGGTTATGGTGAGGGTTATGTTTAGGTTGAGGGTTAGGTTTAGGGTGAGGGTTAGGGTTAGGGTGAGGGTTAGGGTGAGCGTTAGGATGATGGTGAGGTTTAGGTTTAGGGTGAGAGTTAGTATTAGGGTTAGGGTTAGGATGAGGGTTAGGCTGAGGCTTAGGGTTAGTGTTTGGGTGAGGTTTAGGGTTAGGATAAGGGTTGAGCTGAGGGTTAGGGTTAGGGTTAGTGTGAGCGTTAGGTTTAGAGTTAGGGTAAGAGTTAGGGTGAGGGTAAATGTTAGGGTGAGAGTTAGGGTGAAGTTGAGGTTTAGGGTTAGGGTGAGGGTTAGGGTCAAGTTTAGGTTTAGGGTTAGGGTTAGCGTGAGTGTAAGGGTGTTGGTAAGTGTTAGGCTGAAGTTTAAAATGAGGGAGAGGGTTAGCGTCAAGGTTGGGTTTAGGGTTAGTGTTAGGGTGAGGGTTAGGGTTTGGGAAAGTGTTAGGGTGAGGTTTAGGTGAGGGTGAGGGTTAGGGTTAGGGTGAGGGTAAGTGTTAGTGTGAGGGTTAGGGTGAGTCTGAGGGATATGGTTAGCATTAGGGTGAGGGTGAGGGTGAGGGTTAGGGTTAGGATTAGAGTTAGGGTGAGGGTATAGCTTAGGGTGAGGGTTAGGGTGAGGTTGAGGGTGAGGGTAAGTGTTAGGGTGAGGACTACGCATAGGGTTTGGGTTAGGGTAACTGTTAGGGTTATGGTGAGGGTGAGGGTTAGGTTCAGTATTAGTGTTAGGTTTAGTGTGAGGGTTAGTGATACGGTTAGGGTTAGGGTGAGGGTTAGTCTGAGAGGTAGGTTTAGGGTTAGCATTAGGGTTAGGGTTAGGTTTAGGGTTAGGGTGAGGGTGAGTGTGAGGGTGAGGGTTAGGGTTAGGGTGAGGGTTAGTGTTGGGGGGCTAGGTAGAGGGTTAGGGTTTGGGTGATGGTGAGGTTTTCGGTTAGGTAAGTTTTAGGGTTAGGGTTAGGGTGAGGCTTTGGGTTAGGGTTAGTGTGAGGGTGAGGGTGAGGGTTAGTGTTAGGATGAGGGTTAGGTTTAGGTTTAGAGTGAGGGTGAGGGTGAGGGTGAGGGTGAGGGTTAGGGTGTGGGTTAAAGTTCGGTTTAGGTTGAGGGTTAAGGTGACGGTGATGGTTAGGGTGAGGGTGAGGTTTAGGATAAGGGTTAGGGTGAGGGTTAGGGTTAGGGTGAGGGTTAGGGCGAGGAGTAGGGTTAAGGTTAGGGAGAGGGTTAGGGTTTGTGTGAGGGTTAGGGTTAGGGTTAGAGTTAGGTTTAGTATGAGGATAAAGGTTAGGGTGAGGGTTAGGGTGAGGGTTAGGCTTAGTGTGAGGGTTAGGGTTAGGGTTAGGGTTAGGGTTAGGTTTAGGGTAAGTGTTAGAGTTAGGGTGAAGGTTAGGTTTAGGGTTAGCGTTAGGGTTAAGGTTAGGGATGGGTTTAGGGTGAGTGTCAGTGTTAGGGTTTGGGTGAGTGTGAGGTTTAGGGTGAGGGGTAGGGTTAGGGTTAGGGTAAGGGACAGGGTTAGGGTGAGGGTTATGTTTAGGGTTAGGTTTAGGGTGAGGGTGAGGGTTAGGGTTATGGTTATGGTTAGGGTGAGTGTTAAGGTTAGGTTCAGTCTTAGAGTAAGGGTTACGGTTACAGTGAGGGTTATGTTTATGGTTAGAGTTAGAGTGAGGGTGAGGCCGAGGTTTAGGGTTAGGGTTAGTTTGAGGATAAGGATTAGGGTGAGGTTTAGGGTGAGTTTGAGGGTTAGGGTTAGCATTAGGGTTAGGGTGATTTTTAGGGTGATGGTGAGGGTTAGGGTGAGGGTGAGATTGAGCATGAGGGTTAGGGTGAGGGTGAGGGTGAGTGTGAGGGTGACGGTTAGGGTTAGGTTTAGGGTGAGGATAAGGTTTAGGGTTAGGATTAGGGTTAGTGTAAGGGTTAGGAGGAGGGTGAGGGTGAGGGTTAGGGTGAGGGCTATGGTGAGAATGAGGGTTAGGGAGAGGGTGAGGGTGAGGTTGAGTGTTTCGGTTAGGCAAGATTTAGGGTTAGGGTTAGTGTGAGGATTAGGGTGAGGGTGAGGTTTAGGCTGAGGGTTAGGTTTAGGGTGAGGGTTAGGGTGAGGCTGAGGTTTAGGGTGAGGGTTAGGGTTACAGTGAGGGTTAGGGTTAGGGTTAGGTTGAGGATGAGGTTTAGGTATAGGTTAAGGGTTCGGGTTATGGTGAGGGTTAGTGTTAGGGCAAGTGTTAGGGTGAGGATGAGGGTTAAGTTTAGGGTTAGGGCGAGGTTTAGGGTTAGGCTTAGGGTTTGTGTAAGAGTTAGAGTTAGGGTAAAGGTTAGGGTTAGGGTTAGATTTAGTTTTAGGGTGAGGGTTCGGGTGAGGGTTAGTGTTAAGATTAAGGTTGGGGTTAGGTTGAGGGTAAGTGTTAGGGTGAGGGTTAATGTTAGGGTGAGAGTTTGGTTTAGGGTTAGGGTTAGGGTAGGGGTTAGGTTAGCGTGAGGGTTAGGTTTAGAGTGATATTTAGGGTGACGGTGAGGGTTAGGGTGAGGGTGAGTGTGAAGGTGAGGGTTAGGGTGAGGGTGAGGGTGAGTGGGAGGGTGACGGTGATGATTAGGGTTAGGGTCAGGTTTAGGGTGAGGGTAAGAGTTAGGGTTAGGATTAGGGTTAGGGTAAGGTTTAGGCTGAGGTTGAGGGAGAGGATGAGGTTGTGAGTGAGGGTTTCGGTTAGGTAAGGGTTAGGGTTAGGTTTAGGGTGAGGATTATGGTGGGGGCAGGGTTAGGTTGTGGGTGAGGTTGAGTTTTAGGTTGAGGGTAGGTGTTAGGGTGATGTTTAGGGTGAGGGTGAGTTTTAGGGTGTGAGTTAGGGTTCAGGGAAGGGGAAGGGTTAGGGTGTAGGTGAGGGTTCGGGTTCGGTGGCGAATTAGGGTTAGGGTTAGGGTTCAGGTTAGGGTTAAGGTTAGGGTTAGGGTGAGTGTTAGGGTGAGAGGTAGGGTTAGGGTTAGGATGAGGGTTAGTCTTAGTGTGAGGGTTACGCTTAGGGTTATTGTTAGGGTTAGTGTGAGGATAAGAGTTAGGGTGAGGGTTAGGGTGAGACTGAGGGTTTGGGTTAGCATTAGGGTTAGGGTGAAGGTTAGGGTAGGGGTTAGGGTGAGGGATAGTGTTAGGGTTAGGTTTGGGTGAGGGTTAGGGTGAGTGTAAGGGTTAGGGTGAGGGTTAGGTTGAGGTTGAGGGATAGGGTTATGGTGAGGGTAAGGTTTAGGGCGATGCTTAGGGTGAGGTTGATATTTAGGGTTAGCATTAATGTTAGGGAGAGGGTGAGGGTTAGGGTGAGGGTAAGTGTTAGGCTGAGTGGTAGGATTAGGTTTAGGATTAGAGTTAGGGTTAGGGTGAGTGTTAGTGTTATAGATAGGTTGAGGGTGAGGGTTAGGAGAAGGGTTAGGTTCAGGATTAGAGTTAGGGTGAGGGTTAGGGTTAACATTAGGGTTATGGTTAGGTTGAGTTTGAGTGTTAGGGTTAGGTTTAGGGTGAGGTTGAGGGTTAGGGTTAGCATTAGGGTTAGGGTTATGCTTAGGGTGCAGGTTAGGATTAGGTTTAGAGTGAGGGTGAGGGTCAGGTTTACCGATAGGATTAGGTTTAGCGTCAGGGTTTGGGTTTGGTTTAGGGTTAGGGTGAGTGTGAGGTATAGGGTGCGTGTTAGTGTTAGGGTGAGGGTTAGGTATATGGTTAGGGTGAAGTTGAGGGTTAGGTTTAGAGTTAGGGTGAGGGTGAGTGTTAGGATTAGGGTTAAGGTTAAGGTTAGGGATAGGTGTGAGGATTAGGGTTAGGGTTAGGTTTAGGGTGAGTGTTAGGCTGAGGGGT
Source organism: Dipodomys merriami (assembly GCF_024711535.1). Taxonomy (NCBI): domain Eukaryota; kingdom Metazoa; phylum Chordata; class Mammalia; order Rodentia; family Heteromyidae; genus Dipodomys; species Dipodomys merriami. The sequence goes on along the minus strand of NW_027206335.1, from coordinate 6,059,623 downwards.
AGGGTTAGGGATAGAGTGACAGTTAGGTTTAGTGTGAGGATTAGGGTTAGGGTGAAGTTTAAGTTTAGTGTGAGGTTTAGGTTTAGGGTTAGGGTTAGGATGAGTGTTAGGTTTAGGTTGAGGGTGAGGGTGAGGGTGAGGGCTAGGGTTAGGGTTAGTGTGAGGGTTATTGTTAGGGTGAGCATTAGGTTTAGGGTGAGGGTTAGGGTTAAAGTAAGGGTTAGGGTGAGGGTTAGCGTTAGGGTTAGGGTTAGGGCGAGGGTCAGGGTGAGGGTTATGTTTAGGTTGAGGGTTAGGTTTAGGGTGAGGGTTAGGGTTAGGGTAAGCGTTAGGGTGATGGTGAGGGTTAGGGTGAGGGTGAGGTTTAGGTTTAGAGTTAGGGTTAGGGTGAGTGTTAGGGTTAGGGTTAGGGTTAGGGTGAGAGTTAGGGTGAGGTGTCGGTATAAGGTTAGCTTGAGGGTTAGGGTTAGTGTGAAGGTTAGGGTTAGGGTTTGGTTTAGTGTGAGGATAATGTTTAGGCTGAGGGTTAGTTTGTGGGTGAGAGTTAGGGTGAACGTTAGGGTTAGGTTCATTGTGAAGGTTAGGGATAAGGTGATATTTAGGGTGAGGTTGAGGGTTAGTGTGAAGGTGAGGTTGAGGTTGAGATTTAGGGTTAGGATTAGGGTTAGGATGAGTTTTAGGGTTAGGGTTAGGGTTAGAGTTATTGTTAGGGTTAGGGTTAGGGTTAGGATGAGGGTGAGGGTTATAGTTAGGTTTAGGGTTAGGGTTAGGGTGAGGTTGGGGTTGAGCGTTAGTGTTACGATTAGGGTTATGTTTAGGGTAAGGCTGAGGGTGTAGGGGAGTTTGAGGGTGAGGGTTAGGGTTAAGGTTAGGGTTAGGGTGAGTTCTTCGGTGAGGGTGAGTGTTAGGCTATGGGTGAGGGTGATGATTTCGGTTAGGTAAAGGTTAGGGTTAGGTTGAGGATTATGCTGAGTTTAGGTTCAGGGTGAAGCTTCGGGTTAGGGTTAGGGTGAGTGTTAGGATTAGGGTGATGTTTAGGGTGAGGGTTAGGGTTAGGTTGAGGGTGAGGGTGAGGTTTAGGGTTAGGGTTAGGTTTAGGGTTTAGGGTGAGGGTTAGGTTTAGGGTTAGGGTTAAGCTGAGTGTGAGGATCAGGGTGTGGATGAAGGTTAGGGTGAGGGTTAGGGTTAGGGTTAGAGTTAGGGTTACGGTTATTTTGAGGGTTATGGTTAGGGTTAGGGTGAGGGTAAGGGTTAGGGTGAGGGTAAGGGTGAGGATGAGGGTTAGGTTTAGAGTTAGGGTGAGGGTGAGTGTTAGGATTAGGTTTAGGGTTAAGGTTAGGGATAGGGTGAGGATTAGGGTTAGGGTTAGGTTTAGGGTGAGGGTTAGGCTGAGGGGTAGGGTTAGGGATAGAGTGACTGTTAGGTTTAGTGTGAGGATTAGGGTTAGGGTGAAGTTTAAGTTTAGTGTGAGGTTTAGGTTTAGGGTTAGGGTTAGGGTTAGGATGAGTGTTAGGGTTAGGTTGAGGTTGAAGGTGAGGTTGAGGGTGAGGTTGAGGGCTAGGGTTAAGGTTAGTGTGAGGGTTATTGTTAGGGTAAGCATTAGGTTTAGGGTGAGGGTTAGGGTTAAAGTAAGGGTTAGGGTGAGGGTTAGCGTTAGGGTTAGGGTTAGGGCGAGAGTCAGGGTGAGGGTTATGTTTAGGTTGAGGGTTAGGTTTAGGGTGAGGGTTAGGGTTAGGGTAAGCGTTAGGGTGATGGTGAGGGTTAGGGTGAGGGTGAGGGTTAGGTTTAGAGTTAGGGTTAGGGTGAGGGTGAGGGTTAGGTTTAGAGTTAGGGTTAGGGTGAGGGTGAGGGTTAGGTTTAGAGTTAGGGTTAGGGTGAGTGTTAGGGTTAGGGTTAGGGTTGGGGTGAGAGTTAGGGTGAGGTGTCGGGATACGGTTAGCTTGAGGGTTAGGGTTAGTGTGAAGGTTAGGGTTAGGGTTTGGTTTAGTGTGAGGATAATGTTTAGGCTGAGGGTTAGTTTGTGGGTGAGAGTTAGGGTGCCATTAGGGTTAGGTTCATTGTGAAGGTTAGGGTTAAGGTGATGTTTAGGGTGAGGTTGAGGGTTAGTGTGAGGGTGAGGATGAGGTTGAGATTTAGGGTTAGGATTAGGGTTAGGATGAGTTTTAGGGTTAGGGTTAGGGTTACAGTTATTGTTAGGGTTAGGGTTAGGGTTAGAATGAGGGTGAGGGTTATAGTTAGAGTTAGGGTTAGGGTTAGGGTTAGGGTGAGGTTGGGGTTGAGCGTTAGTGTTACGATTAGGGTTATGGTTAGGGTAAGGCTGAGGGTGTAGGGGAGTTTGAGGGTGAGGGTTAGGGTTAAAGTTAGGGTTAGGGTGAGTTCTTTGGTGAGGGTGAGTGTTAGGCTATGGGTGAGGGTGAGGGTTTCGGTTAGGTAAAGGTTAGGGTTAGGTTGAAGATTATGCTGAGTTTAGGTTCAGGGTGAAGCTTCGGGTTAGGGTTAGGGTGAGTGTTAGGATTAGGGTGATGTTTAGGGTGAGGGTTAGGGTTAGGTTGAGGGTGAGGGTGAGGTTTAGGGTTAGGGTTAGGTTTAGGGTTTAGGGTGAGGGTTAGGTTTAGCGTTAGGGTTAAGCTGAGTGTGAGGATCAGGGTGTGGATGAAGGTTAGGGTGAGGGTTAGGGTTAGGGTTAGAGTGAGGGTTACGGTTATTGTGAGGGTTATGGTTAGGGTTAGGGTGAGGGTAAGGGTTAGGCTCAGGGTAAGGGTGAGGGTGAGGGTTTGGATTAGGGTTTGGGTTAGGTTTAGGTTGAGGATTAGTGTTTGGGTGACATTTAGAGTGAGTGTGAGGGATAGGGTGAGGATGAGTGTTTGGGTGAGGGTGAGGATTCGGTTGAGGGTGAGGGTTAACTTGTGGGTGAGGATTAGGTTAGGGTGAGGGTTAACTTGTGGGTGAGGATTAGGTTAGGGTGAGGGTTAGCGTTAGGGGTAGGGTTAGGATGAGGGGTAGGGAGAGGGGAGGGCTTAGGGTAAGGGTGATGGTGAGTGTTAGGGTTAAGTTTAGGGTTAGAGTTGGGATTAGGGTTAGGCTGACGGTGATGGGAAGGGTGAGGGTGAGGGTTAGGGTTAGGGTGAGGTTTAGGTTTACGGTTAGGTTTAGGATGAGGGTTAGGATTAGGGTTAGGGTTAGGATGAGGGTTAGTCTCAGGGTTAGGGTTAGGGTTAAGGTGAGGTTTAGGGCTAGGTTTAGTGTTAGGATAAGTGTTAGGCTGAGGGTTAGGGTTAGGGTTAGTGTGAGGGTTAGGTTTAGGGTTACAGTAAGAGTTAGGGAGAGGGTAAACATTAGGGTGAGAGTTAGGGTGAGGTTTAGGGTCAAGTTTAGGTTTAGGGTTAGGTTTAGGGTGAGGGTAAGTGTTTGGGTAAGTGTTAGGGTGAGGTTTAGGGTGAGGGTGAGGGTTAGCGTCAAGATTAGGTTTAGGGTTAGGGTTTGGGTGAGTGTTAGGGTTTAGGTAAGTGTTAGGGTGAGGTTTAGGGTGAGAGTGAGAGTTAGGGTTAGGGTGAGGGTAAGTGTTAGGGTGAGGGTTAGGGTGAGTCTGCTGGTTAGGGTTAGCATTAGGGTGAGGGTGAGGGTTAGGGTTAGGATTAGAGTTAGGGTGAGGGTAAGGCTTAGGGTGAGTGTTAGGGTGAGGTTGACGGTTAGGGTTAGGGTGAGTTTGAGGGTAAGTGTTAGCGTGAGGACTACGGTTAGGGTTTGGATTAGGGTGAGTGTTAGTGTTATGGTGAGGGTGAGGGTGAGGGTTAGGTTCAGTATTAGGGTTAGTGTTAGTGTGAGGGTTAGTGATACGGTTAGGCTTAGGGTGAGGGTTAGAGTTAGGGTTAAGGTGAGGGTTAGTCTGAGAGGTAGGGTTAGGGTTAGGGTGAGGGTTAGGGTTAGTGTGAGGGTTAGGGTTAGAGTGAGGGTTAGGGTTAGGTTTGGGTTAGGGTGAGGGTGAGTGTGAGGGTTAGGGTTAGGGTGAGCATTAGTGTTAGAGGGAGAGCTAGGTTGAGGGTTAGGGTTAGGGTGAGGGTTACTGTTAGGTTTAGGCTTTGTATATGGGTTAGGCTGAGGTTAAGGCTTAGGGTTAGTTTGAGTGTTAGGTTTAGGGTTAGGGTTTGGGTTATGTTGAGGGTAAAGGTTAGGATGAGGGTTAGGGAAAGGGTGAGGATTAGATTTATGGTGAGGGTTCGGGTTATGATTAGGATTAGGGTTATTTTTAGGGTTAGCGTGAGGGTAAGGGTAAGGTTAGGTTTATTTTTAGGGTTAGCTTGACGGTTAGGGTGTCAGTAAGTGTTAGAGTGAGGGTTAGGGTGAGGTTAGTGTTAGGGGGAGGGGGAGGGTTAGTGTTAGCATTAGGGTTAGGGTGAGGGTGAGGGTTAGGTTGAGGATTAGGGTTGAGTTTAGGGATAGGGTGTGGATTAGGGTTAGGGTTATGTATAGGGTGAGGTCAGGGCTGAGGGTTAGGGTTAGGTTTACGGTGAGGGTTAGGTTTAGTGTGAGGGTTAGGGTTAGGGTTATGGTGAGGGTAAGGGTTATGTAGAGGTTTAGGGTGAGCCTGAGGTTTAGGGTTAGCATTAGGTTTAGGTTTAAGGTTACGATGAGGGTTAGGTTTAGGGTGAGGCTGGGTGTTAGAGTTACAGTGAGGGTGAGGGTGAGGATGAAGGTTAGGATTAGGGTTAGGGTTAGGGATAGGATCAGGTTGAGGATGAGGGATAGGGTGTTTTTGAGGGTTAGGGTTAGGGTGAGAGTGAAGGTTAAGATGAGTGTTAGGGAAAGGGGTAGGGTTAGGGTTAGGTTGAATGTTAGGATTAGGGTGAGGGTTAGGGTCAAGGTAAGGGTTAGGTTTAGGGTGAGGTTAAGGATTAGTGTGAGGGTGAGGGTTCGGGTTAGTGTTAGGATTAGGGTGAGGGTTAGGTTGAGGGTGAGGTTGAGGGTGAGGGTGAGGGTGAGGGTGATGTTGAGGGTTAGGGTGTTCTTTAGGGTTCAGTTTAGGGTGAGGGTTAGGGTGAAGGTGAGCGTTAGGTTGAGGGTGAGGGTTAGGATAAGGGTTAGGTTGAGGGTTAGAGTGCGGGGTAGGGTTAAGTTTAGGGAGAGAGTTAGGGTTTGTGTGAGGGTTAGGGTTAGGGTTAGAGTTAGGGTGACTATGAGGATAAAGTTTAGGATGAGGGTTAGGGTGAGGGTTAGGGTTCGGATTAACGTTTGGGTTAGGGTTAGGGTTACGTTTAGGGTAAGTGTTAGGGTTACGGTGAGGGTTAGTTTTAGGGTTAGCATTAGGGTTAGGGTTAGCTTTAGCGTGAGGGTCAGGGTTAGGTTTTGGGTCAGGGTGATGTTTAGGTTGAGGGGTAGGGTTAGGGTTAGGGTAAGGGTTAGGATTAGGGTGAGGGTTATATTTAGGCTTAGGTTTATGGTGAGGGTGAGGGTTATGGTTGGTGTTAGGGTTACGGTTAGGGTGAGGGTTAGGGTTAGGTTTGGGTTAGGGTAAGGGTTAGGGTTAGAGTGAGGTTTAGGTTTAGGGTTAGGGTTAGGGTGAGGGTGAGGTTGAGGGTTAGGTTTAGGGTTAGTGTGAGGATAAGGTTTACGGTGAGGTTTAGGTTGAGGTGGAGGGTTAGAGTTAGCATTAGGGTTAGGGTGAGAGTTAGGGTTAGGGTTATGGTAAGGGTTAGGGTTATGGTTAGGGTAAGGGTTAGGGTTAGGGTGAGGGTTAGGGGTATGGTGATTTTTAGGGTGACGGTGAGATTTAGGGTGAGGGTGAGTTTGAGCGTGAGTGTTAGTGTGAGGATGAGGTTGAGTGTGAGTTTGACGGTTAGGGTTAGGTTTAGGGTGAGTATAAGAATTAGGGTTAGGTTTAGGGTTAGTGTTAGGGTTAGGGTTAGGGTTAGGGTGAGGGTGATGGTTAGGGTTAGGCTTAGTTTTATTGTTAATGTTAGGTTTAGGGTGAGAGTGAGGTTGAGGGTTAACATGTGGGTTAGGGTTAGGGTTATGGTTAGAGTGAGGGTGAGGGTGAGGGTTAGGGTTAGGATTAGTGTTAGGGTTAGGTTTAGGATGAGGGTTAGGCTGAGGGTTAGAGTTAGGGTTAGTGTGAGGCTTAGGGTTATGTTTACATTTAGGTTGAGGACAAGGGTTAGGGTAAAGGTTAGGGTCGGTTTGAGGGTTAGGGTTAGGTTGAGGTTTATGGTGAGGGTTTGGGTGAGGGTTAGAGTTAGGGTGAGGGTTAGGGTTAGCGTTAGTGTTAAGATGACAGTTAGGTTGAGAGTTAGGGTTAGGGTGAGGGTGAGGGTTAGGGTTAGGTTTAGGGTTAGGGTGATGTTTAGGTTTAGGGTGTAGGTTAGGGATAGGTTTATGTTTAGGGTGATGGTTAGGTTTATGGTTAGGTTCAAATTAGGGTGAGTGTGAGGGTGAGTGTTAGGTTTACGATTAGGGTTAGGGTTAGTGTTAGGCTGAGTTTGAGGGTGAGGGTGAGGGTGGGGGTTAGGGTTAGGGTAATGTTTAGGTTTAGATTTAAGTTGAGGGTTATGTTTAGGGTTAGGATGAGGGATACGGTGAGGATTATGGTTATGGTTCGGGTGAGGGTTAGATTTAGTGTGAGGGTTAGGGTTAGGGTGAGGGCAAGCGTTAGGGTGAGGGTTAGGGTGATGGTGAGCGATAGGGTGATTGTTAAGGTTAGGTTGAGGGTATGGATGAGGGCTAGGGTGAGGGTGAGGAATAGGGTTTGGGTTAGGGTTATGGTAAGTGTTATTGTGAGGGGTAGAGTTAGGGTAATGTTTAGGGTGAAGGTTAGGATGAGAGTGAGTGTTAGGGTTAGTGTTAGTGTGCGGTGAGGGTTACGGTGAGGATTCGTGTTTGAGTTAGGATTAGGGTTGGTGTGAGGATGAGGGTTATGTTTAAGGTTAGGGTGCGGGTTAGGGTTAGGGTGATTTTTAGAGAGAGGTGAGTGTTAGGGTGCCTGTGAGGGTTCGGATTTGGGTTCAGATTAGGGTGTGGATGAGGGTTAGGGTGAGGGTGAGGGTTAGGGTTATGTTTAGTGTGTGAGTTAGGGTTAGGGTTAGGATTAGGGTGAGGTTTAGGGTGAGGGGTAGGGTCAGGGTTAGGGTGAGGTTTAGGGTTAGTGTGAGGTTTAGGGTTAGGTTTAGGGTAAGTGTGAGGATAATGGTTAGGGTGAGGGATAGGGTTATTGTTAGGGTTAGGGTGAGAATGAGGGTGAGGGTTATGGTTAGGGTAAGGGTTCGGGTGAGGGTTAGGGTTAGGGTAAGGCTTAGGGTTAAGGTTAGGGTAAGGGTGCGTGTGAGGGTGATGGTTACTGTTAGGTTATGGTGAAGGTGAGGGTTCGGTATAGGATTAGGGTTAGGGTTAGGTTTATGGTGAGGGTGAGGGTTGGATTAGGATTAGGTTTAGGGTTAGGCTTTAGGTGAGGTGAAGGTGAAGGTGAGGGATAGGAAGAGGATTAGGGTTAGGTTTATGGTTAGGGTGAGTGTGAAGATTAGGTTGAGGTGAGGGTTCAAGTTTGAGTGAGGGTTAGGGTGACGGTGACGGTTAGGGTGAGGGTGAGGTTTAGGTTTAGTGTTAGTTTTAGGGTGATGGTTAGGATCAGGTTTAGGATTAGGGGGAGGGTTAAGGTGAGGGTTAGGGTTAGGGTTAGGGTTAGGGTGAGGGTGAGGGTTAGGGTTAGGGTTAGATTTAGGGTGAGGTTGAGGGTGAGGGTTAGGTTTGTGGTTAGGGTTAGGGTAAGTGTTAGGATTAGGGTAAGGGTGAGGGCTAGGTTTAGGGTGAGGTTTAGGGTTAGGCTGAGGTTTAGGGTGAGGGGTAGGGTTAGGGTTTGTGTGAGGGTGAGGGTTAGGTTTAGTGTGAGGATCATGTTTAGTGTTAGGGTTATGGTAAGTTTAAGGGTTAGGGTGAGGTTTAAGGTAAGAGTGAGGTTTAGGGTTAGCATGAGTTTGAGAGGGAGGGTTAGGGTTAGGGTTAGTGTTTGGGTGAGGGTGAGAGTTATGTTTAGGGTTAGGGTGAGAGTTATGGTTAGGGTGATGTTTAGGGTGAGGGTGAGGGTTAGGATGAGGGTGAGGTTTCGTGTGAGGGTGAAGGTTAGGGTGAGGGTGAGGTTTAGGGTAGGGTTAGGTTTAGGGTGTGGGTTAGGGTTAGTGTTAGGTTTAGGGTGAGGTTTAGGGTGAGGGTTAGGGTTATAATTAGGGTTAGGGTGAGGGGGAGTTTGAGGGTTAGGGTGAGGGTTAGGGTTAGGCTGAGGGTTAGGTTTGGGTTTAGGGTAAGGGTGAGGGTGAGGGTGAAGCTGAGGTTTAGCGTGTGGTTGAGGGTTAGGTTTAGGGTGAGGGTTAGGGTGACGGTGAGGGTTAGGTGTGGGTGAGGTTTAGGTTTAGTGTTAGAGTTAGGGTGACGGTTAGGGTCAGGGTTAATATTAATGTGAGGGTTAAGTTGACGGTTAGGGTTAGGGTTAGGTTTAGGGTTAGTTTGAGGATTAGGTTTAGTGTGAGGGTAAGCGTTAGTTTGAGGGTTAGACTGAGGGTGAGGGTTAGGTTTAGTGTTAGGGTTAGGGTGAGCATTTGGGGACTGTTAGGTGCATGGTTAGGGTTAGGGTGAGGGTTAGGGTGAGGGCAAGTGTTAGGGTCAGGTTTAGGTTGAGGGTGACGGATAGAGTTATGGTAAGGTGAGTGTGAGAATGAGGTTGAGGGTTAGGGTTAGGGTTAGGGTTAGTTTGAGGGTGAGGTATAGCATGAGGGTTAGGACGAGGATTAGGCTGAGTATGAGGGTGAGGTTTAGGGTGAGGTTTAGGGTTAGAGTGAGGGTTAGGATGAGTGGGAGTCAGAGGGTGAGGGTTAGGTTTAGGGTTAGAGTAAGGGTGAGGTTGAGGGTTAGGATTAGTTTAGGACTAGGTTTAGGCTGATGGTGAGGTTGAGGTTGAGGTTGAGGGTTAGGATTAGGGTGAGGTTTAGGGTTAGGGTTAGGGTTAGGGTTTGTATAGAGTGAAGGTTAGTTTTAGGTTTAGGGTTAGGATAAGGTTTAGGCTGACGGTTAGGGTTAGGGTTAGTGTGAGGGTTATGTTTAGCGTTAGGGTTAGGGTGTGGGCTAGTGTGAGGGTGAAGGTTAGGTAGATTGTTTAGTTTAGGTAAGGGTAAATGTTATGTTAGGGAGAGGATTAGCGTGAGGTTGAGGGTTAAGGTGAGGGTTAGGGTTAGGGTGAGTATTAGGGTTATGATTAGGTTTAGTGTTAGGGTGATGTTTAGGGTGAGGTTGAGTGTGAAGGTTCGGGTGAGAGGGAGGGTTAGGGTTAGGGTTAGAGGTAGGGTGAGCGTGAGGGTTAGGGTGAGGGGTAGGTTTATGGTTAGGGTGAGGGTGAGGGTTAGGTTTAGTGTTTGGGTTAGGGTTAGGGTGAGGGTGAGGGTTAGTGTGAGGATTAGGGTTAGTGTGAGCATGAGCGTGAGATTGAGGGTAATGGTTAGGGTTAGGTTTAGGGTGAGGGTGAGCATTAGGGTGAGAGTGAGGGTTCAGTTGAGGGTGAGGGGTAAGGGAAGGGTTATGGTTTGGGTTCGGGTTAGAGATAGGGTGAGGGTGTGGGTGAGGATTAGGTTTAGGATTAGTGTTAGGGTTAGGGTTAGGCTGAGTGTGAGTGTGAGGGTGAGGGTGAGGTTTAGGGTTAGGTTGAGGGTTATGGTTAATGTCAGGGTTAGGGTTAAGTTGAGGGTTAGGCTTAGGGTTAGGTTTAGGATGAGGGTTAGGCTGTGGGGTAGGGTTAGGGTTAGGGTTTGGGTTAGGTTCAGTGTGAGTTTTAGGGTTAAGGTTAGGGTCAGGGTTAGGATTAGGGTGAGGGTAAGGGTTAGCATGAGGGTTACATTGAGGGTGAGGTTTAGGGTTAGGGGTAGGATTAGGGTGAGGTTAAGGTGAGAGCTAGGTTGAGTGTGAGGGTTAGGGTTAGGGTTAGGGATAGGGTTAGGATTAGTTTTAAGGTTAGGGTTAGGGTTAGGGTAAGTCTTAGGCTGAGGTGTAGGGTTAGGTATAGCGTGAGGGTTAAGTTTAGTGTGATGGTTAGGGTTTGGTGTAGGGTTAGGGTGAGGGCTAGGGTGGGTGTGAGAGTGAGGGTTAGGTTTAGGGATAGGGTGAGGATTAGTGTTATGTTTAGGGTTAGGGTGAGGTTTAGGCTGATGGGTAGGGATACAGTTAGTGTGAGGGATAGATTGAGTGGGAGGGTTCGGTTTAGGTTTAGGGTTAGTATTAGGGTGAGGGTTCGGGTGAGAGTTCGGGTTAAGGTGTGGTTGAGGATTAGGGTTAGTGTGAGGACTAGTTTTAGGGTTAGGGTTACTGTTATGGTTAGGGTTAGGCTGAGGGTAAGGGTTAGGGTTAGCGTGATTTTGAGGGTAAGAGTTAGGGTTAGTGTTATGGTTAGGGTGTGTGTTTGGGTTAGTGTGAGGGTTAGGGTTAGGGTTAGGTGAAGGTGAGGGTAAGGGTTAGGGTGAGGGTTAGGGTGAGGGTGAGGGTTAGGATTAGAATTAGGGTTAGGTTTAGGGTTAGGGTGAACTTGAGGTTTAGTTTTAGGGTGAGGGTTAGGGGTATTGTTATGGTTAGGGTTCGGGTGAGGTTGCGGGTGAGGGTGAGGGTTAGGGTTAGCGTAGGGTTAGGTTTAGGCTGAGGGTGAGGTTGACGGATAGTGTTCGGGTAAGGGTGAGGGCTAGGGTGAGGGTGAGAGTTAGTGTGAGGGTGAGGGTGAGGGTTTCGTTTATGTCAGGTTTCGGGTTAAGGTGAGGATTAGGGTGAGGGTGAGGGTGAGGGTTTCGTTTACATCAGGTTAGGGTTAAGTGAGTTTAGGGTTACAGTGAGGGTTAGGGTTAGGGTTAAGGTGTGGGTTAAGGTTATTGTGATGTTTAGGGTGAGGGTGAGGGTTAGGGTGAGAGTTAGGGTGAGGATTAGGTTTAGTGTTAGGATTAGGGTTAGGGTGAGGGTTAGGTTTAGTGTTAGAGTTAGGGTTATGGGGAGGGTTAAATTGAGTGTCAGGGTTAGGGTTAGTGTTAGGGTTAGGGTTAGAATGAATGTTAGGTTGAGGTTTAGGGTTAGGGTTAGGTTTAGGGTTAGGATGAGCGTTAGGCTGAGGGTTAGGGTTAGGGTTAGTGTGAGGGTTAGGTTTAGGTTAGGGTTAGGGTTAGGGTTTGTTTAGGGTGAAGTTTAGTTTTAGGTTTAGGGTTAGCATAAGGTTTAGGCTGAGGGTTAGGGTACGGGTTAGTGTGAGGGATAGGTTTAGGGTTAGGTTTAGGGTGTGGACTATGGTGAGGGTGAGGGTAAGGGTTAGTGTTAGGGTTATGGTTAGGTTCAGGGGTAGGTTAAGGGTTAGGATTAGGTTAAGGACTAGGGGTTAGGCTGAGGGTGAGGGTGAGGTTGAGGGTGAGGGTTAGGGTTAGAGTGAGGGTTAGATTAACAGTGAGAAAGAGGGGGAGATTTTGGTTTAGGGTTAGTGTTAGGTTGAGGGTAAGGTTTAGGATTAGGCTTAGCACTAGGTTTAGGCGGAGGGTGAGGGTGATGTTGAGGGTGAGGTTTAGGGTTAGGGTGAGGTTTAGGGTTAGGGTTAGTTTTAGGGTGAGGTTTAGGGTTAGGGTTAGAGTTAGGGTTTGGTTAGGGTGAAGGTTAATTTTAGGTTTAGGCTTAGATTAAGGTTTAGGCTGAGGTTTAGGGTTAGGGTTAGTGTGAGGGTTAGGTTTAGGGTTAGAGTTAGGGTGTGGGCTAGGCTGATGGTGAGGGTTAGGGTGAGGATGAGGGTGAAGGTTTAGTTTAGGTAAGTGTTAAGATTAGGTTAGCGTGAGGATTATGGTGAGGTTGAGGGTTAAGGTGAGGGTTAGGGTTAGGGTGCGGGGTAGGGTTAATATGAGGGTTAGGATTAGGGTTAGGGTGAGGGTGAGGGTAAGGTTTAGTGTGAGGGTTAGGGTGAGGGTGCTGTTTAGGATTAGAATTACGGTTAGGATTAGGGTGAGGTAGAGGATTAGGGTTAGTGTTAGGGTGAGGGTTAGGGTTGGGGTGAAGGTTAGCGTTAGGGTTAGGGTTAGGGTGAGGGTGAGGTTTAGGGTTAGGGTTAGTGTTAGGAATAGGCTGAAGGTGAGGGTGAGGGTGACGTTGAGCATTAGGGTTATGGTTAGTGTGATGGTGAGGGATAGGGTGAGGGTGATGGTTAGTGTGAGGATGAGGGTGAGGTTTTCGTTTATGTCAAGGATAGGGTTAATCTGAGGTTAGGTTTAGGGTGAGTGTTAGGTTTAGAGGTAAGGTGAGGTTTAGTGTTAGGTGATGTTTAGGGTGAGGGTGAGGGTTAGGGTGAGGGTGAGGATTACGGTATGGGTGAGGGTGAGGGTTAAGATTGGGAATACGGTTAGGGTTTTGGTTAGACTGAAGTTGAGGGTGAGGGTGAGTGTGAGGGTTTGGGATAGGTTAGGTTTAGGGTTAGGGTGAGGGTTACGGTTTCTGTGAGGGTTATGGTTAGGGTTAGGATTAGGGTTAGGGTGAGGGGAAGGGTTCGAGTGAGGTTTAGGGTGAGGGTGAGGTTTAGGGTTAGGGTTAGATTTAGGGTGAGGGCTTGTGTGAGGGTGAGGGTTAGTGTAAAGTTAAGGTTGAGGTGTTCTTTTAGCCAGAGTTTAGTGTTATGGTGAGGATTAGGGTGAGGGTGAGGGTTAGGTTGAGGGTTAGGTTTAGGGTGAGGATTAGGGCAAGGGTTAGAGTGAGGGTTATGGTTTGGGTGATGTTTAGCATAAGTGTGAGGGTTATGGTGAGGATGAGTTTTCGGTGAGGGTCAGGGTTCGAGTGAGGGTAAGAGTTAGGGTGTGGTTGAGGATTAGTGTTAGGTTGAGTATTAGCATTAGATTTAGGGTTAGTGTGAGGGTGAGGGTTAGGGCTAGGATTAGGTTTAGGTTGACGGTTAGGATTAGGGTTAGGTTTAGTAGGATTGTTAGGGTGAAGGGTAGGGTTAGGGTTAGTGTTAGGAAGAGTGTTAGGGTGTCGGTGAGTGTTAGAGTGAGGATCAGGGTAAGGGTATGGGTGAGGGTTAGGTTTAGGGTAAGGATTATGGTTAGAGTTAGGTTAATGGTGAGGGTAAGGGTTAGGGTGAGGTTTAGTGTGAGGCTTAGGGTTAGGGTTAGGGTGAGGGTGAGGGTGAGGTATAGGGTTTGGGTTAGGTTTAGGGTGAGGGTTAGCGATAGGTTTACGGTTAGGGTGAGAGTGAGGGTGAGGGTTAGGGTAAGGTTTAGGGTTAGAGTTAGGGTGAGGGTGAGGGTTAGTATTAGGGTTAATATTTGAGTTAGCCTGAGGGTTAGGTTGAGGGTTAGGTTTAGGGTAAGTGTTAGGGTTAGGGGTAAGTTTAGGGTGAGGGTTAGGTTTAGGGTTAGGGTTAGGATGATCTTTAGGCTGAGGTTTATGTTTAGGGTTAGTTTGAGGGTTAAGAATTAGGGTTAGGGTTAGGGTTAGGGTGAGGGCTGGGGTTAGGTTTAGGATTAGGATAAGGTTTAGTTTGAGGGTTAGGTTTAGTGTTAGTGTGAGTGTTAGGTTTAGGGTTAGAGTTAGGTTTAGGGTCAGGGTAAATGTTTGGGTGAGATTTAGGGTGAGGGTGAGGGTTAGGGTTAGGGTGAGGGTTAGGGTGAGGGTGAGGGGGAGTGTGAGGGTTTGGTTTAGGGTTAGAGTTAGGGTGAGTTTGAGGGTTAGTAGTAGGGTTAGAACTAGGTTTAGGCTGAGGGTGAGGGTGAGGTTGAGTGTGAGGTTTAGGGTTAGGGTGAGGGTTAGGTTTAGGTTTAGGATTAGGGTTAGGGAGAGGTTTAGGATGAGGGTTAGGATGAGCGTTAGGCTGAGGGTTAGGGTTAGGGTTAGTGTGAGGGTTAGGATGAGGGTTAGGGTTAGGATTAGGGTTTAGTTAGGGTGAAGTTTTGTTTTAGGTTTAGGGTTAGGATAAGTTTTATCCTGAGTCTTATGGTTAGGATTATTGTGACGGTTAGGTTTAGGGTTAGGGTTAGGGTGTGGGCTAGTGTGAGGGTGAGGGTGAGGGTGAGGGTTTAGTTTATGTAAGGTTTAAAGTAAGGTTAGGTTGAGGATTAGGGTGAGTTTGAGGGTTAAGGTGAGGGTAAGGGTTAGGGTTAGGGTTAGGTTTACTGTGAGGTTTAGGGTTACGCTAAGCATGAGGGTAAGGGTAACGGTTAGGGTGAGGGTTACAGTGAGGGTGAGGGTTAGGATTAGAGTTAGGGTTAAGATTAGGGTGAGGTTGAGGGTGAGGGTTAGTGTTAGGGTGAAGGTTAGGGTTGGGGTGAGTCATAGGGTTAGGGTTAGGGTTGGGGTGAGGGTGAGGGTGAGGGTGAGGTTTTTGTTTACGTGAGGTTTAGGGTTAAGATGACGTTAGGGTTAGGGTAAGGGTTAGGGTAAGGGTTAACCTGAGGTTTACGGTTAGTGTGATGTTTAGGGTGAGGGTGAAGGTTAGGGTGAGGGTGAGGTTTAGGGTAAGTGTCAGGGTGAGGGTTTGGATTGGGAATAGGTTAGGGTTAGGGTTGGGCTGAAACTGAGGGTGAGGGTGAAGTTGAGGCTGAGGGTTAGGGTTAGGGTTAATGTTAGGTTTAGGGTTAGGGTGAGGGTAATGGTTACTGTGAAGGTTATGGTTATGGTTAGGGTTAGGGTTATTGTTAGGGTTAGGGTGAAGGCTAGGGTGAGGGTGAGTGTTAGTGTGAGTTTTAGGTTGAGGGTTTATTTTAGCCAAGGATTTGGGTTATGGTGAGGAATAGGGTGAGGTTGAGAATTATGTTTTGGGTTAGGGTTAGGATGAGGGTTAGGGCTAGGGTTAGGGTGAGGGTTAGGGTTTGGGTGATGTTTAGCATGGGGGTGAGGGTTAAGGTGAGGGTGAGGGTCAGGGGGTGGGTGAGGATTAGGGTTAGGTTGAGTGTTAGTGTTAGGTTTAGGTTTAGTGTGAGGGTGAGGGTTATGGGTAGCATTAGGGTTAGGTTGAGGGTTTGGATTAGGGTTAGGGTGAGTCTGAGGGTGAGGGTGAATGGTAGGTTTAGGGTTTGGGTGAGGTTTAGGGTTAGGGTCAGGGATAGGGTGAGGTTGTGGGTTAGGGATAATGTTAGGTGTAGGGTTAGGGTGAGTTTAAGAGTGAGGTTTAGCTTTAGGAATAGGGTTAGGGTTAGGGTGCGGGTGAATGTTAGGTTTAGGGTGAAGATTAGGGTTAGAGTTAGGTTTATGTTGAGGGTAAGTGTTAGGGTGAGGTTTAGTGTGAGGGTTAGGGTTAGGGTTAGGGTGAGGGTGAGGTATGGGTTTTGGGTTACAGTTAGGGTGAGGGTTAGGGATAGGTTTAGGGTTAGGTTGAGGGTGAGGGTGAGGGTGAGGGTTAGGGTTAGGTTTAGGGTTAGAGTTAGGTTGAGGGTGAGGGTTAGGGTTAGTATTAGAGTTAGCCTGAGGGTGAGGGTGAGGGTTAAGGTTAGTGTGAGGGTTAGGGTTAGGGTTAGGGCGAGGGTTAGGTTTAAGTTTAGGGTTAGGATCAGGGTTAGGTTGAGGGTTAGGTTTAGGGTTAGTGTGAGGGTTAAGTTAAGGATTAGGGTAGGGTTAGGGTCAGGGTAAAGTTAGGGTGAGGTTTAGGGTGAGGGCGAGGGTAAAGGTTAGTGTGAGGGTTAGGGCGAGGGTGAGGGTTAGGGTTAGGGTGAGGGTTAGGGTGAGGGTTAGGGTGAGGGTAAGGGTTAGGGTGATGGTAAGGTTGAGGGTGAGCGATAGGATAATGTTGTGGGTAAGGGTTAGGGTGTGGGTTAGCATGAGGTTTAGGGTTAGGGTGGGGGTTAGGGTTAGGGTTAGATTGAGGTTAGGGTTAGGGTGATGTTTATTGTGAGAGTATCGTTTAGGGTGAGGGTGAGTTTTTGGGTGAGCATGAGGGTTAGGATGAGGTTGAGGGTTAGGGTTACAGTTAGGATTAGGGAGAGGGGCAGGGTGAGCATTAGGGTTAGGATTAGGGTTAGAGTGAGGATGAGGGTGAGGGTTAGGTTGTGGTTAAGTGTTATGGTTAGGGTTAGGGATAGGGCTAGGGTGAGGGTGAGGGTTAGTGTGAGGGTTATTGTGAGGGTGAGGGTTTCCTTTACATTAGTGTTACGGTTAGGGTGAGGATTAGGTTGAGGGTGAGGGTTAAGCTGAGGTTAGGGTTAGGGTGATGGTTAGGGTTAGAGTGATGTTGATTGTGAGGGTGAGTGTACGGTGAGGGTGAGGGTGAGGGTGAGGGTTAGTGTTAGGGTTAGGTTTAGGTTGAGTGTGATTGTGAGGGTTAGGATTAGGAATAGGATTAGGGTTAGGGTTAAGCTGATGCTGAGGGTCAGGGTGAGGGTGAAGGTTAGGGTCAGGGTTAGGGTTAGGGTTAGAGTGAGGGTTACGGTTAGTGTGAGGGTAATGGTTAGGGTTAGGGTGAGGGTAAGGATTAGGGTGAGAGTAAAGATTAGGGTGAGGGTTAGGGTGAGTGTGAGGGTTTGGATTAGGGTTTGTGTTAGAGTTAGGGTGAGGGTTAGTATTTGGGTGATGTTTAGAATGAGTGTGAGGTTTAGGGTGAGGTTGATGGTTCGGGTGAGGGTGAGGGTTCGGTTGAGGGTGAGGATTAGGGTGTGGGTGAGGATTAGGTTTAGGGTGAGGGTTAGCATTAGGGGTAGTTTTAGGGTTAGGTTGAGGGTTAGGGTTAGGGTTAGGGTGAGGGGTAGGGACAGGGGTAGGGTCAGGTTTAGGGTGAGGTTTAGGGTGAGTGTGAGGGTTAGGTTGAGGGTGAGGGTGAGGGTTAGGGTTCGGGTTTGCGTTAGACTTAGGGTGAGTTTGAGGGTGAGGGTTAGGTTTAGGTTTAGGGTGAGTGTTAGGGTTAGGTTGAGGGTTAGAGATAGTGTTAGGGTTAGGGTAAGGGTGAGAGTGAGTGTTAGGTTTACGTTTAGGGATAGAGTTAGGGTGAGGGTGAGGGTGAGGGTGAGGGTGAGGGTTAAGGTTAGGTTAGATTTAGGGTTAGGCTGAGGTTGATCGAGAGGATGAGGGTGAGGGTTAGGGTTAGGGTGAGGTTTAGGTTTCCGGTTAGGGTTAGGGTGAGGGTTAGGATTAGGGTTATGGTTAGGATGAGGTTTAGGCTAAGGGTTAGGATTAGGTTTAGGGTGAGGTTTAGGGCTAGGTTTAGGGTTAGGATAAGGATTAGGCTGAGGATTAGGGTTCGGGTTAATGTGAGGGTTAGGTTTAGTGTTAGGGTAAGAGGGTGAGGGTAAAGTTTAGGGTGAGGGTTAGGGTGAGGGTGAGGTTTAGGGTTAGGGTGAGGGTTAGTGTCAATTCTAGGTTTAGGGTTAGGGTTAGAGTGAGGGTAAGGGTGTGGGCAAGTGTTAGGGTGAGGTTTAGAGTGAGGGTGAGGGTTAGCATCAAGGTTAGGATTAGGGTTAAGGTGAGGGTTAGGTTTTGGGTGAGTGTTAGGGTGAGTTTTAGGGTGAGGGTGAGGGTTAGGGTGAGGGTAAAGTGTTAGGGAGAGAGTTACGTTGAGGCTGAGGGTTATGGTTAGCCTTAGGGTGAGGGTGAGGCTTAGGGAGTAGCTTTGGGTTAAGGTTAAGGATACTGTGAGGATTAGGGTTAGGGTTAGGTTGAGGGTGAGGGTTAGGGTTAGGGGTAACATTAGAGTTTGGGTGAGGGTTAGGTTTACTGTGAGGGTTAGGGTTGATTTAAGGTGACCGTAAGGGTTAGGGTGACGGTTAGGTTGAGTGTGAGGTAGGATGAGGGTTAGGGTTAGGGTGAGGTTAGGGATAGGGTTAGGGTTAGGGTGAGGATTAGGGTTAGGGTTAGGATTAGAGTTAGGGTGACGGTAAGGCTTCGGGTGAGGGTTAGGGTGAGGATGAGAGTTAGGGTTAGGGTTAGCGTGAGGGTAAGTGTTAGCATGAGGACTAGTGTTTGGTTTAGTATTAGGGTGAGTGTTAGGGTTATGGTGAAGGTGAGGGTGAGGGTTAGGTTCAGTATTAAGGTTAGGGTTAGTGTGAGGGTTAGTGATAGGGTTAGGGTTAGGGTGAGGGTTAGAGTTAGGGTAAAGGTGAGGGTTAATCTGAGAGTTAGGGTTAGGTTTAGGGTGAGAGTTAGGCTCAGTGTAAGGGTTAGGGTTAGGGTGAGGGTTAGTTTTAGGGGGAGGGCTAGGTTGAGGGTAAGGTTGAGGGTGAGAGTGAGTGTGAGGTTTTCGGTTAGGTAAGTTTTAGGGTTAGCGTTAGGGTAAGGATTTGGGTGAGGTTGTGGGTTAGGGTTAGGGTGAGTGTGAGGGTGAGGGTCAGGGTTAGTGTTAGGATGAGGGTTAGGGATAGGGTTAGGGTGAGGTTGCGGTTGAGGGTGAGGGTTAGGCTTAGGGTTATTTTGAGGTTTAGGGTTACGGTGAGGGTTATGGTTAGGTTGAGGGTTAGGGTTAGGGTTAGGTTGAGGGTTAGTGTTAGGTTGATGTTTAGTGTGAGGGTGAGGATTAGGGTGTGGGTGAGTGTTCAGGTAGAGTTAGGGTTAGGGTTAGGGTTAGGGATAGGGTTAGGGTTTAGCTAAAGTTTAGGGTGAGGGTGATGATTAGGGTTAGCTTGAGTTTTAGGGTTAGGTTTAGGGTTAAGATGAGGTTTAGGCTGAGGGTTAGGGTTAGGTTTAGGGTTAGTGTGAGGGTTCAGGTTAGGGTGAGGGTTGGATTTAGGTTTTGGGTTAGTATAAGGGATAGGGTGAGGGTTAGGGTTACGGTTAATATGAGTGTTAGGTTTAGGTTAGTTTGAGGGTAATGGTTAGGGTGAGGGTTAGGGTGAGGCTGAGGGATAGGTTTATGGTGAGGGTTAGGTTGAGTGTTAGGATTATGGTTATGGTTAGGGTAAGGCTGAGGGGGAAGGAGAGGTTGAAGGTGAGCGTTAGGGTTAAGGTTACTGATAGGATGAGGATTCGGGTTAAGGTTAGATTTAGGGTGAGGGTTAGGCTCAGCGGTAGGGTTAGGGTTAGGTTGAGGGTTAGGTTTAGTGTGAGGTTCAGGGTTAGGGTTAGAGTGAGGGTTAGGTTTAGTGTGTTGGTTAGGGTTAGGGTTAGGTTGAGGGTAAGGGTTAGGGTGAGGGTGAGGATTAGGGTTAGCATTAGGTTTAAGGTTAGGGTTAGGATGAGGGTTAGGGTGAGGGAGAGGGTGAGGGTGGGGATAAGGGTTAGGATGAGTGTTAGGTTTAGTGTGAGGGTGAGGATTAGGTTTAGTGTGAGGATGAGGGTTAGGTTTAGGGTATTAGGGTTAGGGGAAGGGTGAGGGTTAGGGTTAGGGTTAGGATTAGGGTGAGGGTCAGGGTGAGGTATAGGTTTAGATTGAGGATTAGATATAGGGTGAGGTTTAGGGTTTGGGTTAGGGCGAGATTTTGGGTTAGGGTGATGTTTATTGTGAGGGTGAGTGTTAGGGCGAGTGTGAGTGTTCGGGTGAGGGTGAGTGTTCAGGTGAGGGTGAGGATTAGGGTGTGGTTGAGGGTTAGGGTTAGTATGAGAGTCAGGGTGAAGTGTAGGTATAGGGTTAGAGTGAGGTTTAGGGTTAGTGTGAAGGTTAGAGTTAGGGTTAGGTTTAGCGTTAGTGTGAGGATAAGAGTTAGGGTGTGGGTTAGTGTGAGGGTGAGGGTTAGGGTTAGCGTTAGGGTTAGGGTGAGCATTATGGTGAGGTTTAGGGTTAGGGTGAGGGTTAGGATTAGGGTTAGTCTGAGGGTTAGTGTTAGGGTGATGTTTAGGGTGAGGGGTGAGGTTGAGGGTTAGTGTGAGGGTGCGGGTGCCGGTGAGGGTGAGGGTTAGTGTTAGGTTTAGGGTGAGGGTGAGGGTTAGGGTTAGGATTAGTGTTAGGGTTAGGCTGAGGGTGAGGATGAAATTGAGGGTGAGGGTTAGGGTTAGGGTTAGGGTGAGGATTCGAGTTAGTGGGAGGGTTAGTGTTATGGTGAGGGTCAGGCTGAGGGTGAGTGTTAGAATGAGGTTGAGGTTGAGGGTGAGGGTTAAGGTTAGGATTAGATTAAGGTGAGTTTAGGGTGAGGGTTAGGGTTAGGTTTATTGTTAGGTTTAGGGTTTGGGTTAGGTGAGGGTGAGGGTGAGGGTTAGCGTTAGGGTTAGGGTTAGGGTTAGGGTGAGGGTGTAGTTCAGGGTTAGGGTTAGGATTATGTAAAGGGTAAGGCTGAGGGGGAAGTGGAGGTTGAGTGTGAGGTTTTGGGTTAGGGTTACGGTTAGGGTGAGGGTTACTGTTAGGTTTAGGGTTAGTATAAGGGCTAGGCTGAGGGTAAGGGTTAGGGATAGTGTGAGTGTTAGGTTTAGGGAAAGGGTTTGGGTTAGGTTGAGGGTAAAGTTTAGAGTAAGGTTTGTGGAGAGGATGAGGGTTAGGGTTACCTTGAGGGTTCGGGTGAGGGTTAGGGTTAGGGTTATGGTTAGGGGTAGCGTGAGGGTTTGGGCGAAGGTTAGGTTTAGGGTTAGGCTTCGGGTGTGGGTTAGGGTGTGGGTAAGTGTTAGAGTGAGGGTTAGGGTGAGGGTGAGGGTTAGGAGGAGGGTGAGGTTTAGTGTTAGCATTAGGGTTAGGGTGAGGGTGAGTGTTAGGTTTAGGGTTAGTGTTAAGGTGAGGGTTAGGGTTAAGGTTAGGGATAAGGTGAGGATTAGGGTTAGAGTTTGGAATAGGTTGAGGGTTAGGCTGAGGGGTAGTGTTAGGTTTAAGGTGAGGGTTAGGTTTAGTGTGAGGATTAGGGTTAGGTTTAGGGTGAGGTTTAGGTTTAGTGTGAGGGTTAGGGTTAGTGTTAGGGTGAGGGTAAGGGTTAGGGTGAGTTTTAGGGTGAGGGTGAGGTTTAGGGTTAGCGTTAGGTTTAGGTTTAAGGTTAGGATGAGTGTTAGGGTTAGGGTTAGGGTGAGGGTGAGGGTGAGGCTGATGTTTAGGATGAGGGTTAGGGTTAAGGTGAGGGTTCGGGTTAGGTTTAGGGTGATGGTTAGGGTCAGGGTAAGTGTTAGGGTGAGGGTTAGGGTTATGGTTAGGTTTAGTGTGAGGGTCATGGTGAGGTTTAGTGTTAGGTTTAGGGTTAGGGTTAGGGTGACGGTAATTGTTAGGGTGAAGGTTAGGGTGATTGTGTGGTTTATGGTTAGCATTAGGTTTAGAGTTAGGGTTAGGATGAATGTTAGGGTTATGTTTAGGGTTAGGCTTAAGGTGAGGGTGAGTGTTAGGGTTAGGTTTAGGGTTAGGGTTAGTTTTAGGGTGAGGGCAAGGGTGAGGGTGAGGTTAAGGGTGAGGGTGAGGATTAGGGTGAGGTTTTCATTTAAGTAAGTGTTAGGGTTAGAGTTAGGGTGAGGTGTAGGGTGAGGGTGTGGGTTGGGGTTAGGGTTAGGGTTAGGGTGAGGCTGAGGGTCAAGGTTAGTGTTAGGATGAGGATTAGGGTTAGGGTTAGGGTGAGGGTGAGGGTAAGGTGTAGGGTTAGGGTTAGTGTGAGATTTAGGGTTACGGTGAGGGTTAGGGTTAGGGTGAGGAGTAGGGTTTGGGTTACGGTGAGGGTTAGGGTTGGGTGATGTTTAGTGTGAGGGTGACGGTTAGGGTGAGGGTGAGTGTTCTGTTGAGAATTAGGGTTAGGGTTAGGGATTGGGTTAGTGTGAGGGTAAGTGTTAGGGTGAGGGTTAGGGTGAGGGTAAGGTTTAGGGTTAGAGTGAGTGTTAGGTTTAGGGTTATGATGAGGGTGAGGGTTAGGGTGAGCCGTAGGTTTAGGGTTACGGTTAGTTTGCGGGTTAGGATGAGGGTAAGGGTTAGGGTGCGGTTAAGGGTGAGGGTGAGTTTTAGGGTTAGGGAGAGATTAAGGTTTAGGGTGAGGGTTAGGGTTAGGGTTAGTGATAGAGTAAGGATTAGTGTTAGTGTGAGAGTTAGGGTGAGGGTTAGGATTAGTGTATGTGTGAGGATAAGTGTTAGGGTGAGGGTTACGGTGAGGGTGAGGGTTAAGGTTAGGGTGATGGTTAGGGTTAGGGTTATGCTTAAGGTGAGGGTTAGGGTGAGCTGTAGGTTTACCGTTAGGCTTATTTTGCGAGTTAGGGCGAGGGTAAGGATGAGGGTGAATTTTAGGTTTAGGGTGAGGGTTATGGTTAGGGTGAGGGTAAGGGTTAGGGTGAGGGTTAGGGTGAGGTTTCGGGTCTGCGTTAGGGATAGGGTGAGGATTAGGGTTAGTGTGAGGGTTAGGATTAAGTTTATTGTGAGGATAAGGGTTAGGGTGAGGGTTAGAGTGAGGGTGTGGTGTTGGGTTAGTGTTAGGGATAGGGTGAGCTTAAGGGTGAGGGTTAGGTTTAGGGTGAGGGTTATGGTTAGGTTTAGGGTGAGGGTCAGGGTGAGGTTCAGCATTAGGGTTAGGTTTAGGGTTAGGGTGAGGGTCGGTTTAGGGTTAGGGTTAGGATTAGTGTTAGAGTTAGGGTGAAGGCTAGGGTGAGTGTGAGGTTTGGGTGAGGGTGAGGGTGAGTGTTTCAGTTATGTAAGTGTTAGGGTTAGTGTGAGGATTAGGGTGAGGGTGAGGGTTAACCTGAGGTTAGGTTTAGCCTGATGGTTAGGGTTAGGGTGAGGGTGAGGGTTAGGGTTAGGGTGATGGTTAGGGTGAGGGTGAGGCTGAGAGTCAGGATTAGGAATAGGGTTAGTGTTAGGGTCAGGCTGAGGTGAGGGTCAGGGTGAGGGTGAAGGTTCGAGTTAGGGTTATAGTTAGAGTTAGGGTTAAGCTTAGTGTGTGGGTTAGGGTTAGGTTTATGTTTCGGGTGAGGGTTAGGATTTTATTTAGGGTTAGCATAAGGGTTAGGCTGAGGGTTAAGGTTAGGGTTAGTCTGAGGGTTAGGTGTAGGGTAAGTCTAATGTTTAGGGTGAGGGTTAGGGTGAGTGTGAGGGTTAGGGTTAGGGTGAGGGTTAGGTTTACGGTTAGGGTTAGGGTGAAGGTTAGAGTGTGGGTTAGTGTAAGGGTGAGGGTTAGGGTGAGGGTTAGGATTAGGGTTAGCATTAAGTTTAGGGTGAGGGTGAGGGTTAGGGTGAGGGTTTGGGTTAAGTTTAAAGATAGGGTGAGGATTAGCTTTAGAGTTAGGTTTAAGTTGAGGGTTAGGAGGAGGGGTAGGATTAGGGTTAGGGTGAAGGTTAGGTTTAGTGTGAGAGTTAGGGTTAGGGTTAGGGTGATGGTAAGGTTTATTGTGAGGGTTAGGATGAGTGTGAGGTTTAGGGTTAGCATTAGCTTTAGCTTTAGGTTTAGGATGAGTGTTAGGGTTAGGTTTAGGGTTAGGATGAGGGTGAAGGGGAAGGTTAGATTTAGGATAAGGGTAGGGGTTAGGGGTAGGGTGAAGGTTAGGGTTAGGGTTACTGTGAGGGTTAGGATTATGGTGAGGGTTAGGGTGAGGGTGAGGGTGAAGTTTAGCATTAGGGTGAGGGTTAGCTTTAGGGTGATGTTTAGTGTTCGGGTGAGGGTTAGGATGAGGGTGAGTGTTCTGCTGAGAGTTAGGATTAGGGTTAGGGTCAGGGATAAGTTTAGTGTGAGGGTAAGGGTTAGGGTGAGTGTTAGGGTGAGGGTCAAGTTTAGGGTTAGGGTGATCGTTAGGGTTAGGGTTAGGGTTATGTTTAGGGTGAGGTTTAGGGTGAGCGGTAGGTTTAGGGTTAGGTTTACTTTGCGGGTTATGGTTTGGGTAAGGGTTAGGGTGAGGTTTAGGTTGAGGATGAGGGTTAGGGTTAGGGTAAGTGTAAGGGTTAGGTTGAGAGTGAGTGTGAAGGTGAGGGTTAGGGTTAGCATTGGAGTTAGGGTGAGGGTGAGGGTTAAGGTGAGGTTTAGTTTGAGGATGAGGATTAGGGTTAGTGTGAGGGTTAGGGTGAGTGTTAGGGTGAGGGTTAGGGTTAGGGTTTGGGTTAGGGTGAGGGTGAGGTATAGGGTGAGGGTTAGTGTTAGGGTGAGGGTTAGGGATAGGGTTAGAGTTAGGGTGAGGATGAGGGTGAGTGTTAGGGTTTGGTTTAGGGTGAGTTTGAGGGTGAGAGTTAGGATTAGGAATAGGGTTAGGGTTAGGGTTAGGCTGAGAGTGAGGGCCAGGGTTAGGGTGAGGGTTAGGGTTTGGGTGATGTTTAGAGTGAGGATGAGGGTTAGGGTGAGGATGAGGATTTGGGTGAGGGTGAGGGATCGGGTTAGGGTGTGGGTGGGATTAGGGTTATGGTGAGGGTTAGCATTAAGTTTAGGTTTAGTGCGACAGTGAGGGTGAGGTGTAGGGGTAGGGTTAGATTGAGTGTTAGGGTTAGGTTTAGGGTGATGGTTAGGGAGAGGGGTAATGTTAGGTTTAGTGTGAGGTTTAGGATGAGTGTGAGGGTTAGAGTTAGGTTGAGTGTTAGGTTTAGGGTTAGGGTTATGGTGAGGTTTAGGATTAGATTTAGGGGTAAGGTGAGTTTGAGGGTGAGGGTTAGGTTTAGGTTTAGGCTTAGGGTTAAGGTTATGGTGAGGGTAAGTGTTAGGGTGAGGTTTAGTGTGTGGATGAGGGTTAGGGTTATTATTAGGGCTAGGGTGAGGGTTAGGGTGAGGGTTAGGGTTAGGGTTAGCGTTAGGGTGAGGGTGAGGTATAGGGTGAGGTTTAGGGTTAGGGTGAGGGTTAGGAATAGTGTTAGGTTAGGGTGAGGGTTTGGGTGAGTGTTAGGTTTAGGTTTAGGTTTAGAGTTAGGGTGAGGGTGAGGGTGAGGGATAGGATTAGTGTTAGGGTTAGGGTTAGGATGACGGTTAGGCTGAGGGTTAGGGTTAGGGTTAGGGTTAGCATAATGTTTAGGCTGAGGGTTAGGGTTAGGCTTAGGGATAGGGTTAGGGTGAGGGTTACGCTGACGGTAAGTGTTAGGGTGAGGTTTAGGGTGAGGTTGAGTATTAGGCTTAGCATCATTCTTAGGGTGAGGTTTAGGTTTAGGTATAGCATTAGGGTTAGGGTTAGGATTAGGGTGAG
This sequence comes from Dipodomys merriami, assembly GCF_024711535.1. Classification (NCBI taxonomy): domain Eukaryota; kingdom Metazoa; phylum Chordata; class Mammalia; order Rodentia; family Heteromyidae; genus Dipodomys; species Dipodomys merriami. Next base: position 6,034,705 of record NW_027206335.1, on the reverse strand, counting down.
GGTAAGGATTAGGGCTAAGTTGAGGGTTAGGTTTAGGGTTAGCATTAGGTTTAGGGTTAGGGTGAAGGTTAGGTTTAGTGTGAGAGTTAGGGTTATGGTTAGGGTGATGGTAAGGTTTAGTGTGAGGTTTAGGGTGAGTGTGAGGTTTAGGGTTAGCATTAGTTTTAGCGTTAGGTTTAGGATGGGTGTTAGGGTTAGGTTTAGGGTTAGGGTGAGGGTGAGGGTGAAGGTTAGAGTTAGGATGAGGGTAGGGGTTAGGGGTAGGGTGAGCGTTAGGGTTAGGGTTACTGTGAGGGTTAGGATTATGGTGAGGTTTAGGGTGAGGTTGAGGTTTAGCATTAGGGTGAGGGTTAGCTTTAGGGTGATATTTAGTGTCCGGGTGAGGGTTAGGATGAGGGAGAGTGTTCTGCTGAGAGTTAGGATTAGGGTTAGGGTCAGGGATAAGTTTAGTGTGAGGGTAAGTGTTAGGATGAGTGTTAGGGTGAGGGTCAAATTTAGGGTTAGGGTGATCGTTAGGGTTAGGGTTAGGGTTATGTTTAGGGTGAGGGTTAGGGTGAGCGGTAGGTTTAGCGTTAGGGTTAGTTTGCGGGTTATGGTGAGAGTAAAGGTTAGGGTGAGGTTTAGGTTGAAGATGAGGGTTAGTGTTAGAGTAAGGGTAAGCGTTAGGTTGAGAGTGAGTGTGAAGGTGAGGGTTAGGGTTAGCATTAGAGTTAGGGTGAGGGTGAGGATTAAGGTGAGGTTTAGTTTGAGGATGAGGATTAGGGTTAGTTTGAGGGTTAGGGTGAGTGTTAGGGTGAGGGTTAGGGTTAGGGTTTGGGTTAGGGTGAGGGTGAGGTATAGGGTAAGGGTTAGTGTTAGGGTGAGGGTTAGAGTTAGGGTGAGGATGAGGGTGAGTGTTACGGTTAGGTTTAGGGTGAGTGTGAGGGTGAGAGTTAGGATTAGGAATAGGGTTAGGGTTAGGGTTAGGCTGAGAGTGAGGGTCAGGGTTAGGGTGAGGGTTAGGGTTTGGGTGATGTTTAGGGTGAGGATGAGGGTTAGGGTGAGGATGAGGATTTGGGTGAGGGTGAGGGATCAGGTTAGGGTGTGGGTGGGATTAGGTTATGGTGAGGGTTAGCATTAGGTTTAGGGTTATTGTGACAGTGAGGGTGAGGGGTAGGGGTAGCGTTAGGTTGAATGTTAGGGTTAGGTTTAGGGTGATGGTTAGGGAGAGGGGTAATGTTAGGGTTAGAGTGAGGTTTAGGATGAGTGTGAGGGTTAGGGTTAGGTTGAGGGTTAGGTTTAGGGTTAGGGTTAGGGTGAGGTTTAGGGTTAGAGTTAGGGGTAAGGTGAGTTTGAGGGTGAGGGTTAGGTTTAGGTTTAGGCTTAGGGTTAAGGTTATGGTGAGGGTAAGTGTTAGGGTGAGGTTTAGTGTGTGGATGAGGGTTAGGGTTATTATTAGGGCTAGGGTGAGGGTTAGGGTGAGGGTTAGCATTAGGGTGAGGGTGAGGTTTAGGGTTAGGCTGAGGGTTAGGCATAGTGTTAGGTGAGGGTGAGTGTTAAGTTTAGGTTTAGGTTTAGAGTTAGGGTGAGGGTGAGTGTGAGGGTTAGGATTAGTGTTAGGGTTAGGGTTAGGCTGAGGGTTAGGGTTAGGGTTAGGGTTAGCATAATGTTTAGGCTGAGGGTTAGGTTTAGGCTTAGGGATAGTGTTAGGGTGAGGGTTAGGCTGACGGTAAGTGTTAGGGTGAGGTTTAGGGTGAGGTTGAGTATTAGGCTTAGCATCATTCTTAGGGTGAGGTTTAGGTTTAGTTATAGCATTAGGGTTAGGGTGAGGGTTAGGATTATGGCTAAGGTGAGGGTTAGGTTTAGGGTGAGCATTAGGTTTAGGGTTAGGGTGAGGGTTTGGGTTACGGTGAGGGTTACCTTTCATGTGAGGGTTAGGTTTAGGTTGAGGGTTAGGGTTGGTGAGAGGGTTAGGGTGAGGGTACAGGTTAGGGTTAGCGTCAGCGTTAGGGTGAGGGTGAGGGTTAGGGTTAGGTTAGGATGAGGGTCAGGGTGAGGGTGAGGGTTAGGGCTGGTGTTAGTGTTAGTGTTAAGGTTAGGGTTAGGGTTAGGTTTAGGGTTAGCATTAGGGTTAGGGTTATGGTTAGGGTGAGCGATCGGGATAGGGTTAGGGTTAGGGTTAGGGTGAGGGTGAGTGTTATGTTTAGGCTGAGGGTGAGCTTGAGGGTTAGTGATAGGGTTAGTGTGAGGGTGATGGTGTGGGTGAGGGTTATGGTTAGGATTAATGTTAGGGTTAGAGTTCCCTGATGGTGAGCTTGAGGGTGAGGGATAGGGTTAGGTTTAGATTTAGGGTGAGGGTTAGGGTTAGTGTGAGTGTTAGGATTAGGGTGAGGGTTAGGTTTATGGTTAGGGTGCTTGTTAGTGTGAGGTTTAGGGTTAGGGTTAGGTTTAGGTGAGGGTTAGGGTGAGGGTTAGGTTTAATGTTAGGGTTAGGTTGAGGGTGAGGGTTAGGGTGATGGTCAGAGTTAAGGTTAGGTTTTAGGTTTAGGGTTAGTTATAGGGTGAGGCTTAGGGTGAGGGGTAGGGTTAGGAAGAGGGTTAGGGTTAGTGTGAGGGTTAGAGTTAGGGTTAGGGTTAGGGTGAGGGTATGGATTAGGGTGAGGTTTAGTGTGAGGGTGAGGGTTAGTGTGAAGGTTTTTGTTAGGTTTAGTGTAAGGTTTATGGTGAGGTCTAATATGAGGTTGCGGGTTAGGGAGAGAGAGAGGGTGAGGGAGAGCGTGTCAGTTAGGTAAGTGTTAGGATTCGGGTCAGGGTGAGGATTAGGGTGAGAGTTAGGGATAGGATGAAATTTAGGGTTAGGCTGATGGTTAGGGTTAGTGTGAGGTTTAGGGTTAGGGTTAGGGTTAGAGTGACGTTTAGGGTTCGGGTTTGCATTAGGGTTAGGGTGAGGGTTAGGCTGTTTTTGAGGGTTAGGGATAGGGTTAGGGTTAGTGTTAGGGTGAGGGTTAGGGTTAGGATTAGGTTTAGGATGAGGGTTAGGGTAAGGGGTAGGTTTAGGGGTAGGGTGAATGTTAGGATTAGGGAGAGGGTTAGAGAAAGGGTAAGGGTTAGGGTTAGGGTGAGGTTAAGGATTAGGGTGAGGGTGAGGGTTAGTGTTAGTTTTAGGGTGATGGTGAGCGTGAGGGTTAGGGTTAGGTTTAGGCTTAGTTTGAGGGATAGGATGAGGGTTTTGTTTAGTGTTAGTGTTAGGGTTAGGGTGAGGTTTAATATTAGTTGTGAGGGTTAGGGTGAGTGTGAGGGTGAGAGTAAGGGTTTGGGTGAGGGTTAGGGTGAGTTTTAACATTCTGGTTAGGGCTAGGGTGAGGCTAACGGTGAGGGTCAGGGTTAATGTTATGTTTAAGGTGAGGTTTAGGGTTAGAGTTAGGGTTAGGGTGAGGATTAGGGTGAGGGTGAGGGTTAGGATGAAGGTTAGGGTTAGAGTGACTATTAGGATTTGGGTTAGGGTTAGATTAAGGTTTAGGGTGAGGGTTAGGGTAAGGGTTAGGGTTAGGGTAAGGGTGAGTATGAGGGTTAAAGTTAGGGTTAGGGTGAGGGTTAGGGTTGGGGTGAGGGTTAGCGTTAGGTTTAGGGTGAGGCTTAGGGTGAGGTTTCCGGTGAGTGTGAGTGTTAGGTTGTGGGTGACGGTTAGGGTTAGGGTGAGGGTTAAGGTGACGTTGAGTGTTAGGTTGAGGGTGAGGGTTAGGGTTAGGGTGAACGATATCATGAGGGTTAGGGTTAGGGTGAGTGTGAGGATTAGGGTTAGGGTTACCCTTAGGGTTAAGGTTAGGTTATGGGTTAGGGTGAGGTTTAGGGTGAGGGTGAGGTTTAGGGTTAGTGTTACCCTTAGGTTTATGGTGAGGGTATAGGTTAGTTTGAGGTTTAGGGTGAGGGTGAGGGTTAGGATTAGCGTTAGGGTTAAGGTGAGGGTTAGGGTTAGGGTTAGGCTGAGGGTTAGGTTTAGGTTGATGATTAGGGTGAGGGTAAGTGTGAGGGTGAGGGTGAGGGTTAGGGTAGAGGTGAGGGTTAGGTTTAGGGTGAGGGTTAGCGTGACGGTGAGGGTTAGGGTGAGGGTGTGGAAAAAGGTTGGGTTCGGTTCAGGGTGAGGGTTAGGTTTAGGTTTAGGGTGAGGGTTAGAGTTAGTGTACGGGTTAGGTTTAGGGTTAGTGTGAGGAAAAGGGTTAGGGTGAGGATTAGGATGAGAGTAAGATTTAGGGTTAGGTTTAGCTTTAGGGTTAGGGTGAGGTTTAGGTTTAGGTTTCAGGATAGGGTTAAGTTGAGGGTGAGGGTTAGAGTTAGGGTTCGGATGAGGGTTAGGTTTGGGGTGAGTGTTAGGGCTACGGTTAGGGTGAGGGTGATGGTGAGGGTTGGGTTTCGGGTGAGGGTTAGGGTGTGGGTGACAGTTAGTGTTAGGGTGAGGTTCAAGGTGACAGTGAGGGTTAGGATGAGGGTGATGGTTAGAGTTAGTGTGAGTATTAGCTTTAGGGTTAGGGTTTAGGTTATGGAGAGGGTAAGGATCAGGGTGAGGTTTAGGGTGAGGGTGAGAGTTAGAGTTAGCGTTAGGGTTACGGTGAGGGATAGGGTTAGGGTTAGGGTTAGGGTGAAGTTGAGGTTTAGGATTAGGGTTAGGATGAGGTTTAGGGTTAGGGTGAGGGTTAGGGATAGTGTTAGGGTTATGGTGAGGGTTAGGGTTAGGGTTACGTTTTGAGTTGGGTGAGTATGAGGGTGAGCTTTAGGGTTAGGATTAGGGTTAGGGTTAGTGTTAGGCAGAGGGTGAGGGTGAGGGTGAGGGTGAGGTTTAGGGATAGGGTCAGGTTTAGGGTTAGGGTGCGGGTGAGGGGTAGGGTTAGGGTTAGGGAGAGGAATAGGGTTAGGGTGAGGGATAGGGTGAGGGTTAGGGTCACGGGTAGGTTTAGGATTAGGTTGAGGATTAGGGTTAGTGTAAGGGTTAGGGTTAGTGTTAGGGTGAGGGTAAGGGTTACTGTGAGGTTTAGGGTGAGATTGACAGTTAGGGTTAGCTTTAGGTTGAGGGTGAGGTGAGGTTTCGAGTTTGCATTAGGGTTAGGGTGAGGGTTATGGTGAGGGTTAGGATTAGGGTTAGGGTGAAGGTGAGGGTGAGGGTTAGGATTAGGGTGAGGGTGAGGGTGAGGGTGAGGTTTAGCGTGAGGGTGAGTGTGAGGTTTAGGTTTAGGTTTAGGGTTAGGGTTAGATTTAGGGTGAGCGTGAGGGTGAGAGTTAGGATTAGGGTGAGGGTGAGAGTGAGGATTAGTGTTAGGGTTAGTATCAGATTGAGGGTTAAGGTTAATGTGAGGTTTAGGGTGAGGGTGAGGGTAAGGGTTAGTGTGAAGGTTAGGGTGAGGGTTAAGTTTAGGGTGAGGGGTAGAGGTAGTGTTAGGGTTAGGTTTAGCGTTAGGATTAGGCTGAAGGTGAGAGTGAGTTTTAGGGTGAGGTTAAGGTTGAGGGTGAGAGTGAGGGTTAGGGCTAGGTTTAGGGTGAGGGTCAGGGTGAAAGTAAGGGTTAGCGTGAGGGTGAGGGTTAGGGTTAGGGTTAGTGTTAGTTTGAGGGTTAGGGTTAATGTGAGTTTAGGGTGAGGGTGTGGGTAAGGGTTAGTGTGAGGGTTAGGGTGAGGGTGAGGGTTAGGGTTAGCGTTATGGTTAGCGTTAGGATTAGTTTGAGGATTAGGGTGAGGTTTTGGGTTAGGGTGGCCGTTAGGTATAGGCTGAGTGTTAGGTTTAGGGTTAGGGTGAGGGTTAGGGTTAGTGTGATATTTAGGCTGAGGGTGAGAATTCGGGTTCTCATGAGGGTTAGCTTTTGTGTGACGGTTAGGGTTAGGGTTAGGGTTAGGGTGAGGTTGAAAGGGTGAGGGTGAGGGTTAGGGTTAGGGTTAGGGTGATTTTTAGGTTTAGGGTTAGTGTTAGGTGAGGGTTATGGGGAGGGTTAGGGTGAGGGTTAGGGTTAGGTTTAGGGTTAAGTTTAGGGTGAGGGTTACGGTGAGGTTTAGGGTTAGGGTTATGGTGAGGGTAAGGTTTAGAATGAGGGTTAGATTGAGGGTGAGGGTTAGGTTAGGGTTTGGGTGAGGGAAAGGGTGAGGGTTAGGGTTAGGTTGATGGTGAGGTTAGGGTGAGAATTTTGGTTAGTGTTAGGGTTTAGGGTTAGTGTTAGTGTGAGGGTGATGGTTATGGTTAGGGTTAGTATTAGGGTGAGGTCTAGGGTGAAGGTGAGGTTTAGTGTTAGTGTTAGGGTTAGGTATAGGGTGAGTATTAGTGTTATGCTTTGTGTGAGGGTTAGGCTGAGCGGTAGGGTTAGGGTTAGGTTTAGTGTGAGGATTCGGATTAGGGTTAGGATTAGGGTTAAGGTGAGGGTTAGGGTTAGGTTGAGGGTTAGGGTGCGGGTGAAGTTTAGGGTTAGCATTAGGGATAGGGTGAGGGGTAGGGTGTGGGTAAGGGTCTGGGTAAGGGTTAGGGTGAGGGTGAGGTGTAGGGTTAGGGTTAGGTAGAAGGATAGTGTTAGGGTGAGGGTTTGGGTTAGTTTGAGGGTTAGGGTGAAGGTGAGTTTGAGGTTGAGAGTTAGGGTGAGGGTGAGGGTGACGATAAGGTTTAGGGATAGCATACGGATTAGGGTTAGGGTTAGGTTTAGGGTTAGGGTGAGGTTGAGGGTGAGGGTGAGGGTTAGGGTTAGGGTTAGGTTTTGGATTAAGGTGAGGTTTAGGGTAAGGGATAGAGTTAGGGTGAGGGTTAGGTTTAGGGTTACGGTGAGTGTTAGGGTTAGTTTTAGGTTTAGGTGAGGGTTAGTGTTAGGATAAGGGTGAGGATGAGGGTTAGGTTGAGGGGCAGGGTTAGGGATAGGGTAAGGGTTAGTGTTAGGGTGAGGGTTAGGGTAAAGATTAGGGTTAGGGTGAGGGTGAGGGTGAGGGTTAGGGAGATTGGTAATGTTAGGGTTCAGGTGAGGTTTAGGGTGAGTGTGAGGGTTAGGGTTAGGTAGAGGGTTAGGGTTAGGGTTAGAGTTAGGGGTGGGTTGAGTTTGAGGGTGAGGGTTAGGTTTAGGTTTAGGCTTAGGGTTAAGGGTATGTTGAGGGTAAGTGTTAGGGTGAGGTTTAGTGTGTGGATGAGTGTTAGGGTTATTGTTAGGGTTAGGGTGAGGGTTAGGTTGAGGGTTAGAGTTAGGGTTAGCGTTAGGGTGAGTGTGAGGTATAGGGTGAGTTTTAAGGTTAGGGTATGGGTTAGGGATAATTTTAGGATAGGGTGAGGTTGAGGGTGAGTGTTAGGTTTGGGTTTAGGTTTAGAGTTAGGGTGAGGGTGAGGGTGAGGGTTAGGGTTAGAATTAGGATTAGGGTTAGGGTTAGGATGAGGGTTAGGATTAGGGTTAGGATGAGGTTTAGGGTTAGGATGAGGTTTAGGGATAGGGTTAGGGTTACTGTGAGGTTTAGGGTTAGGGTTACGGTTTGAGTTAGGGTGAGTATTAGGGTGAGTTTTAGGGTTAGGATTAGGGTTATGGTTAGTGGTAGGCAGATGGTGAGTGTGAGGGTTAGGCTTAGGGTGAGGTTTAGGGTTAGGTTTAGGGTGAGGGTTAGGGTTAGGTTTAGGGAGAGGGATAGGGTTAGGGTGAGGGATAGGGTGAGGGTTAGGGTCACAGTTAGGTTTAGGGTTAGATTGAACGTTAGGGTTAGTGTGAGGGTTAGGGTTAGAGTTAGGGTGAGGGTAAGGGTTACTGTGAGGTTTAGGGTGAGGGTGACAGTTTGGGTTAGCTTTTGTTTTAGGGTGAGGTGAGGTTTCGGGTTTGCATTTTTGTTAGAGTGAGGGTTATGGTGAGGGTTATGGTTAGGGTTAGGGTGAGGGTGAGGGTGAGGGTAAGGTTTAGGGTTATGTTGAGTGTTAGGTTTAGGGTGAGGGTTAGGGTTAGGGTTAGGATTAGGGTGAGGGTGAGGGTGAGGGTGAGGGTGAGGTTTAGGGTGAGGGTGAGGGTGAGGGTGAGGGTTAGGGTTAGGTTTAGGGTGAGGGTGAGAGTGAGGTTTAGGTTTAGGTTTAGGTTTAGGGTTAGGGTAAGGGTTAGGGTTAGGGTTAGGGTGAGGGTGTGGGTGATGGTTAGGGTTAGAGTGAGGGTGAGGGTGAGGGTTAGGGTTAGGTTTAGGGTTAGTTTTTGTGTTAGGATTAATGTGAGGTTTAGGGTGAGTGTGAGGGTAAGGGTTAGTTTGAGGGTTAGGTTCAGAGTTAGGGTTAGGGTGAGGGATAGAGGTAGGGTTAGGTTTAAGTTTAGGGTTAGGTTTAGGCTGAGGGTGAGGGTGAGGGTGAGGGTGAAGATGAGGTTTAGAGTTAGGGTTAGGGTGAGGGTGAGGGTGAGGGTTAGGTTTAGGGTTATGGTGAGTGTTAGGTTTAGGTTGAGGTTTAGGTTTAGGGGTAGGTTTAGGTTGAGTGTGAGGGTGAGGGTGAGGGTCAGGGTTAGGGTTAGGGTGAGGGTGAGGTTGAAGTTTAGGGTTAGGGTGAGGGTGAAGGTTATGGTTATGGTTATGGTTAGGGTTAGGGTTAGTTTGAGTATTAAGGTGAAGTTTTGGGTTAGGGTAACCGTTAGGTATAGGCTGAGTGTTAGGTTTAGGGTTAGGGTGAGGGTTAGGGTTAGTGTGATGTTTAGGGTGAGGGTGAGGCTAAGGGTCAGGGTTCGGTTTCTCATGAGAGTTAACGATTGTGTGACGGTTAGGGTTAGGGTGCGGGTTAGGGTGAGGTTGAAGGTTAGGGTGAGGGTGAGGGGTAGGGTTAGGTTGAGGTTTAAGTTTAGGGTTAGTGTTAGGTGAGGGTTATGGGGAGGGTTAGGGTTAGGGTTAGGGTTAAGTTTAGGGTGAGGGTTATGGTGAGGGTTAGGGTTAGGGTTTGGGTGAGGGTAAGGTTTAGAGTGAGGGTTAGAGTGAGGGTGAGGGTTAGGATTAGGGTTTGGGTGAGGGAAAGGGTGACGGTTAGGGTTAGGGTGAGGGTAAGGGTTAGGGTGAGAGTTTAGGTTAGTGTTAGGTTTAGGGTTAGTGTGAGTGTTAGTGTGAGGGTGATGGTTAGGGTTAGGGTTAGTATTAGTGTGAGGTCTAGGGTGAGGGTGAGTGTTAGGGTTAGGGTTAGGGATAGGGTGAGGATTAGTGTTATGATTTGGGTGAGAGTTAGGCTGAGCAGTAGTGTTAGGGTTAGGTTTAGTGTGAGGATTAGGGTTAGGCTTAGGGTTAGGGTTAAGGTGAGGTTAAGGGTTGGGTGAGGGTTAAGGTTAGATTTAGCATTAGGGATAGGGTGAGGGTTAGGGTGTGGGTAAGGGTCTTGGTAAGGTTTAGGGTGAGGGTGAGGGGTTGAGTTAGGGTTAGGAAGAAGGTTAGTGTTAGGGTGAGGGTTTGGGTTAGTTTGAGGGTTAGGGTGAAGGTGAGTTTGAGGTTGAGAGTTAAGGTGAGGGTGATGGTGACGGTAAGGTTTAGGGATAACATACGGGTTAGGGTTAGGGTGAGGGTTAGGTTTAGGTTTAGGGTTAGGGTGAGGGTGAGGGTGAGGGTGAGGGTTAGGGTTAGGGTTAGGTTTAGGATTAGAGTTAGGTTTAGGGTAAGGGTTAGGGTTAGGTTGAGGTTTAGGTTTAGGGTTAGGATGAGGGTTAGGGTTAGGGTTAGGTTTAAGGTGAGGGTTAGTGTTAGGATTAGGGTGAGGATGAGGGTTAGTTTGAGGGGCAGGGTTAGAGTTAGGGTAAGGGTTATGGTTAGGGTTAGGGTTAGGGTGAGTGTGAGGGATAATTTTAGGGTGAGGGTTAGTGTGAGGGTTAGTGTGAGGTTTAGGTTTAGGGTTAGGGTAAGGGTTAGGTTTACGGTGAGCGATAGTTTTACGTTTAGGAATAGGTTGAAGTTAATGCTGAAGGTTACGGTTAGGTTTTGTGTGAGGATAAGGGTTAGGGTGAGGATTAGGGTGAGGATGAGGGTTAGGGTTAGCATAAGGTTTAGTGTGAGACTTAGGGTTAGGGTTAAGTTTAGGGTAAGGGTTAGGGTTAAGGTAAGGATTAGGGTTCGGCTTAGGGTAAGGGTTAGGGTTAGGGTTAGTGTGATGTTTAGGCTTAGGGTTAGAGTTAGGTTGAGGTTTAGGGTTAATTTTAGGGTTAGGGTAAGGGTTAGGGTTAGTGTGAGGTTTAGGGTTAGGGTGATGTTTAGGGTGACGGTGAGGTTTAGGGTGAGTGTGAATTTGAGAGTGAGGGTTAGGGTAAGTTTGAGGGTGAATGGGATGGTGACAGTGAGGGTTAGGGTTAGGTTTAGGTTTAGGGTAAGGGTAAGGGTTAGGCTGAGGGTGAGGGAGAGGGTGCGGTTGAGGGTGAGGATTTTGGATAGGTAAGCGTTAGGATTAGGTTTAGGGTGAGGATTAGGGTGACGTTAGGGTTAGGGTTAGGTTGAGTGTTAGGGTTAGGGTTAGGGTGAGGGTTAGGGTGTGAGGTAGGGTTAGGGTTACGATGAGGATTATGTTGAGGGTGAGGAATAGGGTTTTGGTGAGGGTAAGAATTAGGGTTATGGTGAGAGTGAGGGTGAGGGTAAGAGTAAGGGTTAGGGTAAGGGTTAGCGTGAGGGTGAGGGTTAGGGTTAGCATTAGAGTTAGGGTTAGGGTAAGGTTGAGTGTTAGGATTATGGTTAGGGTTAAGGTTAGGGTCCAGGTTAGGGTTAGGGTTACGCTGAGAGTGAGGTTCAGAGTTAGGGATAGGATTAGGTTTAGGGTTAGCTGGAGGCTGAGTGTGAGGGTGAGAATGAGGATTAAGTTTTGGGTTAGGTTTAGGGTGAGGGCTAGGATGAGGGTGATATTTTTGGTTAGGAAAGGTTTAGGGTTAGGTTTAGGGTGAGGATTAGGGTGAGGGTGAGGTTTAAGGTGAAGTTTAGGGTTAGGGTTAGGGATAGGGTGAGGGTTACGGTGAGGGTTGGGTTGTGGGTAAGTGTTAGCGTGAGGGTTAGAATGAGGGTGAGGGTTAGGGGTAGGGTGAGTTTAAGGGTTATTGTGAGGGTTAGGATGAGGGTGATGGTTAGGGTTAGCTTTCGGGTTAAGGTGAGGGTGAGGTTTAGGGTTTGCATTAGGGTTCGGTTGAGGGTTAGGGTGAGGTTTAGGTTTAGGGTGAGGGTGAGGGTGAGGGTGAGGGTGAGTGTTATGGTTAGGGTTATGGTGAGTGTTAGGGTTAGGGTTAGAGTGAGGGTTAGGGTTAGGGTGAGTGTGAGGGTGAGGGTGATGGTGAGGTTGTGGGTTAGGTTTAGGTGTAGGGTGAGGGTGAGTGTTTGGTTTAGGGTGAGGGTGAGGATTGGAGTTAATGTGAGGTTTAGGGTGAGGGTGAGGTAAGGGTGAGGGTGAGGGTGAGGGTTAGGGTTAGGGGTAGGGGTAGATGTAGGTTTAATGTTAGGTTTAGGGTTAGTATTAGGGTTAGGGTTAGAATTAGGCTTAGGGTGAGGGTGAGGGTGAGGGTGAAGGTGAGGTTTAGATTTAGGGTTAGGTTAGAGTTATGGTTAGGTTGAGTGCTAGGATGAGGGTTATGGTTATGGTGAGGGTGAGGTTGAGGGTATGATTGAGACTCACCCTAGCTTTCATGGCTATGGTTAGGGTGAGGGTTAGGGGGACGGTTAGATTTAGTGTTAGATTTAGGGTGAGGGTTAGGTTTAGTGTGAGAGTTAGGGTTAGGGATAGGGTTAGGGTGATGTTAAGTGTTAGAGTGAGGGTTAGGGTGAGAGTGAGGGTTAGGGTGATGTTTAAGGTGAAGGTGAAATTTCGAGAGAGTGAGAGGTTTCCGGTGACGGTGAGGGTTAGGGTGTGGGTGAGGGTGAGGGTTAGGGTGAGGGTAAGGGTTAGGGTGATGGTTAGAGTGAGGGTGAGGTTTAGGGTGAGAGTTAGGGTTCAGGGTAGAGGAATTGTTAGGGTGTAGGTGAGGGTTAGGGTAAGGGTGAGGCTTAGGGTGACCGTGAGTGTTAGGGTTCAGGTGAGGATTAGGGTTAGGGTTAGGGCTTGGGTTGGGGTTAGGGTTAGGGTTAGGGTGAGTGTTAGGGTGAGAGGTAGGGTTAGGTTTAGTATGAGGGTTAGGCTTAGTGTGAGGGTTTCGGGTTAGGGTTAGTATTAGTGTGAGGATAAGTCTTAGGGTGAGGGTTAGGGTGAGACTGAGGGTTAGGGTTACCCTTAGGGTTAGGGTGAAGTTTAGGGTGGGGGTTAGTGTGAGGGTTAGGGTTAGGGTTACGGTTGGGTGAGGGTTAGGGTGAGCGAAAGGGTTAGGATGAGGGTTAGGTTGAGGTTGAGGGATAGGGTTATGGTGAGGGTAAGGGTTAAGGAAACGGTTAGGGTGAGGTTGAGGATTAGGGTTAGCATTACTGTTAGGGTGAGGGTGAAGTTTAGGGTGAAGGTGAGGGGTAGGCTGAGGGGTAGGGTTATTGTTAGGCTCAGGGTTAGGGTGAGGGTGAGGGTTAGGGTTAGCATTAGGGTTAGGGTTAGGTTTAGGTTGAGTGTTAGGGTTAGGGTTAGGGTAAGGTTGAGGGTAAGGTTTAGCATTAGGGTTAGGTTTAGGGTTAGGTTGCAGGTTAGGTATAGGGTTAGAGTGAGGGTAAGGGTCCGGGTTAGGGTTAGGTTTAGGTTTAGGGTTATGGTGAGGCTGAGGGTGAGGGTGAGCGTGAAGGTGAGGGTTAAATTTAGCATTAGGTTAAGGGTGAGGTCTAGGGTTAGGGGGAGGGCTAGGGTGAAAGTTAGGGTGAAGGTGAGGTTTTCGGTTAGGAAAGGGTTAGGGTTAGTTTTAGGGTGAGGAATAGGGTGAGGGTGAGGTTTAAGGTGAGAGTTAGGGTTAGGGTGAGGTTTAGGGTTAGGGTGAGGGTGATGTTTAGGGTGAGGGTGAGGGTTCGTGTGAGCGTTTGGGTTAGGTTGTTGGTGAGGGTTAGGGTGAGGGTGAGGTTGAGAGTGAGGGTTAGGATGTTGGTGAGGTTTCAGGTTAGTGTGAGCTTTAACGTGAGTGTTATGGTTAGAGTTAGGGTGAGGGATATGGTTAGTGTGAGGGTTACAGTTAGGCTTAGTGTAAGGATAAGTGTTAGGTTGAGGATTAGGGTGAGAGTGAGGGTTAGGGTTAGATTAAGGGTTAGAGTTAGGGTAAGGGTTAAGGATAGGGTTAGGGTTAGGGTGAGTGTGAGGCTTAAAGGTAAGGTTAGGGTGAGGGTTAGGGTTGGGGTGAGTGATAGGGTTAGGGTTAGGGTGAGGGTGAGGGTGAGGTTTCGGGTGAGTGTGAGTGTTAGGGTGTGGGTGAAGGTTAGGGTTAGGGTGACGGTGAGGGTTAGGGTGAGGGTGAGGGTTAGGGTTAAGGTGAGTGATAGGGTGATGGTTAGGGTTAGGGTGAGTGTGAATATTAGGTTTAGGGTTACCCTTAGGGTTATGGTGAGGTTATGGGTTAGGGTGAGTTTTAGCGTGAGGGTGAAGGTTAGGGTTATCGTTAGGGTTAAGCTAAGAGTTAGGGTGAGGGTTATGGTTAGGGTGAGAGTGAGGTTTAGGGTTAGGGTGATGTTTAGGGTTAGGGTGTGGGTTAGGGTTAGTTTTATGGTTAGGGTGTGGGTTAGGTTTACGATTAGAGTTCGAGTTAGGGTGAGTTTGAGGGTGAGTGTTAGGGTTAGGATTAGGGTTAGGGTTATTGTTAGGCTGAGGGTGAAGGTGAGGGTTAGGGTTAGTGTTAATGTAATGTTTATGGTTAGGGTTAGGTTGAGGGTTAGGGTTAGGCTTAGGATGAGGGTTAAGGTGAGGATTATGGTTAGGTTTACGGTGACGGTTAGGTATAGTGTCACGGTTAGGTTTATTGTGAGAGTAAGTGTTAGGGTGAGGGTTAGGGTGAGGGTGAGGGTCAGGGTTAGGGTTAGGATTAGGTTTAGTGTTATTGTGAGGCTGAGGGTGAGGGTGAGTGTGAGGGTTAAGGTTAGGGTTAGGTTTAGGGTGAAGGCTAGGGTGAGGGTGATATTTTTGGTTAGGGTTAGGTTTAGGGTGAGGATTAGGGTGAGCATGAGGTTTGAGGTGAGGGAAAGTTTTAGGGTGAGGGTTAGGGTTAGGTTTAGGGTGAGGGTTAGGGTTAGGGTGATGTTTAGGGTGAGGGTGCAGGTGAGAGTGAGGGTTCTGGTGAATGTTAGGGTTAGGGTGAGGGTTAGGGTTTGGGTTAGGGTTAGGGTGAGAGTAAGGGTTAGGATGACAGTTGGGGTGAGGGTGAGGGTTAGGGTTAGGTTTAGGCTGAGTATGAGGTTTAGGGTGAGGGTTAGGTTTAGGTTCAGGGTGAGGGTTAGGGTGAGGGTTAGGGTTAGGGTTAAGGTTCGGGTTAGGGTAAAAGTTAGGGTTAGGGTGAGTGTTACGGTGAGTGTTAAGCTTAGGGTTAGGATGAGGGTTAGGCCTATTGTGAAGTTTATGGTTACGGTTAGGGTTAGTGTGAGCATAAGGGTTAGGGTGATGGTTAGGGTGAGACTGAGGGTTAGGGTTAGCCATAGGGTTATGGTGAAGTTTAGGGTGGGGGTTAGGGTGAAGGTTAGGGTTAGGGTTAGGGTTGGATGAGGGTTAGAGTGAGTGTAAGGTTTACGGTGAGGGTTAGGTTGAGGAGGGATAGGGTTATGGTGAGGGTAAGGGTTAGAGCGACGGTTAGGGTGAGTTTGATGGTTAGGGTTAGCATAAATGTTAGTGATAGGGTGAGAATTAGTGTGAGTGTTAGGGTTAGGGATAGAGTGAGGGTGAGGGTAAGGGTAAGGGTTATGGTTAGGGTTATGGTGAGGGTGAGGGTTAGGGTTAGCATTAGGGTTAGGATTAGGTTTAGGTTGAGTGTTATGGTTAGGGTTAGGGTGAGGTTGAGGGTTAAGGTAAGCATTAGGGTTAGGTTTAGGCTTAGGGTGCAGGTTAGGGTTAGGTTTAGAGTGAGGGTGAGGGTCAGGGTTAGGGATAGGATTAGGTTTAGGGTTAGGGTGAGACTGAGAGTGAGGGTGAGTGTGAGGGTGAGCATGAGGGTGAGGGTTAAGTTTAGCATTAGGTTTAGGGTGAGGGTTAGGGTGAGGGTGAGGGATAGGGTGAGGGTTAGGGTGAAGGTGAGGTTTTCGGTTAGGAATGGTTTAGGATTAGGTTTAGGGTGTGGGTGAGGTTTAAGTTGAGGGTTAGGTTTAGGGTGCGGTTTAGGGTTAGGGTTAAGTTGAAGGTTTGGGTTAGGGTGATGTTTAGGGTGAGGGTGAGAGTGAGCATTCGGTTGAGTGTGTGGCTTAGGTTGTTGGTGAGGGTCAGGGTGAGAGTGAAGGTTAGGGTGAGGGTTAGAGTTAGGGTGCTGGTGAGGATTAGGTTTAGGGTGAGAGTTAGGTTGAAGGTGAGGGTTAGGGTGAGGGTGAGGGTTAGGTTTAGGGATAGGATTAGGGTGAGGGTTAGGGTTAGGGTAAGGGTGAGGGTTATGGTTATGGTTAGGGTGAGGATTTGGTTTAGTGTGAGTGTTAGGGTTAGGGTTAGTGTAAGGATAAGGGTTAGGTTGAGGATTAGGGTGAGAGTGAGGGTTAAGGTTAGATTAAGGGTTAGGGTGAGGGTTAGGGTAAGGGTTAGGCTTAGGGTTAGGGTGAGGCTGAGGGTGAGGGTTCGGGTGAGTGTGAGTGTTAGGGTGTGGGTCACGGTTAGGTTTAGGGTGAGGGATAAGGTGACGGTGAGGTTAAGAGTGAGGGTGAGTGTTATGGTTAGGGTGAGGGTGAGGGTTAGGGATAGGTTTAGGGTGATGTTTAGGGTTAGGGTGTGGGTTAGGGATAGGTTTATCGTTAAGTTGAGGGTTAGGTTTACGGTTAGGGTTCTAGTTAGGGTGAGTGTGAGGGTGAGTGTTAGGGTTAGGATTAGTTTTAGGGGTAGTGTTAGGCTTAGGGTGAGGGTAAAGGGTGAGGGTTAGGGTGAGGGTGAGGGATACGGTTAGTGTTGGGGTTAGGGTGAGCGTTTGGATGAGGGTTAGGTTTAGGGTTAGGGTGAGGGTTAGGGTTAGGGTTGAGTTTAGGGTAAGAATTAGGATGATGTGTAGGGTAAGGTTTAGGGTTAGTGTGAGGAAAAGGGATATGGTGAGGGTTAGGGTGAGGGTGAGGAATAGGGTTAGTGTAAGGGTTAGGGTGAGTGTTTGGGTGAGCGTTAGGTTTATGTTTAGGGTTAAGGTAAGGGTTAGGATGAGGGTAAGTGTTAGGGTGAGATTCAGATTGTGGTTGCGTATTAAGGTCAGCATTAGTCTTAGGGTGAGGGTTAGGTTTAGGTATAGCATTAGGGATAGGATTAGGGTTCGGGTGTGGGTTAGGATTAGTGTTAAGGTGAGGGTGATTTTTAGGGTTAGCATTAGGTTTAGGCTTAGGATTAGTGTGAGGGTGAGGGTGAGGGTTAGGGTTAGGATTAGGTTTAGTGTTAGGGTGAGGCTGCGGTTGAGGATAAGTTTGAAGGTGAGGGTTAGGGTTTGGCTTAGGCTTAGGGTTAGGGTGAGGGCTAGGGTGAGGGCAAGGGTGCGGTTTTCTGTTAGGAAGGGTTAGGGTTAGGTTTAGGGTGAGGATTAGGCTGAGGGTGAGGTTGAAGGTGAGGTTTAGGGTTAAGGTGAGGGTTAGGGTTAGCGTTAGGCTGAGCGTTAGGGTTTGGGTGATGTTTAGGGTGATGTTTACGGTGAGGGTGAGGGTGAAGGTGAAGGTTAGGATGTAGGTGAGGGTTACGGTGAGGGTGAGGGGTTAGGGTGATGGTGAGGTTTAGGTTTAGGGTTAGTGTGAGGAAAAGGCTTAGGGTGAGGATTAGGATGAGATTAAGTGTTAGGGTTACGTTTAGAGTTAGGTTTAGGGTGAGGTATAGGGTTAGAGTTCGGGTTAAGGTTCAGTTGAGGGTGAGGGTTAGAGTTAGGGTTAGGGTGAGGGTTAGGGTTGGGGTGAGGGTTAGCGTAACGTTTAGGGTGAGGGTGAGGGTGAGGGTTCAGGTGAGGGTTAAGGTGTGGGTTAGGATTAAGGTTATGGTGAGAGTAAAGGTTAGGGTGAGGTTTAGGGTGAGGTTTAGGGTTAGGGTTAGGGTTAGGGTTAGGGTTAGGATGAGCAATAGGCTGAGGGTTCGGTTTAGGTTTAGTGTGAGGGTTAGGGTTAAGGTTAATGTTAGGGTTAGGATTTGGTTAGGGTAAAGGTTAGTTTTAGGTTTAGGATAAGGTTTCGGCTGATGGTTAGGTTTAGAGTTAGTGTGAGGGTTACGTTTAGCGTTAAGGTTAGGGTGTGGGCTAGGGTAAGGGTGAGGGTTAGGTTGAGGGTTTAGTTTAGGTAAGAGTTAAGGTTAGGTTAGGGTGAGGATTAGGGTGAGATTGAGGGTTAAGTTGATTGTTAGGGTTAGGGTGAGACTTAGGGTTACGATTAGGGTGAGGGTTAATGTTAGGGTGATGTTTAGGGTGAGGGTGAGGGTGAAGGTTCGGGTGAGGGGGAGGGTTAGGTTTAGGGTTAGTGTGAGGGTTAGGGTTAGGTTTAGGGTTATAGTTAGGGTGAGCATGAGGGTTAGGGTGAGGGGTAGGGTTAGGGTTACGGTGAGGGTGCGGGTTAGGTTTAGTGTGAGGGTTACGGTTAGGGTTAGGGTGAGGGTTAGGGTTAGGTTAAGGGTGAGGATGAGGATGAAGGTGATGGTTAGGGCTACGTTTAGGGTTAGGGTTAGGCTTAGGTTTAGGATGAGGGTTAGGATAAGGGTGAGTGTGAGGGTTACGGTTAGGATTAATTTTAGGGTGAGGGTGAGGGTTAGGGTCAAGGTGAGGGTGAGGGTTAGGGATAGGGTGAGGGTTAGGGTTATGGTTAGGGTTAGGGTGAGGGTTAGGGTTAGGGTTAGGTTTAGGAGGAACGTTAGGCTTAGGATTAGGTTTAGGGTTAGTATGAGGTTAGTTTTGGGGTTGGGTTATGGTGAGGGTGAGGGTTTACCTTAGGTAAGGGTTAGGGTAAGTTTAGGGTGAGGATTAGGATGAGGTTGAGGGCTGAGGTGAAGGTTAGGGTTAGGGTGAGTGTTAGGGTTAGGATTAAGGTGATGGTTATTATTAGGGTGAGGGTGAGGCTGAAGTTTCAGGTTAGGAGAGGGGTTAGGTTTAGGGTTAGCGTAAGGTTTATAGTTAGGGTTAGGGTTAGGGTGATGGTGAGGGTTAGGGTGAGTGTGAGGTTGATGGTGAGTGTGAGGTTTAAGGTTAGGGTGAGGGTTAGGGATAGTGTTAGGGTTAGGGTGAGGGTGAGCATTAGGGTGAGAGTGAGAGTTCTGGTGAGGGGGAAGGGGAGGGGGAGGGTTATGGTTAGTGTTCGGGATAGAGTTAGGGTGAGTGTGTGGGTGAGGTTTAGGTTTAGGATTAGGGTTAGGGTTAAGTTTAGGCTGAGAGTGTGTGTGAGGGTGAGGGTGAGGGTTAGGGTTAGTGTGAGAGTTAGGCTTAATGTTAGGGTTAGGGTTAGGGTGAGGGATAGGTTTAGGATTAGTTTTAGGATGAGGGTTAGGCTGTGGTGTAGGGTTAGTGTTAGGGTGAGGGTTAGGGTTAGTGTGAGATTTAGGGTTAAGATTTGGGTCAGGGTTAGTATTAGGGTGAGGGTAAGGGTTAGTGTGAGGGTTAGGATGAGGGTGAGGTTTATGGTTAGGGATATGTTTAGGCTGAGGTTAGGGTGAGGGCTAGGGTTAGTGTGAGGGTTAGGATTAGGGTTAGGGATAGGGTGAGCGTAAGTGTTTGGGTTACTATTAGAGTTATGGTAAGGGTTAGGTTGATTGTGAGGTTGAGGGTGAGGGTGAGGGTGAGGGTCTCGGTTACGTAAGTGTTAGGGTTATGTTTAGGTTGATACTGAGGGTTAGGGTTAGCGTTAGGGTTAGGGTGAAGGTTAGGATGGGGGTTAAGGTTCGGGTTAGGGTTCGGGTTAGGGTTGGGTGAGGGTAAGGGTGAGCATAAGGTTTAGGGTGAGTGTTAGGTTGAAGGTGAGGGATAGGTTTATCGTGAAGGTAAGGGTTAGGGTTAGGTTGAGAGTGAGAGTGAAGGTAAGGGTAAGTGTTAGGGTGAGAATTAGGGTGAGGGTGAGGGTTAGGGTTAACATTAGGATTAGGTTTAGGATTAGGTTGAGTGTTAGGTTTAGGGTTAGGGTTAGGGTTAGGACTAGGTTGCAGGTTAGGGTTACGGTTAGAGTGAGGGTGAGGTTCATGGTTAGGGTTAGGATTAGGTTTAGGGTTAGGGTGAGGGTGAGGCTGAGGCTGAGGGTGAAGGTGAGGGTGAGGGTGAGGATTAAGGTTAGGGTTAGGTTTAGGGTGAGGACTAATGTGAGGGTGATGTTTTTGTTTAGGAAAAGTTTAGGGTTAGGTTTAGGGTGAGGATTAGGGTGAGGGTGAGGTTTAAGGTGAGGGTTAGGGATAGGGTCAGTGTTAGGATTAGGGTTCGGGTGAGGGTTAGGGTTAAGTTGATGTTTAGGGTGACGGTGAAGGTGAGACTGAGGGTTCGGGTGAGGGTTAGGGTTAGGGTGAGGGTTAGGGTTAGGGTTAGGTTTAGGTTTAGGGTGAGGGTAAGTGTTATGATGATGACAGGTAGGGTGAGGGTGAGGGTTAGGGTTAGGGTTAGGGTTAGGGTGAGGGTTGGGGTGAGGTTTAGCGTTAGGTTTAGGGTGAGGGTTAGGGTGAGGGTTAGGGTGAAGGTTAGGGTTAGGGTTAGGGTTTGGGGTAGGGTAAGGGTTAGGGGGAGGGGAAGGGGTAGGGTGAGGGTTAAGGAGAGGGTGAGGGATAGGGTTATGCTGAGGGTAAGGGTTAATCTAAAGGTTAGGTTGAGAGTGAGCATTTGTGTTAGCATCAGAGTTGGGTTAGGGGTAGGGTTAGTGTTAGGCTGAGGGGTAGTTTTAGGGTTATGTTGAGGGTTAGGTTTAGGGTTAGGGTGAGGGTAAGAGTTAGGATGACAGCTAGGGTGAGGGTCAGGGTTAGGGTTAGGTTTAGGGTTAGGGTGAGGGTTAGGGTGAGGGTTAGTTTTAGGGTTAGGGTGAGGGTTAGGGTGAAGTTTAGGGTTAGGGTTAGGGTTTGGGGTAGGGTGAGGTTTAGGGGGAGCGGCGGGGTAGAGTGAGGGTTAAGGAGAGGGTGAGGGATAGGGTTATGTTGAGGGTAAAGGTTAATCTAAGGGTTAGGTTGAGAGTGAGCATTTGTGTTAGCATTATGATTGGGTTGAGGGTTAGTTTTAGTGTTAGTTTGAGAGGTAGTTTTAGGGTTAGGGTGAGGGTTAGGGTTAGGGTTAAGGTGAGGTTAAGGGTTTTGGTGAGGTTGAGGGTGAGGGTTAGTGTTGGCCTTAGGGTGAGTGTGAATGTTAGGGTTAGGGATAGGGTGAGTGTGAGTGTGAGGATTAGGTTTAGGATTAGGGTTAGGGTTAGTGTTAGGCTGAGGTTTAGGCTGATGGGTAGGGTTACAGTTAGGGTTAGTGTTAGGTTTAGTGGGAGTGTTAGGGTTAGGTTTAGGGTTAGGTTTAGGGTGAGGGTTCGGGTTATGGTGTGGATGAGGGTTAGGGTTAGTGTGAGGACTAGCTTTAGGGTTAGGGTTATTGTTAGGGTTAGGATTAGGGTGAGGGTAAGGGATAGGGTTAGTTTTATGTTTAGGGTGAGGGATCGGGTTAGTGTGCGGATTAGGGTTAGGGTTAGGTGAAGGATCGGGTAAGGGTTAGGGTGAGAGTTAGGGTGAGGGTGAGTATTATGATTAGGTTAAGGACTAGGGTTAGGCTGAGGGTTAGGGTGAGGTTGAGGTTTATGATTAGGGTGAGAGTGAGGGTTAGGTTTAGGGTGATGTTTAGGGTGAGGGTTAGGGTGAGGATGAGGGTTCCGGTGAGGGTGAGGATTAGGGTGCGGATGAGGGTTAGCATGAGTGTGAGGGTTACAGTTAGGTTTAGGGTGTGGGTTAGGGTTAGGGTTTGGATTAGGGTGAGGTTTAGGGTTAGTGTAAGGTTTAGGGTTAGGTTTAGGGTAAGTGTGAGGATAAGGGTTAGTGTGAGGGATAGGGTTCTTGTTAGGGTTAGGGTGAGGGTGAGGGTGAGGGTTATGGTTAGGGTTATGGTGAGGGTTAGGGTTAGGCTAAGGCTTAGGGTTGGGGATAGGTTAAGGGTGAGTGTGAGGGTGATGTTTAGAGGTAGGTTTAGGGTGAAGGTGAGGGTTCGGTTTAGGATTAGGGTTAGGATTAGGGTTAGGGTGAGGGTGAGGGTTAGTTTTAGGATTAGGGGTAGGGTTAGGCTTAAGGTGAGGGTGAGGTTGAGGGTTATGGAGAGGATTAGGGTTAGGTTTACGGTTAGGGTGAGAGTGAGGGTTAGGTTGAGGTGAGGGTTCATGTTTGGGTGAGGGTTAGGGTGATGGTGGGGGTTAGGGTGAGGGTGAGGTTTAGGTTTAGTGTTAGCTTTAGGGTGAGTGTTAGGATCAGGGTTAGGATTAGGGTAGGGGTGAGGGGTAGGTTGAGGGTGAGGGGTAGGGTGAGGGGTAGGGTTAAGGTTAGGGTGAGGGTGAGTGTTAGGTTTAGTGTGAGGGTTAGGGTTAGTGTGAGTTTGAGGGTGAGAGTGAGGGTTAGGGTTAGGGTGAGGATTAGGGTTAGGGGTAGGGGTAGGTTGAGGGTTAGCATTACGTTTAGATTGAGGGTTAGGGTGAGGGTAAGGTTACGGTAAGGGTGAGGGAGGGTGAGGCTTAGGTTTAGTGTGAGGGTTAGGGTTAGTGTAAGGTTAAGGGTTAGGGTGAGGTTTATGGTAACAGTGAGGCTTAGTGTTAGCGTGAGTTTGAGTTTGAGGGTGAGGTTTAGGGTTAGGTTGAGGGTTAGGGTTAGGGTTAAGGTGAGGGTGAGCCGTAGGGTGAGAGTGAGGGTTCAGGTGAGGGTTTAGGTGAAGGGGGAGGTTTATGGTTAGGGTTGGGTTTAGAGTTAGGGTGAGGCTGTGGGTGAGGGTTAGGTTTAGGATTAGGGTTTGTGTTAGGATTAGGCTGAGGGTGAGTGTGAGTGTGAGGGTAAGGGTTAGGTTTTGGGTGAGGGTTCGGGTTAATGTTAGGGTTAGGGTTAGGTTGAGGGATAGGATTAGGGTTAGTATTAGGATGAGTGATAGGCTGTGGGGTAGGGTTAGGGTTAGGGTGAGGGTTAGGGTTAGTGTGAGTTTTAGGGTTAAGGTCAGGGTCAGGGATAGGATTAGGTTAGGGGTAAGGGTTAGGGTGAGGGTTAGGATGAGGGTGAGGTTTAAGTTCAGGGATAGGGTTAGGATGAGGTTAGGGTGAGGACTAGGGTGAGTGTGTGGGTTAGGTTTAGGGTTAGGGATAGGGTGAGGATTAGGTTTAGGGTTAGGGTTAGGGTTAGGGTCAGTCTTATGCTGAGGTGAAGGGTTAGGGATAGGGTGAGGGTTAGGTTTAGTGTGAGGATTAGGGTTTGGGGTTGTGTTAGGGTGAGGGCTAGGGTGAGTGTGAGGGTTAGGGTTTTATTTAGGGATAGGATAAGGATTAGCGTTAGGGTTAGTGTTAGGGTGAGGTTTAGGCTGATGTGTAGGGTTACAGTTAGGGAGAGGGTTAGGTTTAGTGAGAGTGTTAGGATTAGGTTTAGGGTTAGGGTTAGGGTGAGGGTTCGGGTGAGCGTTTGGGTTAATGTGTGGGTGAGGGTTAGGTTTAGTGTGAGGACTAGGTTTAGGTTTAGGGTTACTGTTAGGATTAGGGTTAGGGTGAGGGTAAGGGTTAGGGTTAGTGGTATGGTTAGGGTGAGGGTGAGGGTTAGTGTGAGGGTTAGGGTTTGGGTTAGGTAAAAGTGAGGTTAAGGGTTAGGGTGAGGGTTAGGGTGAGGGTGAGGGTTAGGATTAGAGTTAGGGTTAGGATTAGGGATAGGGTGAGGGTGAGGTTGAGGTTCAGTGTTAGGGTGAGGGTTAGGGTTATTGTTAGTGTTAGGTTGCGGGTGAGGGTGAGGGTGAGGGTGAGGGTTAGGGTTAGGTTAGGGTTAGGTTTGGCTGAGTGTGAGGGTGAGAGTGAGGGTGAGGGTTAAGTTTAGGGTTAGGTTTAGGGTGAGGGCTAGGGTGAGGGTTATATTTTTGGTTAGGAAAGGTTTATTGTTAGGTTTAGGGTGAGGATTTGGGTGAGGGTGAGGTTTAAGATGAGGGTTAGAGTTAGGGTGAGGGTTAGGGTTAGGGTTAGCGTGAGGTTTAGGGTTAGGGTGATGTTTAGGGTGAGGGTGAAGGTGAGAGTGAGGGTTCAGTTGAGGGTTAGGGTTAGGGTGAGGGTTTGGGTTAGGGTTAGGGTGAGGATAAGGGTTAGGATGACAGTTAGGGTGAGGGTGAGGGGTAGGGTTAGGTTTGGGTTAGGGTGATGTTTATGGTGAGGGTGAGGGTGAGAGTGAGGATTCGGTTGAGGGTGTGTCTTAGGGTGTTGGTGAGGGTTAGGTTGAGATTGAGGGTTCGGGTGAGGGTGAGAGTTAGTGTGTTGGTGAGGGTTAGGGTGATGGTGAATGTTAGGGTTAAGGGTAGGATTAGGATGAGGGTTAGGGTTAGGCCTAGGGTGAGGGTTAGGGTGAGGGTTATGGTTAGGGATAGTGTGAGGATTAGGGTTAGTGTGAGTGTTAGGTTAGGGTTGGTGTAAGGATAAGGGTTAGGTTGAGGTTTAGGGTGAGAGTGAGGGTTAGGGTTAGATTAAGGGTTAGGATGAGGGTTAGGGTAAGGGGTTAGGGTTAGGGTTAGGGTGAGTGTGAGGGTTAAAGTTAGGGTTAGGGTGAGGGTTAGGGTTGGGGTGAGGGTTAGGGTTAGGGGTTGGGTGAGGGTTCGGGTGAGTGTGAGTGTTAGGGTGTGTGTCTGTTAGGGTTAGGTTGAGGGATAAGGTGACTGTGAGGGTTAGGGTGAGGGTTAGGTTTAGGGTGAGGGTAGGGTTAGGGTTAGGCTGAGGGTTAGGGTTAGTTTGATATTTATGGTGAAGGTGAGTGTTAGGGTGAGGGTTAGGGTGAAGGTTAGGTTAAGGGTTAGGGTTAAGGTTAGGGTGAGCGTGAGGATGAGGGTTAGGTTTATGATTAGGGTTAGGGTTTTGCTTAGTGTGAATGTTAGGGTCAGGATGTGGGTTCGGGTGATGATGAGGGTTAAGGTGTGTGTGAGGGTTAGGGTTAGGCTGAGGATTAGTGTTAGGGTTAGGATTAAGGTGAAGGTTAGGGTGAGAGGTAGGCTTAGGGTTAGGATGAGGGTTAGGCTTACTGTGAGGGTTACGGTGAAGATGATGGTTAGGGTTAGCATTAGAGGTAGGATGATGGTTAGGGTGAGGGTTAGGTTTAGGGTTAGGGTTAGGGTGAATTTGAAGGTGAGGGTGAGATTTGGTGTTAGGATTAGTGTTAGGGTTATTGTTAGAGTGAGGTTGAGGGTTTTGGTTAGGGTGAGGGTTAGGGTTAGGGTGAGGGTTAGGGTTAGGGTGAAGTTTAGCGTTAGGGTGATGTTTATTGTGAGGGTGAGTGTTAGGGTGAGGGTGAGTTTCAGGGTGAGGGTGAGGGTTTGGTTGATCGTGAGGGTTAAGCTGTGGTTGAGAGTTAGGGTTAGAGTGAGGGTAGGGTGACGGTGAGTGTTAGGGTGCGGGTTAGATTTAGTGTTAGGGTTAGTGTGATGCTGAGGGTGAGCGTGAGGGTGACGGTTAGGGTGAGTGTGATTGTGAGGGTTAGGTTTAGGATTAGGGTTAGGATGAGTTTTATGGTTACGGTTAGGGTTAGGGTGTGGGTGAGGCATTACGGTTAGGGTTAGGGTTATTTTTAGGGTTAGAGTTAGGGTTAGGGTGAGGGTGAGGGTGAGGTTCAGCATTAGCGTTAGTGTTAGGGTTACGGTGAGGATGGGGGTGAGGGTTAGGGTTAGGATTAGGGTTAGGTTTAGGGTTAGGCTGAGTGGGAGGGGGAGATTTAGGGTGAGGGTTAGGGTTATGGTTAGGTTAAGGCCTAGGGTGAGGGTGAGGGTTAGGCTGAGGGTGAGGGTAAGAGTTTCGGTTAGGTAAGGTTTAGGGTTAATTTTAGGGTGAGGATTAGGTTGAGTTTGAGGGTTAGTGTGAGTGTTAGTGTTAGGTTGAGGGTTAGGGTTAGGATTTGGGTGAGTGTTGGTGTTAGGGTTATGTTTAGATTGATGTTTAGAGTTAGGGTGGGGTTAGGGGTCCGGTGACGGTGAGGGTTAGGGTGGGGGTGAGTGTTAGGTTTAAGTTGAGTGTTAAGGTGACGGTGAGGGTTAGGTTGAATGTGAGGGTTAAGGTTAGGTTGAGGGTGAAGTTTAGAGTTAGGGTGAGGGTTAGGGTGAGGGTTAGTGTGAGGGGGTAGGGTTAGGGTTAGGGTGAGCGTTAGGATTAGTGTGAGGGTTAGGGTTTTGGTGAGGGTAAGTGTTAAGGTTGAGGGGTACGGTTAGGGATAGGATGAGGGCTAGGGTGAGGGTGAGGTTTAGGTTGAGTGTGAGGGTGAGTGTTTCGGTAGGCAAGGGATAGGGTTAGGGTTAGGGTGAGGATTAGGGGAGGGGGAGGGTTAGGTAGAGGGTTAGTGTCAGGGTGAGTGTCAGGGTTAGGGTTAGGGTGAGGGGTAGGGTTAGCGTTAGCGTGAGGTTTAGGTTTAGTGTGAGGGTTAGGGTTAGCGTTAGGGTTAGGGTTAGTGTGAGGATAAGGGTTAGGATGAGGGTTAGGTTGTGGGTGAGGTTTAGGCTTATCGTTTGTTTATGGTTGGGTTAGGGTGAGGTTTAGGGTCAGGGTTAGGGTAAGGGTTAGGGTTAGGGTTAGTGTGAGGGTTAGTTTTAGGGTTAGGGTTTGTGTGAGGATAAGGGTTAGGGTGAGGTTTAGGGTGAGAATGAGGGGTAGGGCTAGCGTTATGTTTATGGTAATGGTCAGGGTAAGGGTTAGGGTTATGGTTAGGGTTAGGGTGAGGGTGTGGGTTAGAGTTAGGGTTAGGGTTGGTTGAGGGTACGGGTTAGGCTTAGGGTGAGAGTGAGGTTTCGGGTGAGGGTTCGGGTTCGGGTGAGGGTGAGTGTGTGGGTGATCGTTAGGTTTAGGGTTTAAGTGATGGTAAGGTTTAGGATGAGGGTGAGGATTAGTGTTAGGGTGACGGTGAGGGTGCCGGTTAGTGTTAGGGTTAGTGTTAGATTTAAAGTTAGGGTTAGGGTTATTGTTATGGTGAGGGTAAGTGCTAGGGTAAGGTTTAGGTTGAGTGTGAGTGTTAGTGTTCGAGTTAGGGTGAGGGTTAGGGTTAGGGTTAGGGTTAGTGTTAGGGTGAGGGTGAGGGTAAGGTTTAGGTTTAGGGTTAGTGTGAGTGTTAGGATTAGGGTGAGGGTTAGGGCTAAGGTTAGGGTTAGGGTGAGATTTAGGGCTGGACTTAGGTTTAGAGTCAGGGTATAGGTAAGGCTTAGGGTGAGGGTTAGGTTCAGGTTGAGGGTTAAGGTTAGGTTGAGGGTGAGGGTAAGTTTTAGGGTGAGGGCTAGGGTTAGGTTTAGGGTTAGAGAGAGAATTAAGGTTATGGTGAGCGTGAGGGTGATGGTTAGGTTTAGGATTAGGGATAGGGTTAGGGTGAGGTTTAGGGAAAGGCTTAGGGTTAGGGTTAGGGTTAGATTTATAGTTAGGGTGAGGTTCAGTGTGTGGGTTAGTGTTTGGATTAGAGTTAGAGATAGGGTTAAGGTGAGGCTTGGACTGAGGGGTAGGATTAGTGTTAGAGTGAGGGAAAGGGGGATGGTAAAAGTTACGGTGAGGGTTAGGGTGAGGGTGAGGTTTAGGGATAGCATTAGGTTTAGTGTTAGGGTTAAGGTGAGGGTTAGTGTTAGAGTGAGGTTGAGGGTGACATTTAGAGTTAGCATTAGGGTTACGGTTAGGTTTAGTTAGAGGGTTAGGATTAGGGTAGGGTTAGGATTATGGTTAAGGTTAGGGTTAGGCTGATTATGGGGATGAGGGTGAGGTTTAGGGTTAGGGTTAGGTTTATGGTGTGGGCTAGGGTGAGGGTTAGGGTGAGGGTGAGGTTTTAGGTTAGGAAAGGCTTAGGGTTCGGTTTACGGTGAGGATTAGGGTGAGGGTGAGGTTTAAGGCGAGGATTAGGGTTAGGGTGAGGATTAGGGTTAGGTTTAGGGTGAGGTTTAGGTTTAGGGTGATGTTTAGGGTGAGGGTGAGGGTAGGGGTGAGGGTGAGGGTGAGGGTGAGGTTGTTGCTGAAGATTAGGGTTAGGGTTAGGGGACAGTGAGGTTTAAGGTGAAGGTGAGGATTACGGTTAGGTTTAGGGTGAGGGTTAGGGAAAGAATTAGGGTGAGAGGGAGAGTTAGGGTTAGGGTGAGGGTTAGGTTTAATGTGACGTTAGGGTTAGGGTTAGGGTTAGTGTGATGATAAGGGTTCGGGTGAGGGTTAGGGTGAGACTGAAGGTTAGGGTTAGCGTTACGGTTAAGGTGAGATTTAGGGTGAGGGTTAGGGTGAGGGTTAGGGTGAGGGTGAGGGTGAGGGTGAGGGTGTGTTTTACAATGTGGGTGAAGTTTAGGGTTAGGGTGATCGTTAAGGTGATGTTGAGTGTTAGGTTGAGAGTGAGTGTTAGGTTTAGGGTTAGGGTTAGGCGAAATGTGAGGATTAGGGTTAGAGTTATGGTTATGGTGAGGGTACGGGTTAGTGTGAGGTTTATGGTGAGGGTGAGGATTAGGGTTAGCGTTAGGGTTAGGGTGAGGTTTAGGGTGGGGGTTAGGGTTAGGGTGAGGGTGCCTGTTAGGGTTAGGGTTAGGGTGAGGTTTAGGGTTAGGGTGAGGTCTAGGGATAAGGTTAGGGTTTGGGTGAGGGTCAGAGTTAGGGATAGTGTTAGAGTTAGGGAGAGGGTGAGGGTTTGAGTTAGGTTTAGGATTAGGTATATGGTTAGGCTGAGGGTGAGGGTTAGGTTTAGCGTGAGGGTTAGGGTTAGGTTTAGGGTTAGGGTTATGTTGATTGTTAGGGTTAGGTTTAGGATGAGGGTTTGGCTGAGGGTTAGGTTTAGGGTTAGGGTGAGGCTTAGTGTTAGTGTGATGGTTAGGGTTAGGGTTTTGTTTACGGTGAGAGTGAGGGTTAGGGTTAGGTTTAGGGTGAGGTGAGCGATTGGTTGAGGGTTTGGGTTAGGTTTAGTATTAGGTTGATGTTTACGGTGAGGGTTAGTGTTAGGGTTAGGGTTTGAGTGAGGGTTAGGGTTAGGGTTAGAGTTAGGATGAGGGTGAGGTTGAGGGTTAGCGTTTGAATTAGGGTTAGGTTTATGGTTATGCTGAGGGTGAGGTTGAGGGTGAGGGTGAGTTTTAGGGTTTGGGTGAGGGTTAGGGTTATGGTTAGGGTTAAGGTGAGGGTGAGGGTTAGGGTTAGGGTTAGAGTTAGGATGAGGGGTAGGCTGAGTGTTAGTTTTAGGCTTAGGGTGAGGGTAAGGGTTAGGATGATGGTGAGGGATAGGTTTAGGCTTCAGTTTAGGGTTAGTGTGATGGTTAGTGTTAGGTTTATGCTGAGGGTGAAGGTTAAGGTGAGGGGTAGGGTTAGGGTTAATGTTAGGGTGAGGATTAGGGTTAGAGTGAGGGTAAGGGTGAGGGGTAGGTTTAGGTTTAGGGTTAGTGGGAGGGTAAGGGTTAGGGAGAAGGTTAAGGTGAGGGTGAGGATGAGGGTGAGGGTTAGTGTGAGGGTGATGGTTAGGGTTAGGTATAGAGTTAAGATGAGAGTGAGGGTGAGTATTAGGTTTTGGATTAGGGTTATGTTTAGGTTTACTCTGAGGGTGAGGATAAGGGTGAGGGTGAGTTTGAGAGTTAGGGGTAGGGTTAGGGTTAATGTTAGGGTGAGGGATAGGGTTAGAGTTAGGGTTTGGTTCAGGATTAGGCTGAGGGTTAGGATTAGTGTTAGGGTGAGGATAAGGGTTAGGGTGAGGGTTATGGTGAGGGTGAGGGTTAGGGTTAGCTTAGGGATAGGGTGAGGGTTAGGTTAGGGATAGGGTTGGGTGAGGGAAAGTGTTAGGGTGAGGGTTAGTGTGGGGATGAAGGATATGGTTATGGTAAGGGTAAGGGATAGGGCTAGGGTTAGGGTGAGGGTTTTGGTTAGGGTTAGGTTTAGAGTGAGGGTGAGGGTGAGGGTAAGGGATAGGTTTTGTATTAGGGTTAGGTTTAGGGTTAGGCTGAGGGTGAGGTTGAGGGTGAGGGTGACGGTTAGGGTGACGGTTAGGTTTAGGGTTAGGATGAGGGTTAGGCTGAGGTTTAGGTTTAGGGTTCGGTAAGGGTAAGGGTTAGGGTGAGAGTGAGGGTTAGGCTTAGGCTTAGGTTTAGGGTGCTGGTTAGGGTGAGGTTTAGTGTTAGTGTTAGGGTTCTGGTTAGAGTGAGGGTTAGGGTTACGGTAAGGGTTAGGGTTAGGGTTAGGTTGATGGTGATGGATAATATTAAAGTGAGGGTAAGGGTTAGGGCGAGGTTTAGGGTGAGGCTGAGGGTTAATGTTAGCATTAGGGGTATGGTGAGGGTGAGGGTTAGGGTGAGGGTTAGAGTTAGGGTTAGGGATAGGGTGAAGATTAAGGTTAGGAATAGGTTTAGAGTGAGAGATAGGCTGAGGGGTAGGGTTAGGGTTAGTGTTAGGGTGAGTGTTAGGGAGTGGGTTAATGTTAGGGTTAGGGTTAGGGTGAGGTTCAGGGTGAGGGTTAGGGTTAATGTGAGGGTTATTGAGAGGTTGAGGTTTAGGGTTAGCATTAGGGTTAGGCTTAGGATTAGGGTTAGGATGAGGGTGAGGGCTAGTGTTAGTATTAGGGTTAGGGTTTGGTTTAGGGTGAGGATGAGGTTTAGAGTGAATGTAAGGTTTAGGGCGAGGATTAGGGTGAGGTTGTGGAATAATGTTAGCATTAGGGTTACTGGGAGGGTGAGGGTTAGGGTGAGTGTTATGGTTATGCGTAGGGATACAGTTTGGATTAGGGTTAGGGTTAGGTTTAGGGTGAGGGTAAGGCTGAGGTCTAGGGTTAGGTTTAGCGTTACGGTGAGGGTTAGGGTTAGTGTGAGGGTTAGGATTAGGGTTAGGTTCAGGTTGAGGTTGATAGTGAGGGTAACGGTTATGTTGAGGGTTAGAGTGAGGTTGAGGTTTAGCGTTAGCATCAGGGTTAGGGTGAGGGTTAGGGTTAGGCTTACGGTTAGGGTAAGGGTTAGGGTTAGGGTGAGGGTTAGGGTTAGGGTGATTTTTAGGGTGACGGTGAGGGTTAGGGTGAGGGTGAGGTTGAGCGTGAGGGTTAGGTTGAGGGTGAGGGTGAGTGTGAGGGTGACGGTGAGGGTTACCGCTAGGGTTAGGTTTAGGGTGAGGGTAAGGGTTAGGGTTAGCTTAGGGTTAGTGGAAGTGTTAGGCTGAGGGTGAGGGTGAGGGTGAGGGTTAGGGTTAGGTTTAGGGTGAGGGTTAGGGGTAGTGTGAGGGTTAGGGTGAGGTTGAGGGTCAGCGTGAGGTTGAGAATGACGTTGAGGGTGAGGGTTAGGGTTACGGTTATATTTAGGGTGAGGTGAGGGTGAGGGTTAGGGTTAGGGTGAGGGTTAGGGTGAAGTTTAGGGTTAATGTTTCAGTTAGGGTAAGGGTGAGGGTAAGGATTACAGTGAGAGTTATTTTGAGGGTGAGTGTTAGGGTTAGGTTGAGGGTAAGGGTTAGGGTGAGGGTTATTGTGAGAGTTTGGGTTCGGGTTAGCATTAGGGTTAGTTTGAGGGTGAGGGTTTTGGTGAGGGTTAGGGTTACGGTTAGGGATAGGTTGAGGATTAGGATTAGTGTGAGGGTTAGGGTCTGGGTAAGGGTTAGGGTTAGATTTAGGGCGAGGGTGAGGGTGAGCATTAGAATTAAGATTAGGGTTAGGGTTAGAGTAAGGTGAGATTGAGGGTGAGGGTTAGGGTTTGGGATAGAATTAGGGTGAGGGTGAGCGTGAGGTTTAGGTTTAAGATTAGGGTTAGGGTTATGGTGAGGGTTACGGTGAGGGTGAGAGTGAGGCTTAGGCTTAGAGTTAGGATGAAGGTTAGGTTTATGGTGAGGGCTACGGTGCAGGTGAGTTTTAGGGTGAGTGTGCGGGTGAGGTTGAGGGTTTTGGTTAGGTAAGGGTTATGTTTAGGTTTAGGGTGAGGATTAGGGTGAGGGTGAGGGTTAGGGTGAGGCTCAGGGTTAGGGTGAGAGTTAGGGTTACGGTGAGGGTTACGGTTAGGGTTAGGTTGAGGCTGAGGGTTAGGTATAGGGTAAGGGTTAGGGTTAGTTTGAGGCTAAGGGTTAGGTATAGTGTAAGGGTTATGGTTAGTGGAGGCTGAGGGTTAGGTATAGGGTAAGGGTTAGGGTTATGGTGAGGGTTAGGTTTAGGGTAAGTGTTAGGGTGAGGGTGAGGTTTAGGGTTAGGGTTAAGGTTAATGTAAAGGTTAGTGTTACGGTGAAGGTTAGGGTTAGAGTTAGGATTAGGGTTAGGGTGAAGGTGAGGGTTAGGGTTAGGGTTAGGGTGAGGTTGAGGGTGAGGGTTAGGGTGAGTGTGAGTGTGAGGGTTTCGGTTATGTAAGGGTTAGGGTTAGGGTGAGGGTGAGGATTAGGGTGAGGGTGAGGGTTATGGTTAGGGTCAGGTTTAGGGTGAGGTTAAGTGTTAGGGTGAGGGTGAGTGTGAGTGTGAGTGTGAGGGTGAAGGTGAGGGTTTCGGTTAGGTAAGGTTTAGGGTTATGGATAGGGTGAGGATTAGGGTGAGAGTGAGGTTTAGGGTGAGGTTAGTTGAGACTGAGGGTTAGGGTGTGGGTGAGGATTCAGGTGAGGGTGAGGGTTCGGGTGAGGGTGAGAGTTAAAGATAGGTTTAGGGTGAGGGTTAGGGTTGAGGTGAGGGTTAGGGTTAGGGTTAGGGTGAGGATGAAGATTCGGGTTCGGGTGAGTGTGAATGTTAGGGTGTTGGTGACGTTTAGGGTTAGGGTGAGGGTGATGCTGAGGGTTAGGGTTAGGGTTAGTTTGAGGATAAGGGTTAGGGTGAGGATTAGGATGAGTGTGAGGGTTAGGGTTAGCATAAGGTTTAGGGTGAGGGTTAGGTTTAGGGTTAGGGTAAGGTTAGGGTTAGCATCAGGTTTAGGGTTAGGGTGATGTTTAGGGTGATGGTGAGGGTTAGGGTGATGTTGAGGTTGAGCTTGAGGGTTAGGGTGAGGGTGAGGGTTAGGTGTAGGTTGAGGGTAAGATTTAGGGTTAAGATTAGGGTTAGGGAAAGGGTTAGGCTGAGGGTGAGGGTGAGGTTAGGTAAGTGTTAGGGTTAGCTTTAGGGTGAGGATTAGGGTGAGGGTGAGGGTTAGTGTTAGGTTGAGGTTTAGGGTTAGGGTGAGGGTGAGGGTTAGGGTGAGAGTTAGGGTTAAGGTTAGGATGAGGGTTAGGCTTAGTGTGAGTGTTCTGGTTAGGTTTAGGGTTAGTGTGATGATAAGGGTTAGGGTGAGTGTTAGGTTGAGACTGATTGTTAGGGTTAGCGTTAGGGTTAGTTTGAAAGTTAGAATGGGTGTTAGGGTGAGGGTTAGGGTTTCGGGTTAAGGTTGGGTGAGGTTTAGGATGAGGGTAAGGGTTAGGGTTAGGGTGAGAGTGAGGGTGAGGATAAGGGTTAGGGTTAGGGTCAGGGTTAGGGTGAGGGTGAGGTTTAGGGTTTGCATTAGGGTTAGGGTTAGGGTTAGGTTGAGTGTTAAGTTTAGGGTTAGGGTGCAGGTTAAGGTTAGGGTTAGAGTGAGGGTGAGGGTCAGGGTTAGGGTTTGGATTAGGTTTAGTGTTAGGGTGAGGCTGAAGGTGAGGCTGAGGGTGAGGGTGATGGTGAGGGTTAAGTTTAGGGTTAGATTTAGGGTGAGGGCTAGGGTGAGGGTGATGTTTTTGTTTAGGATAGGTCTAGGGTTAGGTTTAGCGTGAGGATTAGTGTGGGGGTGAGGTTTAAGGTGAGGGTTAGGTTTAGGGTTAGGGTGAGGGTTAGGGTTTGGGTGAGGGTTAGGGTTAGGGTGATGTTTAGGTTGAGGGTGAAGGTGAGAGTGAGGGTTCGGGTGAGGGTTAGGGTTAGGGTGATGGTTAGTGTTAGGGTAACGTTTAGGTTTAGGGGGAGCGTAAGTGTTAGGTTGACAGGGTGAGGGTGAGGGTTAAGTTTAGGTTTAGGATTAGGGTGAGTGTTAGGGTGAGGGTTAGTTTTAAGGTTAGGGTGAGGGTTAGGGTGAAGGTTAGGGTGAAGGTTAGGTTTAGGGTTTGGGTTAGGGTGAGGGTTAGGTGAGAAGGAGTAGGGTGACGGTTAGGGAGAAGGTGAGGGATAGGGTTATGGTGAGGGTAAGATTTAGGCTGAGGCTTAGGTTGAGAATGAGCATTTGTGTTAGCATCAGGGTTGGGTTGAGGGTGAGGGTTAGTGTTAGGCTGAGGGGTAGTTTTAGGGTTAGGGTGAGGGTTAGGGTTAGGGTGAGGGTTAGGGTGAGGTTAAGGGTTAGGGTGTGGGTGAGGGTGAGGGTTAAGCCTAGACTTAGGGTGAGTGTGAGGGTTAGGTTTAGGTTTAGGGTTAGGGTTAGGGTTAGGCTGAGGTTGAGGTTATGAGTGAGGGTGAGGTCTAGGGTTAGGGGTAGAGGTAAAGTTAGGGTTAGATTTAGGGTTAGGGTTAGGATTAGGCTGAGGTTGAGGGTGAGAGTGAGGGTGAAGGTGATGTTTAGGGTTAGGGTTAGGGGTAGAGTTAGGGTTAGGTTGAGCGGTAGGATGAGGGTGAGGGTTAAGGTTAGCGTTAGTTTTAGGGTGAGGTTTAGGGTGAGAGTTGAGTGTTAGGGTTAGGGTTAGGGTGAGCGTGTGGGTTAGGGTTAGTGTGAGGTTGAGGATCTGTGCTAGGGTAAGGGTTATGCTTAGATTTAGGATGAGGGTGATGGTGAGGGTTAGAATTAGGATTAGGGTTAGGGTTAGTGTTAGGTGAGAGTGAGGATGAGGGTTAGGGTTTGGGTTAGAATTAGGGTGAGGGTGAGCATAAGGGTTAGGGTTAGGATTAGGGTTAGAATTATGGTTAGGGTTAGGGTGAGAGTGAGGGTGAGGCTTAGGGTTAGGATTAGGGTTAGGGTTAGTGTGAGGATCAGGGTTAGGGTGAGAATTAGGGTGAGGGTGAGAAGGAGGTTGAGGGTTAGGGTGAGCTTTAAGGTTAGGGTTAGGGTGAGGGTTAGGGTGAGTTTTAGGGTTATGGTGAGGGTTAGGGTTAGGGTTAGGTTGAGGCTAAGGTTTAGGCTGAGGGTTAGGGTAGGTTTAGGGTGAGGTTTAGGTTTAGGGTGAGGGCTTTGGTGAGGGTGAGTGCTAAGGTGAGTGTGAGGGTGAGGTTGAGGGTTTTGGTTAGGTAAGGGTTACGGTTAGGGTTAGGGTGAGGATTAGGGTGAGGATGAGGTTTAGGTTGAGTGTTAGGTTGAGGGTGAGGGTTAGGGTGAGGGTGAGGGTGAGGGAGAGCATGAGGGTTCGGGTGAGCGTGAGAGTGTGGGTGAGGTTGAGGGTTGGGGTGTGGGTCAGGTTTAGGTTTAGGGTGAGGGATAGGTTGACGGTGAGGGTTAGGGTGAGGGTGAGGTTTAGGATTGGGGTTAGGGTGAGGGATAGATTTAGGGTGAGTGTTAGGGTGAGGGGTAGGGTTAGGGTTAGGAAGAGGGTTATGGTGAGGGTGAAGGTTAGGGTTAGTTTGAGGGTTAGGTTGAAGGTGAGTTTGAGGTTGAGGGTTAGGGTGAGTGTGATGGTGACGGTGAGGGTTAGGGTTAGGATTCGGGTTAGGGTTAGGTTGAGAGTTAGGGTTAGGGTTAGGTTTAGGATGAGGGTATGGGTGAGGGTGAGGGTTAAGGTTAGGGTTAGGTTTAGGTTTAGGTTTATGTTTAGGGTAAGGGTTAGAGTTAGGGTTAGGGTGAGGGTTAGGTTTAGGGTTAGGGTGAGGGTTAGGGTTAGGGTTATGTTTAGAGCGAGGGTTAGGCTTTGGATTAGGACGAGGGTGAGGGTTAGGTTGAGGGGTAGGGTTAGGGATAGGGTAAGGTTTAGGGTTAGGGTGAGGGTTAGGTTTAGGGTTAGGGTTAATGTGAGGGTGAGGGTGAGGGTTAGGGTGAGGGTTAGGGTAAGGTTTAGGTTTAGGGTGAGGATTAGTTTTAGGTTTAGGTTTAGGGTGAGGGTGATGCTGAGGGTTAGGGTTAGGGTTAGTGTGAGGATAAGGGTTAGGGTGAGGATTAGGGTGAGGGTGAGGGTTAGATTAGCATAAGGTTTAGGGTGAGGGTTAGGGTTAGTGTTAGGGTTAGGGTTAGGGTAAGGGTTAGTGTTAGGCTTAGGGTTAGGGTTATGGTTAGGGTTAGGGTCAGGGTTAGGCTTAGGGTTAGAGTTAGGGTGAGGGTTAGGGTTAAGTTTAGGGTTAGGGTACGTTTAGGCTTAGCGTTAGGGTTAGTGTTAGGGTGATGTTTAGGATGATGTTTAGGGTTAGGGTGAGGGTGAGGTTGAGCGTGAGAGTTAGGGTGAGGGTGAGTTGGAGGGTGACAGTGAGGGTTAGGGTTAGGTTTAGGGTGAGAATAAGAGTTATTGTTAGGATTAGGTTTAGGGTAAGGGTTAGGCTGAGTGTAGGGTGAGGGTGAGGTTTTCGGTTAGGGAAGGGTTAGGGTTAGATTTAGGGTGTGGATTAGGGTCAGGGTGAGGGTTAGGGTTAGAGTTAGGGTTAGGGTGAGGGTTAAGCTTAGGGTTAGGATGAGGGTTAGGCTTACTGTGAGAGTTACGGTTAGTGTTAGGGTTAGTGTGAGGGTAAGTGTTAGGATGAATGTTAGGTTGAGACTGAGAGTTAGGGTTAGAGTTAGGGTTAGGGTGAAGGTTAAGTTGGGGGTTAGGGTTCTGGTTAGGTTTGGGTGAGGGTTAGGGTGAGCGTAAGGTTTAGTGTGAGGGTTAGGTTGAGGGTGAGGGATAGGGTTATGGTGAGGGTAAGGGTTAGGGTTAGGGTGAGAGTGAGGGTGGGGGTAAGGTAAGGGTTAGGGTCAGGGTTAGGGTTAGGCTGAGGCTTATGTTGCAAATGAGGATTTGTGTTAGCATCAGTGTTGGGGTGAGGGTGAGGGTTAGGGTTAGGCTGAGGGGTAGTTTTAGGGTTGGGTGAGGGTTAGGGTTAGGGTTAGGGTTAGGGTGAGATTAATGGTTAGGGTGTGGGTGAGTGTGAGGGTTAGGGTTAGCCTTAGGGTGAGTGTGAGGTTTAGGGTTAGGGTTAGAGTGAGTGTGAGTGTGAGGGTTAGGTTTAGGATTAGGGTTAGGGTTAGGATTAGGCTGAGGTTGAGGGTGAGGGTGAGGGTGAAGTTGAGGTTTAGGGTTAGGGTTAGGGTTAGAGTTAGATTTAGGTTGTGCGCTAGGATAAGGGTGAAGGTTAGGGCTAGTGTTAGGGTGAGGTTTTTGGTGAGGGTTGAGTGTTAGGGTTAGGGTTAGGGTGAGGGTGAGGGTTAGGGTTAGGGTGAGGGTGAGGATTAGGAATAGGGTGGGGGTTAGAGTTACAGTGAGGGTGAGGGTGAGGGTGAAGGTTAGGATTATGTTTAGGGTTAGGGATAGGGTGAGGGTGAGGGTTAGAGTGTTTTTGAGGGTTAGGGATAGGGTTAGGATTAGTTTTAGGGTGAGGGTTTGGGTTAGGATTAGGGTTAGGATGAGGGTTAGGGTAAGGGATAGGGTTAGTGTTAGGCTGAATGTTAGGATTAGGGTGAGGGTTAGGGTAAGGGTAAGGGATAGGGTTAGGGTGAGGTTAAGAATTAGGAAGAAGGTGAGGGTTAGCGTTGGGTTAGGTTGAGGGTTAGGGTGTGGCTTAGGGTTATGGTTAGGGTTAGGGTGAGGGTTAGGTTTAGGGTTAGTGTGAGGTTTAGGTTAAGGGTGAGGGTGAGGATGAGGGTAAAATTTAGGTTGTGGGTTAGGGTTTGGTTTAGGGTGAGGGTTAGTGTTAAGGTGAGGGTTAGTGTGAGGGTGAGATTTAGGTTATGGTTTAGGGTGAGGGTTAGGGTTAGGGTGAGGGTTATGGTAAGGGGTAGGTTTATGGTTAGGGAGAGGGTTAGGGTTTGTGTGAGGGTTAGGGTTTCGGTTAGAGTTAGGTTTAGTATGAGGATAAAATTTAGGGTGAGGTTTAGTGTTAGGGTTAGGGTTAGGGTTAAGGTTAGGGTTAGGGTTAGGGTTAGGGTAAGTGTTAGGGTTAGGGTGAATGTGAGGTTTAGGGTGAGGGATAGGGTTAGGGTTAGGGTAAGGGTTAAGTTTAGGGTGAGTATTAGGTTTAGGGTTAGGGTTAGGGTGAGGGTGAGGATTAGGGTTAGGGTGAGGGTGAGGGTGAGTTTTAGGGTTAGGGTTACAGTTAGGGTGAGGATTAGGTTTAGGTTTATAGTTGGGGTAAGAGTTAGGATTAGGTTGAGGTTTAGGTTTAGGGTTACAGTTAGGGTGAGGGTGAGTCTGGGGGTTAGGGTTAGTGTGAGGATAAGGGTTAGGGTGAGGATTAGTGTGAGGTTGAGGATTAGGGTTAGCATTAGGGTTAGGGTGAAGGTTAGGGTTAGTTTTAGGTTAAGGGTTAGGGTTAGGGTTAGGGTAAGTGTTAGGTTTAGGCTTAGGGTTAGGGTTAGCATTAGGGTGAGGGTGAGGCTTAGGGATAGTGTTAGGTGAGGGTTAGGGTTAGGCTTAGGGTTAGGGTAAGGGTTAGGGTTAGGGTGAGGCTGATTTTTAGGGTGACGGTGAGGGTTAGGGTGAGGGTGAGCTTGAGCATGAGGGTTAGGTTGAGTGTGAGTGTGAGTGTGAGGGTGACGATGAGGGTTATGTTTAAGGTTAGGTTTAGGGTGAGGGTAAGGTTTAGGGTTAGGATTAAGGTTAGTGTAAGGGTTAGTCTGAGGGTGAGGGTTAGGGTTAGGGTGATTTTTAGGTTGACGGTGAGGGTTAGGGTGAGGGAGAGCTTGAGCATGAGGGTTAGGTTGACTGTGAGTGTTAGGGTGAGGGTGATGATGAGGGTTAGGGTTAAGGTTAAGTTTAGGGTGAGTATAAGGGTTAGGGTTAGTATTAGGGTTAGTTTAAGGGTTAGGCTGAGGGTGAGGCTGAGGGTTAGGGTTAGGGTTAGGGTGAGGGTTAGGGGTAGTGTGAGGGTTAGGTTGAGGGTGAGGTTGAGGGTCAGTGTGAGGTTGAGGGTGACGTTGAGGGTGAGGGATAGGGTTAGGGTTATGGTTAGGGTGAGGGTGAGGGTGAGGTTAAGGGTTAGGGTTAGTGTTATTGTTATGGTTAGGGTTTTAGGGTTAGGATTAGTGTGAGAGCGAGGGTGAGGGTTAAGTTTAGAGTTACGGTTAGGGTGAGGGTTAGGGTTAGGGTTATGGTGAGGGGTAGGGTGAGGGGTAGGATTAGGGTTAGGGTGAGGGTTAGCATTAATGTGAGGATTAGGGTTAGGGTTATGGTTAGTGTGAGGATAAGTGTTAGGGTGAGGTTTAGGGTGGGAGTGAGAGTTAGGGTTAGCTTTAGGGTTAGGGTGAGGGTTAGGGTGAGGTTTAAGGTGAGGGTTTGGGTTAGTATGAGGGTGAGGTTTATAGTTCGGATTAGGGCGAAGGTTAGGGTTAGGGTGAGGTTTAGGGTATGGTTAAGGTGAGGGTTCGGGTTCAGGAGAGGTTGAGTTTTAGGGTGAGAGTGATGGTTCGGGTTCGGGTGAGGGTTAAGGTGACAGTGATGGTTAGGGTGATGTTCAGGCTTAGGGTTACTGTGAGGATTAGGGTGAGTGTTATTGTAGGGTTAGGGTGAATGTAAGTTTTAGGGTGAGGGTTAGGGTGAGGTTGTGGTTTAGGTTTAGGTTGAGGGTTAGGTTGAGCGTTAGCGTGAGGGTTAGGTTTAGGTTTAGGGATAGGGTGAGGGTTAGGTTGAGGTTTAGTGTTAGTGTTAGGGTTAGGGTTAGGGTGAGGGTTAGGGTTATGTTAAGGGTTACAGTGCGGTTTAGGGTGAGAATGAGGGTTACATATAGTATTAGGGTTAAGGTTAGGTTTAGGGTGAGGCTTAAGGTTAGGGTTATGTTGAGGGTGAGTGTTAGGGTTAGCATTAGAGATAGGGTTAATGTGAGGGTGAGGGTTAGGGTTAGGGTTAGGGTTAGGATTAGGTGAGGGCTAGGATTATGGTTAGGGTAAGCTTTAGGTTTAAGGTGAGGGTAAGGGTGAGGGTTAGGTGTAGGATTAGGCTTAGGTATAGGGCTAGGCTTAAGGTGATGGTGAGGGTGAATGTCAGAGGTAGGTTTAGGGTGAGGGTTAAGGTTATGGTTAGGGTTAGGGTGAGGGTGAGGGTGAAGGTTAGGGAGGTTGAGGGTGAGGTTGAGGGTGAGGGTTCGGGTTAGGGTTTGGGTGACAGTTAGGGTTAGGTTTAATGTTAGGGTGAGGTTTAGGGTTAGGGTTAGGTTTAGGAAGAGGGTTATCCTGAGGGTTAGGGTTAGGGTTAGAGTGAGCATAAGGTTTATGATGATGGTGAGGGTTAGGTTTAGGATTAGGTTTAGGGTTAGCATGAGGGTTAGGGATAGGGTTAGGATTAGGGTGAGGGTTTTGGTTAGGGTTAGGTTTAGAGCTAAGATGAGGTTGAGGGTGAGGGTTAGGGTTTAAATTAGGGTTAGGGATAAGGTTAGGCTGAGGGTGAGTTTGAGGGTGAGGGTGAGGGTTAGGGTTAATATGAGGGTTAGGTTTATACTTAGTGTTAAGGTTAGGGTGAGGGGTAGGGTTAGGGTTAGAGTCAGGATGAGGGTTAGGCTGAGAGTTAGGGTTCATGTGAGGGTAAGAGTTAGGGTGAGGGTTAGGGTGAGGGTTAGGATTATTGTTATTGTTAGGTTTAGTGTTATGTTGAGTGTGAGGGTGCGGGTGAGGGTTAGGGTTAGGGTTAGGGTGAGGTTTAGGGTTAGGGTAAGAGTTAGGGTAAGGGTGAGGGTGAGGTTTAGGGTTAGAGTTAGGGTTAGTTTTAGGTTTAGGCTTAGCGTTAGGCTAAGGATGAAGGTGGGGGTGAGGATTAAGGTTAGGTTTAGGGTTAGGATTAGAGTTAGGGTTAGGGTTAGGGTTAGGGTTATTGTTAGTGTTATGGTTAGGGTTAAGTTTGCGGTGAGGGTGACGCTGAGGATGGTTTATGGTTAAGGTTAGGTTTAGGGTTAGGGTTAGGGTTAGTGTTATGTTTTGGGTTAGGTTTAGAGTTACAGTGAGGGTGAGGGTGAGTGTTAGGTTTAGGGTGGGGTTTACGGTGAGGTTTAGGTTTAGGGTTAGGTTGAGGTTGAGGTTGAGGTTTAGGGTTAGAGTAAGGGTTAGTGGGAGGGTTAGGGTGAGGGTTAGGTTTAGGGTTAGTGTTAGACTTAGGGTGAGTTTGAGGTTAGGTTGGGGTTTAGGGATAGGTTTAGGGTTAGGCATAGGCTTAGGGTTAGGCTGAGGGTGAGTGTGGGGGTGAGGGTTAGTGTTACAGTGAGGGTGAGGATTAGGATTAGGGTTAGGGTTAGGATGAGGCTTAGGTATAGGTTTAGGGTTAGGGTTTGGTTTAGGGTGAGTGTTAGTGTTAGGGTTAGGCTTAGGCTTAGGGTTAGGCTGATGGTGAGGGTGGTGATGAAATTAGGTTAGACTGATGGTTAGGGTTATGGTTACATTGAGGATTAGGATGAGGGTTAGGGTTAGGGTTAGGGTTACGGTGTGGGCTAAGGTGAGGATGAGGGTTAGGGTGAGTGTTAGGCTTAGGATTAGGGTTAGGCTGAGGCTGAGGGTGAGGATGAGGGTTAGGGTTAGCATGATGGTTAGGGTTAGGGTTAGGGTGAGGGTTAGGATGAGGGTTAGGGTTAGGGTGAGGGTTACAATAAGGGTGAGGGTTAGGATTAGTGTGAGGATTAGGGTTAGGTTTAGGGTGAGGGTGAGGCTTTGATTGAGGGTTAGGGTTATGTTGAGTGTTATGGTTAGGGTGAGGGTTAGGTTTAGGGTTAGGGTTAGTGTTAGGGTTAAGGTTAGGGTTATAGTTACGGTGAAGGTGAGGGTGAAGGTTAGGGTTAGGGTTAGGTTGAGTTTTAGGTTTAGGGTTAGGGTTAGAGTTAGGCTTAGGGTGAGGGTGAGGTTTAGGGTTAGAGTTAGGGTGATTGTTATGGTTACGTTTAGGGTGCGGGTTAGGGTGAGGTTTAGACTTTGGGTTAGGTTTAGGGTTAGGAATAGGCTTAGGCCCAGCGTGAGGGTGAGGGTTAGGGTTAGGGTTAGGGTGAGGGTTAGGGGGATGTTTAGGGTGAGGTTTAGGGTTAGGGTTATGTTGAGGACGATGGTTAGAGTTAGAGTGAGTGTTAGTGAGAGGGTTAGGGAGAGGGTTAGGTTTAGGTTTAGTCTTAGTCTTAGGATGTGGGTGAGGTTTAGGTTGAGGTTTAAGGATAGAGTTAGGGTTAGCATTAGGCTTAGGGTGAGGGTTAGTGTGAGGGTTAGGGTTAGGTTTTAGGCTCAGGCTAAGGGTTAGGCTGAGGGAAAGGGTGGGTGTGAGGGTTAGTGTTACGGTGAGTGGGAGAATTAGGGTTAGGTTGAGAGTTATGATGAGGGTTAAGGTTAGGGTTAGGGTTTGGTTTAGGGTGAGGGTGAGGGTGAGGATTAGGGTTAGTGTTAGGGTTAGTGTTAGGGTGAGGGTTAGGGTGAGTGTTAGGGTTAGGGTTAGGGTTAGTGTTAGGATGAGGGTAAGTATTAGGGTGAGGGTTAGGGTTAGGGTGAGGGTTATAGTTAGGGTGAGGGTTAGGGTTTAGTGTTAGGGTTATTGTTATTGTTAGGTTTAGGTTTACTTTGAGGGTGAGGGTGAGCGTGAGGTTTAGGGTTAGGCTTAGGGTGAGGTTTAGGGTTTGGATTAGGGTAAGATTTAGGGTTAGGTTTAGGGTGAGTGTTAGGGTGAGGGTTTGGGTTAGGTTGAGGGTGAGGGTGAGGATTATGGTTAGGGTTAGTGTTAGGTTTAGGTTTAGTTTTAGGGTTAGTTTTAGAGTTATTGTTAATGTGAGGATTAGGTTTAGGGTTGGGCTTACTTTTAGGCTGAGGTTGAGGTTGAGGGTGAGGTTTAGGGTTAGGGTGAGTGTTAGGTTTAGGGTTAGTTTGAGGAGTAGGATGAGGGTTAGGGTTAGGATAGGGTTTAGGGTAAGAGCTGGGGTGTCAGTTAGTGTGAGTGTTAGGGTTAGGGATAGGGTTAGGTTTAGGATTAGTGTTAGGTTGAGAGTGAGTGTGAAGGTTAGGGTTAGGGTTAAGGTTATGTTTAGGGTTAGGTTTTGGTTTAGGGTGAGGGTGAGGATTAGGGTTAGGGTTAGGTTTAGGGTTACAGTGAGGGTTAGAGTTAGGGTTAGGAATAGGCTTAGGCTTAGGGTTAGGCTGATGGTGAGGGTGGGGATGAGGATTAGGTTTAGAGTGATGGTTAGGGTTATGGTTACATTGAGGGTTAGGATGAGGGTTAGGGTTAGCATTAGGGTTACGGTGAGGGCTAAGATGAGGGTGAATGTTAGGGTTAGGGTTAGGCTTAGGATTAGGTTTAGGTTGAGCCTGAGGCTGAGGGTGAGTGTTAGGGTTAGGCTGATGGTTAGGGTTACGGTTAGGGTGACGGTTAGGATGAGGGTTAGGGTTAGGGTGAGTGTTAGGGTGAGGGTGACGGTAAGTTTGAAGGTGAGGGTTAGGGTTAGGGTGAGAGTTACGGGAAAGGTGAGGGTTAGTGTTAGGGTGAGGTTTAGGGTGAGGGTTAGGGTTAGGGTTAGGGTGAGGGTGAGTGTTAGATTGAGGGATAGGGTTATGTTGAGGGTTATGGTTAGGGTGAGGGTTAGTGTTAGGGTTATTTTTAGTATAAGGGTTAGGGATACGGTTACGGTGAAGGTGAGGTGTAGGGTTAGGGGTAGGGTGAGGTTTAGGTTTAGGGTTAGAGTTAGGGTGAGGGTGTGGTTTAGGGTTAGAGTTAAGGTTAGTGTTAGGTTTAGGTTTAGGCTTAGGCTTCGGGTTAGGCTGATGGTGAGGGTGGGGATGAGGTTTATGTTTAGAGTGATGGTTAGGGTTAAGGTTACGTTGAGGGTTAGGATGAGGGTTTGGGTTAGGATTAGGGTTACGGTGTGGGCGAATTTGAGGGTGAGGGTTAGGGTTATGTTTAGGCTTAGGATTCGGGTTAGGTTGAGGCTGAGGGTGAGGGTGAGGATTAGGGTTAGGTTGATGGTTAGGGTTATCGTTAGGGTGAGGGTTAGGATGAGGGTTAGGGTTAGGGTGAGTGTTTGGTGAGGGTGAAGGTAAGTGTAAAGGTGAGGGTTAGGGTTAGGGTGAGGGTTAGCTTTAGATTGAGGGTCAGGGTTATGTTGAGGTTTATATTTAGGGTGAGGGTTAGGTTTAGGGTTAGAGTTATTGTTAGGGTTATGTTTACGGTGAGGGTGAGGGTTAGGGTTAGGGTTACGGTGAGGTTTAGGATTAGGGTTAGTGTTAGAGTTAGGCTTAGGGTGAGGGTTAGGTGTAGGGTTAGTTAGGTTTAGTGTTAGGGATAGTGTTAGGGTGAGGGTTATGGTGAGTGTTAGAGTTCGATTTAGGCTTAGGCTTAGGGTTAAGCTGAGCATGAGGGTGAGGGATAGGGTTAGGGTTAGGGTGAGGGTTAGGGTTAGGTTTAGGGTGAGGGTTAGGATGAGGTTTAGGGTTAGGGTTAGGGTTAGGGTTAGGTTTATGTTTAGCGTTAGGGTTAGGTTTAGGATTAGGTTAGAGTTAGGGTGAGGATTAAGTTTAGGGTTTGGGTTTGGGTGAGGGTGAGGGTGAGGATTATGGTTGGGGTTAATTTTAGGGTTAGGTTTAGGTTTAGGTTTAGGGTTAGGGTTACATTGAGGGCTAGGGTGAGGGTTATTGTTACTGTTTTGGTTAGGGTTAAGTTCGCGGTGAGGGTGAGGCTGAGGGTGAGGGTTATGGTTAATGTTAGGGTTAGGGTTAGGGTTAGTGTTATTGTTAGGGTTAGGGTTAGAGTTACGGATAGGGTGATAGTGAGGGTGAGGGTGAGGGTTAGGGTGAGGTTTAGGGTTAGGGTTAGGGTAAGGGTTAGGGTGCTGTTTAGGTTTCAGATTAGATTTAAGGTTAGGGGGAGGGTTAGGGGGAGGGCTAGGGTTAGGTTTAGTGTTAGCATTAGGGTGAGGGTGAGTGTTAGGTTGAGGTTTAGGGATAGGGTTAAGATTAGGGTTAGGGTGAGGGTGAGTGTTAGGGTTAGGGTTAGGGTTAGGCTTAGGCTTAGGGTTAGGCTGAGGGTGAAGGTGGGGGTGAGTATTAGGGTTAGGGTGATGGTTAGGG
The DNA here is from genome assembly GCF_024711535.1 of Dipodomys merriami. Lineage (NCBI taxonomy): Eukaryota > Metazoa > Chordata > Mammalia > Rodentia > Heteromyidae > Dipodomys > Dipodomys merriami. The sequence continues at coordinate 5,990,635 of NW_027206335.1, read as the reverse complement.
TTAAGGTTCGTGTTATTGTTAGGGTTAGGGTTAGATTTACAGTGAGGGTGAGGGTGCGGGTGAGGGTTAGGTTTAGGGTTAGGTTGAGGTTTAGGATTAGGGTTAGACAAAGGGTTAGGGTGAGGGTGAGGTTTAGGATTAGAGTTAGTGTTAGTGTTAGGGTTAGGCTGAGTGTGTGTGAGGGGATGAGGATTAGAGTTTGCGTTTGGTTTTGGGTTAGAGATAGGGTTAGGTTTAGGGTTATTATTAGTGTTATGGTTAGGGTTAAGTTTGCAATGAGGGTGAGGCTGAGGGTGAGGTTTATGATTAGGGTTAGGTTTAGGGTCCGTGTTATTGTTAGGGTTAGGGTTAGAGTTACGGTGAGGGTGAGGGTGAGGGTGCAGGTTAGGGTTAGGGTGAGGAATAGGGTTAGGTTAAGTGTTAGGGTTAGGTTGAGGGTGAAGTTTAGGGGTAGAGTGACGGTTTGTGGGAGGGTTAGCTTGAGGGTTAGTTTTAGGGTTTGTGTTTGTCTTAGGGTGAGGCTGAGTGTTAGGTTAAGGTTTAGGAATAGGGTTAGGGTTAGGATTAGGGTTAGGGTGAGGGTGAGTGTGAGGGTTAGTCTTAGGTTTAGGCTTAGGCTTAGGTTTAGGCTGAGGGTGAGGGTGAGGGTTAATATTAGGGTGATGTTTAGGATTATGGTTAGGGTGAGGGTTAAGATGATGGTTAGTGTTAGGGTTATTAGGGTGAGGGTGATGGTAAGTATAAAGGTGAGTGGTAGGGTTAGGTTGAGGGTTACGCCAAGGGTGAGTGTTAGGGTTAGGGTGAGTGTTAGGGTGAGGGTGAGGGTGAGGGTTAGATTTAGGGTTAGGATTATGTTGAGGGTTATGGTTAGGGTGAGGGTTAGGTTTAGGGTTAGGCTCATTGTTAGGGTTAGGATTAGGGTTAGAGTTAGGGTGAGGGTTAGAGTTCGGCTTAGGTTTAGGCTTAGGCTTAGGCCAAGCGTGAGGGTGAGGGTTAGGGTTAGGGTTAGGGTGAGGGTTAGGGTTAGGTTTAGGGTGAGAGTTAGGATAAGTTTTAGGGTTAGGGTTAGGCTTAGGTTTAGGGTTACCGTGAGGGTTAGGGTTAGGATTAGGGATAGGGTTAGGGTTATTGTTATTGTTATTGTTATGGTTAGAGTTAAGTTTGGGGTGAGGTTGAGGATGAGGGTGAGGGTTATGGTTAGTGTTAGGGTTGTGGTTAGGGTTAGGGTTAGTGTTATTTTTAGGGTTAGGGTTAGAGTTATGTTGAGTGTGAGGGTGAGGGTTAGAGTGAGTTTTAGGGTGAGGTTTAGGGTTAGGGTTAGGTTTAGAGTGATGGTGAGGTTTAGGGTTAGATTTAGTGTTAGGAGAACGGTTAGGGTGAGGGTTAGGTTTAGGGTTAGTGTTAGTCTTAGGGTGAGGGTTAGGTTGTGGTTTAGGGATAGGGTTAGGGTGGGATTAGGGTTAGGGTGAGGGTGAGTGTGAGGGTTAGGGTGAGGGTTAGGGTTAGGGTTAGCGTAAGTTTTAGGGTGAGGCTGAGGGTGAGTGTCAGCGTTAGGTTTAGGGTGAGGTTTACGGTAATGGTTAGGGTTAGGTTGAGGGTGAGGGTGAAGGTTAGGGTGAGAGTGAGGGTGAGGTTTTGTGTGAGGGTGAGGGTTAGGTTTTGGGTTAGGTTTAGGGATAAGTTTAGGGTGAGGGTTATTGTAAGTGTTATGGTTAGGATGAGGGTTAGGGTGAGGGTTAGGGTAAGGTTAAGGGTTAGGGTGAGGGTGAGGGTTAGTTTTAGGATTAGGGTACGGTTTAGGGTGAGGGTTAGGGATAGGGTTAGGATTAGGGTGAGGGTTTTGGTTAGGGATAGGCTTAGAGTTAGGGTGAGGGTGAGGGTGAGGGTTAGTGTTTAGATTAGGTTTAGGGTTAGGGTTAGGCTGAGGGTGAGGTTGAGGCTGAGAGTGAGGGTTAGGATTAATGTGAGTGTTAGCATGATGGTTAGGGTGAGGGTTAGGGTTAGGGTTAGGATGAGGGTTAGGTTGAGGGTTAGCGTTAGGGTTCGGGTGAAGGAAGTTTTAGGGTGAGGTTTAAGGTGAAGGTTAGGCTTATTGTTAGGCTTAGGTTTAGGGTGAGGGTTAAGGAGAGGGTTAGTGTTAGGGTTAGGGTTAGCGTTAGGGTGAGGGTTATGGTGTTGGTAAGGGTTAGAGTGATGGTTAGGGTTAGGGTGAGGGTTAGGAATAGCATTAGGGTTAGCGTTAGGGTGAGGGTTAGGGAGTTGGTAAGGGTTAGAGTGATGGTTAGGGTGAGGGTGTAGGTTAGGGATAGCATTAGGGTTAGGGTTAGGGTTAGGGTGAGGTTTAGGGTTAGGGTTAGGGATAGCATGAGGGTTAGGATTAGGGATAGGGTGAGGGTTAGGCTTAGGGTGAGGGTGAGGGTTAGGGTTAATGTGAGAATTAGGGTTAGACTTAGGGTTAGTGTGAGGATAAGGGTAAGGGTGAGGGTTAGGGTGAGAGTGAGGTTTAGGGTTAGCATTAGTGTTAGGGTTATGGTTAGGGTGAGGTTTAGGATCAGGGTTAAGGTTAGGTTGAGGGTTAGAGTCAGGTTTAGGGTGAGAGTTAGGGTTAGGATGAGGGTTAGGGTAGGGTTAGGGTGAGGGGTAGGTTTCGGGTGAGGGTGAGTTTTAGGGTGTGGTTGACGGTTAGGGTTAGGGTGAGGTTTTAGGTGAGGGTGAGGGTTAGGGTGAGGTTGAGGGTTAGGGTTACGGTGAGGATTAGTGTTAGGGTTAGGGTTAGGGTTATGGTGAGGGTAAGGGTTAGGATGAGGTTTAGGGTGAAGGTGAAGTTTAGGGATAGCGTGATATTTAGGGTTCGGGTTACTGTGAGGGTTAGGATCCAGGTTAGGTCAGGTGAGGGTGAAGGTTAGTGTTAGGATTAGGGTTACGTTTAGGATGAAGGTATGTTTTAGGGTGAGCGTTAGGGTGATGGTGAGCGTTAGGGTTAGGTTATGGGTTAGGGTGAGCATTAGGGTGAGGGTTAGGTTTAGGTTTAATGTTAGGGTGAGGGTTAGGGTGAGGTTTAGTGTTAGTGTTAAGATTAGGGTTAGCGTGAGGTTTAGGGTAAGGGTTAGAGTGAGGTTTAGGCTGAGGGTGAGAATTAGGGATAGCATTATGGTTAATGGTAGGTTTAGAGTGAGGGTTAGGGTTAGGCTTAGTGTTACGGTTATGGTGAGGTTTAGGGTTATGGTTATGGTGAGGGTTAGGTTTAGAGTTAGGGTAAGGTTTATGTTTAGAGTGAGGGTGAGAGTGAGAGTTAGGTTTAGGATTACGCTTTAGTGTAGGGTTAGGCATAGGGTGAGGGTGAGTGTCAGAGTTAGGTTTAGTGTGAGGGTTAGGTTTATGATTATGGTTAGGGTGAGGGTGAGGGTGAGGGTTAGGGTGAGGGTGAGGGTGAGGTTGAGGATGAGGTTGAGGGTTAGGGTATGGTTGAGGGTTAGGTTTAGGGTTAAAGATAGGGTGTGGGTTAGAGTTAGGATTAGTGTTAGGATGAAGATTAGGCTGAGGGTTAGTTTAGGGTTAGGATGAGGGTTAGGGTTAGGGTTAGGGTTAGGGTGAGTCTGAGGGTTAGGGTTAGCATTAGGGTGAGGGTGAGGGTGAGGGTTAAGTTTAGGTTTAGGGTTAGGGTTAGGATTAGGGTGAGGGTGAGGTTTAGGTTTAGAGTTAGGTTTACGGTTAGGTTTACTGGGAGTGTTAGGGTTAGGTTTAGTGTTACAGTTAGGGTTATGGTGAGGGCAAGTGTGAGGGTGAGGTTTAGGGTTAGGGTTAGGCTTAGGTTTCAGCTGAGGGTTAGGGTGAGGGTTAGGGTTAGGTTAAGGATTAGTGTTAAGATTAGAGTTAGTGTGAGGGTTATGTTTAGGGTTAGTTTAGTGTTAGGTTGAGGATTAGGGTTAGGATTAGGGTTAGGGTGAGGACAAGTGTTAGGGTGAGGGTGAGGGTGAGGATGAGGGTTAGGGTTATGGTGAGGGTGAGGGTTAGGGTTAGGGTGAGTATTAGGGGTAGGATGAGTGTTAGGGTGAGCGTGAGGATTAGGATGAGGGTTACGGTTACAATTATTTTTACTGTTATGGTTATGTTTACGTTTGCAGTGAGGGTGAGACTGAGCGTCAGGTTAGGGCTAGGATTAGTGTTAGGGTTAGGTTTAGGGTTAGGATTAGTGTTATTGTTAGGGTTAGGGTTAGAGTAACAGTGAGGGTGTGGGTGAGGGTACAGTTGAGGTTAGGCTTACGGTTAGGGTGAGGTGAGGGTTAGGGTTAGGATGAGTGTGAGGTTTAGGGTTAGAGTTAGTGTTAGTGGGAGCGTTAGGGTTAGGGTTAGTGTTAGGGTTAGGGATAGGGTGAGGGTTAGATTGAGGTTAAGGGTTATGGTTAGGGTTAGGGTTAGGATTAGGGTTAGGGTGACGGTGAGTGTGAGGTTTAGTTTTAGGCTTAGGTTAGGCTGAGGGTGAGGTTGGGTGTGAGGATTAGGGTTTGGGTGATGGTTAGGGTTAGGGTTAGGTTGAGGGTTAGGATGAGGGTTAGGGTTAGGATTAGGGTTAGGGTGAGGTCTAGGGTGATGTTGAGGGTTAGGTTTAGGTTTAGGCTTAGGCTTATTGTTAGTCTGAGGGTGAGGTTGAGGGTGAGGGTTAGGGTTAGTGTGATGGGTAGGGTTAAGTTTAGGGTGAGGTTTAGGATGAGGGTTAGGGTTAGGCTTAGTGTTACGGTGAAGGTGATGTTAAGCGTAAAGGTGAGGTTTAGGCTGTGGGTGAGGGTTAAGATAAGGGTAAGGGTTAGGGTTAAGTGTTTGGGTTAGGGTTAATGTTAGAATTAGGATTAGGGTGAGGGCTAGAGTGAGGGTGAGGGTTAGGGTTAGGGTGAGATTTAGGGTTTGGTTGAGGGTTAAGATTAATGTGAGGGTTAATGTTAGGGTTAGGGTTAGTGTAAAGGTGAGGGTAACTTTTAGGGAGAGCGTTAGGGTTAGGGTGAGTATTTTGATTAGGGTGAGTGTTAGAGTTAGGGTTAGGGTTATTGTTAGGGTTTGGGTTAGGGTTACTCTTACAGTGAATGTGAGGGTTAGTGTTAGAGTTAGGGTTAGTATTAGCGTTAGGGTGATGGTGAGTGTGTGGTTTAGGGTTATGTATATGGTTAGGGTTATGTATAGGGTTAGGCTTAGGGTTAGGTTAAGGGTGAGGTTGAGGGTGAAGGTTAGGGTTAGGGTGAGGGTTAGGTTGAGGGTTAGGTTGAAGGTGAGTGTATGGGTTAGGTTTAGGTTTAGGTTTAGGCTTAGGGTTAGGCTAAGGGTGAGGTTAAGGTTGAGAGTTAGGGTTAGGGTGAGGGTTAGGTTTAGGTTTAGATTGAGGGTTAGGATGTGGGTTAAGGTTAGGATTAGGGTTAGAGTGAGTGCTAGTGTGAGGGTGAGTGTTAGGGTTAGGGTTAGGGCGAGGTTTAGCGTTAGGGTTAGGTTTAGGGATAGGTTGAGGGATAGGGTTAGGGTTATGGTGAGGGTGAGGTTTAGGGTTAGGTTGAGGGTTTGGATTAGGGTTAGGTTGAGGGTGAGGGTTAGTGTTAGGGTTAGGGTGAGGGTTATCATGAGGGTTACAGTTAGGATTAGGGTTAGGATGAGGGCTAGGGTGAGGGTGAGGGTGAGGGTTAGGGTTACGCTGAGGTTTAGGGTTCGGGTTAGGTTTAGGGTTAGGGTTAGGGTGAGGGTTAGGGTTCACGTTAGGTTTAGGGTTAGGATTAGGTTTAGGTTGAGGGTGAGTGTGTGGGTTAGGGTTATGTATAGGGTTAGGCTTAGGGTTAGGCTAAGGGTGAGTTTGATGGTGAGGGTTACGGTTAGGGTAAGGGTTAGATTTAGGGTTAGGTTGAGGGAGAGTGTGTGGCTTAGGATTAGTTTTAGGGTTAGGCGAAGGGTGAGGTTAAGGGTGAATGATAGGGTTAGGGTGGGGGTTAGGTTTAAGGTTATGGTGAGGGTTAGGATGAGGGTTAAGTTTAGGATTAGGTTTAGTGTGAGGGCTAAGGTGAGGGTGATGTTTAGGGTTAGGGTTAGGGGGAGGGGGAGGAGGTTTAGCGTTACAGTTATGGTTAGGGTGAGGGATAGGGTGAGGTTTAAGGTTAGGGTTAGTGTTAGGGTTAGGGTTAGGGTGAGGGTTAAGTTTAGGGTGAGGGTTAGGTTTAGGGTTAGGATTAGGATTAGGGTTAGGGTGAGGGTGAGTGTGAGTGTTAGGGTTAGGGTTAGGGTTAGGCTTAGGGATAGGCTGAGGGTGAGGGTGAGGGTGAGTGTTAGGGTGAGGGTGAGGGTGAGGTTTAGGGTTAGAGTTAATGTTAAGGTGAGGGTTAGGGTTAGGGTGAGCTTGAGGGTGAGTGTTAGATTGAGGATTAGTGTTAGGGTTAGTGTGAGGTTTATGGTGAGGATGAGGGTTACGGTTAGGTTGAGGGCTAGGTTGAAGTTGAGGATTAGTGTTAGGGTTAGGGTGAGGTATAGGTTTAGGGGGATGGTTAGTGTTAGTGTTAGTGTTAGGGTTAGGATGTGGGTTAGGGTGAGGGTTAGTGTTAGGTATAGGGTTAGGTTTAAGATTAGGGTTTGTGTGAGGGTGAGTGTGAGGGTTATGGTTAGGGTTAGGCTTAGGGTTAGGCTGAGGGTGAAGGTGAGGGTTAGGGTTAGAATGAGGGTTAGGGTTAGGGTTAGGGTGAGGGTTAGGATGAGGGTTAGGTTTAGGATTAGGTTTAGCGTGAGGGATAGCATGCTGGTGAGGGTTAGGGTTAGGGTTAGGGTGAGGTTTAGGTTTAGCGTTAGGTTGAGATTTAAGATTAGGGCTAGGTATAGAGTAAGGGTTAGGGTTAGGTTGAGGGTTAGCATGAGGGTTAGGGTTAGGATTAGGGTTAGGATGAGGGCAAGTGTGAGGGTGAGTGTTAGGGTTGGGGTTATGGTGAGATTTAGGTTTCGGGTTAGGTTTAGGGTTAGGGTGAGGGTTAGGTTTAGGGTTATGGTGAGGGTCAGGATTAAGGTTTGGTTGAGGGTTAGAATTAGTTTTAGGGTTAGTGTGAGGGTTAGCGTTAGGATTATGATGAAGGTTAGGATGAGGGTTAGGGTTACAATTTGGATTAGGGTGAGAGCTAGGGTGAGGGGGAGTGTTAGTGTTAGGGTTAGGGTGAGGTTTAGGGTTAGGGGTAGGGGTAGGGTTAGGGTGAGATTTAGGGTTCGGTTTAGAGAGAGGGTGAGGGTTAAGTTGGGGGTGAGGTTTTGGGTGAGGACTAAGGTGAGGTTGAGGGTTAGTGTTAGTGTTAGGGTGAGGGTTAGGTTGAGGTTTAGGTTTAGGTTTAGGGTTAGGGTTAGGATTAGGATTAGGGTGAGGGTTAGTGTGAGGATTAGGGTTAGGGTTAGGCTTAGGCTTAGGTTAGGCTGAGGGTGAGGGTGGGGATGAGGATTAGGTTTAGAGTGATGATTCCGGTTATGGTTAGGTTGAGATTTAGCATGAAGCTTTGGGTTAGGATTAGGTTTAGGCTTGAGGGCTAGGATGAGTGTGAAGTTTAGGGTTAGGTTTAGGCTTAGGATTAGGCTGAGGCTGAAGTTGAGGGTGAGCATTAGGGTTAGGGTGATGGTTAGGATTATGGTTAGGGTGAGGGTTAGGATGTGGGTTAGGATTAGGGTGAGGTTTAGAATGGGTGTGACAATAAGAGTAAAGGTGAGGGTTAGGTTGAGGGTGAGGGTTATGTTAAGGGTGAGGGTTCGGATTAGGGTTAGGGTGAGGGTGAGGGTTAGATTGAGGGTTAGTGTTTGGTTTAGTGTGAGGTTTAGGATGAGGATGAGGGTTAGGGTTTGGGTGAGGGCTAGGGTGAAGTTGAGGGTTAGGGTTAGGGTTACTGTTAGGGTTAGGGTTAGTGTGAGGTTTAGTGTGGGGGTGAGGCTTAGTGTTAGGGTTAGGATTAGGCTTAGGGTTAAGGTGAGGGTTAGTGTGAGGTTTACAGTTAGGGTGAGTGTTGATGTTAGGGTTAGAGTGAAGGTTAGGCTTAGGCTTAGGTTTTGGGTATTGGCTTGGGTGAAGGTGAGGGTTAGGGTTAGGGTTATGGTGAGATTTTGGGTTAGTGTTAGGGTTAGGGTTGGTGTTAGGGTTAGGCTTAATGTTAGTCGGAGGGGGAGGGGGAGGGGGAGGGTTAGGGTTAGGGTGAGGATGAAGTTTAGGCTTAGAGTTAGCATTAGGGTGAGGGTTAGTGTGAGAGTTAGGGTTAGGGTTAGTATTACGGTTAGGGTTAGGGTGAGGGTGAGTGTGAGGGTCAGGATTAGTCTTAGGCTTAGGCTTAGGCTTAGGCCGAGCAAGAGGGTGAGGGTGAGGGTGAGGGTTAGGGTTATGCTTAGGATGAGGCAGATGTTTAGGGTTAGAGTTACGGTTATTGGGAGGGTTAGGGCGAGGGTTAGGGTTAGGGTTAGTGTTAGGGTTAGTGCTAGTCTTATGGTGAGGGTGAGGGTTAAGTTAAGGTTTAGGGAAAGCTTAGGGTTAGGATTAGGTTTAGGATGAGGGTAAGTGTGAGGGTTAGGGTTAGGATTAGGTTTAGGGTTAGGGTGAGTATTAGGGTTAGTGTGAGGGTGAGGTTTAGGGTTAGAGTTAGGGTTAGAGGGAGGGTTAGGGGGAGGATTAGGGTTAGGGTGAGTGTTAGGTTGAGGTTTAGGGTTAGGGTTAATGTTAGGTTTAGGATTAGGGTTACGGTGAGGGTGAGTGTGAAGGTTAGGTTTAGGCTTAGGCTTAGGTTCAGGGTTAGGCTGAGGGTGATGGTGGGGGTGAGGATAAGGGTTCGGGTGATGGTTAGGGTTATTATAAGGGTGATGGTTAGGATGAGGGTGAGGTTGAGGGTGAGGGTTAGGGTTTGGGTGATGTTTAGGGTGACGGTTAGGTTGAAGGTTAGCCTGAGGTTTAGGGATAGGCTGAGGGTTAGGGTGAGGATGATGGTAAGGGTAAAGTTGAGGGTTAGGCTAAGTGTGAGGGTTAAGTTAAGGTTGAGGGTTAGGGTTAGGGTGAGGGTTAGGGTAAGGGTGAGGGTTAGGTGTTAGGGTGAGGGTGAGGGTTAGATTGTTTATAAGGGTTAGGGTTAGGGTGAGGGAAAGGGTTAGAATTAAGGTTTAGGGTGAGGGCTAGGATGAGAGTGAGGGTTAGGTTTAGGGTTAGGGTGAGGTTAAGTGTTCGGGTGAGGGTTAGGGTTAGTGTTAGGGTTATTGTTATTGTTAGCTTTAGGTTTACGTTTAGGATGAAGGTGAGGGTGAGGTTTAGGGTTACAGTTAGGCTTAGGTTGAGGGTTAGTGTGAGGGTTAGGTTTAGGGATAGGGTTAGGTTTAGGATTAGGTTTAGCTTGAGAGTGAGTGTGAGGGTTAAAGTTAGGGCTAGGCTTAGGTTTAGGGTTAGGGTTTGGTTTAGGGTGAGGGTGAGGTTTAGGTTTAGGGTTAGTGTTAGTGTTAGGGTTAGGGTTAAAGTGATGGTTAGGGTTAGGGTTAGGTTTAGGCTTAGGCTTAGGTTTAGGCTGATGATGAGGGTGGAGATGAAGATTAGGTTTAAAGAGATGGTTAGTGTTATAGTTAGCTTGAGGGTTAGGATGTGGTTTAGGGTTAGGATTAGGGTTAGGCTGAGGCGGAGGTTGAGGGTGAGGTTTAGGGTTAGGGTGATGGTTAGGGTTACGTTTAGGGTGAGGGTTAGCATGAAGGTTAGGGTTAGGGTGAGGGTGACGGTAAGCGTAAAGGTGAGGGTTAATGTTAGATTGATGTTTATGGTAAGGGTGAGGATTAGGGTTAGGGTGAGGGTTAGGGTGAGGGTTAGGGTTAGGGTTAGGGTGAGTGTGAGGGTTAGATTGAGGGTTAGGTTTATGTTGAGGGTTATGGTTAGGGTTAGGTTTAGGGTTAGGGTTATTGTCACGGTTATGTTTAGGGTTACGGTTACGGTGAGGGTGAGGGTGAGGGTTAGGTTTAGGGTTAAGGTGAGGTTTAGGTTTAAAGTTAGGGTTAGAGTTAGGCTTAGTGTGAGGGTGAGGTTTAACGTTAGAGTTAGAGTTAGTGTTATGGTTAGGGTTAGGGTGAGGGTTAGGGTGAGTGTTAGAGTTCTGTAAGGCTTAGGCTTAGGCTTCTGCCGAGATTGAGGGTGAGGGAAAGTGTTAGTTTGAGGTTTATGGATAGGGTTAGAGTTAGGATTAGGGTAGGGTGAGGGTGAGGATTCGGGTAAGGGTTACGCTTAGGCTCTGGGTAACCTTTGGGTGAAGGTGAGTGTGAGGATTAGGGTTAGGGTGATGGTTAGGGTTAGGGTTAGTGTTATTGTTAGGGTTAGGGTTAGAGTTAAGGTGAGGGTGAGGGTGCGGGTGAGGGTTAGGGTTAGGGTGAGGTTTAGGGTTAGGGTTAGAGATAGGGTTAGGGTGAGGGTGAGATTTAGGGTTAGAGTTAGGGTTAGTGTTAGGGTTAGGCTTAGGTTGAGGCTGAGGGTTAGGCTGAGGGTGAGTGTGGGGATGAGGATTAGGGTTACGATTAGAGTTAGGGTGAGGTTTAGGTTTAGGGTGAGCGTTAGGTTTAGGGTTAGTTTTAGCCTTAGGGTGAGGGTGAGGGTTAGGTTGAGGTTTAGGGATAGAGTTAGGGTTAGGATTAGGGTTAGTGTGACTGTGAATGTGAGGTTTAGGGTTACGGTTTGGCTTAGGCTTAGGGTTAGATTTAGGGTGAGGGTTAGGGTGAGGGTGAGGGTGAGAGTTAGAGTTAGGGTTAAGATGAAGTTTAGGGTTAGAATAAGTGTGAGTGTTGGTGTTAGGGTTAGGGTTAGGGTTAGTGTTAGGGATAGGGGGAGGGTTAGGGTTAGGGTTAAGGTTAGGGTTAGTCTTAGGGTTAGGATTAGGGTGAGGGTTAGTTTGAGGTTCAGGTTTAGGGTTAGGATTAGGTTTATGAATAGTTTTAGTCTGATGGTGAGGTTGAGGGTGAGGGTTAGTTTTAGGGTGATGGTTAGGTTTAGGGTTAGAATGAGGTTTAGGATGATGGTTAGGGTTAGGATTAGGATTAGGGTGAGGGCTAGGGTGAGGGTGAGGGTGAGGGTTAGGTTTAGGGTGATGGTTAGGGTTACGGATAGCTTGAAAGTTAGGATGAGGTTTAGGGATAGGGTGAGGGTTAGGATGAGGGTGATGGTAAGTTTAAAGTTGAGGGTTAGGCTGAGGGTGAGGGTTAAGATAAGGGAGAGTGTTACAGTTTGGGTGAGGGTTAAGGCAAGGGTGTGGGTTAGGGATTAGGGTGAGGCTGAGGGTTAGATTTTGGATTAGGATTAGGGTTAGTGTGAGCTTTAGGTTAAGGATGAGTGTTAGGGTTATGTGAAGGTAAGGGTTAGAATTAGAGTTAGAGTGAGAGCTAGGGTGAGGGTGAGGGTTAGGGTTAGTGTTAGGGTTAGGGTGAGGTTTAGGCTTAGGGTGAGGTTTAGGGTTAGTGTGAGGGTTAGTGTTAGGGTTAGGGTTAGTGTTAGGGTGAGGATTAGGGTTAGGGTGAGATTTATAGTTTCAGTGGGGGTTAGGGTTAGGTTTAGGGTGAGGTTCAGGGTTAAGATTAGGGTTAGAGTTAGGTTTAGGGTGAGGATGAGGTTTATGGTTAGATTTAGGCTTAGGGTGAGGGTTACAGTTAGGGTTCGGTTTAGAGCTAGTGTTAGGGTGAGGGTTAGTGTGAGTGTTAGGGTTAGAGTTAGGGTTAGGGTTAGGATTAGGGTAAGGTTGAGGGTGAGCGTGTGGGTTAGGGTTAGGTTTAGGGTTAGGCTTAGTGTTAGGATGAGGGTGAGGTTGAGGGTTAGGTTTAAGGTTAGGGGGAGAGTTAGGATTAGGTTTAGGTTGAGGGTTAGGATGAGGGTTAGGGTTAGTATTAGTGTTAGGGTGGGCCCTAACGTGAGGGTGAAGTATAGGGTTAGGGTTAGGGTGAGCATTAGGGTTAGGATTAGGGTGAAGGTGAGCTTTAGTGTTAGAGTTAGTGTTAGGGTGAGGGTTAGGGTTAGGGTTAGGGTTAGGGTGAGTGTTAGGGTAAGGGTTAGGGTTATGGTTATGTTTAGCATTAGGATTAGGGTTAGGGTTAGGCTGAGGTTGATGTTTACGGTTAGAGTTAGTGTTACTGTGAGGGTTAGTGTTATGGTGAAGGTGTGTGTGAGGGTTAGAGTTAGGGTGATGCTTAAGGTTATGGTCAGGTTGAGGGTTAGGATGAGGGTTAGGGTTAGTGTGAGGGTTAGCGTGAGGGTGATAGTAAGTGTAAAGTTGAGGGTTAGGCTGAGAATGAGGATTACGGTAAATGTGAGGGTTAGGGTTAGAGTGAGGGTTAGAGTTAGGGTTATGGTGAGGGTGTGGTTTCGATTGAGGATTAGTTTTAGGGTTAGTGTGAGGTTTAGGGTGAGGATGATAGTTAAGGTTGGGTGAGGGCTAGGCTGAGGGTGAGGTTTAGGTTTAGGGTTAGGGTGAGTGTTAGGGTTAGGGTGAGTGTTAGGGTTAGTGTGAGGGTTAGTGTTAGGGTTAGCGTTAGTGTTAGGGTTTGGGTAAGTTTTAGGGTGAGGGTTAGGGTTACAGTTAGGTTTATGGTTAGAATGAGGGTTAGGTTTAGGTTTAGGGTTATTGTTAGGATTGGGTTTAGGGATATGATGAGGGTTAGGGTTAGGATTAGGGTTAGGGTGAGGGCTAGGGTGAGGGTGAGTGTTAGAGTTAGGCTTAGGCTTAGGTTTAGGATGAGGTTGAGGGTGAGGTTGAGGGTTAGGGTTAGCGTGATGGTTAGGGTTACGGTTAGGCTGAGGGTTAGGATGAGGTTTTGGGTTAGGGTGAGGGTTAGGGTGAGGGTGACAGTAAGGGTAAATGTGAGGGTTAGGGTTCGGGTGAGGATTAGGGTTAGGGTTAAGGTGAGGGTGAGGGTTAGACTGAGTATTAGTATTAGGGTTAGTGTGAGGTTTAGGGTGAGGATGAGGGGTAGGGTTAGGATGAGGCCTAGGGTGAGGTTGAGGGTTAGGGATAGGGTTAGGTTGAGGTTTAGGGTTAAGGTGATGGTTAGGGTTAGTGTGAGGGTTAGCGTTAGGATTAGGGTAAGTTTTAGGGTGAGGGTAAGTGTTAGGGTGACGGTTAGGGTTAGGGTGAGAGTTATAGTTAGGATTAGGATTAGTATTTGGGTTAGTGTTATTTTTAGGTTTAGGGAGAGGGGGAGGGTTAAGGTTAGGGTTAGCGTGAAGTTTAGTTTTAGGGTTATGGTTAGAGTTAGGGTTAGGTTGAGGGTGAGGTTTAGGTTTAGATTTAGGGTTAGGGGAGGGTTAGGGTGAGGGTTAGTGTTAGAGTTAGGGTTAGTGTTAGGATTAGGGTTAGGGTGAGGGCGAGTGTGAGGGTTAGGGTTAGGGTTAGGCTTAGGCATAGGGTTAGGCAGAGGGTAAGGGTGAGGGTGAGGGTTAGAGTTAGGGTTAGGTTTTGGGTGAGGGTTAGGATGAGGTTTAGAGTTAGGATTAGTGTAAGGATGAGGGCAAGTGTGAGGGTGAGGTTTAGAGTTAGCATAATGGCGAAGTTAAGGATTAGGATTAGGTTTAGGGTTAGGGTGAGGGTCAGCGTTCTGGTTACTGTGAGGATTTGGGTTAGGGTTAGTGTGAGGGTAAGGGTTAGAATTAGGGTTAGGGTTATTTTTAGTGTTAAGGTTAAGGTTAAGTTCACAGTGAGGGTGAGGCTGAGGGTGAGGTATAGGTGTAGGGTTAGGGTGTGGTTTAGTGTTAGGTTTAGGTTTAGGGTAAGGGTGAGGGCTTGGGTTTAGGTTAGGGTTACGGTGAGGGTGAGCGTTAGGGTTAGGGTTAGGGTTAGTGTTATTGTTAGGGTTAGGGTTAGAGTTACGGTGAGTGTGAGGGTGAGGGTGAGGTTTAGGTTTAGGGTGAGGGTGAGGTTTAGGGTTAGAGTTAGGTTCAGGGGGAGGGTTAGGGTGAGGGTTAGGGTTAGTGTTAGTGTTAGGCTTATGGTTAGGGTGAGGGTTAGGTTGTGGTTTAGGGTTGGGGTTAGGTTTAGGATTAGGGTTTTGGTGAGTGTGAGGGTGAGGGTTAGGGTTAGGCTTAGGATTAGGCTTAGGGTTAGGCTGAGGGTGAGTGTGGGGATGAGGATTAGGTTTAGGTTGATGGTTAGGGTTATGGTTAGGTTTAGGGTTAAGATTAAGGTTAGAGTTAGGATTCGGTTTAGGGTGAGGGCTAGGGTGAGGGTGAGGATTAGGGTTAGGGTTTCGGTTATTGTTAGGGTAAGGGTTAGGTTGAGGTTTATATTAAGGGTTAGGGTTAGAGTTAGGGTTAGGGTGAGGGTGTGGTTTAAGGTTAGAGTTAGCGTTAGTGTTAGTGTTAGAGTTAAGGTGAGGGTTAGAGTGAGGTTTAGGGTTAGGCTTAATCTTAGGGTTAGGCTTAGGCTTAGGCCAAGACTGGGGGTGAGGGTTAGGGTTAGGGTTAGGTTGAGGGTTAGGGTTAGGGTTAGGGTGAGTGTTAGGATGTGGTGTAGTGTTAGGATTAGGGTTAGGGTGAGCGCTAGGGTGATGGTTAATGTGAGGGTTAGGGTTAGGGATAGGGTTAGGTGTAGGATTAGGTTTAGATTGAGGGTGAGTGTGAGGGTTAGGGTGAGGGTTAGGCTCAGGCTTAGGGTTAGAGTGAGTGTTAGGGTTAGGGTTTGGTTTAGGGTGAGGGTGAGGGTTAGGGTTAGGGTTAGGGTGAGGGTGAGGGTGAGGGTTACGTTTAGGTTTAGTGTGAAAGTTAGGGTTATGGTGAGGGTTAGGGTTAGGGTTAGGGTGAGGGTGAGGGTGAGGGTTAGGGTTAGGTTTAGTGTGAAATTTAGGGTTATGGTGAGGGTTAGGGTTAGGTTTAGGTTTAGGGTGAGGGCTAGGGTGAGAGTGAGGTTTAGGGTTAGGGTTAGGGTGAGGTTTAGGTTGAGGGTGAGGTTTAGGGTTAGGTTTAGGGTGAGGTTTAGGGTTATGGTTAGGGTTACGGTTAAGGGGAGGTTGAGGGTTAGGATTAGAATTAGGGTTAGCGTGAGAGTTAGGGTGAGGGTTAGTGTTAGTGTTAGTGTTAGGGGTAGGGTTAGGAAGAGGGTTAGGGTGAGGGTGAGGGTTAGGGTAAGGCTTTGGTTTAGGATTAGGGTTAAGGTGAGGGTGAGTGTGAGGGTTAGTGTTAGTGTTAGGGTTAGGGTTAGCATTAGGGTTAGGGTGAGGGTGAGGTTTAGCTTTAGGGTTAGGTTTAGAGTGAGGGTTAGGGTGAAGGTTATGGTGAGGGTTAGGGATAGGATTAGCGTTAGGGTATGTGCTAGAACCAGCAACACTGTTAGGGTTAGGGTTAGAGTGAGGGTTAGGGTGAGTGTTAGATTTAGGGTTAGTGTTAGTGTTAGGATTAGGATTAGGGTTACTGTGACTGTGAGTGTGACAGTTAAGTTTAGGGTTAGTGTTAGGCTTAGGGTTAGGCTGAGGCTGAGGGTGAGGGTGAAGGTTAGATTTAGGGTGAGGGTTTGGTTTAGGGTTAGAGTGAGGGTTAGGGTGAGGGTTAGGGTTGGATTAGGGTTAGGGTATGTCCTAGGGTGAGGATTAGGATTAGTTTTAGGTTTAGGGTGAGGTTAAGCATTAGGGTTAGGGTCAGGGTTAGGGTTAGGGTGACGGTTTGGATTAGGGTTAGAGTTAAGGTGAGGGTGAGTTTTAAGGTTAGGTTTCGGGTTATGGTTATTCTTAGGGTTAGGGTTAAGTTTAAGTTTAAGGTAAGCGTGAGGGTGAGGGTGATGTTGAGGGTCAGGGTTAGGGTTAGGATGAGGTTTAGAGTTAGTTTTAGTTTAAGGTGAGGGTGAGGTTTAGGTTTATTTTTAGGGTTAGGGTTAGGGATAGTGTGAGTGTTAGGGTTAGGTTTAGTGTTATGATTAGGGTTATGGTGTCGGCTAGTGTGAGTGTGAGGGTTAGGGTTAGGCTTAGGCTTAGGCTTAGTGTTAAGCTGAGGGTGAGGATGAGGGTTAGGTTAAGGCTGAGGGTGAGGTTTAGGGTTAGGGTTAGCGTTAGGGTGCGTGTTAGTGTGAGGGTTAGGCGTAGGGTTAGTGTTATGGTTACGGTGAGGGTGAGGGTGAGTGTCAGGGTTAGGCTTAGCCTTAGGCTTAGGCTTATGCTTAGGCCGAGCTTGAGGGTGAAGGTGAGGGTTAGGTTTAGGGTCATTTTTTGGGTTTTAGGGTTAGGGTGAGGGTTAGCTTTAGGGTTAGGGTGAGGTTTAGGGTGAGGTTTAGGTTTAAGACTAGGGCTAGGTTGAGTGCTAGGTTGAGGGTGAGGGTTAGGGTTAGAGTTAGGGTGAGGTTCAGGGATAGGGTTAGGTTTAGGGTTAGGGTGAGTGTTATGGTGAGGGTTACAGTGAGGGTGAGTGATAGGTTTAGGGTGAGGGTTAGGGTTAGTGTGAGGTTGAGGGTAAGTTTAGGGTTACGGTTATTGTTAGTGTTAGTGTTATGGTTAGGTTTAAGTTTACAGTGAGGGTGAGGCTGAGGGTGAGGGTTAGGTTTAGGGTTAGGGTTAGGTTTTGGTTAGGGTTAGGGTAAGGGTTAGGGTGAGGTTTTGGTTTAGTTTTATGATTACGGTGAGGGTGAGTGTTAGGTTTAGGGTGAGGGTTAGTGTTATTGTTAGGGTTAGGGTGAGTTACGGTGAAGGTGAGGGTGAGTGTGAGGGTTAGGGTTAGGGTGAGGTTTAGGGTTAGGGTTAGGTTTAGGGTGAGGATGAGGGTGAGGTTTAGGGTTAGATTTAGGCTTAGGGTGAGTTTTAGATTGAGATTTAGAGTTAGGGTTAGTGTTAGGGTTAGTGTTAGGGTGAGGGTTAGGATGAGGGTGAGGGTTAGGTTGAGGTTTAGAGTTAGGGCTAGGATTAGGGTTAGCATTAGGGTGAGTGTTTGGGTTAGACTTAGGGTTAGGGTTTGGCTTAGCATTAAGCTGAGGGTGAGGGTGAGGGTGAGGATTAGGGTTTGGGTTTGGGTTAGGGTTAGCGTTTGGGTGAGAGTTAGGATTAGGGTTAGGGTGAGAGTTAGGATGAGGATTAGGGTTAGGATTAGTGTTAGGGTTAGGGTTAGGGTGAGGGTTGGGATGATGGTGATGTTTAGGATTAGGATTAGGGTGAGGTTGAGGGTGAGTTCTAGGGTTAGAGTTAGGGTTAGAGTAAGGGATAGGGTGAGGTTTAGGGTTAGGGTTAGTGTTAGGGTTAGGGTTAGGGTGAGGATTAGTGTTAGGGTGAGGGTTAGGTTTAGGGTTAGGATTAGGATTAGGGTTAGTGTGAGGGTGAGTATGAGGGTTAGGGTTAGGGTTAGGTTTAGGCTTAGCTATAGGCTGAGGTTGAGGGTGAGGGTGAGGTTTAGGGTTAGGGTGACGGTGAGATTTAGGGTTAGAGTTAGTGTTAAGTTGAGGTTTAGTGTGAGGGTTAGTGTTAGGGTTAGTGTTAGGGATAGGGTTAGGTTTAGGATTAGATTTTGGGTGAGGTTGAGTGTGAGGGTTATGGTTAGGATTATGATTAGGCTTAGGGTTAGGCTGAGGGTGAGGGTGAGGTTTAGGGTTTGGGTGAGTGTTAGGTTTATGGTTAGGGTGAGTGTTAGGATGAGGATTAGGTTTTGGATTAGGATTAGGGTGAGGGCTAGCATGAGGTTGAGGGTTAGGGTTAGGGTTAGGGTGAGGTTTAGGGTTAGGATTAAGTTTAAGCATAGGGTGGGGGTTATGGTTACGGTTATGATGAGGGTGAGGTTTAGGGTAAGTTTGATGGTTAGGATTAGGTCTAGGTTTAGGGTGAGGGTTAGGGTTAGGTTGAGGGCTAGGGTGAGGGTCAGGTTTAGGGTTAGGGTGAGGTTTAGGGTTAGGATGATGGTTAGTGTTAGAGTGAAGATTAGTGTTAGGGTTAGGATTAGTGTTAATGTGAGGGTAAGTGTTAGGGTGAGGGTTAAGTTTATGGTGACGGTTATGGTTACAATGAGGGTTAGATTTAGTTTTAGTGTTATTGTTAGGGTTAGGGTTAGGGTTGCGGTTACTGTGAGTGTGAGGGTTAGGGTTCTGTTTAGGTTGAGGTTTATATTAAAGGTTAGGGTTAGAGTTTGGGTTAGGGTGAGGGTAAGGTTTAGGGTTAGAGTTAGCGTTAGTGTTAGTGTTAGGGTTAGGATGAGGCTTAGTGTGAGGGTTAGGGTGAGGCTTAAGCTTAGGGTTAGGTTTAGGCTTAGGCCGAGTTTGAGGGTTTCGTTTAGGGGTAGGGTGAGGGCTAGGGTGAGAGTGAGGTTTAGGGTTAGGGTTAGGGTGAGGTTTAGGGTGAGGGTGAGGTTTAGGGTTAGGGTTAGGGTGAGTTTTAGGGTTATGGTTAGGGTTACGGTTAAGGCGAGTGTGAGGGTTAGGGTTAGAGTTAGGGTTAGGGTGAGGGTTAGGGGGAGGGTTATTGTTAGTGTTAGTGTTGGGTGTAGGGTTAGGATGAGAGTTAGGGTGAGCGTGAGGGTTAGGGTAAGGGTTAGGATTAGGATTAGGGATAAGGTGAGGGTGAGTGTGAGGGTTAGTGTTAGTGTTAGGGTTAGTGTTAGCATTAGTTTTAGGGTGAGGTTGAGGTTTAACTTTAGGGTTAGGTTTAGAGTGAGGGTACGGGTGAGGGTTATGGTGAGGGTTAGGGATAGGATTAGCGTTAGGGTATGTGCTAGGATGAGCAATAGGGTTCAGGTTAGGGTTAGAGTGAGGGTTAGGTGCAGGTTTAGGTTTAGGTTTAGTGTTAGGGTTAGGGTTGGTGTTAGGTTTAGGAGTAGGGTTACGGTGACTGTGAGTGTGACAGATAGGGTTAGGGTTAGTGTTAGGCTTAGGGTTAAGCTGAGGCTGAGGGTGAGGGTGAGGGTTAGATTTAGGGTGAGGGTTTTGTTTAGGGTTAGATTGAGGGTTAGTGTGAGGGTTAGGGTTAGATTAGGGTTAGGGTATGTCCTAGGTTGAGGATTAGGGTTAGTGTTAGGTTTAGCGTGAGGGTGAGGGTGAGGTTTAGGGTTAGATGTAGGGTTAAGGTGAGGTTGAGGGTGAGGTTTAGGGTTAGGGTTAGTGTTAGGTTTAGGGTTAGGGTGAGGGTTAGGATGAGGGTGAGGATTAGGGTGAGGTTTAGTGTTAGGGCTAGGATTAGGATTAGGGTTAGCATTAGGGTGAGTGTTTGGATTAGGCTTAGGGTTAGGGTTAGGCTTAGCATTAAGCTGAGGGTGAGGGTGAGGGTGAGGGTGAGGATTAGGTTAGGGTTAGTGTTTGGGTGAGAGTTAGTGTTAGGGTTAGGGTGAGAGTTAGGATGAGGATTAGGGTTAGGATTAGTGTTAGGGTTAGGTTTAGTGTGAGGGTTAGGATGAGGGTGATGTTTAGGGTTAGGGTTAGGGTGAGAGTGAGGGTGAGGTTTAGGATTAGAGTTAGGGTTAGGGTGAGGGATAGGGTGAGGTTTAGGGTTAGGGTTAGTGATAGGGTTAGGGTTATGGTGAGGGTTAGTGTTAGGGTGAGGGTTATGTTTAGGGTTAGGATTAGGATTAGGGTTAGTGTGAGGGTATGAGGTTTAGGGTTAGGGTTAGGTTTAGGCTTAGGCATAGGCTGAGGGTGAGGGTGAGGGTGAGGGTTAGAGTTAGGGTGAGGGTGAGTTTTAGGGTTAGAGTTAGTGTTAAGTTGAGATTTACTGTGAGGGTTAGTGTTAGGTTTAGTGTTAGGGTTAGGGTTAGGGTGAGGTTTAGGCTGAGGGTTAGGGTTAGGGATAGGGTTAGGTTTAGGATGAGGTTTTGGGTGAGTTTGAATGTGAGGGTTATGTTTAGGGTTATGATTATGCTTAAGGTTAGGCTGAGGGTGAGGGTGAGGTTTAGGTTTAGCGTGAGGTTTAGGTTTAGGGTTACGGTGAGGGTTAGGATGAGGGTTAGGTTTAGCATTCGGATTAGGGTGAGGGCTAGCATGAGGGTGAGGTTTAGGGTTAGGGTTAGGGTGAAGTTTAGGGTTAGGATTATTTTTAGGCATAGGGTGGGTGTTAGGGTTAAAGTTATGATGAGGGTGAGGGTTAGGGTAAGTTTGAGGGTTAGGATTAGGTCTAGGTTTAGGGTGAGGGTTAGGTTGAGGGCTAGGGTGAGGGTGAGGTTTAGGGTTAGGTTGAGGTTTAGGGTTAGGGTGATGGTTAGGGTTAGTGTGAGGATTAGTGTTAGGGTTAGGGTTAGTGTTAGGGTGAGGGTAAGTGTTAGGGTGAGGGTTATGTTTATGGTGACGGTTATGGTTACAATGAGGGTTAGGTTTAGGTTTAGTGTTACTGTTAGGGTTAGGGTTAGGGTTACGGTTACTGTGAGAGTGAGGGTTAGTTTTCGGTTTAGGGTGAGGTTTATATTAAGTGTTAGGGTTAGAGTTAGGGTTAGGGTGAGGTTTAGGGCTAGAGTTAGCTTTAGTGTTAGTGTTAGAGTTAGAGTGAAGGTTAGTGTGAGGGTTAGTGTTAGGCTTAAGCTTAGGGTTAGGCTTAGGCTTAGGCCAAGAGTGAGGGTGAGGGTTAGGGTTAGGGTTAGGGCAAGGGTTAGGGTTAGCGTTAGGCTGAGTGTTAGGATGAGGTGTAGGGTTAGAATTAGGGTTAGGGTGAGCGCTAGGGTGATGGTTAATGTGAGGGTTAGGCTTAGGGATAGGGTTACATTTAGGATTAGGTTTAGATTGAGGGTAAGTGTGAGGGTTAGGGTTAGGGTTAGGCTTAGGGTTAGAGTCAGTGTTAGGGTTAGGGTTTGGTTTAGGGTGAGGGTGAGGGTTAGGATTAGGGTTAGGTTGAGGTTGAGGGTTAGGGTTAGGGTTAGTGTGAAATTTAGGGTTATGGTGAGGGTTAGGGTTAGGGTTAGGGTGAGGGCTAGGGTGAGAGTGAGGTTTTGGGTTAGGGTTAGGGTGAGGTTTAGGGTGAGGGTGAGGTTTAGGGTTAGGGTTAGCGTTACGGTGAGGGTGAGTGTCAGGGTTAGGGTGAGGGTTAGTGTTATTGTTAGGTTTAGGGTTAGAGTTACTGCGAATGTGAGGGTGACTGTGAGGGTTATGGTTAGGGTGAGGTTTAGGGTTAGTGTTAGATTTCGTGTGAGGGTGAGGGTGAGGTTTAGTGTTCGTTTTAGGGTTAAGGTGACGGTTAGGGTAAGGTTTAGGATTAGGGTTAGAGTTAGGGTTTGGGTTAGTGTGAGGGTTAGGATGAGGGTGAGGGTTTTAGGTGAGGGTTTGGGTTAGGGTTAGGATTAGGATAAAGGTTAGTGTTAGGGTGAGTGTTTCGGTTAGGCTTAGGTTAAGTTTAGGCTTAGGGTTAAGCTGAGGGTGAGGGTGAGGTTGAGGGTTAGGGTTAGGGTTTGTGTTAGGGTTAGCGTTTGAGTGAGAGTTAGGGTTAGGGTTAGGGTGAGAGTTAGGATGAGGATTAGGTTTAGGATTAGTGTTAGGGTTAGTGTTAGGGTGAGGGTTAGGATGAGGGTGATGTTTAGGATTAGGGTTAGGATGAGGTTGAGGGTGAGGTTTAGGGTTAGAGTTAGGGTTAGAGTGAGGGATAGGGTGAGGTTTAGGGTTAGAGTTAGTGTTAAGTTGAGATTTACTGTGAGGGTTAGTGTTAGGTTTAGTGTCAGGGTTAGGTTTAGGGTGAGGGTTAGGGTTAGGGATAGGGTTAGGTTTAGGATTAGGTTTTGGGTGAGGTTGAGTGTGAGGGTTATGGTTAGGGTTATGTTTAGGCTTAGGGTTAGGCTGAGGGTGAGGGTGAGGTTTAGGTTTAGGGTGAGGTTTAGGTTTTGGGTTAGGGTGAGTGTTAGGATGAGGGTTAGGTTTAGGTTTATGGTTAGGGTGTGGGCTATCATGAGGGTGAGGGTTAGGGTTACAGTTCGGGTGAGGTTTATGGTTATGATTAGGTTTAGGCATAGGGTGGGGATTAGGGTTAGGGTTATGATGAGAGTGAGGTTTAGGGTAAGGTTGAGGGTTATGATTAGGTCTAGGTTTAGGGTGAGGTTTATGGTTAGGGTGATGTTTAGGGTTAGTGTGAGAATTAGTGTTAGGGTTAGGGTTAGTGTTAACGTGAGGGGAAGTGTTAGGGTGAGGGTTAGGTTTATGGTGATGCAAAGGGTTACAATGAAGGTTAGGGTTAGGTTTAGAGTTATTGTTAGAGTTATGGTTAGGGTTACGGTTACTGTGAGGGTAAGTGTTAGGGTTCGGTTTAGGGTGAGGTTTATATTAAGGGTTACGGTTAGAATTAGGGTTTGGGTGAGAGTGAAGTTTAGGGTTAGAGTTAGCGTTAGTGTTACTGTTAGTGTTAGGGTGAGGGTTATTGTGAGGGTTAGTTTGAGGGTTAGGGTTAGGATTAAGCTTAGGGTTAGGTTTAGGCTTAGGCTGAGATTGAGGGTTAGGGTTAGGGTTAGGGTGAGGGCTAGGGTGAGAGTGAAGTTTAGGGTTAGGGTTAGGGTGAGGTTTAGGGTGAGAGTGAGGTTGATGGTTAGGGTTAGGGTGAGGTTTAGGGTTAGGGTTAGGGTTACAGTTAAGGCGAGGGTGAGGGATAGGATTGGAGCTACGGTTAGGGTGAGGATTAGTGTTAGTGTTAGTGGTAGGGGTAGGGTTAGGCTGAGAGTTAGGGTGAGGGTGAGGGTTAGGGTAAGGTTTAGGATTAGGATTAGGGATAAGGTGAGGGTGAGTGTGAGGTTAGTGTTTGTGTTAGGGTTAGGGTTAGCATTAGGGTTAGGGTGAAGGTGAGGGTTAGCTTCAGGTTTAGGTTTACAGCGAGGGTAAGGTTGAGGCTTATGGTGAGGGTTAGGGATAGGATTAGCGTTAGGTTATGTGCTAGGAAGAGCAATAGGGTTAGGGTTAGCTTTAGAGTGAGGGTTAGGGTGAGGGTTAGGTTTAGTTTTAGTGTTAGGGTTAGGGTTGGTGCTGGGTTAGGATTAGGGTTACGGTAACTGTGAGTGTGACAGTTGTTGTTAGGGTTAGTGTTTTGCTTAGGGTTAGGCTGAGGCTAAGGGTGAGGGTGAGGGTTTGGTTTAGGGTTAGAGTGAGGGTTAGGATGAGGGTTAGGGTTGGATTAGGGATAGGGTATGTCCTAGGGTGAAGATTAGGGTTAGTGTTAGGTTTATGGTGAGGTTTGTCGTTAGGGCTAGCGTCAGTGTTAGGGTTAGGGTGAGGGTTTGGGTTAGGGTTAGAGTTACGGTGAGGGTGAAATTTAAGTTTAGGTTTAGGGTTATGGTTATTCTTAGGGTTAGGGTTAAGGTTATGATGAACGTGAGGGTTAGGTTAAGGTAGAGGGTTAGGATTAGGTCTAGGTTTAGGGTGAGGTTTAGGGTTAGGGTGAGGGCTAGGGTGACGGTGAGGTTTAGGGTTAGGGTGCGGTTTAGGTTAGGGTGATGGTTAGGGTTAGTGTGAGGATTAGTGTTAGGGTTGGGGTTAGTGTTAGGGTGAGGGTAAGTGTTAGGGTGAGGGTTAGGGTTATGGTGACGGTTATGGTTACAATGAGGGTTAGGTTTACTTTTAGTGTTATTGTTAGGGTTAGGGTTAGGCTTACGGTTACTATGAGGGTGAGGGTTAGGTTTCGGTTTAGGGTGAGGTTTATATTAAGGGTTAGGGTTAGAATTAGGGTTAGGGTGAGGGTGATGTTTAGGGTTAGAGTTAGCGTTAGTGTTACTGTTAGGGTTAGGGTGAGGGTTAGTGTGAGGGTTAGGTTAGGGTTAGGTTGAGTGTTGATGAGGTGAAGTGTTAGGATTAGGGTTAGGGTGAGCACTAGGGTGATGGTTCATGTGAGGCTTAGGGATAGGGATAGGTTTAGGATTAGGTTTAGATTGAGGGTGAGTGTGAGGGTTAGGGTTAGGGTTAGGCTTAGGTTTAGAGTCAGTGTTAGGGTTAGCGTTTGGTTTAGAGTGAGGGTGAGGTTTAGGTAAGGTTTAGGGTGATGGTGAGGGTGAGGGTTAGGGTTAGGTTTAGTGTGAAAGTCAGAGTTATGGTGAGTGTTATGGTTAGGGTGAGGGTTAGGGTTAAGGTTAGGGTTAGGGTGAGGGCTAGGGTGAGAGTGAGGTTTAGGGTTAGGGTTAGGGTAAGGTTTAGGGTTATGGTTAGGGTTACAGTTAAGGCGAGGGTGAGGGTTAGGATTAGAATTAGGGTTAGGTTGAGGGTTAGGGTGAGGGTTTGTGTTAGTGTTAGTGTTAGGGGTTGGATTAGGATGAGGGATAGGGTGAGGGGTAGGGTTAGGGATAGGGTTAGTTTTAGGATTAGGTTTAGGGTGAGGGTGCGTGTGAGCCTTAGGGTTAGGGTTAGGCTTAGGCTTAGGGTTAGGGTGTGGGTTAGGGTGAGGGTGCGTCTGATGATTAGTGTTAGGTTTAGGGTTAGGTTTAGGGTTAGGGTTAATGTTGTGTTTAGGGTCACAATCAGGATTAGTGTTACGCCTAGGGTTAGGCTTAGGGTTAGGCTGAGGGTGAGGGTGGGGGTTAGGATTAGGGTTAGGTTTCAGGTTAAAATTAGTGTTATTTTCAGTGTTATGGTTTTGGTTATTTTGCGGTGAGGGTGAGGCTGAGGGTGAGGGTTATGGTTAAGTTTAGGCTTAGGCTTAGGGTTAGGCTGAGGGTGAGATTGGGGGTGAGGAATAGGTTTTGGGTGATGGTTAGTGTGCGGGTTAGGGTGAGGGTTAGGATGAGGGATAGGGTTAGGATTAGGTTTAGGGTGAGGGCTAGGGTGAGGTTGAGTGTTAGGGTTAGGGTTAAGCTTAAACATAGGTTTAGGCTGAGGGTGAGGCTGAGGGTGAGTGTTAGGGTTAGGGTGATGGATAGGGTTAGGGTTAGGGTGAGTATTAGAATGAGGGTTAGGGTTAGGGTGACTGTTAGGGTGAGCGTGAAGGTCAGAGTAAAGATGAAGGTTAGGCTGAGGTTGAATGTTGCCCTAAGGGTAAGGGTTAGGATTAGGGTGATTGTTAGGGTAAGGATTAGGGTTAGGGTGAAGGATAGATTGAGGATTAGGGTTAGGGTTAGTGTGAGGTTTAGGGTGAGGATGAGGGTTAGTGTTAGGGTGAGGGTTAGGGTTAGAATTAAGATTAGGGTGGGGGCTAGGGTGACGCTGAGGGTTAGGGTTAGGGTTAAGGTGAGGTTTAGGGTTAGGGTGAGAGTTAGGGTTACTGTGAGGATTAGTGTGAGAGTTAGGGTTAGTGTTAGGGTGAGGGTAAGTGTTAGGGTGAGGGATAAGGTTAGGTTAAGGCTTAGGTTTAGGGTGAGGGTTAGGGTTAGGGTTTGGGTTAGGGTGTGGTTGAGGCTGAGGATTAGGGTTAAGTTTAGGGTTAGGGTTAGGGTTAGGTTTAGGGTAAAGGTTAGTATTATGGTGAGGGTTAGGATTAGGCTAAGGGTTAGACTGAAGGTGAGGGTGAGGGTGGGGTTGCGGATTAGGTTTAGGGTTATGGTTAGGTTTAGGTTTATTGTTAGTGTTATGGTTCGGGTTAAGTTTGCGGTGAGGGTGAGGTTGAGGGTGAGGGTTATGGTTATTGTTAGGGTCAGGGTTAGGGTTAGGGTTAGGGTTAGTTTTATTGTTAGGGTTAGGGTTAGAGGTACGGTGAGGTTGAGGGTGAGAGTGAGGGTTTTGTTTAGGGTCAGGGTGAAGTTTAGGGTTAGAGTTAGGGTGAGGGGGAGGGTGAGGGTGAGGGTTAGGTTTAGGTTTAGTTTTAGGGTTAGGGGAGGGAGGAGGGTTAGGTTGAGGTTTAGGGATAGGGTTAGGTTTAGCTTTAGGGTTAGGGTGAGGGTGAGTATGAGGGTTAGTGTGAGGGTTAGGCTTAGGCTTAGGGTTAGGCTGGGGGTGAGGTTGGGGGTGAGGATTAGGGTTATGGTGATGGTTCAGGTTAGGGTTAGTGTTATTGTTAGGGTTAAGTTTAGAGTTACGGTGAGGGTGTGGGTGCAGGTGAGGGTTAGGGTTAGGGTTAGGGTGAGGGTTAGGATGGTGATTAGGGTTAGGATTAGAGTTAGGGTGAGTGCTAGGGTTTGGGTGAGGGTTAGGGTTAGTGTTAGGGTGAAGTTTAGGGTTAGGATTAGGGTTAGGGTGTGGGTGAGTGTTAGGATTAGAGTTGGGCTTAGGGTTAGGGTTAGGTTTAGGGTTAGGATTAGTGTTATTGTTAGGGTTAGGGTTAGAATTATGGTGATAGTGAGGGTCCGGGTGAGGAATTTGGTTAGGGTTATGGTGGGGTATAGGGTTAGGGTTAGGGTTAGGGTTAAGGTGAGAGTGAAATTTAGGGTTAGATCCAGTTTTAGTGGGAGGGTTAGGGTGAGGGTTAAGTTTAGGGTTAGTGTTAGGTTTAGTGTGAGGGTGAGAGTTAGGTTGAGGTTTAGGGTTGTGATTAGGGTTAGTGTGAGGCTTAGTGTTAGGGCTAGGGTTAGTGTTAGGTTGAGGGTATTTGTTAGCGTGAGGGTTTGGTTTAGGGTGAGGGTTATGGTTCAGGTGAGGGTTAGGGTTAGGGTTAGGGTTATTGTTAGGGTTAGGGTTAGAGTTACAATTACGGTGAGGGTGAGAGTGAGTGTTATATTTTGGGTTAGGATGAGGTTTAGGTTTAGGGTTAGGGTTAGAGTTAAGGTTAATGTGAGAATGAGGTTTAGGCTTAGAGTTAGCCTTAGTGTTACAGTTAGGGTTACGGTGAGGGTTAGGGTTAGGATTAGGCTTAGGCTAAGGCTTAGGCCGAGCATGAAGTTGAGGGTTAAGATTAGGGTTAGGGTTAGGATTAGGGTTAGGGTGAGGGTTAGGTGAGGGTTAGGGTTAGAGATAGGGTTAGGGTTAGGAATAGGTTTAAGGTGAGGGTGAGGGTGAGGGTTAGTGTTAGGTTAAGGATTAGGCTTAGGTTTAGGGTGAGGGTTAAGTTTAGGGTTTGGGTTAGGGTGAGGGTGTGGATGAGGATTAGGATAAGTTTTAGGATTAGGGTTAGGGTGAGGTTTAGGTTTAGGTTTAGGGTTAGGGTTAGGTTAGGCTTTCATTGAGAGGGTCAGGTTTAGGATTAGGCTTAGGCTTAGGTTAAGGTTGAGGGTGGGGGTGAAGATTAGTGTTAGGGTTAGATTTCGGGTTATTGTTAATGTTGTGGTTAGGGTTAAATTTGTGGTGAGGGTGAGGCTGAGGGTGAGGGTTATGGTTATGGTTATGGTTAGGGTTAGGGTTATTGTTAGGGTTATGGTTAGAGTTACAGTGAGTTTGAGGGTGAGGTTGAGGATTTTCGTTAGGGTGAGGTTTAGGGTGAAGTTTAGGGTTAGGGTTGGGGTTAACGTTAGGTTGAGTGTTAGGTTTAGGGTTAGAGTTAGGGTTAGGGGGCAGTGTATGTTGAGGGTTAGGGTTAGACTTAGGGTTAGGGTAAGGGCTAGGATGAGGGTGAGTTTTAGGGTTAGGGTTAGGTTGAGGTTTAGGGTTAGGGTTAGGGTGAGGGTGAGGGTGAGGTTTAGGGTTATAGTTAGGGTTAGCATGAGGCAGAGGGTGAGGATTAGGGTTAGGGTGAGTGTTAGGGTTAGGGTTAGGGTGAGGGTTTAGCTGAGGGTGAGGGTTAGGGTTAGGTTAAGGTGAAGGTGAGGGTTAGATTGAGGATTAGTGTTAAGGTTAGTGTGAGGTTTAGGGTGAGGATGAGAGTTAGAGTTAGTGTGAGTGCTAGGGTGAGGGTGAGGTTTAGGGTTAGTGTTAGGGTGAGGTTTAGGGTTAGGGTGATGGTTAGGGTTAGTGTGAGGGTTAGGTTTAGGGTTAGGCTTAGTGTTAGGTTGAGGGTTAGGTTTAGGGTGAGGGTTATGGTTATGGTTATGGTTAGGGTGAGGGTTAGGGTTAGAGTTAGGGTTATTGTTAGTGTTAGTGTTAGGGTTATGTTTACCGTGAGGGTAAGGGTGGGGGTTAGGGTTGGGGTTAGGATGAGGTTTAGGTTTAGGATTAGGTTTAGAGTTTGGGTTAGGGTGAGGGTGAGGATTAGGGTTAGAGTTAGGGTTAGTGTTAGGGTCAGGGTTAGGGTGAGAGTTAGGGTTAGGATTAGGTTGACGGTTAGGTTTAGGGTTAGGTTTACGCTTAGGCTTAACTTAGGCTTAGGCTTAGCATGAGTGTGAGGGTTAGGGTTAGGGTTAGGATGAGGTTTAGGTTTAGGCTTAGGGTTAGGGTGAGGACTTCTGGTTAGGGTGAGGGTTAGTGTTAGGGATAGGGTTAGTTTTCGGATTAGGGTTAGGGTGAGGTTGAGTGTGAGCATTAGGCTTAGGGTTAGGGTTAGGCTGAGGGTGATCTTGGGAGTGAGGAATAGGTTTTCGGTGATGGTTATGATTAGGGTTAGGGTGAGGGTTAGGGTTAGGATTAGGTTTAGGGTGAGGGCTAGGGTGAGTGTGAGTGTTAGGGTTAGGGTTAGGCTTAGGCTTAGGTTTAGGCTGAGGGTGAGGGTGAGGGTGAGGTTAGGGTTAGGGTGATTGATAGGTTTAGGATTAGGGTGAGTGTTTAGATGAGGGTTAGGGTTAGGGTGAGTGTTAGGGTGAGGGTGAGGGATAGATTGTGGATTACGTTTAGGGTTAGTGTGAGGATTAGGGTGAGGATGAGGGTTAGGGTTTGGGTGAGTGTTAGGGTTAGAATTAAGTTTAGGGTGGGGGCTAGGGTGTAGCCGATGGTTAGGGTTAGGGTGAGGGTGAGGTTTAGGGTTATTGTGAGAGTTAGGGTTACTGTGAGCGTTAGTGTTAGAGTTAGGGTTAGTGTTAGGGTGAGGGTAAGTGTTAGCGTGAGGGTTGAGCGTTATGGTTAGGGTGAGGTTTAGGGTTAGTTTTAGGGTTATTGTGAGGTTTAGGGTTAGGGGTAGGGTGAGGGTGAGGATGAGGGTTAGAGTTAGGGGAGGTTTAGGCTTAGGGTTAGGGTTATAGTTAGGGTTAGGGTGAGTGTGAGGTTTAGGGTTAGAGTTAGGGTTCAGGTGAGGGTTAGGATGAGGATTAGGGTTAGGGTTAGTTTTAGGTTTAGGTTTAGGGTGAGGTTAAGTGTTACGGTTATGGTTAGGATTAGGGTTAGGGTGAGTGTGAGTGTGTGGGTTAGGGTTAGGTTTAGGTTTAGGCTTAGGGTTAGGCTGAGGGTTAGGTTGAGGGGGAGGGTTAGGTGTCGGGTGAGGGTTATGGTTAGGGTTAGTGTGAGGGTTAGGATGAAGTTTAGGTTTAGGATTAGGTTTAGGGTGAGGGCTAGGGTGAAGTTGAGGTTTAGGGTTAGGGTCAGGGTGAGGTTTAGGGTTAGGGTTAGGGTCAGTGTTAGTTTGAGGTTTAGGGTTAGAGATTGGTTTAGGGTGAGTGTTAGGGTGAGGGTTTGGCTTAGTGTTAGTGTTATAGTTAGGGTTAGGGTGAGGTTTAGGATGAGGGTGTGTGTTAGGGTTACGCTTAGGTTTAGGATTAGTGTTAGGGAGAGGGGGAGTGTGAGGGTTAGAGTTAGCCTTAGGTTTAGGCTGAGGGTGAGGTTGAGGGTGAGTGTTAGGGTTAGTTTGAGGGTTAGTGTTAGGGTTAGGGTGTGGTTTCGTGTTAGGGTTAGTGTTAGAGTTAGGATTAGGTTGAGGGTGAGGTTTAGGGGTAGAGTTAGGGTTAGGATGAGTGTTTTGTTGAGTGTTAGGGTTAGGGTGAGGTTTGGGGTGGGGGTGACGATAAGGGTAAACGTGAGGGTTAGCCTAAGGGTGAGGGTTAGGGTTAGGGTTAGGGTTATGGTTAGGGTGAGATTTAGGGTTCGGGTTAAGTTTACGGTTAGGTTGAGGGTTACGGTAAGGGTTAGGATGAGGGCTAGGGTGAGGGTGAGGTTTAGGTTTAGAGTTAGGGTGAGGTTTAGGGTTAGGGTTAAGGTTAGGGTTAGGATGAGTGTGACTTTTAAGGTTAGATTTAGGTTTAGGTTGAGACTGAGGTTGATTGTTAGTGTTTGGGTTAGTATTAGAGTTAGGGTTAGGGTGAGGGTTAGGTAGAGTGTGAGGGTTAGGCTTAGGGTTAGGATTAGGATTACGGTAAAGGTTATTGTGTGTGTGAGTGTTAAGGTTAGGGTTAGGGTTAGGCTTAGATTTAGGCTGATGGTAAGGGTGAGGCTGAGGGTTAGGGTAAGTGTGAGGGTTAATGTTAGGATTAGGGTGAGAGTTAGGGTTCGGTTACGTTTAGGGTTAGGGTTAGGATGAGGTTTAGGTTTAGATTTAGGGTTGGGGTGAGGGCTAGGGTGAGGCTGAGGGTGAGGGTTAGGGTTAGGGATAGGGTTAGGTTTAGGATTAGGTTTAGGGTGAGGGTGAGTTTGAGCGTTAGGTTTTGGGATAGGGTTAGGCTTAGGGCTAGGGTGAGGGTTAGGGTTAATATTTGGGTTAGGGTGAGGGTGCGGCTGAGGATTAGGGTTAGGTTTATGGTTAGGGTTAGGGTTACAGTGAGGATTAGGGTTAGGTTAAAAATGAGGGTTATGCTTAGGGTTTGGGTGAGGGTTAGGGTTAGGATTAGGGTTACAGTTACATTGAGGGTGAGGGTTAGGGTTAGGGTTAGAATGAGGTTTAGTTTTTGGGTTAGGTTTAGAGTTAGGTTTTGGATGAGGGTGAGATTTAGGGTTAGAGTTAGGGTTAGTGTTAGGGTTAGGTTTAGGTTGAGGGTTAATGTTAGGGTTAGGCTTAGGCTTAGGCTTAAGCCGAGCATGAGGGTGAGGGTTAGGCTTCGGGGTATGGTGAGGGTTGGAGTTAGGTTTAGGGTGAGGTTTAGGATGAGATTTAGGGTTTGGATTAGGGTAAGGGTGGGGGCTAGGGTGAGGGTTATGGTGAGACTAGGGATAGGGGTAGGGTTAGGTTTAGGAATAGGGTTAGGGTGAGTGTGAGTGTGAGAGTTAGGGTTAGGTTTAGGATTAGGCTTAGAGTTAGGGTGAGGGTTAGGGTTAGGTTTAGGGTTAGGGTGAGGCTGAGGCTGAGGATTAAGGTTAGGTTTAGGGTTACGTTTAGGGTTATGTTTAGGTTTTGGGTTAGTGTTAGGGTTAGGGTTAGGGTTACGGTAAGGTTTAGGGTTATGGGTAGGGTAAGGGTTAGAATTAGGCTTAGGTTTAGGCTGAGGGTGAGGGTGAGGGTAAGGGTTAGGGTTAGGTTTATTGTGAGGGTTAGGTTTAGTTTTAGGGTTAGGGTGAGGGTTAGGATTAGGGTTAGGGTTAGGGTGAGGTTTAGGGTTTGGGTTAGGGTTAGAGTTAGGTTTAGGGTGAGCGTGAGGTTTAGGGTTAGGGTTAGGGTTAGGGTTAGAGTCACGGTTAGGTTGAGGGTTAGGTTTAGTGCTAGGGTTAGGGTTACAGTGAGAGTTAGGTGGAGGGTTAGTGTTTGGGTTAGGTTTAGGTTTAGGATTAGTTTTAGGGTGAGGGTTCCTGTGTGTGTTAGGGTTAGGTTTACATTTAGGCTTATGGTTAGGCTGAGCGTGAGGTTGAGGTTGAGGGTTAGGTTTAGGGTGAGGGGTAGCGTTTGGGTTCAGTTTAGGGATAGGGTGATGGTTAGGGTAAGGGTTATGGTGAAGTTGAGGGTTAGGGTAAATTTGAGGGTTAGGGTTAAAATTAGGGTGATGGTGAGGGTGAGGTTTAGCGTTAGGTTAAGAGTGAGGGTTAGAATGATTGTTAGGGTTAGGATTAGGTTATGGTGAGGGCTATACTGAGGGTGAGGTTTAGGGTTAAGGTTAGTGTGAGGTTTAGGTTTAGGGTTAGGGTTAGGGTGAGGGTGAGGTTTAGGGTTAGAATTAGGGTTAGGGTGAGGCTGAGGGTGAGGGTTAGGGTTAGGGTTAGGATTAGGGTAAGGGTTAGGGTGAGTGTGAAGGTTAGGTTTAGGATTAGGGTTAGGCTAGTTTTAGACTGAAGTTGAGGGTGAGGGTGAGGGTTAGGGTTAGCGAGAGGGTTAGGTTTAGTGTTAGGGTGAGACTTAGGGTTCGGGTTAAGTTGAGGGTTAGGGTGAGGATTAGGGTTAATAATAGGGTTAGGGTGAGGGTTAAGGTTTGGCTTAGTGTGAGGGTTAGGATGAGGATTAGGGTTAGGATTAGGGTTAGGGTGAGGGCTAGGGTGAGGGTGAGGGTGAGGGTTAGTGTTAGGATAGGGTTTAGGTTTAGGGTTAGGGTTAGGGTGAGGGTTAGGATGAGAGTTAGGGTTACGGTGATGTGAGTGTTAGGGTTAGGGTGAGGTTTAGGGTTAGTGTTAGGGTTAGGTTGATGGTGAGTGTTAGGATTAAGGTTAGGGTTAGGGTTAGGGTTAGGGTTAGGTTTAGGGTTAGGATTAGTGTTATTTTTAGGTTTATGGTTAGAGTAACAGTGAGGGTGAGGGTGAGGGTGAGGGTGTGGGTTAGGGTGAGGGTTAGGGTAAGGTTTATGGTTAGGGTTAGGATTAGGGTTAGGGTGAGGGTGAGGTTTAGGGTTAGATTTAGGGTTAGGGGCAGTGTTAGGTCGAGGGTTAGGGTTAGGGTTAGTGTTAGGGTTAAGGTTAGGGTGAGGGTTAAGTTGAGGTTTATTGTTAGGGTTATGGTTAGTGTTAGTATTAGGGTGAGGGTTAGGGTTAGGTTACAACTTAGGCTTAGGGTTAGGCTGAGGGTGAGGGTGGGGGTGAGGATTAGGGTTAGGGTGATTGTTAGGATTAGGGTAAGGGTGAGGGCTCGGGTGAGGGTGAGGGTTAGGGTAAGGCTTAGGCTAAGGCTTAGGTTTAGGCTGAGGGTGAGGGTGAGGGTGAGGGTTAGGGTTAGGATGATGGTTAGGTTTACCCTTAGGGTGAGGGTTGGGATGAGGTTTAGGGTTAGGGTAAGGTTAGGGTGACATTGATGGTAAGGGTAAAGGTGAGGTTTACGCTGAGGGTGAGTATTAAGATAAGGGTGAGTGTTAGGGTTAGGTTTAGGGTTAGTGTAAGGGTTAGGGTTAGCGATAGGATGAGGGTTAGATTGAGGATTAGTGTTAGGGTTAGTGTGAGGTTTAGTGTGAGGATGAGGGTCAGGTTTAGGGTGAGGGTGAAGGTTAGAATTAGGGTTAGGGTGAGGGCTAGGGTGAGGGTGAGGATTAGGGTTAGTGTGAGGGTTCGTGTTAGGGTTAGGGTTAGTGTTATGGTGATGTAAGTGGTAGGGTGAGGGTTAGGGTTAGGGTGAGGGTTACGGTTAGGTTGAGGGTGAGGGTTTGGTTGTGGGTGAGGGTGAGTGTGAGAGTTAGGGTTAAGGTTAGGCTTAGGGTTATGGTGAGGGTTAGGGTTAGGATTTGGTTTAGGGTAGGGTTCTGCTTAGGGTTCGCGTAAGGGTGAAGGTTAGATTGAGTTTTAGGGTTAGGGTTAGGGTGAGGGCTAGGGTTAGGGATAGGTTTAGGTTTAGGATTAGGGTTAGGGTGAGGGTGTCGGTAAGGTTAAAGGTGAGGGTTAGCCTGAGCGTGAGGGTTAAGGTAAGGGTGAGGGTTAGGCTTAGGGTGAGGGTTAGGTTTAGGGTTGGGGTGAGAGTTAGGGTTCGGGTTCAATTTAGGGTTAGGTTGAGGGTTAGGGTAAGGGTTACAGTGACGGTGAGGGTTAAGGTTAGGTTCAGGGTTAGTGTTAGGATTAGGGTTAGTGTGAGGTGAAGTTTAAGGTTAGTGTTAGGGTGAGGGCTAGGATGAGGGTTAGGGATAGGATTAGGGTTAGGGTGAGGGCTAGTTTGAGGTTGAGGTTTAGGGTTAGCGTTAGGGTGAGCTTTAGGGTTAGGGTTAGGGTTCGGGTTAGGATGAGGTTGAGGTTTACGGTTAGAGTTATGGTTAGGGTGAGGCTGAAATTGAGGGTTAGGGTTAGGGTTAGTGTTAGAGTTAGGGTTAAGTTGAGGGTTAGGTTGAGGCTAAGGGTTAGGCTAAAGGTTAGGATTAGGATTAGCATAAGGGTTAGGGTGAGTATGAGGGTTAGGGTTAGGTTTAGGCTTAGGGTTAGGCTGAGGGTGAGGTTGAGAGTGAGGGTTAGGGTTAGGTTTACGGTGAGAGTTAGGGTTCGGGTAAATTTAGGGTTAGGGTGAGGGTTAGGGTTAGGTTTATGGTGAGCTTGAGTTTTAGGGTAAGGTTGAGGCTTAGGGTTAGGATTATGGTTAGGGTAAGGGTTAAGGTTAGGGTTAGGGTAAAGTTAAGAATGAAGATTAGGGATAGGGTGAGAGCTAGGTTGAGGGTGAGGTTTAGTGTTAGTGTTAGATTAAGGTTTAGGGTTAGAGTTAGGGTTAGGGTGAGGGTTAGGTTGAGGGTTAGGTTTATGGTGAGGGTGAGGGTTAGGGTTAGGGTGAGGGTTAGGGTGAGGATGATGGTAAGGGTAAAGGTGAGGTTTAGGCTGAGTTTGAGTGTTAGGTTGAGGGTTAGGGTTAGGTTTAGGGTTAGGGTAAGGGTTAGGGTTAGGTTCAGGGTGAGTGTTAGATTGAGGATTAGGGTTAGGGTTAGTGTGAGGTTTAGGGTGAGGATGAGGGTTAGGGTGAAGGTGAGGGTTAAAATTAGGGTTATGATGAGGGCTAGGGTGAGGGTGAGTGTTAGGGTTCGGGATAGGGTTATGGTGAGGTTTAGGATTAGGTTGAGGGTTAGGGTTAGTGTGAGGGTTAGTGTTCGGCTTAGGGTCAGTGTTAGGGTGAGGGTAAGTGTTAGGGTGAGTGTTAGGTTTTGAGTGAGGGTTATGGTTGGGTGAGGTTAGGGTTAGGGTTATTGTTAGGGTTAGGTTTAGAGATACGTTTACAGTGAGTGTGAGGGTGAGAGTTAGGGTTAGGTTTAGGGTGAAGTTAATGTTAGTGTTAGGGTTAGGGTTAGGGTTAAAGTGAGGGTGAGGTTTAGGAGTAGAGTTAGGTTTAGGGTGAGGGTTAGGGTAAAGTTTAGGGTTAGGGTGCGGGTTAGGGTGGGGTTGTGGGTAAGGGTAAATTTGAGGGTTTGGCTGAGGGTGAGGTTTACAATAATGGTGAGGGTTAGGGTTAGGGTGAGGGTTAGTGTTAGGGTTAGGATGAGGATGAGGGTTAGATTGAGGATTAGTGTTAGGGTTAGTGTGAGTTTTAGGGTGAGCTTGAGGGTTAGGGTTAGTGTTAGGATGAGGTTTACTGTTAGGGTGATGCTTAGGGTTAGTGTGAGCGTTAGTGTTAGCGTTAGGGTTTATGTTAAGGTGAAGGTAAGTGTTTGGGTGAGGGTTAGTTTTAGGGTTAGAGTTATGGTTAGGGTGAGTGTGAAGGTTAGGGTTAGGGTTATTGTTAGGGTTAGGTTTAGGGTTATGGTTAGTGTTAGTGTTAGGGTTAGGGTTAGGGTTAGGATGAGGTTTAGTTTTAGTCTTAGGATTAGAGTTAAGCTTAGGGTGAAGGTGAGATTTAGGGATAGAGTTAGCTTTAGTGTTAGCGTTAGTGTTAGGGTGAGGGTTAAGGTTAAGTTTAGGCTTAGGCTTAGGCTTAGCCATGGGCTTAGGCCAAGCATGAGGGTGAGGGTTAGGGTTCGGGTTAGGGTTCGGGTTAGTGTGAAGTTTAGATTGAGGTATAGGGTTAGGATTAGGGTAAGGGTGAGGGCTAGGGTTAGGGTTAGGGTTTGGGCTAGGGTTAGGGATAGGGTTAGGTTTAGGATTAGGGTTAGGGTGAGGGTGAGTGTGAAGTTTATGGTTAGGGTTAGGCTTAGAATTAGGGTGAGGGTTACGGTTAGGGTTTGGGTTAGTGTGAGGGTGAGGTGAGGATTAGGGTTAGTTTTAGGGTTAGGTTTAGGGTTAGAGTTATGGTTTGGTTTAGGCTTAGGATGAGGGTGAGGGTGGGGTTGAGGATTAGAGTTAGGGTTTGGGTTAGGCTTAGCGTTAGGTTTATTGTTATTGTTATGATTAGGGTTAAGTTTGCGGTGAGCATGAGGCTGAAGATGAGGGTTATGGGTAGGGTTAGGGTTAGGGGGAGGGATAGGGGGAGGTTTAGGGTTAGGGTTAGTGTTAGGGTAAGTGTGAGGGTGAGGGTTAGGTCGAGGTTTAGGGATAGGGTTAGGTTTAGGAATAGGGTTAGGGTGAGACTGAGTGTGAGGTTTAGGGTGAGGATTAGGCTTAGGCTTATGGTTAGGCTAAGAGTGAGGGTGGGGGTGAGGATTAGGGTTAGGGCTAGGCTTGGGCTTATGGTTAGGCTGAGTGTGAGGATGGAGGTGAGGATTAGAGTTAGTGTGATCGTTTGGATTAGGGTAAGGGTGAGGGCTCGGGTGAGGGTAAGGGTTAGGGTAAGGCTTAGGCTTAGGCTTCCAGTTAGGCTGAGGGTGAGTTTGAGGGTGAGGGTTAGGGTTAGCGTGATGGCTAGGTTTATTGTTAGGGTGAGGCTTAGGATGAGGTTTAGGGTTCGGGTGAGGTTAGGGTGAGGATGATGGTAAGGGTAAAGAGGTTTACACTGAGGGTAAGGGTTAAGATGAGGGTGAGGGTTAAGGTGAGGGTGAGGGTTAAGTTAAGGGTGAGGGTTAGGTTTAGGGTGAGGCTGAGTGTGAGGTTTAGACTGAGGATTAGGCTTAGGCTTACAGTTAGGCTAAGGGTGAGGGTGGGGTGAGGGTGGGGGTGAGGATTAGGGTTAGGGTGATGGTTAGGGTTAGTGTTATTGTTAGGGTTTGGGTTAGAGTTACGATGAGTGTGAGGGTGCGGGTGAGGGTTAGCATTAGGGTTAGGGTGGGGTTTAGGGTTGGGTTAGGATTATGGTTAGGGTGAGGGTGAGGTTTAGGGTTAGATATAGTGTTAGGGGGATGGTTAGTGTGAGGGTCATGGATAGGGTTATTGTTAGGGTTAGGGTGAGGGTGAGGGTTAGGTTGAGGTTTACGGTTAGGGTTAGGATTATAGGGTTAGTGTGAGGGTTAATGTTATGGTTAGGTTTAGTTTTATGGTGAGGGTTGTTAGGGTTTTGGTTATTGTGAGGGTTATCGTTGGGATGAGGGTTAGGATAAGGGTTAGGGTTATTGTTAGGGTTAGGTTTAGCGTTTCAGTTACGGTGAGAGTGAGGGTTAGGGTTAGGGTTAGGGCGAGGTTTAGGGTTTGGTTTAGGGTTAGAGTGAGGGTTAGGGTGAGTGTGAGGATTAGGGTTAGAGTTAGGGTTAGGGAGAAGGTTACTTTGACGTTTAGGGTTAGGGTTAGTGTTATGGTTAGGGTTAGGCTGAGAGTTAGGGGGAGGGTTAGGATTACAGTTAGGGTTAGGTTTATGGTTAGGGTTAGCCTAAGTGTTAGGGTGAGGGTGAGGTTTAGAGTTAGAATTAGGGTTAGGGTGAGGCTGAGGGTGAGAGTGAGGGTTAGGATTATTGTTAGCATTAGGATTAGGGTTTGGGTTAGGGTGAGATTGAGGGTTAGGGTTAGGGTTAGGGTGAGGTTTAGTGCTAGGGTTAATGTTAGAGTTAGGGTTAGAGTGAGGGTGAGGTTTAGGGGTAGAGTTAGGGTTAGGGTGAGGGTTAGGTTGAGAGTTAGGGTTAGCGTTAGGGTTAGGGTTGTTGTGAAGGTAAGGGTAAACGTGAGAGTTAGGCTGAGTGTGAGGATTATGGCAAGGGTGAGGATTAGGGTTAGGGTGAGAGTTAGGGTTAGGGTTAGTGTGAGAGTTAGGATTCGGGTTAAGTTTAGGGTTAGGGTTAGGGTTAGGCTAAGAGTTTCGGTGAGGGTGAGGGTTAGTGTGAGTTTGAGAGTTAGGGTTAGGATTAGGGATAGGGTGAGGGTTAGTGTTAAGGTTAGTGTTAGGGTGAAGGTTAGGATGAGGGTTAAGGTTAGGATTATGGTTAGGGTGTGGGCTAGTGGCAGGTGAGGTTTACGGTGAGGGTTAGGGTGAGTTTTACGGTTAGGTTAGGGTTAAGGTTAGGGGGAAGTTGAGTTTAGGGTTAGAGTTAGGGTTAGGGTGAGGCTGAGGTTGAGGGTTAGGGTTAGGGTGAGGTTTAGTGTTAGGATTAGTGTTAGAGTTAGGGTTAGAGCAAGGGTTAGGTTGTGGGTGAGGGTTAAGCTTAGCATTAGGATTAGGTTTAGGCTGAGGGTGAAGGTTAGTTTGAGGGTTAGGGTTAGGTTGAGGGTTAGGGTTAGGTTGAAGGTTAGGTTTAGGATTAGGGTTAGGGTGAGGGTTAAGTTTAGGGTTATGGTGAGGGTAAGGATGAGGATTAGGGTTAGGATTAGGGTTATGGGGAGGGCTAGTATGAGGGTGAGGGTTAGGGTTAGTGTTAGATTGAGGTTTAGGGTTAGGGATAGCTTTAGGTTGAGGGTTAGGTTGAGGTTAGGGTTACAGTGAGTGTGAGGGTTAATGTTAGGGTGAGGGTTAGGGTTAGGATTTTGGTTAGGGTGAGAGTGAGTTTTAGGATTAGGGTTAGGTTTAGGGTTAGGTTTAGGTTTAGGGTTAGGGTGAGGGTTAGGGTGAGGATGATGGTAAGGGTAAAGGTGAGGTTTAGGGTGAGGGTGAGGGTTAAGATAAGGGTGAGGGTTAGGTTTAGGCTTAGGTTTAGAGTAAGGGGTAGTATTAGGGTCAGGGGGATTGTTAGATTGAGGATTAGGATTAGCGTTAGTGTGAGGTTTAGAGTGAGGATGAGGGTTAGGGTTAGGGTGAGGGTGAAGGTTAGAATTAGGGTTAGGGTGAGGGCTAGGGTGAAGGTGAGGGTGAGGGTAAGTGTTAGGCTTAGGCTTAGGATTAGGCTGAGCGTGAGATTGAGGGTGAGTGTTAAGGTTAGGGTGATGGTTAGGTTTACAGTTAGGGTGAGGGTTAGGATGAGGTTTAGGGTTAGGGTAAGGGTTAGGTTGAGGTTTAGAGTTAGGGTTAGGGTTAGACTTAGGGTTATGGTGAGGATGATGTTCAGGGGTACAGTTAGGGTTAGGATGAGGGTTAGGGTTAGGGTGCAGGTTAGCCTAGGGGTGACGGTAAGGGTAAAGGTGAGGGTTAGGCTGAGGGTGAGGGTTCCGGTAAGGGTGAAGGTTAAGGTTAGGGTGCGGGTTAGTGTTAACATTAGGGTGAGGGTGAGGGTTAGATTGAGGATTAGTGTTAGGTTTAGAGTGAGATTTAGGGTGAGGATGAGGGTTAGGGTTAGGGTGAAGGCTAGGGTGAGTGTGAGGGTTAGGGTTAGGTTTAGGGTGAGGGTAAGTGTTAGGGTGAGGGTTAAGGTTAGGGTGAGGTTTATGGTTAGGGTGAGGGTTAGGGTTAGGGTTAGGTTTATTGTTAGGTTTCGGGGTAGGGTTACGGTTGCTGTGAGGGTGAGGGTGTGGATTAGGGTTAGGGTTAAGATGAGGTTTAGGTTTAGGTTTAGGTTTAGAGTCAGGGTTAGGGTGAGGGTTAGGCTTAGACTTAGGCTTAGGCTTTGGCCGAGCATGAGGTTGAAGGTTCGGGTTTGGGTTCGGGTGAGGGTTAGGGTTAGGTTTAGGGTTAGGTTGAGAAGTAGGTTGAGGTTTAGGGTTAGGATAAGTTTAAGGGTGAGGGCTAGGCTGAGGTTTAGGGTGAGGGTTAGGGTTAGAGATAGGGTTAGGTTTAGGATTAGGGTTAGGGTGAGGGTGAATGTGAGGGTTAGGATTAGGGTTAGGGTTAGGTTTAGAGTTAGGATGAGTGTTAGGGTTAGGGTTTGGGTTAGGGTGATATTGAGGCTGAGGATTAGTGTTAGGTTTAGTGTTAGGTTTAGGGTGAGGGTGAGGTTTAGATGTAGTGTTAGGGGGTGGGTTAGGGTGAGGGTTAGGTTTAGGGGTAGTGTTAGGTTTAGGTTGAGGGTGAGGTTTAGGTTGAGGTTTAGGGTTAGGGTTAGGGTTAGGGTCATTGTGAGGGTTAGTGTTAGTGTTAGTGTTAGTGTAGGGAGAGGGTAAGTTTTCGGGTGAGGTTATGAGTTAGGGTGACGGTAATGGATAGGGTTAGGGTTAGGGTTAGGGTTATTGTTAGGTTTAGGTTTAGGTTTACGGTTACGGTGAGGGTGAATGTGAGGGTTAGGGTTAGGGTTAGGTTGAGGTTTAGGGTTTGGGTTAGGGTTATTTTTAGGGTTAGGGTGAGGGTGAGGTTTAGGGTGAGAGTTAAGTTTATGGTGATGGTTATGGTTAGGTAGGGAGAGAGTTAAGTGGAGGGTAAGGCTTAGTGTTATGGTTAGGGATAAGATTACGGTTAAGGTTAGTGTGAGGGTCCGTGTGTTTGTTAGGGTTAGTTCTGGGGTTAGGCTTAGGTTTAGGCTGAAGGTGAGGGTGATGGTTAGGGTTAGGGTTAGGGTTAGTGTTAGGTTTAGGGGGAGTGTTAGGATGACAGTTAAGGGCTAGGGTGAGGTTGAGGTTTATGGTTAGAGTTAGGGTGAGGTTTATGATTAGGGTAAGGATTAAGGTGAGGGTGAGGTTTAGGGTTAGAGTTAGGGTTAGGGTGAGGCTGAGGGTGAGGGTTAGGGTTAGGGTTAGTGTTAGGTTTACGGTTAGGGTTAGGGTGAGGTTTAGGGTCAGGGTTAGGCTTAGGTTTAGGGTTAGGTTTAGGCTGAGGGTGAGGGTGAGGGTGAGGGTTAGGGTGAGGATGAGGGTTAGGGTTAGGGTGAGGGCTAGGGTTGGGTGAGGGTTAAGGATAGGGTTATCGTAAGGTTTAGGGTTAGGGTGATGTTTAGGGTTAGTGTGAGGGTTAGTGTTAGGTTTAGGGTTATTTTTAGGGTTGGGGTAAGTGTTAGGGTGAGGTTTAGGGTTAGGGTGAGGGTTATAGTTAGGGTGAGGGTTAGGGTTATGGTTAAGGTTATTGTTAGGGTTAAGCTTAGGGTTATGGTGAGGGTTACGGTTAGGGTTCGGATGAGGTTTAGGTTTATGGTTAAGGATAGGATTAGGGTTCGGGTGACAGTGAGGTTTAGGGTTAGAGTTAGTGTTTATGATAGGGTTAGGGTTAGGGTGAGGGTTAGGGTTAGTCTTATGCTTAGGCTTAGGCTGAGCATGAGGGTGAGGGTTAGGGTTGGGGTGATGGTTCTGGTTAGGATTAGTGTTATTGTTAGGGTTAGGGTTAGAGTTACAGTGAGGGTGAGGGTGAGGGTGAGGGTTAGGGTTAGGGTTAGGGTGGGGTTTACCGTTAGAGTTAGGGTTAGTGTTAGGTTGAGGGTGAGGTTTAGGGTTAGATTTAGGGTTAGTTTTAGGGTGAAGTTTAGTGTTAGAGTTAGGGTTAGCGTGCGGCTGAGGGTGAGGATTATGGTTCGGATTAGGGGTTGGGTGAGGGTGACGGTGAGGGTTAAGTTTAGTGTTAGGGTGAGGATTAGGTTGAGGGTTAGGGTTAGGATTAGTGTTAGGGTGAGGGCTAGGGTGAGGGTGAGGTTTAGGGTTAGAGTTATGGTGAGGTTTAGGGTTAGGGTTAGTGTTAGGGTTAGGGTGAATGTAAGGTTTAGGGTTAGTGTTAGGGTTAGGGGGAGGCTGAGTTTGAGGTTTAGGGTTAGTGTTAGTGTTAGATTTAGGGTTAGGGTGAGGGTTAAGTTGAGTGTGAGGGTTAGGCTTAGGGTTAGGATTAGGTTTAGGGTAAGGGTTAGGGTGAGTGTGAGCGATATGGTTAGGGTTAGGGTTAGGCTTAGGGTTAGACTGAGAGTGAGGGCTGGGGTGAGGGTTAGGTTAAGGGTGAGTGTGAGGGTTAGGGTTAGGGTGAGGGTTAGGGTTAGGGTTACAGTGAGCGTGAGGGTTAGGGTTAGGTTGAGAGTTAGTGTTAGTCTTAGGGTTAGGGTGAGGGTTAAGGTTAGCATTAGGGTGAGGGTAAGGATGAGGATTAGGGTTAGGATGAGGGTTAGGTTGAGGGCTACGGTGAGGTTGAGGGTTAGGGTTCGTGTAAGATTAAGGTTTAGGGTTAGGGTTAGGGTTAGGGTGAGGATTAGGTTGAGGATTAGGGTTACAGTGAGGGTGAGGATTAGGGTTAGGGTTAGGGTTATGATTAAGGTTAGCTTGAGGGTGAGTATTAGCATTAGTTTTAGGGTGAGGGTTAGGTTTAGGTTTAGGGTTAGGATTAGTGTTGTTAGGGTTAGGGT
This sequence comes from Dipodomys merriami, assembly GCF_024711535.1. Classification (NCBI taxonomy): domain Eukaryota; kingdom Metazoa; phylum Chordata; class Mammalia; order Rodentia; family Heteromyidae; genus Dipodomys; species Dipodomys merriami. Next base: position 5,948,886 of record NW_027206335.1, on the reverse strand, counting down.
TAGAGTTATTGTGAGTGTGAGGGTGAGGGTGAGGGTTAGGGTTAGTGTTAGGTTTATTGTTAGGTTTAGGGGTAGGGTTACGGTTACTGTGAGGGTGAGGGTGAGGAATAGGGTTAGGGTTAGGATGAGGTTTAGGTTTAGGTTTAGGGTTAGAGTTAGGGTTAGAGTCAGGGTTAGGGTTAGGCTTAGGCTTAGGCTTAGGCTTCGGCCGAGCATGAGGGTGAGGGTTCGTGTTCGTGTTCGGGTGAGGTTAGGGTTAGGTTTAGGGGTAGGTTGGGAGTTAGGTTGAGGTTTACTGTTAGGATAAGTTTAAGGGTTAGGGCTAGGCTGATGGTTAGGGTGAGGGTTTGGGTTAGGGATAGGGTTAGGTTTAGGATTAGGGTTAGGGTGAGGGTGACTGTGAGGGTTAGGATTAGGGTTAGGGTTAGGCTTAGAGTTAGGATGAGGGTTAGGGTTAGGGTTTGGGTTAGGGTGATGTTGAGGCTGAGGATTAGTGTTAGGTTTAGGGTTAGGTTTAGGGTTAGTGTTAGTGTTAGGGTTAGGGTTAGGGTTAGGTTTAGGGTGAGGGAGAGGTTTAGATATAGGGTTAGGGTGAGGGTTAGGGTGAGGGTTAGGGTTAGGGTTAGTGTTAGGTTTAGGTTGAGTGTGAGGGTTAGGTTGAGGTTTAGGTTTAGGGTTAGGGTTAGGGTTAGTGTGAGGGTTATGTTACTGTTCGGGTTAGTGTTAAGGTGAGGGTAAGTGTTAGGGTGAGGTTATGGGTTAGGGTGATGTTTATGTTTAGGGTGAGGGTTAGGGTTAGCGTTAGGTTTATTGTTAGGTTTAAGTTTAGGGTTACGGTTACGGTGAAGGTGAGTGTGAGGGTTAGGGTTAGGGTTAGGTTGAGGTTTAGGGTTTAGGATAGGGTTAGAGTTAGGGTAAGGGTGAGGGTGAGGTTTAGGGTTAGAGTTAGCGTTAGGGTGACGGTTAGGGTTAGGGTTAGGGTGAGAGTTAGGGTGAGGGTAAGGGTTAGTGTTAGGGTTAGGGATAGGATTAGGGTTAGGGTTAGGGTGAGGGTCAGTGTGTTATTTAGGGTTAGGTCTAGGGTTCGGCTTAGATTTAGGCTGAGGGGGAGGATGATGGTTAGGTTAGGGTTTTGTTAGGGGGAGGTTTAGGATGAGGGATAGGGTTAGGATTAGGGTTAGGGCAAGGCCTAGGGTGAGGGTGAAGTTTAGCGTTAGCGTTAAGGTGAGTTTTATGGTTAGGGATAGGGTTAGGGTGAGGGTGAGGTTTAGGGTTAGAGTTAGGGTTAGGGTGAGGCTGAGGGTGAGAGTTAGTGTTAGGGTTAGTGTTAGGTTTAGTGTTAGGGTTAGGGTGAGGGTTAGGGTGAGGGTTATGTGTAGATTTAGGATTAGGTTTAGGCTGAAAGTTAGGGTGAGGCTGAGGGTTAGGATGAGGATGAGGGTTAGGTTTAGGGTGAGGGCTAGTGTTTGGTGAGGGTTAGGGATAGGGTTAGCGTGAGGTTTAGGGTTAGGGTAATGGTTAGGGCTAGTGTGAGGGTTACTGTTAGGGTTAGGATTATTGTTACGGTTAGGCTAAGTGTTAGGGTGAGGGTTAGGGTTAAGGTGACGTTTATGGTTAGGGTGAGGGTTAGGGTTATGGTTAAGTTTATTGTTAGGGTTAGCGTTAGGGTTATGGTTACGGTGAGGGTGAGGGTGGGGTTGACGTTTAGGGTTAGGGTTAGGGTTAGGTTGAAGGTGAGGTTTAGGGTTAGATTTAGGGTTAGTGTTAGGGTGAGGTTTAGTGTTAGAGTTAGGGTTAGGGTGAGGCTGAGGTTGAGGTTTAGCGTTAGTATAAATGTTAGGGTTATGCTTAAGGTGAGGGTTAGGTTGAGGGTGAGGGTTAGGGTTAGTTTTAGGAGTAGGATTAGTGTTAGGTTTATGGTGAGTGTGAGGGTTAGGGTTAGGGATAGGCTTAGGGTTAGGCTGAGGTTGAGGATTAGGGTTGGGGTTAGGGTGAGTTATAGGATTAGGATTAGGGTGAGTGTGAGGGTTTGGTTTAGGGTTAGATTAGGATTAGGCTGAGCATGAGGGTGTGGGTTAGGGTTAGGATGAGGGTTAGGGTTATGTTGAGGGTTAGGATGAGGGTTAGGGTTAGGATTAGGGTTAGGGTGAGGGTGAGTGTGTGTGTTAGTGTTAGGTTTAGGATTAGGGTTAGGGTTAGGCTGAGCGTGAGTTTGAGGGTTAGGGTTAGGGTTAGGGTGAACGTTAGGGTAAGAGTTAGGGGGAGGGTTAGGAAGAGGGTTATGGTTAGGTTTAGGGTTGGGTGAGGGCTAGGGTGAGGGTGAGGTTTAGGTTTAGGTTTGGGGTGAGGGTAGGGTAAGAGTGAGAGTTAGGGTTCTGCTTAAGTTTTGGGTTAGGTTGAGGGTTAGGGTAAGGGTTACGGTGAGGGTGAGGGTTAGCTTTAGGTTGAGGGTTAGGGTTCGGAATAGGTTTAGGGTGAGAGTGACGGTGAGGGTTAGGTTTAGTGTTAGGTTGAGGGTTAGGATGAGGGTTAGGGTTAGGATTAGGGTTAGGTTGAAGGCTAGGGTGAGGGTGAGGTTTAGGGTTAGGGTTAGGTTGAAGTTTAGGGTTAGGGTTAGTGTTAGGGTTAGGGAGAGGGAGAGGTTTAGGGTTAGAGTTAGGGCTAGGGTGAGCCTGAGTTTGAGGGTTAGGTTTAGTGTTAGTGTTAGATTTAGGGATAGGTTGAGGGTAAGTTTGAGTGTGAGGGTTAGGCTTAGGGTTAGGATTAAGTTTAGGGTAAGGTTAGGGTGAGTGTGAGCGATATGGTTAGGGTTAGGTTTAGGGTTAGGGTTAGACTGAGGGTGAGGGTGGGGGTGAGAGTTAGGTATAGGGTGAGTGTGAGGGTTAGGGTTAGGGTCAGGGTTAGGGTTAGGGTTATGGTGAGCGTGAGGGTTAAGGTTAGGTTGAGAGTTAGGGTTAGTGTTAAGGTTAAGGTGAGGGTTAAGGTTAGGGCTAGGGTGAGGGTAAGTATGAGGATTAGGGTTAGGATTATGGTTAGGGTGAGGGCTAGGGTGAGAGTGAGGGTTAGGGTTAGTATTAGATTAAGGTTTAGGGTTAGGGTTAGGATTAGGGTGAGAATTAGGTTGAGGGTTAGGGTTATAGTGAGGGTGAGGATTAGGGTTAGGATGAGGGTTTGGGTTAGGATTAGGGTTAGTTTGATGGTGAGTGTTAGCATTAGGTTTAGGAATAGGGTTAGGATTAGGGTTAGGATTAGTGTTATTGTTAGCGTTAGGGTTAGAGTTATGGTGAGGGTGAGGGTTAGGGTTAGGGTTATGGTGAGGTTTATAGTTAGGTTTAGGAGTAGGGTTAGGGGGAGGGTGCGGTTTAGGGTTAGATTTAGGGTTAGTTGGAGGGTTAGGCCTAGGTTGAGGTTTAGGGTTACTTTTAGGGTTAAGGTTAGGGTGAGGGTTAGGTTGAGGTTTAGGCTTTTGGTTAGGGTTAGTGTTAGGATAAAGGTGAGGGTGAGGTTGAGTGTGAGGGATAGGATTAGGGTTAGGCTTAGGCTTAGGGTTAGGCTGAGAGTGAGGGTGGGGTTGAGGATTAGGTTTAGGGTGATGGTTAAGGTTAGGGTTAGGGTGAGGTTTAGGATGATGGTTAGGATTAGGATTAATGTTAGGGTGAGGGCTAGGGTGAGGGTGAGGGTTAGGTAAGGGTTAGGATTAGGCTTAGGATTAGGCTGAGCATGAGGTTGAGAGTGAGGGTTGGGGTTGGGGTGATGGTTAGGTTTACAGTTAGGGTGAGGGTTAGGATGAGCTTTAGGTTTAGGGTGAGGGGTAGGGTGAGGTTTAGTTTTAGGGTTAGGGTTAGACTTAGGCTTATGGTGAGGGTGAGGTTCAGGGGTATATTTAGGGTTAGGATGAGAGTTAGGGTTAGGGTGCAGGTTAGCCTGGGGGTGACGGTAAGGGTAAAGGTGAGGGTTAGACTGAGGGTGAAGTTTCCGGTAAGGGTGAAGGTTAGGGTTCGGGTTAGGGTTAGTGTTAGCGTTAAGGTGAGGTTGAGGGTTAGATTGAGGATTCATGTTAGGGTTAGTATGAGGTTTAGGGTGAGGATGAGGGTTAGGGTTAGGGTGAAAGCTAGGGTGAGTGTGAGGGTTCCTAGGGTTAGGGTTAGGGTGAGGGTAACTGTTAGGGTGAGAGTTAAGGTTAGGGTGAGGGTTATGGTTAGGGTGAGGGTTAGGGTTAGGGTTAGGTTTATTATTAGGTTTAGGGGTAGGGTTACGGTTACTGTGAGGGTGAGCGCGATGATTAGGGTTAGGGTTAGGATGAGGTTTAGGTTTAGGGTTAGGGTTAGAGTTAGGGTTAGTTTGAGGGTTAGGGTTAGGGTTAGGCTTAGCCTTAGGCCGAGCATGAGGGTGAGGGTGAGGGTGAGGGTTCCGGTGAGGGTTAGGGTTAGGTTTAGGGTGAGGTTGAGAGTTAGGTTGAGGTTTAGGGTTAGAATAAGTCTAAGGGTGAGGGATAGGCTGAGGGTTAGGGTGAGGGTTAGGATTAGGGATAGGGTTAGGTTTAGGATTAGGGTTAGAGTGAGGGTGAGTGTGAGGTTTAGGATTAGGGTTAGCGTTAGGGTTAGGGTGAGGTTTAGGGTTAGGGTTTCGGTTAGGGTGAGGATTAATGTTAAGTGAAGGTTATTTTTAGGGTTAGGCAAAGTGTTAGGGTGAGAGTTAGGGTTAGGTTGAGGGTTATGGTTAGGGTGAGGGTTAGGGTTATGGTTAAGGTTATTGTTAGGGTTATGGTTAGGCTTAGGGTTAAGGTGAGGGTGAGGGTGAGGGTTACGGTTATGGTTAGGTTGAGGTTAAGGTTTAGGGTTAGGCTTAGAATTAGGGTTAGGGGGACAGTGAGTTTTAGGATTAGAGTTAGGGTTTGTGATAGGGTTAGGGTTAGGGTGAGGTTTAGGGTTAGGGTTAGGCTTAGGCTTAGGCTTAGGCCGAGCATGAGGGTGAGGTTTAGACTTAGGGTGATGGTTCCGGTTAGGATTAGTGTTATTGTTAGGGTTAGGTTTAGAGTTACAGTGAGGTTGAGGGTGCAGGTGAGGGTTAGGGTTAGGGTTAGAGTGGGGTTTACGGTTAGGGTTAGGGTTAGTGTTAGGTTGAGGGTGAGGTTTAGGGTTAGATTTAGGTTGAGGGTTAGTGTTAGCGTTAGGTTTAGTTTTAGGGTGAGGCTAAGGGTTATGGTGAGGGTTTGGGTTAGGGTGAGGGTTATGGTTAAGCTGAGGTTTAGAAATTGGTTTAGAGTTATTGTTAGGGTTCGGTTTAATTTTACGGTTACAGTGAGGGTCAGGATGAGGGTTAGGTTTAGGCTTAGGGTGAGGTTTAGTGTGAGGGTGAGGTTTAGGGTTAGAATCAGTGTGAGGGTTAGGTTGAGGGTTTGGGTTAGGGTTAGTGTTAGTGTTAGGGTTAGGGTGAGAGTTAGGGGGAGGTTTAGGGTTAGGGTTAAGTTTAAGATTAGGTTTAGGATAAGGGTGAGTGTGTGTGTTAGGGTTTGGTTTAGGGTTAGGCTTAGGGTTAGGCTGAGGGTGAGGTTGAGGGTGAGGGTTAGGGTTAGGGTTAGGGTTAGGATTAGGTTTAGGGGGAGGGTTAGGATGAGGGTTAAGGTTAGGATTAGGGTTAGGGTGAGGGTAAGGTTTAGGGTTAGGGTAAGGGTGAGGGTTAGGGTTTTGTTTAGGGTGAGCGTTAAGGTTTGGGTTAAGTATAGGGTTAGGGCGAGCGTTACGGTAAGGGTTACACTGAGGGTGAGGTTTAGGATTAGGTTGAGGGTTAGGGTTAGGATTAGGGTTAGTGTGAGGGTGTGGATGAGGGTTAGGGTTAGGTTTACGGTGATGGTTAGGATGAGGTTTAGGGTTAAGATTAGGGTTAGGGTTAGGGCTAGGTTGAGGGTGAGGGTTAGGGTAAGTGTAAGGCTTAGTCTTAGTGTTAGGCTGAGTGTGAGGTTGAGAGTGAAGGTTAGGGTTAGGGTGATGGTTAGGTTTACAGTTAGTGTTAGAGTTAGTATGAGGTTTAGTGTTTGGAGGATTTTAGGGTGAGGATGATGGTAAGGCTAATGGTGAGGTTTAGGCTGAGGGTGAGGGTTAAGATAAGGGTGAGCGTTAGTGTTAGGTTTAGGGTTAGATTAAGGGCTAGAGTTAGGGTTAGGGTGAGGTTAGATTGAGGATTAGGGTTAGGGTTAGTGTGAGGTTTAGAGTGAGGATGAGGGTTAGGGTGAAGGTGAGGGTTAGGGTGAGAGTTATTGTTAGGTTGAGGGTTAGGCTTAGGGTTAGGGTGAGGTTCAGTGTTAGGGTTAGGGTTAGAGTTAGGGTTAAGGTGAGGTTGAGGTTTAGAGTGGAGTTAGGGTTAGGGTGAGGGTTAGGATGAGGGTTAGTGTTAGTGTTAGGGTAAGGTGAGAGTTAGGGGGAGGGTTAGGGTTAGGGTTAAGTTTAAGATTAGGGTTAGGATGAGGGTGAGTGTGTGTGTTAGGGTTTGGTTTAGGGTTAGGCTTAGGGTTAGGCTGAGGGTCAGGTTGAGGGTGAGGGTTAATGTTAGGATTAGGGTTAGGGGGAGGGTTAGGATGAGGGATAATTTTAGGATTAGGTTTAGGGTGAGGGTTATGGTGAGGGTAAGATTTAGGGTTAGGGTTAGGGTGAGGGTTAGGGTTTTGTTTAGGGTGAGCGTTAGGGTTCGTGTTAAGTTTAGGGTTAGGGTGAGCGTTAGGGTAAGGGTTACAGTGAGGGTGATGTTTAGGGTTAATTTGAGGGTTAGGGTTAGAATTAGGGTTAGTGTGAGGTTGTGGGTGAGGGTTAGTGTTAGGGTTAGGTTGAGGGTTTGGATGAGGGTTAGGGTTAAGATTAGGGTTTGGGGGAGGGCTAGGGTGAGGGTTAGGGTAAGTGTAAGGCTTAGTCTTAGTGTTAGGCTGAGTGTGAGGTTGAGGGTGAGTGTTAGGGTTAGGGTGATGGTTAGGTTTACAAGTAATGGTAGAGTTAGTATGAGGTTTAGGGTTAGGGGGATTTTTAGGGTGAGGATGATGGTAAGGGTAATGGTGAAGTTTAGGCTGAGGTGAGGGTTAAGATAAGGGTGAGCGTTAGGGTTAGGTTTAGGGTTAGATTAAGGGCTAGAGTTAGGGTTAGGGTGAGGGTTAGATTGAGGATTAGGGTTAGGGTTAGTGTGAGGTTTAGAGTGAGGATGAAGGTTAGGCTGAGGGTTAGGGTTAGGGTGAGAGTTATTGTTAGGTTGAGGGTTAGGGTTAGGGTTAGGGTGAGGTTCAGTATTAGGGTTAGGGTTAGAGTTAGGGTGAGGGTGAGGGTGAGGTTTAGGGTGGAGTTAGGGTTAGGGTGAGGGTTAGGATGAGGGTTAGTGTTAGAGTTAGGGTTACCGTGAGGTTTAGGGTTAGAGTTAGTGTTAGTGTTAGGTTGAGAGTTAGGGGGAGGTTAGAGTTAGGGTTAGGGTTAGGGTTAGGTTTAGGTTTTCGGTGAGGGTGAGGGTGAGGGTTAGGATTAGGGTTAGGGTGAAGATGAGGTTTAGGGTTAGAATTAGGGTTAGAGTGAGGCTGAGGGTGAGGGTGAGGGTTAGGGTTAGGGTTAGGATTAGGATTATGGTTAGGGTTAGGGTGAGTGTGAGGGTTAAGTTTAGGGTTAGGGTTAGCATTAGGTTTAGGCTGAGGGTTTGGTTGAGGGTGAAGGTTAGGGTTACTTTGAGGGTTAGAGTTAGGGTTAAGGTGAGGTTTAGTGTTAGGGTTAGGGTTAGAGTTATGGTTTGGGTGAGGGTGAGGTTTAGGCGTAGAGTTAGTTTTAGGGTGAGGGTTAGGGTGAGTGTTTGGGTTAGGGTGAGGGTTAGGGTAGGGGTGACGGTAAGGGTAAAAGTGAGGGTTTCGCTGAAGGTGAGGGTTACGGTAAGGTTGAAGGTTAGGGTTAGGGTGTGGTTTAATGTTAGGGTTAGGGTTAGAGTTAAGGTTCTGGTTAAGTTTAGGGTTAGTGTGAGGGTTAGAGTAAGGGTTACGGTGAGGGTGATGGTTAGGTTTAGGTTGATGGTTAGGGTTAGGATTATGGTTAGGGTGATGGTGAGGTTTAGGATTAGTGTTAGGGTGAGGGCTAGGAAGAGGTTTAGGGTTAGGATTAGGGTTAAGGTGAGGGCTAGGGTGAGGGTGAGGTTTAGGGTTAGGATTAGCGTGAGGTTTAGGGTTAGGGTTAGGGTTAGGGTTAGGGTGAGGGTGAGATTTAGGGTTAGATTTAGGGTTAGGGTTAGGCTGACGTTGAGGGTTAGAGTTAGGGTTAGTGTTAGAATTAGGGTTAGGGTGAAGGTTAGGATGAGTTTTAGGGTTAGGATTAGGGTAAGGGTGAGGGCTAGGGTGAGGGTTAGGGAGAGGGCTAGGGTTATGGATAGGGTTAGTTTTAGGATTAGGGTTATGGTGAGGGTGAGTGTGAGGGTTAGGGTTAGGCTTAGGTTTAGGCTTAGAGTTAGGGTGAGGGTTAGGGTTAGGGTTTGGTATATGGTGAGGCTGAGGCTGCGGATTATGGTTAGGTTTAGGGTTAGGGTTAGTGTTAGGGTTTGGGTTAGGGTTAGGGTGAGGGTTACGATTAGGGTGAGGGTTAGGGTTAGGACTAGGATTAGGGTTAGGGTTAGGCTGAGGGTGAGAGTGAGAGTGAGGGTTAGGGTGAGGATGAGGGTTAGGGTTAGAGTGAGGGCTAGGGTGAAGTTGAGGGTTAGGGATAGGGTTAGCTTGAGGTTTGGCGTTAGGGTGATGATTAGGGTTAGTGTGAGTGTTAGTGTTAGGGTTAGGGTTAGTGTTAGGGTTAGGGTAAGTTTTAGGGTGAGAGTTAGCTTTAGGGTGAGTGTTAGGGTTAGGATGAGGGTTAGGGTTAGGGTGAGGGTGAGGTTTAGATATAGGGTTAGGTGGAGAGTTAGAGTGACGGTTAGGTTTAGGGGTAGTGTTAGGGTTAGGTTGAGGGTGAGGGTTATGTTGAGATATAGGGTTAGTGTTATGGTTAGTGTGAGGGTTAGTGTTAGGGTTAGGGTTAGTGTTAGGGTGAGAGTAAGTGTTAGGGTGCGGGTATGGGTTAGGGTGCGAGTTATGTTTAGGGTGAGGGTTAGGGTTAGGAATAGGGTTATTGTTAGGTTTAGGTTTAGGGTTACGGTTACGGTAAAGGTGAGTTTGAGGGTTAGGCTTAGGGTTAGGGTTAGAGTTAGGGTTAGGCTGAGAGTGAGGTTTAGGGTTAGAGTTAGGGTTAGGGTAAGGGATAGGGTTAGTGTTAGTTTGAGAGTTAGGGGGAGGGTTATGGTTATGATTAGGTTTAGGGATAGGATTAGGGTTAGTGTGAAGATGAGTATGTGTGTTAGGGTTAGGTCTAGGGTTAGGCTTAGGGTTAGGCAGAGGGTGAAGTTGAGGGTGAGGTTTAGGGTTAGGGTGAGGGTTAGGGTTAGGATGAGGGATAGGGTTAGCATTAGGGTTAGGGCAAGGGCTAGGTTGAGGGTGAGTTTTAGGGTGAGGTTTAGGGTGAGGTTTATGGTTACGGTTAGGGTGAGAGTGAAGTTTAGGGTTAGATTTAGGGTTAGGGTGAGGCTGAGCTTGAGGGTTATTGTTAGGGTTAGTGTTAGGTTTAGAGTTAGGGTTAGGGTGAGGGTTAGGTTTAGGGTTAGTGTTATGTTAAGGGTTACAGTTAGGGTGAGGTTTAAGGTTATGGTGAGGATTATGCTTAGGATTAGGATTAGGGTTAAGGTTAGGCTGAGGGTGAGGGTGAGGGTGAGAGTGAGGGTTAGGGTGAGGATGAGGTTTAGGGTGAGGGTGATGGCTAGGGTGAGGGTGAGGTTTAGGGATACGGTTAGCGTGAGGTTTGGGTTTAGGGTGATGGTTAGGGTTAGTGTGAGGTTTAGTGTTAGGGTTAGGGTAAGTGTTAGGGTGAGGGTTAGGGTTTGGTTTATGGTTAGGATTAGGGTTAGGGTTTAGGTTTTAGTGAGGATGAGGGTGAAGTTTAGGGTTAGGTTTAGGATGAGGTTTAGGTTTAGGTTTATGGTTAGAATTAGGGTTAGGTTGATAGTGATGTTTAGGGTTAGAGTTAGGGTTTGTGATAGGGTTAGGGTTAGGGTGGGGTTTACAGTTAGGCTTAGGATTAGGGTTAGGTTGAGGGAGAGGTTTAGGGTTAGATTTAAGGTTTGTGTTAGATGAGGGTTAGTGTTAGGGTTAGGGTTTGTGTTAGGGTTAGGTTAAGAGTTAGGGTGAGGGTTTGGGTTAGGGTGAGGGTTATGGTTAGGGTGAGGGTTAGGATGAAGTTTAGGGTTATTGTTAGGGTTCGGGTTAAGGTTAAGTTTACTGTGAGGGTGAGGCTGAGGGTGAGGGTTAGGGTTAGGATTAATGTTAGGGTTCGGCTTAAGGTGAGGGTTAGGTTGAGGGTGAGGGTTAGGGTTAGGGTTAGGAGTAGGATTAGGGTTAATGTTAGGGTAAGCCTGAGTGTTAGGTTTAGGGACAGGCTTAGGGTTAAGCTGAGGTTGAGGGTCAGGGTTAGGGTTAGGGTGAGGTTTAGGCTTAGGGTTAGGGTGAGTGTGAGGGTTAGCATTAGGGTTGGGCTTAGGATTAGGCTGAGAGTTAGGGTGTGGATTAGGGTTAGGGTTAGTGTTAGGGTGAGGTTTAGGGTTTGGGTTAGGGTTAGAGTTAGGGTTAGGGTGAGGGTGAGTTTTAGGGTTAGAGTTAGGGTTAGGGTGAGGTTTAGGTTGAGGGTTATGGTAAGGGTTAATTTTAGGGTTAGGGTTAGGGTGAGAGTTAAGGGAAGAGTTAGGGTTAGGGTTAGGGTTAGGGATAGGATTAGGGTTAGAGTGAGGGGGAGTTGTGTGTTAGGTTTTGGTTTAGGGATAGGCTTAGTGTTAGGCTGAGGGTGAGGTTGAGTGTGAGGGTTAGGGTTAGGGGGAGGGTTAGGATGAGGGTTAGGGTTAGGATTAGGGTTAGGGTAAGGTCTAGGGTGAGTGTGAGGGTGAAGTTTAAGGTTATGGTTATGGTTAGGGTGAGGGTGAGGGTGAGGTTTAGGGTTAGATTTATGGTTAGGGTGAGGCTGAGGGTGAGAGTTAGAGTTAGGGTTAGGATTAGGTTTAGGGTAAGGGTTAGGGTGAGTTTGAGGGTTACGGTTATGCTTTGGGTCAGGCTGAGGGTGAGGGTGATGGTGAGGTTTAGGGTTAGGGTTAGAATGAGAGTTAGGGTTCGTTTATGTTTAGGGTTAGGGTGAGGGTTAGAGTTACGGGGAGCATGAGGTTTAGGGTTTGGTTGAGGGATATTGTTAGGGGTAGGGTGAGGGTTAGGGTTAGAATTAGGGTTAGCAAGAGGGTGAGTGTTAGGATTACAGTTAGAGTTAGTGTTAGGGTTAGGTTTAGGTTTAGGATTAGTGTTATTGTTAGGGTTAGGGTTAGAGTTATGGTGAGGGTGAGGTTGAGGGTGAGGGTGAGGGTTAGGGTTAGGGTTAGGGTGAGGTTTAGGGTTAGGGTTAGGATTAGGGTTAGGGTGAGATTGAGGTTTAGGGTTAGATTTAGTGTTAGTTGGAGGGTTAAGTCGAGGGTTGTGGTTAGGGTTAGTTTTAGGCTTAAGGTTAGAATGAGGGTTAGGTTGAGGTTTAGGGTTAGGGTTAGGATTAGGGTTAGGATCAGGGTGAGGTTGAGGGTTAGGGTTAGGCTTAGGCTTAGGCTTAGGGTTAGGCTGAGCATGAGGTTGAGGGTGAGTGTTAGTGTTAGGGTGATGGTTAGGTTTACAGTTAGGGTGAGGGTTAGGATGAGGTTTAGGGTTAGGGTGAGGGTTAGGGTGATGATAATGGTAAGGGTAAAGATGAGGTTTAGGCTGAGGTTGAGGGTTAAGATAAGGGTGAGGGTTAGGGTTAGGTTTAGGGTTAGGGAAAGGAATAGGGTTAGGTTAGGGTTAGGATGAGGGTTAGATTGAGGATTAGGGTTAGGGTTAGTGTGAGGTTTAGGATGAGGATGAGGGTTAGGGTTAGGGTTAGGGTGAGGTTTAGGATTAAGGTGAGGGTTAGGGTTAGTGCGAGGGTTAGTGTTAGGGTTAGGGTTAGTGTTAGGGTGAGGGTAAGTGTTAGGGTGATGGTTAGGGTTAGGGTGAGGGTTATGGTTAGGGTGAGGGTAAGGGTTAGGATTAGGGTTAGAGTGAGGTTTAGTGTTAGGGTTAGGGTTAGAGTTAGGGTTAGGGAGAGGGTGAGGTTTAGGGGTACATTTAGGGTGAGGGTGAGGGTTAGGGTTAGGGTGCGAGTTAGTGTGGGGGTGATGATAAGGGTAAAGGTGAGGGTTAGGCTGAGGGTGAGGGTTAGGATTACGGTTAGTAGTAGGATTAGGGTTAGGGTGACCGTGAGTGTGAGGATGAGGATTAGGGATAGATTTAGGATGAGTGTGAGGGTTCAGGTTAGGGTGTGGTTTAGGCTTAGGGTTCGGTTGAGGGTTAGTGTGAGGGTTAGGGTTAAGGTGAGGGTTAGGGTTACCGTTACCATGAGGCTTAGGTTTAGGATTAGGGTGAGGGTTAGGTTGAGGATTAGGGTTAGAATTAGGGTTAGGGTGAGGGCTAGGGTGAGGGTGACGGTTAGGGTTAGTGTTTGGGTGAGTTTTAGGGTTAGGGTTAGGGTGAGGGTGAGAGTTAGGATGAAGGTTAGGGTTAGGGTGAGGGTGAGGATTAGGGTTAGGGTTAGGATTACGGTTAGGGTGAGGTTGAGTGTTAGCATTAGTGTAAGGGTTACGGTTAGGGTTAGGTTGAGGGTTAGGATTACTGTTATTGTTAGGTTTAGGGTTAGAGTTATGGTGAGGGTGAGTGTTACGGTTAGGGTGAGGTTTAGGGTCAGCGTTAGGATTAGGGTTAGTGTGAGGGTGAGGTTTATGGTCAGATTTAGGTTTAGATGGAGGGTTAAGTTGAGGGTTAGGGTTAGGGTAAGTGTTAGGATTAAGGTTAGGTTGAGGGTTAGGTTGAGGTTTAGGGTTAGGGTTAGCGTTAGGTTTAGGATTAGGGTGAGGGTGAGGGTGAATGTGAGTTTTAGGGGTAGGGTTAGGCTTATGCTTAGGGTTAAGCTGAGGGTGACGTTGGGGGTGAGGATTAGGGTTAGGGTGATGGTTAGGGTTAGGGTTATGGTGAGGGTTAGTGTTAGGGTTAGGGTTAGAGTTAGGGTTAGAGTGAGGGTGAGGTTTAGGGGGAGAGTTAGGGTTAGGGTGAGGTTTAGGGTTAGAGTGAGGGTTAGGGTGGGGGTGACGGTAAGGGTAAAGGTCAGGGTTAGGCTGAGTTTAAGTGTTACAGTAAGGGTGCGGGTTAGGGTTAGGGTTAGGGTGAGGGTGAGTGTTAGATTGAGGATTAGCGTTAGGGTTAGTGTGAAGTTTAAGGTGAGGATGAGGGTTAGGGTTAGGGTGAGGTCTAGCGAGAGATTGAGGTTTAGGGTTAGATTTAGGGTGAGGTTTATGGTTAGGGTGATGGTTAGGTTTAGTGTGAGGTTTAGTGTTAGGGTTAGGGTTAGTGTTAGGGTGAGTGTAAGGGTTAGGGTGAGGGTTAGGGTTAGGGTGAGGGTTATATTTAGGGTGAAGTTTAGGGTTAGTGTTAGGGTTATTGTTAGTGTTATGGTTAGGGTTAAGGTTATGGTGAGGGTGAGGATGAGGTTTAGGTTTAGGTCTAGGATGAGGTTTAGGGATAGGGTTAGGGTTAGTGTGAGTTTTAGTGTTAGTGTTAGGGTTAGGTTGAGGCTGAGGGCGAGGGTTAGGGTTAGGATTAATGTTAGGGTTAGGCTTAAGGTGAGGGTTAGGTTGAGAGTGAGGGTTAGGGTTAGGATTACAGTAGGATTAGGATTAGTGTTAGGGTGCAGTTTAGGGTTAGGGTTAGGGTTAGGGTTAAGGACAGGCTTAGGGTCAAGCTGAGGTTGAGGGTGAGGGTTAGGGTTAGGGTGAGGTTTAGGGTTAGATTTAGGGTGAGTGTGAGAGTTAGGGTTAGGGTTAGGCTTAGGATTAGGCTTAGTGTTAGGGTGTGGATTAGGGTTAGGCTTAGTGTTAGGGTGAGGTTTAGCATTTGGATTAGGGTTAGAGTTAGGGTTAGGGTGAGGGTGAGGTTTAGGTTTAGAGTTAGGGTTAGGGTGAGGTTTAGGTTGAGGGTTATGGTAAGGGATAGTTTTAGGGTTAGGGTGAGAGTTAGGGGAAGGGTTAGGCTTAGGGTTAGGGTTAGGTATAGGATTAAGGTTAGAGTGAGGGGGAGTGTGTGTGTTATGTTTAGGTTTAGGGATAGGCTTAGGTTAGGCTGAGGGTGAGGTTGAGGGTGAGGGTTAGGGTTAGGGTGAGGGTTAGGATGAGGGTTAGGGTTAGGATTAGGATTAGGCTAAAGTCTAGGATGAGTGTGAGAGTGAGGTTTAAGGTTATGGTTATGGTTAGGGTTAGGGTGAGAGTGAGGTTTAGGTTAGAGTTAGGGTTTCGGTGAGCCTGAGGGTGAGGGTTAGAGTTAAGGTTAGGATTAGGTTTAGGGTAAGGGTTAGGGTGAGTGTGAGGGTTACAGTTACGCTTAGGGTCAGGCTGAGGGTGAGGGTGAGGGTGAGGGGGAGGGTTAGGTTTAGGGTTAGGGTGAGTGTTAGGGTTCGTTTATGTTTAGGGTTAGGGTGAGGCTTAGAGTTAAGGGGAGCGTGAGGTTTAGCGTTATGGTTAGGGTTAGGGTGAGGGTTAAGTTTAGGGTTAGGGTGAGGGTAAGGATGAGGATTAGGTTTAGCATTAGGGTTACGGTGAGGGCTAGGTTGAGGGTGAGGGTTAGGGTTAGTGTTAGGTTACGTTTTAGGGTTAGGGTTAGGGTTGGGGTGAGGGTTAGGTTGAGGGTTAGGGTTAGAGTGAGGGTGAGGATTAGGGTTAGGGTGAGGGTTACGGTTAGGATTAGGGTTAGCAAGAGGGTGAGTGTTAGGATTACAATTAGGGTTGGGGTTAGGTTGAGGGTTAGGATTTGAGTTATTGTTAGGGTTAGGGTTAGAGTTATGGTGAGGGTGAGGGTGAGGGTGAGGGTGAGGGCTAGGGTTAGGGTGAGGTTTAGGGTTAGGGTTAGGATTAGGGTTAGGGTGAGGGTGAGGGTGAGGTTTAGGGTTAGATTTAGGGTTAGTTATAGGGTTAGGTCGAAGGTTAGGGTTAGGGTTAGTTTTAGGGTTAAGGTTAGAGTGAGGTTTAGGTTGAGTTTTAGGCTTAAGGTTAGGGTTAGGGTTAGGATTAGGGTGAGGGTGAAGGTGAGGTTGAGGGTTAGGTTTAGGCTTAGGCTTAGTCTTAGGGTTAGGCTGAGCATGAGGTTGAGTGTGAGGGTTAGGGTTAGGGTGATGGTTAGGTTTATGGTTAGGGTGAGTGTTAGGATGAGGTATAGCGTTACGGTGAGGGTTAGGGTAATTATGATGGTAAGGGTAAAGATGAGGTTTAAGCTGAGGTTGAGGGTTAAGATAAGGGTGAGTGTTAGGGTTAGGTTTAGGGTTAGGGTAAGGATTAGTGTTAGGTTAGGATTAGGGTGAGGGTTAGATTGAGGATTAGTGTAAGGGTTAGTGTGAGGTTTAGGGAGAGGATGAGGGTTAGGGATAGGGTTAGGGTGAGGTTTAGGATTAGGGTGAGGGTTAGGGTTAGTGTGAGGGTTAGTGTTAGGGTTAGGGTTAGTGTTAGGGTGAGGGTAAGTGTTAGGTTGATGGTTAGGGTTAGGGTGAGGGTTATGGTTAGGGTGAGGGTAAGGGTTAGGATTAGGGTTAGAGTGAGGTTTAGTGTTAGGGTTAGGGTTAGAGTTTGGGTTAGGGAGAGGGTGAGGTTTAGGGGTACATTTAGGGTGAGGGTGAGGGTTAGGGTTATGGTGCGGGTTAACATGGGTGTGACGGTAAGGGTAAAGATGTGGGTTAGGCTGAGGGTGAGGGTTAGGATTAGGGTTAGGAGTAGGATTAGGGTTAGGGTGAACGTGAGTGTGAGGATGAGGATTAGGGTTAGATTTAGGGTGAGTGTGAGGGTTCGGGTTAGGGTGTGGTTTAGGCTTAGGGTTAGGATGAGGGTGAGGGTGAGGGTTAGGGTTTAGGTGAGGGTTAGGGTTAGGATTACCATGAGGGTTAGATTTAGGGTTAAGGTGAGGGTTAGGTTGAGGATTAGGGTTAGAATTAGGGTTAGGGTGAGGGCTAGGGTGAAGGTGATGGTTAGGGTTAGTGTTTGGGTGAGCTTTAGGGTTAGGGTTAGGGTGAGGGTGAGGGTTAGGATGAAGGTTAGGTTTAAGTTGAGGGTAGGATTAGGGTTAGGGTGAGGATTAGGGTTAGGATTAGAGTTAGGGTGAGGTTGAGGGTTAGCATTAGTGTTAGGGTTATGGTTAGGGTTAGGTTGAGGGTTAGGATTACTGTTATTGTTAGGTTTAGGATTAGAGTTATGGTGAGGGTGAAGGTGAGGGTGAGTGTTACGGTTAGGGTGAGGGTTATGTTTAGGTTGAAGTTTAGGGTTAGTGTTAGAGTTATTGTTAGTGTTAGTGTTAGGGTTAAGGTTATGGTGAGGGTGAGGATGAGGGTTAGGTTTAGGTCTAGGATGAGGTTTAAGGATAGGGTTTTGGTTAAGCTTAGGGTTAGGGTGAGGTTTAGTGTTAGTGTTAGGGTTAGGGTGAGGCTGCGGGTGAGGGTTAGGGTTAGGATTAATGTTAGGGTTAGGCTTAAGGTGAGGGTTAGGTTGAGAATGAGGGTTAAGTTTAGGATTAGGAGTAGAATTAGGTTTAGTGTTAGGGTGACGGTTACGGTTAGGGTTAGGGTTAGGCTTAGGGACAGGCTTAGGGTCAAGCTGAGTTTGAGGGTGAGGGTTAGGGTTAGGGTGAGGTTTAGGGTTAGGGTTAGGTTGAGTGTGAGTATTAGGGTTAGGGTTAGGCTTAGGATTAGGCTTAGTGTTAGGGTGTGGATTAGGGTTAGGCTTAGTGTTATGGTGAGGTTTAGCATTTGGATTAGGGTTAGAGTTAGGGTTAGGGTGAGGGTGAGTTTTAGGGTTAGAGTTAGGGTTAGGGTGAGGTTTAGGTTGAGGGTTATGGTAAGGGTTAGTTTTAGGGTTAGGGTTAGGGTGAGAGTTAGGGGAAGTGTTAGGACTATTATTAGGGTTAGGTATAGGATTAAGATTAGAGTGACGGGGAGTGTGTGTGTTAGGTTTAGTTTTAGGGATAGGCTTAGTGTTAGGCTGAGGGTGAGGTTGAGGTTGAGGGTTAGGGTTAGGGGGAGGGTTAGGATGAGGGATAGTGTTAGGAATAGGGTTAGGGTAAAGTCTAGGGTGAGGGTGAGGGTGAGGTTTAAGGTTATGGTTAGGGTTAGGGTTAGGGTGAGGGTGAGGTTTAGGTTAGAGTTAGGGTTACAGTGAGGCTGAGGGTGAGGGTTAGAGTTAGGGTTAGGATTAGGTTTAGGGTAAGGGTTAGGGTGAGTGTGAGGGTTACGGTTACACTTAGGGTCAGGCTGAGGGTGAGGGTGAGGGTGAGACTTAGGGTTAGGGGGAGGGTTAGGGTTAGGGTTATGGAGAGAGTTTGGGTTCGTTTATGTTTAGGGTTATGGGGAGGGTTAGAGTTATGGTGTGGGTGAGGTTTAGGGTTTGGTTGAGGGTCAGGGTTAGGGTTAGGGTTAGGGTGAGGCTTAAGGTTAGGGTTAGGGTGAGCGTAAGGATGAGGAGAAGGTTTAGCATTATGGTTAGGGTGAGGGCTAGGTTGAGGGTGAGGGTTAGGGTTAGTGTTAGGTTAAGGTTTAGGGGTAGGGTTAGGGTTAGGGTGAGGGTTAGGTTGAGGATTAGGGTTACAGTGAGGGTGAGGATTAGGGTTAGGGTGAGGGTTTGGGTTAGGATTAGGGTAAACATGAGGGTGAGTGTTAGGATTACAGTTATGGTTAGGGTTAGGGTTAGGTTGAGGGTTAGGAGTAGTGTTATTGTTAGGGTTATGGTTAAAGATATGGTGAGGGTGAGGGTGAGGGTGAGGGTTAGGTTTACAGTTAGGGTGAGGTTTATGGTTAGGGTTAGGTTTAGGGTGAGGGTGAGGGTGAGGTTTAGGGTTAGATTTAGGGTTAGTTGGAGGGTTAGATCGAGGGATAGGTTTAGGATTAGTTTTAGGGTTTAGGTTAGAGTGAGGTTGAGGTTGAGGTTTAGGGTTATGGTTAGGGTTAGTGTTAGGATTAGGGTGAGGGTGAGGGTGAGGTTGAGGGTTAGGCTTAGGCTTAGGCTTAGGCTTAGGGTTAGGCTGAGCGTGAGGTTGAGGGTGAGGGTTAGGGTTAGGGTGATGTTTAAGTTTACGGTTAGGGTGAGTCTTAGGATGAGGTTTAGCGTTACGGTGAGGGTTAGGGTGATGATGATGGTAAGGGTAAAGATGAGGTTTAGGCTGAGGTTGAGGTTAAGATAAGGGTGAGGGTTAGGGTTAGGTTTAGGGTTAGGGTAAGGGTTAGGGTTACGGTTAGAGTTAGGGTGAGGTTTAGATTGAGGATTAGGGTTAGTGTGAGGTTTAGGGTGAGGATGAGGGTTAGGGTTAGGGTTAGGGTGAGGTTTAGGATTAGGGTTAGGATGAGGGCTAGGGTGAGGGTTAGTGTTAGGGTTATGGTTAGTGTTAGAGTGAGGTTAAATGTTAGGTTGAGTGTTAGGTTTAGGGTGAGGGTTATTGTTAAGGTGAGGGTGAGGGTTAGGATTAGGATTAGAGTGAGGTTTAGTGTTAGGATTAGGGTAAATGTTAGGGTTAGGGAGAGGGTGAGGTATAGGGGTACATTTAGGGTTAGGGTGAGGGTTAGGGTTTGGGTGCCGGTTAACGTGGGGGTGACGGTAAAGGTAAAGGTGAGGGTTAGGCTGATGCTGAGGGTTACGGTAACGGTGAGTGTTAGGGTTAGGGTGAGGGTCAGTGCTAGCGTTAGGGTGAGGTTGGGAGTTCGATTGAGGATTAGTGTTAGGGTTAGTGTGAGATTTATGGAGAGGATGAGGGTTGGGGTTACCCTGAAGTCTACTGTGAGTGTGAGGGTTAGGTTTAGTGTTAGGGTGCGGTTTAGGTTTAGGGTGATATTTAGGGTTAGCTTGAGAGTTAGTGTTAGGATTAGGGTTAGTGTAAGGGTGAGGGTAAGTGTTAGGGTGAGGTTTAGGGTTAGGGTGAGTTTTATTGTTAGGGTGAGGGTTAGGGTTAGTATAAGGTTAAGGGTGAGGACTAGGCTAAGGGTTAGGCTGATGGTTAGGGTTAGGGATAGGGATAGGTTTAGGATTAGGGTTAGGGTGAGGGTTAGGACTAGGGTTATGGTTAGGCTTAGAGTTAGGGTGAGGTTTAGTGTTAGGGTTTGGGTTAGGGTGAGGGTGAGGCTGAGGATTAGGGTTAGGTTTAGGGTTAGGTTTGGGTTAGGTTTAGCGTCAGTGTTAGTGTTAGGGTTAGTGTTAGGGATCCAGTGAGGGTTGGGATTAGGGTTAGGATTAGGTTTAGGCTTAGAGTTAGGGTGAAGGTTAGAATGAAGATTAGGCTTACGATTAGGGTTAGGGTCAGGGCTAGGGTGAAGGTGAGGATTAGGGTTAGTGTTAGGGTAAGATTTAGGGTTAGTGTTAGAGTTAGGGTGAGGGTTAGGATGAGCGTTAGGGTTACAGTGAGGATGAGGGTTAGGGTGAGGGTGAGGATTAGGGTTAGGTTTAGGGTTAGGGTGAGGTTGAGTGTTAGCCTTAGGTTTAGGGTTATGGTTAGGGTTAGGTTTAGGGTTAGGCTTACTGTTATTGTTAGGGTTAGGGTTAGAGTTATGGTGAGGGTGAGGGTGAGTGTTAAGGTTAGGGTGAGGTTTAGGGTTAGGGTTAGGATTAGGGTTAGGGTGAGGGTGAGGTTTATGATTAGATTTAGCTTTAGTTGGAGGCTTAGGTGGAGAGTTAGTGTTATGGTAAGTGTTAGGGTTAAGTTTAGGTTGAGGGTTAGGTTGAGGTTTAGGTTTAGGTTTAGAATTAGGTTTAGAATTAGGGTAAGGGTGAGGGTGAGGGTGAGGTTTAGCGTTAGGCTTAGGCTTAGGCTTAGGTTTAGGCTGAGGGTGAGGGTGGGGGTGAGGATTAGGTTTAGGGTGATGGTTAGTGTTAGGGTTAGGTTTAGAGTTAGGGTTAGGGTGAGGGTTAGGGGTAGGATTAGGGTTAGTGTGAAGTTGAGTGTTAGCATTAGGGTTACAGTTAGGGATAGGGTTAAGTTTAGGGTTAGGATTATTGTTATTGTTAGGGTTAGGGTTAGAGTTATGGTGAGGGTGAGGGTTGGGGTGAGGGTTAGGGTTAGGGTTAGGGTGAGGTTTAGGGTTAGGGTTAGGATTAGGGTGAGGGTGAGGGTGAGGTTTAGGTTAGATTTAGGTTTAGTTGGAGGGTTAGGTCGAGGGTTAGGGTTAGGGTTAGTGTTAGGTTTAAAGTTAGGGTCACGGTTAGGTTGAGGTTTAGGGTTAGGGTTAGGTTTAGGGTTAGGATTAGGGTTAGGGTGAGGTTGAGTGTGAGGTTTAGGGTTAGGGTTAGGCTTAGGCTTATGGTTAGGCTGAGGGTGAGGGTTGGTGTGAGGATTATGGTTAGGGTGATTGTTAGGGTTAGGGTTATATTGAGGGTTAGTGTTAGGGTTAGGATTAGAGTTAGTTTTAGGGTGTGGGTGAGGTTTAGGGGTAGAGTTAGGGTTAGGGTGAGGGTTAGCGTTAGAGTGAGGGTTAGGGTGGGGGTGACGGTAAGGGTAAAGGTGAGTGTTAGGCTGAGGGTGAGGGGTACAGTAAGGGTGAGGATGAGGGTTAGGGTGAGCGTTAGGGTGAGGGTTAGGGTTAGCGTTAGGGTGAGGGTTAGGGTGAGGGTGAGGGTTAGATTGAGGAATACTGTTAGGGTTAGTGTGAAGTTTAGGGTGAGTATGAGGGTGAGGGCTAGGGAGAGGGTGACGTTTAGGGTTCAGGTTAGAGTGAGGTTTAGGGTTAGGTTGATGGTTAGGGTTAGTGTTAGGGTTAGGGTTAGTGTAAGGGTGAGGGTAAGTCTTAGGGTGAGGGTTAGCGTTAGGGTGAAGGTAAATGTTAGGGGGAGGGTTAGGGTTAGGGTGAGCGTTATGCTTAGGGTGAGGGTTAGGGTTAGGGTTAGGATTATTGATAGCATTAGGGTTAGGGTTAAGATTATGGTGAGGGTGAGGGTGAAGGTTAGGTTTAGGGCTAGGAAGAAGTTTAGGGATAGGGTTCTGGTTAGGGTTAGGGTCAGGGTGAGGATTAGTGTTAGATTTAGGGGTAGGGTGAGGCTGAGGGTGAGGGTTAGGGTTAGGATTAATGTTAGGGTTAGGCTTAAGGTGAGGGTTAGGTTGAGTGTGAGGGTTAGAGTTAGGGTGAGGAGTAGGATTAGGGTTAGGGTTAGGGTGAGTGTGACGGTTAGGGTTAGGGTTAGGTATAGGCTTAGGTTTAGGCTAAGGTTGAGGGTTAGGTTTAGGGTTAGGGTGAGTTTTAGGGTTAGGTTTAGGGTGAGTGAGAGGGTTAGGGTTAGGCTTAGGTTTAGGATTAGCCTGAGGGTGAGGGTGTGGGTTAGGGTTAGGGTGAGGGTGAGGGTTAGTTTGACAGTTAGGGTTAGGGTTAGGGTGAGGTTTTGGGTTAGGTTTAGGATTAAGTTTAGGGTGAGGGTGAGGTTTATGATTAGATTTAGGTTTAGATGGAGGCTTAGGTCGAGGGTTAGGGTAAGGGTTAATATTAGGGTGAGGTTTATGTTTTGGATTAGGGTTAGAGTTAGGGTTAGGGTGAGGGTGATGTTTAGGGTTAGAGTTAGTGTTAGGGTGAGGTTTAGGTAGAAGGTTATGATAAGGGTTAGTTTTAGGGTTAGTGTTACGGTAAGAGTTAGGGGGACCGTTAGGATTAGGGTTAGGTTTAGGGATAGGATTAGGGCTAGAGTGCTGGGGAGGGTGTGTGTTAGGTTTAGGTTTAGGGTTAGGCTTAGGATTAGTCAGAGGTTGAGGTTGAAGCTGAGCCTTAGGGTTATGGGGAGGGTTAGGATGAGGGTTAGGGTTAGGATTAGGGTTAGGATAAGGGCTAGGGTGAATGTGAGGGTGAGGTTTAAGGTTATGGTTTTAGTTAGGGTTAGGGAGATTGTGAGGTTTAGGGTTAGAGTTAGGGTTAGGGTGAAGCTGAGGGTGAGGGTTAGGGTTAGGGTTAGGATTAGGATAAGCGTAAGGTTTAGGGTGAGTGTGAGGGTTACAGTTAGGCTTAGGGTTAGGCTGAGTGTGAGGGTGAGGGTGAGGGTTAGGGTTACGGTGAGCGTGAGGATTAGGGTTAGGTTGAGGGTTAGGTTCAGGGTTAGGGTTAGGGTGAGGGTTAAAGTTAGTGATAGGGTGTGGGTAAGCATAAGGATTAGGGTAAGGATTAGGGTTAAGTTGAGGGCAAGGTTGAGGGTGAGGGTTAGGGTTAGTGTTAGATTAAGGTTTAGGGTTAGGGTTAGGGTGAGGGTGAGGGTTAGGTTGAGGGTTAGGGTTACGGTGAGGGTGAGGATTAGGGGTAGGGTGAGGGTTAGGGTTAGGATTAGGGTTAGCATGACCGTGAGTGTTAGCATTACAGTTAGGGTTAGGGTTAGGGTTAGGTTTAGGGTTAGGATTAGTGTTATTGTTAGGGTTAGCGTTAGAGTTATGATGAGGGTGAGGGTGAGGGTGAGGGTTAGGCTTAGGGTTAGGGTGAGGTTTAGGTTAGGATTAGGATTAGGGTTAGGGTGAGGGTGAAGTTTAGGTTAGATTTAGGGTTAGTTGCAGGGTGAGGTTGAGGGTTAGGGTTAGGGTTAGTTTTAGGGTCAAGGTTAGAGTGAGAGTTAGGTTGAGGTTTAGGGTTATGGTTATGGTTAGGGTTAAGAGTAGGGTGAGGTTGAAGGTGAAGTTGAGTGTGCGGGTTAGGCTTAAGCTTAGGCTTAGGGTTAGGCTGAGGGTGACAGTGGGGTTGAAGATTAGGTTTAGGGTGATGGTTAGGGTTGGAGCTAGGGTGAGGGTTAGGATGAGGGTTAGGTTTAGGATTAGTGTGAGGGTGAGGGCTAGGTTGAGGGTCAGGGTTAGGGTAAGGATTAGGCTTAGTTTTAGGGTTAGGCTGAGCATGAGGTTGAGGTGAGTGTTAGGGTTAGGGTGATGGTTAGGTTTACAGTTAGGGTGAGGATTAGGATGAGGTTTAGGGTTAGGGTGAGTGTTAGGGTGAGGATGTTGGTAAGGGTAAAGGTTAGGTTTAGGCTGAGGGTGAGGGTTAAGATAAGGGTGAGGGTTAGGGTTAGGGTTAGGGTTAGGGTACGTGTTAGGGTTAGGGTTAGGGTGAGCGTGAGGGTTAGATTGAGTATTAGGGTTAGGGTTAGTTTGAGGCTTAGGGTGAGGATGAGTGTTAGGGTTAGGGTGAGGGTTAGGGTTAGAATTAGGGTTAGGGTGAGGGCTAGTGTGAGGATGAGGATTAGGGTTAGGCTTAGAGTTAGGGTGAGGGTTAGGATGAGGGTTAGGGTTAGGATTAGGGTTAGGGTGAGGGATAGGGTGAGGGTGAGGTTTAGGGTTAGGGTTAGGATTAGGGTTAGGGTGAGGGTCAGGTTTATGGTTACATTTAGGTTTAGTTGGAAAGTTAAGTCGAGGGTTAGGGTTAGGATAAGTGTTATGGTTAAGGTTAGGTTGAGGGTTAGGTTGAGGTTTAGGGTTAGGTTTAGGGTTTGGATTAGGGTTATGGTGAGGGTGAGTGTAAGGTTTAGTGTTAGGGTTAGGCTTAGGCTTAGGCTTAGGCTGAGGGTGAGGGTGGGGGTGAGGATAAGGGTTAAGGTGATGGTTTGGGTTAGGGTTAGGGTGAGGGATAGTGTTAGGGTTAGGTTTAGAGTTAGGGTTAGTGTGAGGGTTAAGTTGAGGATTAGGGTTAGAGTGAGGGTTAGGGTGGGGGTGACCGTAAGGTTAAATGTGAGGGTTAGGCTGAGTGTGAGGGTTACGGTGAGAGTGAGGGTTAGGGTTAGGGTGAGGGTTAGGGTGAGGGTTATGTTTAGGGTGAGGGTTAGGGTTAGGGTTAGCGTTATTGTTAGCGTTAGTGTTAGGGTTAAGGTTATGGTGAGGGTGAGGGTGAGGGTTAGGTTTAGGGCTAGGATGAGGTTTAGGGATAGGGTTAGGGTTAGGGTTAGGGTCAGGGTGAGGTTTAGTGTTAGAGTTAGTGTTAGGGTGAGGCTGAAGGTGAGGGTTAGGGTTAGGATTAATGTTAGGGTTAGGCTTAAGGTGAGGGTTAGTTTGAGGGTGAGGGTTAGGGTAAGGGTTAGGAGTTGGATTAGGGTTAGTGTTAGGGTGAGTGTACGAGTTATTGTTAGGGTTAGGGTTAGGCTTAGTGTTAGGCTGAGGTTGATGGTGAGGGTTAGGGTTAGGGTGAGATTGAGGGTTAGGGTTAGGGTGAGTGTGAGGTTTAGGGTTAGGGTTATGCTTAGGATTAGGCTGAGGGTGAGGGTGTGGTTTAAGTTTAGGGTGACGGTTAGGGTTATAGGGAGGGTTAGGATGAAGGTTCGCGTTAGGATTAGGGTTAGGGTGAGGGTGAGTGTGTGTGTTATGTTTATGTTTAGGGTTAGGCTTAGGTTTAGGCTGAGGGAGAGGTTGAGGATGAAGGCTAGGGTGAGGGTGAGGTTTAGGGTTAGGGTCAGGGTGAGGGTTAGGGTTAGGTTAAGGGTGAGAGTTAGGGTTCGGTTTAAGTTTAGGGTTAGGTTGAGGGTTTGGGTTCAGATTAGGGTTAGGGTGCGGGTGAGGGTGTGGGTTAGGTTTAGTGTTAGGGTGAGCTTTAGGGTTAGGATTAGGGTTCGGGTTAGGGCTATTGTGAGGGTGAGGTTTAGAGTTAGGGTTAGGGTGAGGTTTAGGGTTAGGGTTAGGGTTAGTGTTAGATTTAGGGTTAAGTTGAGGGTGAGAGTTAGGCTTAGTGTAAGGATTAGTTTTAGGGTAAGGTTTAGGGTGGGTGTGAGCGTTAGGATTAGGGTTAGGCTTAGTGTTAGGCTGAGCTTGAGGTTTAGGGTTAGCTTGAGAATTAGAGTTAGGGTTAGGGTTTGGGTGAGGTTTAAGGTTAGGGTTAGGGTGAGGGTAAGGATGATGATTAGGGTTAGGATTACGGTTAGGGTGAGGGCTAGGGTGAGGCTGAGGGTTAGGGTTAGTGTTAGATTAAGGTTTAGGGTTAGGGTTAGTGTTAGGGTGAGGGTTAGGTTGAGGGTTAGGTTTACAGTGAGGGTGAGGATTAGGGTTAGTGTGAGGGTTAGGGTTAGGATTAGGGTTAGCATGGGGTTGTGTGCTAGGATTAGGGTTAGGGTTAGGGTTAGGTTTCCGGTTAGGGTTAGTGTTATTGTTAGGGGTATGGTTAGAGTTATGGTGAGGGTGAGGTTGAGGGTTAGGGTTAGGATTAGGGTGAGGTGTAGTTAGGGTTAAGATTAGGGTTAGGGTGTGGGTAGGATTAGAGTTAGATTCAGGTTAGTTGGATGGTTAGGTCGAGAGTTAGGGTTAGGGTTAGTTTTAGGGTGAGGGTTAGGGTGAGGTTTAGGGTTATGGTTAGGATTAGTGTTAGGATTGGGGTGAGGGTGAGTTTGAGGGTTATGGTTAGGATTAGGTTTAGCATGAGGGTGTGTACTAGGATTAGGGGTAGGGTTAGGGTTAGGTTTCGGGTTAGAGTTAGTGTTATTGTTAGTGGTATGGTTAGAGTTATGGTGAGGGTGAGGGTTAGGGTTAGGATTAGGGTGAGGTTTAGGGTTAGGGTTAGGATTAGGGTTAGGGTGTGGGTGAGGATTAGGGTTAGATTTTGGTTAGTTGGATGGTTAGGTCGAGGGTTAGGGTTAGGGTTAGTTTTAGGGTTAGGGATAGGGTGAGGGTTAGGGTGAGGTTTAGGGTTATGGTTAGGATTAGGGTTAGGATTGGGGTGAGGGTGAGTTTGAGGGTTATGGTTATGGTTAGGTTTAGGTTTAGGGTAAGGCTGAGGGTGAGGGTGGGAGTGAGGTTTACGTTTAAGGTGATGGTTAGGGTTAGGGTTAGTTTGAGTTTAGGATGAGGTTTAGGATTTGGATTAGGGTTAGGTGAAGGCTAGGGTGAGGGTGAGGTTTAGGGTTAGGGTGATGGTTAGGTTTACGTTTGGGGTGAGGGTTAGGATGAGGTTTAGGGTTAGGGTGAGGGTTAGGGTGAGGATGATGGTAAGGGTAATGGTGAGGTTTCGGCTGAGGGTGAGGGTTAAGATAAGGGTGAGTGTTAGAGTTAGGTATAGGGTTAGGGTAAAGGTTAGGGTTAGGATTAGTGTGAGGGTTAGATTGAGGATTAGGGTTAGGGTTAGTCTGAGGTATATGGTGAGGATGAGGGTTAGGATTAGGGTAAGGGTGAGGGTTAGGATGAGGGTGAGGATTAGGGTTAGGGTTAGGTTTAGGGTGACTTTTAGGATTAGTGTGAGGATTAGGGTTAGTTTGAAGGTTAGTGTTAGGGTTAGGGTTAGTGTTAGGGTGAGGGTAAGTGTTAGGGTGAGGGTTAGGTTTAGGGTGAGTGTTATGTTTAGGGTGAGGGTTTGGGTTAGGTTTAGGGTTAGGGTTACGGTTACGGTGAGGGTGAGCGTTAGGTTTAGGGTTACAGTGAGGTTTAGTGTTAGTGTTAGGGTAAGAGTAAGGGTTAGGATGAGGGTGAGGTTTAGGGGTACAGTTTTAGTTAGGGTGAGGGTTAGGGTTAGGGTGCAGGTTATCGTCGGGGTGACTGTAAGGGTAAAGTTGACGGTTAGGCTGATTTTGAGGGTTACGGTAAGGGTGAGGGTTAGGGTTAGGGTGAGGGTTAGTGTTAGCGTTAGGCTGAGTTTGAGGTTTAGATTGAGGATTAGTGTTAGGGTTAGTGGGAGGTTTATGGTGGGGATGAGGGTTAGGGTTAGGCTGAAGGCTAGGGTGAGGTTGAGGTTTAGGGTTAGTGTTAGGGTGAGGTTTAGGGTTAGGGTGATGTTTAGGGTTAGTGTTAGGGTTAATGTTAGGATTAGGGTTAGTGTTAGGTTGAGGGTGTTAGGGTGAGTTTTAGGGTTAGGGTGAGGGTTATGGTTAGGGTGAGGATTAGGGTTAGGATAAGTGTAAGGGTGAGGGCTAGGCTAAGGGTTAGGGTGAGGGTTAGGGTTAGGGATAGGGTGAGGTTTAGGATTAGGTTTAGGGTGAGGGTGAGTGTGAGGGTTAGGATTCGGGTTAGCATTAGGCTTAGAGTTAGGATGAGGGTTAGGGTGAGGGTTTGGGTGAGGGTGAGGCTGAGGCTGAGGATTAGGGTTAGGTTAAGGTTTAGTGTTAGTGTTAGGGTTAGTGTTAGCGTTACAGTGAGGGTTGGGGTTAGGGTTAGGTTTAGGGTTAGGCTTAGAATTAGGGACAGGGTTAGAATGAGGATTAGGTTTATGATTAGGGTTAAGGTGAGGGCTAGGGTGAAGGTGAGGATTAGGGTTAGTGTTAGGGTAAGGTTTAGGGTTAGGGTTAGGGTTAGGGTAAGGGTTAGGATGAGGGATAGGGTTATGGTGAGGGTGATGGTTAGGGTTAGGGTGAGGGTTAGGGTTAGGATTAGGGTTAGGGTGAGGTTGAGTGTTAGCTTTATGGTTAGGGTTAGGGTTAGGTTTAGGGTTAGGATTACTGTTATTGTTAGGGTTAGGGTTATAGTTATGGTGAGGGTGAGGGTGAGGGTGAGTGTTAGGGTTAGGGTGAGGTTTAGGGTTAGAGTGAGGTTTAGGGTTAGGGTTAGGGTGAGGGTGAGGTTTATGGCTAGATTTAGGTTATTTGGAGGTTTAAGTCGAGAGTTAGGGTTAGGGTAAGTGTTATGGTTAAGGTTAGATTGAGGGTTAGGTTGTGGTTTAGGGTTAGGTTAGGCTTAGGGTGAGGGTAAGGTTTATGGTTTAGGGTTAGGATTAGGGTTAGGGTGAGGGTGAGTGTGAGGTTTAGGGTTAGGGTTAGGCTAAGACTTAGGGTTAGGCTGAGGGTGAGTGTGGGGGTGAGGATTAGGGTTAGGGTGATTGTTAGGTTTAGGGTTAGGTTGAGGGTTAGTGTTAGAGTTAGGGTTAGAGTTAGGGTTAGGCTGAGGGTGAGGTTTCGGGGTAGAGTTAGGGTTAAGGTGAGGGTTAGGGTTAGAGTGAGGGTTATCGTGGAGGTGACGGTAAGGGTAAAGTTGAGGTTTAGGCTGAGGGTGAGGGTTACAGTAAGGGTGAGGGTAAGGGTTAGGGTGAGGGTTAGTGTTAGTGTTAGGGTGAGGTTGACGGTTAGATTGAGGATTAGTGTTAGGGTTAGTGTGAGGTTTATGGTGAGGATGAGAATCAGGGTTAGTGTGAAGGCTATGGTGAGGGTGAGGGTTAGGTTTAGTGTTAGGGTGAGGTTTAGGTTTAGGGTGATGTTTAGGGTTAGTGTGAGTGTTAGTGTTAAGGTTAGTGTTAGTGTTAGGTTGAGGGTAAGCGTTAATGTGAGGGTTGGAGTTAAGGTGAGGTTTATGGTTAGTGTGAGGGTTAGGGTTAGGATAAGTGTAAGGGTGAGGGCTAGGCTTAGGGTTAGGGTTAGGGTTAGGCTTAGAGTTAGGGTGATTGTTAGGATGAGAATTAGGTTACAATTAGGGTTAGGGTGAGGGCTAGGGTGAAGGTGAGGTTTAGGGTAAGTGTTAGGCTAAGGTTTAGGGTTAGGGTTAGGGTGAGGGTGATGGTTAGGGTTAGGATTAGGGTTAGGGTTAGGATTAGGGTTAGGGTGAGGTTGAGTGTTAGCATTAGGTTTAGGGTTAGGGCTAAGGTTTGGTTTAGGGTTAGGATTACTGTTATTGTTAGGGTTAGGGTAAGAGTTATGGTGAGGGTGAGGGTGAGGGTGAGTGTTTGGGTTAGGATGAGGTTGAGGTTTAGGGTTAGGTTTAGGAGTAGTATTAGGATTAGTGTAAGTGTGAGTGTGAGGGTTAGGGTTAGGTTTAGGAATAGGCATAGGTTTTTGCTGAGGTTGAGGGTGAGGGTTACGGTTAGGGTGAGGTTTAGGGTTAGGGATTGGGTGAGTGTGAGGGTTAGGTTTAGGGTTAGGCTGAGGAAGAAGGTGTGTGTTAAGTTTAGGGTTAGTGTTAGGGTGAGGTTTAGGTTTTGGGTTAGGTTTAGAGTTAGGGTTAGGGTGAGGTTGAGGTTTAGGGTTAGAGTTAGGGTTAGCGTGAGGTTTAGGTTGAGGGTTAGGGTAAGGGTTAGTTTTAGGGTTGGGGTTGGGGTCAGAGTTAGGGGGAGTGTTAGGGTTAGACTTAGGTTTAGGGACAGGATTATGGTTAGAGTTAGCGTGAGTGTGTGTGTGGGAGGTTTAGGTTTAGGGTTAGGATGAGGGTTAGGCTAAGGGTGAGGTTGAGGGTGAGGGTTAGGGTTAGGGGGAGTGTTAGTGTGAGGGTTAGGTTTAGGGTAAGGGCTAGGTTGAGTGTGAGGGTGAAGTTTAATGTTAGGCTTAGGGTTAGAGTTAGGGTGAGGGTGAGGTTTAGGGTTAGTGTTAGGGTTAGGGGGAGGGTTAGCGTTAGGGTTATTGTTAGGTTTAGGGTTTGGTTTAGGGTGAGGGTTAGGGTGAGGGTGAGGGTTAGGATTAGGATTAGGGTTAGGGTTAGGCTGAGGTTGAGGATGAGGGTGAGGGTTAGGGTTAGGGTGAAGGCTAGGGTGAGGGTGAGGGTTAGGGTGAGGGTTAGGGTTAGGGTGACGTTTAGGGTTAGTGTGAGAGTTAGTGTTAGGGTTAGGCTTAGTGATAGTGTGAGGGTAAGTGTTAGGGTGAGGGTTAGGGTTAGGGTGAGGTTTATGGTTATGGTGAGGGTAAGGGTTAGGATAAGTGTAAGGTTGAGGGCTAGCCTGAGGGTTAGGGTGAGGTTTAGGGTTACTTATAGGGTTAGGTTTAGGATTATCGTTAGGGTTAGAGTGAGTGTGAGGGTTAGGATTAGGGTTAGGGTTAATCTTACCGTTAGGATGTGGGTTAGGGTTAGGGTTTCTATTAGGGTGAGGGTGAGGCTGAGGATTAGGATTAGGTTTAGTGTTAAATTTAAGGTTAGATTTAGGGTTAGGGTTAGTGTTAGGGTTAGTGTTAGGGTTACAGTGAGGGTTGGGGTTAGTATTAGGGTTAGGCTTAGAGTTAGGGTGAGGGTTAGGATAAGGATTAGGTTTACAACTAGGGTTTTGGGTGAGGGCTATGGTGAAGTTGAGGATTAGGGTTAGTGTTAGGGTAAGGTTTAGCTTTAGGGTTAGGTTTAGGGTGAGGGTTAGGATGTGGGTTAGTGTTACAGTGAGAGTTAGGGTAAGGGTTAGGGTTAGGGTGAGGTTGAGTGTTAGCATTAGGTTTAGGTTAGGTTTAGGTTTAGGATTACTGTTATTGTTAGGGTTAGGGTTAGAGTTATGGTGAGGGTGAGGGTGAGGGTGAGGGTGAGTGTTGGGTTTAGGGTGAGGATTAGGGTTAGGGTTAGGATTAGCGTTAGGTTGAGCTTGAGGTTTAGGGTTAGATTTAGGTTTAGTTGGAGGGTTACGTCGAGGGTTAGGGTTAGGTTAAGTCTTAGGGTTAAAGTTAGGTGAGGGTTAGGTTGAGGTTTAGGGTTAGGTTTAGGGTTAGGATTAGGTTAGGATGAGGGTGAGTGTGAGGTTTAGGTTTAGGTTTAGGCTTAGGCTTAGGGTTAGGCTGAGGGTGACGGTGGGGGTGAGGATTAGGGTTAGGGTGATGGTTACAGTTAGGGTTAGGGTTAGGGTTAGTATTAGGCTCAGGGTTAGAGTTAGGGTTAGGGTGAGGGTGAGGTTTAGTGGTAGAGTTAGGGGTAGGGGGAGGGTTAGGGTTAGAGTGAGGGTTATGGTGTGGGTGACAGTATCGGTAAAGGTGAGGGTTAAGCTGAGGTTGAGGGTTACGGGAAAGGTGACGTTTAGGGTTAGGGTGAGGGTTAGGGTTAGGGATAGGGTGAGGGTGATGGTTAGATTGAGGATTAGTGTTAGGGTTAGTGTGAAGTTTAGGGTGAGGATGAGGATTAGGGTTAGGGCGAGGTCTAGCGAGACGGTGAGGTTTAGGGTTAGTGTTAGGATGAAGTTTATGGTTAGGGTAATGTTTAGGGTTAGTGTGAGGTTTAGTGTTAGGGTTAGGGTTAGTATTAGGGTGAGGGTAAGCGTTATGGTGATGGTTAGGGTTAGGGTGAGGGTTAGGGTTAGGGTTAGGGTTATTGTTAGTGTTAGGTTTAGGGTTAAAGTTATGGTGAGGGTGAGGGTTAGGGATAGGGATAGGATGAGGTTTAGGGATAGGGTTAGGTTTAGGGTTAGGGTCAGGGTGAGGTTTAGCGTTAGAGTTAGGGTTAGGTTGAGGCTGAGGGTGAGAGTTCGTGTTAGAATTATTGTTAGGGTCAGGCTTAAGGTGAGGTTTAGGGTTAGGGTTAGTGTTAGGGTGAGGGCTAGGGTGAGGATGAGGTTTAGGTTTAGGTTCAGGGTGAGGTTTAGTGGTATAGTTAGTGTTAGGGTGAGGCTGAAGGCGAGGGCTAGGGTTAGGATTAATGTTAGGCTTAGCCTTAAGTTGAGGTTTAGGTTCAGGGTGAGGTTTAGGATTAGGGTTAGTAGTAGGATTAGGGTTAGGGATAGGGTTAGGGTTAGGCTGAGGTTGAGGGTGAGGATTAGGGTTAGGGTAGGGTTTAGGGTTAGGTTTAGGGTGAGTGTGAGGGTTAGGGTTAGGGTTAGGCTTAGGTTTATGCTGGGGGTGAGGGTGTTGGTTAGTGTTAGGGTTAGGGTTAGGGTTATGGGGAGGGTTAGGATGAGGGTTAGGGTTAGGGTGAGGTTTAGGGTGAGGGTGAGTGTGTGTGTTAGGGTTAGGTTTAGGGTTAGGCTTAGGGTTAGGCTGAGGGTGAGGTTAGTGTTAGGGTTAGGCTTAGGCTTAGGCTTAGGGTAATGCTGAGAGTGAGGGTGAGGCTGAGGGTTAGTGTTAAGCTGAGAGTTAGGGTAAGGGTTAGGGGGATGGTAAGGAAAATGGATAGTGTTAGGATTAGGGTTGGGTGGGGCTAGGGTGAGAATGAGTTTTAGGGGTAGGGTTAGCTTGAGGGTTAGGATTATTTTAAAGGTGAGAGTTAGTGTTCGGGTTAAGTTTAGGGTTAGGTTGAGGGTTAAAGTAAGGTTTACAGTGAGGGTGAGGGTTAGGGTTAGACTGAGGGTGAGGGTTCGGATTAGGGTTAGGGTGAGCGTGAGGGTTATGGTTAGTGTTAGGGTGAGGGTTAGGATGAGGGTTAGGATTAGGATTAGTGTTAGGGTGAGGGCTAGGGTGAGGGTGAGGTTTAGGGTTAGGGTTAGAGTTAGGGTGAGGTTTAGGTTTAGAGGTAGGGTTACTGTTAGGTGAGGGTGACGTTTAAGGTTAGAGTTAGGGGTAGGATGAGGCTGAGGTTGAGCGTTAGGGTTAGGGTTAGTGTTAGATTTAGGGTTAATGTGAGGGTTAGGTTCAGGGTGAGGGTTAGGCTTAGGGTTAGGATTAGGTTTAGGGTAAGGGTTAGGGTGAGTGTGAGCATTACTGCTAGGGTTAGGGTTTGGCTTAGGGTTAGGCTGAGGGTGAGGGTGAGGGTTAGGGTTTGGTTATGTTTATGGTTAGGGTGAGGGTTAGGGTTAGGGTTAAGGTGAGCATGAGGTTTATGGTTACTTTGAGGATTACCTTTAGGGTTAGGGCTAGGTTGAGGGTTAATTTTAGGGTGATGATGAGGGTAAGGATGAGGATTAGGGTTAGGATTAGGGTTAGGGTGAGGGCTAGGGTGAGGGTGAGGGTGAGGGTTAGGGTTAGTGTTAGATTAAGGTTTAGGGTTAGGGTTCGGGTGAGGGTAAGTTTGAGGGTTAGGGTTCCGGTCAGGGTGATGATTAGGGTTAGGGTGAGGGTTAGGTTTAGGATTAGGTTTAGCCTGAGGATGAGTGTTAGGATTAGTGTTAGGGTTAGGGTTAGGGTTAGGTTTAGGGTTAGGATTAGTGTTATTGTTAGCGTTAGGGTTAGAGTTATGGTGATGGTGAGGGTGAGAGTAAGGGTTAGGTTTAGGGTGAGGTTTAGGGTTAGGGTTAGGATTAGGGTTAGAGTGAGGGTGAGGGTTAGGGTTAGGTTGAGTGTTAGGTTTAGGGTTAGGCTGAGAGTTTGGGTTCGGTTATGTTTAGGGTTAGGGTGAGGGTTAGAGTTAGGGTTATGGTGACCATGAGGTTTAGGGTTATGTTGAGGATTAGGCTTAGGGTTAGGGCTAGGGTGAGGGTTAAGGTTAGGGTGAGGGTAAGGATGAGGATTAGGGTTAGGATTACGGTTATGGTGAGGGCTAGGGTGAGGGTGAGGGTTAGGGTTAGTGTTAGAATAAGGTTTTGGTTTAGGGTTAGGTTTGGGGTGTGGGTTAGTTTGAGGTTTAGGGTTACGGTCAGGGTGATGATTAGGGTTAGGGTGAGGGTTTGGTTTAGGATTAAGGTTAGTGTAAGTGTGAGTATTAGGATTAGGGTTAGGGTTAGGGTTAGGGTTACTGTGAGCATGAGGTTTAGGGTTACATTGAGTATTAGGTTAGGTTTAGGGCTAGGGTGAGGGTTAAGGTTAGGGTTAGGGTGAGGGTAAGGTTGAGGATTAGGGTTAGGATTAGGGTTAGGGTGAGGGCTAGGGTGAGGTTCAGGTTTAGGGTTAGTGTTAGATTAAGGTTTAGGGTTAGGGTTAGAGTTAGGGTGAGGGTTAGTTGGAGGGTTATGGTTATGGTCTGGGTAATGATTAGGGTTAGGTTGAGGGTTTGGTTTAGGATTAGGGTTAGCTTGAGGGTGAGTGTTAGGATTAGGGTTAGGGTTAGTGTTAGGGTATGGATTGGGGTTAGGGTGAGGGTGAGGGTTAGGGTTAGGGTGAGTGGTAGTGTTAGGGTTAGGGTGAGAGTTAGGGTTCGGTTATGTTTAGGGTTAGGGTGAGGGTTAGGGTTAGGGTTACAGTGAGCATGAGGTTTAGGGTTATGTTGAGGATTAGACTTAGGGTTAGGGCTAGGGTGAGGGTTAAGGTTACTGTTAGGGTGAGGGTAAGGATGAGGATTAGGTTTAGGATTAGGGTTAGGGTGAGGGCTAGGCTGAGGGTGAGGGTTAGGGTTAGTTTTAGATTAAGGTTTAGGGTTATGGTTTGGGTTAGGGTGAGGATTAGGTTGAGGGTTAGGGTTATAGTGAGGGTGAGGATTAGGGTTAGGATGAGGGTTAGGGTTAGGATTAGGGTTAGTTTGAGGGTGAGTGTTAGCATTAGGGTTAGGGATAGGGTTAGGTTTAGGGTTAGGATTAGGGTTAGCATGAGAGGGAGTGTTAGGATTACAGTTAAGGTTAGGATTAGGATTAGGATTCGTGTTATTGTTAGGTTTAGGTTTTGAGTTATGGTGAGGGGAAGAGTGAGGGTGAGGTTTAGGGTTAGGTTTAGGGTGAGGTTTAGGGTTAGGGTTAGGATTAGAGTTAGGGTGAGGGTGAGGATGAGGGTTATTGTTAGGGTGAGGGTTAGGGTTAGGGTTAGGGGCAGGGTTAGGATGAGGGTTAGGGTAAGGATTAGGATTAGGGTGATGGCTAGTGTGAGGGTGAGGTTTAGGGTTAGGGTTAGGGTTAGGGTGAGGGTGAGGTTTAGGGTTAGAATTAGGGTTAAGCTGAGGCTGAGGATGAGGGTTAGGTTTAGGTTTAGGATTAGGATTAGGGTAAGGGTTAGGGTGAGTGTGAGGTTAGGTTTAGGATTAGGGTTAGGCTTAGGGTTACACTGAGGATGAGGGTGAGGGTGAGGTTTAGGGTTAGGATTAGGGTTATGGTGAGGTGAGTGTGTGTGTTAGAGTTAGGTTTAGGGTTAGGCTTAGGGTTAGGCTGATGTTGAGGTTGAGGGTAAGGGTTAGGGCTAGGGTGAGGGTTATGGTAAGGGTTGGGGGAGGGTTAGGATGAGGTTTAGTGTTAGGATTAAGGTTATGGTGAGGGCTAGAGTGAGGGTGAGGTTTAGGTTTAGGGTCAGGGTGAGGTTTAGTGTTAGAGTTAGTGTTAGGGTGAGGCTAACGGTGAGGGTTAGGGTTAGGATTAATGTTAGGGTTATGCTTAAGCTGAGGTTTAGGTTGAGGGTTAGGATTAGGGTTAGGAGTAGGGAAAGGCTTAGGGTTAGGCTGAGGTTGAGGGTGAGGGTTAGGGTTAGAGTGAGGTTTAGGGTTAGGGTTAGGGTAAGTGTGAGGGTTAGGGTTAGGCTTAAGCTTAGGATTATGCTGAGGGTGAGGGTGAGGTTTAGTGTTAGGATTAGTGTTATTTTTATGGGGAGGGTTAGTATGAGGGTTAGGTTTAGGTTGAGGGTGAATGTGTGTGTTAGGCTTACATTTAAGATTATGCTTAGGGTTAGGCTGAAGGTGAGCTTGAGGCTGAGGTTTAGTTTTAGGGTGAGGGTTAGGATAAGGTTTAGGGGGAGGGTTAGGAAAAGGGATAGGGTTAGGATTAGGGTTGGGTGAGGCTAGGGTGAGAATGAGGTTTAGGGTTAGGGTTAGCTTGAGGTTTAGGATTATGGTATGTGTGAGAGTTAGTGTTCGGGTTAAGTTTAGGGTTAGGTTGAGGGTTAAGGTAAGGGTTACGGTGAGTGTGGGGGTTAAGGTTAGGTTGAGGGTGAGGGTTCGGATTAGGGTTAGGGTGATCGTGAGGGTTATGGTTAGAGTTAGGGTGAGGGTTAGGATGAGGGTTAGGGTTAGGATTAGTGTTAGGGTGAGGGCTAGGGTGAGGGTGCGTTTTAGGGTTAGGTTTAGGGTTAGGGTGAGGTTTAGGGTTAGTGTTAGATTTAGGGTTAGGCTGAGGGTTAAGTTGAGGGTAAGGGTTAGGGTAAGTTTAGGATTAAGGTTAGGGTAAGGGTTAGGGTGAGTGTGAGCATTAGCGCTAGGGTTAGGGTTTCGCTTAGGATTAGGCTGAGGGTGATGGTGAGGATGAGAGTTAGGGTTAGTGTTAGATTAAGGTTTAGGGTTAGGGTTAGGGTTAGGGTGAGAGTCAGTGTACTGTTATGTTTTGGGTTAGGGTGAGTGTTAGGGTTAGGGTTAAGGTGAGCATGAGGTTTAGGGTTACGTTGAGGATTAGGCTTAGGGTTAGGGCTAGGGTGAGGGTTAAGTTTAGGTTAGGGTGAGGGTAAGGATGAGGACTAGGGTTAGGATTAGGTTTAGGGTGTGGCCTAGGGTGAGGGTGAGGGTTAGGGTTAGTGTTAGATTAAGGTTTAGGGTTAGAGGTATTGGGTGAGTGTTAGGTTGAGGGTAGGTTTACAGTAAGGGTGAGGATTCGGGTTAGGGTGAGGGTTAGGGTTAGGATTAGGGTTAGCATGAGGGTGAGTGTTAGGATTACAGTTAGGGTTAGGGTTCGGGTTAGGTTTATGGTTAGGATTAGTGTTATTGTTAGGGTTAGGGTTAGAGTAATTGGAAGGGTGAGGGTGAGGTTGAGGGTTAGGTGAAGTTTACGGTTTGGGTTAGGATTAGGGTTAGTGTGAGGGTGAGGTTTAGGGTTAGATTTAGGGTTAGTTGGAGGGTTAGGTCGAGGTTTAGGGTTAGGGTTAGTTTTAGGGTTAAGGTTAGGGTGAGGGTTAGGTTGAGGTTTAGGGTTATGGTTAGGGTTAGGGTTAGGATCAGGATGAGGGTGAGGGTGAGTGTGAGGGTTAAGATTAGGGTTAGCCTTAGGCTTAGGGTTAGGCTGAGGGGGGGGGTGAAGATTAAGTTTAGGGTGATGGTTAGGTTTGGGGATAGGGTGAGTGTTAGGATGAGGGTTAGGATTAGGATTAGGGTTAGGGTGAGGGCTAGGGGGAGGGTGAGGGTTAGGGTAAGGATTAAGCTTAGGCTTAGGGTTATGCTGAGCGAGTGGTTGAGGGTGAGAGTTAGGGTGAGGTTGATGGTTAGGTTTACGGTTATGGTGAAGGTTAGGATGAGGTTTAGGGTTAGGGTGAAGGTTAGGGTGAGGATGATGGTAAGGATAAGGTGAGGTTTAGTCTGAGGGTGAGGGTTAAGATAAGGGTGAGGGTTAGGTTTTAGTTTAGGGTTATGGTAGGGGTTAGGGTTAGGGTTAGGTTGAGGGTTAGATTGAGGATTAGGGTTAGGGTTAGTGTGAGGCTAGGGTGAGGGTGAGGTTTACAGTTTGGTTTAGGGTGAGGTTTAGGGTTAGGATTAGGTTTAGGGTTGGGGTGAGGGTGAGGTTTAGGGTTAGAGTTAGGTTTAGGGGGATGGTTAGGGTGAGGTTTATGGTTATTGTTATTTTTAGGTTTATGGGATGGTGAGGGTTAGGTTGAGGTTTAGGGAGAGGGTTAGGTTTAGTATTAGGGTTAGGGTGAGGGTGAGGGTGACCGTTAGGGTGAGGGCTAGGCTTAGGCTTAGGCTTAGGCTGAGGGTGAGGGTGGGGGTGAGAATTAGGGTTAGGGTGATGGTTTGGGTTAGGGTTAGTGATATTTTAGGGTTAGGGTTAGAGTTTCGGTGAGGGTGAGGGTGCAGGTGAGGGTTAGGGTTCGGATTAGGGTGTGGTTTACGGTTAGGGTTAGTGTTAGTGTTAGGGTGAGGTTTAGGGTTAGATACAGGGTTAGGGTAAGGGTTAGGGTTAGGGTTAGGGATAGGGTTAGTGTTAGAATTATGGTGAGAGTGAGGGTTAGGTTGAGGTTTAGGGTTAGGTTTATGGTGAGGGTTAGTGTGAGGGTTAGTGTTAAGGTTAGGGTTATTGTTAGGGTGAGGGTAAGTTTTAGGGTGAGAGTTTGGTTTAGGGTGAGGGTTACGGTTATGGTGAGTGTTAGGATTAGCGTTAGGGTTATTTTTAGGGTTAGGTGTAGGGTTTTGGTTACAGTGAGGGTGAGTTATAGGGTTAGTGTTACGGTGAGGTTTAGGGTTTGGGTTAGGGTTAGAATGAGGGTTAGGATGAAGGTGAGGTTTGCTGTTAGAGTTAGGGTGATGGTGAGGGTTAAGGTTAGGATTTGGGTTAGGGTGAGGGTGAGTGTGTGTGTTAGGGTTAGGTTTAGTTTTCGGCTAAGAGTTAAGCAAAGGGTGAGGTTGAGGGTGAAGTTTAGGGTTAGGATTAGGGTTAGTGTGAGAGTGAGCGCGACGGTTTGGTTTAGTGTTAGGGTGAGGGTTAGGGTGTGTGTTAGGATTAGAGTTAGGGTTATGGTGAACGATAGGGTTAGGGTTAGGTTGAGGGTTTGGGTTAGGGTAAGATTTAGGGTTCGGTTAAGTTCAGGGTTAGGGTGAGGGTTTGGGTTAGGGTTATGGTGAGCATTAGGGTTAGGGTTAGGTTGAGGGTTTGAGTTAGGTTAAGGATGAGGGTTAGTTTTAGGGTTAGGGTGAGGGTTAGGATGAGGACTAGGGTTACGGTTAGTGTTAGGGTGAGGGATATTGATAGGGTGAAAACTAGGGTTTGTGTTAGGTTAAGGTTGAGGTTAAGGGATAGGCTTAAGGTGAGGGTTATTATGAGGGTTAGGGTTAAGGTGAGGGTGAGGGTTAGGGTTAAGGTGAGTGTTAGGGTTAGGATTAGGGTTAGGGTTAGGGTGAGGGTGAGGTTTACGGTTAGATTTAGGGTTAGGGTGGAGCTGAGGGTGAGTGTTAGGGTTCCAGTTAGTGTTAGGTTTAGGATTAGTGAAAGGGTCAAGGTTAGAGTGAAGGTAAGTGTAAGGGTTAGGGTTAGGGTGAGGATTAGGGTTAAGGTTAGGGGGAAGGTTAGGATGAGGGTTAGTATTAAGATTAGGGTTAGGGTGAGGCTAGGTTGAGGGTGAGGTTTAGGGTTAAGGTTAGGGTGAGCTTTAGGGTTAGGATTAGTGTTAGGGTTAGGGTAAGGGTTAGGGTGAGTGTGAGAGTTAGGGTTAGGGTTAGGGTTAGGATCAAGCTGAGCTTGAGCTTTAGGGTTACGTTAAGGATTAGGGTTAGGGTTAGGGCTAGGGTGAAGGTTAAGTTTAGGGTTAGGGTGAGGGTAAGGATGAGGATTAGGGTTAGGATTAGGGTTATGGTGAGGGCTAGCATGAGGTTGAGGGTTAGGGTTAGTGTTAGATTAAGGTTTAGGTTTAGGGTTAGGGTTAGGGTGAGGGTTAGGTTGAGGGTTAGGGTTACGGTGAGGGTGATGATTAGGGTTAGGGTGAGGGTTTGGTTTAGGATTAGGGTTAGCATGAGGGTGAGTGTTAGCATTAGCATTAGGGTTAGTGTTAGGGTTAGGTTTCGGGTTAGGATTAGTGTTATTGTTAGGGTTAGGGTTAGAGTTATGGTGAGGGTGAGTGTGAGGGTGAGGTTTACGGTTAGGGTGAGGTTTAGTTTGAGGGTTAAGATTAGGGTTAGTTTCAGGGTGAGGGTTAGGTTTATGGTGAGGGTTAGGGTAAGGGTTAGGTTGAGAGTTAGTGTTCGATTATGTTTAGGGATAGGGTGAGGTTTAGGGTTAAGGTTACGTTGAACATGAGTTTTAGGGTTACGTTGAGGATTAGGGTTAGAATTAGGGCTAGGGTGAGGGTTTAGTTTAGGGTTAGGGTGAGGGTAAGGATGAGGATTAGGGTTAGGGTTAGAGTTAGATTAAGGTTTAGGGTTAGGGTTGCGGTTAGGGTGAGGGTTAGGTTGAGTGTTAGGGTTTCGGTGAGAGTGAGGATTATGGATAGTGTGAGGGTTAGGGTTAGGATTAGGGTTAGCATGAGAGTGAGTGTTTGGATTAGGGTTAGGGTTTGGGTTAGGTTTAGGGTTAGGATTATTGTTATTGTTAGGGTTAGGGTTAGAGTTGTGGTGAGGGTGAGGGTGAGGGTTAGGCTTACGGATAGGGTTAGGGGGAGGTTTAGGATTAGGTTTAGGATTAGGGTTAGGGTGAGGGTGAGGTTTAGGGTTAGATTTAGGGTTATAGGAGGGTTAGGTCGAGGGTTAAGTTTAGGGTTAGTTTTAGGGTTAAGGTTAGGGAGAAGGTTAGGTTGAGGTTTAGGGTTATGGTTAAGGTTAGGGTTAGGATTAGGATGAGGGTGAAGGTGAGTGTGAGGGTTAGGGTTAGGGTTAGTCTTAGGCTTAAGGTTAGGCTGAGTGTGAGGGTGGAGGTGAAGATTAGGTTTAGGGTGATGTTTAGTATTAGGGCTAGGATGAGGTTTAAGATGAGGGTTTGGATTACTATTATGGTTAGGGCGAGGTCTAGGGTTAGGGTGAGGGTTAGGGTAAGGTTTAGGCTTAGGCTTAGGGTTAGGCTGAGCATGAGGTTGAGGGTGAGGTTTAGGGTTAGGGTGATGGTTAGGTTTACGGTTAGGGTGAGGGTTGGGATGAAGTTTAGGGTTAGGGTGAGAGTTAGGGTGAGGATGATGGTTAGGGTAAGGGTGATGTTTACGTTGAGGTTGAGTCTTAATGTGAGGGTGAGGGTTAGGGTAAAGTTTAGGGTTAGGGGTAGGTTTAAGGTTAGGTTTAGGGTGAGGGTTAGGGTTAGGATTAGGGTTAGGGTGAGGTTGAGTGTTAGCATTAGGGTTAGGGTTAGGGTTAGGGTTAGGATTAGTGTTCTTGTTAGGGTTAGGGTTAGAGTTATGGTGACGGTGAGGGTTAGGGTTAGTGTTAGGGTTAAGGTTAGGGTGAGGATTAGGTTGAGGTTTAGGGTTAGGTTTAGGTTTAGCGTTAGGATTAGGGTTAGGGTGAGGGTGAGTGTGAGTTTTAGGGTTAGGGTTAGGCTGAGGGTGAGGGTGGGGGTGAGGATTAGGGTTAGGGTGATGTTTAGGGTTAGGGTTATAGTGAAGGATAATGTTAGGGTTAGGGTTACAGTTAGGATTAGGGTGACGATGAGGTTTAGGGGTAGAGTTAGGGTTAGGGTGAGCGTTAGCATTAGAGTGAGGGTTAGGGTGGCGTTGACGGTAAGGATAAAGATGAGGGTTAGGCTGAAGTTGAGGGTTAGAGTAAGGGTGAGGGTTAGGGTTAGGGTGAGGGTTAGGGTGAGGGTTCAGGTGATGGTGAGGGTTAGATTGAGGATTAGTGTTAAGGTTAGTGTGAAGTTTAGGGTGAGGATGAGGGTTAGGGTTAGGGTGAGGGCTTGGAGAGGGTCAGGTTTAGGGTTAGTGTTAGGGTGAAGTTTAGGGTTAGGATGATGGTTAGTGTTAGTGTGAGGGTTAGTGTTAGGGTTAGGGTTAGTGTTAGGGTGAGGGTAAGTGTTAGGGTGAGGGTTAGGGTTAGGGTGAGTTTTATGGTTAGGGTGAGTGTTACAGTTAGGGTTAGGATTATTGTTATCTTTAGGGTTAGGGTTTCGGTTATGGTGAGCATGAAGATTACATTTAGGGCAAGGATGAGTTTTAGGGATAGGGTTATGGTTAGGGTTAGGGTCAGGTTGAG
This sequence comes from Dipodomys merriami, assembly GCF_024711535.1. NCBI lineage: Eukaryota > Metazoa > Chordata > Mammalia > Rodentia > Heteromyidae > Dipodomys > Dipodomys merriami. The sequence goes on along the minus strand of NW_027206335.1, from coordinate 5,907,806 downwards.
GTTTAGTGTTAGAGTTACAGTTTGGGTGAGGCTGAGGGTGAGGGTTAGGGTTAGGATTAATGTTAGGGTTAGGGTTAGGGTTAGGTTTTGGTTTAGCGTGAGGGTGAGGCTGAGGAATAGGTTTAGGGTTAGGATTAGGGTTAGGGTTAGGGTTAGGGTTAGGGTTAGGGTTAGTGTTAGGGTTATGTTGAGGGTTAGGAATAGGATTAGGGTTAGGGTTAGACTTAGGGTTAGGCTGAGGGTGAGGGTGGGTGTGATGATTAGAGTTAGGGTTAGGTTTAGGCTTAGGGTTACGGTTATTGTTAGTGTTATGGTTAGGGTTAAGTTTGTGTTGAGGGTGAGGCTGAGGGTGAGGGTTATGTTTATGGATAGGGGTAGGGTTACGGTTAGTGTTAGGGTTATTATTATTGTTAGGGTTAGAGTTAGATTTACGGTGAGGGTGAGGATGCGGGTGAGGGTTAGGTTTAGGGTTAGGGTGGGGTTTATGGTTAGGGTTAGGATTAGGGTTCAGGTGAGGTTGATGTTTAGGGTTAGATTTAGGGTTAGTGTTAGTGTGAGGGTTAGTGTTAGCGTTAGGGTTAGTGTTACAGTGAGGGTAAGACTTAGGGTGAGGGTTTGGGTTAAGGTGACGTTTATGTTTAGGGTGAGTTTTAGCATTAGGGTTAGGGTTGTTGTTAGGTTTCGGTTTAAGGTTACTGTTATGGTGCAGGTGAGGGTGAGGCTTAGGGTTAGGGTTAGGGTGAGGTTTAGGGTGAGGGTGAGGTTTAGGGTTAGAGTTAGGGTTAGGGTAAGGGTTAGGTTGAGGGTTAGGGTTAGGGTTAGGGTTAGGGTGAGATTAGGGCTAGGTTTAGGGTTATTGTTAGGGTGAGGGTTAGGATTAGGGTTAGCATGCGGGTGAGTGTGTGTGTTAGGGTTAGGTTTAGGGTTAGGCTTAGGATTAGTCTGAAGGTGAGGTTGAGGGTGAGGGTTAGGATTAGGGTTAGGGTGAAGGTGAGGTTGAGTGTTAGGATTATGGTTAGGGTGAGGGTTAGGATGAGGCTTAGTGTTAGGATTAGGGTTAGGGTGAGGGCTAGGTTGAGGTTTAGGATTAGGTTAAGGTTTAGGCTTAGGCTTAGGGTTAGGCTGAGCGTGAGGTAGAGGTTGAGGGTTAGGGTTATGGTGATGATTAGGTTTATGGTAAGGGTGAGGGTTAGGATGAGGTGTAGGTTAGGGGGAGGTTTAGGGTGAGGATGCTGGTAAGGGTAAAGGTGAGGTTTAGGCTGAGGGTGAGGGTTAAGATAATGGTGAGTGCCGGGCGCTGGTGGCTCACGCCTGTAATCCTAGCTACTCAGGAGGCTGAGATCTGAGGATCGCGGTTCAAAGCCAGCCCGGGCAGAAGAGGCCGTGAGACTCCTATCTCCAATAAACCACCAGAAAACCGGAAGTGGCGCTGTAGCTCAAGTGGTAGAGCGCTCGCCTTGAGCTGAAGAGCTGAGGGACAGCGCCCAGGCCCAGAGTTCAAGCCCCACGACCGACAAAAAAAAAAAAAAAAAAGATAATGGTGAGTGTTAGGGTTAGGTTTACGGTTAGGGTGAGGGTTAGGATTAGGCTTAGGGTGAGGGTTAAATTGAGGTTTAGGGTTAGGGTTAGTGTAAGGTTTAGGGTGAGGATGAGGTTTAGGGTTAGGGTTAGGATTATTTTTAGGTTTAGGGTGAGGGTGGGGTTTTCTGTTGGAAAGAGGTTTAGGGTGAAGGTTAGGGTGAAGGTTAAGGTTAGGGTAAGGGTTATCATGGGGGTGATGGTAAGGGTAAACTTGAGGGTTAGGCTGAGGGTGAGGGTTACAGTGGGATGAGGGTTAGGGTTAGGGTGAGGGTTAGGGTTAGGGGAAGGGTGTGGGTTAAGGTTAGATTGAGAATTAGAGTTAGGGTTAGTGTGAGGTTTAGGGTGAGGATGAGGGTTACTGTTAGGGTGATGGCTAGGGTGAGATGAGGGTTAGGTTTAGCTTTAGGGTGAGGTTTCGGTTAGGGTGATGATTAGGGTTAGTTTGAGGGTTAGTGTTAGGCTTAGGGTTAGTGTTACGGTGAGAGTAAGTGTTAGGGTGAGTGTTATGTTTAGGGTGAGTGTTATGGTTAGGTTGAGGGTTAGGGTTAGGGTTAGGGTTATTGTTAGGTTTAGGGTTACAGTTATAGTGAGGGTGAGGGTTAGGGTTAGGGTTAGGATGAGGTTTAGGTTTAGGGTTAGGGTTAGAGTTAGGGTTAGGGTGAGAGTGAGGTTTATGTTTAGAGTTAGGGTTAATGTTAGGGTTAGGGTTATGGTGATTGTTTGGGTTAGAGTTTGGCTTAGCCTTAGGTTTATGCCAAGCATGAGGGTGAGGGTTAGGCTTATGGTTAGGGTTCGGTTTAGGTTTCGGTTTAGGGTGAGTGTTTGGATGAGGTTTAGGGTTAGGATTTGTGTTAGGGTGAGGGTTAGGGTGAGGGTTAGGTTTAGGGAGACGGATAGGTTTAGGAGGGTTAGGGTTAGGCTTAGAATGAGTGTGAAGGTCAGGGTTAGGGTTAGGCTTAGGTTTAGGGTGAGGGTTAGGGTTAGGGGTTTGGTTAGGGTGAGGGTGAGGCTGAGGATTAGGGTTAGGTTTAGGGTTAGGTTTTGGGTTAGGTTTAGGGTTAGGGATTGGGTTACAATTAGGGTTTGCGCTAGGTTTAGGGTTAGGCTTAGGGTTAGGCTGAAGGTGAGGTTGGGGTTGAGGTTTAGAGTTAGGGTTAGGATTACGATTATTGTTAGTGTTATGGTTAGGGTTAAGTTTGCAGTGAGGGTGAGCTGAGGCTGAGGGTTATGGTTATGGTTATGGTTAGGGTTAGTGTTATTTTTAGGGTTAGGGTTAGAGTTATGGTGAGATTGAGGGTGAGGGTGAGGGTTGGAGTTAGGGTGAGGTTTAGGGTGACGTTTAGGGTTAGAGTTAGGTTGAGGGTGAGTTTTAGGGTTAGAGTTAGTGTTATGTGGAGCGTCAGGCTGAGGTTTATGGTTAGGGTTAGTGTTAAGGGCAGGGTGAGGTATAGGTTGAGGTTTAGGGATAGGGTTAGGTTTAGTATTAGGTTTAGGGTGAGGGTGAGGGTGAGTGTGAGGATTAGGGTGAGGTTTAGGCTTAGGCTTAGGTTTAGGCTGAGGGTGAGGGTGGGGGTGAGGATTAGGGTTTGGGTGATGGTTCGGGTTAGGGTTAGTGTTATTGTTAGGGTTAGGGTTAGAGTTACGGTGAGGGTGAGGTTGCGGGTGAGGGTTAGGCTTAGGGTAAAGGTGGGGTTTAGGGTTAGGGTTAGGGTTAGGGTTAGTGTGAGGGTAAGGTTTAGGTTTAGATTTAGGGTTAGGGGAAGGTTAGGGTTAGGGTTAGGCATAGGGTTAGTATTCGGGTTAGGGTGAGGGTGAGGGTTAGGTTGAGGTTTAGGGTTATGGTTAGGATTAGTGTGAGGGTTAGGGTTAGGGTTAGTGTTAGTGTTAGGGTGAGGGTAAGATTTAGGGTGAGAGTTTTGGTTAGGGTGAGCGTTATGTTTTGGGTGAGGGATAGGATTAGGTTAGGGTTATTGTTAGGGTTAGGTTTAGGGTTTTGGTTACGGTGAGGGTGAAGTTGAGGTTTAGGGTTTGGGTTAGGTTTAGAGTGAGGATTAGGATGAGGGTGAGGTTTACAGTTGGATTTAGGGTTAAGGTGAGGGTTAGGGTGAGGATTAGGGTTTGGCTTACTGTTATGGTTAAGGTTAGGGTGAAAGTTAGTTGGAGGATTAGGGTAAAGGTTAGCGTTAGGTTTAGGGTTTCAGTTTCGGTGAGTGTGAGGGTTAGGATTAGGGTTAGGGTGAGGGTGAGGTTTAGGGTTAGACTTAGGGATAGGGTGAGGCTGAGGGTGAGGGTGAGGTTTAGTGTTAGGGTTAGGATGAGGTTTAGGGTTAGGTTTAGGTTGAGTGTGAGGGTTATGGTTAGGGTTAGGGTTAGCCGTAAGTTTAGGCTGAGGGTTTGGCTGAGGGTGAGGGTAAGGGTTAGTTTGAGGGTTAGGGTTAGGGTTAGGGTGAGGTTTAGTGTTAGGGTTAGGGTTAGAGTTATGCTTAGGGTGAGGGTGAGATTTAGACGTACAGTTAGTTTTAGGGTGAGGGTTAGGGTGAGTGTTAGGGTTAGGGTGAGGGTTAGGATAGGGGTGATGGTACGGGTAAATGTGAGGGTTAGGCTTGAGGGTGATGGTTACGGTAAGGTTGAGGGTTAGGGTTAGGGTGAGGGTTAGGGTTAGTGTTAGGGTGAGAGTTAGGGTTCGGGTCAAGTTTAGGGTTAGAGTGAGGGTTAGAGTAAGGGTTATGGTGAGGGTGAGGGTTAGGGTTAGGTTGAGGGTTAAGGTTAGGATTAAGGTTAGGGTGAGGGTGAGGGTTAGTGTTAGTGTTAGGGTGAGGGTAAGTGTTAATTTGAGGGTTAGGGTTAGGTTGAGGGTTATGTTTAGGTTGAGCGGTAGAGTTAGGGTTAGGATTATTTTTAGTGTTAGGGTTAGTGTTACCATTACGGTGAGGGTGAGGTTGAGGGTTAGGTTTAGGATTAGGATGAGGTTTAGGTTTAGAGTAAGTGTTAGAGTTAGGGTTAGTGTGAGAGTGAGGTTTAGGGATAGAGTTAGGGTTAGTGTTATGCTTAGTGTTATGGTTAGGTTTAGGGTTAAGGTGAGGGTTTGGGTTAGAGTTAAGCTTAGGCTTAGGCTTAGGCCAAGCATGAGGGTGATGGTTGGGGTTAGGGTTAAGGTGAGGGTTAGTATGAGGTTTAGGTTTTGGATTAGTGTTAGGGTGAGGACTAGGGTGAGGGTTAGGTTTATGGATAGGTTTAGGTTTAGAATTAGGGTTGGGTTGAGCGTCATTGTGAGAGTCAGGGTTATGGTTAGGCTTAGGGTTAGGGTGAGAGTTAGGGTTAGGTTTTTGTTTAGGGTGAGGGTGAGGCTGAGGATTAGGGTTAGGTTTAGGATTAGGTTTTGTGTTAGGTTTAGGCTTAGGCTTAGAGTTAGGGTTAGGGTTAGGGTTAGGGTTAGTCTTAGGATTAGGCTGAGTGTGAGGTTGGGGTTGAGGATTAGGGTAAGGGTTAGGATTAGGGTTATTGTTATTGTTATGGTTAGGGTTAAGTTTGCACTGAGGGTGAGGCTGAAGTTGAGGATTATGGTTAGGGTTAGGGTTAGGGTTAGTGTTATTTTTAGGGTTAGGGTTAGATTTACGGTGAGATTGAGGGTTAGGGTGAGGGTTAGGGTTAGGGTGAGGTTTAGGGTGAGGTTTAGGCTTAGGGTTAGGGTGAGGTTTAGGGTTAGAATTAGTGTTAAGGGGATGGTTAGGTTGAGGTTTAGGGTTAGGATTATTGTTAGGGTTAACGGGGAGGGTGAGGGTTAGGTTGAGGTTTAGGGATAGGGTAGATTTAGTATTAGGGGTAGGGTGAGGGTGAGTGTGACAGTTAGGGTGAGGATTAGGCATAGGCTTAGGGTTAGGCTGAAGGTGAGGGTGGGGGTGAGGATTAGGGTTATGGTGATGGTTTGGGTTAGGGTTAGTGTTATTGTTAGGGTTAGGGTTATAGTTATGGTGAGGGTGAGGTTGGGGGTGAGGGTTAGGCTTAGGGTTAGGGTGGGGTTTCGGATTAGGGTTTGGGTTAGTGTGAGGGTGAGGTTTAGGTTTAGAATTAGGGTTATGATTAGGGTAAGGGAGAGGGTTAGGGATAGGGTTAGTGTTAGAGTTAAGGTGAGGGTGAGGGTTAGGTTGAGGTTTAGGGTTATGATTATGGTTAGGTTTAGTGTGAGGGTTAGTGTTAGGGTTAGGGTAAGTGTTAGGGTGAGGGTAAGCTTTAGGGTGAGGTTTTGGGTTAGGGTGAGGGTTATGGTTAGGGTGAGGGTTAGGATTAGTGTTAGGGTTATTGTTAGGGTTAGGTTTAGGCTTTTGGTTTCAGTGAGGGTGAGGGTTAGGGTTTAGCGTTAGGGTTAGGGTGAGGTTTAGGGTTAGGGTTACTGTTAGGGTTAGGGTTAGGGCGAGAGTTAGGAGTACAGTTAGGGTTAGGGTTAGGCTTAAGTTTAGAGTTAGGTTTAGGGTTTCAGTTACGGTGAGGGTGAGTTTCAGTATTAGGGTTAGGGTGAGTGTGAGGTTTAGGGTGAGAATTAGGGTTAGGGTGAGGCTGAACATGAGGGTGAGGGTTAGGGTTAGGGTTAGGATTAGGATTAGGTTTAGGATTAGGGTGAGTGTGAAGGTTATGGTGAGGGTTAGTGTTAGCCTTAGGTTTAGGCTGAGGGTTTGCGTGAGGGTGAGGGTTATGGTTAGTTTGAGGGGTAGGGTTAAGTTAAGGATGAGGTTTAGTTTTAGGGTTATGGTTAGAGTGATGGTTAGGGTGAGGGTGAGGTTTAGGGCTAGAGTTAGATTTAGGGTGAGGCTTATGGTGAGTGTGAGGGTTATGGTGAGGGTTAGGGTAGGGGTGAAATTAAGGGTAAACGTGAGGGTTAGGCTGAGGGTGACCATTACGGTAAGGTTGAGGGTTAGGGTTAGGGTGACATTTAGGGTTAGGTTTAGTGTGCGAGTTAGGGTACACTTTAAGTGTAGGGTTAGGGTGAGGGTTAGGGTAAGGGTTACAGTGAGGGTGAGTGTTAGGTTTAGGTTGAGGGCTAGGTTGAGTGTGAGTGTTAGGGTTAGAGTTAGGGTGAGCGCTAGGGTGAGGGTTAGGGTTAGGGATAGGGTTAGGTTTAGGATTAGTGTTACGTTGAGGGTGAGTGTGAGGGTTAGGGTTAGGGTTAGAGTTAGGCTTAGAGTTGGGGTGAAGATTAGGGGTAGAGTTTGGGTTAAGGTGAGGCTGAGGCTGAGGATTAGTGTTAGGTTTAGGGTTACGGTTACGCTCAGGGTTAAGCTGAGGGTGAGGGTGGTGGTTAGGATTAGAGTTAGGGTTAGGTTAGGCTTAATTTTAGGGTTATTGTTAGTGTTATGGTTCGGGTTAAGTTTGCAGCGAGGGTGAGGCTGAGGGTGAGGGTTATGATTAGAGTTAGGGTTAGGGTTAGGGTTAGTGTTATTGTTAGGTTTAGGTTTAGGGTTACGGTGAGGGTCAGGGTGAGGGTTAGGGTTAGGGTTAGGGTGAGGTTTAGGGTTAGGGTTAGGATTAGGGTTAGGGTGAGTGTGAAGTTTAGGGTTAGATTTAGACTTAGTTGGAAGGTTAGGTCGAGCGTTAATGTTAGGGTTAGTGTTAGGGTTAAGGTTAGGTTGAGGTTTAGGATGAGGTTTAGGGTTAGGGTTAGGGTTAGGATTAGTTTTAGGGTGAGGTGAGTGTGAGAGTTAGGGTTAGGCTTAGGCTTAGGCTGAGGGTTAGGCTGAGGGTGAGGGAGTGGGTGAGGATTAGGGTTAGCGTGATGTTAGGGTTCAGGTTAAGGTGAGGGCTAGGATGAGGGTTAGGGGTAGGCTTAGGGTTAGGGTGAGAGCTAGGGTGATGGTGAGGGTTAGGGTAAGTGTTATGCTCAGGCTTAGGGTTAGGCTGAGCATGAATTTGAGGGTGAGGGTTAGGGTTAAGGATAGGGTGAGATTTAGTGTTAGGTTTAGTGTTAGAGTTAGGGTTAGGACGAGAGTGAGGTTTAGGAGTAGGTTTAGGGTCAGCGTGAGCATTAGGGTTTGGGTGAGGGCTAGTGTGGGGGTGACGGTAAGGGTAAAGGTGAGAGTTAGGCTGAAGGTGAGGGTTATGGTAAGGGTGGGGGTTAGGTTTAGGATGAGGGTTAGGGTTAGGGTGAGGTTAGTGTTAGATTGAGGTTTAGTGTTAGGGTTAGTGTGAGGTTTAGGGTGACAATGAGGGTCAGGGTTAGGGTGAGGGTGAGGATTAGGGTTAGGTTTAGGGTTTGGGTGAGGTTTAGGATTAGGGTGATGTTTAGGGTTAGTGTGAGGGTTATGGTTTGTGTTAGGATTAAGATTAGGGATAGGGTTAGGGTGAGTGTGAGGGTTAGTGTTAGGGTTAGGGTTAGGCTTAGTGTTAGGCTGAATGTGAGGGTGAAGTTGAGGGTTACGGTGAGGGTGAGGGTTAGGTTTAGGGTTAGGGTGAGAGTTAGGGTTAGGGTTAGGGTTAGGGTTAGGGTGAAGGTGAGAGTGAGGGTGAGGGTTAGTGTTAGGGTGAGGGTTAGGATGAGGGTTAGGGTTAGGATTAGGGTTAGGGTGAGGGCTAAGGTGAGGGTGAGGTTTAGGGTTAGGTTTAGGGTGAGGATTAGGGTTAGGTTTAGGGTTAGGGTTAGGGTGAAGGTCAGGTTTAGGGTTAGAGTTAAGGTTAGGGTGAGGCTGAGGGTGAGGGTTAGGGTTAGGGTTAGTGTTAGAGTTAGGGTTACAGTGAGGGTGAGGGTGAGTGTGAGGATTAGGCTTAGTGATAAGATTAGGTTTAGGGTACAGGTTAGGTTGAGTGTGAGGGTTAAGGTTAGGGTTAGGGTGAGAGTTAGGTTTAGGGTGAGGGTTAGTGTTAGGGTTATGGTTAGGGTGTGGGTTAGTGTTAGTGTTAGGGTGAGGGTTAGGATGAGGATTAGGGTTAGGATTAGGGTTAGGGTGATGGCTAGGGAGAGTGTGAGGGTTAGGGTTAGTGTTAGGGTGAGGTTTAGGTTTAGGGTTTAGTGTTAGGGTCAGGGATAGGATGAGAGTTAAGGTTACTGTAACTGTGAGGGTTTGCATTAGGGTGAGGGTTAGGGATCGGATTAGGCTTAGAGTGAGAGTGAGTATTAGGATTAGGTTAGGGTTAGGCTTAGGGTTATGTTTAGGCTTAGGATTAGTTTATTGTTTGGGTTAGGGTTAGAGTTACAGTGATGGTGAGCTTGAGGGTGAGGGATAGGCTTAGGCTTATGCTTAGGGATAGGCTGAGCTTGAGGTTGAGGTTGAGGGTTAGGGTTAGGGTGATGGTTAGTTTTATGGTTAGTGTGAGGGTTAGGTTGAGGGTTAAGGTTAGGGTTAGGTTTAGGGTTAGGGTTAAGGTTAGGTTTAGGTTTTGGGTTAGCATGAGGATGATGCTCAGTATTACTGTTAGTTTTAGGGTTAGGGTTAGTTTTAGGTTTAGGGTTAGTTGTAGGGTTACGGTGAGGGTTTGGGTTAAGTTTAGGGTTATGGTTAGGTTTAGGGTGAGGGCTAGGGTGAGGCTTAGGGTGAGGTTTAGGGTTATGGATAGGGTTAGGGTGAGGGTTAGTTTGAGGGTTATGGTTAGGGTTAGTGTTAGGGTTAGGGTTAGGGTGAGAGTTAGGCAGAGTGTTAGGGTTAGGGATAGGGTTAGGATTAGGGTTAGGGTGAAGATGAATATTTGTGTTTAGGTTAGCTTTACGGTTAGGCTTAGGTTTAGGCTGAGGGTGATTTTGAGGATGAGGGTTAGGGTTATGGTGAGGGTTAGGGTTAGGGTTAGTGGGAGGGTTAGGGTGAGGGGTAGTTTTAGTATTAGGGTTAGGGAGAGGGCTAGGTTTTGGGTGAGGTTTAGGGTTAGTGTTAGGGTGAGATTTAGTGTTTGGGTTAAGGTTAGGGTGAGGGTGAGGATTAGGCATAGAGTTAGTGTTATGGTGAGGCTGACCGTGAGGGTTAGGTTTAGGGTTAGTGTTAGATTTAGGGTGAGTGTGATGATTAGTATTAGTGTTAGGGTTAGGCTTAAGGTTAGGCTGAGGTTGAGGGTGAGGGTTAGGGTTAGGGTGAGGGTTAGGGTTAGGGTTAGGGTGAGGGTGAGGGTAAGGGTTAAGGTTAGGGTTAGGCTTAGGGTTAGGCTGAGGGTTAGGGTGAGGGTTAGGTTTAGGTTTAGGGTGAGGGTTAGGGTTAGTGTTAGTGTTATTGTTAGGGTTAGGGTTAAGGTGAGGTTAGGGTGCGGGTGAGGGTTAGGGTTAGGGTTAGGGTGGGGTTAAGGGTTAGGTTTAGGGTGAGCGTGTGGTTTAGATTTAGATATGGTGTTAGTAGGAGGCTTAGGATGAGGGTTATGTTTAGTGTTAGTGTTAATGTTACTGTTCCAGTTATGGTTAGGATGAGGGTTAGGGTTAGGGCTAGGCTTAGGCTTAAGCTTAAGCTTAGGCCGAGCATGAGTGTGAGGGTTAGGGTTAGGGTTAGGGTGAGGGTTAGATTGAGGTTTAGGGTTAGGGTTAGGTTTAGGGTGAGGGCTAGGGTGAGGCTTAGGGTGAGGTTTAGGGTTAAGGATAGGGTTAGGTTTAGGATTAGGGTTAGGGTGAGAGTGAGTGTGAGGGTTAGGGTGAAGGTTAGGGTTAGGCTTAGGGTTAGGATGGGCGTTAGGATTAATGTTTGGGTTAAGGAGAGGGTAAGTCTGAGGATAAGGTTTAGGTTTAGGGTTAGATTTAAGGTTAGGTTTAAGGTTAGGGTTAGGGTTAGTTTTAGGGTTATGGTGAGGGTTAGGGTTAGGGTTAGGGTTAGGGTTTGCCTTAGGGTTAGGCTGATGGTGAGGGTGGGGGTGAGGATAAGGTTAGGGTTAGGGTTAGGTTGAGGGTTAGGTTTAGGGTGGAGTTTAGGATTAGGGTTAGGTTTATGGTTAAGGTGAGGGTTAGGGTTAGGGTTAGGTTTACGCTGAGAGTGAGGGTTAGGGTTAAGTTGAGGGTTAGGTTTAGGGTGAGCGTGAGGTTTAGGTTCATGTTTAGGGATAGGGTTAGGTTTAGGATTAGGGTTAGTTTTAGGGTGAGTGTGAGGGTTAGGGTGAAGGTTAGGGTTAGGCTGAAGGTGAGGTTGAGGTTTAGGGTTAGGTTTAGGGTGTGGGCTAATTTTAGGGTTATGAGGAGGGTTTGGATCAGTTTTAGAGTTAGGATTATGTTTAGGATGAGGGGTATTGTGAGGGTGAGGTTTAGGGTTAGGTTTAGGGTGAGGTTGAGGGTTAAGGTTAGGTTTAGGTTTAGGTTGAAAGTGAGGTTTATGGTTAGAGTTAGGTTTAGGGTGAGGCTGAATTTGAGGGTTAGGGTTTGGGGTAGTGTTAGAGTTAGGGTTAGGGTGAGGGTTAGAATGATGGTGAGGGTTAGGTTTAGGGTTAGGATTAGAATTAGGGTAAGGGTTAGGGTTAGGCTTAGGGTTAGGGTTAGGGTTATTGTTAGGGTTAGGGTTAGAGTTATGGTGAGGTTGAGGTTGCGGGTGAGGTTTAGGGTTAGGGTTAGGGTGGGGTTAAGTGTTAGGGTTAGTGTTAGTGTGAGGGTGAGGTTTAGGCTTAGATATAGGGTTAGGGGTATGGTTAGGGTGAGGGTTAGGTTGAGGGTTAAGGTTAGGGTTAGGGTTACGTTGAAGGTGAGTTTTAGGGTTAGAGTTAGGGTTAGGGTGAGGCTGAAGGTGAGGGTTAGGGTTAGGGGTAGTGTTAGAGTTAGGGTTAGGGTGAGGGTTAGGATGATGGTGAGGGTTAGGCTTAGGGTTAGGATTAGAATTAGGGTAAGGGTTAAGGTTAGGCTTAGGGTTTTGGTTAGGGTTAGGGTTATTGTTAGGGTTAGGTTTAGAGTTATGGTGAGGGTGAGGTTGCGAGTGAGGTTTAGGGTTAGGGTTAGGGTGGGGTTAAGTGTTAGGGTTAGGGTTAGTGTGAGGGTGAGGTTTATGGTTAGATATAGGGTTAGGGGTATTGTTAGGGTGAGGGTTAGGTTTAGTGTTAGTGTAAGGGTTAGGGTGAGGTTGACGGTTAGGTTGAGGTTTTGGGTTACGGTTAGGTTTAGGTTTAATGTGAGGGTTAGGGTTAGTGTTAAGGTGAGGGTAAGTGTTCGGGTGTGGGTTTTGGTTAGGGTGAGGTTTACGGTTAGGGTTGTTGTTAGTGTTATGGTTAGGGTTAAGTTTGCGGTGAGGGTGAGGCTGATTGTGAGGGTTATGGTTATACTTAGGGTTAGGGTTAGGGTTAGTGTTATTGTTTGGGTTAGGGTTAGAGTTACGATGAGGTTGAGGGTGAGGGTGAGGGTGAGGGTTAGGGTGAGGTTTAGGGTGAGATTCAGGGTTAGGTTTAGGGTTAGAGTGAGGGTGAGGCTTATGGTTAGAGTTAGGGTTAGGAGTTGGGTTAGGGGGTGAGGTTTAGGGTTAGTGTTAGTGTTAGAGTTAGGATGAGGGTGAGGATTAGGATGAGGTTTAGGGATAGGTTTAGGGTTAGGATTAGGGTTAGGGTGAGGATGAGTGTAAGGGTTAGGGTGAGGGTTAGGCTTAGGCTTATGTTTAGGCTGAGGGTGAGGGTGGGGGTGAGGATTAGGGTTAGGGTGATAGTTCGGGTTAGGGTTAGTGTTATTGTTAGGGTTAGGTTTAGAGTTACGGTGAGGGTGAGGGAGCGGTTGAGGGATAGGGTTATTGTGAGATTTAGGGTTTGGGTTAGGGGTAGAGTTAGGTTTATTGTGAGGGTGAGGTTTAGGGTTAGAATTAGTGTTCTGGTGAGGGTTAGTTTGAGGGTTAGGGTTAGTGTTAGTGTTCGGGTTAGGTTTACGGTGAGAGTTAGGGCACGGGTTAGGGTTAGGGTTAGTGTTAGGATTAGATTTAGGGCGAGGGTGAGTGTGATTGTTAGGGTCAGGTTTAGGGTTAGGCTTAGGGTTAGGCTGAGGGGGAGGTTGAGGGGGAGAATTAGGGTTAGGGTGAGGGTTAGGGTTCAGGTTACGTTTAGGGTTAGGGTGAGGGTTAGGGTAAGGGTTATGCTAAGGGTGAGGGTTAGGGTTAGTTTGAGGGTTAGGTTTAAGGTTAGGGTGAGGTTGAGTGTGAGGGTTAGACTTACGATGAGGGTTAGGATGAGGGTTTGTTTTAGGATTAGGGTTAGGGTGAGGGCTATAGTGAGGGTAAGGTTTAGGGTTAGGGTCAGGGTGAGGTTTAGGGTTAGGGTTAGTGTTACGGTTAGGGTGAGTATGAGGTTTAGGGTTACAGTTAGGGTTACTGGGAGGCTGAGGGGGAGGGTTAGGGTTAGGGTAAGTGTTAGATTTAAGGTTAGGGTGAGGTTTAGGGTGAGGGTGAGGGTTAGGGTTAGGGTTAGGGTTAGGCTTAGGGTTAGGCTGAGGGTGAGGGTGAGAGTGAGGGTTAGGGTTAGGGTGAGGATTAGGGGGAGAGTTAGTGTTCGCAATAAGTTTAGGGTTAAGGTGAGGGTTACGGTTAGGCTTACAGCGAGCATGAGATTTAGGGTTAGGTTGAGGGTTAGGATTAGGGTTAGGATTAATGTGACAGTTAGTGTAGGTTAGTGTGAGGTTTAGGATGAGGATTAGGGTTAGGATTATGGTTAGTGTGAAGGCTAGTGTGAGGTTGCAGGTTAGGGTTAGTGTTAGGGTGAAGTTTAGGTTAGGGTTAGGGTTAGGGTGAGTGTTAGGATGAGGGTTAGGGTTATGGTGATATGAGTGTTAGGGTTAGGTTTGTGGTTAGGGTTAGAATTAGTGTTAGGGTGAGGGTGAGTATTAGGATTAGGGTTAGGGTTAGCGTTAGGGTTAGGTTTAGGATTAGGGTTAGTGTTATTGTTAGTGTTAGTGTTAGAGTTAAGGTGAGGGTGATGGTGAGGGTGAGGTTGAGGGTCAGGGTTAGGGTGAGGTTTAGGGCTAGGGTTAGGATTAGGGTTAGGGTGAGGGTGAGGTCTAGGATTAGATTTAGGGTTAGGGTGAGGGCTAGGGTGAAGCATAGGGTGAGGGTTAGGGCTAGGGATCGGATTAGGTTTAGGATTAGGGTTAGGGTATGGGAGAGTGTGAGGGTTAGGTTTAAGGTTAGGGTTAGGCTTAGGGTTAGGGTGAGGGTTAGGGTTAGGTATTGGGTTTTGGTTGAGTGTGAGGCTGAAGATTAGGTTTAGGCTTACGGTTAGGGTTAAGTTTAGGTTTAGTGTTAGGGTTATGGTGAGATTTAGGGTTAGATTAGGGTTAGGGTTATTGTTAGTTTTTTGGTTAGTGTTAAGTTTGGTGTGAGGTTGAGGCTGAGGGTGAGGGTTATGGTTATGGTTAGGGTTAGGGTTAGTGTTATTGTTAGCTTTAGAGTTAGAGTTACTTTGAGGTTGAGGCTGAGGGTGAGGGTTAGGTTTAGGGTGAAATTTTGGGTGAGGTTTAAGGTTAGTGTTAGGGTTATGGTTAGGATTAGTGTTAGGGTGAGGGTGAGTGTGAGGGTTACTGTTAGGGTTAGGCTTAGGTTTAGGGTTAGGGTGTGGGTGAGGGAGGGGGTGAGGATTAGGTTTAGGGTGATGGTGAGGATTAGGGATAGAGTTTTGGATAGGGTGGGGGTGAAGGTTAGGGTGAGGGATAGGCTTAGTTTTAGTCCCAGCATAAGGGTGAGGATTAGGGTTAGGGTTAGGGTGAGGGTTAGGCTTAGGGTTATGGTGAGGGATAGGATGAGGTTTAGGGTTAGGATTAGTGTTAGGGTTAGGGTTAGGGCTAGGGTGAGGGTTAGGGTGAGGGTTAGGGTTAGGGATAGGTTTAGGTTTACAATTAGGTTTAGGGTGAGGGTGAGTGGGAGGGTTAGGGTTAGGGTTAGGATTAGGTTTAGGGTTAGGGTGAGGGTTAGGATTAGGGTGAGGCTGAGCCTGAGGTTTAGGTTTAGCTTTAGGGTTAGGGTTAGGTTTAGGTTTAGGGTTAGGGTTAGGGTTATGTTTAAGGTTAGGGTTTCGGTGAGGGTTAGGGTTAGGTTTAGGCTTAGGGGTAAGCTGAGGCTGAGGGTGGGGGTGAGGTTTAGAGTGAGGGTTAGGGTTAGTGTTAGGGTTATTGTTAGTGTTATGGTTAGGGTTAAATTTGCGGTGAGGGTGAGGCTGAGTGTGAGGGTTATGTTTAGGGTTAGGGTTAGGGATAAGGTTAGTGTTATTGTTAGGGTTAGGATTAGGGTTACAGTGAGTTTTAGGGTGAGGATGAGGGTTTTGTTCAGGTTAAGGTGGGGTTTATGGTTAAGGTTAGGGTTAGGGTTTGGGTTAGGGTGAGGTTTACCGTTAGATATAGGGTTATGGGGAGGGTTAGGAGGAGGGTTAAGGTTAGGGTTAGGATTTGCGTTAGTTTGAGAGTTAGTGTTAGGGTAGGGTTAGTGTTAGGATGAGGGTAAGTGTTAGGGTGAGGGTTTGGGTTAAGGTGAGGGTTAGGGTTAGGTTAGGGTTAGGGTAATGGTTAGGGTTACGGTCAGGTTGAGGGTTACATTGAGGATTAGGGTTAGGTTTAGTGTGAGGTTAGGGTGAGGATGAGGGTTGGGGTTACGGTGAAGGTGAGGGTTAGAATTAGGATTAGGGTGAGGGCTAGGGTGATTGTGAGGGTTAGTGTTAGGGTTAGCATTATGGTGAGGTTTAGGATTCGGGTAAGGGTTAGGGTTAGTGTGAGGATTAGTGTTAGGGTTAGGGTCAGTGTTAGGGTGAGGATAACTGTTAGTTTGAGATTTAGGGTTAGGGTGAGGGTTAAGGTTAGGTTTTTGGTTATTGTTAGGGTTAGGGTTATGGTTACGGTGAGGGTGAGGGTGAGGGTTAGGGTTATGGTTAGGGTGAGGGTTGGGTTAGGTTTAGGGTGATAGTTAGGGTTCGTGTTAAGTTTAGGGTTAGTTTAAGGGTTTTGGAAATGGTTACTGTGAGGTTGAGGGTTAGGGTTAGGTATAGGGTTAGGGTTAGGATTTGGGTTAGGGTGAGGGTGAGGGTTAGAATGAGGGTTAGGGTTAGGATTAGTGTTAAGGTGAGGGCTAGGGTGAGGGTGAGGGTTAGGGTAAGTGTTAGGCTTAGGATTAGGTTTAGGCTGAGCATGAGGTTGAGGGTGAGGGTTAGGATTAAGGTGATGGTTAGGTTTAAGGGTTGGATGAGGGTTAGAATGAGGTTTATAGTTAGAGTGAGGTTTAGGGTGAGGATGATAGTAAGGTTAAAGTTGAGGTTTAGGCTGAGTGTGAAGGTTAAGATAAGGGTGAGGGATAGGGTCAGGTTTAGGGTTAGGGAAAGGGTTAGGGTTAGGGTTAGGGTGAGGGTTAGATTAAGGACTAGGGTTAGGGTTAGTGTGATGTTTATGGTAAGGATGAGTGTTAGGGAGAGGTTTAGGGTTAGTGTGGGGGTTATGATTAGTGTGAGGATTAGGGTAAGGGTGAGGTTTAGTGTTAGGGTTAGGGTTAGTGTTAGGGTTAGGGTGAGGGTGAGGTTTAGAGGCAGAGTTAGGGTTAGGGTGAGGGTTAGGGTGAGGTTTAGGGTAAGGTTTAGGGAGGGGGTTGATGTTAATGTTAAACGTGAGGTTTAGGCTGAGGGTGAGGGTTACAGTGGAGTGAGGGATAGGGTTAGGGTTTGGGGAAGGGTGTGTGTGACTGTTAGGGTTAAGGTGATGGTTAGGGTTAGTGTGAGGGTTAGTGTTAAGGTTAGGGTTAGTGTTAGGGTGAGGGGAAGTGTTAGGGTGAGGGTTAGGGTGTGGGTGAGGGTTATGTTTAGGTTGAGGGTTAGGGTTAGGGTTCGGGTTATTGTTAGGTTTAGGATTAGGGTTAGGGTTACAGTGAGTTTGAGGGTGAGGGTTAGGTTTAGGGTTAGGATGAGGTTTAGATTTAGGGTTAGGGTTAGAGTTAGAGTTAGGGTGAGAGTGACATTTACGGTTAGAGTTAGGGTTAGTGTTAGGGTGAGGGTTAGGGTGAGGGTTGGGTTTAGGGTCAGGCTTAGGCTTAGGCTTAGGCCAAGCATGAATGTGACGGTTAGGGTTAGGGTTAGGGTGACGGTTAGGGTTAGGATTAGGGTGTGGGTTAGGATGAGGTTTAGAGTTAGGATTAGGGTTAGGGTGAAGGTTAGGGTGACGGTTAGGTTTAGGGATAGGGATAGTTTTAGGATTAGGGTTAGAGTGAGGGTGAGTGTGAGGGTTAGGTTAAGGTTAGGCTTAGGTTTAGGCTGTGGTTTAGGGTTAGGGTTTGGGTTAGCGTTAAGGTGAGGGTTAGGGTTAGGGTTAGGATTAGGCTTAGGGTTAGGCTGAAGAGGAGGGTGGGAGTGAGGATTAGGGTTAGGGTTAGGGTTAGGTTTATTGTTAGTGTTAGTTTTGCGGTGAGGGTGTGGCTGAGGATGAGGGTTATGTTTAGGGTTAGGGTTAGGGTTAGTGTCATTGTTAGGGTTAGGATTAGATCTATGGTGAGGTTGAGGGTGAAGGTGAGGGTTAGGGCTAGGGTGAGGTTTAGCGTTAGGGTTCGTGTTAGGGTTAGGTTGAGGGTGAAGTTTAGGGTTAGAGTTAGGGTTAGGGGGAGGGTTAGGTTGAGGTTTAGGGTTAGGGTTAGTGTTATGGTTAGGGTAAGGGTGAGGGTTAGGTTGAGGTTTAGGGATATTGTTAGGTTTAGGATTAGGGTTAGGGTGAGTGTGAGTGTGAGGGTTTGGGTGAGAGTTAGGCTTAGGCTTAGGGTTCGGTTGAGGATGAGGATGGGGTGAGGATGAGGGTTAGGGTGATGGTTCGGTTTAGGTTTAGTGTTATTGTTAGGGTTAGGGTTAGAGTTACCGTGAGGGTGAGTTTGGGGGTGCTTGTTATGTTTAGGGTTAGGGTGGGGATTAGGGTTAGTATTAGGGTTACGTTGAGGGTGAGTTTTAGGGTTAGATATAGGGTTAGGGGGATGGTTAGGGTGAGGGTTAGAGTTAGGGTAAGTGTTATGGTTAGGGTTAGAGTGAGGGTTAGATTGAGGATTAGGTTTAGGGTTAGTGTGAGGTTTAAGTTGAGGATGAGGGTTAGGGTTATGATCAGGATGAGGGTTAGAATTAGGGTTAGGGTGAGGGCTAGGGTGAGGGTGAGGGTTAGGTTTAGGGTTAGGGTTAGGGTGAGGTTTAGGATTAGGGTGAGGGTTAGTGTTAGTGTGCGGGTTAGTGTTAGTGTTAGGTTGAGTGTTAGGGTGGGAGTAAGTGTTAGGGTGAAAGTTAGGGTTAGGGTGAGGGTTATGGTTAGGGTGAGGGTTAGGGTTAGGTTTAGGGTTAGGGTGAGGGTTTGGGTTATTGTTAGGCTTTGGCTTAGGCTTAGGCTTAGGCCGAGCATGAGGGTGAGGTTTAGGCTTAGGGTTAGGGTTAGGGTGAAGTTTAGGATGAGTTTTATGGTTGGGATTAGGGTTAGGGTGAGGGCTATAATGAGTGTTAGAGTGAGGGTTAGAGTTAGGGCTAAGGTTAGGTTTAGGATTAGGGTAAGGGTGAGGGTGAGTGTGAGGGTTAGGTTAGGGTCAGGGTTAGGCTTAGATTTAGGGTTATGGTTAGGGCTAGGGTTTGGGTTAGGGTGACGGAGAGGCTGAGGATTAGGGTTAGGTTTTTTGTTATGTTTAGAGTTAGGGTTAGTTTTTGGGTTAGGGTTAGGGTTAGGGTTAATTTGTGGGTTAGTGTTAGTGTTAGGGTTAGGCTTAGGCTTAGGCTGAGGGTGAGTTTGGGGGTGAGGTTTAGGGTTATGGTTAGGTTTAGGCTTGGGGTTAGGTTTTTTTTTAGTCTTATGGTTAGGGTTAAGTTTGACGTGACGGTGAGGCTGAGGATGAGGGTTATGGTTATGGTAAGGGTTAGGGTTAGTGGTATTTTAGGGTTAGGGTGAGAGTTACAGTGAGGTTTAGGGTGAGGGTGAAGGTTAGGTTTAGGGTGGTGTTTAGAGTTAGGGTTAGGGTTAGGGTGAGGGTGAGGTTCAGTGTTAGAATTAGGGTTACGGGGTGGGTTAGGGTGAGGTTTAGGTTTAGGTTTAGGGTTAGGGTTAGTCTTAGAGTGAGGATAAGTGTTAGGGTGAGGGTTTGGGTTTGGGTGAGGGTTATGTTTAGGGTGAGGGTTAGGATTAGGTTTAGGGTTATTGTCAGGGTTAGGTTTAGGGTTATGGTTGCGGTGAGATTGAGGGTGAGATTGAAATTTAGGGTTAGATATAGGGTTAGGGTGAGGGTTAGGGTGAGGGTTAGGGTGAGGGTTAGGATTAGGCTTAGTTTGAGGGTGAGGGTTAGGTTGAGGTTTAGGGTTAGGGTTAGGGTTAGAGTTAGTGTGAGGGGTAGTGTTAGGGTTAGGGTTAGTATTAGGGTGAGGGTAAGTGTTAGGGTGAGGATATGGGTTAGGGTGAGGGTTAATGTTAGTGTGAGGGTATGGGTTAGGGTGAGGGTCATGGTTAGGGTGAGGGTGAGGATTAGGGTTAGGGTTATTGTTAGGGTTAGATTTAAGGGTATGTTTGCAGTGAGGGTGAGGGTTACGGTTAGGGTGAGGTTTAGGTTTTGGGTTAGGGTTAGAGTTAGGGTTAGAGTGAAGGTGAGGTTTAGGGTTAGGGTTAGGGTTAGGGTGAGGGTTAGGTTGTGGGTTAGGGTTAGGGTTAGTGTTAGGGTTAGGGTTAGGTGAGAGTTAGGGAGAGGGTTAGAATTAGGGTTAGTTTTAGGGATAGGATTAGGGTTAGGGTGAGGGTGAGTGTGTGTGTTAGGGTTAGGTTTAGGTTTAGGCTTAGGGTTAGGCTGAGAGTTAGGTTGAGGTTGAGGATTAGGGTTATGGGGAGTGTTAGGATGAGGGTTAGGGTTAGGATTAGGGTTAGGGTAAGGGCTAGGGTGAGGGTGAGGTTTAGTGTTAGGGTTAGGTTAGGTTTAGGGTTAGGGTTATGGTTAGGGTGAGGGTGAGGTTTAGGGTTAGAATTAGGGTTAGGGTGAGGCTGAAGGTGAGGGTTAGGGTTATCGTTAGGGTTAGTGTTAGTCTTAGGTTTAGGTTTAGGTTTAGGGTGAGGGTGAGGGTGAGTTTGAGTGTTAGGTTAGGGTTAGGGTTAGGGTTAGGGTGAGTGTGAGGGTTAGGGTTAGGGTTAGGGTGAGGGTTAGGGTTAGTGTTATGAGGAGGGTTAGGATGATGGTTTGGGTTAGGATTAGGGTTGGGGTGAGGGCTAGGGTGAGTGTGAGGTTTAGGGTTAGGGTTAGGGTGAGGTTTAGGTTTAGGGTTAGAGTTAGGGTTAAGGTGAGGCTGAGGATGAGGGTTAGGGTTAGGATTAGGATTAGGGTAAGGTTTAGGGTGCGCATGAGGGTTAGGGTTAGTGTTAGGTTTAGTCTTAGGGTTACACTGATTGTGAGGGTGAGGGTGAGGCTTAGGGTTAGGATTAGGGTTAGGGTGAAGGTGAGCATGTGTGTTAGGGTTAGGTTTAGGAGTAGGCTTAGGGTTAGGCTGAGGGTGAGGTTGAGGGTGAAGGTTAGGTTTAGGGTGAGGGTTAGGGTAAGGGTTAGAGGGAGGGTTAGGATGAGTGTTAGGGTTAGGATTAGGGTTAGTGTGAGGGCTAGGGTGAGGGTGAGGTTTAAGATTAGGGTTAGGGTGAGTGTTGGGGTTAGGGTTAGGTTAAGAGTTTTGGTTCTGGATAAGTATAGGGTTAGGGTAAGGGTTACAGTGAGGTTGAGGCTTAGGCTTAGGGTTAGGGTTAGCCTAGGTTTAGGCTGAGGGTGAGGGTGAGGCTGAGGGTTAGGGTTAGGGTGAGTGTTAGATTTGGGTTATGATGAGAGTTAGGGTTCGCTTTAAGTTTAGGGTTAGGTTGAGTGTTAGGGTTAGGGTTATGGTGAGCGTGAGGGTTAGGTTTAGGTTGACCATTAGGGTTAGAGATAGGGTTAAGTTGAGGGTTAGTGTTAGGGTGAGGGTGAGGGTTAAGATGAGGATTAGGGTTCAGATTAGAGTTAGGGTGAGGGCTAGGTTGAGGGTGATGTTTAGTGTTAGATTTAGGTTGAGGTTGAGGTTTAGGGTTAGGGTTAGTGTGAGGGTTTGGATCAGAGTTAGGGTTAGGGTGATGTGAGGGTTAGGGTTAGGTTGAGGGTTAGGGTTAGAATTAGGGTTAGGGTGAGGGTGAGTATTAGGATTAGGGTTAGGCTTAGGGTTAGGGTTAGGTTTAGGTTTAAGATTAGTATTATTGTTAGGGTTAGGGATAGAGTTACAGTGAGGGTGAGTTTGAGGGTTAGGGTTAGGTTTAGGGTGAGGTTTAGGGTTAGTGTTAAGATTAGGGTTAGTGTGAGATTGAGGTTTAGGGTTAGATTTAGGGTTAGGGGGAGGGTTAGGTCTAGGTTTAGGGTTAGGGTTAGTGTTAGGGTTAAGGTTAGGGTGAGGGTGAGGGTGAGGGTTAGGTTTACGGTTAGGCTTATGCTTAGGGTTAGGCTGAGGGTGAGGGTGGGTTTGAGGATTAGGGTTAGGGTGATGGTTAGGATTAGGGTTAGGGTGAGGGCTGGGGAGAGGGTGAGGTTTAGGGTAAGTCTTAGGCTTAGGCTAAGGGTTAGGCTGAGCATGAGGTTGAGTGTGAGGGTTCGTGTTAGCATGATGATTAATTTATGGTTAGGGTGAGGGTTAGGATGAGGTTAGGGTTAGGGTGTGTGTTAGGGTGAGGATGATGGTAAGGGTAAAGGTGACTTTTAGGCTGAGGGTGAGGGTTAAGATAAGGGTGAGGGTTAGGGTTAGGTTTAGGGTTAGGGTAGGTTTAGGTTTAGGTTTAGCGTGTGGGTTATATTGAGGATTAGGTTTAGCGTTAGGGTGAGGGTTATGGTTAGGGTGAGGGATAGGGTTCGGTTTAGGATTATTGTTAGGGTTAGGGTTAGGGTTACGGTTATGTTCAGGGTGAGGGTGAAGGTTAGGGTTAGGGTGAGGTTTAGTGTTAGGGTTAGGGTGAGGTTGAGGTTGAGGGGTAGAGTTAGGGTTAGGGTGAGGGTTAGGGTGAGGGTTGGGGTTAGGGTGCGGGTTAGGGTGGGGGTGACTGTTAGAGTAAAGTTGAGGGTTAGGCTGATAGTGAGGGTTACGGTAAGGGTTAGGGTTAGGGTTAGCGTGAGGGTTGGGATTAGGGTTAGGTTTAGGCTTAGGCCCAGCATGAGGGTGAGGGTTAGGGTTCGGGATTGGGTGAGGGTTAGGGTTAGGGTTAGGGTGAGGGTTATGATGAGGTTTAGGGTTAGGATTAGCGTTAGGGTGAGTGCTAAGGTGAGGTTTAGAGTGAGGGTTACTGTTAGGGATAGGGTTAGGGTTACGATTAGGGTTAGGGTAAGGGTGAGTGTCAGGGTTAGGGTTATGGTTAGACTTAGAGTTAGGGTGTGGTTTAGGGTTAGGGTTTGGTTTAGGCTGACGTTGAGGCTGAGGATTAGGGTTAGGTTTAGGGTTAGGTGTAGGGTTGTGTTTAGGTTTAGGGTTAGTATTAGTGTTAGGGTTAGGGTTAGGGATACGGTGAGGGTTAGTGTTAGGGTTAGGCTTAGGACTAGGCTTTGGGTAAGGCTGAGGTTGAGGGTGGAGTTGAGGATTAGGGTTAGGGTGATGGTTAGGATTAGGGTTAGGGTGAGGGCTGGGGAGAGGGTGAGGTTTAGGGTAAGACAGGCTTAGGGTTAGGCTGAGCATGAGGTTGAGTGTGTGGGTTAGGGTTAGCATGATGCTTAGGATTACCGTTAGGTTGAGGGTTAGGATGAGGTTAGGGTTAGGGTTTGGGTTAGGGTTAGGATGATGGTAAGGGTAAAGGGGAGGTTTAGGCTGAGGGTGAGGATTAAGATAAGGGTGAAGGTTAGGGTTAAGATTAGGGTTAGGCTAGGGTTAGGTTTAGGGTAAGGGTGAGGGTTACATTGAGGATTAGGTTTAGGGTTAGGGTGAGGGTTATGGTTAGGGTGAAGGTTAGGGTTCAGGTTAGGGTTATTGTTAGAGTTAGGGTTAGAGTTACAGTGAGGTTGAGGGTGAGGGTGAAGGTTAGGTTTAGGGTGGGGTTTAGAGTTAGAGTTAGGGTTGGGTGAGGGTGAGGTTTAGGGTTAGAATTAGGGTTACTGGGTGGATTAGGATGAGGTTCAGGTTTAGGTTTAGTGTTAGAGTTAGGTTGAGGGTGAGGATTAGGTTGAGGTTTTGGGATAGGGTTAGGTTTAGGATTAGGGTTAGTGTTAGGGTGAGTGTGAGGGTTAGGGTGAGGGTTAGGCTTAGGCTTAAGGTTAGGCTCAGGGTGAGGGTGGGATTGAGGATTAGGGTTAGGGTGATGTTTCGGGTTAGGGTTAGTGTTATTGTTAGGGTTAGCGTTATAGTTAAGGTGAGGGTGAGGGTGCGGTTGAGGGTTAGGGTTAGGTTGGGGTTTAGGGTTAGGTTTATGGTGAGGGTGAGGTTTAGGGTTAGATATAGGGTTAGGGTGAGGGTTAAGTTGAGGATTAGGGTGAGGGTTAGGGTTAAGGTTAGTGTTAGGGTTAGGTTGAGGGTGAGGGTTAGGTTGAGGTTTAGGGTTAGGATTAGGGTTAGGCTCAGTATGAGGGTTAGTGTTAGCGTTAGGGTTACTCTAATGGTGAGGGTAAGTGTTAAGGTGAGGGTATGGGTTAGGGTGAGGGTTATGGTTAGGGTGAGGTTTAGGATTAGGGTTAGAGTTATTGTTAGGGTTAGGGTTAGGGTTAAGGTGAGAGTGAGTGTGCAGTTGAGGGTTAGGTTTAGGCTGGGGTTTAGAGTTAGGGTTAGGGTTAGGGTTAGGGTGAGGGTGAGGTTTAGGGTTAGATATAGGGTTAGGATGAGGGTTAGGGTGAGGGTTAGGGTTAGGGTTTGTGTTAGTGTTAGGTGGAGTGTGAGGGTTAAGTTGAGGTTGAGGGTTAGGGTTAGGGTTAGGGTAAGTGTGACGGTTAGTGTTAGGGTTAGGGTTAGTCTTAGGGTGAGGGTTATGGTTAGGGTGAGGGTTAGGATTTGGGTTAGGGTTATTGTTAGGGTTAGGTTTAGGGTTATGGTTGCGGTGAGGGTGAGGGTGATTGTTAGGGTTAGGGTTAGGGTGAGGTTCACGGTTTGGGTTAGGGTTAGAGTTAGGGTTAGAGTGAGGGTGAGGTTTAGTGTTAGGGTTATGGTTAGGGTGCGGGTTAGGTTGAGGGTTAGGGTTAGCGTTATTGTTAGGGTTAGGGTTAGGTGTGAGATTGGGAGAGGATTAGGATTGGAGTTAGTCTTAGGGATAGGATTAGGGTTAGGGTGAGGGTGAGTGTGTGTGTTAGGGTTAGGTTTAGGTTTAGGCTTAGCGTTAGGCTGAGGGATAGGTTGAGGGTGAGGGTTAGGTTTAGGGGGAGGACTCGGATGAGGGTTAGGGTTGGGATTAGGGTTAGGGTAAGGGCTAGGGTGAGGGTGAGGTTTAGTGTTAGGGTTAGGGTGAGGTTTAGGTTTAGGGTTAGGGTTAGTTTGAGGGTGAGGTTTAGGTTTAGAGTTAGGGTTAGGGTGAGGCTGAAGTTGAGGATTAGGGTTATCGTTAGTGTAAGGGTTAGTGTTAGGCTTAGGTTTAGGGTTAGGGTTAGGGTGAGGGTTACGCTTAGGGTTAGGTTTAGGTTTAGGGTGACTGTGAGAGTTAGGGTTAGGTTTAGAGTTAGGCTTATGGTTAGGCTGATTGTGACGGTGAGAATTAGGGTTAGGGTGAGGGTTAGGGTTAGGGTTATGAGGAGCGTTAGGATGATGGTTGGGTTAGGATTAGGGTTACGTTGAGTTCTAGTGTGAGGGTGAGGTTTACTTTTAGTTTTAGGGTGAGGTTTAGGGTTAAGATTAGAGTTGGGGTTAAGGTGAAGCTGAGGGTGAGCTTTAGGGTTAGGGTTAGGATTAGGGTAAGGGTTAGTGTGAGCATGAAGGTTAGGGTTAGGGTTAGGGTTAGGCTTAGGGTTACACTGATGGTGAGGGTGAGGGTGAAGGTTAGGGTTAGGATTAGGGTTAGGGTAAAGGTGAGCATGTGTGTTAGGGTTAGGTTTAGGGGTAGGCTTAGGGTAGGGCTGAGGGTGAGGTTGAGGGTGACGGTTAGGGTTAGGATAATGGTTAGTGTAAGGGTTAGAGGGAGTGTTAGGATGAGGGTTAAGGTTAGGGTTAGGCTAGGTTTAGGCTGAGGGTGAGGGTGAGGGTGAAGGTTAGGGTTAATGTGAGGGTTAGATTTAGGGTTATGGTGAGCATGAGGGTTAGGTTTAAGTTGACCATTAGGGTTAGGGTAAGGGTTAGGGTGAGGGTGAGTGTGAAGATGAGGATTAGGGTTCGGATTAGAGTTAGGGTGAGGGCTAGGTTGAGGCTGAGGGATAGGGTTTGTGTTAGGTTGAGGTTTAGGGTTAGGGTTAGGGTTAGGGTGAGGGTCTGGATGAGATTTTGGGTTACAGTGATGTGAGGGTTAGGGTTAAGTTGAGGGTTAGGGTTAGAATTAGGGTTAGGTGAGGGTGAGTGTTAGGATTAGGGTTAGGCTTGGGGTTAGGGTTAGGGTTAGGGTTACGATTAGTGTTATTGTTAGGGTTAGGGTTAGAGTTACAGTGAGGGTGAGGGTGAGGGTTAGGGTTAGTTTTAGGGTGAGGTTTAGGGTTAGGGTTAGGATTAGGGTTAGGGTGAGAGTGAGGTTTAGGTTTAGATTTAGGGTTGGGGGAGGGTTAGTTCGAGGGTTAGGGTTAGGGTTAGTGTTAGGTTTAAGTTTAGGGTGAGGGTTAGGTTGAGTTTTAAGGTTAGGGTTAGGGTTAGGGTTAGAATTAAGGTTAGGGTGAGGGTGAGTGTGAGGGTTCGGTTTACAGTTAGGCTTAGGGTTAGGGTTAGGCTGAGCGTGATTGTGGGGTTGAGGATTAGGGTTAGGGTGATGGTTAGGATTAGGGTTAGGGTGAGGGCTGGGGAGATGGTGAGGTTTAGGGTAAGTCTTAGGCTTAGGCTTAGGGTTAGGCTGAGCATGACGTTGAGTGTGAGGGTTAGTGTTAGCATGATGGTTAAGTTTAAGGTTAAGGTGAGGGTTAGGATGAGGTTAGGGATAGGGTGTCGGTTAGGGTGAGGATGATGGTAAGGGTAAAGTTGACTTTTAGGCTGAGGGTTAGGGTTAAGATAAGGGTGAGGTTTAGGGTTAGGTTTAGGGTTAGGGTTAATGATAGGGTGAAAGTGAGGGTGAGTTTTAGGATTAGAGTTAGGTTTAAGGAGAGGCTGAGGGTGAGGGATAAGGTTAGGGGTAGGATTAGGATTAGGGTAAGGGTTAGGGTGAGTGTGAGGGTTAGGGTTAGTGTTAGGGTCAGGCTTTTGGTTACACTGAGGGTGAGGGTGAGGGTGAGGGTTAGGGTTAGGATTTGGATTAGTGTGAGGGTGATTGTGTGTGTTAGGGTTAGGTTTAGCATTAGGCTTAGGGTTAGGCTGAGGGTGAGTTTGAGGTTGAGGGTTAGGTTTAGGGTGAGGGTTGGCTTAAGGGTTAGGGATAGGGTTACGATGAGGGTTAAGGTTAGGATTAAGGTTAGGGTGAGGGCTAGGTTGAGGGTGAGGTTTAGCGTTAGGTTTAGGGTGAGGTTTTAGGTTTGGGTTAGTTTTAGGTTGAGAGTTACGTTTCGGGTTATGTTTAGGGTTAGGGTAAGGATTAAGGTGAGGGTTCGGGTTAGGTTTCGGTTGAGGGTTAGGCTTACGATTAGCGTTAGGATGAGGTTTAGGGTGAGGGTGAGGTTTAAGGTTAGGTTTAGGATTAGGATTACGGTTAGGGTTAGGGTGAGTGTGAGGGTTATGGTTAGATTTAGGGTTAGGCTGAGGGTGAGGGTGAGGGTGAGGTTAGGGTTAGGTTGAGGTTTAGGTTTAGGGTTAGGTTTAGGGTTAGGGTGATCATGAGGTTTAGTGTTAGAGGTAGGGTTAAGGTGAAGCTGAGGGTGAGGGTTAGGGTTAGGGTTAGGTTTAGGATTAGGGTTAGGCTGAGGGTGAGGGTCGGGCTGAGGATTAGAGTTAACCTTAGGGTTAGGCTTAGTGTTAGGTTTATTTCTAGTGTTATGGTTAGGGTTAAGTTTGCGGTGAGGCTGAGGCTGAGTGAGAAATTTATGTTTAGGGTTATTGTTAGTGTTAGGGTTTGTGTTATTGTTAGGGTTAGGCTTAGAGTTACGGTTAGGTTGAGGGTTAGGGTGAAGTTTAGGGTTAGGGTGCGGTTTAGGGTTATTGTTAGGGTTAGACTGAAGGTGAGGGTGGGGGTCAGGATTAGGGTTAGGGTGAGGCTGATTGTGTGTGTTAGGGTTAGTTTTAGGGTTAGGCTTAGGGTTAGGCAGAGTGGGAGGTTGAGGGGGAGGGATAGAGTTAGAGGGAGGCTTAGTATGAGGGTTAGGTTTAGGATTAGGTTTATGGTAAGGGCTAGGGTGAGGGTGAGGTTTAGGGTTAGGGTTAGGGTGAGGGTTAGGGTTATGGTTAGGGTTAGGGTGAGGGTGAGGGTGAGGTTTAGGGTTAGAGTTAGTGTTCGGGTGAGGCTGAGAGTGAGGGTTAGGGTTACGGTTAGTGTTCGTGTTAGGGTTAGGATTAGGGTGAGGGTTAGGGTGAGGGTGAGGGTTAGGGTTAGGGTTAGGATTAGGATTACGGTTAGGGTTAAGGTGAGTGTGAGGGTTAGGGTTAGGTTTAAGCTGAGGGTGTGGGTGAGGGTGAGGTTAGGATTAGGGTGAGGTATAGGTTTAGGGTTAGGGTGAGCATGAGGTTTAGTGTTAGAGGTAGGGTTAAGGTTAGGCTGAGGGTGAGGGTTAGGGTTAGGGCTAGGATTAGGATTAGGGTAAGGGTTAGGGTGAGCTTGAGGGTTAGGGTTAGGGTTAGGGTTATGCTTAAGGTTACAGTGTGGATGAGGGTGAGTGCTAGTGTTAGGGTTAGGATTAGGATTAGGGTAAGGTTTAAGGTGAGGTTTAGGGTTAGGCATAGGTTAGAGAGAGGGTGAGGTTTAGGGTTTGAATTAGGGTAAGGTGAGGCTGAGGGTGAGGGTTATGGATAGGATTAGGATTACAGTAAGGGTTAGGGTGAGTG
The DNA here is from genome assembly GCF_024711535.1 of Dipodomys merriami. Classification (NCBI taxonomy): domain Eukaryota; kingdom Metazoa; phylum Chordata; class Mammalia; order Rodentia; family Heteromyidae; genus Dipodomys; species Dipodomys merriami. The sequence continues at coordinate 5,880,359 of NW_027206335.1, read as the reverse complement.
TGAGGGTTAGGGTTAGTGTCAGCTTTAGGGTTAGGTTGAGATTTATGGTTCAGGTTAATCTTAGGATTAGAGTGAGGTTTAGGTTTAGGGTTACCTTGAGCATGAGGTTTAGGGTTAGGTTGAGGTTTAGGGTTAGGTTTAGGGTTCTGGTGAGGTTAGGCTTAGGGTTATTGTTAGGGTTAGGGTTAGTGTTAGGGTGAGGCTAAGTGTTAGGGTGAGGGTTTGGGTTAGGGTGAGGGTTTTGGTTAGGGTGAGGGTTAGGATTAGGGTTAGGGTTATTGTTAGGGTTAGGGTTAGGCTTAGGTTAAGTGTTAGGGGGAGGGTTAGGGTTAGGATTAGGGTTAGGGTTAGGATTAGGGTTAGGGTGAGGGTGAGGGTGTGTGTTTGGTTTAGGTTTAGGATTAGGGTTAGGGTTAGGTTGAGGGTGAGGTTGAGGGTGAGGGTTAGGGTTAGGGTGAGGGTAATGTTAAGGGTTAGGGGGAGGGTTAGGAGGGGGGTTAGTGTTAGGATTAGGGTTAGGGTGAGAGCTCGGTTGAGCATGAGGTTTAGGGTGAGGGTTAGGGTGAGGGTTAGGGTTAGGTTTAGGGTAAGAGTTTTATGTCGGGTTAGTTGAGGGTTAGGGTAAGAGTTACGGTGAGGGTCAGGGTTAGGTTTAGGTTGAGGGTTAGGGTTCAGATTAGCGTTAGGATGAGGGTGAGGCTGAGGGTTAGGGTTAGTGTTTTGATGAAGGTTAGGATGAGGGGTAGGGTTAGGATTAGTGTTAGGGTGAGGGCTTGGGTGAGGGTGAGGTTTAAGGTTAGTGTCAGGTTGAGGTTTAGGGTTAGAGACAGTTTTAGGTTGAGGCTGAGCATGAGGGTTAGGGTTAGGATTAATGTTAGGGTTATGCTTAAGTTGAGGGTTAGGGTGAGGGTGAGGTTTAGGGTTAGGGGGAGGGTTAGGATGAGGGTTAGTGTTAGGATTAGGGTTAGGGTTTGGGCTAGGGAGAGGGTGAAGTTTAGGGTTAGGGTTAGGGTGAGGTTTAGGGTTAGGGTTAGGGTTGGGGTTAGGGTGAGGTTGAGGTTTAGGGTTAGAGTTAAGGTTAGGGTTCACCTGAGGGTGAGGTTTAGGGTTAGGGTTAGGGTTAGGTTGAGGGTGAGGTTTAGTTTGAGGTTTAGGGATAGGATTATGTTTTGGATTAGGGTTAGGGTGAGGCTGAGTGTGAGGTTTAGGGTGAGGGTTAGGCTTAGGCTTAGGGTTAGGCTGAGGGTGAGGGTGGGTGTGAGGATTAGGGTTAGGGTGATGGTTAGGGTTAGTGTTATTGTTAGTGTTAGGGTTTGATTTACCGTGTGAGTGGGGTTGCGGGTGAGGTTTAGGGTTAGGGTTAGTGTGGGGTTCATGGTTAAGGTTAGGTTTAGGGTTAGGTTGAGGATGAGGTTGAGGGTTAGATATAGGATTAGAGGGAGAGTTATGGTGAGGGTTAGGATTAGGGTTACGGTGAGGCGGAGTGTTAACATTAGGGTTATGGTTATTGTTTGGGTTAGGTTTAGGGTTAGGATTAGTGTTATTGTTAGGGTTAGTGTTAGAGTTATGGTGAGGGTGAGGGTGAGGGTGTGGGTTAGGGTTAGGGTTAGGCTTAGGCTTAGGCATAGTTTTAGCCTGAGTGTGAGGGTGGGGGTGAGGATTAGGGTTAGGGTGATGTTTAGTGTTAGGGTTAGGGTGAGGGTTAGTGTTAGGTTTAGGGTTAGAGTTAGGGTTAGAGTGAGGGTGTGGTTTAGGGGTACAGTTATGGATAGGGTGAGGGTTAGGTTTAGGGTTAGGGTTAGGGTGGTGTTGACCGTAAGGGTAAAGGTGAGGTTTAGGGTGAGGGTGAGGGTTAAGGTATGGTTGAGAGTTAGGGTTAGGGTGAGGTTTAGCATTAGGGTCAGGGTGAGGGTGAGGGTTAGATTGAGGATTAGTGTTAGGGTTAGTGTGAGGTTTAGGTTGAGGATGAGGGTAAGGGTTAGGGTGAGGGCTAGAGTGAGGGTGAGGTTTAGGGTTAGTGTTACGGTGGGGTTTAGGGCTAGGGTGATGGTTAGTGTTAATTTGAGGGTTAGTTTTAGAGTTAGCGTGAGTGTTAGGGTTAGGGTTAGTGTTAGGGTGAGGGTGAGGGTGAGGGTTAGAGTTAGGGTTAGGATGAGGTTTAGGGATAGGGTTAGGGTTAGGGTTAGGTTTAGGCTGAGCATGAGGGTGAGTTTAGGGTTATGGTGAGGTTTAGGGTTAGGGTTATGGGGAGGGTTAGGAGGAGAGTTAGGGTTAGGATTAGGGTTAGAGTTAGGGTTAAAGTGAGGCTGAGGGTGAGGCTTAGGGTTAGGGTTAGGATAAGGATTAGGGTAAGGGCTAGGTTGAGTGTGAGGGTTAGGGTTAGGGTTAGGTTTAGGCTTAGGGTTATGCTGATGGTGAGGGTGAGGGCGAGGGTTAGGGTTAGGATTAGGGTTAGGGTGAGAGTTAGAGTTCAAGTTAAGTTTAGGTTTATGGTGTGGGTTACGGTTAGGGTTACGTGGAGTGTGAGGTTTATGGTTTGGTTGAGGGTTAGGATTAGGGTTAGGGTTAGGGTGAGATTACGGTTAGGGTTAGTGTGAGGGTTAGTGTTAGGGTTAGGGTTAGTGTTAGGGTAAGGGTAAATGTTAGGGTGAGGGTTTGCGTTAGGGTGAGGGTCATGGTTAGGTTGAGGGTTAGGATTAGGGTTCGGGTTATTGTTTGGGATAGGTTTAGGTTTATGGTTATGTTGAGGGTGAGGTTGAAGGGTTAGGGTTAGGGTTAGGGTGAGGTTTAGGGTTTGGGTTAGGGTTAGAGTTAGGTTTAGGGTGAGGGTGAGGTTTAGGTTTATAGTTAGGGTGAGGGTTAGGTTGAAGTTTAGGTTTAGGGTTAGGGTTAGGATTAGGGTTAGGGTGATGGTGAGTGTGTGTGTTTGGGTTAGGTTTAGGGTTAGGCTTAGGGCTAGGCTGAGGGTGAGGTTTAGGGTTAGAGTTAGGGTAAGGGTGAGGCTGATCTTGAGGTTTAGGGTTAGGTTTAGTGTTAGATTTCGGGTTACGGTGAGGGTTAGACTGAGTGTGAGTGTTATGCTTAGTGTTAGGATTAGGTTTAGGGTAAGGGTTAGGGTGAGTGTGAGGGTTAGGGTTAGGTTTAGGCTGAGGCTTAGGATTAGGCTGAGGGTGAGTGTGAGGGTGAGTTTAGGTTTACGGTTAGGGTGAGAGTTAGTTTTCGGTTAAGTTTAGAGTTAGGGTGAGGGTTAGGTTTAGGGTAAGAGTTAGGGTTAAAGTTAGGGTTAGGGTGAGGGTTAGGATGAGGATTAGGGTTATGATTAGGGTAAGGGTGAGGGCGAGGGTGAGGTTGAGGGTTAGGGTTAGTGTTAGGGTAAGGTTTAGTGTTAGGGTAAATTTTAGGGTGAGGGTTAGCATGAGGGTTATGGTTACCTTTAGGGTGAGGATTAGGGTTAGGATGAGGGTAAGGGTTAGGATTTGTGTTAGTGTGAGGGTGAGTTTTACGGTTAGATTTAGCGTTAGGGGGACGCTTAGGTCGAGGGTTAGAGTAAGGGTTATGGTTAAGGTTAGGTGAGGGTTACTTTGAAGTTTAGGGTTATGGTTAGTGTTAGGGTTAGGTTTAGGTTTATTGTAAGTGGGAGTGTGAGGGTTAGGCTTAGGGTGAGGGTTTTGATGAGAGTAAGTGTTAGGATTAGGGTTAGGGTGAGGGCTAGGGTGAGGATGAGGGTTAGGATGAGGGTTAGCGTTATGGTCAGGGTGAGGTTTAGGGTTAGGGTGAGAGTTAGTGTTAGGATTAGGCTTAGGGTGAGGGTGAGTGTTAGCATTAGGATTAGGGTTATGGTTAGGTATAGGGTTAGGACTAGTGTTATTTTTAGGGTTAGGGTTAGAGTTATGGTGAGGGTGAGGGTTTGGGTTAAGGTTTCGGTTTGTTTTAGGGTTATGATTAGGATTAGGGTTAGGGTGAGGGTGAGGTTTAGGGTTATATTTAGGTTTAGTTACAGGGTTAGGTCCAGGGTTAGGGTTATGGTTAGTGTTAGTGTTAAGGTTAGGGTGAGGTTTAGGTTGAGGTTTAGGGTTAGGGTTAGAGTTAGGGTTAGGATTAGGATTAGGGTTATGGTGAGGGTGAGTGTGAGGGCTAGGTTTAGTGTTAGGCTTAGGATTAGGCTGAGGGTGACGGTGAGGGTGTGGGTGAGAATTAGGGTTAGGGTGATGGTTAGAGTTAGGGTTAGGGGCAGGTTTAGGGTTAGAGTTAGGGTTAGGATGAGGCTGAGGTTGAGGGTTAGGTTTAGGGTTAGTGTTAGAGTTAGGGTTAGAGTGAGCGTTAGGGTGAGGGTATGGTTTAGGCTTAGTGTTAGGATTAGGATTAGGGGAAAGGTTAGGGTGAGTGTGAGGGTTAGGGTTACGGTTAGGGTTAGGCTTAGGATTAGGATGCGGGTGAGTGTGAGGATGAGGGTTAGGGTTAGGGTGAGGGTTAGTTGTAGGGTTAGGGTGAGAGTTAGGTTTCAGGTTAAGTTTACGGTTAGGGTTAGGGTTAGGTTTAAGTTTAGGGTTAGGGTTAGGGTTTGGTTTAGGGTTAGTGTTAGTGTTAGGGTTAGTTTTAGGGTTACAGTGGGGGTTAGGATTAGAGTTGGGGTTAGGGTTAGGGTTAGGCTGAGGGTGACGGTGGGGGTGAGGATTAGAGTTAGGGTTAGGGTTAGGGTTAATGTTAGTGTTATGGTTAGGGTCAAGTTTCCAGTGAGGGTGAGGCTGACGATGAGGGTTATGGATATGGTTAGGGTTAGGGTTAGTGTTATTGTTAGGGTTAGGGTTAGACTTATGTTGAGGTTGAGGGTGAGGGTGAGGGTTAGGGTGAGGGTGAGGTTTAGGGTTAGGGTTAAGGTTAGGTTTAGGTTGAGGGTGAGGTTTAGGGTTACAGATAGGTTTAGGGGGAGGTTTAGGTTGAGGTTTAGGTTAGCATTAGTGTTAGGGTTAGGGTGAGGTTGAGGGTTAGGTATAGGTTTAGCTTTAGGATTAGAGTTACAATGAGGGTGAGTGTAAGGGTTAGGGTGAGGGTTAGGCTTAGACTTAGGCTTAGGCAGAGGGTGAGGTTGGGGGTGAGGATTAGGGTTAGGGTGATGGTCCGGGTTAGGGTTAGTGTTATTGTTAGGGTTATTGTTAGAGTTATGGTGAAGCTGAGGGTGCGGTAGAGGTTTAGGTTTAGGTTTAGGGTGGGGTTTAGGGTTATGGTTAGGGTTACTGAGGGTGAGGGTGAGGTTTAGGGTTACATATAGGGTTATGGAGGTGGTTAGGGTAAGGGTTAGGTTTAGGGTTAGTGTTAGGGTTAGGGTGAGGGTGAGGTTTACGGTTAGATATAGGTTTAGGGGGAGGGTTACGGTTAGGATTAGGGTGAGTTTTAGGGTTAGGGTTAGGGTTAGAGTTACAGTGAGAGTGAGGGTGCGAGTGAGTGTGAGGTTTAGTATTAGGTTTAGGGTTAGGCTTAGGGTTAGGCTTAGGGTTAGGCTGAGGGTGAGGGTGAGGGTTAGTGTTAAGGTAAGGGTTATGATTAGGGTTATGAGGAAGGTTAGCATGAGGGTTAGGGATAGGATTAGGGTTAGGGTGAGGGTGAGGTTTAGGGTTAGGATGAGGATGAGTTTTAGTGTTAGGGTTAGCTTTAGGGTTAGATTGAGGGTGAGGTTTAGGGCTAGAATTAGGGTTAAGGTGAGGCTGAGGGGGAGGGTTAGGGATAGGGTTAGGATTAGGATTAGGGTAAGGGTTAGGGTTTATGTTAGGGTGAGGTTTAGGGTTAGGGGGATGGTTTGGGTTAGTGTGAGCGTTAGTGTTATCCTTAGGGTTAGTGTTAGGGTGAGGGTAAATGTTAGGTGAGGATTAAGGTTAGGGTGAGGTTTATGAGTAGGGTGAGGGTTAGGGTTAGGTTTAGGGTTTTTGTTAGGTTTAGGGTTACAGTTAGGGTTATGGTGAAGGTGAGGTTGAGGGTTAGGGTTAGTATGAGGGTTAGGTTTGGGTTATGATCAGAGTTAGGGTTAGGGTGAGGGTGAGGTTTAGGGTTAGAGTTAGGGGTAGTGTTAGGGTTAGGGATAGGGTGAGGGTTAGGGTTAGGGTTAGGGTTAGGCTTAGGTTTAGGCTTAGGCTTAGGCCGAGCATGAGGGGGAGGGTTAGGGTTAGGGTTAGGGTGAGGGTTAGGGTTAGGATTAGGTTTAGGGTGAAGGTACGGATTAGGGTTAGGCTTAAGTTTAGGATGATGGTTAGGGTTAGGGTTTGGGTTAGGACGAGGGTGAGGCTGATGATTAGGGTTAGGTTTAGTGTTAGGTTTAGAGTTTGGTTTAGGGTTAGGGTTAGTTTCAGTGTTGGGGTTTGTGTTAGGGTTACGGTGAGGGTTAGGTTTAGGGTTAGGGTTAGGTTTAGGCTGAGGGTGAGGGTGGGGGTAAAGATTAGAATTAGGTTTAGGGTTAGGGTTAGGGTTATTGTTAGTGTTATGGTCAGGGTTAAGTTTGTAGTGAGGGTGAGGCTGAGGTTGAGGGTTATGTTTAGGGTTAGGGTTATGGTTATTGTTATTGTTAGGGTTAGGGTTAGACTTATGGTGAGGTTGAGGGTGAAGTTTAGCGTTAGGTTTAGGGTAAGCTTTAGGGTGAGGGTTAGGGTTAGGGTGAGGCTGAGGTTTAGAGTTTGGGTTAAGCTTAAGCTTAGGGTTAGGCTGAGGATGAGGGTGAGGGTGAGGGTTAGGTTTAGGGTGAGGTTTAGGTTTAGAGTTAGGGAGAGAGTTTGGGTTAGGGTTAGGGTTAGGGATAGGGTGAGGTTAAGGCTTATGGTTAGGATCAGGATTAGGATATGGGTTAGTGTGAGTGTGACAGTTAGGGTTAGGGTTAGGCTTAGCCTTAGGTTAGGCTGAGGTTGAGGGTGAGGGTGAGGGTTAGGGTTAGGGTGAGGCTTAGGAATAGGGTTAGGGTGAGAGTTAGGGTTCGGTTAAGTTTAGGGTTAGGGTGAGCATTAGGGTTAGGATTAGGGTTAGAGTGAGGGCTAGGGTGAGGTTGAGGGTTAGGGTTAGTTTTAGGGTAAGGTTTAGGTTTAGGGTCAGGGTTAGGATGAGGGTTAGGATGAGGTTTAGGGTTACAGTGAGGTTGAGGGTTAGGGTTAGGTTTAGGTTTCAGGTTAGGATTAGTGTTAGCGTAAGGGTGATTGTTAGAATTAGGGTTAGGTTTAGCATTAGGGTTCTGTTTCTCGTTAGGATTAGTGATATTGTTCGGGTTAGGGTTAGTATTAGGTTTAGGGTGAGGATGAGGTTTAGGGTTAGATTTAGGATTACTTGTTGGGTTAGGACGAGGGTTAGGGTTAGGTTTAGTGTTAGGCTTAAGGGTGAGTGTTAGGTTGAGGTTTAGGGTTAGGGTTAGGGTTATGGTTAGGATTAGGGTTAGGGTGAGGGTGAGTGTGATGGTTAGGGTTAGGCTTACGCTTAGGGTGAGGGGGGGTGAGAATTAGGGTTATCGTGATGGTTAGGTTTAGGTTTAGTGTGAGGGTTAGGATGAGGATTAGGGTTAGGATTCAGTTTAGGGTGAGTCTATGGTGAGGGTGAGTGTTAGGTTAAGGGTTAGGCTTAGGCTTAGGTTTAGACTGAGGATGAGGTTGAGGGTGAGGGTTAGGTTTAGGGTTAGGGTGAGGTTTAGTGTTAGGGTTAGTATTAGAGTTAGGGTGAGGTTTAGTGTTAGGGTTAGGATTAGAGTTAGGGTTAGCCTGATGGTGAGGTTTAGGGGTAGAGTTAGGGTTAGGGTTACAGTTAGGGTTTGGGTGAGGGTTAGGGTGGGAGTGAAGGTAAGTTTAAACGTGAGGGTTAAGGCTAAGGATAAGGGTTACTGTAAGGGTGTGCGTTAGGGTTAGGGTGAGGTTAAGGGTTAGGTTTAGTGTGAGGTTGAGGTTTAGATTGAGGATTAGTGTTAGGGTTAGTGTGAGGTTTAGGGTGAGGATGAGGGTTAGTGTTAGGTTGAGGGCTAGGGTGAGGGGGATGGGTAGGGTTAGTGTTAGGGTGAGGTTTAGCGTAAGGGTTTTGGTTACGATTAATATTAGGGTTAGGCTTAAGGTGATGGTTAGGGTGAGGGTGAGGGTTAGGGTTAGGTTTACTATTAGGATTAGGGTTAAGGTTAGGGTGAGTGTGAGGGTTAGGGTTGGGGTTACGGTTAGGCTGAGGGTGAGGTTGAGGCTTAGGGTTAGGGTGAGGTTTAGGGTTAGAGTTAGGGTGAGAGTTAGGGTTCGGGTTAAGTTAAGGGTTAGGGTGAGAGTTAGGGTAAGGGTTACAGTGAGGGTGAGCGTTAGGGTTAGTTTGATGGTTAAGGTTAGGGTTAGGCTTAAGATGAGAGTGAGGTTTATGGTTAGAGTTAGGTTTAGGGTGAGGCTGATGGTGTGGGTTGGGGTTAAGGTTAGTGTTAGAGTTAGGGTTACGGTGAGGATTAGGGTGAGGGTGAGGGTTAGACTTAAGGTTAGGTTTAGGATTAGGGTAATTGTTATGGTGAGTGTGAGTTTAGGGTTCAGGGTTAGGTTAAGGTTTAGGGTTAAGGTGAGGGGGAGGGTTAGAATTAGGGTTAGGGTTAGGGCTAGGGTGAGGGTGAGGGTTAGAGTTAGGGTTAGGGTTAGGTTTAGGGTTAGGATTAGGGTTACTGTGAGGGTATGTTAGGGTTAGGGTTAGGGTTAGGGTTAGGCTTAGGCTTAGGGTTAGGGTGAGGTTGAAGTTGGGGTTGAGGATTAGGGTTAGAGTGATGGTTGGGGTTAGGGTTAGGGTAAGAATTAGGATGAGGGTTAGTGTTAGAATTAGGGTTAGGGTGAGGGCTACGGTGAGGGTGAGGGTTAGGGTTAGGGTGAAGGTTAGATTGAGGATTATGGTTAGTGTTAGGTTTAGTGTGAGGTTGAGGGTTAGGATGAGGTTTAGGGTTAGGGTGAGGATGATGGTAAGGTTAAAGGTGAGGTTTAGGCTGAGGGTGAGAGTTTAGAAAAGGGTGAGGATTAGGGTTAGGTTTAGGATTAGGTTAAGGGTTAAGTTTAGGGTTAGGGTGAGAGTTAGATTGAGGATTAGGTTTAGGGTTAGTGTGAGGTTCAGGGTGAGGATGAGGGTTAGGGTGAGGGTGAGGGTTAGGGTGAAGGTTATGATTAGGGTGAGGGTTAGCGTTAGGGATAGGGTTATTGTTAGGTTTGGCGTTAGGATTACGGTTATGGTGAGGGTGAGGGTGAGATTTCTGGTTAGGGTGAGGTTTAGTGTTAGTGTTAGAGTTAGGGTTACAGTGAGGTTGAGGCTTAGGGGTAGAGGTAGGGGAAGGGTGAGGGTTAGGATGAGGGTTCGGTTAGGGTGAGTTTTATGGTGGGGGTAAAGGTAAGGGCAAAGCTGAGGGTTAGGCTGAGGGTGAGGGTTACGGTATGGTGAGGTTTAGGGTTAGGTTGAGGGTTAGGTTTAGTGTTAGGGTGAGGGTAAGGGTTAGATTGAGGATTATTGTTAGGGTTAGTGTGAGGTTTAGGGTGAGGATGAGGTTTAGGGTTAGGGTGAGGGCTAGGGTGAGGTCAGGGTTAGGGTTAGTGTTAGGATGAGGTTTAGGTTTAGGGTGATGGTTAGGGTTAGTGTAAGCGTTAGTGTTAGAGTTAGGGTTAGTGTTAGGGTGAGGGTAAATATTAGGGTGAGGGTTAGGGTTAGGGTGAGGGTTATGCTTACGGTGAGGGTTAGGGTTAGGCTTAGGGTTATTGTTAGGTTTAGGGTTAGGGTTAGGTTTAGGTTTAGGAATAGGGTGAGGGTAAGGGTTAAGGTTAGGCTTAGGCTTAGGCTTAGGCTTAGGCCAACCATGAGGGTTATGGTTAGGGTTAGGTTTAGGATGAGGGTTAGGTTTGGGGTGAGGTTTATAATGAGGTTTAGGGTTAGGATTAGGTTTAGGGTGAGGGCTAGTGTGAGGGTTAGGGTGAGGGTTCGGGTTAGGGATGGGGTTAGGTTTAGGATTTGCGTTAGGGTGAGGGTGAGTGTGAGTTTTAGGGTTATGGTTAGGGTTATTGTTAGTGTTATGTTTAGGGTTAGGTTTGCGGTGAGGGTGAGGCTGAGGGTGAGGTTTATGTTTAGGTTTAGGGTTAGGGTTAGGGTTAGTGTTATTGTTAGGGTTAGGGTTAGTGTTAGGATGAGGGTAAATGTTAGGATGAGGGTTAAGGTTAGGGTGAGGATTATGATTAAGGTGAGGGTTAGGGTTAGGTTTAGGGTTTTTGTTAGGTTTAGTGTTACAGTTAGTTTTACATTGAAGGTGAGGGTGAGGGATAGGGTTAGGATGAGGCTTAGGTTTAGGGTTAGGGTCAGTTAGGGTTAGGGTGAGGGTGAGGTTTAGGGTTAGAGTTAGGGATAGTGTTAAGGTTAGGGATAGGGTTAGGGTTAGGGTTAGGGTTAGGCTTAGGCTTAGGCTTAGGCTTAGGGAGAGCATGAGGGTGAGGTTTAGGGTTAGGGTTAGGGTGAGGGTTAGGATGAGGTTTAGGGTTAGGATTAGGTTTAGGGTGAGGGCTAGCATTAGGGTTAGGCTTAGAGTTAGGGTGAGGGTTAGGGTTAGGATTTGGGTTAGGGTGAGAGTGAGGCTGAGGGCGAGGGTTAGGGTTAGGTTTAGGCTTAGGCTTAGGGTTAAGCTGAGGGTGAGGGTGGAGGTGAAGAATAGGTTTTGGATGATGGTTAGGGTTAGGGTTATGGTGAGGGTTAGGATGAAGGTTAGGGTTAGGATTAGGTTTAGGGTGAGGTTGAGGGTTAGGGTTAGAGTTATGCATAGGCTTAGGGTTAGGCTGAGGGTGAGGGTTGGGGTTAGGGTGATGGATACAGATAGGGTTAGGTTGTGTGTTAGGATGATGGTTAGGGTTAGGGTTAGGGTGAGTGTTAGGGTTCGGTTTAAATTTAGGGTTAGGGTTATAGTTAGTGTTAGGGTGAGGGTGAGTGTGTGGGTTACGGTTATGTTTAGGGTTAGTCTTAGGGTTAGCCTGAGGGTTAGGTTGAGTGTGAGGTTTAGGGTTAGGGTGAGGGTTAGGTTTAGGGTTAGGTTGAGGGTTAGGATGTGGGTTAGGTTTAGGATTAGGGTTAGGGTGACGGCTAGGGTGAGGGTGAGGTTTAGGGTTAGGGTTAGGGTGAAGTTTAGGGTTAGGGTTAGGGTTAGGGTCACTGTGAGTTTGTAGTTTAGTGTTAGATATAGGGTTAGGGTGAATTTTAGGGTGAGGGTTCGGGTTAGTGTTAGGGTTAGGTTTAGGGTAATGGTTAGGGTTAGGGTGTGTGTTAGGGTTAGGGTTAGGATTAGGATTGGGGTTAGGGAGAAGGTCAGTGTGAGGATTAGGGTTAGGTTTAGGGTTAGGCTTAGGGTTAGGCTGAGGGTGAGGGTGAGGGTTAGGTTTAGGGTTAAGGTGAGGGTTAGGTTTAAGGTTATGGTGAGAGTTAGGTTTCGGTTAAGTTTAAGCTTAGGGTGAGGGTTAGGTTGCGGGTGTCGTTAAGGTTAAAGGTGAGTGTTAGGCTGAGGGTGAGGGTTACTGTAAGGGTGAGGGTTATGATTAGGCTAAGGGTTAGGTTAAGGGTTAGGGTTAGGGTTATTGTGAGGGTGAGGGTTAGATTTAGGATTAGGGTTAGGGTTAGTGTGAGGTTTATGGTGAGGATGAGATTTATGGTTAGGGTGAGGGTTAGGGTTACAATTAGGGTTAGGGTGAATGTTAGGGTTAGGCTTAGTGTTAGGGTGCGGTTTAGGGTTATGGTTAGGGTTAGGGTTAGTGTGAGGGTTAGTGTTAGTTTGAGGGTATGTTTTAGGGTGAGTTTTAGGGTTAGGGTGAGGGTTATGGTTAGGGTGAGGTTTAGGGTTAGGGTAAGGGTTATTGCTAGGGTTAGGGTTACGGTTACTGTGAGGGTGAAGGTGAAGGTGAGGTTTAGGGTTAGGGTTAGGGTGAGCAATAGGGTTAGCGTTATTGTTAGAGTTAGGGTTAGGGTGAAGGTGAGGATGAGGTTTAGGGTTAGGCTTAGGGTGAGGTTTCGGGTTTGGGTTAGGGTTAGGGTTGAGGGTGAGGTTTATGGTTAGAGCTAGGGTTAGGGTGAGGGTTTGGTTGAGGGTTAGGGTTAGTGTTAGGGTTAGCGTTAGGGTGAGAGTTAGGCGGAGGTTTATGGTTATGTTTAGGTTTAGGATTAGGGTTAGGGTGAGGGTGAGTGTGTGAGAGTGTTAGGTTTAGCGTTAGGCTTAGGGTTAGGCTGAGGGTGAGGTTCATATTGAGGGTTAGGGTTAGTGTTAGGGTTAGGGTTCGGGTGAGTGTTAGTGTGAGGGTGAGGGATAGGGATAGGGTTAGGATTAGGATTAGGGTTAGGGTTAGGGTGAGTGTGAGGGTTAGGGTTAGGATTAGGGTTAGGCTTAAGGTTAGGCTGAGTGTGAGGGTGAGGCTTATGGTGAGGGATAGGGTTAGGGTTAGGTTGAGGTTTAGTTTTAGGGTTAGAGTTAGCGTTAGTGTTAGTGTTAGGGTTAGGGTGAGAGTTAGGGGGAGGGTTTGGGTTAGGGTTTGGGTTAGGGTTAAGGTTTAGCATTAGGGGTAGGGTGAGGGTGAGATTTAGGGATAGAATTAGGGTTAGGGTGAGGCTGAGGGAGAGAGTTAGGGTTAGTTTTAGGTATACACTTAGGGTTAGGCTGAGGGTGAGTGTGTGTGTTAGGGTTAGGTTTAGGGTTAGGCTTAGGGTTAGGCTGAGGGTGAGGTTGAGGGTGAGAAAGTTAGGGTTAGGGTGAGGGTTAGTCATAGGGTTAAGGGGAGGTTTAGGATGAGGTTTAGGGTTAGGATTAGAGTTTGGATGAGCGCTAGGGTGAGGGTGAGTGTTAGGGTGAGGGTGAGGGTGAGGTTTAGGTTTAGGGTTAGGGTTAGGGTGAGGCTGAGGGTGTGGTTTAGGGTTAGGGTTAATGTTAGGGTTAGGGTTAAGTTGAGGGTTAGGGTTAAGGTGAGGGTTAGGGTTAGGATGAGGGTTATGTTTAGGGTGATTTTAATGGTTAGGGTGAGGGTAAGAGTTAGGGTTACGGTTATTGTTAGGGTTAGGATTAGGGTTACCCTTACAGTGAGGGTGAGGGTAAGGGTTAGGTTTAGGGTGAGGTTTAGGGTTAGGGTTATGGTTAGAGTTTGAGTTAGGTTTAGGATTCGGTTTAGGGTGAAGGCTAGGGTGAGGGTGAGGGTTAGGGTTAGGGTTAGGATTAACATGAGGGTGAGGGTGAGTGTGTGTGTTAGGTTTAGGTTTAGGGTTAGGCTTAGGGTTAGGCTAAGGGTGAGGTTGAGGATGAGGTTTAGGGTTAGGATGAGGGTTAGGGTTAGGGTAAGGTTGAGGGTGAGTGTCTGGGTTAGGGTTAGGTTTAGGGTTAGGCTTAGGGTTAGACTAAGCGTGAGGTTAGGGGTGAGGTTTAGGGTTAGGTTGATGGTTAGGTTTAGGGTTAGGGTGAGGGTTAGAATGAGGGTTAAGTTTCGGATTAGGGTTAGGGTGAAGGCTAGGGTGAGGGTGAATTTTAGGGTTAGGGTGAGGGTTAGGGCGAGTGTCAGGTATAGGGTTAGAGTTAGGGTTAGGGTGAGGTATAGGGTGAGGTTTAAGGTTAGGATTAGTGTTAGGGTTAGGGTGAGGGTGAGAGTTAGGGTTAGGATGAGGTTTAGGTTTAGGGTGAGAGTTAATGTTAGGGTTACGTTGGGGTCAGTGTTAGGGTTAGGTTGAGGGTTAGAATTAGGTTTAGGGTTAGGTTGAGGGTTAGGGTTAGGGTTAGGGTGAGGTTTTGGATGAGGTTTAAGGTTACAATTAGGTTTAGGGTGAGTGCTAGGGTGACGGTTAGGGTTAGGGTTAGGATTAACATTAGGGTGAGGGTGAGTGTCTGTGTTAGATTTAGGTTTAGGGTTAGGCTTAGGGTTAGGCTAAGGGTGAGGTTGAGGATGAGGGTTAGGTTTAGGATGAGGGTTAGGGTTAGGGTAAGGTTGAGGGTTATTGTTAGGGTTATGGTGAGGTTTAGGGTTTGGGTTAGGGTTACGGTGAGTGTGAGGGTTAGGTTAAGGGTGAGGGTTAGGATTATGATTAGGGTGAGGGTGAGGGTTAGGAGTAGGTTTAGGGTTAGAGTTACAGTGAGGGTGAGGGTGAGGGTGAGGTTAAGGATCAGGTTTAGGGTGAGGTTTAGGGTTAGGGTTATGGTTAGGGTGAGGGTGACGTTTAGGGTTAGAGTTAGGGTTAGTTTGAGGGTTAGGGTGAGCATGAGGGTTAGGGTTAGGGTTAGGGTGAGTGTTAGACTGAGGTTTAATATTAGGGTTAGGTTTAGGTTTAGGATTAGGTTTTTGGTGAGAGTGAGTGTGAGGGTTAAGGTTAGGGTTCGGCTTAGGGTTAGGGTTAGGCTGAGGGTATGGGTGGGGATGAGGATTAGGTTTAGAAAGATGGTTAGGTTTATGGTTAGGTTAAGGGTTAGGAAGAGGGTTAGAGTTAGGGTGAGGGTGAGGTTTAGGGTTAGGCCAAGGCTTAGGCTTAGGTTTAGGCTGAGGCTGAGGGTGAGGGTGAGGGTTAGGGTTAGGGTGATGGTTGGGGTTACCGTTAGGGTTAGGGTTAGGATGAGGATTAGTTTTATGTTGAGGATTAGTGTGAGGGCATCACCCTCACACTAAGGGTAAAGGTGAGTGTTAGGCTGAGGGTGAGGTTAACGGTAAGGGTGAGTGTTAGGGTTAGGGTGAGGGTGAGGTTGAGATTGAGGATTACTGTTAGGGTTAGTGTGAGGTTTAGGGTGAGGATGAGGGTGAGGGTTAGGTTGAGGGCTAGGTTGAGGTTGAGGGTTAGGGTTAGGGTGAAGTTTAGGGTTAGGGTGATGGTTAGGGTTAGTGTGAGGTTTAGTGTTAGCGTGAGTGTTAGTGTTAGGGTCAGGGTAAGTGTTAGGGTGAGGGTTAGGGTTACGGTGAAGGTTATGCTTAGGATGAGGGTTAGGGTTAGGGTTAGGGTTATTGTTAGAGTTAGGGTTAGGGTTACGGTTATGGTGAGGTTTAGGGTGAGCGTGAGGGTGAGGGTTAGGGTTAGGATGAGGTTTAGGTTTAGGGTTAGGGTTAGAATTAGGGTTAGGGTGAGGGTGAGGTTTAGGGTTAGAGTTAGGTTTAGTTTTATTGTTGGGGTTAGGGTGATGTTTAGGGTTAGTGTTAGGCTTAGTCTTAGGCTTAAGCTTAGGCCGAGCACAAGGGTGATTGTTAGGGTTAGGGTTAATGTGGGGTTTAGGGTTAGGTTTAGGGTGAGTGTGAGGTTGAGGGTTACATATAGCGTTAGGGAGAGGGTTAGGGGGAAGTTTAGGGTTAGTGGTAGGGTGTGGGTAAGTGTTAGGATGAGGGTTAGGAATACGGTTAAGGTTATTCTTATTGTGAGGTTTAGGGTTGCGGTTACGGTGAGGGTGAGGATGAGGGTTAGGTTTAGGGTTAGACTGAGGTTTAGGGTTTGGGTTAATGTTAGAGTTGGGTTTAGGGTCAGGGTGAGGTTTAGGTTAGAGTTAGGATTAGGGTGAGGGTTAGTTTGAGGGTTAGGGTTAGTGTTACTGTTAAGGTTAGCGTTAGGGTGAGAGTTAAGGGGAGGGTTAGAGTTAGGGTTAGGGTTAGGTTTAGAGTTAGGGTGAGGGTGAGGGTTATGGTTAAGGTGAGTGTTGGGGTTAGGATTAGAGTGAGGGTTAGGGTGAGGGTTAGGCTTAGGCTTAGGGTTTGGTTATGGGCTATGGTGAGTGTGAGTGTTAGGGTTAGGTTTAGGGTGACGGTTAGGTTGAGGGTTACTCTTCTTGTTAGGGTTAGGGTTAGGGTTAGGTTTAGGTTTAATATTAGGCAGAGGGTGAGGGTGAAGGTGAGGGTTAGGGTTAGGGTGAGGGTGAGGTTTAGGTTTAGAATTAGCGTTAGGGCGAGGGTTAGTGTGAGGGTTAGTGTTAGGGTTAGTGTTACGGTTAGGGTTAGGGTTAGGCTGAGGGTCAGGGTCAGGGTTAATCTTTGGCTTAGGTTTAGGTTTACGCCGAGCATGAGGGTGAGGGTGAGGTTTAGGGTTAGTATTAGTGTTAGGATGAGGGTTAGAGTGAGGGTGAGGGTTAGGGTTAGCATTAGGGTGAGGTTTAGGGTTAGGTTTAGGGTTAGCGTTATGGTGAGGGTGAGAGTTAGGGTTAGGGTTAGGGTTAGGGTGAGGGTGAGGGTTAGTATTATTGATAGGGTTAGAGTTACAGTGAGGGTGAGGATGACGGTGAGGGTTAGGATCAGGGTTAGGGTGAGGTTTAGTGTAAGGGTTATGGATAGGGTGAGGGTGTGGTTTAGGGTTAGAGTTACGGTTAGGGGGAGGGTTAGGGTTAGGGTTAGGGTGAGGGTTAGGTTGAGGTATAATGTTAGGATTAGGGTTAGTTTTAGGATAAGGTTTACAGTGAGGGTGATTGTGAGGGTTAGGGTTAGGGTTCGGCTTAGGCTTAGGTTAGGCTGAGGGTATGGGTGGGGATGAGGATTAGGTTTAGAAAGATGGTTAGGGTTATAGTTAGGTTAAGTGTTAGGATGAGGGTTAGGTTAAGGATTATTGTTAGGGTGAGGGGTAGGGTGAGGGTGAGGGTTAGGGTTAGGGTTAGGCTTAGGTTTAGGGTTAGGTTGAGGCTGAGGGTGAGGGTGAGGGTTAGGATTAGGGTGATGGTTTGTGTTATCATTAGGGTGAGTGATAGGATGAGGATTAGGGTTAGGGTCAGGGTGAGGTTCAGGGTCACGGTAAGGGTAAAGGTGAGGGTTAGGCTGAGCGTGCGGTTTAGGGCAAAGGTGAGGGTTACGGTTAGGGTGAGTTTGAGGGTTAGATTGAGGATTCGTGTTATGGTTAGTGTGAGTTTTAGGGTGAGGATGAGGGTTAGGGTTTGGTTGAGGGCTAGGTTCAGGGTGAGGTTTAGGGTTAGGGTGAGGTTTTGGGTTATTGTGAGGGTTAGGTTTAGTGTGAGGGTTAGTGTTAGGGTTAGGGTTAGTGTTAGGATGAGGGTAAGTGTTAGGGTGAGTGTTAGGGTTAGGGTGAAGGTTATGGTTAGGATGAAGTTTAGGGTTAGTGTTAGGGTTATTGTTAGGTTTTGGGTTAGGGTTACACTTACGGTGAGGGTGAGGGTGAGGGTTAGGGTTAGGATGAGGCTTAGGTTTAGGGTTATGGTTAGTGTTAAGGTTAGGGTGAGGGTGAGGTTTAGGGTTTGAGTTACGGTTTGTGTTAGTGTTTGGGGTTTTGGTGAGGGTTAGGGTTAGGGTTAAGCTTAGGCTTAGGCTTTGGCTGAGCATGAGGGTGAGGGTTAGGGGTAGGGTTAGGGTGGTGTTTAGGTTTAGGGTTAGGGTGAGTGTGAGGGTGAGGTTGAGGGTTAGATATAACTTTAAGGGGGGGGTTAGGGTGAGGGTTATTTTTAGGGTTAGGGAGATGGTCTGGGTTAGGTTGAGATTTAGGGTTAGGGTTAGGGCTTGGATTAGTGTGAGGGTTATTGTTCGGGTTAGGGTTAGTGTTTGGGTGAGGGTAAGTAATAGGGTGATGGTTTGTGTTAGGGTGAGAGTTATGGTTAGGGTGAGGGTTCGGAATAGGTTTAGGGTTATTGTTAGGGTTAGGTTTAGGGTTATGGTTACGGTGAGGGTGAGGATGAGGGTTAGGGTTAGGGTTAGGGTGAGGTTTAGGGTTTGGGTTAGGGTTAGAGTTAGGGTTAACATGATGGTGAGGTTTAGGTTTAGAGGTAGGGTTAGGGTGATGGTTAAGTTGAGCGTTAGGTTTACTGTTCGTGTTAAGGTTAGGTTTAGGGTGAGAGTTAGGGGGAGGGTTATGGTTAGGGTTAGCATTAGTGTTAGTGTGAGGGTGAGTGTGTGTTAGGGATAGGTTTAGGGTTAGGCTTAGGATTAGGCTGAGGGTGATCGTGAGGTTTAGGGTTAGGGTGAGGTTTAGGGTTAGGTTTAGAGTTTGGGTTAGGGTGAGGTTGAGGTTTAGGGGTAGATTTAGGGTTAGTTTGAGGTTTAGGGTTAGGATTAGGGTTAGGATGAGGGCTAGGGTGAGGGTTATGGTGAGGGTTAGGTTTAGGAGTAATGGTAGGTTTAGGATTAGATTTAGGGTAGAGTGAGTGTGAAGGTTAGGGTTAAGGTTAGGGTTGGGCTTAGGGTTAGGGTGAGTGTTCGGGTTAGAGTTTAGGGTAGGGTGGGGGTGAAACTTATAATGAGGGTTAGGTTTAGGGTTAGGATAAGGTTTAGGGTTAGGGTTAGTGTTAGGGTTAGGGTTAGTCTGAGAGTTATGGTTAGGCTTAGGGTTAGGCTGAGGCTGAGGTTGGGGGTGAGGATTAGGGTTAAAGTTATGGTTAGGATTAGGGTTAGTGTTAGTTTTAGGGTTTGGGTTAGAGTTATGGTGAGGTTGAGGGTGCCGGTTAGGGATAGGTTGGGGTTTAGGGTTAGGGTCAGGGTTAGGGTTAGGCTGAGGGTGAGGTTTAGGGTTAGATATAGGCTTAGGGTTAGGGTGAGGTTTAGGGTTAGGGTTTGGGTTATGGTGAGGGTGAGGCTGAGGATTAGGGTTAGATTTAGGGTTAGGGTTAATTCTCTTTAGGGTTAGGGTTATGGTTACGGTGAGGTTTAGGGTTAGGCTTAGGGTTAGGGTTAGTGTGAGGGTTAGTGTTAGGGTTAGGGTTAGTTTTAGGGTGAGGGTAAATGTTAGGGTTAGGTTTTGGGTTAGGGTGATCGTTATGGTTAGGGTGAGGGTTAGGATTAGTGTTAGGGTTATTGTTAGGGCCAGGTTTAGTTTTAGGCTGAGGGTGAGGGTGAGGGTTAGTTTTATGGTGAAGTTTAGGGTTTGGGTTTGGGTTAGAGTTAGGTTTAGGGTGAGGGTCAGGTTTAGGGTTAGAGTTAGGGTTAGGGTGAGGGTTTGGTTGAGGGTTAGGGGTAGTGTTAGTGTTAGGGTTAGGGTTAGGGTGAGAATTAGGGGGAGGCTTAGGATTAGGGTAAAGGTGAGGGTGAATATTTGTGTTAGGGTTAGGTTTAGGGTTAGGCTTAGGGTTACGCTGAGGGTGAGGTTGAGTGTGAGCATTAGCATTAGGGTGAGTGTTAGGGTTAGGTTTAGGGTTAGGGTTAGTGCTATTTGAGGGTGAGGTTTAGGTTTAGGGTAGGGGGGAGGTTTAGGTTTAGGGTGAGGATTAGGATGAAGGTGGGGTTTAGGGTTACAGTTATGGTTAGGATGAGAGTGAGGGTGAGGGTTAGTGTTAGGGTGAGTGTTAGGGTGAGGGTGAGGGTTAGGTTTAGGGTTAGGATTAAGATTAAGGTTAGGGTTAGAGTGAGGTTTAGTGTTAGGATTAGGATTAGGGTGAGGGCTAGGGTGAGGGTGAGGTTTAGGGTTAGGGTTTGGGTGATGTTTAGGGTTAGGGTTAGGCTTAGGGTGGGGGGAGGAGGAGGTTTAGGGTTAGAGTTAGGGTTAGAGTGTGGCTGAGGGTGAGGGTTAGGGTTAGGGTTAGTGTTAGAGTTAGGTTTAGGGTGAGGGTTAGGGTGAGGGTGAGGGTTAGGCTTAGGGTTAGGATTAGGATTAGGGTGACTGTTAGGGTGAGTGTGAGGTTTAGGGTTAAGGTGAGGATAAGCTTTAGGGTGTGGGTTAGGGTTAGGGTGAAGGATATGGTTCGGATGAGGTATAGGGTTAGAGTTAGGGTTATTGTAAGGGTTAGGGTTAGGGTTATGGTTACTGTGAAGGTGAGGGTGAGGGTTAGGATTAGGGTTAGGGTCAGGTTTAGGTTTAGGGTTAGGGTTAGGGTTAGGTTTAGGTTTAGGTTTAGGGTTAGGTTGAGGGTGAGGGTTAGGGTTATTGTTAGTGTTATGGTTTGGGTTAAGTTTGCTGTGAATGTGAAGCTGAGGGTGAGGGTTACGTTTAGGCTTAGGGTGAGGTTTTGGGTGAGGGTGAGGGTTAGGGTTAAAGTTAGGATTAGGTCTAGGGTTAAGCTGACTGTGTGTGTGAGGGTTAAGGTTAGGGTTCAGGTTAGGATTAGAGTTAGGCTGAGGGTGAGGTTGAGGGTTAGGTTTCGGTTGAGGTTTGGGGTTAGGGTTAGAGTGAGAGTTAGGGTGAGGGTTAGGCTTAGGCTTAGGTTTAGGGTGTGGACTAGGGTGAGGTTTAGGGGTAGGGGTAGGATTAGGATTAGTGTGAGGGTTAGGGTTATTGTTAGTGTTATGGTTTGGGTTATGTTTGCTGTGAATGTGAGGCTGAGGTTGAGGGTTATGATTATGGTTATGGTTAGGGTTAGTGTTAGGGTAAGGGTGAGGGTTAGGTTATAGGGTGATGGTAAGGGTTAGATTGAGGATTAGTGTTAGGGTTAGTGTGAGGTTTAGGGTGAGGGTTAGTGCTATGGTTAGGATTAGGGTTAGGGTGAGGGTGTGTGGTAGGATTAGGTATAGGATTAGGGTTAGGGTTAGGTTTAGGTTTAGGATTAGTGTTATTGTTAGGGTTCGAGTTAGAGTTAAAGTGAGGCTGAAGGTGAGGGTGAGGGTTATGGGTAGGGTTAGGGTGAGGGTTAGGATAAGGTTTAGGGTTAGGATTAGGGTTAGCGTGAGAGCTAGGCTGAGGGTTAATATGAAGCATAGGTTTAGGGTTAGGGTTAGGTATAGGATTATGGTTATGGTGAGGGTTAGTGTGAGGGTTAGGGTTAGGGTTAGATTTAGGGGTAGGGTGAGGGTAAGGGTTAGGGTTTGGGTTAGGGTGAGGGTGAGGCTGAAGATTAGGTTTTGGTTCAGGGTTAGGGTTTGGGTTAGGGTAAGGGTTAAGGTGATGGTTAGGGTTAGGGTTAGGTTTAGGCTTAGGTTTAGGCTGAGGATGAGGGTGTGGGTGAGGATTAGTGTTTGAGTTAGGGTGAGGGTGAGGGTGAGGATTAGGGTGAGGTTTAGTGTTAGGGTAAGGTTTAGAGTTATGGTGAGTGTGATAGTTAGGGTTAGGTTTAGGTTTAGGTTTATTGTTAGGTTAAGGGTTAGAGTTAAGTTGAGAGTAAGGGTGAAGGTGAGGATTCGGTTTAGTGTTAGGGTGAGGTTTAGGTTTAGGGTTAGGGTTAGTGTGAGGGTTAAGGTTAGGGTTAGTGTGAGGTTTAGGATTAGGTTTAGGGTTAGGATTAGGGTCAGTTTGAGGGCTAGGGTGAGGGTTAGGTTTAGGATTAGGGTTAGGGTGAGGGTGAGTGTGAGGGTTAGGGTTAGGGTTAGGCTTAGAATTAGGGTGAGGGTTAGGGTTATTGTTTGGGTTAGGGTGACATTGAGGTTGAGGATTAGGGTTAGGGTTAGGGTAAGCGTTAGGGTTAGGTTTGGGGTTAGTGTTAGTGTTTCGGTTAGGGTTAAGGTTAAGATTAGGGTTTGGGTTACGGTGAGCTTTAGGGTTAGTCTTATGGTTAGGCTTAGGGTTAGGCTGAGGGTGAGGTTGGGGTGAGGATTAGGTAAGGGTTAGGGTTAGGGTTAGGGTTAGTGTTAGGGTTAGGTTGAGTGTGCGGTTTAGGCTTAGGGTTAGAATTAGGATTAGGGTTAGGCTTAGGGTGAGTGTGAGGGTTAGGGTTAAGGTTAGGATTAGGCTTAGGCTTAGGCTGAGGCTGAGGGTGATGGTGAGGATTAGGGTTAGGGTGAGGGTTAGGGTTAGCTTTAGGGTGAGAGTTAGGGTTTGGGTTAAATTTAGGTTTAGCGTGAGGGTTAGGGTAAGGGTTATGGTGAGGGTGAGGGTTAGAGTTAGTTTGAGAGTTTGGGTTAGGCTTAGGGTGATGGTGAGGATGAGGGTTAGGGTTAGTGATAGGGTGAGGTTTAGGATGAGGGTTAGGGTTGGGATTATAGTTAGGGTGAGGGCTAGGGGGAGGGTGAGCTTTAGGGTTAGGGTTGTGGTGAGTTTTAGGGTTAGAGTTATGGTTAGGTTTAGGGTGAGGGTGAGGTTTAGGGTTTGAGTTAGTGTTAGGTTGAAGCTGATTTTGAGGGTTAGGGTTAGGGTTAGTGTTAGGTTTAGGTTGAGGGTTAGGAGGAGAATTAGGGTTAAGATTAGGGTTAGGGTGAGGGTTTGGATGAGGGTTAAGGTTATGGTGAGGGTGACGGTTAGGGTAATGGTTAGGATTAGGGTTAGGGTGAGGGTGTGTTTTAGGATTAGGGTTAGGGTTAGGCTTAGGGTTAGATTTAGGTTTAGGATTAGTGTTATTGTTAGGGTTAGAGTTAGAGTTAAATTGAGGGTGAGGGTGAGGGTGAGGCTTAGGGTTAGTGTTAGGGTGAGGTTTAGGGTTAGGGTTAGGATTAGGGTTAGGGTGAGTGTCAGGTTTATGGTTATATTTAGAGTTGGGGGAGGGTTAGTTCGTGGGTTAGGGTTAGGGTTATTGTTAGCGTTAAGGTTAGGGTGAGGATTAGGTTGACGTTAAGGGTTAAGGGTAGTTTTAGGTTAATGATTAGTGTTAGGGTGAGGGTGAGGGTTAGGGTTATTTTTAGGCTTAGGTTTTGGGTTACAGTTACGGTGACAGTGAGGGTGAGGGTTAAGGTTAGCTATAGAGTTAGGGTTACGTTGAGGCTTACGTTATGGGTTAGGTTTAGGGTCAGTTTTAGGGTTAGATTTAGGGTGAGAGTTAGGGGGAGGTTTAGGGTCATGGTTTGGGTTAGGGTTAGGATTAGCTTTATGGTGAGGGTGAGTGTGTGTGTTAGGGTTAGGTTTAGGGTTTGGCTTAGGTTTAGACTGAGGGTAAGGTTGAGTGTGAGGGTAAGGGATAGGTTGAGGGTTAGGTTTAAGGTTCGCGTGAGGGTTTGGGTGAGGGTTAGGGTTACAGTGAGGTTGAAGTTTAGGATTAGTGTGAGGGTTAGGGTTAGGATTAGGATTAGGGTGAGTGTAGGTGTTAGGATTAGGCTTAGGTTTAGGGTTAGGGTTAGGTTTAGGGTTAGGATTAGTTTTATTGTTACGGTTAGGATTAGAATTACTGTGAGGGTTAGGGTGAGGGTGAGGGTTAGGGTTAGGTTTAGGGTGAGGTTTAGGTTTAGGGTTAGGATTAGGGATAGGGTAAAGGTGAGGTATATGGTTAGACTTAGAGTTAGGGGGAGGATTAGGATGAGGGTTAGGGTTAGGGTTAGTGTTAGGGTTAGGGTTAAGGTGAAGGTTAGGTTGAGGTTTAGGTTTAGGGTTAGGGGGAGGTTTAAGGTTAGGGTTAGGGTGAGGGTGGGGTTTAACGTTAGAGTTAGGGTTAGGGTGAGTCTGAGGGTGAGGGTTAGGTTTAGGGTTAGTGTTAGGGATAGGGTGAGGATTAGGGTGAGGGTGAGGGTTAGGTTTAGGGATAGGGTTTGGTTTAGGATTAGGATTAGGCTGAGGGTGAGTGTGAGGGTTAGGGCTAGGGTTAGAGTTAGGATTAGGGTTAGGATGAGGGTTAGGGTTCGGGTTAGGGTTAGGGTGAGGGTGAGGCTGAGGGTTATGGTTCGGTTTAGGGTTATGGTTATGGTTAGGGTTAGGGTTAGGTTTAGTGTTACAGTGAGGGTTAGGGTTAGGTTTAGGGTTAGGATTAGGCTTAGGTTTAGGCTGTGTGTGACAGTGGAGGTGAGGATTAGGGTTAGGTTTAGGGTTAGTGTTAGTGTTACGGTGAGGGTTAGGGTTAGGTTTAGGGTTAGGATTAGGATTAAGTTTAGGGTTAGTGTGACAGTGGGGGTGACGATTAAGGTTAGGGTTAGGGTTAGGGTTAGTGATAGGGTTACTTTTAGTGTTATGGTTTGGGTTAAGTTTGCGGTGAGGGTGATGCTGAGGGTGAGGTTTATGGTTAGGGTTAAGGTTAGGGTTAGGATTAGGGTTAGGTTTAGGATTAGGCTGAGTGTGATTGTGGGGGTGAGGATTAGAGTTAGGGTTAGGGTTATTTTTAGTGTTGTGGTTAGGGTTAAGTTTGCAGTGAGGGTGAGGCTGAGGGTGAGGGTTATGGTGAAGGTTAGGGTAAGTTTAGGGTTAGTGTTATTGTTAGGGTAAGGGATAGAGTTATGGTGAGGTTGGGGTTGAGGGTGAGGGTTAGGATTAGGGTTAGGGTGATGGTTAGATTTAGGTTTAGGTTGAGGGTTAGGATGAGGGTTAGGGTTAGGATTAGGGTTTGGGTGACGGCTAGGTTGAGGGTGAGGGTTAGGGTAAGGCTTAGGCTTAGGCTTAGGTTTTGGCTGACTGTGAGTTTGAGGGTGAGGGTTAGGGTTAGGGTGATTGTTAGGTTTACGGTTGGGGTGAGTGTTAGGATGAGGTTTAGTGTTAGGTTGAGGGTTATGGTGAGGATGATGGTAAAGGCAAAGTGAGGTTTAGGCTGAAGGTGAGGGATTCGTTAAGGGTGAGGGTTAGGGTTTGTTTTAGGGTTAGGATAAGGGTTAAGGTTAGGGTTAAGATAAGGGTTAGATTGAGGATTAGGTTTAGGGTTAGTGTGAGGTTTAGGGTGAGGATGAGGGTTAGGGTTAGGGTGAGTGTGAGGGTTAGAATTAGTGTTTGGTTGAGGGCTAGGGTGAGGGTAAGGGTTAGGGACATGCTTAGAGTTAGGCTGAGGTTTAGGGTTTGGATTAGGGTTAGAGTTAGTTTTAGGATGAGGGTGAGGTTTAGGGTTAGAGTTAGGGTTAGGGTTAGGGTGAGGTTTAGGATTAGGGTGAGGGTTAGGATTAGTGTGATCGTGAGTGTTAGGGTGAGGGTTAGTGTTAGGGTGAGGGAAAGCTTTATGGTGAGGGTTAGGGTTAGGGTGAGGGTTCTGGTTAGGGTGAGGTTTAGGGTTAGAGTTATGGTGAGGTTGAGGGTGAGGTTTAGGGTTAGATATAGGTTTAGGGGGAGGGTTAGGTTTAGGGTGAGGGTTAGGCTTAGAGTTAGGATTAGGATTAGGATAAGGGTTAAGCTGAGTGTGAAGGTTAGGGTTCGGGTTAAGCTTAGGGTTAGGCTGAGGGTGAGGGTGATGGTTAGGGTTAGGGTTAGGGTTCGGGTTAAGTTTTAGGGTTAGGATAAGGGATAGGGTTAGGTTGAGGATTAGTGTTAGGGTTTGGGTTAAGATGAGCGTTGGGGTTACGGTTAGTGTTATTGTTAGGGTTATGGTTAGAGTTTCGGTGAGGGTGAGGTTGAGGATGAGGGTTAGGGTCATGTTTAGGGTGAGGTGTAGGTTTAGGGGTAGGATTAGGGTTAGGATGAGGGTTAGGTTTAGGGTTAGATTTAGGGTTAGGGGGAGGGTTAGTTCATGGGTTACGGTTAGTGTTAGGGTTAAAGTTAGGGTGAGGGTTAGGTTTAGGTTAAGGTGTAGGTTTAGGTTTAGGGTTAGGACTAAGTTTAGGGTGAGGGTGAGGGTGAGGGTTACGGTAAGCTTAGACTTAGGCTTAGGGGTAGGTTGAGGGTGAGGGTGGGGTTGAGGATTAGGATTAGGATGATGGTAGGGTTAGGATTAGGGTAAGGGTAAGGATGAGGGTTAGGGTTAAGATTAGTGTTATGGTGAGGGCGAGGGTGAGGGTGAGGGTTAGGGTAAGGTTTAGGCTTCGCTTAGGGTTGGGCTGAGCATGAGGTTGAGGGTGAGTTTTAGGGTTAGGGTGAAGTTTTGTTTTACGGTTAGGGTGAGGGTTCGAATGAGGTTTAAGGTTAGGGGGAGGGTTAGGGTCGGGATGATGGTAAGGGTAATGATGAGCTTTAGGCTGAGGCTGAGGGTTAAAATAAGGTTGATTGTTAGGGTTATGCTTAGGGTTAGGTAAGGGTTAGGGTTAGGGTTAGGGTGAGGGTTAGATTGAGGATTAGGATTCGGCTTAGTGTGAGGTTTAGGGTGAGGATGAGGGTTAGGGTTAGGGTGAGCATGAGGGTTAGAATTAGGGTTAGGGTGAGGGCTAGGGTGAGGGTGAGGGTTAGGGTTAGTGTTAGGGTTAGGGTGAGGGTTAGGTTGAGGGTGAGGGTTAGGATTAGTGTGAGGCTGAGTGTTTGGTTTATGGTTAGTTTTAGGGTGTGGGGAAGTGTTATGGTGAGGGTTAGGTTTAGGGTGAGGTTTATGGTTAAGGTGAGGCTTAGGGTTAGGGTTATGTTGAGGGTGAGGGTGAGGTTTAGGGTTAGATTTAGGGTTAAGGGGAGGGTTAGGTTGAGGTTTAGTGTTAGTGTTAGTTTTAGGGTTAGTGTTAGGGTGAGGGTAAGTGTTAGGGTGAGGGTTTGGGTTAGGGTGAGGTTTATGGTTAGGGTGAGGGTTAGGATTAGGTTTAGAATTATTGTTTGGTTTAGAGTTTCGGTTATGCTGAGGGTTAGGGTGAGGGTTAGGGTTAGGGTTAGGGTGAGGTTTAGTGTTTGCGTTAGGGTTAGTGTTAGGTTTAGGCTGAGGGTGAGGTTTAGGGTTAGAGTTAGTGCTAGAGTGAGGGTTTGGTGGAGGGTTAGGTTTAGGGTTAGTGTTAGGGTTAGGGTTAGGGTGAGATTTAGGGGGAGTATAAGGGTTAGGGATAGGTTTAGGATTAGGGTTAGGGTGAGGGTGAGTGTGTGTGATAGGGTGAGGTTTAGGTTTAGGCTTAGGTTTAGGCTGAGAGTGAGTTTGAGCGTGAGGGTTAGCGTTAGGGTTTGGGTTAAGCTTAGTGTTAGGGGGAGGGTTATGATGAGTGTTAGGGTTAGGATTAGGGTTAGGGTGAGGGCTATGGTGAGGGTGAGGTTTAGGTTTAGGTTTAGGGTGAGTTTTAGGGTTAGGGTTAGGGTTAGGGTTAGGGTGAGTGTGAGATTTAGGGTTAGAGTTAGGGTTAGGATGAGGCTGAGGGTGAGGGTTAGAGTTAGGGTTAGTGTTAGGGTTAAGGTGAGGGTTAGGGTGCGGTGAGATTTAGGGTTAGAGTTAGGGTTAGGATTAGGGTTAATGTTAGGCAGAGTGTAATGGTTAAGGTTACAGTTAGGCTTAGGCTTAGGGTTAGGTTAGGCTTAGGCTTAGGCTGAGGGTGAGGGTGAGGTTGAAGTTTAGGGTTAGGGTGAGGTTTAGGGTTAGGGTTATGGTGAGAGTTAGGGTTCTGGTTAAGTTTAGGGTTAGGGTGAGGTTTAGGGTAAGGTTTATGGTGATGGTGAAGGTTAGGATTAGGTTTAGTAATAGGGTTTGGATTAGGTTGAGGGTTAGGTTAGGATTAGGGTTAGGGTGAGGGCTAGAGTGAGGGTGAGGCTTAGGTTTGGGGTGAGGGTGAGGTTGAGGTTTAGGTTTAGAGTTAAGTTTATGGTGAGGCTGATTGTGATGTTTAGGGTTAGGGTTAGTGTTAGAGTTAGGGTTAGGGTGAGGGTGAGGATAAGGCTTAGGTTTAGGGTTAGGATTAGGGTAAGGTTTAGGGTGAGTGTGAGGGTTAAAGTTATGTTTAAGCTTAGGGTTATGCTGAGGGTGAGGGTGAGGGTTAGTGTTAGGGTGAGTGTTAGGGTTAGGTTTAGTTTGAGAGTTAGGGTTCGGGTTAAGTTTAGGGTTAGCCTGAGGGTTACGGTTATAGTTAGGGTGAGCATGAGGGTTAGGGTTAGGTTGAGGTTTAGAGTTAGGTTTAGGGTTAGGGTGAGGGTTTGGGTTAGGGTTAGGTGAGGGTTAGGTTGAGGATTAGGGTTAGGTTTAGGGTTAGGGTGAGGCTAGTGAGAGGGTGAGGGTAAGGTTGAGGGTTTGGATGAGGGTTAGTGTTACAGTGAGGGTGAGGTTTAGGGTTCGGGTGAGGGATAGGGTAAGGTTTAGGCTTAGGTTTAGGCTGAGGGTGAGGATGGGAGTGAGAATTAGGGTTAGGGTTAGGGTGAGAGAGGGTTCGGGTTATGTTTTGGGTTTGGGTGAGGGTTAGGGTTAGGGTTACTGTGAGTGTGAGGGTTAGGTTTAGGTTGAGGGTTAGGGATAGGTTTAGGGTTAGGGTTTGTGTTAGTGTTAGGTTTAGGGTGAGGGTTAGGAGGAGAATTAGTGTTAGGATTAGGGTTAGGGTTAGAGTGAGGGCTAGGGTGAGGGTTAGGGTTAGTGTTAGGGAGAGGTTTAGGGTCAGGGTTAGCGTTAGAATGAGGGTTTGGATGAGGGTTAAAATTATGGTGAGGGTGAGCGTTAGGGTTATGGTTAGGATTAGGGTTAGGGTTAGGTTTAGGGTTAGGATTAGTGTTATTGTTAGGGTTAGAGTTAAAGTGAGGGTTCGGTGAGCGTTAGGGTTAGGATTAATATTAGGGTGAAGGTGAGTGTTAGGATTAGGGTTAGGGTTAGTGTTAGGTTTAGGATTAGGGTTAGGATTAGTGTTATTGTTAGGGTTATGGTTAGAGTCATGCTGAGGGTAAGGGTGAGGGTGAGGGTTAGGGTTAGGGTTAGGGTGAGGTTAGGGTTAGGGTTAGGATTAGGGTTAGGGTGAGGGTGAGGTTTAGGGTTAGATTTGTGTTAGGGTGAGGGTTAATTCGTGGGTTAGGGTTAGGGTTAGTGTTAGGGTTAGGGTTATTGTTAGGGTTAAGTTTAGGGTGAGGGTTAGGTTGAGGTTAAGGGTTAGGGTTAGGGTTAGTATTAGGGTAAGGGTGAGGGTGAGTGTGAAGGTTAGAGTTACGGTTAGGTTGAGGCTGACTGTGAGGGTTAGGGTTAGGGTTCGTGTTATAGTTAGGGTTAGGATGAGGGTTAGTTTGAGTGTGAGGGTTAGGATTAGGGTTAAGATTAGTATTAGGATAAGGGTTAGGGTGATTGTGAGGGTTAGGGATAGGGTTAGGTTTAGGCTTAGGCTTAGGCTAAGGGTGAGGATGGGAGTGAAGATTAGGGTTAGGTTTATGGTGAGAGTTAGGGTTCGGGTTATGTTTGGAGTTTGGGTGAGGGTTAGGGTTAGGGTTACTGTGAGTTTGAGGGTTAGGGTTAGGTTGAGGGTTAGGGATAGGTTTAGGGTGAGTGTTTGAGGAGAATTACGGTTAGGATTAGGGTTAGGGTGAGGTCTAGGGTGAGGTTGAGGGTTAGGGTTATGGTTAGGGTGAGGTTTAGGGTTAGGGTTAGGGTTAGAGTGAGGGTTTGGATGAGGGTTAAAATTATGGTGAGGCTGAGGTTTAGGGTTATGGTTAGGATTAGGGTTAGGGTGAGGGTGTATGTTAGGATTAGGGTTATGGTTAGGGTTAGGGTTAGGTTGAGGGTTAGATTGAGGGTTAGGATTAGTATTATTGTTAGGGTTAGAGTTAGAGTTAAAGTGAGGGTGAGGGTGAGGGTTAGGGTTAGGGTTAGGCTGAGGTTTAGGGATAGGGGTAGTATTAGGGTGAGGGTGAGTGCGAGGGTAAAGGTTAAATTTAGGGTCAGGGGGAGGGTCAGTTTGTGGGTTAGGGTTAGGGTTAGTGTTAGGGTTAAGTTTAGGTGAGGGTTAAGTTGAGGTTAAGGGTTAGGTGTAGGGTTAGTGTTAGGGTTAGGGTGAGGTTGAGTGTGAGGGTTAGCTCTAGGGTTAAGCTTAGGCTTAGGGTTAGACTGAGGGTGAGGATGGGGGTGAGGATAATGGTTAGGGTGAGGGAGAGTGTATGTGTTAGGTTTAGGTTTAGGGTTAGGTTTAGAGTAAGGCTGAGGTTGAGGTTGAGGTTGAGGTTTAGGGTTAGGGTGAAGGTAAGGGTTAGGTTTAGGAGGAGGGTGAGGTTGAGGGTTAGAGTTAGGGTTAGGGTGAGGCTGAGGGTGAGGGTTAGGGTTAGGGTTAGTGTTAGGGTTAGACTTAAGTTGAGTGTGAGGGTTAGGGTTAGATTTAGGATTAGGCTTAGGCTTAGGCTGAGAGAGAGGTTGAGTTTGAGGGTAAGGGTTAGGGTGAGGGTTAAGTTTAGGGTTTGGGTGAGAGTTAGGGTTCGGGTTAAATTTAGGGTTAGGGTGAGGGTTAGGGTAAGGGTTACTGTGTGGGTGAGGTTTAGGCTTAGGTTGAGTGTTAGGGTTAAGTTTAGGGTTAGTGTGATGGTGAGGGTGAGGGTTAGATTTAGTGGTAGGGTGAGGGTTAGGATGAGGTTTAGGGTTAGGATTAGGGTTAGTGTGAGGGCAAGGGTGAGGTTGAGGTTTAGGGTTAGGGTTTTGGTGAGGTATATGGTTAGCTTTATTGTTAGGTTTAGGGTAAGGGTGAGCTTTAGGGTTAGAGTTAGTGTTAGGTTAAGGCTGATTGTGAGGGTTAGGGTTAGGGTTCATGTTAGATTTAGGTTTAGGATGAGGGTTAGGGTGAGGGTGTGGCTGAGGCTTAGGGTTAGGATTAGAATTAGGATAAGGGTTAGGGTGATTGTGAGGGTTAGTGTTAGGGTTAGGGTTAGACTTTGGGTTAGGCTGAGGGTGAGGGTGAGGGTTACGGTGAGCGTTTGGATTAGGGTTAGGTTGAGAGTTAGGGTTCCGGTTAAGTTTCGGGTTTGGGTGAGGGTTAGTGTTAGGGTTATGTTGAGCGTGCGGGTTAGGGTTAGGTTGAGGTTTAGGGATAGGTTTAGGGTTAGGGAGTGGGTTAGTGTTAGGTTGAGGGTAAGGGTAGGAGAATTAGGGTTAGGGTGAGGGCTAGGGTGAGGGTGAGGTTTAGGGTTAGGGTTAGGGTTACGGTGAGGGTTTTGGTGAGGGTTAAGATTTTGGTGAGGGTGAGGGTTAGGGTTATGGTTAGGATTAGGGTTAGGGTGAGGGTGTGTGTTAGGATTCGGGTTATGTTTAGGGTTAGGGTTAGATTTAGGGTTAGGATTAGTGTTATTGTTAGGGTTTGAGTTAGAGTTAAAGTGAGTGTGAGGGTTATGGTTAGGGTTAGGGTGAGGTTTAGGGATGGGGTAGGATTAGGGTTAGGGTGAGGGTGAGGTTTATGGTTAGATTTAGGGTTAGGGGGAGGGTTAGTTCGTGGGTTAGGGTTAGGGTTAGTGTTAGGGTTAAGGTTAGGGTGAGGGTTAGGTTGAGGTTAAGGGTTAGGTGTAGGGTTAGTGTTAGGTTTAAGGTGAGGTTGAGTGTGAGGGTTAGGGCTAGGGTTAAGCTTAGGCTTAGGGTTAGACTGAGGGTGAGGATGGGGGTGAGGATTATGGTTAGTGTGAGGGAGAGTATATGTGTTTGGGTTAGGTTTAGGGTTAGGTTTAGAGTTAGGCTGAGGTTGAGGTTGAGGTTGAGGTTTAGGGTTAGGGTGAAGGTAAGGGTTAGGTTTAGGAGGAGGGTGAGGTTTAGGGTTAGAGTTAGGGTTAGGGTGAGGCTGAGGGTGAGGGTTAGGGTTAGGGTTAGTGTTAGGGTTAGTGTTAAGGTGAGGGTTAGTGTGAAGGTGAGGTTTAGGCTTAGGGTTAGGATTAGGATTAGGGTTAGGCTTAGGGTGAGTGTGAGGGTTAGTTTTAGGGTTAGG
Source organism: Dipodomys merriami (assembly GCF_024711535.1). Lineage (NCBI taxonomy): Eukaryota > Metazoa > Chordata > Mammalia > Rodentia > Heteromyidae > Dipodomys > Dipodomys merriami. The sequence continues at coordinate 5,849,217 of NW_027206335.1, read as the reverse complement.
ATTAGGCTTAGACTTAGGCTGAGAGTGAATGTGAATTTGAGGGTTATTGTTAGGGTGAGGGTTAAGTTTAGGGTTTGGGTGAGAGTTAGGGTTCGAGTTAAATTTAGGGTTAGGGTGAGGGTTAGGGTAAGGTTTGCTGTGAGGGTGAGGGTTAGGGTTAGGTTGAGTGTTAGGGTAAAGTTTAGGGTTAGTGTGATGGTGAGGGTGAGGGTTAGATTTAGTGTTAGGGTGAGTGTTAGGATGAGGGTTAGTGTTAGGATTAGGGTTAGTGTGAGGGCAAGGGTGAGGTTGAGGTTTAGGGTTAGGGTTTTGGTGAGGTATATGATTAGCCTTATGGTTAGGTTTAGGGTAAGGGTGAGCTTTAGGGTTAGAGTTAGTGTTAGGTTAAGGCTGATTGTGAGGGTTAGGGTTAGGGTTCATGCTAGATTTAGTTTTAGGATGAGGGTTAGGGTGAGGGTGTGGGTTAGGCTTAGGGTTAGGATTAGGATTAGGATAAGGGTTAGGGTGATTGTGAGGGTTAGTGTTAGGGTTAGGGTTAGACTTAGGGTTAGGCTGAGGGTGAGAGTGAGGGTTACAGTGTGGGTTTGGATTAGGGTTAGGGTGAGAGATAGGGTTCCGGTTAAGTTTAGGGTTTGGGTGAGGGTTAGGATTAGGGTTAGGTTAAGCGTGCGGTTTAGGGTTAGGTTGTGTTTTAGGGTTAGGTTTAGGGTTAGGGAGTGGGTTAGTGTTAGGTTGAGGGTGAGGGTTAGGATGAGAATTAGGGTTAGGATTAGGGTTAGGGTGAGGGCTAGGGTGAGGGTGAGGTTTAGGGTTAGGGTTAGGGTTACAGTGAGGGTTTGGGTGAGGGTTAAGATTATGGTGAGGGTTAGGGTTATGGTTAGGATTAGGATTAGGGTGAGGGTGTGTGTTAGGATTCGAGTTAGGGTTAGGGTTAGGGTTAGATTTAGGGTTAGGATTAGTGTTATTGTTAGAGTTTGAGTTAGAGTTAAAGTGAGGGTGAGGGTTATGGTTAAGGTTAGGGTGAGGTTTAGGGATAGGGGTATGATTAGTGTTAGGGTGAGGTGAGGTTCATGGTTAGATTTAGGGTTAGGGGGAGGGTTATTTCGTGGGTTAGGGTTAGGGTTAGTGTTAGGGTTAAGGTTAGGGTGAGGGTTAGGTTGAGGTTAATGTTTAGGGGTTGGGTTAGGATTAGGGTAGGCTGAGGGTGAGTGTGAGTGTTAGGGATAGGGTTAGGTTTAGGCTTTGGTTTAGGCTGAGGGTGAGGATGGGGGTGAGGATTAGGGTTAGGGTGATGGTTAGGGTTGGGGTTAGGGTGAGGGTTAGGGTTTGTGTTTGGGTTAGAGTTAGGTTTAGGGTGAGGGTGAGGTTTAGGGTTAGAGTTAGGTTTAGGGTGAGGGTTAGGTTGAAGGTTAGGGTTAGGATTAGTGTTATGGTTAGGGTTAGGGTGAAAATTTGAGGGAGGGTTAGGGTTAGGGAAAGGTTTAGGATTAGTGTTAGTGTGAGGGTGAGTGTGTGTGTTAGCGTTAGGTTTAGGGTTAGGTTTAGGGTTAGGCTGAGGTTGAGGTTGAGGGTGAGGTTAGGCTTAGGTTGAGGGTAAGGGTTAGTGTTAGGGGGAGGGGGAGGTTTAGGGTTAGAGTTAAGGTTAGGGTGAGGATGAGGGTGAGGGTTAGGGTTAGGGTTAGTGTTAGGGTTAGGGTTAAGGTGAGGGTTAGTGTGAGGGTGAGGGTTAGGCTTAGGGTTAGGATTAGGATTAGGGTTAGGCTTAGGGTGAGTGTGAGGGTTAGAGTTAGGGTTAGGATTAGACTTAGGCTTAGGCTGAGGGTTAGGGTGAGTTTGAGGGTTAGGTTTAGGGTGAGGGTTAAGTTTAGGTTTTATGTGAGAGTTAGGGTTCGGGTTAAATTTAGGGTTAGATTGAGGGTTAAGGTAAGGGTTATGGTGAGGTTGAGGGTGAGGGTTAGGTTGAGCATTAGGTTTAGTTTTAGGGTTAGGGTGATGGTGAGGGTGAGGGTTAGGGTTAGTGTTAGGGTGAGGGTTAGGATGAGGGTTAGGGTTAGAATTAGGGTTAGGGTGAGGGCTAGGTTGAGGGTGCGGTTTAGGGTTAGGGTTGTGGTGAGGTTTAGGGTTAGCGTTATGGTTAGGTTTAGGGTGAGGGTGAGATTTAGGGTTAGAGTTAGGGTTAGGTTGAGGCTGATTGTGAGGGTTAGGGTTAGGGTTAGGGTTAGAGTTAGGTTTAGGATGAGGGTTAGGGTGAGGGTGAGGGTTAGGCTTAGGGTTAGAATTAGGATTAGGATAAGGGTTAGGGTGATTGTGAGGGTTAGGGTTAGGGTTAGGTTTAGGCTTAGGGTTACGCTGAGGGTGAGGTTCAGGGTTAGGGTGAGGGTTAGGATTAGGGTTAGGGTAAGAGTTAGGGTTTGTGTTAAGTTTAGGGTTTGGATGAGCGTTTTAGTTAGGGTTACCTTGAGTTTGAGGGTTAGGGTTAGGTTGAGGGTTAGGGTTAGGTTCAGGGTTAGGGTGTGAATTAGTGTTAGGTTTAGGCTGAGGGTTAAGAGGAGAATTAGGGTTAGGATTAGGGTTAGGGTTAGGTCTAGGTTGAGGGTGAGGTTTAGGGTTAGTGTTAGGGTGAGGTTCAGGGTTAGGTTTAGGGTTAGGGTGACGGTTTGGATGAGGGTAAAGGTTATGGTTAGGGTGAGGGTTAGGGTCATGGTTAGGATTAGGGTTAGGGTGAGGGTGTGTGTTAGGGTTAGTGTTATGGTTAAGGTTAGGGTTAGGTTAAGGGTTAGGATTAGTGTTATTGTTAGGTTTAGAGTTAGGGTTAAAGTGAGGGTGAGTGTGAGGGTTATGGTTAGGGTTAGGGTGAGGTTTAGGGTTAGGGGTAGGACTGGGTTAGGGTGAGGGTGAGGTTATGTTTAGATTTATGGTTAGGGGGAGGGTTAGTTCGTGGGTTAGGGTTAGGTTTTGTGTTAGGGTTAAGGTGAGGTTGAGGGTTAGGTTGAGGTTAAGGGTTAGAGGTAGAGTTAGGTTTAGGATTTGGGTTAGGTTGAGCGTGAGTGTGAGTGTTAGGGTTAGGGTTAGACCTCGGCTTAGGGTTAGGCTGAGGGTGAGTGTGGGCTTGAGGATTATGGTTAGGGTGATGGTTATGTTTAGGGTTCGGGTGATGGTTAGGATGGGGGTTAGGGTTAGGATTAAGGTTTGGGTGAAGGCTAGGGAGAGGGTGAGGTTTAGGGTAAGGGTTAGGCTTAGGCTTAGGGTTAGGCTGAGCTTGAGGTTGAGGGTGAGGGTTAGGGATAGGGTGATGTTTAGGTTTACGGCTATGGTTAGGGTTAGGATGAGGTTTAGGGTTAGGGGGAGTGTAAGGGTGAGCATGATGGTAAGGGTAAAAGTGAGGTTTAGGCTGAGGGTGAGGTTTAAGATAAGTGTGTGGGTTAAGGTTAAGTTTAGGGTTATGATAAGGCTTATGGTGAGGGTTGGATTGAGGTTTAGGGTTAGGGTTAGGGTGAGGCTTAGTGTGAGGATGACGGTTTGGGTTAGGGTGAGGGTGAAGATTAGAATTAGGGTTAGGGTGAGGGTGAGGTTTAGGGTTAGGGTGAGGTTTAGTGTTTGGGTTAGGGTTAGAGTGAGGGATAGGTTGAGGGTGAGGTTTAGGGTTAGATTTAGGTTTAGTGTTAGTGTTAGGGTCAGGGTGAGGGTTAGCGTTAGGGTTATAGGGTGGGTGAGGTTTAGTGTTAGAATTAGGGTTAAGATGAGGCTGAGTGTGAGGGTTAGTTTCAGGGTTAGTTTTAGGGTTAGGGTGAAGTTTGGGGTGAGGGTAAGGTTTAGGGCTAGGGTTAGGATTAGGATTAGGTTTAGGGTTAGGGTGAGTGTGAGGGTTAGGTTTAGGGTTAGGGTTATCCTTAGGTTTAGGCTGAAGCTGAGGGTGAGGGTTAGGTTTAGGGAGAGCTTAAGGTTAGGGTTAGGGTGAGGTTTAGTGTTAGATTTAGGGTTAGGGTGATGGTGAGGTTTAGGGGTAGAGTTAGGTTTAGGGTGAGGGTGAGTGTGAGGGTTAGGATTAGGGTTAATGTTAAGCATAGGTTTAGGTTGAGGGTGAGAGTGAGTCTTAGGGTTAAGGTTAGGATGAGGTTTAGGTTTAGGGTTAGGGTTAGAATTAGTGTTAGGGTGAGAATGAGATTTAGGGTTAGAGTTAGGATTAGGGTTAGGAATAGGGTTAGGTTGAGAGTTAGGTTTAGGGTTAGGCTTAGGCTTAGGCTTAGTCCGAGCATGAGGGTGAGGGTTAGAGTTTGGTTTAGGGTGATGGTTCGGGTTAGGTTTAGTGTTATTGATAGGGTTAGGGTTAGAGTTACGGTGAGTGTGAGGGTGCGGGTGAGGGTTAGGTTTAGGGTTAGGGTGGGGTTTATGGGTAAGGTTAGGGTTAGGGTTAGGGTGAGGGTTAGGGTTAGGATTGTGGTTAGGATGAGGGCTAGGGTGAGGTTGAGGGTTAGGGTTAAGTTTAGGCTTAGGCGTAGGGTTAGTCTGAGGGTGAGGTTGAGGGTGAAGAATAGGGTTAGAGTGATGGTTAGGGTTATGGTTAGGGTGAGGGTAAGGATTAGGGTTAGTATTAGGGTGAGGGTTAGGGTGTGGGTGATGGTAAGCATAAAGGTCAGGTTAGGCTGAGGCTTAGGGTTAAGATAAGGTTGAGGGTAAGTGTTAGGATGAGGGTTAGGTTTAGGGTGATTGTTATGGTTAGGGTGAGGGTAAGAGTTAGGGTTACGGTTATTGTTAGTGTTAGGATTAGGGTTACCCTTACAGTGAGGGTGAGGGTAAGGGTTAGGTTTAGGGTGAGGTTTAGGTTTAGGGTTATGGTTAGAGTTTGAGTTAGATTTAGGATTAGGGTTAGGGTGAAGGCTAAGGTGAGGGTGAGGGTTAGGGTTAGGGTTAGGATTAGCGTTAGGGTGAGGGTGAGTGTGTGTGTTAGGTTTAGGTTTAGGGTTAGGCTTAGGGTTAGCTAAGGGTGAGGTTGAGGATGAGGGTTAGGGTTAGGATGAGGGTTAAGGTTAGGGTTAGGTTGAGGGTGAGTGTGTGGGTTAGGGTTAGGTTTAGGGTTAGGCTTAGGGTTAGACTAAAGGTGAGGTTAGGGGTGAGGTTTAGGGTTAGGTTGAGGGTTAGGTTTAGGGATAGGGTGAGGGTTAGGATGAGGGTTAAGTTTCGGATTAGGGTTAGGGTGAAGGCTAGGGTGAGGGTGAGTTTTAGGGTTAGGGTGAGGGTTAGGGTGAGGGTCAGGTTTAGGGTTAGAGTTAGGGTTAGGGGGAGGTTTAAGGTTAGGATTAGTGTTAGGGTTAGGGTGAGGGTTAGGGTTAAGATGAGGTTTAGGTTTAGGGTGAGAGTTATTAGGTTTAGCGTTACATTGGGATCAGTGTTAGGGTTAGGTTGAGGGTTAGAATTAGGTTTAGGGTTAGGTTGAGGGTTAGGGTTAGGGTTAGGGCGAGGTTTTGGATGAGGTTTAAGGTTACAATTAGGTTTAGGGTGAGTGCTAGGATGAGGTTGAGGTTTATTGTTAGGGTTATGTTGAGGATTAGGGTTAGGGTTAGGGTTAGTGTTACGGTGAGGGTGAATGTTAGGTAAGGGTGAGCGTTAGGGTTAAGGTTAGGATGAGGGTGAGGTTAGGATTAGGGTTAGGGTTAGAGTTACAGTGAGGGTGAGGTTGAGGGTAAGGATTAGGTTTAGGTTGAGGTTTAGGGTTAGTGTTAGGGTTAGGGTGAGGGTGACGTTTAGGTTTAGAGTTAGGGTTAGGGGGAGGTTCAGGGTGAGCGTTAGGGTTAGGGTTAGGGTTAGGGTGAGTGTTAGACTGAGGTTTAATTTTAGGGTTAGGGTTAGGTTTAGGATTAGGGTTACAGTGAGGGTGAGTGTGAGGGTTAAGGTTAGGGTTCGGCTTAGGGTTAGGGATAGGCTGAGGATATGGGTGGGGATGAGGATTAGGTTAAGAAAGATGGTTAGGTTTATGGTTAGGTTCAGTGTTAGGATGAGGTTTAGGGTTAGGGTGAGGGTGAGGGTTGGGGTTAGGCCAAGGCTTAGGCTTAGGTTTAGGCTGAGGCTGAGGGTGAGTGTGAGGGTTAGGGTTAGGGTGATGGTTGGGGTTACCGTTAGGGTGAGGGTTAGGATGAGGATTAGTTTTATGCTGAGGGTTAGTTTGAGGGTGATGGTAAGGGTAAAGGTGAGTGTAAGGCTGAGGGTGAGGTTAACGGTAAGGGTGAGTGTTAGGGTTAGGGTGAGGGTGAGCGTTAGATTGAGGATTACTGTTAGGGTTAGTGTGAGTTTTAGGGTGAGGATGAGGGTTAGGGTTAGGTTGAGGGCTAGGTTGAGGTTGAGGGTTAGGGTTACTGTGAGGTTTAGGGTAAGGGTGATGGTTAGGGTTAGTGTGAGGGTTAGTGTTAGCGTGAGTGTTAGTGTTAGGGTGAGGGTAAATGTTAGGATGAGGGTTAGGGTTAGGGTGAGGGTTAGTGTTACGGTGAAGGTTATGCTTAGGATGAGGTTTAGGGTTAGGGTTAGGGTTATTGTTAGGGTTAGGGTTAGGGTTAGGGTTACGGAGAGGGTGAGGGTGAGGGTGAGGGTGAGGGTTAGGGTTAGGATGAGGTTTAGGTTTAGGGTTAGGGTTAGAATTAGGGTTAGGGTGAGGGTGAGGTTTAGGGTTAGAGTTAGGTTTAGTGTTATTGTTGGGGTTAGGGTGATGTTTAGGGTTAGTGTTAGGCTTAGGCTTAGGCTTAGGCTTAGGCCGAGCATAAGGATGATGGTTATAGTTAGGGTTAATGTGGGGTTTAAGGTTAGGTTTAGGGTGAGTGTGAGGTTGAGGGTTACATATAGGGTTAGGGAGAGGGTTAGGGTGAGGTTGAGGGCTAGTGGTAGGGTGAGGGTAAGTGTTAGGGTGAGGGTTAGGAATAGGGTTAAGGTTATTCTTATTGTTAGGTTTAGGGTTGCGGTTACGGTGAGGGTGAGGATGAGGGTTAGGGCTAGGGTTAGAGTGAGGTTTAGGGTTTGGGTTAATGTTAGAGTTGGGTTCAGGGTCAGGGTGAGGTTTAGGTTAGAGTTAGGATTAAGGTGAGGGTTAGGTTGAGGGTTAGGGTTAGTGTTCCTTTTAAGGTTAGGGTTAGGGTGAGAGTTAAGGGGAGGGTTAGAGTTAGGGTTAGGGTTAGGATTAGAGTTAGGGTGAGGGTGAGGGTTATGGTTAAAGTGAGTGTTGGGTTTAGGATTAGAGTGAGGGTTAGGGTGAGGGTTAGGCTTAGGCTTAGGGTTTGGTTATGGGCTATGGTGAGGGTGAGTGTTAGGGTTAGGGTTATGGTGAGGGTTAGGGTGAGGGTTACTCTTATTTTTAGGGTTAGGGTTAGGGTTAGGATTAGGTTTAATATTAGGCAAGGGGTGAGGGTGAGGGTGAGGGTTAGGGTTAGGGTGAGGGTGAGGTTTAGGTTTAGAGTTAGTGTTAGGTTGAGGGTTAGTGTGATGGTTAGGGTTAGGGTTAGTGTTACGGTTAGGGTTAGGGTGAGGGTCAGGGTCAGGGTTAATCTTTGGCTTAGGCTTAGGCTTAGGCCGAGCATGAGGGTGAGGGTGAGGTTTAGGGTTAGCATTAGTGTTAGGATGAGGGTTAGAGTGAGGGTGAGGGTTAGGGTTAGCATTAGGGTGAGGTTTACGGTTAGGTTCAGGGTTAACATTATGGTGAGTGTTAGGGTTAGGGTTAGGGTTAGGGTTAGGGTGAGGGTGAGGGTTAATATTAGGGATAGGGTTAGAGTTACAGTGAGGGTGAGGGTGATGGTGAGGTTTAGGACCAGGGTTAGGGTGAGGTTTAGGTTTAGGGTTATGGTTAGGGTGAGGGTGTGGTTTAGGGTTAGAGATACTGTTAGGGGGAGATTTAGGCTGAGGATTACGGTTAGCGTTAGTGTTAGGGTTAGGGTTATGGTGAGGGCTAGGTTGAGGTATAATGCTAGGATTAGTGTTTGTTTTAGGATAAGTTTTACAGTGAGGGTGAGTGTGAGGGTTAGGGTTAGGGATCGGCTTAGGCTTAGGGTTAGGCTGAGGGTATGGGTGTTGATGAGGATTAGGTTTAGAAAGATGGTTAGGGTTATGGTTACTGTGAGGGTGAGGGTGAGGGTTAGGATTAGGGTTAGGGTCAGGTTTAGGTTTAGGTTTAGGGTTAGGGTTAGGGTTAGGTTTAGGTTTAGGTTTAGGGTTAGGTTGAGGGTGAGGGTTAGGGTTATTGTTAGTGTTATGGTTTGGGTTAAGTTTGCTGTGAATGTGAGGCTGAGGTTGAGGGTTATGGTTAGGGTTAGGTTGAGGTTTAGGGTGAGGGTGAGGGTTAGTGTTAAGGTTAGGATTAGGTATAGGGTTAAGGTGACTGTGAGTGTGAGGGTTAAGTTTAGGATTCAGGTTAGGATTAGAGTTAGGCTAAGGGTGAGGTTGAAGGTTAGGGTTCGGTTGAGGTTTGGGGTTAGGGTTAGAGTGAGAGTTAGGGTGAGGGTTAGGCTTAGGCTTAGGTTTAGGGTGTGGGCTAGGGTGAGGTTTAGGGGTAGGTGTAGGATTAGGATTAGGGTGAGGGTTAGGGTTATTGTTAGTGTTATGGTTTGGGTTATGTTTGCTTTGAATGTGTGGCTGAGGTTGAGGGTTATGATTATGGTTATGGTTAGGGTTAGTGTTAGGGTAATGGTGAGGGTTAGGTTTAGGGTGAGGGTAAGGGTTAGATTGAGGATTAGTGTTAGGGTTAGTGTGAGGTTTAGGGTGAGGGTTAGTGCTATGGTTAGGATTAGGGTTAGGTTGAGGGTGTGTGGTAGGATTAGGTTTAGGGTTAGGGTTAGGGTTAGGTTTAGGTTTAGGATTAGTGTTATTGTTAGGGTTCGAGTTAGAGTTAAAATGAGGCTGAAGGTGATGGTGAGGTTTAGGGGTAGGGTTAGGGTGAGGGTTAGGATAAGGTTTAGGGTTAGGATTAGGGTTAGCATTAGGGCTAGGCTGAGGGTTAATGTGAAGCATAGGTTTAGGGATAGGGATTGGTTTAGGATTATGATTATGGTGAGGGTGAGTGTGAGGGTTAGGTTTAGGGTTAGGCTTAGGGTTAGGGTGAGGGTTAGGGTTAGGGTTTTGTTTAGGCTTAGGGTTAGGCTGAGGGTGAGGGTTTGGGTGCGGATTAGGGTTTGAGTTAGGATGAAGGTGAGGGTAAAGATTAGGGTGAGTTTTAGTGTTAGGCTTAAGTTTAGAGTTACGGTGAGTGTGTTGGTTAGGGTTAGGTTTAGGTTTAGGGTTATTGTTAGGTTTAGGGTTAGAGTTAAGTTGAGAGTAAGGGTGAGGTTGAGGATTCGGTTTAGGGTTAGGGTGAGGTTTAGGTTTAGGGTTAGGTTTAGTGTGAAGGTTAAGGTTAGGGTTAGGGTGAGGTTTAGGATGAGGTTTTGGGTTAGGATTAGGGTCAGTTTGAGGGCTAGGGTGAGGGTTAGGGTGAGGGTTAGGTTTAAGGATAGGTTTAGGTTTAGGATTAGGGTTCGGGTGAGGGTGAGTGTGAGGGTTAGGGTTAGGGTTAGGCTTAGGGTTAGGGTGAGGGTTAGGGTTATTGTTTGTGTTACGGTGACATTGAGGTTGAAGATTATGGTTATGGTTAGGGTAAGGGTTAGGTTTAGGTTTGGGTTTAGGGTTAGTGTTTCGGTTAGGGTTAGGGTTAAGGTTAGGGTTTGGGTTACGATTAGGTTTAGGGTTAGTGTTAGGGTTAGGCTTAGGGTTAGGTTGAGGGTGAGGTTGGGGTTGAGGTTTAGGTAAGGGTTAGGGTTAGGGTTAGGGTTAGTGTTAGGATTAGGTTGAGTGTGGGTTTAGGCTTAGGGTTTGGATTAGGATTAGGGTTAGGCTTAGGGTGAGTGTGAGGGTTAGGGTTAAGGTTAGGATTAGGCTTAGGCTTGGGCTGAGGCTGAGGGTTATGGTGAGGATTAGGGTTAGGGTGAGGGTTAGGGTTAGGTTTAGGGTGAGTGTTAGGGTTCGGGTTAAATTTAGGGTTAGGGTGAGGGTTAGGGTAAGGGCTAGGTTTAGAGTTAGTTTGAGAGTTTGGGTTAGGCTTAGGGTGATGGTAAGGATGAGGGTTAGGGTTAGTGATAGGATGAGGTTTAGGATGAGGCTTAGGGTTGGGATTATCGTTAGGGTGAGGGCTTGAGGGAGGGTGAGCTTTAGGGTTAGGGTTGTGGTGAGTTTTAGGGTTAGGGTTATGGTTAGGTTTAGGGTGAGGTTGAGGTTTAGGATTTGAGTTAGGGTTAGGTTGAAGCTGATTTTGAGGGTTAGGGTCAGGGTTAGTGTTAGGTTTAGGTTGAGGGTTAGGAGGAGAATTAGGGTTAAGATTAGGGTTAGGGTGAGGGTTTGGATGAGGGTTAAGTTTATGGTGAGGGTGAGGGTTAGGGTTATGGTTAGGATTAGTGTTAGGGTGAGGGTGTGTTTTAGGATTAGGGTTAGGGTTAGGCTCAGGGTTAGATTTAGGTTTAGGATTAGTGTTATTGTTAGGGTTAGAGTTAGAGTTAAATTGAGGGTGAGGGTGAGGCTTAGGGTTAGTGTTAGGGTGAGGATTTGGGTTAGGGTTAGGATTAGGGTTAGGGTGAGTGTCAGGTTTATGGTTATATTTAGAGTTGGGGGAGGGTTAGTTCGTGGGTTAGGGTTAGGGTTATTGTTAGCGTTAAGGTTAGGGTGAGGATTAGGTTGACGTTAAGGGTTAGTGGTAGTTTTAGGTTAATGATTAGTGTTAGGGTGAGGGTGAGGGTTAGGGTTATTTTTAGGCTTAGGTTTTGGGTTACAGTTACGGTGACAGTGAGGGTGAGGGTTAAGGTTAGATATAGAATTAGGGTTAGGTTGAGGCTTACGTTGAGGGTTAGGGTTAGGGTGAGGGTTAGGGTTAGGATTAGGCTGAGGGTTAGCATAAGTTTTAGCATTAGGATTAGGGTTAGGGTGAGGGCTAGGCTGAGGGTTAATGTGAGGGTTAGGTTTAGGGATAGGGTTAGGTTGAGGATTAGGTTTAGGTTGAGTGTGAGTGTGAGGGTTAGATTTAGTGTTTGGGTTAGGGTGAGGGGGAGGGGGAGGATTAGGCTTTGGCAAAGGGTTATGGTTAGGGTTAGTGTTAGGTTTAAGGTGATGGTTAGGGTTAGGTTTAGGGTTAGGCTTAGGGTTACGCTGAGGGTGAGGGTGTTGGTTAGGGTTAGGGTTTGGGTTAGGGTAAGGGTGAGGTTGAGTATTAGTGTTACTTTTAGGGTTAGGGTTAGGGTTAGGCTTAGTCTTGGGCTTAGGGTTAGCGTGAGGTTTAGGTTTAGATATAGGTTTGCAGGAGGGCTAGGGTAAGGGTTAGGAATGGGGTTAGTGTTAGGGTTAGGGTGAGGTTGAGGATTATGTTGAGGTTTAGGTTTAGGTTTAGGGTTAGGGTTAGTGTGAGGGTTAGTGTTAGTGTTAGGGTTAGTGTTAGGGTGAGGGTAAATTTAAGGGTGAGGGTTTGGTTTTAGCTGAGGGTTATGGTTAGGGTGAGGGTTAGGATTAGCTTTAGGGTTATTGTTAGGGTTAGGTTTAGGGTTACGATTACTGTGAGGGTGAGTGTGAGGCTTGGGGTTAGGGTTAGGTTGAGGTTTAGTGTTTGGGTTAGGGTTAGAGTGAGGGTTAGGGTGAGGGTGTGATTTAGGGATAGAGTTAGGGTTAGGGTGAGGTTAGGTTGAGGTTTAGGGTTAGGGTTAGTGTTAGGGTTAGGGTGAGAGTTGGGGGTGTTAGGGTTAGGGTTATGTTTAGGGTTAGCATTAGGGTTAGGGTGTGGGTGCGGTTCAGTGTTAGAATTAGGGTTAGGGTGAGGCTCAGTGTGAGGCTTAGTTTTAGGATTATGTTAGGGTTACGGTGAGTGTTAGGGTGAGGATGAGGGTTAGGGCTAGGGTTAGGATTAGGATTAGGGTTAGGGTTAGGATGAGTGTGAGTGTTAGGGTTAGGGTTAGGGTTAGCCTTAGGTTTAGGCTGAGCGTAAGGGTGAGGGTGAGGGTTAGGTTTAGTGTGAGGGTTAGCTTTAGGGTTAGGGTGAGGTTTAGTGTTAGGTTTAGGGTTAGGGTGAGGGTGAGGTTTAGGGGTAGAGTTAGGTTTAGGGTGAGGGTGAGTGTGAGGGTTAGGGTTAGGGTTAATGTTAGGCTTAGGTTTCGGCTGAGGCTGAGGGTGAGTGTTAGGTTAGGGTTAGGATGAGCTTTAGGTTTAGGGTTAGGTTTAGAATTAGTGTTAGGGTGAGAGTGAGGTTTAGGTTTAGAGTTAGGGTTAGTGTAAGGTTGAGGGTTAGGGTGAGGGTTAGGGTTAGGCTTAGGCTTAGGCTTAGGCTTAGTCCGAGCATCAGGGTGAGGGTTAGGGTTAATGTTAGGGTGATGGTTCGGGTTAGGGTTAGTGTTATTGATAGGGTTAGGGTTAGAGTTACGGTGAGGATGAGGGTGTGGGTGAGGGTTAGGTTTAGGGTTAGGGTGAGGGTTAGAGTTAGGACTATGGTTAGGGTGAGGGCTAGGGTGAGGTTGAGGATTATGTTTAGGTTTAGGCTTATTCTTAGGGTTAGTCTGAGGGTGAGGTTGAGGGTCAGGTATAGGGTTAGGGTGATGGTTAGTGTTACGATTAGGGTGAGGGTTAGGATGAGGGTTAGAGTTAGGGTGAGGGTTAGCGTAAGGGTGATGGTAAGTGTAAAGGTGATGATTAGGCTGAGGCCGAGGTTTAAGTTAAGGGTAAGTGTTAGCTTTAGGGTGAGGGTTAGCGTAAGGGTTACAGTTATTATTACGGTTAGGGTTAGGGTTACCCTTACAGTGAGGGTGAGAGTTAAGGTTAGGTTTAGGGTGAGGTTTAGGGTTAGGGTTATGGTTAGAGTTTGGGTTAGGTTTAGGATTAGTGTTAGGGTGAAGGCTAGGGTGAGGGTGAGTTTTAGGGTTAGGATTAGGGTTAGGGTTAGGATTAGGGTTATGGTGAGGGTGAGTGTGTGGGTTAGGGTTAGGGTTAGGGTTAGGCTTTGGGTTAGGCTCAGGGTGAGGTTGAGGGTGAGGGGTATGGTTAGGGTGAGGGTTAGGGTTAGGGTTAGGTTGAGGGTGAGTGTGTGGGTTAGGGTGAGGTTTAGGATTAGGCTTAGGGTTAGGCTAATGGTGAAGTTAAGAGTGAGGGTTAGAGTTAGGGTGAGGGTTAGGTTTAAAGTTAGGCTGTGGGTTAGGATGAGGGTTAAGGTTAGGATTAGGTTTAGGGTGAAGACTAGGGTTAGGGTTAGGCTTAGGGTTAGGGTGAGGGTTAGGGTTATTGTTTGGTTTAGGGTGACAATGAGGGTGAGGATTAGCGTTAGGGTTAGGGCAATGGTTAGGCTTAAGTTTGGGGTTAGGTTTAGTATTTCGATTAGGGTTAGGTTTATGGTTAGGGATTGGGTCACGGTGAGTGTTAGGGTTATTGTTATGGTTAGGGTTAGGGTTAGGCTGAGGGTGAGGTTGGGGGTGAGTTTTAGGTAAGGGTAAGGGTTAGGGTTAGGGTTAGAGTTATGGTTAGGGTTATTGTTAGTGTTATGGTATGGTTAGGGTTAAGTTTGCGGGAAGTGTGAGGCTCAGGGTTTGGGTTATGGTTATCGTTAGGGTTAGGGTTAGGTTTAGGATTATTGTGAGTCTTATTTTTAAGGTTTGGTTTAGAGTTACAATGAGGTTGAGGTTGAGGGTGAGGGTGACGTGAGGGTAGGGTGAGGTTTATGGTGAGGTTTATGGTTAGAGTTAGGGTAGGGTGAGGGTAAGTTTTAGGGTTAGAGTTAGGGGTAGGTGGAGGGTTAGGGTGAGGGTTAGTGTTAGGTTTAGTATTAGGGTTTGGATGAGGGTGAGGGTTAGGTTGACGTTTAGGGATAGGGTTAGTGTTAGGGTGAGCGTTAGGGTTAGAGTTAGTGTTATTGTTAGTGTTAGGGTTAGAGTTACAGTGAGGGTGAGGGGAAGGGGGAGGGTTAGTGTTAGGTTTAGGGTGAGGTTTGGGGTTAGGGTTAGGATTAGGGTTAGGGTGAGGGTGAGGTTTAGGCTTAGATTTAGGGTTAGGGGGAGGGTTAGTTCATGTTCTAGGGTTAGGGTTAGTGTTAGGGTTAAGGTTAGGGTGAGGGTTAGGTTGAGTTTAAGGGTTAGGTTTAGGGTTAGGGTTAGGATTAGGGTTAGGGTGAGAGTGAGTGTGAGGGTTAGGCTTAGGCTTAGGCTTAGGTTTAGGCTGAGGGTGAGGTTGATGATGAAATTTAAGGTTAGGGTGATATTTTGGTTTACGGTTAGGGTGGGGGTTAGGATGAGGTTTAGGTTTAGGGGGAGGGTTAGGGTGAGGATGATGGTAAAAGTAAAAGTGAGGTTTAGGCTGAGGCTGAGGGTTAAAATAAGGGTGAGTGTTAGGGTTAGGTTTAGGGTTAGGGTAAGGTTTAGGGTTAGGGTTATGGTGAGGGTTAGATTGAGGATTAGGGTTAGGGTTAGTGTGAGGTTTAGGGTGAGGATGAGGGTTAGGGTTAGGGTGAGCATGAGGTTAGAATTAGGGTTAGGTTGAGGGCTAGGGTGAGGGTGAGGGTTAGGGTTAGTGTTAGGATTAGAGTGAGGGTTAGGATGAGGTTGAGGGTTAGGGTTAGTGTGCGGGTGAGTGTTAGGTTTTGGGTTAGTGTTAGGGTGAGCGGAAGTGTCATGTTGAAGGTTATGATTAGGGTGAGGGTTATGGTTAGGGTGAGGTTTAGGTTTAGGGTTATGGTGAAGGTGAGGGTGAGGTTTAGGTTTATATTTAGGGTTAGGGGGAGGGTTAGGGTGAGGTTTAGTGTTAGGGTTAGTGTCAGGGTGAGGGTGAGGTTTAGGTTGAGTTTTAGGGTTAGGGTTATGGTTAGGGTTAGAGTGAGGTTTAGTGTTAGGGTTAGCGTTAGGGTGAGGGTAAGTGTTAGGGTGAGGTTTTGGGTTAGGGTGAGGGTTATGGTGAGGGTGAGGTTTAGGATTAGGGTTAGAATTATTGTTAGGGTTAGGTTTAGGTTTTCTGTTATGGTGAGGGTGAGTTTTAAGGTTAGGGTTAGGTTGAGGTTTAGTCTTCGTGTTAGGTTTATTGTTAGGTTTAGGCTGAGGGTGAGGTTTAGGGTAAGAGATAGGGTTAGAATGAGGGTTAGGTTGAAGGTTAGGGTTAAGGTTAGTGTTAGGGTTAGGGATAGGGTGAGATTTAGGGGGAGCGTTTGGGTTAGGGATAGGTTTAGGATTAGGGTTAGGGTGAGGGTTAGTGTGTGTTTTAGGGTTAGGTTTAGGGTTAGGCTTAGGGTTAGGCTGAGGGTGAGGTTGAGGGTGAGGTTTAGGGTTAGGGTGAGAGTTAAGGTTAGGGTTAGGGGGAGGGTTAGGATGAGGGTTAGGGTTAAGATTAGGGTTAGGGTGAGGGCTAGGGTTAGGGTGAGGTTTAGGATTAGGTTTAGGGTGAGGTTTAGGGTTAGGTTTAGGGTTAGGGTTAGGGTGAGGTTGAGATTTAGGGTTAGGATGAGGCTGAGGGTGAGGGTTACGGTTAGGGTTAGGGTTAAGGTGAGAGTTAGGGTGAGGGTGAGGCTTAGGGTTAGGTTTAGGATTAGGATTAGGCTTAACGTTATTCTGAGTGTAAGGGTTAGGGTTACAGTTACTCTTAGGCTTATTCATAGGCTGAGGGTGAGGTTGAAGTTGAGGGTTAGGGTTAGGGTGAGGGTTAGGGTTAGGGTTAGTGTGAGAGATAGGGTTCAGTTAAAGTTTAGGGTCAGGGTGAGGTTTAAGGTAAGGTTTACCCTGAGGGTGAGGGTTAGGCTTAGGTTTATTGTTAGGGTGAGGGTTAGGATGAGGGTTAGGGTTAGGGTAAGTGCTAGGGTGAGGGTGAGGTTTAGGGTTAGGGTTACGGTGAGGTTTTGCTTAGGGTTAGGGTTAGTGTTAATGTGAGGTTGAGGTTTAGGGTTAGAGTTAGTGTTAGGGTGAGGCTGATTGTGAGGGTCAGGGTTAGGGTTAGTGTTAGATTTAGGGTGAGGGTGAGAGTGAGGGTTAAGCTTAGGGTTAGGATTAAGATTAGGGTAAGGTTTAGGTTGAGTGTGAGGCTTAGGGTTATGGTTAGGCTTAGGGTTATGCTGAGGGTGAGAGTGAGGGTTAGGGTTAGGATGTGTGTTAGGGTTCGGTTTAGGGTGAGTGTTAGGGTTTGGGTTAAGTTTAGGGTTAGCGTGAGGGTTATTTTAGGGTTACCGTGAACATGAGGGTTAGGGTTAGGTTGAGGGTTTGAGTTAGGTTTAGGTTTAGGGTGAGGGTTAGGGTTAGGGTTAGGGTGAGGGTTAGGATGAGGATTAAGGTTAAGGTGAGGGCTAGGGTGAGGGTGAGGTTTACGATTAGTGTTAGGGTGAGGTTAAGTGTTAGGGTTAGGGTAAGGGTGAGGGTTTGGATGAGGTTTAGTGTTACAGTGAGGGTGAGGGTTAGGGTTCCGGTGATGGTTAGGGTTAGGATTATTTTTAGGGTGAGGGTGAGTTTAGAAATAGGGTTAGGGTTAGGGTTAGCGTTAGGTTTAGGATTAGGTTTAGTGTTATTGTTAGGGTTATGGATAGAGTTACGCTGAGGGTAAGAATGAGGGTTAGGGTTAGGGTTAGGGTTAGGGAGAGGATTAGGGTTAGGATTAGGATTAGGGTTAGGGTGAGGGTGAGGCTTAGGTTTAGATTTAGGGTTAGGGGGAGGGTTAGTTCCTGGAAGGGTTAGGGTTAGTGTTAGGGTAAAGTTTAGGGTGAGGGTTCAGTTGAGGTTAAGGGTTAGGGTTAGGTTTAGGATTAGGGTTAGGGTGAGAGTTTGGGGGGAGGGTTAGGTTTAGGGATAGGGATAGGATTAGGGTTAGGGTGAGGGTGAGTGTTTGTGTTAGGTTTAGGTTTAGGGTTAGTCTTAGGGTTAGGCTGAGGTTGAGGTTGAGTGTGAGGTTTAGGGTTAAGGTTAGGTTTAGGGTTAACGTTAGGGTGAGGGTGAGGTTTAGGGTTAGAGTTATGGTTAGGTTGAGGGTGATTGTGAGCGTTGGGCTTAGGGTTAGTCTTAGAGTTAGGGATAGGGTGTGGGTTTGTGTGTGGGTGAGGGTTAGGCTTAGGTTTAAGATTAGGTTTAGGGTTTAGCTTAGGGTGAGTGTGAGGGTTAGGTTTAGGATTAGGGTTAGGCTTATGCTGAAGGTGAGCGTTAGGGTGAGGGTTAGGGTTAGGGTGAGGGTTAGGTTTAGGGTTAGGGTGAGAGTTAGGGTTCGGGTTAAATTTAGGGTTAGAGTGAGGGTTAGGTTAAAGGTTACGGTGAGGGTGAGGGTTAGAGTTAGGTTGAGCGTTAGGGTTAGGGTTACGGTTAGGGTGATGGTGAGGGTGAGGGTTAGGGTTAGTGTTAGGGTGAGGGTTAGGATGAGAGTTAGGGTTAGGATTAGGGTTAGGGTGAGGGCTAGGTAGAGCGTGAGGTTTAGGGTTAGGGTTGTTGTGAGTTTTAGGATTAAGGTTATGGTTAGGTTTAGGGTGAGGGTGAGGTTTAGGGTTAGATTTAGGGTAAGGTTGAGGCTGATTGTGAGGGTTATGGTTAGGGTTAGTGTTAGAGTTAGGGTTAGGGTGAGGATTAGGGTGAGGGTGAGGGTTAGGCTTAGGGTTAGCATTAGGATTAGGGTAAGGGTTAGGACAAATGTGAGGGTTAGGGTTAGGTTTAGGCTTAGGGTTAGGCTGAGGATGAGGTTGAGGTTGAGGGTGAGGGTTAGGGTGAGGGTTAGGGTTAGGGTGAGGGTGAGAGTTAGGGTTCGGTTTAAGTTTAGGGTTTGGGTGAGGGTTAGGTTTAGGGTTATGGTGAGTGTGAGGGTTAGGTTTAGGTTGAGGGTTAGGATTAGGTTTAGGGTTATGGTGTGGGTTAGTGTTAGGTTTATGGATAGGAGGAGACTTAGGGTTAGGGTTAGTGTTCCGGTGAGGGCTAGGGTGAGGCTGAGGGTTAGGGTTAGTGCTAGGGTGAGGTTTAGGATTAGGGTGAGGGTTTTAATGAGGGTTAAGGTTATGTTGAGGGTGAGGGTTAGGGTTATGGTAAGGATTACAGTTTTGGTGAGGGTGTGTGTTAGGATTAGGCTTAGGGTTAGGTTGAGGTTTAGGATTAGTGTTATTGTTAGGCTTAGAGTTAGAGTTAAAGTGAGGGTGAGGGTGAGGGTGAGGGTTAGGGTTAGGGTGAGGTTTAGGGTTAGGGGTAGGATTAGGGTTAGGGTGAGGGTGAGGTTTATGGTTAGATTTAGGGTTAGGGAGAGGCTTAGTTTGTGGTTTAGGTTTAGGGTTAGTGTTAGGGTTAAGGTTAAGGTGAGGGTTAGGTTGAGGTTAAGCATTAGGGGTAGTTTTAGGTTTAGGATTAGGGTTAGGGTGAGGGTGAGTGTGAGTGTTAGGGTTAGGCTTCGGCTTAGGTTTAGGCTGAGGGTGAGTGTGGGCGTGAGGATTAGTGTTAGGGTAATGGTTAGGTTTAGTTTTAGGGTGAGGTTTAGGATGAGGGTTAGGGTTAGGATTAGGGTTAGGGTGAGGGCTAGGGAGAGGGTGAGGTTTAAGGTAAGGGTTAGGCTTAGGCTTAGGTTTAGGCTGAGCTTGAGGTTGAGGGTGAGGTTTAGGGATAGGGTGATGTTTAGGTTTCCAGTTAGGGTGAGGGTTAGGATGAGTTTTAGGGTTAGCGGGAGGGTTAGGTTGAGGATGATTGTAACGTTAAACGTGAGGTTTAGGCTGAGGATGAGGTTTAAGTTAAGGGTGTGGGTTAGGGTTAAGTGTAGGGTTATGGTAAGGGTTAGAGTCAGGGTTAGGGTGAGGGTTAGATTGAGGATTAGAGTTAGGGTTAGGGTGAGGCTGAGGGTGAGAGTGAGGTTTAGGGTTAGGGTTAGGGTGAGGGTTAGCGTTAGGGTTAGGCTTATGCATAGGGGTAGTGTTAGCGTGAGGTTTAGGGTTAGATATAGGGTTAGGGGGAGGGTTAGGTTAACGGTTAGGAATAGGGTTAGTGTTATGGTTAGATTGAGGATGAGGGTTAGGCTGAGGGTCAGGATAAGGTTTAGGGTTAGGATTAGGGTTAGCGTGAAGGCTAGGCTGAGGGTTAATGTGAGGGTTAGGGTTAGGGTTAGGCTTAGGTTTAGGGTGAGGGTTAGGGTTTGGGTTAGGGTGAGAGGGAGGATGAGGATTAGGGTTTGGTTCATGGTTAAGGTTAGGGATATGGTTAAGGTGATGGTGAGGGTTAGGTTTAAGGTTAGGTTTAGGGTTAGGCTGAGGGTGAGGGTGTTGTTTAGGGTTAGGGTTTGGGATAGGGTGAGGGTGAGGCTGAGGATTAGGGTTAGGGCTAGGGTTAGGCTTAGGTTTAAGGTTAGGCTGAGGGTGAGGGTGAGGGTGAGGATTAGATTTAGGGTGTTGGTTAGTGTTAGGGTTAGGGTGAGGGTTAGGGTTTGGGTTAGTGTTAGCGTTAGGTTTAGGGTGAGGGTGAGGTTTCGGGTTAGAGTTATGGTAAGGGTGAGTTTTAGGTTGAGGGTTTGGGTTAGGATTATTGTTATTTTTAGGGTTAGGGTGAGATTTTGGGGGAGGGTTAGGGTTAGGGATAGGGTTAGGATTAGGGTTAGGGTGAGGGTGAGTGTGTGTGTTAGAGTTTGTTTTAGGGTTAGGCTTAGGGTTAGGCTGAGGTTGAGGTTGAAGGTGAGGTTTAGGGTTAGCGTAAGGGTAAGGTTTAGGGTTAGGATGAGAGTTAGGGTTTGGGTTAAATTTAGGGTTAGGGTGAGGGTTAGGGTACGGGTTATGTGAGGGTGAGGGTTAAGGTTAGGTTAGGGTTAGGGTTAGGGTTAGGGTTAGGATTAGGTTTAGGTTGAGGGCTAGGGTGAGGGTGAGGCTTTGGGTTAGGGTTGTGTTGAGGTTTAGGGTTAGGTTTATGGTTAGGTTTAGGGTGAGGTTGAGGGTTAAGGTTCGTTTTAGGGTTAGGGTGAAGCTGATTGTGAGGGTTAGGGTTAGGGATAGTGTTAGATTTAGGGTTAGTGTGAGGGTTAGGGTTAGTGTGAGTGTTAGGATTAGGGTTAGGATTAGTATTAGAGTAATGTTTACGGTGAGGGTTAGGGTTAAGCTTAGGCTTAGGTTTAATGTTAGTGTTAGGGTTAAGTTGATTGTTAGGGTTAGGCTTAGGGTTAGGCTTAGGGTTAGGTTGAGGGTGAGGGTTTGGTTTAGGGTTAGGGTTTGAGTTAGGGTGAGGGTAAGGCTGAGGATTAAGGTTACGTTTAGGGTTAGGGTTAGGGTTATGTTTAGGGTTAGGGTTAGGGTTAGGATTAGGCTTAGGGTTAGGGTTAGCCTGAGGTTTAGGATTAGATGTAGAGATAGGTGGAAGGTTAAGGTAAGGATTAGGAATAGGGTTAGTGTTAGGGTTAGGGGGAGGGGGAGGGTTAGGTTGAGGTTTAGGATTAGGGTTAGAGTTAGGGTTAGTTTGAGGGTTAGTGTTATGGGTAGGGTAAGTGTTAGGGTGAGGGTAAGTGTTAGGTTTAGGGTTTGGGTTAGGGTGAGGTTTATGGTTAGGGTGAGGGTTAGTATTAGCTTTAGGGTTAATGTTAGGGTTAGGTTTAGGGTTATGGTTGCTGTGAGGCTGAGTGTGAGGGTTAGGGTTAGGGTCAGGTTTAGTGTTTTGGTTAGGGTTAGAGTGAGGGTTAGGGTGCGGTTGAGGTTTTGGGATAGAGTTAGGGTTAGTGTGAGGTTATGTTGAGGTTTATGGTTTGGTTAGTGTTAGTGTCAGAGTTAGGGTGAGGGTTAGGGGGAGGGTTATGGTTAGGGTTGGTTTTAGGTTTAGTGTTATGGTGAGGCTTAGGTTAGGGTGAAGGTTAGGGCTAGGGTTAAGATTAGGATTAGGGTTAGGCTTAGGGTGAGTGTGAGGTTTCATGTTAGGGTTAGTGTTAGTCTTAGGTTTAGGCTGAGGGTGAGCATGAGGGTGGGGTTTAGGTTTAGGGAGAGGTTTAGGGTTAGGGTTAGTGTGAGTTTTAGTGTTAGGTTTAGGGTTAGAGTTAGGGTTAGGTTGAGGGTGAAGTTTAGAGGTAGAGTTAGATTTAGGGTGAGGGTGAGTGTGAGGGTTAGGGTTAGGGTTAATGTTAGGCTTAGCTTTAGACTAAGGGTGAGGGTGAGTGTTAGGTTTAGGGTTAGGATGAGGTTTAGGTTTAGGGTTAGGTTAGGGTGAGAGTGAGGTTTAGGATTAGAGTTAGGGTTAATGTTAGTGTTAGGGTTGGGTGAGGGTGACGGTTAGGGTTAGTGTAAGTGTGATGGTTCAGGATAGGTTTAGTGTTATTGATAATGTTAGGGTTAGAGTTACAGTGAGGGTGAGGGTGCGCGTGCGGGTTAGGGTTAATTTTAGGTTGGGGTTTACGAGTAGGGTTAGGGTTAGGGTTAGGGTGAGAGTTAGGGTTAGGGTTCGGGTGAGGGTTAGGGTTAGGGTGAGGGTTAGGTTTAGGCTTAGGATTAGGATTAGTCTGAGGGTGAGGTTGAGAGTGAGAGATAGGGTTAGGTTGATGGTTATGGTTAAGCTTAGGGTGAGGATTAGGATGAGGGTTAGGGTTAGGGTGAGGTTTAGCTTGAGGGTGATGGTAAGTGGAAAGGTGAGGATTAGGCTGAGGCTGAGAGTTAAGAAAAGGGTAAGGGTGAAGGTTAGGGTGAGGGTTATGGCAAGGGTTATGGTTTGGGTTAGGGTGAGGGTGAGGGTTAGATTGAGAATTAAGGTTAGGTTAGTGTGAGGGTTAGGGTGAGGGTTAGGGTTACAATTAGGGTTAGCTTGAGGGCTAGGGTGAGGGTGAGGGTTAGGATTAGGGTTAGTGTGAGGTTTAGGGTTAGGTTGAGTGTTAAGATTAGTGTGAGGGTTAGTGTTAGGGTTAGACTTACTGTAAGGGTGAGGGTAAGTGTTAGGGTGAGGGTTAGGGTTAGGGTGAGTGTTATGGTTAGGGTGAGGGTTAGAGTTAGTTTTAGGGTTAGGTTTACCCTTACAGTGAGGGTGAGGGTTAGGGTTAGGTTTAGGTGAGGTTTAGGGTTAGGGGTATGGTTAGAGTTTGGGTTAGAGTTAGGATAAGGGTTAAGGTGAAGGATAGGGTGGGGGTGAGGGTTAGGGTTAGGTTTATGGTTAGGGTTAGGATTAGGTTTAGGCTGAGGGTGAGTTTGTGGGTTAGGGTTAGGTTTAGGGTTAGGCTTAGGGTTAGGCTAAGGGTGAGGTTGAGGGTGAGGGTTACGGTTAGGTTGAGGGTTAGGGTAATGGTTAGGTTAGGGTGAGTGGGTGGGTTAGGATTAGGTTTAGGGTTAGGTTTAGGGTAGGCTAACGGTGAGGTTAAGGGTGAGGGTTAGGATTAGGGTGAGGGTTAGGTTTAGGGTTAGGGTGAGGGTTAGGATGAGGGTTAAATTTAGCATTAGGGTTAGAGTGAGGGCTAGGGTGAGGGTGAGGTTTAGGGTTAGGGTTAGGGTTAGAGTGAGGATGAGTTTTAGGTTTAGAGTTAGGTTTAGGGTGAGGGATACGGTTTAGTTTTAGGGTTAGGTTTAGTGTTAGGGTTAGGGTTAGGGTGAGGGTTAGGATTATGATGAGGTTAGGTTTAGGGTGAGGGTTAGGTTTAGGGTTAGTGTAGGGTCAGGGTTAGGGTTAAGGTTGAGGGTTAGAATTAGGTTAGGTTGATGGTTAGGGTTAGGGTTAGGGTTAGGGTTTGGATGAGGTTTAGGGTTACAATTAGGTTTATGGTGAGGGCTAGGGTGAGAGTGAGGGTTATTGTTAGGGTTAGGGTGAGGTTTAGGGTTAGGGTTAGGGTTACGGTGAGGGTGAGGGTTAGGTTTAGGGTGAGGGTTAGGGTTAGGGTTAGGGTTAGGGTGAGGTTCAGTGTTAGGATTAGGGTTAGGGTTAGAGTTACAGTGAGGGTGAGGGTGAGGGTTAGGATCAGGTTTAGGGTGAGGTTTAGGGTTAGGGTTATGGTTAGGATGAGGGTGAGTTTTAGGGTTAGAGTTAGGGTTATGGGGAGGGTTAAGGTGAGCGTTAGTGTTAGGGTTAGGTTTAGGGTTGGGGTTAGGGTGAGGGTTAGTTTGAGGGTTAATGTTAGGGTTAGGGTTACATTTAGGATTAGGTTTATGATAAGGGTGAGTGTGAGGGTTAGGGATAGGGTTCGGCTTAGGCTTAGGGTTATGCTGAGGGTATGGGTGTATATGAGGATTAGGTTTAGCAAGATGGTTAGGTTTATGTTTAAGTTAAGGGTTAGGATTAGGCTTAGGCTTAGGATTAGGGTTAGGGTGAGGGCTAGGGTGAGGGTGAGGGTTAGGGTTAGTGTTAGGGTGAGGTTTAGGGTTAGAGTTAGGGTGAGGGTGAGGGTTAGGATTAGCGTTAATGTTAGAGTTAGGGTTACATTTATGATTATGGTTACGTTTAGGATTAGTTTTACAGTAAGGTTGAGTGTGAGGGTTAGGGTTAGGGTTTGGCTTAGGCTTAGGATAATGCTGAGGGTATGGGTGTATATGAGGATTAGGTTTAGATAGATGGTTAGGTTTATGGTTAAGTTAAGGGTTAGGATGAGGCTTAGGGTTAGGATTAGGGTTAGGGTTAGGGTTAGGGTTAGGGTGAGGGTGAGGGTTAGGGTTAGGTTTAGGCTTAGGCTTAGTGTTAGGCTGAGGCTAAGGTTGAGGGTGAGGGTTGGGGTTAGGTTGATGGTTAGGGTTACTGTTAGGGTGAGGGTCAGGATAAGGATTAGTGTTAGGGTGAGAGTTAGGGTGAGGGTGACAGTAAGGGTAAATTTGAGGGTTAGGCTGAGGGTGAGGGTTAGGGTAAGGGTGAGGGTTAGGTTTAGGCTGAAGGTGAGAGTTAGGTTGAGGATTAGTGTTATGGTTAGTGTGAGGTTTAGGGTGAGGACGAGGGTTAGGGTTAGGGTGAGATTTAGGATTAGGGTGATGGTTAGGTTTAGTGTGAGGGTTAGTGTTAGGGTTAGCATTAGTGTTAGGGTGAGGGTAAGTGTTAGGGTGAGGGTTAGGGTTAGGGTGAAGTTATGTTTAGGATGAGGGTTAGGGTTAGTGTTATTGTTAGTGTTAGTGTTAGGGTTACGGTTACAGTGAGGGTGAGGGTGAGGGTTTGGGTTAGGGTTAGGATGAGGTTTAGGTTTAGGGTTAGGGTTAGAGTTAGGGTTAGGGTGAGGGTGTGGTTTAGGGTTAAAGTTAGTTTTAGTGTTATTGTTGGGGTTAGGGTGAGGTTTAGGGTTAGTTTTTGGCTTAGGCTTAGGCTTAGGACAAGCATGAGTGTGAGGGTTAGGGTTAGAGTGATGGTTAGGTTTAGGGTGAAGGTTAGTGTTATTGTTAGGGTTAGTGTTAGGGTGAGGGTAAGTGTTAGGGTGAGTTTTAGGGTTAGGGTGAGGGTTATGTTTAGGGTGAGTGTTAGGGTTAGGGTTAGGGTTATTGTTAGGGTTAGGGTATCAGTTATGGGAACAGTGAGGCTCAGGTTGAAGGTTAGGGTTAGGGTTAGGGTGAGGTTTAGGTTTAGGGTTAGGGTTAGAGTTAGGATTAGGGTGAGAGTGAGGTTTAGGGTTAGAGTTAGGGTTAGTGTTTGTGTTAGGGTTAGGGTGAGGGTTACGGTTAGGGTTAGGCTTACGCTTAGGCTTAGGCCTAGCATGAAGGTGAGGATTAGGGTTAGGGTGAGGGTTAGGATGAGGTTTAGGGTTAGGAATAGGGTTAAGGTGAGGGCTAGGGTGAGGGTTAGTGTTACAGAGAGGGTGAGGGTTAGGATTCGAGTGAGGGTGAGATTTAGTGTTAGGGGTAGGTTTAGGGTTAGGTTTTGGGTGAGGTTTATGGTTAGATTTAGGGTTAGTTAAAGGGTTAGTTCGTGGGTTAGGGTTAGGGTTAATATTAGGGTTAAGGGTAGGGTGAGGGTTAGGTTGAGGTTAAGTATTATTGGTAGGGTTAGGTTTCGGATTAGGGTTAGAGTGAGGGTGAGTGTGAGTGTTAGGGTTAGGGTTAGGCTTCCGCTTAGGGTTATGCTGAGGGTGAGTGTGGGCGTGAGTATTAGGGTTATGGTGATGGTTAGGTTTAGGCTTAGGGTGAGTGTTAGGATGAGGGTTAGGGTTTGGATTAGGGTTAGGGTGAGGACTAGGGAGAGGATGAGGGTTAGAGTAAGGGTTAGGATTAGGCTTAGGTTTACGCTGAGCTTGAGGTTGAGGGTGAGGGTTAGGGTTAGGGTTAGGGTGAGGGTTAGGATTAGGGTGAGGGTTATGGTTAGGTGAGGGTTAGGCTTAGGTTTATTGTTAGGGTTAGGGTTAGGGTTACGTTTTCGGTGAGCATGAAGGTTAGTGTTAGGTTGAGGGTTAGGTTTAGGGTGAGGGTGTGGGTTAGGGTTAGGGTGAGGGTTAGGATGAGGATTAGGGTTAGGTTTAGGTTTAGGGTGAGGGCCAGGGCGAGGGTGAGGGTTTGGTTAGTGTTAGGGTGAGGTTTATGGTTAGGGTTAGAGTTAGGGTAAGTGCTTGAATGAGCGTTAGGTTTACAGTGAGTGTGAAGTTTAGGGTTAGGGTGAGGGTTAGGGTTATTATTAGCTTTTGGGTGAGGGTGAGTTTTAGGATTAAGGTTGTTGTTGGGTTAGGTTTAGTGTTAGGATTAGTGATATTGTTAGGGTTATGGTTAGAGTTACGGTGAGGTTGAGGGTGAGTGTTAAGGTTAGAGTGAGGTTTAGGGTTAGGGTTAGGATTAGGGTTAGGGTGAGGGTGAGGTTTAGGGTTAGATTCAGTGTTAAGGGGAGGGTTAGTTCCTGGGTTAGTGTTAGGGTTAGTGTTAGGGTTAAGGTTAGGGTGACAGTTAGGTTGAGGTTAAGGGTTAGGTTTATGGTTAGGTTTAGGATTAGGGTTAGGGTGAAGGTGAGTGTGAGGATTAGGGCTAGGGTTAGCATGAGGGTTAGGTTTAGGTTTAGGATTGGTGTTATTGTTAAGGTTATGGTTAGAGTTAAGTTGAGGGTGGGGGTGAGGGTCAGGGTGACTTTTAGAGTTAGGATGAGGTTTAGGGTTAGGGTTAGTATGAGGGTGAGGTTTAGGGTTAGATTAGGGTTAGGGGGAGGGTTAGATCGTGCGTTAGTTTTAGGGTTAGTGTTAGGGTTATGTTTATGGGTGATAGTTATGTTGAGGTTAAGGGTTAGGTTTATGGTTAGGTTTAGGATTAGGGTTAAGGTGAGGGTGAATGTGAGGATTAGGGTTAGGTTTATGCTTAGGCTTCGGGTTAGGCTGAAGATGAGGGTGGGGTTGAGGTTTAGGGTTATTTTGATGGTTAGGTGTAGGGTTAGGGTGAGGGTTAGGGTTTGCGTTAGGGTTAGAGTTAGGTTTAGGGTGAGGGTGAGGTTTAGGGTTAGAGTTAGGGTTAGGGTGAGTGTTAGGTTGAAGTTTAGGTTTACGGTTAGTGTTAGGGTTAGGGTTCAGGTGAGAGTTAGGGGGAGGGTTAGGGTTAGGGATAGGGTGAGGATTAGAGTTAGCGTGAGGGTGTGTGTGTATGTTAGGGTTAGGTTTAGGGTTAGGGTTAGGCTTAGGGTTAGGCTGAGGTTGAGGGTGAGGGTGAGGTTTAGGGTTAGGTGAGGGTTAGTGTTAGGGTTAGGTGTAGGGGCAGGTTTAGGTTTAAAGTTAGGGTTCGGGTGAGGCTGAGGGTGAGGGTTATGGTTAGGTTTAGTGTTAGGGTTAGGGTTAGAGGGAGGGTTAGGATTAGTTGTAGGGTTACGATTAGGATTAGGGTGAGAGCCAGGCTGAGGGTTAATATGAGGGTTAGCTTTAGGGGTAGGGTTAGGTTTAGGATTAGGGTTAGGGTGAGGGTGTGTGTGAGGGTTAGGTTTAGCGTTAGGTTTGGTTTACGGTGAGGGTTAGAGTTAGGGTTTGGTTTAGGGTGAGGGTGAGGCTGAGGATTAGGGTTAGGTTTAGTGTTAAGGTTAGGGATAGGGTTAGGGTTAAGGTGATGCTTAGGGTTAGGGTTAGGGTTAAGCTTAGGTTTAGGCTGAGCTTGAGTGTGTGTTTTGGGGATAGGCTTACGGTTAGGGTTAGGGTTAGGGTTAGGTTTAGTTTTAGGCTTAGGCTTAGGGTTAGGGTTAGCGTGAGGTTTAGGGTTAGATATAGGGTTAGGGGGAGTGTTAGGTTAAGGGATAGGAATATGGCTAGTTTTAGGTTTAGGGTGGGGGTGAGGGTTAGATGAGGTTTACAGTTAGAGTTAGGGTTAGGGTTAGTGGGAGGGTAAGTCTTAGGGTTAGAGTTAGTGTTAGGGTGAGGGTAAGTGTTGGGGTGAGGGTTTGGTTTAGGGTGACGGTTATGGTTAGGGTGAGGGTTAGGATTAGCTTTAGGGTGATTGTTTTGGTCAGGTTTAGGGTTACGGTTACTGTGAGGGTGAGTGTGAGGGTTAGGGTTAGTGTTAGGGTGAGGTTTAGTGTTCGGGTTAGTGTTAGAGTGAGGGTTAGGGTGAGGGTGAGGTTTCCGTTAGAGTTAGGGTTAGGGTGAGTGTTAGGTTGAGGGTTAGGTTTAGTGTTCGTGTTAAGGTTAGAGTTAGGGTAAGAGTTAAGGGGAGGGTTAGGGTTAGGGGTAGGGTTAGGATTAGTGTTAGTGTGAGGGTGAGTGTGTGTTAGGGATAAGTTTATGGTGAGGCTTAGGGTTAGGCTGAGGCTAAGGGTGAGGTTGAGGTTTAGGGTTAGAGTGAGGGTTAGGGTTAGGGTTAGGGTGAGGTTTAGTGTTAGGGTTAGGTTTAGAGTTAGGGTTAGGTTGAGGGTGAGGTTTAGGGGTAGAGTTAGGGTCAGGGTGAGAGTTAAGTTTAGGTTTAGGGTTAGGGTTAGGTTTAGGGTTGAGTTGAAGGTAAGGGTAAACATAAGGGTTAGGCTGAGGGTGAGAGTTACGGTAATGTTGAGGGTTAGGTTTAGAGTAAGTTTTAGGGTTAGGGGTAGGTTGAGGGTGAGTGTTAGATTAAGGAATAGTGTTAGGGTTAGGGTGAGGTTTAGAGTGAGGATGAGGGTTAGGGTTAGGTTGAGGGCTGGGGTGAAGGTGAGGGTTAGGGTTAGGGTTAGGCTTAGGGTTAGGCTGAGGATGAGGGTGGGGGTGAGGATTACGGTTAGGGTAAGGGTTAGGGTTATTTTTAGTGTTATGGTTAGGGTTAAGTTTGAGGTTAGGGTGAGGTTGAGGGTGGGGAGAAGATTACGGTTAAAGTGATGGTTAGGGTTAGGGTTAGTGTTATTGTTAGGGTTAGGGTTAGATTTAAGGTGAGGTTGAGGGTGCAGTTGAGGATTAGGGTTAGGGTTAGGGCGGGGTTTAGGGCTAGGGAGAGGGTTAGGGTGAGCGTGAGGTTTACAGTTAGATATAGGGTTATGGGGAGAGTGACGGTGAGGTTTAGGGTTGGGGTTAGTGTTAGGGTTAGGGTGAGGTTGAGGGTTACGTTGAAGTTTAGGGTTAGAGTTAGGGTTAGGGTTAGTGTGAGGGTTAGTTTTAGGGATACGGTTAGTGTTAGTGTGAGGGTGTTAGGTGAGGGTTTGGGTTAGGGTTAGGATTATGGTTAGAGTGAGGGTTAGGATTATGGTTAGGGTAATTGTTAGGGTTAGGTTTAGGGTTAAGGTTAAGGTGAGGGTGAGGGTGAGGGTTAGGTTTAGGGTTAGGGTGAGGTTTAGGGTTTCTGTTATGGTTAGATTTAGGTTTAGGGTGAGGGTGAGGTTTAGGATTAGGGTTAGGGTTAGTGTGAGGGTTAGGTTGAGGGTTAGGGTTAGGGTTAGTGTTAGGGTTATGGTTAGGGTGATAGTTAGGGGGAGGCTTAGGTTTAGGGTTAGGTTTAGGGTTAGGATTAGGGTAAACTTGAAGGTGATTGTTTGTGTGTTAGGGTTAGGTTTAGGGTTAGGCTTACAGTTAGGCTGAGGGTGAGGTTTAGCGTGAGGAATAGGGTTAGGGTGAGGGTTAGGGTTAGGGTTAGGGGGAGGGTTAGAATGAGGGTTAGGATTAGGATTAGGGTTAGGGTGAGGGCTCGGTTGAGGGTGAGGTTTAGTGTTAGGTTTAGGATGAGGTTTAGGGTTAGGGTTAGGGTTAGGATGAGGGTGAGGTTTAGGGTTAGAGTTATGATTAGGATGAGACTGAGGGTGAGGGTTAGGGTTAGGGTTAGTGTTAGGTTTAGGGTTAAGGTGAGGGTTAGGGTGAGGTTGAGGTTTAGGGTTAGGGTTAGTATTAGGTTTAAGTTTAGGGTTAGGGTGAGTTTTAGTGTTAGGTTTAGGGTGAGGGTGAGGGTAACGTTTAGGGTTAGTGTTAGGGTTAGGCTTACGGTTAAGCTGAGGGTGAGGGTGAGGGTGAGGGTTAGGGTGAGGGTTAGGGTTAGGGTTAGGGTGATAGTTCGGGTTCAGGATAAGCTTAGGGTTAGGGTGATGGTTAGGGTAAGGGTTATGGTGAGTATAACAGTTAGGGTGAGTGTGAGGTTTAGGGTTCGTGTTAGGGTTAGGGTCAGGGCTAGGGTGAAGTTTGGAGTTAAGCTCAGGGTTAGGGTGAGGTTTAGGTTTAGGGTCATGGTTAGCGTTGGTGTGCGGGTTATTTTTAGGTTTAATGTTTGTTTTATGGTGAGATTAAGTTTTAGGGTAAGGTTTAGGTTTAGGGTGAGGTTTACGATTAGGGTTAGGGTTAGGGTTAGGGTGAGGGTGATGTTAAGGGTTAGAGTTAGGGTTAGGGTTAGGGTTAGAGTTAGGGTTAGGGTGAGATTTAGGGTGGGGGTGAGGATTGGAGTTAGGGTTAAGATTAGGATTAGGGTTAAGTTGAGGTGAGTGTTATGGTTATGGTTAGGGTTAGGATTAGTGTTAGAGTGAGGGTGAGGATGAGTGTTATGGTTAGGGTGAGTGTTGGGGTTAGGGTTAGAGTGAGGGTTATGGTGAGGGTTAGGCTTAGGCTTAGTGTTTGGTATGGGCTATGTTGTGGGTGTGGGTTAGGGTTAGGGTTAGGGTGAGCGTTAGGCTGGGGGTTAGGGTTAGTATTAGGGTTTGGGTTGGGGTTATGTTTAGTCTTAATGTTAGGTAGAGGGTGAGCGTGAGGGTGAGGTTTAGGGTTAGGGTGAGGGTGAGGTTTAGGGTTAGATTTAGCGTTCAGGTGAGGGTTAGTGTGAGAATTAGGGTTAGGGATAGGGTAAGGGTTAGGGTTAGTTTGAGGGTGATTGTGAGGGTCAGGGTTAGTCTTAGGCTTAGGCTTAGGCTTAGGCCGATCGTGAAGGTGAGGGTGAGGTTTAGGGTTAGAATTAGTGTTATGGTGAAGGCTAGAGTGAGTATGAGGGTTAGGATTAGCGTTTGGGTGAGGTTTACGGTTAGGGTTACAGTGAGGGTTAGTGTTAAGGTTAGGGTTATGGTGAGAGTTTGGGTTAGGTTTAGGGTTAGGGTGAGGGTCAGGGTTAGGGTTAGGGTTAGTGTAATAGTTAGGGTTAGGGTTAGAGTTACAGTGAGGGTGAGAGTGAGGGTTATGATCAGGTTTGGGTTAAGTTTAGGGTAAGGGTTATGGTTAGGGTGAGGGTGAGGTTTAGGGTTAGAGTTAGGGTTTCGGGGAGGGTTAGGATTAGGGTTAGTGTTAGGCTTGGGGTTAGGGTGAGGGTTAGTTTGAGGATTAATATTAGGGTTAGGGTTAGGTTTAGGATTAGGTTTACGGTGAGGATATCTGTGAGGGTTAGTGTTAGGTTTCATTTAGGCTTAGGGTTAGGCTGAGTATATGGGTGGGGATGAGGATTAGATTTAGAATGATGGTTAGGTTTCTGGTTAGGTTAAGCGTTAGGATGAGGGTTAGGGTTAGAATTAGGGTTAGGATGAGGGCTAGGGTGAGGGTGAGGGTTAGGGTTAGGGTTAGGCTTATGCTTAGGATTAGGCTGAGGCTGAGGGTGAGGGTGATGGTTAGGTTTAGGGTGATGGTTGGGGTTACCGTTAGGGTGAGGGTTAGAATGAGGATTAGGGTTATGGTGAGGGTTAGTGCGAGGGTGACAGTAAGGGTAAAGTTGAGGGTTAGGCTGAGGGTGAGGGTTACGGTCAGGGTGAGGCTTAGGGTTAGGGTGAGGGTGAAGGTTAGATTGAGGATTAGTGTTGATGTTTGTGTGATGTTTAGGGTGAGGGTGAGGGTTAGGGTTATGTTTAGGGTTAGGGTTAGTGTTAGGGTTAGGTTTAAGGTGAGGTTTAGGGTGAGGGTGAGGCTAGGGTTAAGGTTAGGATTGGGAATAGTGTTAAGGTGAGGGTGAGTGTGAGGGTTAGGGTTAGGGTTAGGATTAGAGTTAGGATGAGGTCTAGCATGAGGGTGAGGGTTAGTGTTAGGGTTAGGTGAGGTTTAGAGTTAGAATTAAGTTTAGGGATAGGGTGAGTGTTAGCGTTAGGGTTATGGTGAGGGTGAGGGTTAGGGTTATGTTGAGGGTTAGGATTAGGGCTAGGTTTAATGTGAGTGTTAGGGTTAGGGTGAGGGTTAGCATGAGTGTTAGGGTTAGGATTAGGTTTAGGATGAGGGATAGGGTGAGGGTGAGGGTTAGGTTTATACTTAGGGTGAGGTTTAGGGTTTGGGTTAGGTTTAGGGTTAGGGTGAGGGTTATGGTTAGGTTATGGTGAGGGTTAGGGTTAGGGTTAGGTTGAGGGTTAGAATTAGGTTTAGGGTTAGGTTGAGGGTTAGGGTGACAGTTAGGGTGAGGGTTAGGATGAGGGTTAGGGTTACAATTAGGGTTAGGGTGAGGTCTAGGTTGAGGATGAGGGTTAGTATGAGGGTTAGGGTTAGGGGTAGGGTTAGGGTGAGGGTTAGGGTTCATGTTTCGGTGAGGGTGAGGGTTAGGTTTAGGTTAGTATTAGGTTAATATTAGGTTTAGGGTTAGGGGTAGGGTTAGGGTGAAGGTTAGGTTTCATGTTTCGGTGAGGGTGAGGCTTAGGTTTGGGGTGAGGGTTAGGGTGAGGACTCAGGTGAGGGTGAGGGTTAAGGTTAGGTTTAGCTTTAGGGTGAGGGTTATGTTTAGGTTTAGGGTTAGGTTTAAGGTTAGGATTAAGGTTAAGGTGAGGCTGAGTGTGAGGGTTAGGCTGAGGGTTAGGCATAGGCTTAGGGTTAGGCTGAGGGTGAGTGTAGGGATGAGTGATGGTTCTGGTTAAGGTTAGGTTGAGGGTTAGGATGAGGGTTAGGGTTAGGATTAGTGTTAGGGCGAGGGCTAGGGTGAGTGTTAGTTTCGGGGTTAGGTTTAGTCTTAGGGTTAGGCTGAGGCTGAGGCTGAATTTGAAAGTGAAGGTTAGGTTTAGGTTGATGTTTAGGGTTAAGGTTAGGGTGAGGGATAGGATGAGGGTTATGGTTTAGGGTGAGGTTTGGGATGAGGGTGACTGTAAGAGAAAAGGTGAGGTTAGGCTGAGGGTGAGGGTTATGGTAAGGGTGAGGTTTCGGGTTAGGGTGATGGTGAGGGTTAGATTGAGGATTAGTGTTAGGGTTAGTGTGAGGTTTAGGGTGAGGATGAGGGTTAGATTTAGGGTGAGGGCAAGGGTGAAGTTGAGGGTTAGGGTTAGGGTTAGGGTGTGGTTTAGTTTTAGGGTGATGGTTAGCGTTAGTGTGAGGGTTAGGAATAGGGTTGGTGTTAGTTTTAAGCTGAGGGTAAGTGTTAAGGTAAGGTTTAGGTTTAGGGTTAGGTTTAGGATTAGGGTTAGGGTTAGGATTAGTTTGAGGGTGAGGGTTAGGGTGGAATTTAGTGTGGGGGTGAGGTTGCGAGTTAGGGTTAGGATTAGGATTAGGGTTAAGGTGAGGGTGAGTGTTAGGGTTAGGGTTAGGGATAGGGTTAGATTTAGGGTGAGGGTGAGGGTGAGGTTATGGTTAGTGTGAGCGTTGGGGTTAGTGTTAGAGTGAGGGTTAGGGTGAGGGTTAGGCTTTGGCTTAGGGTTTTGGTATAGGCTATGGTGAGGGTGAGGGTTAGGGTTAGGGTTAGGGTGAGCGTTAGGGTACGGGTTAGGGTTAGTATTAGCGTAAGTGTTGGGGTTAGGGTTAGGCTTAATGTTAGGCAGAGGTTGAGGGTGAGGGTGAGGTTTAGGTTTAGGGTGAGGGTGAGGTTTAGGGTTAGAGTTAGTGTTCGTGTGAGGGTTAGGGTTAGGGTTAGGCTTCCGTTTAGGGTTAGGGTGAGGGTGAGTGTGAAGGTCAGGGTTAGTCTTAGGCTTAGGCTTATGCTTAGGCCGAGCGTGAAGGTGAGGGTGAGGTTTAGGGTTAGCATTAGGTTTAGGGTGAGGGCTAGAGTGAGGATGAGGGTTAAGACTAGCATTAGGATGAGGTTTAGGGTTAGGTTTACGGTGAGGGTGAGGGTTAGGGTTACGGTTAGGGTTAAGGTGAGGGTTTGGGTTAGGGTTAATGTTAGGGTGAGGGTCACGGATAGGGTTAGGGTTAGTGTAATAGTTAGGGTTAGGGTTAGAGGTACAGTGAGGGTGAGGGTGAAGGTGAGGATTAGGATAAGAGTTAGGGTGAGGTTTAGGGATAGGGTTATGGTTAGGGTGAAGGTGAGGTTTAGGGTAAGTTTTAGGCTTTGGGGGAGGGTTAGGGTGAGGGTTAGGATTCGGGTTAGTGTTAGGCTTGGGGTTAGGTTGAGGGTTAAGTTGAGGTTTAAAATTATGGATAGGGTTAGTTTTAGGATTAGGTTTACGGTGAGGGTGAGTGTGAGGGTTAGGGTTAGGGTTCGTTTAGGCTTAGGGTTAGGCTGAATGTATGGGTGGGGATGAGGATTAGGTTTAGAATGATGGTTAGGGTTCTGGTTAGGTTAAGGGTTAGTATGAGGGTTAGGGTTAGAATTAAGGTTAGGGTGAGGGCTAGGGTGAGGGCTAGGGTGAGGGTGAGGTTTAGGGTGAGGATGAGGGTTAGGGTTAAGTTGAGTGTTAGTTTGAGGGTGAGGGTTAGAGTTACGGTTAGGTTTAGGTTTAGGGAGAGGGTGAGGTTTAGGGTTAAAGTTAGGGTAAAGGTGAGGGATAGGGTTTAGGTTTACGGTTAGGATTAGTGTTAGGGTTAGGGTTAGGGTGAGGTTTAGGGTTGGAGTTAGGGTTAGTTTTAGGGTTAGGGTTAGGATGAGGGTTAGTGTTAGGCTTAGGCTTTGTCTTAGACTTAGGCTTACGCCCAGCATGAGGGTGAGGATTAGGGTTAGGATTAGGGTGAGGGTTAGGTTTAGGGTTACAGTGTGGTCAGGTTTAGGGTTAGGTTGAGGGTTAGAATTAGGTTTAGGGTTAGGTTGATGGTTAGGGTTAGGGTTAGGGTGAGAGTTGGGATGAGGGTTAGGGTTACAATTAGGTTTAGTGTGAGGGCTACGGTGAGGGTGAATGTTATTGTTAGGGTTAGGGTGAGGTTTAGGGTTAGGGTTAGGGTTAGGGTTACGGTGAGGGTTTAGGTTAGGATTAGGGTGAGGGTTAGGTTTAGGTTTAGGGTGAGGGTGAGGGTTAGGATTAGGGTTAGGGTTAGAGTTACAGTGAGGGTGAGGGTGAGGCTGAGGGTTAGGATCAGGTTTAGGGTGAGGTTTAGGTTTAGGGTTATGGTTAGTGTGAGGGTGAGGTTTAGGGTTAGAGTTAGTGTTAGGTTGAGGGTTAGGGTGAAGGTTGGGTTGAGGTTTAATGTTAGGGTTAGGGTTACCTTTAGGATTAGGTTTACGATGAGGGTAAGTGTGAGGGTTAGGGTTCAGCTTAGGCTTAGGATTAGGCTGAGAGTATGGGTGGGGGATGAGGATTAGGTTTAGAATGTTGGTTAGATTTGTGGTTAGGTTAAGGTTAGGATGAGGTTTAGGGTTCGAATTAGGGTTCTGGTGAGGGCTAAGGTGAGGGTGAGGGTTAAGGTTAGGTTTAGACTTAGGCTTACGGTTAGGCTGAGGCTGAGGGTGAGGGTGAGGGTTAGGGTTAGAGAGAGGTTTAGGGTGAGGGTGAAGGTAAGTGTAAAGGTGAGGGTTAGGCTGAGGGTGAAGGTTAGGTTTAGGGTGAGGATGAGGGTTAAATTGAGGATTAGGGTTAGGGTTAGTTTGAGATTTAGAGTGAGGATTAGGGTTAGGGTTAGGGTGAGGTTTAGGGTTAGGGTGATGGTTGGGGTTAGTGTGAGGGTTAGTGTTAGGGTTAGGGTTAGTGTTAGGGTGAGGGTAAGTGTTAGGGTGAGGGTTAGTGTTAGGGTCAAGGTTATGGTTAGGATGAGGGTTAGGGTTAGGGATAGGGTTATTGTTAGGGTTAGGGTTAGGCTTACGGTTACAGTGAGGGTGAGGGTGAGGTGAAGGGTTAGGGTTAGGGTGAGGTTTACCTATAGGGTTAGGGTTAGAGTTAGGGTTAGGGTTGAGGTGAGGTTTAGGGTTAGAGTTAGGTTTAGTGTTAATGTTGGGGTAAGGGTGAGGTTTAGGGTTAATTTTAGGCTTAGGTTTAGGCTAAGCATGAGGGTGTGGGTTAGGGTTAGGGTTAGGGTGGGGTTTAGGGTTAGGGTTAGAGTGAAGGTGAGGTTGAGGGTTAGGGTTAGTGTTTGTGTTAAGGATAGGGTTAGAGTGAGAGTTAAAAAGAGGGTTAGGATTAGGGTTAGGGTTAGGATTAGTGTTAAGGTGAGGGTGAGTGTGTGTGTTAGGGATAGGTTTATGGTTAGGCTTAGGATTAGGGTTACGGTTAAGGTTTAGGGTTAGGGTGAGGGTTAGGGTTAGGGTAAGATTTAGTGTTAGGGTTAGGGTTAGAGTTAGGGTTAGGTTGAGGGTTAGGTTTAGGGGTAGAGTTAGGGTTAGGGTGAGGGTTAGGGTTATGGTTAGGGTGAGGGTTAGGGAGAAGGTTATGGTTACGGTGAGGGGTAGGGTGGGGGTGAAGGTAAGGGTAAACGTGAGGTTTAGGCTGAGGGTGAGAGTTATGGTAATGGTGAGGGTTAGGTTTAGGGTGAGTGTTAGGGGTAGGGGTAGGGTGAGGGTGAGGGTTAGATTGAGGATTAGTGTTAGGGTTAGGGTGAGATTTATGGTGAGGAGGAGGGTTAGGTTTAGGTTGAGGGCTAGGGTGAAGGTGAGGGTTAGAGTTAGGGTTAGGGTCAGGATGGTTAGGGTTAGTTTGAGGGTTATCTAGTCTTAGGGTAGGTGTTAGGGTGAGGGTAAGTGTTAGGGTGAGGGTTAGGTTTAGGGTGAGTATTATGTTTATTGTGAGGGTTAGGGTTAAGGTTAGGGTTATTGTTAGGGTTAGGGTATCGGTTATGGTCACGGTGAGGGTCAGGGTGAGGTTTAGGTTTAGGGTTAGGGATAGAGTTAGGGTTAAGGTGAGAGTGAGATTTAGGATTAGAGTTAGGGTTAGTGTTTGGGTTAGGGTTAGGGTGAGGGTTACGGTTAGAGTTAGGCTTAGGCTTAGGCTTAGGCTTAGGCCTAGCATGAGGGTGAGGGTTAGGGTTAGGGTTAGGGTGAGGGTTAGGATAAGGTTTAGGGTTAGGAATAGGGTTAGGGTGAGGGCTAGGGTGAGGGTTAGAGTTACAGTGAGGGTGAGGGTTAGGGTGAGGGTGAGGGTGAGGTTTGGTGTTAGGGGTAGGGTTAGGGTTAGGGTTAGGGTGAAGTTTATGGTTAGATTTAGGGTTAGGTAGAGGGTTAGTTCGTGGGTTAGAGTTAGGGTTAATATTAGGGTTCAGGTTAGGGTGAGGGTTAGGTTGAGGTTAAGTGTTAGGGGTAGTGTTAGGATTTGGATTAGGGTTAGGGTGAGGGTGAGTGAGAGTGTTAGGGTTAGGGTTAGGCTTCGGCTTAAGGTTAGGCTGAGGGTGAGTGTGGGCTTGAGGATTAGGGTTGGTGATTGTTAGGTTTAGGCTTAGGGTGAGGGTTAGGATGAGGCTTAGGGTTAGGATTTAGGGTTAGGGTGAGGGCTCGGGAGAGGGTGAGGGTTAGGGTAAGGGTTAGGCTTAGGCTTAGGGTTCGGCTGAGCTTGAGGTTGAGCGTGAGGGTTAGGGTTAGGCTGATGTTTAGGTTTACTGTTAGGGTGAGTTTTAGGATGAGGTTTAGGTTTAGGGGGAGGGTTAGGG
This sequence comes from Dipodomys merriami, assembly GCF_024711535.1. Classification (NCBI taxonomy): domain Eukaryota; kingdom Metazoa; phylum Chordata; class Mammalia; order Rodentia; family Heteromyidae; genus Dipodomys; species Dipodomys merriami. The sequence continues at coordinate 5,812,365 of NW_027206335.1, read as the reverse complement.
TGAGGATGATGTTAAGGGTAAAGGTGAGGTTTCGTCTGAGTGTGAGGGTTAAGATAAGGGTGTGGTTTAGGGTTAAGTTTAGGGTTAGAGTAAGGGTTAGGTTTCAGATTAGGGTGAGGGTTAGATTAAGGATTATTGTTAGGGTTAGTGTGAGGTTTAGGGGGAAGATGAGGGTGAGGGTTAGGGTGTGGGTGAGGGTTAGAATTAGGGTTAGGGTGAGTGTGATGTTAAGCCTAAATGTGAGGATTAGGCTAAGGCTGAGGGTTAAGATAAGGGTGAGGGTAAGTGTTAGGGTGAGGGTTAGGGTTAGGGTGAGTGTTAAGTTTAGGGTGAGGGTTAGAGTTAGGGTTACGGTTATTGGTAGACTTAGGGTTAGGGTTACCCTTACAGTGAGGTTGAGGGCTAGTGTTAGGTTTAGTGTGAGGTTTAGGTTTAGGGTTATGGTTAGAGTTTGGGTTAGGATTAGGATTAGGGTTAGGGTGAAGGCTAAGGTGAGGGTGAGGGTTAGGGTTAGGGTTAGTTTTAGGTTTAGGTTTAGAGTGAGGTTAAGTGTGTGGGTTAGGGTTAGGTTTAGGGTTAGGCTTAGGGTTAGGCTAAGGGTGAGATTGAGGGTTAGGGTTAGGGTGAGGGTGAGGTTTAAGGTTAGGGTGAGGGTTAGGATTAGGGTTAAGGTTAGCATTAGGGTTAGGTTGAGGGCTAGGGTGAGGGTGTGGTTTAGGGATAGGGTTAGAGTGAGGGTGAGGTTTAGGGTTCGAGTTAGGGTTAGGGTGAGGAAGTTTAGGGTTAGGGTTAGATTTAGGGTTAGGGTTAGGGTGAGGGTTAGGGTTTGGATGAGGTTTAAGGTTACAATTAAGTTTTGGGTGAGCTCTAGGGTGAGGGTGAGTGTTATTGTTAGGGTTAGGGTGAGGTTTAGGGTAAGGGTTAGGGTTAGGTTTACGGTGAGGGAGAGGGTTAGGGTTAGGGTGAGTGTTAGTGTTAGGGTTAGGGTGAGGGTGAAGGTTAGGATTAGGGTTTTGGTTAGAGTTACTGTGAGAGTGAGGGTGAGGGTGACGGTGAGGATTAGGATCAGGTTTACGGTGAGGTTTAGGGATAGGGTTATTGTTAGGGTGAGGGTGAGGTTTAGGGTTAGAGTTCTTGTTAGGGGGAGGGTTAATGTGAGCGATAGGGTTAGGATCAGTGTTAGTATTAGGGTTAGGGTGAGGGTTAAGTTGAGGTTTAATGTTAGGGTTAGCGTTACGTTTAGGATTAGGTTTACGGTGAGGGTGAGTGTGATGGCTAGGGTTAGGGTTCGGCTTAGGCTTAGAGTTTTGCTGAAGGTATGGTATGGGGATGAGGACTAGGTATAGAAAGTTGGTTAGGTTTATGGTTAGGTTAAGGGTAAGGATGAGGGTTAGGGTTAAGATTAGTGTTCGGGTGAGGGTGAGTGTTAGGGTTAGGTTTAGGCTTAGGCTTGGTGTTAGGCTGAGGCTGAGGGTGAGGGTGAGGGTTAGGGTTAGGGTGATGTTTGGGGTTACCATTAGGGTGAGGGTTAGGATGAGGATTAGGGTTAGGGTGAGGGTTAGGTTGAGGGTGACGGTAAGGGTAAAGGTGAGGGTTAGGCTGAGGGTGAGGGGTAGGGTAAGGGTGAGGGTTAGGGTTAGAAAGTGGGTTAGGTTTAGGTTGAGGATTAGTGTTAGGGTTAGTGTGAGGTTTAGGGTGAGGATGAGGGTTAGCGTTAGGTTGAGGGCTAGGTTGAGGGTGAGGGTTAGGATCAGGGTGAGGTTTAGGATTAGTGTGATGGTGAGGGTTAGTGTGAGGGTTAGTGTTAGGGTTAGGGTTAGTGTTGGGTAAGGGTAAATGTTAGGGTGAGGGTTATTGTTATGATGAAAGTTATGGTTAGGATGATGGTTATGGTTATGGTTAAGGTTATTGTTAGGGTTAGGGTTAGGGTTACGTTTACGGTGAGGGTGAGGGTGAGGGTGAGGGTTAGGGTTAGGGTGAGGTTTAGGTTTAGGGTTAGGGTTAGAGTTAGGGTTTAGGTGAGGTTGAAGTTTAGGATTAGAGTTAGGTTTAGTGTTATTGTTGGGGTTAGGGTGAGGTTTAGGTTTAGTTTTAGGCTTAGGCTTAGGGTTAGTCTTAGGCCGAGCAAAGGGTGAGGGTTAGCTTTAGGTTTAGGGTGGGGTTTGGGGTTAGGGTTAGGGTGAGGGTGAGGTTGAGGGTTCAATATAGGGTTAGGGTGAGGGTTAGAGGGAGGGTTAGGGTTAGAGTTAGGGTGACAGTAAGTGTTAATGTAAGGGTTAGGAATAGAGTTAGGGTTATTCTTAGGTTTAGGTTTAGGGTTATGGTTACGGTGAGGGTGAGGATGAGGGTTATGGTTAGGGTTAGGGTGAGTTTTAGGTTTTGTGTTAGTGTTAGAGTTAGGTTTAGGGTCAGGGTGAGGTTTCGGTTAGAGTTAGGGGTAGGGTGAGGGTTAGGTTGAGGGTTAGGGTTAATGTTCATGTTAAGGTTTGGGTTAGGGTGAGAGTTAAGGGGAGGTTTAGGGTTTGGGTTAGGGTTAGGATTAGTGTTAGGGTGAGGGTGAGTGTGTGTGTTTGGGATATGTTTATGGTGAGGCTTAGGGTTAGGCTGAGGCTGAGGTTTAGGGTTAGGGTGAGGGTTAGGGTTAGGGTTAGGGTGAGTTTTAGTGTTAGGGTTAGGGTTAGGGTTAGGGTTAGGGTGAGGGTGAGGGTTAGAGTTAGGTTTAGGCTTAGGCTTGGTGTTAGGCAGAGGCTGAGGGTGAGGGTGAGGGTTAGGGTTAGGGTGATGTTTGGGGTTACCATTAGGGTGAGGGTTAGGATGAGGATTAGGGTTAGTGTGAGGGTTACGGTGAGGGTTAGGTTGAGGGTGACAGTAAGGGTAAAGGTGAGGGTTAGGCTGAGGGTGAGGGGTAGGGTAAGGGTGAGGGGTAGGGTAAGGGTGAGGGGTAGGGTTAGCGAGTGGGTTAGGTTTAGGTTGAGGATTAGTGTTAGGGTTAGTGTGAGGTTTAGGGTGAGGATGAGGGTTAGCGTTAGGTTGAGGGCTAGGTTGAGGGTGAGGGTTAGGATCAGGGTGAGGTTTAGGATTAGTGTGATGGTGAGGGTTAGTGTGAGGGTTAGTGTTAGTGTTAGGGTTAGTGTTAGGGTTAGGGTAAATGTTAGGGTGAGGGTTATTGTTATGGTGAAAGTTATGGTTAGGATGAAGGTTATGGTTATGGTTAAGGTTATTGATAGGGTTAGGGTTAGGGTTACGTTTACGGTGAGGGTGAGGGTGAGGGTGAGGGTTAGGGTTAGGGTGAGGTTTAGGTTTAGGGTTAGGGTTAGAGTTAGGGTTTAGGTGAGGTTGAAGTTTAGGATTAGAGTTAGGTTTAGTGTTATTGTTGGGGTTAGGGTGAGGTTTAGGTTTAGTTTTAGGCTTAGGCTTAGGGTTAGTCTTAGGCCGAGCAAAGGGTGAGGGTTAGCTTTAGGTTTAGGGTCGGGTTTGGGGTTAGGGTTAGGGTGAGGGTGAGGTTGAGGGTTCAATATAGGGTTAGGGTGAGGGTTAGAGGGAAGGTTAGGGTTAGTGTTAGGGTGACGGTAAGTGTTAGGGTGAAGGTTAGGAATAGAGTTAGGGTTATTCTTAGGTTTAGGTTTAGGGTTATGGTTACCTTGAGGGTGAGGATGAGGGTTAGGGTTAGGGTTAGGGTGAGTTTTAGGTTTTGTGTTAGTGTTAGAGTTAGGTTTAGGGTGAGGGTGAGGTTTCGGTTAGAGTTAGGGGTAGGGTGAGGGTTAGGTTGAGGGTTAGGGTTAATGTTCTTGTTAAGGTTAGGGTTAGGGTGAGAGTTAAGGGGAGGTTTAGGGTTTGGGTTAGGGTTAGGATTAGTGTTAGGGTGAGGGTGAGTGTGTGTGTTTGGGATATGTTTATGGTGAGGCTTAGGGTTAGGCTGAGGCTGAGGGTGAGGGAGAGGTTTAGGGTTAGGGTGAGGGTTAGGGTTAGGGTTAGAATGAGTTTTAGTGTTAGGGTTAGGGTTAGAGTTAGGGTTAGGGTGAGGGTGAGGTTGAGGGGTAGAGTTAGGGTTAGGGTGAGGAATAGGGTGAGGGTGAGGCTTAGGGTGAGGGTTAGGGTGGGGGTGACGGTAAGGGTAAACATGAGGTTTAGGCTGAGTGCAAGAGTTACGGTAATGGTGAAGGTTAGGGTTAGGGTGAGTGTTAGGGTTAGGGGTAGGGTGAGGGTGAGGGTTAGATTGAGTATTAGTGTTAGGGTTAGGGTGAGGTTTAGAGTGAGGATGAGTGTTAGGGTTAGGTTGAGGGATGGGGTGAGGGTGAGGATTAGGGTTAGGGTTAGGGTTAGGCTTAGGTTTAGGCTGAGGATGAGTATGGGGGTGAGGATTAGGTTAGGGTTAGGGTTATTGTTAGTGTTATGAATAGGGTTAATTTTGAGGTGAGAGTGAGGCTGAGGGTGGGGGTGAGGATTAGGGTTAGAGTGATGGTTAGGGTTAGGGTTAGTGTTTTTGGTATGGTTAGGGTTAGAGTTAAGGTGAGGTTGAGGGTGCGGGTGAGGATTAGGGTTATGGTTAGGGTGGGGTTTTGGATTAGGGTGAGGGTTAGGTTTACAGTTAGATATAGGGTTAAGGGGGGTGACAGTGAGCTTTAAGGTTAGGGATAGTGTTAAAGTTAGGGTAAGGGTGAAGGTTAGGTGGAAGTTTAGGGTTAGGTTTAGAGTTAGGGGTAGTGTCAGGGTTAGATTTAGGGTTAGGGTTAGTGTTAGTGTGAGGGTAAGTGTTAGGGTGAGAGTTTGGGTTAGGATGAGGGTTATGGTTAGAGTGAGGGTTAGCATTATGTTTAGGGTTATTGTTAGGGTTAGGTTTAGGGTTAAGGTTAAGGTGAGGGTGAGGGTGAGGGTTAGGTTTAGGGTTAGGGTGAGGTTTAGTGTTTCAGTTAGGGTTAGAGTTAGGTTTAGGGTGAGGGTGAGGTTTAGGATTAGAGTTCGGGTTAGGGGAGGGTTAGGTTGAGGATTAGGGTTAGGGTTAGGTTTAGGGTTAGGATAAGGGTAAAGCTGAAGGTGATTGTGTGTGTTAGGGTTAGGTTTAGGGTTAGGCTTGGGCTTAGGCTGATGGTGAGTTTGAGAGTGAGAGCTAGGGTTAGGGTGAGGGTTAGGGTTAGGGTTAGGGGGAGGTTTAGAATGAGGGTTAGGATTAGGATTAGGGTTAGGGTGAGGGCTAGGGTGAGGGTGAGGTTTAGGGTTAGGGTTAGGATGAGGTTTAGGTTTATGGTTAGGGTTAGGATGAGCGTGAGGTTTAGGATTAGAGTTAGGGTTAGGATGTGGCTGAGGGTGAGGGTTAGGGATAGAGTTAGTGTTAGGGTTAGGGTTAAGGTGAGGGTTAGGGTGAGGTTGAGGCTTTGGGTTATGGTTACTATTAGGATTAAATTTAGGGTTAGGGTGAGGTTTAGGGTTAGGGTGAGTGTAACTTTTAGGGTTAGGGTTAGGGTTAGCTTGAGGGTGAGGGTGATGGTAAGAGTTAGGGTTAGTGTGAGGGTTAGGGTTAGGGTTAGGGTGAGGTTTAGGGTAAGGGTTTTGGTGAGGGTGACAGTTAGGATTAGGTTGAGGGTTAGGGTTAGGTTTAGGGTTGGGGTGAGGGTGAGAGTGAGGGTTAAGGTTAGTGTTAGGGTCAGGGTTAGGATGAGGGTTAGGGTGAGAATTCGGTTTAGGGTTATGGCTAGGGTGAGGGTGAGGATTATGGTTAGTGTTAGGGTGAGCTTTAGAGTTATGGGTAGGGTTACGGTTATGGTGAGGGTGAGGTGTAGGGTAGAGTTACGTTTAGGGTCAGGCTGAAGCCTAGCATTAGGTTTCGGGTTAGTGTGAGAATTAGGGTTAGGTTCGGGGTTAGGGTGAGTGTGAGGTTTACGGTTCGGGTTAGGGTGAGGATAAGTGTTAGGATGAGGGTTAAGGTTAGGTTGAAATATATGGTTAGGATGAGGGTTAGGGTTACGTTAGGGTTATTGTAAGTGTTAGTGTTTGGGTTATGGTTACAGTGAGGGAGAGTGTGAGGATTAGGATTAAGGTTAGGGTGAGTTTTAGATTTAGGGTTAGGGTTAGAGTTAGGGTTAGGTTTAGGGTGAGGGTTAGCATGAGGGTTAGGGTTAGGATGAGGGCTAGGGTGAGGGTGAGGTTTAGGGTAAGGCTTAGGGTGAGGTTTAGTGTTCGGTTTAGGTTTAGGGTTAGGGAGAGGGTTAGGGTCAGGTTACGGTGAGGGTTAGGGTTAGGGTTAGGTTGAGGGTTAGAATTAGGTTTAGGGTTAGGTTGAAGATTAGGGTTAGATTTAGGGTGAGGGTTAGGATGAGGGTTAGGGTTAAAATTAGGTTTAGGGTGAGGGCTAGGTTGAGGGTGAGGGTTAGGGTTAGGGTTAAAGTGAGGTTTAGGTTTAGGGTTAGGGGTAGCGTTAGGGTGAGGGTTAGGGTTCTTGTTTTGGTGAGGGTGAGGGTTAGGTTTGGGGTGAGGGTTAGGGTGAGGACCAAGGTGAGGGTGAGTGTTAGAGTTAGGGTTAGCGTTAGGGTGAGGGTTAGGTTTAGGTTTAGGTTTAGGGTTATGTTTAGGGTTAGGATTAAGGTTAGGGTGAGGTTGAGTGTGAGGGTTAGGCTTGGGGTTCGGCTTAGGCTTAGGGTTTGGCTGAGGGTGCGTGTGGGGATGAGGATTAGGTTTAGAGTGATGGTTCTTGTTAAGGTTCGGTTGAGGGTTAGAATGAGGGTTACGTTTAGGATTAGGGTTAGGGTGAGGGCTAGGGTGAGTGTGAGGTTTGCGGTTAGATTTAGGCTGATGCTGAAGTTGAGTGTGAGGGTTAGGGTTAGGGTGATGGTTAGGGTTACGGTTAGGGTGAGGGATAGGATGAGGGTTGTGGTTTAGGGTGATGGTTAGGATGAGGGTGACTGTAAGAGAAAAGGTGAGGGTTAGGCTGAGGGTGAGGTTTATGGTAAGGGTGTGGTTTAGGGTTAGCGTGAGGGTGAGGGTTAGACTGAGGATTAGTTTTAGGGTTAGTGTGAGGTTTAGGGTGAGGATGAGGGTTAGGGTTAGCGTGAGGACTAGGGTGAAGTTGAGGGTTAGGGTTAGGGTTAGTGTTAGTTTTAAGATGAGGGTAAGTGTTAGGGTAAGGTTTAGGTTTAGAGTGAGGTTTAGGATTAGTGTTAGGGTTAGATTGAGGGTGAGGTTTAGGGTTACAGTTAGGGTTAGGGAGAGGGTTAGGGTTAGGGTTACGGTTAGCATTAGTGTTAGGAGTAGGATTAGGGTTAAGGTGAGGATGAGTGTTATGGTTAGGGTTAGGGTTAGGATTAGAGTTACGGTTTGGGTGAGGGTGAGGGTTATGGTTAGCGTGAGCTTTGGGCTTAGGTTTAGAGTGAGGGTTAGGTTGAGGGTTAGGCTTAGGCTTAGGTTTTGGGTATGGGCTATGGTGAGGGTGAGGTTTAGGGTTAGGGTTAGGTTGAGGGTGAGCGTTAGGGTGGGGGTTAGGGTTAGTATTAGGGTTAGTGTTGGGGTTAGGGTTAGGCTTAATGTTAGGCAGAGGGTGAGGGTGAGGGTGAGGTTTAGGGTTAGGGTGAGGGTGAGGTTTAGGGTTACAGTTAGCATTCAGGTGAGGGTTAGTGTGAGGGTTAGGGTTAGGTTTAAAGTTACGGTTAGGGTTAGGGTGAGGGTGACTGTGAGGGTCAGGGTTAGTCTTAGGCTTAGGCTTAGGCTTAGGCCGAGCGTGAAGGTGGGGGTGAAGTTTAGGGTTAGCATTAGGTTTAGTGTGAGGGCTAGAGTGAGGATGACGGTTAGGGTTACCGTTAGGCTGAGTTTAGGGTTAGGGTTACCGTGAGGTTGAGGGTTAGAGTTAGGGTTAGGGTTAGGGTTAAGGTGAGGGTTTGGTTTAGGGTTAGGGTGAGAGTCAGCGTTAGGGTTAGTGTTAGGGTTAATGTAATAGTTAGGGTTAGGGTTAGAGTTACAGTGAGGGTGAGGGTGAGGGTTAAGATCAGGTTTGGGTGAGGTTTAGGGTAAGGGTTATGGTTAGGGTGAGGATGAGGTATAGGGTTAGAGTTAGGGTTTCGGGGAGGGTTAGGGTGAGGGTTAGGATTAGGGTTAGGGTCAGGTTTAGGTTTAGGTTTAGGGTTAGGGTTAGAGTTAGGGTTAGGTTTACGGTTAGGGTTATTGTTAGGTTGAGGGTTAGGGTTATTTTTAGTGTTATGTTTAGGGTTAAGTTTGGGGTTCGGGTGAGGCTGAGGGTGAGGGTTATGTTTAGGGTTATGTTTAGGGTTAGGACTAGTGTTAGTGTTAGGGTTAGGGTGAGGTTTAGGGTGAGGGTGAGGGTTAGGGTTAAGGTTAGGATTAGGTTTAGGGTTACGGTGAGGGTGAAGGTGAGGTTTAGGGATAGCGTGAGGGTTGGGGTTAGGGTTAGAGTGAAGATTAGGGTGATGGTTAGGCTTAGGCTTAGGTTTAGGGTGTGGGCTAGGGTGAGGTTGAGGGTTAGGGTGTTAGGATGAGGGTTTGGGTTAGGGTTAGTGTTAAGGTTAGGGTTGGAGTTAGGGTTAGGCTTTGTGTTGGGGGAGTGAGAGGGGGAGGGTTAGGATTAAGTGAGGGTGAAGTTTAGGGTTAGATTTAGCGTTAGGTTGAGGGCTAGTGTTAGTGTTAGGGTTGGTGTTACAGTTAGGTTTAGGGTGAAGGTGAGTGTGAGGGATAGGGTTAGTCTTAGGCTTAGGCTTAGGCTTAGGCCGAGCATGAGGGTGAGGGTGAGGGTTAAGGTTAGTGTGAGGGTTAGGGTTTTAGGGTTAGGGTGAGGGTTAAGATGAGGTTTAGGGTTAGGATTAGGGTTTGGATGAGGGCTAGAGTGAGGGTGAGGCTTATGGTTAGCGTCAGGGTGTGGTTTAGAGTTAGGGTTAGGGTTAGAGTTACAGTGAGTTTGAGGGTTAGGCTTAGGTTTAGAGTTAGGGTTATTGTTATGGTTAGAGTTAAGTTGAGGGTAGGGGTGAGGGTGCAGATTAGGTTTAGGGTTAGGGTGAGGTTTAGATTTAGGGTTTGGGTTAGTTTGAGTGTTAAGATTAGGGTTAGGGTGAGCTTTAGGATGAGGTTTAGGATTAGGATTAGGGTTAGGTTGAGGAGTTGGGTGAGAGTTAGGGTGAGGTTTAGGGTTAGGGATAGGGTTAGGTTTATGATTAGGGTTAGAGTGAGGGTGAGTGTGAGGGTTAGGGTTAGGTTTAGGCTTAGGGTTAGGGTTTGGCTTAGGGTTAGGGTGAGGGTTAGGGTTAGGGTTAGGTTTGTGATTAGGGTTAGTGTTTCGTTTAGGGTTAGGTTTACGGTTAGGGTTAGGGTTAGAGTGAAGGTTTGTGTTAGGGTTAGGTTTCGGATTAGGATTAGGCTGAGGGTGAGGTTGGTGGTGAAGAGTAGGTAAGGGTTAGGGTTAGGGTTAGGTTTAGAGTTACGGTTAGGGTTATTGTTAGTGTTATGGTAAGGGTTAAGTTTGCAGTCAGGGTGAAGCTGAGGGTGAGGGTTATGGTTAGTGTTAGGGTTAGGGTTAGGATTAGTATTAGTCTTATTTTTGGGTTTGGGTTATAGTTACAGTGAGATTGACGGTGAGGGTGAGGGTGAGGGTTAGGGTGAGGTTTATGGTGAGGATTAGGGTTAGAGTTAGGGTTAGGTTGAGGGTAAGTTTTAGGGTTAGAGTTAGGGTTAGGGGGAGGGTTAGGATGAGGGTTAAGGTTAGGTTTAGTGTTAGGGTTAGGGTGAGAGTGAGGGTTAGTTTGACGTTTAGGGATAGGGTTAGGCTTAGGGTTAGGTTTAGGGTGACGGTGAGTGTGAGGGTTAGGGTTAGGGTGAGGCTTAGGCTTAGGGTAAGGCTGAGGGTGAGTTTGGGGCTTAGGATTAGGGTTAGGGTGATGGTTAGTGTTAGGGTTAGGGTTAATGTTAAGGTTAGGGTTAGAGTTACAGTGAGCGTGAGGGTGCTGGTGAGGGTTAGGGCTTGGGTGAGGTTTAGGGTTAGGGTTAGGATGAGGGTGAGGTTTAGGTTTAGAGTTAGGTTTAGGGGAGGGTTAGGGTGAGGTTTACGGTTAACTTTAATGTTAGGGTTATGGTGAGGCTAAGGATTAGAGTTAGGGTCATTGTTAGGTTAAGGTTTATGTTTATGGTTACTGTGAGGGTGTGGGTTAAAGTTAGGGTTAGGGTGAGGTTTAGGGTTTGGGTTAGGGTTAGAGTTATGTTTAGGGTGAGCGTGAGATTTAAGGTGAGTGTCAGGGTTAGGTTGAGGGTTAGGGTTAGGGTTAGTGTTAGGTTTAGGGTTAGGGTGAGAGTTAGGGGGAGGGATAGTGTTAGGGTTAGAGTTAGGATTAGGGTTAGTGTGAGAGTGAGTGTGTGGGTTAGGGTTAGATTTAGGTTTAGGCTTAGGTTTAGGCTGAGGGTGAGTGTGTGTGTTAGGGTTATGTTTAGGGTTAGGCTTAGGGTTAGGCTGAGGGTGAGTTTGAGGGTGAGCAAGTTATGGTTAGGGTGAGGGTTAGACTTAGGGTTAGGATGAGGTTTAGAGTTAGGGTTAGGGTTAGTGTGAGGGCTAGGGTGAGGGTAAGGGTTAGTGTTAGGGTTAAGGTGTGGTTTAGGGTTATGGTTAGGGTTAGGGTTCGGGTCAGGGTGACCTTTAGTGTTAGAGTTAGGGTTAGGATGAAGCTGAGGGTGTGGGTTAGGGTTAGGGTTAATGTTAGGGTTAGGGTTAAGGTGAGGGTTAGGGTGAGGTTGAGGGTTATTGTTAGGCTTAGGATTAGGGTTAGTGTTAGGGTCATTGTGAACGTTAGTGTTAGGGTTAGGCTTAGGCTTAGTCTTAGGCTGAGGGTGAAGTTGAGGGTGAGGGTTAGGGTTAGGGTAAGTGTTAGGGTTAGTTTTAGGGTGAGAGTTAGTGTTAATTAAGTTTAGGTTTAGGGTAAGGGTTAGGGTAAGGGTTACTGTGAGGGTGAGGGTTAGGGTATAGGTTGAGGATTACGGTCAGGCTTAGGGTTAGGGTGAGCATGAGGGTTAGGGTTAGGGTGAGGGTGAGGGTTAGAATTAGATTTAGGTTAAGGGTTACGGTTAGGTTGAGGATTATTGTTAGGGTTAGGGTTAGGGTGAGGATTAGGGTTAGGTTTAGGGTGAGGGTTATGATGAGGATTAGGGTTAGGTTTATGGTTAGGGTTATTGTTAATATTATGGTTAGTGTTAAGTTTGCTGTGAGGGTATGGCTGACAGTGAGGTTTATGTTTAGGTTTAAAGTTAGGGTTAGGGTTAGGCTTAGGCTTAGGGTTAGGCTGAGGGTGATTGTGGGGGTGAGGATTAGGGTTAGGTTTAGGTTTAGGTTTAGGGTTAGGGTTATTGTTAGTGTTATGGTTAGGGTTAAGTATGCGGTGAGGGTGAGGCTGAGGGTGACGATTATGTTTAGGGTTTGGGTTAGAGTTAGGGTTATTGTTAGGTTTAGGGTTAGATTTACAGTTAGGTTGAAGGTGAGTGTGAGGGTTCGGGTTAGGGTTAGTGTAAGGATGAGGGTGAGGTTTAGGGTTAGACTTAGTGTTAGGAAGGGGTTAGGGTGAGGTTTAGGGCTAGGGTTAGTGTTAGGGTAAGGGTGAGGGAGAGGGTTAGGTTGAGGTTTAAGGATAGTGTTAGGTTTAGGATTAGGGTTAGGGTGACGATGAGTGTGAGGTTTAGGGTGAGGGTTAGGCTTAGGCTTAGGGGTAGGCTGAGGGTGAGGGTGGGCATTAGGATTAGGGTGAGGGTGATGGTTAGTTTTAGGGTTAGGTTGAGGGTTAGGATGTGGGTTAGTGTTAGGATTAGGGTTAGGGTGAGGGCTAGGGTGAGGGTGAGGGTTAGGGTAAGGCTTAGGCTTAGGCTTATGGTTAGGCTGAGGGTGAGGGTGTGGTTGAGTGTTAGGGTTAGGGTGATGTTTAGGTTTATGGTTAGGGTGAGGGTTATGATGAGGTTTAGGGTTAGGTTGAGGGTTAGGGTGAGGATGATGGTAAGGGTAAAGGAGAGGTTTATGCTGAGGGTGAGGTTTTCGTTAAGGTTGAGGTTTAGGGTTAGTTTTAGGGTTAGGGTAAGTGTTAGGGTTAGGGTGAGGGTGAGGGTTAGATTGAGGATAAGGGTTAGGGTTAGTGTGAGGTTTAGGATTAGGATGAGGGTTAGGATTATGGTGAGGGTGAGGTTTAGAATTACGGTTAGGTTGAGGGCTAGGGTGAGTGTGAGGGTGAGGGTTAGGTTTAGGGTTAGGGTGAGGTTTAGGTTTTGGTTTAGTGTTAGAGTTAGATTTAGGGAGAGGGTGAGGTTTAGGGTTAGAGTTAGGGATAGGGTAAGGGTTAGGGTGAGGATGATGGTAAGGGTAATGGTGAGGTTTAGGCTGAGGTTGAGGGTTAAGATAAGCGTGAGTATTAAGGTTAGGTTTAGGGTTAGGGTAAGGGTTAGGGTTAGGTTAGGGTTAGGGTTAGTGTTAGGTGCTGGTTAGATTGAGGATTAGTGTTAGGGTTAGTGAGAGGCTTAGGGTGAGGATGAGGGTTAGGGTTAGGCTGAGGGTGAGGGTGAGATTTAGGGTTAGGGTGAGGGCTAGGGTGAGGGTGAGGGTTATGGTTAGTGTTAGGGTTAGGGTGAGGTTTAGGATTAGGGTGAGGGTTAGGGTTAGTGTGAGGGTGAGTGTTAGGTTTAGGGTTAGTGCTAGGGTGTTTGTAAGTGTTATGGTGAGGGTTAGGGTTAGGGTGAGGGTTATGTTTAGGGTGAGGGTTAGGGTTAGGTTTAGTGTGAGGGTGAGGTTTAGGGTTAGATATAGGGTTAGGGGGAGGGTTAGTGTTAGGGTTAGTGTTACGGTTAGGGTGAGGGTGAGGTTTAGGTTGAGGTTTAGGGTTAGGGTTGGGGTTATGGTTAGGTTTAAGTTTAGGGTAAGGGGTAAGATGACGTTTAGGCTTAGGGGGGAGGGTTACGGTTAGGGTTAGGTTTAGGTTGAGGGTAAGTGTTATGATGAGCGTTAGGGTGAGGGTGAGGTTTAGGGTTAGAGTTAGGGTTAGGTTGAGGTTTAGATTGAGGGTTATGGTTAGAGTTAGTGTTAGGGATAGTGTTAGGGTGATCGTTAGGGGGTGGGTTAGGGTTAGGGATAGGGTTAGGATTAGGTTTAGGGTGAGTGTGATTGTGTGTGTTAGGGTTAGGTTTATGGTTAGGCTTAGGGTTAGGCTGAGGGTGATGTTGAGAGATAAGTGCTAGGGTTAAGGTGCGGGTTATGGTTAGGTTAAGTTGAGGGTTAGGATGAGGATTAGGGTTAGGATTAGGGTTAGGGAGAGGCCTAGGGTGATGGTGAAGTTTAGGGTTAGGGTTAGGTTGATGGTGAGATTTAGGTTTAGAGTTAGGGTTATGGTGAGGCTGAGGGTGAGAGTAAAGGTTAGGTTTAGTGGTAGGGTTAGGGTTAAGGTGAGGTTTAGGGTGAGTGTGAGGGTTAGGATTAGGATTAGGCTTAGGTTTAGGATGAAGGTGAGGGATAGTGTAAGGGTTAGTGTTAGGGTTCGAGTTAGGGTTCGAGTTAAGTTTAGGGTTAGAGTGAGGGTTAGGGTAAGGATTACGGTGAGGGTGAGGGTTAGGGTTAGGCTTAGTGTTAGCGTGAGGTTTAGGATGAGGGTTAGGGTTAGGATTAGGGTTAGGGTGAGGGCTAGGGTGAGGGTGAGGTTTAGGTTTAGGGTTAGGGTTAGGGTTAGGGTAAGGGTGAGGTTTAGGGTTAGAGATAGGGTTAGTGTGAGGCTGATTGTGATTGTTAGAGTTAGGGTTAGTGTTTGGGTTAGGGTTAGGGTGAGGAATAGGGTGAGGGTGAGGGTTAGGTTTAGTGTTAGGATTAGGATTAGGGTAATAGTTAGGGTGAGTGTGAGGGTTAGGATGGTGAGGGTGAGGGTGAAAGTTAGGGCTAGGTTGAGCCTGAGGGTTCAGGTTAGGGTGAGAGTTAGGGTTCCGGGTAAGTTTAGGGTTAGGATGAGGGTTAGGGTTAGTGTTACAGTGAGCTTGAGGGTTAGGGTTAGTTTGAGGGTTAGGGTTAGGGTTAGGTTTAGGGTTAGGGTGAGGATTAGTGTTAGGGTTAGGTTAAGGATTAGGATTAGAATTAGGGTTAGAATTAGGGTGAGGGTGAGGGCTAAGGTGAGGGTGAGTTTACTGTTAGTGTTAGGGTGAGGTTTAGGTTTAGGGTTAGGTTTAGGGTGAGGGTTTGGATGAGGGTTAGGGTTACGGTGAGGGTGAGAGTTAGGGTTTGGGTGACGGTAAGGGTAAAGATGAGGGTTAGGCTGAAGGTGAGTGTTAGGATTAGGGTTAGGGTTAGGGTTAGGTTAGGTTTATGGTTAGGATTAGTGTTATTGTTAAGTTTATGGTTAGACTTACAGTGAGGGTGTGGGTGAGGGTCAGGTTGAAGTTTAGGGTGAGGTTTAGGGTTAGGGTTAGGGTTAGGTTGAAGTTTAGGGTGAGGTTTAGGGTTAGGGTTAGGTTGATGGTGAGGTTTAGGGTTAGATTTAGGGTTAGCGGTAGGGTTAGTTCGTGGGTTAGAGTTAGGGTTAGTGTTAGTGTTAGGGTTAAGGTTAGGGTGAAGGTTAGGTTGAGGTTAAGGGTTAGGGTTTGGGATAGGGTATGCTTAGGGTTAGCGTGAGGGTTAGTGTAAGTTTTAGGTTTATTTTTAGGCTTAGGCTTAGGGTTAGGCTGGAGGTGAGCGTGGGGCTGAGGATTAGGTTTAGTGTGATGGTTAGGGTTAGGGTTAGGGTGAGGTTTAGGGTTTGGGTTAGGGTTAGAGTTAGGTTTAGTTTGAGGGTGAGGTTTAGTGTTAGAGTTACGGTTAGGGTGAGGGTTAGGTTGAGGTTTAGGGTTAGGGTTAGTGTTAGGGTTAAGGTTAGGGTGAGAGTTAGTGGGAGGGTTAGGGTTAGGGATAGGGTTAGTATTGGGGTTAGGATGATTGTCAGTGTGTGCGTTAGGGTTAGGTTTAGGTTTAGGCTTAGGGTTAGGCTGAGGTTGAGGTTCATGGTGAGAGTTAGGGTTAGAGTTAGGGTTAGGGGGAGGGGGAGGTTTAGGTTTAGAGTTAGGGTTAGGGTGAGGCTGAGGTTGAGGGTTAGGTTTAGTGTTAGTGTTAGTGTTAGGGTTAGGGTTAAGGTGATGGTTAGGGTAAGGGTGCAAATTAGGGTTAGGTTTAGGATTTGGATTAGGATTAGACTTAGGGTGAGTGGGAGGGTTAGGGTTAGGCTTAGGCTTGGCTTAGGCTGAGGGTGAGGGTGAGCGTGAGGGTTAGGGTTAGCTTGAGGGTTAGGGTTAGGGTTAGGGTGAGGTTTGGGTTAGGGTTAAGTTTAGTGTTAGGGTGAGGGTTAGGGTGAGGGTTTCGGTGAGGGTGAGGGTTAGGGTTAGGTTGAGCGTTAGCATTAGGGTTAGGGTTAGGGTGATGGTTATTTTTAGAGTTAGTGTTAGGGTGAGGGTTAGGACGAGGGTTAGGGTTAGGATTAGAGTTAGGGTGAGGGCTTGGGTGAGGGTGAGGTTTAGGGTTAGGGTTGGGGTGAGGTTTACCGTTAGGGTTAGGGTTAGGTTTAGGGTGAGGGTGAGGGTGAGGTTTAGGGTTAGAGTTAGGGTTAGAGTGAGGCTGATTGTGATTGTTAGGGTTAGGTTTAGTGTTAGACTTACGGTTAGGGTTAGGGTTAGGGTTAGGGTGAGGGTGAGGGTTAGCATTAGGTTTAGGATTAGAATTAGGGAAAGGGTTAGGGTGTGTTTGAAGGTTAGGTATAGGTTTAGGGTTAGGGTTAGGGATAGGCTGAGGGTGAGGGTGACGGTGAGGGTTAGGGTTGGGGTGAGTTTTATGCTTAGGGTTAGGGTGAGAGTTAGGGTTCGAGTTAAGTTTATGGTTAGGGTGAGGTTTAGGGTTAGGGTTACGGTGAGCGTGAGGGTTAGGGTTAGGTTCAGGGTTAGAGTTAGGGTTAGGGTTAGGGTTAGGGTGCTGGTTAGTGTTAGGTTTAGGGTAAGGGTTAGGAGGATAATTAGGTTTAGGATTAGAGTTAGGGTGAGGGTGTATGTTAGGATTAGGTTTAGGGTTAGGGTTAGGGTTAGAGTTAGAATTAAGTTGAGGGTGAGGGTTAGGGTTAGGTTTAGGTTGAGTTTTAGGTTTAGGGGTAGGATTAGGGTTAGGGAGAGGGTGAGGTTTATGGTTAGATTTAGGGTTAGGGGGAGGGTTAGTTCGGGCTTTACCGTTAGTGTTAGTGTTAGGGTTAAGGTTAGTGTGAGTGATAGGTTGAGGTTTAGGGGTAGGGGTAGGGGTAGGGGTAGGATTAGGGTTAGGGTGAGGGTGAGTGTGAGGGTTAGGGTTAGGGTGAGGCTTAGTCTTAGCGTTAGGCTGAGGGCGAGTGTGGGTGTTAGGATTAGGTTTAGGGAGAGGGCTAGGGAGAGAGTGAGGTTTCGTATAAGGGTTAGGCTTTGGCTTAGGGTTAGGCTGAGCGTGGGGTTGAGGGTGAGGTTTAGGGTTAGGGTGATGGTTAGGTTTACAGTTAGGGTGAGGGGAAGGTTGATGTTTAGGATTAGGGGGAAGGTTAGGGTGAGAATGATGGTAAGGGTAAAGGTGAGGTTTAGGCTGAAGGTGAGATTTAAGTTAAGGGTGACGATTAGGGTTAGGTTTAGTGTTAGGGTAAGGGTAAGGGTTAGGAGTAGGTTGAGGGTTAGATTGAGGATTAGGGTTAGGGTTAGGGTGAGGTTTAGGATTAGGGTGAGGGTTAGGGTTAGTGTGAGGGTTAGTGTCAGGTTTAAGGTTAGTGTTCGGGGTAGGGTAAATGTTAGGGTGAGGGTTGGGGTTAGGGTGAGTGTAATGGTTAAGTTGAGGGTTAGGGTTAGGGTTATTGTTAGGGTTAGGGTTAGGGTTATGGTTATGCTGAGGGTGAGGGTGAGGGTTAGGGTTAGGGTTAGGGTGAGGTTTAGTGTTAGGGTTAGGGTGAGAGTTAGATTTAGGGTGAGGATGAGGTTTAGGGATAGTGTTAGGGTTAGGGTGAGGGTTAGTGTGAGTGTTAGGGTTAGAGTAAGGGTTAGGGTGGGGTGACCATAAGGGTAAACGTGAGGGTTAGGCTGAGGATAAGGGTTATGGTCGGATGATTTTTAGGTTTAGGGGGAGGGTTTGGGTTATGGGAAGGATGTGAGTGAGGGTTAGATTGAGGATTAGTGTCATTGTTAGTGTGTGGTTTAGGGTGATGGTGAGGGTTAGGGTTAAGGTGAGGGCTAGGGTGAGGGTGAGGTTTAGGTTTAGGTTTAGGCTGAGGTTTAGGGTTAGGGTGATGGTTCTGGTTAGTGTGAGGTTTAGTGATAGGGTTAGGGTTAGTGTTAGGGTGAGGGTAAGTGTTAGGGTGAGGGTTAGGTTTAGGATGAGAGTTATGGATAGGTTGAGGGTTAGGGTTACGGTTAGGGTTATTTTTAGGCTTAGGGTTAGGTTTACGGTTACAGTAAGGGTGAGGGTAGTAGTTAGGTTTAGGGTTAGGGTGAGGTTTAGGTTTAGGGTTAGGATTAGAGCTAGGGTAAGGTTGAAGTTGAGGTTTACTTTTAGAGTTAGGGTTAGTGTTAGGGTTAAGGTTAGGATGAGGGTTAGGGTTAGGGTTAAGCTTAGGCTTAGGCTTAGGCGTAGGCCGAGTATGAGGGTGAGGGTTAGGGTTAGGGTTAGGGTGAGGGTTAGGATTAGGGTTAGGGTGAGGGTGAGGATAAGGTTTAGCATTAGGATTAGTGTTAGGGTGAGGGCTAGGCTGAGGGTTAGGGAGATGGTTAAGTTTATGGATAGGGTTAGGTTTAGGATTAGGGTTAGGGTGAGGGTGAGTGTGAGTGTTGGGGTTAGGCTTAGGGTTAGGCTTATGGTTCGGTTGAGGGTTAGGGTGTGGTTTAGGGTTAGGGTTTGGGTTAGAGTGAGGGTGAGGCTGAGGATTTATGTTATGTTTAGGGTTATGTTTAGGGTTAGGGTTAGGCTTAGGCTTAGGGTTAGGGTTAGGGTGAGGTTTAGGGTTAGATATAGGATTAGGGGGAGGGTTAGGGTAAGGGTTAGGCACAGGATTCGGGTGAGAGTGAGGGTTAGGTTGAGTTTTAGGGTTAGGGATAAGGTTAGGGTTAGTGTGAGGGTTAGTGTTCGGGTTAGTGTTAGAGTTACAGTGAGGGTGAGGTTGCGGGTCAGGTTTAGGGTTAGAGTTAGGGTGGGGTATATGGTTAGGGTTAGGGTTAAGTTGAGGGTGAAGGTGAGGTTTAGGGTTAGATTTAGGGTTAGTGATAGTTTGAGGGTTAGGTTTAGGGTTAGGGTGAGGTTTATGGTGAGGGTGAGGTTTAGGGTTAGAGTTAGGTTTATGTTGAGGGTTAGGGTTAGGGTTAGTGTTAGGGTTAGTGTTAGGGTGAGAGTTAGGGGGAGGGTTAGTTTTAGGCTTAGGATTAGGTTTAAGGGGAGGGTGAGTGTGTGTGTTAGATTTAGGATTAGGGTTAGGGTAAGGGCTAGGGTGAGGGTGAGAGTTAGGGTAAAGGTTAGGCTCAGGCTTTTAGGGTTAGGCTGAGCGTGAGGTTGAAGTGAGGGTTAGGGTTAGGGTGATGGTTAGGTTTACCGTTAGGTGAGGGTTAGGCTGAGTTTTAGGATTAGGGGGAGGATTAGGGTGAGAATGATGGTAAGGGTAAATGTGAGGTTTAGGCTGAGGGTGAGGGTTAAGGTAAAGGTGAGGGTTAGGGTTAGGAGAAGTGTGTGGGTGAGGGTTAGATTGAAGATTTGTGTTAGGGTGCATGTGAGGTTTAGGGTGAGGATGAGGATTAGGGTTAGGGTGAGGACTAGCATGAGGGTGAGGTTTAAGTTTAGGTTTAGGTTGAGGTTTAGGGTTAGGATGATGGTAAGGGTTAGTTTGAGCGTTAGTGTTAGGGTTAGGGTTAGTGATAGGGTTAGGTTTAGTGTTAGGGTGAGGGTAAGTGTTAGGGTGAGGGTTAGGGTTAGGGTGAGGGTTATGTTTAGGTTGCGGGTTAGGGTTAGGGTTAGTGTTAGGGTTAGAGTTAGGGTAAGTGTGAGAGTGAGATTTACGGTTAGAGTTAGGGTTAGTGTTAGGGTTAGGGTTAGGGTGAGGGTTAGGGTTAGGATTAGGCTTAGGCTTAGGCTTAGGCCGAGCATGTGGGTGAGGGTTAGGGTTAGGGTTAGGGTGATTGTTAGGGTTAGGTTAAGAGTTACAGGTTGAAGATGAGGTTGAGGGTTAAGGTTAGTGTGACCTTTAGGTTGAGGTTTAGGGTTACGGTTAGGGTTAGGGGTAGGTTGAGAGTGAGGTTTAGGGTTGGGGTTAGTGTTATGGTGAGGGTGAGAGTTAGCTTGAGGTTTAGGGATAGGGATAGGTTTAGGATTAGGGTTAGGGTGAGGGTGAGTGTGAGGGTAAGGGTGAGGGTTAGGGTGAGGGTATGTGTTAGGGTGAGGGTTTGGGTTAGGGTGTGGGTTATGGTTAGGGTTAAGTTTAGGATTAGGTTTAGGGTGAGTTTGAGTATGAGGGTTAGGGTGAGGGTTAGGGTGAGGGTAAGTATTAGGGTTAGAGTGTGGGTTAGGGTGAGGGTGAGGTTTGGGGTTAGAATTAGGGTTAGGATGAGGTTGAGGTTGAGGGTAAGGTTGAGGGTTAGGTTTAGGTTTAGGGTTACGGTGAGAGTTAGGGTGAGGGTTAGGGTTAGAGTTAGGATTATGGTTAGGGTTAGGGTTAGTGTTAGGGTGATGGTGAGGTTTAGGTTTAGAATTAGAGTTAAGGTGAGGTTGAGGGTGAGTGTGAGGGTTAGGATTAGGGGTAGGATATGGATTCGGGTTAGGGTTACGGTGAGTGTGAGGGTTAGGGTTAGGGTTAAGGTTAGCCTTAGGTTTAGGCTCAGGGAGATTGTGAGGGTGAAGCTTAGGGTTAGTTTGAGGGTTAGGATTAGGGTTAGGTTGAGGTTTATTGTTAGGTTTACTGTTAGATTTAGGGTTAGGTTGAGGGTGAGGTTTAGGGGTAGGGTTATGGTTCGGTTAAGTTTAGGGTTAGAGTGAGGGTTAGGGTAAGGGTTATGGTGAGAGTAAGGATTAGGGTTAGGTTGAGGGTTAGGGTTAGGGTTAGGGTGAGGGTGAGGGTTAGGGTTAGTTTTAGAGTTAGGGTTAGGTTGAGGGTTAGGTTGAGGTTGAGAGTTAGGCTTAGGGTTACGATTAGGATTAAGGTAAGGGTTAGGGTGAGTGACATTAGGGTTAGGGTTAGGGTTAAGCTTAGCGTTAGGCTGAGGGTGAAGGTGAGGGTGAGGGTGAGGGTTCAGGCGAGGGTTACGGTTAGGGTTAGGGTGAGAGTTAGTGTTTGGTTAAGTTTAGGGTTAGGGTGAGGGTTAGGGTTAGGGTTATGGTGAGAGTGAGGGTTAGGATTAGTGTTAGGATTAGTGTTATTGTTACTGTTAAGGTTAGAGTTATGGTGAGGGGCAGGGTGAGGGTGAGTGTGAGGGTTAGGGTTAGGGTGAAGTTTACGTTTAGGGTTAGGATTAGGGTTAGGGTGTGGGTGAGGTTTACAGTTAGATTTAGGGTTCATTGGAGGGTTAGGTCGAGGGTTAGGGTTAGGGTGAGTGTTAGGGATATGGTTAGGGTGAGGTTTAGTTTGAGGTTTAGTGTTAGGGTTAGGGTTAGGTTTAGGATTAGGGTTAGGGTGAGGGTGAGTGTGAGGGTTAGGGCAAGGCTTAGGCTTAGGGATAGGCTGAGGGTGAGGGTGGGGGTGAGGATTTGGGTCGGGTGATGGTTAGGGTTAGTGTTCGGGTGAGTGTTAGGATGAGGGTTAGGGTTAGGATTAGGGTTAGGGTGAGGGCTAGGGTGAGGGTGAGGGTTAGGGTAAGTGTTAGGCTTAGGCTTTGGGGTAGGCTGAGCGTGAGGTTGAGGGTAAGGGTTAGGGTTAGGGTAAGGGTGAGGTTTAGTGTTAGGGTTAGTGTGGGGGTGACGGTAAGGGTAAAGGTGAGGGTTAGGCAGAGCGTGAGGGTTACGGTAAGGGTGAGGGTTAATGTTATGGTGAGGGTTAGGATTAGAGTTATGTTGAGGGTGAGGGTTACATTGAGGATTAGTGTTAGGGTTAGTGTGAGGTTTAGGGTGAGGATGAGAGTTAGGGTTAGGGTGAGGGCTAGGGTGAGGGTGAGGTTTAGGGTTAGTGTTAGGGTGAGGTTTAGGGTTAAGATGATGATTAGGGTTAGTGTGAGGGTTAGTGTTAGGGTTAGGTTTAGTGTAAGGGTGAGGGTAAGTGTTAGGGTGAGGGTTAGGGTTAGGGTGAGGTTTATGTATAGGGTGAGTGTTAGGGTTAGGGTTAGGGTTATTTTTAGCGTTAGGGTTAGGATTACGGTTACTGTGAGGGTGAGGGTGAGGGTTAGGGGTAGGGTCCGGATGAGGTTTAGGGATAGGGTTAGAGTTAGGGTTAGGGTCACGGTGAGGTTCAGCGTTAGATTTAGGGTTAGGGTGAGGCTGAAGTTGAGGGTTAGGGTTAGGATTAATGTTAGGGTTAGGCTTAAGTTGAGGGTTAGTTTGAGGGTGAGGGTTAGGTTTAGGTTTAGGATTCGGATTAGGGTTAGGGTTAGGGTGAGTGTGAGTGTTAGGGTTGGGGTTAGTCTTAGGGTTAGGCTGAGGGTGAGGGTGAGGGGTAGGGTGAGGGTGAGGTTGAGGGTAAGGGTTAGAGTTATGGGGAGGGTTAGGATGAGGGTTAGGGTTAGGATTAGGGTTAGGGTGAGGGCTAGGGTGAGGGTGAGGCTTAGGGTTAGGGTTAGTGTGAGGTTTAGTGTTAGGTTAGGGTTAGGGTGAGGGTGAGGGTGAGGGTTAAGGATAGGGTTAGGAATAGGATTAGGGTAAGGGATAGAGTGAGTGTGAGGGCTAGGCTTAGGGTTAAGTTTAGGCTTAAGTTTATGCTGAGGGTTAGGGTGAGGGTGAGGGCTTGGTTGAGCGTGAGGTTTAGGGTTAGGGTTAAGCTTAGACTTAGGGTTAGGCTGAGGCTGAGGGTGAGTTTGAGGGTTATGGTTGGGGTTACACTTAGGATGAGGGTTAGGATGAGGATTAGTTTTAGGGTGAGGGTTAGGTTGAGGGTGACGGTAAGGGTTAAGGTGAGGGTTAGGCTGAGGGTGAGGGTTACGGTCAGGGTGAGTCTTAGGGTTATGGTGAGTGTGAAGTTTAGTTTGAGTATTAGTGTTAGGGTTAATGTGAGGTTTAGGTTGAGGATGAGAGTTAAGGTTAGGTTGAGGGATAAGTTGAGGCTGAGGGTTAGGTATAGGGTGAGGTTTAGGGTTAGGGTGAGACTTAGGGTTAGTGTGAGGGTTAATGTTAGGGTTAGGGTTAGGGTTAGGGTGAGGGTAATTGTTAGGGTGAGGTTTATGGTTAGGGTGAAGGTTATGTTTAGGATGAGGGTTAGGGTTAGGGTTAGGGTTATTGTTAGGGTTAGGCTTAAAGTTATGCTGAGGGTGAGGGTGAGGGTTAGGGTTAGGGTTTGGGTTAGGTTGAGAGTTAGGGTTCAGGTTAAGTTTAAGGTTAGGGTGAGGTAGGGTTAGGGTTACCTTGAGCGTGAGGGTTAGGGTTAGGTTGAGGGTTATTGTTAGGGTTAGGGTTAGAGTGAGGTTAGGGTTAGAGTTAGGGGTAGTGTTAGGATCAGGGTAGGTGTTAGGGTGAGGGTTTTGGTTAGGGTGAGGGTTATGGTTAGGTTGAGGGTTAGGATTAGGATTAGGGTTATTGTTAGGGTTAGGTTTAGTGTTACGTTTACAGTGAGGGTGTGGGTGAGGTTTAGGGTTAGGGTGATGTTTAATGTTTGGGTTCGGGTTAGAGTTAGGGTTAGGGTGAGGGTGAGGTTTAGAGTTAGATTTAGGGTTAGGGTGAGGGTTAGATTGAGGGTTAGGTTTAGGTTTAGGCTTAATGTTAGGCTGAGGGCGAGGTTGGGGGTGAAGGTTAGGGTTAGGGTGATGGTTAGGTTAACGGTTATGGGGAGGGTTAAGATGAGGGTTAGGGTTAGGATTGGGGTTAGGGTGAGAGCTAGGGTGAGGTTGAGGTGTAGGGTTAGGGTTAGGGTGAGGGTTAGGGTTAGGGTGAGAGTTAGGGTTCGGGTTAAGTTTAGGGTTTGGTTGAGGGTTAGGATAAGGGTTACGGTGAGGGTGAGGGTTAGGGTTAGGTTGAGGGTTAGGGTTAGGATTAGGGTTAGGGTGAGGGTGAGGGTGAGGGTTAGGGTTAGTGTTAGGATGAGGATTAAGTTTAGGATTAGGGTTAGGGTGAGGGCTAGTGTGAGGGTGAGGTTTAGGGTTACGGTTAGGGTGAGGTTTAGGGTTAGGGTTATGATTAGGGTTAGGCTGAGGGTGAGGGTTACGGTAAGGGTGAGGTTTAGGGTTAGGGTGAGGGTTAGGTTAAGGGTTAGGGTGAGGGTGAGGGTTAGATTGAGGATTAGTGTTAGGGTTAGCGTGAGGTTTAGGGTGAGGATGAGGGTTAGGCTTAGGTTGAGGGCTAGGGTAAGGGTGAGCTTTAGGGTTAGTGTTAGGGTGAGGTTTAGGGTTAGGGTGATGATTAGGGTTAGTGTGAACGTTAGTGTTAGCGTTAAGGTTAGTGTTAGCGTGAGGGTAAATATTAGTGTGTGGGTTAGGTTTAGGGTTAGGGTTAGGTTGAGCTTTATGTTTAGGGTTAGGGTTAGAGTTATGCTTAGGTTGAGGGTGAGATTTAGGGTTAGAATTAGGGTTAGTGTTAGGGTTAGGGATACGGTGTGGGTTAGGATTAGGGTTAGGCTTAGGCTTAGGCTTTGGCTTAGGCCAAGCATGAGGGGGAGTGTTAGGGTTGGGGTTAGGGTGAGGGTTAGGGTTAGGTTTAGGGTGTTGGCTAGTGTGAGGATTAGGTTGAGGGTTTGTGTTAGGGATAGGGTTAGGTTTAGGATTTGGGTTAAGGTGAGATTGAGTGTGAGATTTGGGGTTAGGGTTAGGGTTAGGATTAGGGTTAGTGTGAAGATTAGATTTAGGATTTGGGTTAGGGTTATGTTTAGGGTTAGGGTTATTGTTAGGGTTAGGGTTAGGGTTAGGGTTACAGGGAGGTTTAGGGTTAGGGTTAGGGATAGGCTTAGGATTAGACTGAGGGTGAGGGTGGGGGTGAGGATTAGGGTTAGAGTTAGGGTTAGGGTTAGGGTTATTGTTAGTGTTATGGTTAGGGTTAAGTTTGCAGTGAGGGTGAGGCTGAGGATGAGGGTTATGGTTAGGGTTAGGGTTAGGGTTAGGGTTAGTGTTATTGTTAGGGATAGGGTTAGAGTTACGGTGAGGTTGAGATTGAGGGTGAGGTTTAGGGTTAGATTGAGATTTAGGGTTAGGGTTAAGGTTAGGGTGAGGGTGACTTTATGATTAAAGTTAGGGTTTGGGGATGGGTTTGGGTGAAGTTTAGAGTTAGGGTTAGTGTTAGGGTTAGAGTGAGGTTGAGGGATAGGTTGAGGTTTAGAGAAAGGGTTAGGTTTAGGATTAGGGTTAGGGTGAGAGTAAGTGTGAGGGTTAGTGTGAGGGTTAGGTTTAGTCTTAGGGTTAGGCTAATGGTGAGGGTGGGGTGAGGATTAACATTAGGGTGATGGTTAGGGTTATGGTTAGTGTTATTTTTAGGGTTAGGGTTAGAGTTCCGGTGAGGGTGAGGTTGTGGTTGAGTGTTAGGATTAGGGTGGGGTTTATGGTGAGGGTTTGGGTTAGGTTGAGGGTGAGATTTAGCGTTACAGATAGGGTTATGGGGAGGGTTAGTGTTAGGTTTAGGGTTTGGGTGAGGGCTAGGGTGAGGGTGAGGTTTAGCTTAGGGTTAGGGTGAGGTTTAGGGTTAGGGTTAGGGTGAGGGTGAGATTTAGAGTTAGGGTTAGCGTGAGGCTGAGGTTGAGGGTTAGGGATAGGTTTAGTGTTAGAGTTAAGTTTAGGTTGAGGGTTAGGTTGAGGTTGAGGGTTAGGTTTAGGGTTACAATTAGGATTATGGTAAGGGTTAGGGTGAGTATGACAGTTAGGGTTAGGGTTAGGCTTAGGCTTAGGGTTAGGCTGAGGGTGAGAGTGAGGGTTAGTGTGAGGGTTACGATTATGGTGAGGGTTAGGGTTAGGGTTAGGGTGAGAGTTAGGGTTCGGTTAAGTTCAGGGTTAGGGTCAGGGATAGGGTTAGGGTTACGGTGAGCGTGAGGATTAGGGTTAGTTTGAGGTTTAGGGTTAGGGTTAGGGTGATGGTTAATGTTAGGATTAGGGTGAGGGTTAGGATGAGGATTAGGTTTAGAATTAGGGTTAGAGTGAGGGCTAGGTTGAGGGTCAGTGTTATGGTTAGTGTTAGATTAAGTTTTAGGGTTAGGTTGAGAGTTAGGTTGAGAATTAGGCTTACAGTGAGTGTGAGGGTTAGGGTTAGGGTGAGGGTTAGTGTTAGTGTTAGGGTTAGGGTTAGAATTAAGTTTAGGGTGAGGGTGAGTGTTAGGATTAAGGTTAGTGTTAGGGTTAGGTTTAGGGTTAGGATTAGTGTTATTGTTAGGGTTAGAGTTAGAATTATGGTGATGGTGAAGCTGAGGGTGAGGGTGAGGATTAGGGTTAGGGTTAGGGTGAGGTTTAGGGTTAGATTTAGGATTAGAGTTAGGGTGAGGGTGAAGTTTAGCCTTAGATTTAGGGTTAGTTAGAGGGTTAGGTTGAGGATTAGGGTTAGTGTTAGTGTTAGGGTTAAGTTTAGGGTGAGGGTTACGTTGAGGTTTAGGTTTATGTTTAGGGTTATGCTTAGGAATAGGTTTAGTGTGAGTGTGAGTGTGAGGGTTAGGGTTAATCTTAGGCTTAGGCTTAGGGTTAGGCTGAGTTTGAGGTTTTGGGTGAGGATTAGGGTTAGGGTTAATCTTAGGCTTAGGCTTAGGGTTAGGCTAAGCGTGAGGTTGAGGGTGAGGGTTAGGGTTAGTGTGATGGTTAGGTTTACTGTTAGGGTGAGGGTTAGGATGAGATTTAGAATTACGGTGAGGATGATCGTAAAGGTAAAGGTGAGTTTTAGGCTGAGGGTTATGGTAAAGATAAGTGTGAGTGTTAGTGTTAGGTTTAGGGTTAGGGTAAGAGTTAGGGTAAGTGTTAGGGTGAGCGTTAGATTGAGGATTAGGGTTAGGTTAGGTTTATTGTTAGGGTCAGGGTTAGGGTTACGGTTACAGTGAGGGTGAGGGTGAGGGTTAGGGTTAGGGTTAGGGTAAGGTTTAGTGTTAGGGTTAGGGTTAGAGTTACTGTTAGCGTGAATGTGAGTTTTAGGTGTAGAGTTAGAGTGAGGGTGCGGGTTAGGGTTAGGGTTAGGGTTAGGGTGCGGGTTCGTGTGTGGGTAACGGTAAGGGTAAAGGTGAGGGTTAGGCTGAGGATGAGGGTTACGGTAAGAGTGAGTGTTAGGGTTAGGTGGAGGGTTAGTGTTAGGGTTAGGGTGAGGGTGAGGGTTAGATTGAGGATTAGTATCAGGGTTAGTGTGAGGTTTAGGGTGAGGATGAGGGTTAGGGTTAGGGTGAGGTCTACAGTGAGGGTGAGGGTTAGGGTTAGTGTTAGGGTGAGGTTTAGGGTTAGGGTGATGGTTAGGGTTAGTGTGAGCCTTAGTGTTATTGTTAGGGTTAGTGTTAGGATGAGGGTAAGTGGTAGGTTGAGGGTGAGGGTAAGGGTGAGTGTAATGGTTAGGGTGAGGGTTAGGGTTAGGTTTAGGTTTATTGTTAGGGGTAGGGTTAGGGTTAGAGTTAGGGAATGGGTGAATTTGAGATTTAGGGTTAGACTTAGAGTTAGTGTTTGGGTTAGGGTTAGGGTGAGGTTTAGGGATACGGTTATGTTTAGGATTATTCTTAGGCTTAGGCTTAGTCCGAGCATGAGGTTGAAGGTTAGAGTTAGGGTTAGGGTGAGGGTTAGGGTTAGGGTTAGAGTGAGGTTTAGGATGAGGTTTAGTGTTAGGAGTAGGGTTAGGGTGAAGGCTAGGGTGAGGGTAAGAGTGAGGGTTAGGGTTAGGGAATAGGTTAGGTTTAGGATTAGGGTTAGTGTGAGGGTGTTTGTGAGGATTAGGGTTAGGGTTAGGGTTAGGCTTAGAGGTAGGGTGAGGGTTAGGGTGTGGGTTAGGGTTAGGGTTTGGGTTAGGGTGAGGGTGAGGCTGAGGATTAGGGTTACTTTTAAGGTTAGTGTTAGGGTTAGGTTTAGTGTTATGTTTAGGGTTATGTTTAGGCTTAGGGTTAGGGTTAGGGTGAGGTTTAGGGTTAGTTATAGGGTTGGGGGAGGGTTAGCGTAAGGCTTAGTCATAGGGTTAGTGTTAGGGTTAGGGTGATGGTGAGGGTTAGGTTGAGGTTTAGGGTTAGGGTTAAGGTTAGGGTTAGTTTGAGGGTTAGTGTTAGGGTTACAGTTAGTGTTAGGGTGAGGGTAAGTGTTAAGGTGAGGGTTTGGCTTAGGGTGAGGGTTATGGTTAAGGTGAGGGTTAGGATTAGGGTTAGGGTTATTGTTAGGTTTAGGTTTAGGGTTAGGGTTACTGTGAGGGTGAGGTTGAGGGTTAGAGTTATGGTTAGGGTGAAGTTTAGGGTTTGGGTTAGGGTTAATGTGAGGGTTAGGGTGAGGTTGTGGTTTAGTGATAGATTTAGGTTTAAGGTGAGGGTTAGGTTGAGGTTTAGGGTTAGGGTGTTAATGTTAGGGTTAGGGTGAGCATTAAGGGGAGGGTTAGGGTTAGGGTGATGTTTAGGGTTAGTGTTAGCGTTAGGGTGTGGGTGAGGTTTAGTGATAGAATTAGGGTTAGGGTGAGGCTGAGGGTGAGAGTTAGTGTTAGTGTTAGCATTAGGGTGAGCGTTAGGTTTAGGGATAGGGTTAGGATTAGGATTAGGGTTAGGGTTACGGTGAGTGTGAGGGTAAGGGTTAGGGTTAGTTTAGGACTTAGGTTTAGACTGAGGGTGAGGGTGAGGGTGAGGGTTAGGTTTAGGGTGAGGGTTAAGTTTAGGGTTAGGGTGAGTTTTAGTGTTAGGGTTAGGGTTAGAGTTAGGGTTAGGGTGAGCATGAGGTTCAGGGGTAGATTTAGGTTTGGGGTTAGGGTTATTTTTAGGGTTAGGGTTAGGGTTAGTATAGAGTTAGGGTTACAGTTAGGGTTAGGGTGAGCGTGAGGTTTACGGTTAGAGTTAGGTTTAGTGTTAGGTTTAGGGGTAGGGTGAGGGTTAGGGTTAGGATTAGGCTTAGGCTTAGGCTTAGGCTTAGGCCGAGCATGAGGGTGAGGGTTAGGTTTAGGATTAGGGTGAGTATTAGGATGAGGTTTAGTGTTAGGATTAGGATTAGGTTGAGGGCTAGGGTGAGGGTTATGGTGAGGGTTAGGTTTAGGCATAGGGTTCAGGTTAGGATTAGGGTTAGGGTTAGGGTTAAGGTGAGGTTTAAGGTTAGGGTTAGGGTTACATTTAGGCTTCGGGTTAGGCTGAGTGTGAGGGTGGAGGTGAGGTTAGAGTTAGTATTAGGATTAGGGTTAGAGTAATTTTTTGTGTTATGGTTAGGGTTAAATTTGCAGTGAGGGTGAGGCTGCGGGTGAGGGTTATGGTTAGAGTTATGGTTAGGTTTAGGGTTAGTGTTATTCTTAGGGTTAGGTTTAGAGTTAAGGTGAGGGTGAGGGTTAGGGTTGGGTTGAGGTTTAGGGTTAGGGTTAGGGTGAGAGATAGGGTTCGGTTAAGTTTAGGGTTAGCGAGAGGGTTAGGGTTAGGGTTAAGGTGAGCGTGAGGGTTAGGATTATGTTTAGCATTAGGGTTATTTTTAATGTTAGGGTTAGAGTTATGGTGAGGGTGAGCGTGAGGGTGAGGGTTAGGCTTAGAGTTGGGGTGAGGTTTCGGATTAGGGTTAGGATTAGGGTTAGGGTGAGAGTGAGGTTTAGGGTTAGATTTAGGGTTAGTTGGAGGATTAGGTCGAGGGTTAGGGTTAGGGTTAGTGTTCGGGATAAGGTTAGGGTGAGGGTTAGGTTGAGGTTTAGTGTTAGGGTTAGGGTTAGGTTTAGGATTAGGGTTAGGGTGAGGGTGAGGGTGAGGGTTAGGGTTAGGTTTAGGATTAGGGTTAGGTTTACTCTTAGGGTTAGGCTGAGGGTGAGGGTGGGGATGAGGAGTAGTATTAGGGTGATCGTTAGTGTTAGGGTTAGGGTGAGGGTTAGGGTTAGGATTAGGGTTAGGGTGAGGGCTAGGGTGAGGGTGAGGGTTAGGGTAAAGGTTAGGGTTATGCTTAGGCTTAGCGTTAGGCTGTGCATGAGGTTGAGGGTGAGGGTTATGGTTAGGGTTAGTGTGAGGTTTAGTGTTAGGGTTAGTGTGAAGGAGATGGTAAGGGTAAAGGTGATGTTTAGGTGGAGGGTAAGGGTTACGGAAAGGGTGAGGGTTAATGTTAGAGTGAGGGTTAGGGTTAGGGTTAGGGTTAGGGTTAGGATGAGGTTTAGGTTTAGATTTAGTGTTAGGGTGAGGCAGAAGTTGAGAGTTACGGTTAAGATGAATGTTAGGTTTAGGCTTAAGGTGAGGGTTAGGTTGAGGGTGAGGGTTAGGTTTAGGGTTAGGATTAGCATTAGGGTTAGTGTTACGGTGAGTGTGAGGGTTAGGGTTAGGCTTAGGGTTAGGCTGAGGGTGAGGGTGAGGGTGAGGTTGAGAGTTAGTGTTCGGGTTAGGGTTAGGGTTATGGGGAGGATTAGGATTAGGTTTAGGGTTAGGATTAGGGTTATTGTGAGGGCTAGGGTGAGGGTGAGGTTTAGGGTTAGGGTTAGGGTGAGGTTTAGGTTTAGTGTTAGGGTTGGGGTGAGGTTGAGGTTTAGGGTTAGATTTAGGGTTAAGTTGAGGCTGAGGGTGCAGGGTAGGTTTAGGCTTAGTTTTAGGATTAGGGTAAGGGATAGGTTGAGTGTGAGGTTTAAGTTTAGGTTTAGGGTTAGGCTTAGCGTTATGCTGAGGTTGAGGGTTAGGGTGACGGTTAGCTTTAGGGTTAGGGTAAGTGCTAGGATGAGGTTTAGGGTTAAGATTAGGGTTAGGGTGAGGGCTAGTGTGAGAGTTATGGTTAGGGTTAGGTTTAGGCATAGGGTTAGGTTTAGGATTAGGGTTAGGTTGAGGGTGAGTGTGAGGGTTAGGGTTAGGGTTAGGCTTAGGGATAGGGTTAGGTTTAGGATTAGGGTTAGGGTTACAGTGACGGTGAGGGTTATGGTTAGGGTTAAGGCTAAGCTTATTGTTAGTGTTATGGTTAGGGTTAAGTTTGTGGTGAGGGTAAGGCTTAGGGTGAGGGTTATGGTTATGTTTAGGGTTAGGGTTAGGGTTAGAGTTACAGTGAGGTTAAGGGTGAGGGTGAGGTTTAGGGCTAGTGTGACCTTTAGGTTGAGGTTTAGGGTTAGGGTTAGGGGTAGGTTGAAGGTGAGGTTTAGGGTTAGAGTTAGGTTAGGGGGAATGTTAGGGTGAGGTTTAGGGTTAGGGTTAGTGTTAGGGTGAGGGTGAGGGTTAGGTTGAGGTTTAGGGATAGGGTTAGGTTTATGATTAGGTTTAGGGTGAGGGTGAGTGTGAGGTTTAGGGTGAGGGTTAGGGTGACGGTAAGTGTTAGGGTGAGGGTTTGGTTTAGCGTGCGGGTTATTATTAGGGTGAGGGTTTGGATTAGGGTTAGGGTGAGTTTTAGGATTTGAGTAAGTGTTAGAGTGAGGGTGAGGGTTAGGGTGTGGTTTAGAGTTAGAGTTAGGGTTCTGGTGAGGGTTAGGTTGAGGTTTATAGTTAGTGTTAGGGTTAGGGTTACGGTGAGAGTTAGGGGTGGGTTAGGGTTTATGGTTAGGCTTAGCGTTAGGGTTAGGGTGAGGGTGAAGTTTAGGTTTAGCATTAGGGTTAGGGTGAGGCTGAGGGTGAAGGTGAGGAATCAGGTTAGGGTTAGGATTTGGATTAGGGTTAGGGTTAGGGTGAGTGTGAGGGTTAGGGTTAGGGTTAGGTTTAGCCTTAGGTTTAGGCTGAGGGTGAGGGTGAGGTTTAGGGTTAGTTTGAGGGTTAGGGTTATGGTTAGGTGTGGTTTAGTGTTAGGGTTATTGTTAGGGTTAGGGTTATGGTGAGGATGAGGATTAGATTGAGGATTAGTGTTAGGGTTAGTGTGAGGTTTAGGGTGAGGATGAGAGTTAGGTTTAGGGTGAGGGCTAGGGTGAGGGTAAGGATTAGGGTTAGTGTTAGGGTGGGGTTTAGGGTTAAGGTGATGATTAGGGTTAGTGTGAGGGTTAGTGTTAGCATGAGGGTAAGTGTTAGGGTGAGGGTTAGGGTTAGCGTTATTGTTAGCGTTAGGGTTAAGGTTACGTTTACTGTGAGGGTGAGGGTGACAGTTAGGGTTATGGTTCAGATGAGGTTTAGGGACAGGGTTAGGGTTAGGTTTAGGGTGAGGGTTAAGGTTAGGATTAGGGTGAGTTTTAGTGTTTGGGTTAGGGTTAGAGTTAGGGTTAGGGTGAGCATGAGGTTCAGGCGTAGATTTAGGGTTGGGGTTAGGGTTATTTTTAGGGTTAGAGTTAGGGTTAGTGTTAGGGTTAGGGGTAGGGTGAGGTTTAGGTTTAGCATTAGGCTTAGTCTTAGGCTTAGGCCAAGCATGAGGGTGAAGGTTAGGTATAGGGTTAGTGTGAGAGTTAGGATGAGGTTTAGGGTTAGGATTAGGGTTAGGTTGAGGGCTAGGGTGAGAGTTATGGTGAGGGTTAGGTTTAGGCATAGGGTTAGGTTTAGGATTAGGGTTAGGGTTAGGGTTGTGGTGAGGTTTAGAGTTAGGGTTAGGGTTAGGGTTACATTTAATCTTCGGGTTAAGTTGAGGGTGAGGGTGGGGGTGAGGTTAGAGTTACTATTAGGGTTAGGGTTAGGGTTATTTTTAGTGTTATGGTTAGGGTTAAATTTGCAGTGAGGGGGAGGCTACGGGTGAGGGTTATGGTTAGAGTTATGGTCAGGTTTAGGGTTAGTGTTATTCTTAGGGGTATGTTTAGATTTAAGGTGAGGGTGAGGGTTAGGGTTGGCGTGAGGTTTAGGGTTAGGGTTAGGGTGAGATTTAGGGTTCGGTTAAGTTTAAGGTTAGCGTGAGGATTAGGGTTAGGGTTAAGGTGAGCATGAGGGTTAGGATTATGGTTAGGATTAGTGTTATTGTTACTGTTAGGGTTAGAGTTATGGTGAGGGTGAGGGTGAGGGTTAGGCTTAGAGTTTGGGTGAGGTTTAGGGTTAGGGTTAGGATTAGGGTTAGGCTGAGAGTGAGGTTTAGAGATAGATTTAGGGTTAGTTGGAGGATTAGGTCGAGGGTTAGGGTTAGGGTTAGTGTTTGGGATAAGGTTAGGTTGAGGGTTAGGTTGAGGTTTAGTGTTAGGGTTAGGTTTAGGATTAGGGTTAGCGTGAGGGTGAGTGTGAGTGTTAGGTTTAGGCTTACGCTTAGGGTTGAGGGTGAGGGTGGGGGTAAGAATTAGGGTAGGGTGATCATTAGGGTTAGGGTTAGGGTGAGGGTTAGGGTTAGGATTAGGGTTAGGGTGATTGCTAGGGTGAGGGTGAGGGTTAGGGTAAGGGTTAGGCTTAGGGTTAGCGTTAGGCTGAGCATGAGGTTGAGTGTGAGGGTTATGGTTAGGGTTAGGGTGAGCTTTAGTGTTAGGGTTATTGTGGAGGAGATGGTAAGGGTAAAGGTAATGGTTAGATGGAGGGTGAGGGTTACAGTAAGGGTGAGGGTTAATGTTAGGGTGAGGGTTAGGGTGAGGGTTATTGTGAGGGTGAGGGTTAGATTGAGATTTAGTGTTAGGGTTAGTGTGAGGTTTAGGGTGAGGATGAGAGTTAGGGTTAGGGTGAGGGCTAGGGTGAGGGTAAGGTTTAGGGTAAGTGTTAGGGTGAGGTTTAGGGTTAAGGTGATGATTAGAGTTAGTGTGAGTGTTAGTGTTAGGGTTAGGGTTACTGTTAGGGTGAGGGTAAATGTTAGGGTGAGGGTTAGGGTTAGGGTTAGGTTTATTGTTAGCATTAGGGTTAGGGTTAAGGTTACTGTGAGGGTGAGGGTGAGGGTTAGGGTTATGGTTCGGATGAGGTTTAGGGTTACGGTAAAGGTTAGGGTTAGGGTGAGGGTGAGGTTTAGGGTTAGATTTAGGGTTAGGGTGAGGCAGAAGTTGAGGGTTATGGTTAGGATTAATATTAGGGTTAGGCTTAAGTTGAGGGTTAGGTTGAGGGTGAGGGTTAAGTTTAGGGTTAGGATTAGGATTAGGGTTAGGGTTAGGGTTAGTGTGAGGGTTAGGGTTAGTGTTAGGCTTAGGGATAGGCTGAGGGTGAGGGTGAGGGTGAGCGTTAGGGTGAGTTTTATGGTTAGGGTTATGGGGAGGGTTAGAGTTAGGGTTATGTTGAGGCTGAGGGAGCGGGGTAGGGTTAGGGTTAGTTTTAGGATTAGGGTAAGGGATAGGGTGAGTGTGAGGGTTAAGTTTAGGGTTAGGGTTAGGCTTAGGGTTATGCTGAGGTTGAGGGTGAATGTGAGGGTTAGGGTTACGGTGAGGGTGAGGGTTAGGTTTAGGGTTAGGGTGAGTGCTAGGATGAGGTTTAATGTTAGGATTAGGTTTAGGGTGAGGGTTAGTCTGAGGGTTATGGTGAGTTTTAGGTTTATGCATAGGGTTAGGTTTAGGATTAACGTTAGGTTGAGGGTGAGTGTGAGAGTTAGGGTTAGTGTTAGGCTTAGGGATAGGGTTAGGTTTAGGATTAGGGTTAGGATTAGGGTTACGGTGAGTGTTACAGTTAGGGTTAGGGCTAGGGTTATTGTTAGTGTGATGGTTAGGGTTAAGTTTGTGGTGAGGGTAAGTCTTAGGGTGAGGGTAAGAGTTATGTTTAGGGTTAGGGTTAGGGTTAGGTTTAGTGTTATTGTTAGGTTTAGGGTTAGAGTTACAGTGAGTTTGAGGGTGATGGTGAGGGTTAGGGTTAGTGTGACCTGTAGGTTGAGGTGTAGGGTTAGGGTTAGGGGTATGTTGAGGGTGAGGTTTAGGGTTAGAGTTAGGTTTAGGGGGAGTATTAGGGTGAGGTTTAGGGTTAGGGTTAGTGTTAGGGTGAGGATGAGGGTTAGGTTGAGGTTTAGGGTTAAGGTTAGATTTAGGATTATGTTTAGGGTGAAGGTGAATGTGAGGTTTAGGGTGAGGGTTAGGGTGATGGTAAGTGTTAGGCTGAGGGTTTGGTTTAAGGTGAGGGTTATGGTTAGGGTGAGGGTTTGGATTAGGGTTAGGGTGAGTTTTAGGATTTGAGTGTTAGAGTGAGGGTGAGGGTGAGGGTGAGGTTTAGGGTTAGAGTTAGGGTTCTGGTGAGGGTTAGGTTGAGGTTTAGGGTTAGTGTTAGGGTTAGGGTCACGGTGAGAGTTAGGGGGAGGGTTAGGTTTATGGTTAGGGTTAGCATTAGTGTTAGGGTGAGGGTGAAGTTTAGGTTTAGAATTAGGGTTAAGGTGAGGCTGAGGGTGAAGGTGAGGATTAGGGTTAGGGTTAGGATTTGGATTATGGTTAGGGTTAGGGTGAGTATGAGGGTTACTTTTATGGTTAGGTTTAGCCTTAGGTTTAGGCTGAGGGTAAGAGTGGGAGTTAGGGTTAGTTTGACGGTTAGGGTTAGGGTGAGGTTTAGTGTTAGGGTTAGGGTTAGGGTTATGGTGAGGTTGAGGTTTAGATTGAGGATTAGTGTTAGGGTTAGTGTGAGGCTTAGGGTGCGGATGAGATTTAGGCTTATAGTAAGGGCTAGGGTGAGGGTAAGTTTTAGGGTTAGTGTTAGGGTGAGGTTTAGGGTTAAGGTGATGATTAGGGTTAGTGTGAGTGTTAGTGTTAGGGTGAGGGTAAGTGTTTGGGTGAGGGTTAGGGTTAGAGTTATTGATAGCTTTAGGGTTAGGGTTACAGTTACTGTGAGGGTGAGGCTCACCCTCACGGTTAGGGTTATGGTTTGGATGAGGTTTAGGGATAGGTTAAGGGTTAGGGTTAGGGTGAGGTTTAGGTTTAGTGTTAATGTTAGGGTGAGGGTGAGGTTTAGGGTTAGAGTTAGGGTTAAGTTGCGGCTGAGAGTGCCGGGTAGGGTTAGGGTTAGTTTTAGGATTAGGGTAAGGGATAGGGTGAGTGTGAGGGTTAAGTTTAGGGTTAGGGTTAGGCTTAGGGTTATGCAGAGGTTGAGGGTGAATGTGAGGGTTAGGGTTAGGGTGAGGGTGAGGGTTAGGTTCAGGGTTAGCGTGAGTGCTAGGATGAGGTTTAGTGTTAGGATTAGGTTTAGGGTGAGGGTTAGTCTGAGGGTTATGGTGAGTTTTAGGTGTAGGTATAGGGTTAGGTTTAGGATTAGCGTTAGGTTGAGGGTGAGTGTGAGAGTTAGGGTTAGGATTAGGCTTAGGGATAGCGTTAGGTTTTGGATTAGGGTTAGGGTTAGGGTTACGGTGAGGGTTACAGTTAGGGTTAGGGCTAGGGTTATTGTTAGTGTTATGGTTAGGGTTAAGTTTGTGGTGAGGATGAGGCTTAGGGTGAGGTTAAGGTTATGTTTAGGGTTAGGGTTAGGCTTAGGTATAGTGTTATTGTTAGGTTTAGGGTTAGAGTTACAGTGAGTTTGAGGGTGATGGTGAGGGTTAGGGTTAGTGTGACCTTTAGGTTGAGGTGTAGGGTTAGGGGTAAGTTGAGGGTGAGGTTTAGGGTTAGATTTAGGGTTAGGGGGAGTGTTAGGGTGAGGTTTAGGGTTAGGGTTAGTGTTAGGGTGAGGGTGAGGGTTATGTTGAGGTTAGGGATAGGGTTAGATTTAGGATTAGGTTTAGGGTGAGGGTGAGTGTGAGGTTTAGGGTGAGGGTTAGGGTGATGGTAAGTGTTAGGGTGAGGGTTTGGTTTAGGGTGAGGGTTATGGTTAGGGTGATGTTTTGGATTAGGGTTAGGGTGAGTTTTAGGATTTGGGTAAGTGTTAGAGTGAGGGTGAGGGTGAGGGTGAGGTTTAGGGTTAGAGTTAGGGTTCTGGTGAGGGTTAGGTTGAGATTTAGGGTTAGTGTTAGGGTTAGGGTTACAGTGAGAGTTTGAGGGAGGGTAAGGGTTAGGGTTAGGGTTATGGTTAGTGTTAGCGTTAGGGTTAGGGTGAGGGTGAAGTTTAGGTTTAGAATTAGGGTTAGGGTGAGGCTGAGGGTGAAGGTGAGGATTAGGGTTAAGGTTAGGATTTGGATTATGGTTATGGTTAGGGTGAGTGTGAGGGTTAGGATTAGGGTTAGGGTTAGCCTTAGGTTTAGGTTGAGGGTGAGGGTGAGGGTGAGGGTTAGGGTAACTTTGAGGGTTAGGGTTAGGGTTAGGGTGAGGTTTAGTGTTAGGTTTAGGGTTATGGTGAGAGTGAGGATTAGATTGAGGATTATTGTTAGGGTTAGTGTGAGGTTTAGGGTGAGGATGAGAGTTAGGGTTATGGTGAGGGCTAGGGTGAAGGTAAGGTTTAGGGATGGTGTTAGGGTGAGGTTTAGGGTTAAGGTGATGATTAGGGTTAGTGTGAGGGTTAGTGTTAGGGTGAGGGTAAGTGTTATAATGAGGGTAAGTGTTAGGGTAAGTTTAGGGTTAGGGTTTCGGTTACTGTGAGGGTGAGGGTTAGGGTTATGGTTCGGATGAGGTTTAGGGATAGTGTTAGTGTTAGGTTTAGGGTGAGGTTTAGGATTAGGGTTAGGGTTAGTGTTAGGGTGAGGGTGAAGTTTAGGTTTAGAATTAGGGTTAGGGTGAGGCTGAGGGTGAAGGTGAGGATTAGGGTTAGGGTTAGGATTTGGATTAGGGTTAGGTTTAAGGTGAGTGTGAGGGTTAGTTTTAGGGTTAGGTTTAGCCTTAGGTTTAGGCTGAGGGTGAGAGTGAGGGTTAGGGTTAGTTTGAGGGTTAGGGTTAGGGTGAGGTTTAGTGTTAGGGTTAGGGTTAGGGTTATGGTGAGGTTGAGGTTTAGATTGAGGATTAGTGTTAGGGTTAGTGTGAGGCTTAGGGTGAGGATGAGAGTTAGGTTTAGGGTGAGGGCTAGAGTGAGGGTAAGTTTTAGGGTTAGTGTTAGGGTGAGGTTTAGGGTTAAGGTGATGATTAGGGTTAGTGTGAGGGTTAGTGTTAGGCTGAGGGTAAGTGTTAGGGTGAGGTTTTGGGTTAGGGTTATTGTTAGCGTTAGGGTTGGGGTTACAGTTACTGTGAGGGTGAGTGTGAGGGTTAGGGTTATGGTTTGGATGAGGTTTAGGGATAGGTTTAGGGTTAGGTTTAGGGTGAGGTTTAGGGTTAGGGTTAGGGTTAGGGTGAGGCAGAAGTTGAGGGTTAGGGTTAGGATTAATGTTAGGGTTAGGCTTAAGGTGAGGGTTAGGTTGAGGATGAGGGTTAGGTTTAGGGTTAGGATTAAGATTAGGGTTAGGGTTAGGGTGAGTGTGAGGGTTAGGGTTAGGGTTAGGCTTAGGCTTAGGCTGAGGGTGAGGGTGAGGGTTCGGGTTCGGGTTCGGGTGAGTGTTAGGGTTAGGGTTATGTGGAGACTTAGGATTAGGTTTAGCGTTTTGATTAGGGTTAGGGTGAGGGCTAGGGTGAGGGTGAGGTTTAGGGTTAGGGTTAGGGTGAGGTTTAGGTTTAGTGTTAATGTTAGGGTGAGGGTGAGGTTTAGGGTTAGAGTTAGAGTTAAGTTGAGGCTGAGGGTGCGGGGTAGGGTTAGTTTTAGTTTTAGGATTAGGGTAAGGATAGGGTGAGTGTGAGGGTTAAGTTTAGGGTTAGAGTTAGGCTTAGGTTTATGCTGAAGTTGAGGGTGAATGTGAGGGTTAGGGTTAGGGTCAGGGTGAGGGTTAGGTTTAGGGTTAGCGTGAGTGCTAGGATGAGGTTTAGGGTTAGGATTAGGGTTAGGGTGAGGGTTAGTCTGAGGGTTATGGGGAGTTTTAGGTTAAGGCCTAGGGTTAGGTTTAGGATTAGCGTAAGGTTGAGGGTGAGTGTGAGAGTTAGGGTTAGGATTAGGCTTAGGGATAGGGTTAGGTTTAGGATTAGGGTTAGGGTTAGAGTTATGGTGAGTGTTACAGTTAGGTTTAGGGCTAGGGTTATTGTTAGTGTTATGGTTATGGTTAAGTTTGTGGTGAGGATGAGCCTTAGGTTGAGGGTAAGGGTTATGTTTAAGGTTAGGGTTAGGGTTAGGTTTAGTGTTATTGTTAGGTTTAGGGTTAGAGTTACAGTGAGTTTGAGGGTGACGGTGAGGGTTATGGTTAGTGTGACCTTTAGGTTGAGGTGTAGGGTTAGGGTTTGGGGTAGGTTGAGGGTGAGGTTTAGTTTTAGAGTTAGGGTTAGGGGGAGTGTTAGGGTGAGGTTTAGGGTTAGGGTTAGTGTTAGGGTGAGGGTGAGGGTTAGGTTGAGGTTTAGGGATAGGGTTAGATTTAGGATTAGGGTTAGGGTGAGGGTGAGTGTGAAGTTTAGGGTGAGGGTTAGGGTGATGGTAAGTGTTAGGATGAGCGTTTGGTTTAGGGTGAGGGTTATGTTTATGGTGAGGGTTTGGATTAGGGTTAGGGTGAGTTTTAGGATTTGGGTAAGTGTTAGAGTGAGGGTGAGGGTGAGGGTGAGGTTTAGGGTTAGAGTTAGGGTTCTGGTGAGGGTTAGGTTGAGATTTAGGGTTAGTGTTAGGGTTAGGGTTACAGTGAGAGTTTGAGGGAGGGTAAGGGTTAGGGTTAGGGTTATGGTTAGTGTTAGCGTTAGGGTTAGGGTGAGGGTGAAGTTTAGGTTTAGAATTAGGGTTAGGGTGAGGCTGAGGGTGAAGGTGAGGATTAGGGTTAAGGTTAGGATTTGGATTATGGTTATGGTTAGGGTGAGTGTGAGGGTTAGGATTAGGGTTAGGGTTAGCCTTAGGTTTAGGTTGAGGGTGAGGGTGAGGGTGAGGGTTAGGGTAACTTTGAGGGTTAGGGTTAGGGTTAGGGTGAGGTTTAGTGTTAGGGTTAGGGTTAGGTTTAGGGTTATGGTGAGGGTAAGGATTAGATTGAGGATTATTGTTAGGGTTAGTGTGAGGTTTAGGGTGAGGATGAGAGTTAGGGTTAGGGTGAGGCCTAAAGTGAAGGTAAGGTTTAGGGATAGTGTTAGGGTGAGGTTTAGGGTTAAGGTGATGATTAGGGTTAGTGTGAGGGTTAGTGAACGGGGAGGGTAAGTGTTATGATGAGGGTACCTGTAAGGGTGAGGTTTTAGGTTAGGGTTACAGTTACTGTGAGGGTGAGGTGAGGGTTAGTGTTATGGGTCGGATGAGGTTTAGGGATAGGGTTAGGGTTAGGGTTAGGGTTAGGTTTCGGGTTAGAGTTAGGGTTAGAGTGAGGCAGAAGTTGACGGTTAGGGTTAGGATTAAGGTGAGCATTAGGTTGAGGGTGAGGGTTAGGTTTAGGGTTAGGATTAGGATTAGCGTTAGGGTTAGGGTGAGTGTGAGGGTTAGGCTTAGGGTTAGGCTGAGGGTGAGGGTGAGGGTGAGGATGAGGGTGAGGATGAGGATTAGGTGAGGTTTAGGGTTAGGGTTATGGGGAGGGTTAGGTTTAGGTTTAGGGTTAGTATTAGGGTTAGGGTGAGGGCTAGTGTGAGGGTAAGGTTTACTGTTAGGGTTAGGGTGAGGTTTAGGTTTAGTGTTAGGGTTAGGGTGAGGGTGAGGTTTTGGGTTAGAGTTAGGGTTAAGTTGAGGCTGAGGGTGCAGGGTAGGGTTAGGGTTAGGTTTAGGATTAGGGTAAAGGATAGGGTGATTGTGAGGGTTAAGTTTAGGTTTAGGGATAGGCTTAGGGTTATGTTGAGGTTGAGGGTGAGGCTGAGGTTTAGGGTTAGGGTGAGGTTGAGGATTAGGTTTAGGGTTAGGGTAAGTGCTAGGATGAGTTTTAAGGTTAGGATTAGGGTTAGGGTGAGGGCCAGTGTAAGGGTTATGGTGAGGGTTAGGTTTAGGCTAGCGTTGGTTTAGAATTAGGGTTAGGTTGAGGGTGAGTGTGAGGGTTAGGGTTAGGGTTAGGCTTAGGGATAGGGTTAGGTTTAGGATTAGGTTTAGGGTTAGGGTTATGGTGAGGGTTATGGTTACAGTTAGGGCTATGGTTATTGTTAGTGTTATGGTTAGGGTTAAGTTTGTGGTGAGGGAAAGGCTTAGGGTGAGTTTTATGGTTATGTTTACAGTTAGTTTTAGGGTTAGAGTTACAGTGAGTTTGAGGGTGAAGTTGAGGTTTAGAGTTAGTGTGACCTTTAGGTTGAGGTTTAGGTTTAGGGTTAGGGGTAGGTTGAGGGTGAGGTTTAGGGTTAGGGGGAGTATTAGGGTGAGGTTTAGGGTTAGGGTTAGTGTTAGGGTGAGGGTGAGGGTTAGGTTGAGGTTTAAGGTGAGGGTTAGGGTGATGGTAATTGTTAGGGTGAGGGTTTGGTTTAGGGTGAGGTTTATGGTTAGGGTGATGGTTTGGATTAGGGTTAGGCTGATTTTTACGATTTGGGTAAGTGTTAGAGTGAGGGTTAGGGTGAGGGTGAGGTTTAGGTTTAGAGTTAGGGTTCTGGTGAGGGTTAGGTTGAGGTTTAGGGTTAGTGTTAGTGTTAGTGTTACGGTGAGAGTTAGGGGGAGGGTTAGGGTTATGGTTATGGTTAGTGTTAGCGTTAGGGTTAGGGTGAGGGTGAGGTTTAGGTTTAGATTTAGGGTTAGGGTGAGGCTGAGGGTGAAGGTGAGGAATAGGTTTCGGGTTAGGATTTGGATTAGGGTTAGGGTTAGGGTGAGTGTGAGCGTTAGGGTTAGGTTTAGGGCTAGCCTTAGGTTTAGGCTGAGGGTGAGGGTGAGGGTGAGTGTTAGGGTTCGTTTGAGGGTTAGGGTTAGGTTTAGGGTGAGGTTTAGTGTTAGGGTTAGGGTTAGATTTAGCGTTAGGGTGAGGCTGAGGTTTAGGTATAGAGTTAGGGTTAGGCTGAGGATTAGGGTGAGTGTTAGGGTTAAGGTGAGTGTGAGGGTTAGGTTTAGGGTGGGAGTTTGGGTTCGGTTAAGTTTAGGGTTAGAGTGAGGGTTAGGGTAAGTGTTACGGTGAGCGTGAGGGTTATTGTTAGGTTGAGGGTTAGGGTTAGGTTTAGGGTGAGGGTTAGTGTTAGGGTTAGTGTTAGAGTTAGGGTTAGGTTGAGTGTTAGGTTGATGTTGAGGGTTAGGCTTATGATTACGATTAGGATTAGGGTAAGGGTTAGGGTGAGTGTGACGTTTAGGGTTACGGTTAGGGTTAGTCTTAGTCTTAGGCTGTGGGTGAGGGTGAGGGTGAGGGTTAGGGTTAGTGTGAGGGTTATGGTTAGTGTTAGGGTTCGGTTAAGTTTAGGGTTAGAGTGAGGGTTAGGTTTAGGGTTAGGGTTAGGGTTAGGGTTAGGGTGATGTTTAGGATTAGGGTTAGAATTAGTGTTCTTATTGAGGTTAGGGTTAGGGTTATGGAGAGGGTGAGGGTGAGGGTGAAGTTGAGGGTTAGGGTTAGGGTTAGGGTGAGTTTAGGGTTAGGATTAGGGTTATGGTGAGGGTGAGGTTTAAAGTTAGATTTAGGGTTAGTTGGAGTGTTAGGTCGAGGGTTAGGGTTAGGGTTATTGTTAGGGATAAGTTTTGGGTGACGGTTAGGTTGAGGTTTAGTGTTAGGGTTAGGGTTAGGTTTAGGATTAGCTTTAGGCTGAGCGTGAGGGTGGGGGTGAGGATTAGGGTTAGGGTGATGGTTAGGGTTAGGGTTAAGGTGAGGTTAGGATTAGGATTAGGGTTAGGGTGATTGCTAGGGTGAGGGTCAGAGTTAGGTTAAGTGTTAGGCTTAGGGATAGGTTTAGGCTGAGCGTGAGTTTGAGGGTGAGGGTTAGGGTTAGGTTGATGGTTAGGTTTACGGTTTGGGTGAGGGTTAGGATGAGGTTTAGGGTTAGGGTGAGGATGATGGTAAGAGTAAAGTTGAGGGTTAAGCTGAGCGTGACGGTTAAGATAAGGGTGAGGTTTAGGGTTAGGTATAGGGTTAGGGTGAGGGTTAGATTGGGGATTAGGGTTAGAGTTAGGGTTAGTGTGAGGTTTAGGGTGAGGATGAGTGTTAGGGTTAGGGTGAGGTTCTAGGGTTAGAATTAGGTTTAGGGTGAGGTCTAGGGTGAGGGTGAGGGTTAGAGTTAGGGTTTGGGTTAGGATGAGGTTTAGCATTAGGGTGATGGTTAGGTTTAGTGTTAGGGTTAGTGTTAGGGTTAGGGTTAGTGTTATGGTTAGGGTAAGTGTTAGGGTGATGGATAGGGTTAGGGTGAGGGTTATGGTTAGTGTGAGGGTTAGATTGGGGATTAGGCTTAGAGATAGGGTTAGTGTGAGTTTTATGATGAGGATGAGTGTTAGGTTTATGGTGAGGGTTAGGGTTAGGGTTAGGGTTAGGGTTAAGGTTAGGGTGAGGGTTAGGTTGAGGTTTAGGGTTAGGGTTATTGTTAGGGTTAGGATTAGGGTTAGGGTGAGGTGAGTGTGAGGGTTAGGGTTAGGGTTTGGCTTAGGCTTAGTGTTAGGCTGAGGGTGAAGTTGAGTGTGAGGGTTAGGGACAGGGTTAGGGTGAGGTTTAGTGTTAGGGTAAGGGTTAGAGTTAGGGTTAGGGTGATGATGAGGTTTAGGGGTAGATTTAGGGTTAGGGTGAGGGTGAGGGTTAGGGTAAGGGTTGCGGTGCGGGTGACAGTAAGGGTAAAGATGAGGGTTAAGCTGAGGGTGAGGGTTACGGTAAGGGTGAGGGTTAGGGTTAGGGTTAGGGTTTGGGTTAGGGTTAGGGTTAGGGTGAGGGTTAGATTGAGGGTTAGTGTGAGGTTTAGGGTGAGGATGAGGGTTAGGTTTAGGGTGAGGGCTAGGGTGAGGGTGAGGGTTAGGGTTAGTTTTAGGGTGAGTTTAAGGTTTAGGGTGATGGTTAGGGTTAGTGTGAGCGTTAGTGTTAGCGTTAGGGTTAGTGTTAGGGTGAGGGTATATGTTAGGGTGAGGGTTAATTTTAGGGTTAGGTTTAGGTTTAGGGTCACAGTTAGAGTTGGGCTTAGTGTGAGGGTGACATTTAGGGTTAGAGTTAGGGTTAGTGTTAGGGTTAGGGATAGGGTGACGTTTAGGGTTAGGGTTAGGCTTAGGGTTAGGATTAAGCTTAGGTGGAGCATGAGGAAGAGGGTTAGGGTTTGGGTTAGGGTGAGGGTTAGGGTTAGGTTTAGGGTGAGGGCTAGTATGAGGGTTAGGTTTAGGGTTAGGGTTAGTGATACGGTTAGGTTTAGGATTTGGGTTAGGGTGAGAGTGAGTGTGAGGGTTAGGGTTAAGGATAGGTTTAGGCTTATGGTTGGGGTGAGGATTAGGGTTAGGGTTTGGGTTAGGCTTAGGTTTAGGGTCAGTGTTAGTGTTAGTTTTAGTGTTACTGTTAGGTTTACAGGGAGGGTTAGGGTTAGGGTTAGGCTTAGGGTTAGGCTGAGGGTTAGGGTGGGGGTGAGGATTAGGGATAGGGTTACTGTTAGGGTGAGGATTATTTTTAGTGTTATGGTTAGGGTTAAGTTTGCAGTGAGGGTGAGGCTGAGAGTGAGGGTTAGGGTTAGGATTAGAGTTAGTGTTATTGTTAAGGATAGGGTTAGAGTTATGGTGAAGTTGAGGATGAGCGTGAGGGTTAGGGTTAGGTAAGGTTTAGGGTAGATTTAGGGTTAGGTTTAGGGTGAGGGTGAGGTTTAGGGTTAGAGTTATGGTTTGCTGGAAAGTTAGGGTGAGGTTTAGGGTTTGGGTTATTGTTAGGGATAGGGTGAGGGTGAGGGTTTGGTTGAGGTTTAGGGATAGGGTTATGTTTAGGATTAGGATTAGGGTGAGCGTGAGTGTGAAGGTTAGCGTGAGGGTTAGGTTTAGGCTTAGCATTAGGCTGAGGGTGAGGGTGGGGGTGAGGATTAGTGTTATTGTTATTGTTAGGGTTAGGGTTAGAGTTACGGTGAGGGTAAGGGTGCGGGTGAGGGTTAGGGTAGGGTTAGGGTGGGGTTTAGTGTTAGGGTTAGGGTTAGGGTTAGGGTGAGGGCGAGGTTTAGGGTTAGATATAGGCTTAGGGTTAGTGTGAGGGTTATGGTTAGGGTTTGGTTTAGGGTGAGGTTGAGGCTGAGGATTAGGGTTAGGTTTAGGGTTAGCGTTAGGGTTAGGGTTAGGGTTAGGGTGAGGTTTAGGGTTAGGGTTAGGGTTACGTTTAGGCTTCGGGTTAGGCTGAATGTGAGGGTGTGGGTGAGGTTAGAGTTAGGATTAGGGTTAGGGTTAGGGTTATTGTTAGTGTTATGGTTAGGGTTAAATTTACAGTGAGGGTGAGGCTGTGGGTGAGGGTTAATGTTACGGTTATGGTTTGGTTTAGGGTTAGTGTTATTCTTAGGGTTAGGGTTAGAGTTACAGTGAGGTTGAGGGTGAGGGTGAGGGTTAGGGTGAGGTTTAGGGTGAGGTTTAGGAT
This sequence comes from Dipodomys merriami, assembly GCF_024711535.1. NCBI lineage: Eukaryota > Metazoa > Chordata > Mammalia > Rodentia > Heteromyidae > Dipodomys > Dipodomys merriami. The sequence goes on along the minus strand of NW_027206335.1, from coordinate 5,768,181 downwards.
TAGGTTTAGGGTTAGGGTTAGGGTAAGGATGAGGTTTAGGCTTAGAGTTAGGGTTTGGGTGAGGGTTAGGTTGAGTTTTAGGTTTAGTGTTAGGGTTAGGGTTATGGTGAGAATTAGGGGGAGGGCTGGTATAGGGTTAGGGTTATGGTTAGTGTTAGTGTTAGGGTTAGTGTGAGGGTGAAGTTCAGCGTTAGAATTAGGGTTAGGGTGAGGCTGAGGGTGAGGGTTAGGATTTGGATTAGGGTTAGGGTTAGGGTGAGTGTGAGGGTTAGGTTAGGGTTAGGGTTAGCCTTAGGTTTAGGCTGAGTGTGAGGGTGAGCGTGAGGGTTAGGGTTAGTTTGAGGGTTAGGGTTAAGGTTAGGATGAGGTTTAGTGTTATGGTTAGTGTTAGATTTAGGGTTAGGGTGAGGGTGAGGTTTAGGGGTAGAGTTAGGGTTAGGATGAGGGTTAGGGTGAGTGTTCGGTTTAGGGTTAGGTTTAGATTTAGCTTTAGAGTTAGAGTGAGGGTGAAGTTTAGGTTTAGAATTAGGTTTAGGTTGAGGCTGAGGGTGAAGGTGAGGATTAGGTTTAGGGTTATTATTGGGATTAGTTTAGGGTTAGGGTGAGTGTGAGGGTTAGGTTTAGGGTTAGTGTTAGCCTTAGGTTTAGGCTGACGGTGAGGGTGAGAATGAGGGTTAGGGTTAGTTTGAGGGTTAGGGTATAGGGTTAGGGTGAGGGTTAGTGTTAGGGTTAGGGTTAGGTTGTGCGTTAGGTTGAGGTTGAAGGTTAGGCTTAGGTTTACTATTAGGATTAGGGTAAGTTTTAGTGTGAGTGTAATGGTTAGGGTTAGGGTTATGGTGAGGTTTAGGTTTAGGGTTATGGTTAGGGTGAGGGTGAAGTTTAGGGTTAGAGTTAGGGTTAAGTTGACGCTGAGGGTGCAGGGTAGGGTTAGGCTTAGCATTAGGATTAGGGTAAGGGATAGGGTGAGTGTGAGGTTTAGGGTGACGGTTAGGGTGATAGGGTTTTGCTGATGTTTAGGGTGAGGGTGAGGGTTAGTATTAGGGTGAGGTGAGGGTTTGTATTAGGGTTAGGTTGAGTGCTAGGATGAGGTTACGGTTAGGATTAGTGTTAGGGTTAGGGTGAGGGCTAGTGTGAGGGTTATGATGAGGATTAGGTTTAGGCATAGGGTTAGGTTTAGGATTAGGGTTAGGTTGAGGGTGAGTGGGAGGGTTAGGGTTAGGCTTAGGCTTAGGGATAGGGTTAGGTTAAGGATCAGGGTTAGGGTTAGGGTTACTTTAAGGGTTACTGTTATGGTTAGGGCTAGGGTTATTGTTAGTGTTATGGTTAGGGTTAAGTTTGTGGTGAGGGTGAGGCTTAGGGTGAGGGTTATGGTTATGTTTAGGTTTATGGTTAGGGTTAGAATTACAGTGAGGTTGAGGGTGAGGGTGAGGTTTAGGGTTAGTGTGACCTTTTGGTTGCGATTTATGGTTAGGTTTAGGGGGAGGTTGAGGCTGAGGTTTTGGATTAGAGTTAGGGTTAGTGGGAGTATTAGGCTGAGGTTTAGGGTTGGGATTAGTGTTAGGGTGAGGGTGAGGGTTAGGTTGAAGTTTAGGGATAGGGTTATTTTTAGGATTAGGGTTAGGGTGAGGGTGAGTGTGAGGTTTAGGGTGACGGTTAAGTTGATGATTAGTGTTAGGGTGAGGGTTTGGTTTAGGGTGAGGGTTATGGTTAGGGTGAGGGTTTGGATTACGGTTAGGGTGAGTTTTAGGTTTTGGGTAAGTAGGTTTTGGGTTAGGTTTAGGGTTAGGGTTAGGGTGAGGGTTAGATTGGGGATTAGGGTTAGAGTTAGGGTTAGTGTGAGGTTTAGGGTGAGGATGAGTGTTAGGGTTAGGGTAAGGGTTAGCGTTAGAATTATGTTTAGGGTGAGGTCTAGGGTGATTGTGAGGGTTAGAGTTAGGGTTAGGGTTAGGATGAGTTTTAGGATTAGGGTGATGGTTAGGGTTAGTGTTAGGGTTAGGGTTAGTGTTAGGGTGAGTGTAAGTGTTAGGGTGATGGGTAGGGTTAGGGTGAGGGTTATGGTTAGTGTGAGGGGTAGATTGGTGATTAGGCTTAGAGTTAGGGTTAGTGTGAGTTTTATGGTGAGGATGACGGTTAGGGTTATGGTGAGGGTTAGGGTTAGGGTTAGTGTTAGGGTTAAGTTTAGGGTGAGGTTTAGTGTTAGGGTGACGTTTAGGGTTAGGATTAAGGTTAGGATGAGTGTGAGTGTGAGGGTTAGGTTTAGGGTTAGGTTTAGGTTTAGGGTTAGGCTGACAATGAGGTTGAGGGTGAGGGGTATGGTTAGGGTGAGGGTGAGGGTTAGGGTTAGGTTGAGGGTGAGTGTGTGGGTTAGGGTGAGGTTTAGGATTAGGCTGAGGGTGAGGGTGGGTGTGAGGATTAGGCTTAGGGTGATGGTTAGCCTTATGGTTAGGGTGAGAGTTAGGATGAGGGTTAGGGTTAGGATTAGGATTAGGGTGAGGGCTAGGGTGAGGGGAGGTTTAAAGTTAGGGTTAGGCTTAGGCATACTTTTAGGCTGATGGTGATGGTGAGGGTGAGGGTTAGGGTTATGGTGATGGATAGGGTTAGGGTTCCGGTTAGGGTGATCGTGTCAGTAAGAGTAAAGTTGAGGGTTGGGCTAAGGGTGAGGGTTACTTTAAGGGTGAGGGTTAGTGTTACGTTGAGGGTTATGATAAGGGTTAGGGTTAGGGTTAGGGTTAGATTGGGGATTAGGGTTAGGGTAATTGTGAGGCTTAGGGTGTGGATGAGGGTTAGGGTTAGAATTAGGGTTTGGGTGAGTTCTAGCGTGAGAGTAAGGGATAGGGTTAGGGTTAAGTTTATGGTGAGGTTTAGAGTGACGGGTAAGTTTAGGTTTAGGGTGAGGGTTAGGTTTAGTATGAGGGTTATGGTTAGGGTGAGGGTGAGGGTGAGGGTAAGGGTTATGGTGAGGGTTACAGTGAGGGTGAGGGTTAGGGTTAGGATTTGGGATAGGGTTAGGTATAGGCTGAGGTTGAGGGTGAGGGAGACGGTGAGGTTTAGGGTTAGGGTTATGTTTAGGGTGAGGTCTAGGGTGAGGGTGAGGGTTAGGGTGAAGGTGAGGGTGATGGTGAGGGTATTGGTTAGGTAATGGTTAGGGTTAGGGTGAGGATTAGTTGAGGGTTAGGGTAAGGGTGAGGTTGAGATTTAGGGTGTCGGTGAGAGTTAGGGTTAGGGTGAGGGTTAGGGTGATGGTGATGTTTAGGGTTAGGTAGAAGGTTAGGGTTAGGGTTAGGTGAGGGTTAGTGTTAGGGTTAGGGTTAGGGTGAGGGTTAGGATTAGGTTTAGGGTTAGGGTGAGGTTTAGGGTGAGGGTGAGGGTTAAGTTTAGGGTTAGGTTTGTGGTGTGGGTAAGTGATAGCATGAGGGTTCGGCTGAGTGTTTGACTTAGCATTACGGTTAGGGTGAGGGTTAGGTTGAGGATTAGGATGAGTTTTAGGGTTAGGGTGAGGGTTAGCATTAGGCTTAGCTTGAAGGCGACAGTGAGAGTGACAGGGTTAGAGTTACGGTGAGGGTTCGGTTAATGTGAGGTTTAGGGTGAGGATGAGGTTAAGTGTTAGGATGAGGGTTAGGATGAGGGTGAGGGTTAGGGTTAGGGTTTGGGTTAGGGTGTGGGTTAGGGTGATGGTTAGGGTTAGGGTTATTCTTAGGGTTAGGGTGAGGGTTAGGCTGAGGGTTAGGTTTAGGATTAGGGTGAGGTTTAGTGTCAGGATTAGGGTGAGGGTGAGGGTTAATGTTCGGGTGAGGGTTAGGGTTGTTATTAGGGTTACGGTCAGATTTAGGGTGATGGTCAGGTTTAGGGTGAGGGTTAGGGTAAGGGTTAGAGTTAGGGTTAAGGTCAGGGTTAGGGTAAGGGGTAGGGTTACGGTTAGGGTGAGTGTTAGGTTTAGTGTGAGTGTTAGGTTAGGGTTAGGGTTAGGATTAGTGTGAGGGTTAGAATTAGCTGACCGTCAGGGTGAGGGTGAGGTTTAGGGTTAGGAATAGTGATAGGATTAGTGTAAAGCTGAGGGTGAGGGTGAGGTTTAGGGTTAGGGTTAGGGTGAGGGCTTGGGTGAGGTTTAGGGTAAAGTTGAGGGTGAGAGTGATGGTAAGGGTAAAGGTGAGGGTTAGGCTGAGGGTTAGGTGAGGGTTAGGTGAGGGTTAAGATAAGGGTTAAGATAAGGTGAGGGTTAGGGTTAGGGTGAGGGTTAGATTGAGGATTAGGTTTAGGGTTAGTGTGAGGTTTATTGTGAGGTTCAGGGTTAGGGTTTGGTTGAGGGTTAGGGTTAGAATTAGGGTTAGGTTGAGGGCCAGTGTGAGAGTGAGGTTTAGGTTAGGTTTAGGGTTAAGGTTAGGGTGAGATTTAGGGGTACTGTGAGGGTTAGGATTAGTGTGATGGTTAGTGTTAGAGTTAGGGTTACTTTTAGGGTGAGGGTAAGTGTTAAGGTGAGGGTTTGGGTTAGGGTGAGGGTTATGTTTAGGGTGAGGGTTAGCGCTAGGGTTAGGGTTATTGTTAGGGTTAGGATTATGATTAGGGTTAGCATGAGGGTGAGTGTGTGGTTTAGGGTTAGGTTTAGGTTTAGGCTTAAAGTTAAGCTGAGGGTGAGGTTGAGGCTGAGGGTTAGGGTTAGGGTTAGTGTTAGGTTTAGGGTGAGGGTGAGGGTTAGGTTTAGGGTGAGGTTTAGGGTTAGGGCTTGGATTAGGATTAGTGTTAGTGTGAGGGTGAGTGTGAGTGTTAGGGTTAGGGTTAGGCTGAGGCTTAGGCTTAGGTTTAGGCTGAGGGTGAGGGTGGGAGTTAAGGTGAGGGTGAGGGTGAGCTTTAAGGTTAGAGTTAGGGTTAGTGTGAGAGTTAGTGTTAGGATTGGTGTTAGGGTAAGAGTTAGGGTGAGGGTTAGGGTGAGGGTTATGGTTAGGGATAGGGTTAGATTTAGGATTAGGGTTAGGGTGAGTGTGAGTGTGAGGGTTAATGTTAGGGTGAGGGTTAGGGTTAGGCTGAGGGTGAGGTTGAGGGTTAGGATTAGGGTGAGGGTTAGAGTTAGGTTTAGGGTGAGGGTTAGGATGAGGTATAGGGTTAGGTTGAGAGCTAGGGTGAGGGTTAAGATTAGAGTTAGGTTTAGGGTGAGGTTTAAGTTTTGGGTTAGGTTTAGGGTTTGGGTCAGGGTTACGGTTAGGGTTACGGTGAGGGTGAGGGTTAGGGTTAGGTTGAGGGTTAGGGTTAGAGTTAGGTTAGGGTGAGGTTTGTGGTTAGGGTTAGGGTGACGGTTACCGATGAGGGTTATGGTTAGGATTAGGGTTATGTTGCTTGCTAGGGTGAGGGTGAGGGTTAGGGTTAGTGTTAGGTTTGGGTTAGGGTAGGCTGAGGGTGAGAGTGGGGGTTAGGAATAGGTTTTGGGTGATGGTTAGGGTTAGGGTTAGGGTGAGAGTGAGGATGAGAGTAAGGGTTAGGATTAGGTTTAGGGTGAGGGCTAGGGTGAAGGTGAGGGTTATGGTTAGGCTTAGGCTTAGGCTTAGGTTTAGCTTGAGGGTGAGGGTGAGGGTGAGGGATAGGGTTAGGGTGATGGATAGGGTTAGGTTTAGGCTGAGTGTTAGGATGAGGGTTAGGGTTAGGGTGAGGCTTATGGTGAGCATGACGGTAACAGTAAAGGTGAGGTTTAGGCTGAGGGTGAGTGTTCCCCTAAGGGTGAGTGTTAGGATTAGGGTGAGGGTTAGTGTAAGGGTTAGGGTGAGGGTTAGGGTGAGGGTGAGGGTTAGATTGAGGAGTAGGGTTAGGGTTAGTGTGAGGTTTAGGGTGAGGATCATTGTTAGAGTTAGGGTGAGGGTTATGTTTAGAATTAGGGTTAGGGAGAGGGCTAGTGTGAGGGTTAGGATTAGGATTAGGGTTATGGTGAGGGTGTGGGTTAGGGTTAGGGTGTGGTTTAGGATTAGGGTGAGAGTTACTGTTACTGTGAGTGTTAGTGTTAGAGTTAGGGTTAGGGTAAGGGTGAGGGTAAGTGTTAGGGTGAGGGTTAGGGTTAGGGTGAATGTTATGGTTATGGTGAGGTTTAGGGTTAGGTTTAGGGTTATTGTTAGGTTTAGGGTTAAGTTTACGGTGAGGGTGAGTATGAGGGTTAGGGTTAGGGTGAGGATTAGGGTTAGGGTTAGGGTTTGAGTTAGGGTTAGGGTGAGTGTGAGGTTTAGGGTTAGAGAGGGTTAGGGTGAGGGTTAGGTTGAGGTTTAGGGTTAGGGTTAGTTTTAGGTTTAGGGTTAGGGTGAGGGTTAGTGTGAAGGGAAGGGTTAGGTTTATGTTTAGGACTAGGGTTAGGGTGAGGGTGAGTGTGTGGGTTAGGTTTAGGGTTAGGTTTAGGCTTAGGGTTAGGCTGAGGTAGAGGTTAAGTGTGAGGGTTAGGGTTAGGGTGCTGGTTAGGGTTAGGGTTAGGGTTAGAGTTAGCCTTAAGGTGAGGTTTAGTGTTAGGGTTAGAGTTTGGGTGAGGGATAGGGTTAGAGTTATGGTGAGGCTTACGGTTAGGCTTAGGATTAGGCTTAGGTTTAGGCTGAGTGGGAAGGTGGGGTTAAGGATTAGGGTAAGGGTTAGGTTTAGCGTTATTGTTAGTGTTATGTTTAGGGTAAAGTTTGTGGTGAGGGTGAGGCTGAGGGTGAGGGTTATGGTTATGGTTATGGTTAGGGTTAGGGTAAGTGTTATTGTTACGGTTAGAGTTAGAGTTACGGTGAAGTTGAGGTTGAGGGTGAGGGTAAGGTTTATGGTGAGGTTTAGGGTTAGGTTTAGTGTTAGGGTTAGGGTGAGGGTGAGGTTTAGGGTTAAAGTTAGGGTTAGCTGGAGGGTTAGGGTGAGGTTTAGGGTTAGGTTTAGCGTTGGGGTTAGGGTGAGGGTGAGGGTTAGTATGAGGTTTAGAGATATGTTTAGGGTTAGGATTAGGGTTAGGGTGAGGGTGAGTGTAAGGGTTAGGGTGAGGGTTAGGCTTAGGCTTAGTGTTATGCTGAGGGTGAGTGTGGGTGTGAGGATTAGGGTTAGGGTGATGGTTAGCATTAGGGTTACTGTTTTTGTTAGGGTCAGGGTTAGAATACCGGTGAGGGTGAGGGTGGGATTTAGGGTTAAGGTTAGGGTTAGGTTTAGGGTGAGGGTGAGGTTTAGGGTTAGATATAGGGTTAGGGGGAGGGTTAGGGTGAGTGTTAGTGTGAGGGTTAGTGTTAGGGTTAGGGTGAGAGTGAGGGTTAGTTTGAGTTTTTGGGTTAGGGTTAGGGTTAGTGTGAGGGTTAGTGTTAGGGTTAGGATTAGTGTTAGCGTCAGGGTAAGTGTTAGGGTGAGGGTTTGGGTCAGGGTGCGGGTTATGATTAGGGTAAGGGTTATGGTTAGGGTTAGGGTGAGGTTTAGGTTTTGGGTTAGGGTTAGAGTTAGGTTTAGGGTGAGGGTGAGGTTTTGGGATAGAATTAGGGTTAGGGTGAGGGTTAGGTTGAGGGTTGGTGTTAGGGTTAAGGTTAGGGTGAGGTTTAGGGTTTGGGTTAGGCTTAGAGTTAAGTTTAGGGTGAGGGTGAGGTTTTGGGTTAGAGTTAGTTTTAGGGTGAGGGTTATGTTGAGGGTTAGTGTTAGGGTTCGTGTTAGGGTTAGGTTTACAGTGAGAGTTAGGGGGAGAGTTAGCTTTAGCGTTAGGGTTAGGGTGAGGGTGAGTGTGGGTGTTAGGGTTAGGTTTAGGGTTAGGCTTAGGGTTAGGTTGAGGGTGAGGCTGAGGGTGTGGTTGAAGGATTACGATGAGGGTTATCATTACGGTGAGGGTGTGGGTTAGGGTTAAGGTGAGGGTTGGGGTTAGGACTAGGGTTAGGGTGAGGTTGAGGGCTAGGATTAGGGGTTGGGGTAGGGTTAGGGTTAGAGTTACAGTGAGGGTGAGGGTGAGATTCAGGTTTAGAGTTAGGGTTAGGGTGAGGATTAGTTTGAAGGCAGGTTCAGGGTTAGTGTTAGGGTTAGGGTTAGGGTGAGGGTTAAGTTGAGGTTTATTGTTAGGGTTAGGGTTAGAGTTAGTATTAAGGTTAGGGTCAGGGTGAGTGTGAGGTTTAGGGTTCGAGTTAGGCTTAGGCTGAGGGTGAGGATGGGGGTGAGGATTAGTGTTAGGGTGATGGTTAGGATTAGGGTTAGGTTGAGGGGTAGGATGAGGGTTAGGGTTAGGTTGAGGGTTAGGGTGAGGGTTATAGTAAGTGTAAAGGTGAGGGTTAGGCTGAAGGTGAGGGTTAAGATAAGTGTGAGGGTTAGGGTTAGGGTTAGGCTTAGGGTAAGGGTTCGGGTTAAGGTTAGGGTGAGGGTTAGATTGAGGTTTAGGGTTAGGGTTAGTGTGAGGATTAGGGTGAGGATGAGGATTAGGGTGAGGGTGAGGGTGAGGGTTAGAATTAGGGTTAGGGTGAGGGCTAGGGTGAGGGTGAGGTTTAGGGTTAGGTTTAGGGTAAGGGTGAGGTTTAGGATTAGGGTAAGGGTTAGGGTTAGTGTGATGGTTAGCGATAGTGTGAGGGTTAGTGTTAGGGTGAGGGTTAGTGTTAGGGTGTGGGTTATGGTTAGGGTGAGGTTTAGGGTTAGGGTTAGAGTTATTGTTACAGTTAGGGTTAGGGTTATGTTTACGGTGAGGGTAAGGGTGAGGGTTAGGTTTGGGGTTAGGATGAGGTTTAGGTTTAGGGTTAGGGTTAGAGTTAGGGTTAGTGTGACGGTGAGGTTTAGGGTTGGAGTTAGGGTTAGTTTTAGGATTAGGTTTAGGGTGAGCATTAGTGTGAGGGTTAGGGTTAGGCTTAAGCTTAGGCTTAGGTTTAGGCTTAGGCCGAGCATGAGGGTGAGGGTTAGGGTTAGGGTTAGGGTGAGGGTTAGGGTGAGGGTAAGGCTGAGGTTTAGGTTTAGGATTAGAGTTAGGGTGAGTGCTAGTGTGAGCATACTGTGAGGGTTAGGGTTAGGTTTAGGATTAGGTGTAGGTTGAGGGTCAGTGTGAGGGTTAGTGTTAGGGTTAGGCTTAGGCTTAGGCTTAGGGTTAGTGTGAGGGTAAAGGTTAGGCTTTGGTTTTGGGGGAGGGGGAGGTTTAGTGTTAGGGTTAGGGTGAGGGTGAGGGTGAGGGTTAGGGTTAGTGTGAGTGATAGGGTTACGGTGAGGGTTATGGTTAGGGTGAGGTTTAGGGTTAGGATTAGGGTTATTGTTACCATTAGGTTTAGGGTTACGGTTACGGTGAGGGTAAGGGTGAGGGTTAGGGTTGAGGTTAGGATGAGGTTTAGGTTTAGGATTAGAGTTAGGGTGAGTGGTAGTGTGAGCGTTACTGTGAGGGTTAGGGTTAGGTTTAGGATTAGGTGTAGGTTGAGGGTCAGTGTGAGGGTTAGTGTTAGGGTTAGGCTTAGGCTTAGGCTTAGGCTTATGCCAAGCATGAGGGTGAGGATTAGGGTTAGGGTTAGGGTGAGGGTTAAGGTTAGGGTAAGGGTGAGTGTTAGGATGAGGTTTAGGGTAAGGATTAGTTTTAGGGTGAGAGCTAGGATGAGGGTAAGGGTGAAGGTTAGGTTTAGGGATAGGGTTAGGTTTAGGATTAGGGTTAGGTTGAGGGTGAGGCTGAGGATTAGGGTTAGGTTTAGGATTAGGTTTAGAGTTAGGGTTAGGCTGAGGGTGAGGTTGGGGGTGAAGATTAGGTTTAGGGTTTGGGTTAAAATCAGGGTTATTTTTAATGTTGTGTTTTGGGTTTAGTTTGTGGTGAGGGTGAGCCTGAGGTTGAGGGTTATGGTTAGGGTTAAGCTTAGTCTTAGGGTTAGGTTGAGGGTGAGGGTGGAGGTGAGGAATAGGTTTTGGGTGATAGTTAGGGTGAGTGTTAGGATAAGGCTTAGCGTTAGGATTAGGTTTAGGGAGAGGGCTAGTGTGAGGGTGAGGGTTAGGGTTAGGCTTAGGCTTAGGCTTAGGGTTAGGCTTAGGGTGAGGGTGAGGGTGAGGTTTTGGGTTAGGGTGATGGATAGCGTTAGGGTTAGGCTGAGTGTTAGGATGAGGGTTAGGGTTAGGGTGAGGGTTAGGGTGAGTGTGACGGTAAGAATAAAGGTGAGGGTTAGGCTGAGGGTGAGTGTTCCCCTAAGGGTGAGAGTTAGGATTAGGGTAAGTGTTAGGGTGAGGGTTAGGGTAAGGGTTAGGGTTAGTGTTAGGGTTAGAGTTAGGGTGAGGGTTAGGAGGAGGGTGAGGGTTAGGGTTAGGGTTAGGATTAGGATTAGGGTTAGTGTTAGGGTGAATGCTTAGGTTGGGCTTAGGGATAGGGTTAGGCTTAGCGTTAACCTGAGGGTGAGGGTTACATTTAGGATTCGAGTTAGGGTTAGCGTTTGGGTGAGAGTTAGGGTTTGTGTTAATTTCAGGGTTAGGGTGAGGGTTAGTGTTAGGGTTACAGTGAGTGTTAGGGTTAGGGTTAGGGTGAGAGTCAGGTTTAGGATTAGGGTTAGGGTTAGGGTTATTGTTAGTGTTATGGTTAAGGTTAAGTTTACGGTTAGGGTGAGGCTGATGGTGAGGGTTAGGGTTAGGGTTAGGGTGAGGTTTAGGGTTAGGGTTAGAGTTACGGTTAGGGTGAGGGTTTAATTTAGGGTTAGGTTTAGGGTGAGGGTTTGGGTTAGTGTTATTTTTAGGGTTAGGGTTAGAGTTACGGTGAGGGTGAGGGTTGGGTTTAGATTTACGGTGAGGGTTAGGGTGAGGGTGAGGTTTAGTGTTAGAGTTAGTGTTAGGGGGAGGGTTAGGGGGAGGGTTAGGTTTAGGGTTATTGTTAGGGTTAGGGTGAGGGTTAGGTTGAGGTTTAGGGTTAGTGTTAGGGTTGGATTTAGGATTAGGGTTATGGTGAGGATGAGTGTGAGGTTTAGGGTTAGGATTAGGCTTAGGCTTAGTGTTAGGCTGAGGGTGAGGGTGGGTTTGAGGATTAGGTTAAGGGTGATGGTTAGGCTTAGGTTTAGGTTTAGGGTTAGGGTTAGGGTTAGGGTTAGGATTAGGGTTAGGTTGATGTCTAGGGTGAGGGTGAAGGTTACGGTTAGGGAGAGGGTTAGGCTTATGTTTAGAGTTAGGGTTAGAGTTAGGGTTAGGGTGAGAGTGAGGTTTAGGGTTAGAGTTAACTTTTGTGTTAGGGTTAGGGTTAGTGTGAGCATTACTGTGAGGGTTAGGGTTAGGCTTAATCTTAGGCTTAGGGTTAGGCTTAGGCCGAGCATGAGGGTGAGGGTTAGGGTTAGGGTTAGGATTAGAGTTAGGGTAAGGGTGAGTGTGTGTGTTAGGGTTAGGATTAGGGTTAGGCTTAGGTTTAGGCTGAGGGTGAGGTTGAAGGTGAGGGTTAGGGTTAGGGTTAGTGTTAGGGTTAGGTTTAGGGTTACGGTGAGGATTAGGGTTAGGGTTAGGATTAGGATTAGGGTTAGGTTTAGGGTTAGTGTGAGGGCTAGGGTTAGGTTTAGGGTTAGGCTTAAGGTTAGGCTGAGGGTGAGGATGAGGGTGAGGTTTAGGGTTAGGGTGAGGCTTAGGGTTAGGGTTAGGGTGAGGTTTAGTGTTAGGGTAAGGGTTAGAGTTAGGGTTCGTGTTAGTGTTTGGGTTAGGGTGATGGGGGAGGGCTAGGGTTAGGGTTAAGTTTAGGGTTAGGTTTAGCGGTAGGGTTAGGGTGAGGGTGAAGTTTAGGGTTAGAATTAGGGTTAAGGTGAGGCTGAGGGTTCGGGTTCGGGTTAGGGTGTGGGTTAGTGTTAGGCTTAGGGTTACTGTGAGGGTGAGAGTGAGGGTGAGGGTTAGGGTTAGGGTTAGGATTAGTATTAGGGTTAGGGTTTGGGTGAGTGTGAGGGTTAGTGTTAGGGTTAGGGTTAGGGTTAGGTTTAGGGTTAGTATTAGGGTTAGGTTTAGGGTTAGGGTGAGGGTTAGGTTGAGGGTTAGGATTAGGATTAGGCTTAGGTTTAGGGTTAGTGTGAGGGTTATGGTTAGGGTTAGGGTTAGGCTTAAGTTTAGGCTGAGGGTGAGGGTGAGGGTGAGGTTTAGGGTTAGGGTGAGGCTTAGGGTTAGGGTTAGGGTGAGGTTTAGTGTTAGGGTAAGGGTTAGAGTTAGGGTTAGTGTTAGTGTTAGGGTTAAGGTGATAGTTAAGGGGAGGGCTAGGGTTAGGGTTAAGGTTAGGGTTAGGTTTAGCGGTAGGATTAGGGTGAGTGTGAAGTTTAGGTTTAGAATTAGGGTTAAGGTGAGGCTGAGGGTGAGGGTTAGGGTTAGGTTTGGGGTTAGTGTTAGGTTTAGGGTTAGGGTGAGGTTTATGGTTAGTGTGAGGGTTAGGTTTAGGGTTAGGATTAGGATTAGGGTTAGGGTTAGTGTGAGTGTGAGGGTTAGTGTTAGGGTTAGGGTTAGCCTTAGGTTTATGCTGAGGGAGTGATTGAGTATGCGGTTTAGGTTTAGAGTTATGGTTAGTGTTAGGTTTAGGGTTAGGGTGAGGGTCAGGTTTACAGTTATGCTTGGGCTTAGGCTTAGGCATAGGCTGAGCATGAGTGTGAGGGTTAGGGTTAGGGTGAGGGTTAGGGTGGGGGTGACCGTAAGGGTCAACGTGAGGGTTAGGCTGAGGTTGAAGGTTACTGTAAGGGTCAGGGTTAGGGTTAGGGTGAGGTTTCGGTTTCGGGGTAGAGTGAGGGTGAGGGTTAGATTGAGGATTAGTGTTAGGGTTATGGTGAGGTTTAGGGGGAAGATGGGGGTTAGGGATAGGGTGAGGGTGAAGGTTAGGTTTAGGTTTAGGTTTAGGGTTAGTTTGATGGTTAGCTTAGTGTGAGGGTCAGTGTTAGTGTTAGGGTTTGTGTTAGGGTGAGGGTAAGTGTTAGGGTGTGGGTTAGGGTTAGGGTGAGGGTTAAGGTGAGGGTGAGGGTGAAGGTTAGGTTTAGGGTTAGGATGAGGTTTAGGTTTAGGTTTAGGGTTAGAGTTAGGGTTATGGTGAGAGTGAGGTTTAGGTTTAGAGTTAGGGTTAGTGTTAAGGTTAGGTTTAGGGTGAGTGTCAGGTGTAAGGTTAGCCTTAGGCTAAGGCTTAGGCTTAGGCCGAGCATGACGGTGAGGGTTAGGGTTAGGGTTAGGGTGAGTTTTAGGATGAGGTTTAGGGTTAGGATTAGGGTTAGGGTGAGGGCTATTGTGAGGGTTACGGTGAGGGTTATGTTTAGGGATATGGTTAGGTTTAGGATTAGGGTTAGGGTAGATTGAGTGTGAAGGTTAGGGTTAGGGTTAGGGTTAGGCTTAGGGTTAGGGTGAGTGTTCGGGTTAGGGTTTGTGTTAGGGTGAGGGTGAAGCTTAGGATTAGTGTTAGGTTTAGTGTTAGGGTTAGGTTTAGGTTTAGGGTTAGGTATACGGTGAGGGTTAGGCTTAGGGTTAGGCTGAGGATGAGGGTGGGGGTGAGAATTAGGGTTAGGTTTAGGGTTAGGGTTATTGTTAGTGTTATGGTTAGGGTTAAGATTGCGGTGAGGGTGAGGTTGAGGTTGAGGGATATGGTTAGGGTTAGGGTTAGTGTTAGGGTTAGGGTTTGTGTTATAGTTAGAGGTAGGGTTACAGTTAAGGTGAGGTGGAGGTTGAAGGTGAGGGTGAGGATTAGGCTTAGGGTGCGGTTTAGGGTGAGGTTTAAGTTTAGGGTTGGGGTTAGGGTGAGGGTGAGGTTTAGGTTTAGAGTCAGGGTTTGGGGGAGGGTTAGGATGAGGTTTAGGGTTAGGGTTAGTTTTATTGTTAGGGTGAGGGTGAGTTTTAGGTTTAGGGTTAGGGTGAGGCTTAGGGTTAGTGTCAGGGTGATGTTTAGGGTTAGAGTTAGGATTAGGGTAAGGCTGTGGGTGTGGGTTAGGTTTAGGGTTAATGTTAGGGTTATTGTTAAGTTGAGGGTTAGGGTGAGGGTGAGGGTTAGGGTTAGTGTCAGCATTATGATTAGGGTTAGGGTTATGGTGAGTGTGAGGTTTAGGGTTAGGTTTAGGCTTAGGCTGAGGGTGAGGGTTAGTGTTAGGGTGAAAGTTAATGTTAGGGTTAGGGGGAGGGTTAGGATGAGGGTTAGGGTTAGGGGGAGGTCTAGGTTGAGGGTGAGGTTTATGCTTAGGTTTAGGGTGACGTTTAGGGATAGGGTTAGGGTGAGGATGAGATTTAGGGTTAGAGTTAGGTTTAGTGTTAGGGTTAGGGTTAAGGTGAGGGATAGGGTGAGGGTGAGGGTTAGGGTTAAGTTTAGGAATAGAATTAGGGTTAGAGTTAGGGAGAGTGTGAGGGTTAGTGTTAGGATTAGGCTTAGGCTTAGGCTTCGACTGAGGCTGAGGGTGAGGGTGAGTGTTAGGCTTAGGGTGAGGGTTAGCGTTAGCGTTAGGGTGAGAGTTAGGGTTTGGGTTAAGTTTAGGGTTAGGATGAGGGGTAGGGTAAAGGTTTCAGTGAGGTTGAGTTTTAGGGTTAGGGTGAGGGTTAGGTTGAGGGTTAGGGTTAGGATTAGGGTGAGGGTGAGGGCTAGGTTGAGGATGAGGTTTAGGGTTAGGGTTTGGGTTAAGTTTAGGGTGAGGTTTAGGGTTAGGGTTAGGGTTAGGGTTATGGTGAAAGTGATTTTTATGGTTAGAGTTAGGGTAAGGGTGAGGCTGATTGTGAGGGTTTGGGTTAGGGTTATTGTTAGATTTATTATTAGGGTGAGGGTGAGGGTGAGGCTTAGGATTAGGCTGAGGCTTAGAGTTAGGGTTAGGGTGAGAGTTAGGGTTCCAGTTAAGTTTGGGTTTAGGGTGAGGGTTAGGGTTACGGTGAGAGTGACGGTTATGATTAGGTTGAGGGTTAGGGTTAGGGTTAGGGCTAGGGTTAGGGTGAGGGTTAGGTTTAGGGTTAGGGTGAGGTTTAGGATGAGGATTAATGTTAGGATTAGGGTTAGGCTGAGGGCTAGGGTGAGGGTGAGGGTTAGGGTTAGGTTGAGTTTTAGAGTTAGTGTTAGGTTTAGGGTTAGGGTGAGTGTGAGGTTTAGGGTTAGAGTTAAGGTTAGTGTTCGTGTTAGGGTTAGGTGAGTGTTAGGGTTAGGCTTAAGCTTAGGCTTAGGCCTAGGCCTAGCATGAAAGTGAGGCTTAAAGTTAGGGTTAGGGTGAGGGTTTGGGTTAGGGTGAGGGTTAGGTTGAGGTTTAGGGTTAGGATTAGGGTTAGGGTGAGCACTAGGGTGAGGGTTAGTTTGAGGGTTAGGGTTAGGGATAGGGTTAGGTTTAGGATTAATTTAGGTTGAGGGTGAGTGTGAGGTTTAGGGTTTGGTTTAGAGTTAGGCTTAGGGATTGGGTCAGGTTAGGGTTAGGGTTTGATTTAGGGTGAGGGTGAGGGTTACGGTTAGGGTGAGGGTGTTGGTGAGGGTGAGGGTTAGGGTTAGAGTTAGAGTGAGTGTTAGGTTTAGGGTGAGGCTTATGGTTAAGGTGAGGGTTAGGGTTAGGTTTAGGCTTAAGCTTAGTCTTAGGGTAAGGCTGAGGTTTAGGGTGAGGGTGAGTGTGAGGGTTTGGGTTTGGGTTAGGTTTAGGCTTAGGGATAGGCTGAGGGAGAGGGTGAGGGTGAGGGTTAGGGTTAGGGTGGGGGTGAGGTTTAGGGTTAGAGTTTGACTTAAGGTTAGGGTTAGTGTGAGGGTTACTGTTGGATTAGTTTTAGGTTTAGGTTTAGTTTGAGTTTTAGGGTGAGGTTTAGGTTAGGGATAGGGTTCGTTTTAGGTTAGGGTTTGGGTGAGGGTGAGTGTGAGGGTTAGGGTTCGGGTTAGGGTTAGAGGTAGGCTTAGGGTTAGGCTGAGAGTGAGGGTGAGGGTTAGGGTTAGGGTGAGGGTTAGGGTTAGGTTTAGGGTGATGGTTATAATGGGGTTAGGTTTAGGATTAGGGTTAGTGTGAGGGCTATCATGAGGGTGAGGTTTAGGGTTAGGGTTAAGTTTAGGTATAGGTTGAGAGTTAGGAGTAGGGCTTGGTTTAGGGTGAGAGTTAGGGTTAGGGTTAGTGTGAGGGTTAGCACAAGGGTTACGGTTAGGATTAGGGTTAGGATGAGGGCTAGGGTGAGGGTGAGGGTTAGGTTTAGGGTTAGGGTGAGGTTTAGGGTTAGGGTTATGGTGAGGGTTAGGGTTAGGTTTAGTTTGAGGGTGAGAATTAGGTTTAGGTTCAGGGTGAGGGTTAAGGTTAGGTTTAGGGTGAGGGTTAGGATGAGGTTTAGGGTTACAAGTAGGGTTAGGATGAGGGGTAGGGTGATTGTGAGGGTTAGTGTTAGGGTTAGGGTGAGGTTTAGGGTTAATGTTAAGGTTAGGCTTAGGGTGAGGGTTAAGGTTCGGGTTTGGGTGAGGGTGAGGGTTAGGTTTGGGGTGAGGGTTAGGGTGAGGACTAAGGTCAGGGTGAGGGTTAGGTTTAGGGTTAGGTTTACGGTGAGGGTTAGGTTGAGTTTTAGGTTTAGGGTTAGGGTTAGGGTTAGGATTAGGGTTAGGGTGAGGGTGAGTGTGAGGGTTAGGGTTAGGCTTAGGCTTAGGTTTAGGCTGAGGTGTGAGGGTGGGGATGAGGATTAGGTTTAGAGTGCTGGTTTAGTTTATGGTTAGGTTTAGGGTTAGGATGAGGGTTAGGGTTAGGATAAGAGTTAGAGTGAGGGCTACAATGACTGTGAGGTTTAGGGATAGGTTTAGGCTTAGGCTTAGGGTTATGCTGAGGCTGAAGGTGAGCCAAGGGTTAGGGTTAGGGTGATGGTTAGGGTTACGGTTAGGGTGAGGGTTAGGATGAGGGTTAGGGTTAGGGTGAGGGTTAGGATGAGGGTGACTATAAGAGTAAAGGTGAGGGTTCGGCTGAGGTTGAGGGTTATGGTAAGGGTGAGGGTCGGGTAAGAATTTAGAGTGAGGGTGAGGGTTAAATTGAGGATTAGTTTTAGGGTTAGTGTGAGGTTTAGGGTGAGGATGAAGGTTAGGCTTAGGGTGAGGGTTAAGGTGAAGTTGAGGTTTAGGGTTAGGGATAGGGTGAGGTTTAGGTTTAGGATGATGGTTAGCATTATTGTGAGGGTTAGTGATAGGGTTAGTGTTAGTGTTAGGGTGAGGGTAAGTGTTAGGATAAGGTTTAGGTTTAGGGTGAGGTTTAGGATTAGGGTTAGGTTCAGGGTTAAGGTGAGGGTGAAGTTTAGGTTTAGAGTTAGATTTATGGTGAGGGTTAGGTTAAGGTTAGGGTTACTGTTAGGGTAAGGGTTAGGGTGAGGTTTAGTGTGTGGCTGAGGGTTCGTGATAGGGTTAGGATTAGGATTAGTGTTAAGGTGAGGGTGAGTGTGAGGGTTAGGGTTAGGGTTAGGATTAGAGTTAGGGTGAGTGTTAGGGTTAGGGTGAGGGTTAGGGTTAATGTTAGGATTAGGCTGAGGTTTAGTTTGAGGGTGAGGGTTAGGATTAGTGTTAGGGTTAGGGTTAGGGTTAGGGGAGGGTTAGTATGAGGGTTAGGGTTAGGATTGAGGTTAGGGGGAGGGCTAGGGTGAGGGTGAAGTTTAGGTTTAGGGTTAGGGTGAAGTTCAGGTTTAAGGATAGGATTAGGGTCAGGGTAAGTGTGAAGGTGAGATTTAGAGTTAGAGTTAGGGTTAGGGTGAGGCTGAGGGTGAGGGTTATGGTTAGGGTTAGTGTTAGGGTTAAGGTTAAGGTGAGGGTTAGGGTGAGGGTGAGGGTTAGGGTTAGGTTTAGGATTAGGTTTAAAGTTAGGGTGAGTGTGAGGGTTAGGGTTAGGTTTAG
The DNA here is from genome assembly GCF_024711535.1 of Dipodomys merriami. NCBI lineage: Eukaryota > Metazoa > Chordata > Mammalia > Rodentia > Heteromyidae > Dipodomys > Dipodomys merriami. The sequence goes on along the minus strand of NW_027206335.1, from coordinate 5,750,513 downwards.
GCTTAGGCTTAGGCTGAGGCTGAGGGTGAGGGTTAGGGTTAGAGTTTTTGTGAGGGGTAGGGTTAGGGTTAGGGTGAGAGTTAGGGGGAGGAATATGGTTAGGATTAGAATTAATGATAGGGTGAGTGTGAGTGTGTAGTTTAGGGTTAGGTTTAGGGTTAGGCTTAGGGTTAGGATGAGGGTGAGTGTGTGTGTTAGGGTTAGGGTTAGGCTGAGGGTCAGGTTGATGGTGAGATAGGGTTAGGGTGAGGGTTAGGCTTAGGATTATGGAGAGGTTTAGGATGAGGTTTATGGTTAGGATTAAGGTTAGGTTGAGGGCTAGGCTGAGAGTGAGTTTGAGTTTTAGGTTTACAGTGAGGTGTAGGGTTAAGGTTAGGGTTAAGGAGAGGGTCAGGATGACGTTTAGGGTTAGCGTTAGGTTTAGGGTGAATCTGAGGGTGTGGGTTAGGTTTGGGGTTAATGTTAGGGTTAAGGTTAAGGTGAGGGTTAGGGTGAGGGTGAAGGTTAGGGTTAGGGTTAGGATTAGGTTTAGTGTTAGGGTGAGTGTGAGGGTTAGGGTTAGGGTTAGGCTTAGGCTTAGGCTGAGGCTGAGGGTGAGGGTTAGGGTTAGAGTTTTTGTGAGGGGTAGGGTTAGGGTTAGGGTGAGAGTTAGGGGGAGGAATATGGTTAGGATTAGAATTAATGATAGGGTGAGTGTGAGTGTGTAGGTTAGGGTTAGGTTTAGGGTTAGGCTTAGGGTTAGGATGAGGGTGAGTGTGTGTGTTAGGGTTAGGGTTAGGCTGAGGGTCAGGTTGATGGTGAGATAGGGTTAGGGTGAGGGTTAGGCTTAGGATTATGGAGAGGTTTAGGATGAGGTTTATGGTTAGGATTAAGGTTAGGTTGAGGGCTAGGCTGAGAGTGAGTTTGAGTTTTAGGTTAACAGTGAGGTGTAGGGTTAAGGTTAGGGTTAAGGAGAGGGTCAGGATGACGTTTAGGGTTAGCGTTAGGTTTAGGGTGAATCTGAGGGTGTGGGTTAGGTTTGGGGTTAATGTTAGGGTTAAGGTTAAGGTGAGGGTTAGGGTGAGGGTGAAGGTTAGGGTTAGGGTTAGGATTAGGATTAGTGTTAGGGTGAGTGTGAGGGTTAGGGTTAGGGTTAGGCTTAGGCTTAGGCTGAGGCTGAGTGTGAGGGTGGGGGTGAGAGTTAGGGTTAGGTTGAGGGTGAGTGTTTGGATTAGGATTAGTGTTAGGCTTAAGTTTAGGTTTAGGGTTAGGAATAGTGTTATTGTTAGGGTTAGGTTTAGAGTTACAGTAAGGGTGAGGGTGAGGGTTAGGTTTAGGGTTAGGGTGAGGTTTAGGGTTAGGGTTAGGATTAGGGTTAGGTTTAGGTTGAGGTTTATGGTTAGACTTAGCCTTAGGGGGAGAGTTAGGTCGAGGGTTAAGGTTAGGGTTAGTGTTAGGGTTAGGGTGAGTGATAGGGTCAGGTTGATGTTTAGGCTTAGGGTTAGGATTAGGATTAGGATAAGGGTTAGGGTGAGTGTGAGGGTTAGGTTAAGGGTTAGGGTTAGGCTTAGGGTTTTGCTGAGGGTGAGGGTAAGGGTGAGGGTTAGGGTTAGGTTGAGTGCTAGGGTTAGGGATAGTGTGAGAGTTAGGGTTCGGTTTGAGTTTAGGGTTAGGGTTAGGGTTATGGTGAGCGCGAGGATTAGGGTTAGGTTGAGGGCTATTGTTAAGGTTAGGGTGAGGGTTAGGGTTAGTGTTAGGGTGATTGGTAGCATGAGGATTAGGGTTAGGTTTAGGGTTAGGGTGAGTGCTAGGGTGAGGGTGAGTGTTAGGGTTAGTGTTAGGGTGAGGTTTAGGATTAGGGTTAGGGTGAGGGTTAGGATGAGTGTTAGGGTTCCCTTAAGGGTGAGGGTTAAGGTTAGGGTGAGGGTTAGGGTTAGGGTTAGGATTAAGTTTAGGGTGAGGGTGAAGTTTAGGATTAGGGTTAGGGTAATGGTTAGGGTTAGGTTTAGGGTGAGGATTAGATTGAGGATTATGGTTAGGGTTAGTGTGAGGTTTAGGTGAGGTTGATCGTGAGCTTTAGGGTTAGGGTTAGGGTGAGGTTTAGGGTTAGGGTTAGGATTAGGGATAGGGTCAGGATGAGGTTTAGGGTTAGAGTTAGGTTGTGGGGGAGGGTTAGGTTGAGGGTTAGGGTTAGGGTTAGTGTTAGGGTTAGCTTTAGGGTTAGGGTGAGGGTTACTTTGAGGTTTGGGGTTAGTGTTAGGGTTAGGGTTAGGATTAGGCTTAGGCTTAGGGTTAGACTGAAGGTGAGGGTGGGGGTGAGGATTAGTCTTAGGGTGATGGTTATCCTTAAGGTTAGGGTGAGGTTTAGGATGAGAGTTAGGGGTAGAATTAGGGTTAGGCTGAATGCTAGGGTGAGGGTGAGGGTTAGTGTTAGGGTTAGGTTTAGGCTGAGGGTGATGGTGAGGGTGAGGCTTAGGGTTATGGTGATGGTTAGGGTTAGGGTTAGGGTGAGGGTTAGGATGTGGGTTCGCGTTAGGGTGAGGGTTAGTATTAGCGTGATGGTAAGAGTAAAGGTGAGGGTTACATTAAGGGTGAGGGTTAGGGTAAGGGATAGGGTACGGGTTAAGTTTAGGGTGAGGGTTAGGGTGAGGGGTAGGGTTAGGTTTAGGGTGAGAGTTAGGTTTAGTGTGAGGGTTATGTTGAGGGTGAGGGTGAGGGTGAGGGTAAGGTTTATGGAGAGGGTTAGGGTGAGGGTGAGGGTTAGGGTTAGGGTTATCTTGAGGGTGAGGGTTATGATTAGGTTTAGGGTTACGGTGAGATTTAGGGTGAGTGTGAGGGTTAAGGTTAGGGTTAGGTTTGTGGTGTTGATAAGTGATAGCATGAGGTTTAGGGTGAGTGTTAGAGTTAGCATTAGGTTTAGGGTGAGGGTTAGTGTGAGGGTTAGGTTTAGGGTTAGGGTGAAGGTGCGGGTGAGAGTGAGGTTTAAGGTGAGGTTTAGGGTGAGTTTTAGGGTTAGGATGAGCGTTAGGATTAGGGTTAGCATGAGGGTGACGGTGAGGGTGATGATTAGATTTAGAGTTAAGGTGAGGTTTCCGTTAAGTGTGAGGTTTAGTGTGGGGCTGAGGTTAAGACTTAGAGTGAGGGTTAGGGTACTGGTGAGGGTTAGGGTTAGGGTTTGGGTTAGGGTGAGCGTTAGGGCTAGGTTTATACTTAGGGTTAGTGTAAGTGTTAGGCTGAGGGTTAGTATTAGGATTAGGGTGAGGGTTAGGATGAAGGTTAGGGTTATGGTGAGGGTTAGAGTTAAGGTTTGGTTTAGGGTGAGGTTGAGGGTGAGAATTAGGGTTAGAGTTAGGGTTAGGGTTAGGGTAAGGTTTAGGGTTACGGTTAGGATTAGGGTTAAGGGTAGGGTTACAGTGACTGTTAGGGTTATGGTTAGGGTTAGCTTTAGGGTTATTGTTAGTCTTATGGTTAGAGTTAAGTTTGCAGTGAGGGTGAGGCTGAGAGTGAGGTTTATGGTTAGGTTTAGGGTTAGGGTTTGTGTTGGGGTTAGCGTTAAGGTGAGGTTTAAGGTGAGGGTTAGGGTTGGTGATAGGATTAGAGTTATGCAGAGGGTGAGGGTGAGGGTTAGGGTTAGGGTGAGGGTTGGGGTTAGGGTTAGAGTGAGGTTTAGGGTGAGGGTTAGGATTAGGCTTAGGGTTAGGTTATGGGCTTGGGTGAGGGTGAGGGTTAGGGTGAGGTTTAGTGTGAGGGTTAGGTTTAGGGTTAGTATTAGGGTTAGGGTTGGGGTTAGTGATCGTCTTAGTGTTAGGCGGAGGGTCAGGGTGAGGGTGAGGGTTAGGGTTAGGGTGAGTGTTACTGTTAGCGTTAGGGTGAGGTTGAGTGTGAGGGTAAGGGTTAGTCTTAGGCTTAGGCTTAGGTTTAGGCCGAGCCTAAGGGTGAGAGTGAGGGTTCGGGTTAGTGTTCGGGTTAGGGTTAGGGTGAGGGTTATGGATAGGGTGAGTGTTAGGGTTAGGGTTAAGGTTATTGGTAGGATTAGGATTAGGTTTAAAGTTACGGTGAGGGTGAGAGTCAGGGTTAGGTTTAGGGTTAGGGTGAGGGTTAGGGTGAGGGTTAGGTTTAGGGTTAGGGTTACGCTTAGGCCGAGCATGAGGGTGAGGGTTAGTGTGAGGGTTAGGGTTAGGGGTAGGGTGAGGGTTAGGATGAGGTTCAGGGTTAGGGTTAGGTTTAGGTTTATGGTTAGGGTTAGGGTAGGTTTAGGGTTAGGGTTAGGGTTAGGGTGAGTGTTAGGGTTAGGGTTTGGGTTAGGGTGAGGGTGAGGGTGATGATTAGGGTTAGGGTTAGGGTTAGGGTAAGGTTTAGGGTTATGGTTAGGGTTAGGGTTAGGTTACAGTGAGTGTTAGGGTTAGGGTTAGTTTTAGGGTTATTGTTATTTTTATGGTTAGGGTTAAGTTTGTGGTGAGGGTGAGGCTGAGGGTGAGGTTTATGGTTAGGGTTAGTGTTAGAGGTAGTGTTAGTGTGAGGTTTAGGGTGAGGGTTAGGGCTAGGGTTAGGATTAGGAATAGGGTTAAGGTGAGGGTGAGTTTGAAGATTAGGTTTAGGGTTAGGCTTAGGATTAGAGTTAGGGTGAGGGTCAGGGTGAGGGTTCGGTTTAGGTTGTGGGTTTGGGTTAGGGTTAGAGTGAGGTTTAGGTTTAGGGTTAGGCTTAGGCTTAGAGTTAGGGTATGGACTAGCGTGAGGGTGAGGGTTAGGGTTAGGATGAGGGTTAGGGTGAGATTTATGGTTAGGGTTAATGTTAGGGTTCGGCTTAGTGTTAGGCGGAGGGCTAGGGTGAAGTTGAGTGTTAGGGTTAGGGTGTGGTAGAAGTTACAGTTAGCGTTAGGGTGAGAGTTAGTGTGAGGTTTAGGGTAAGGGTTAGTGTTATGGTTAGGGGTAGGGTGAAGGTGAATGTGAGGCTTAAGTTGTCTTAGGCTAAGGCTTAGGCTTAGGCCGAGCATAAGTGTGAGGGTCAGGGTTAGGGTGTTAGGATTAATGTGAGACTGAGGTTGAGGTTTAGGGTTAAGATTAGGGTTAGGTTGAGGGCTAGAGTGAGGGTGAGGGTTAGTGTTAGCATTAGGGTGAGGTTAGGGTTAGGGTTAGGGTTAGGATTAGGATGAAGGATAGGGTGAGGGTTAGGGTTAATTTTAGGATTAGGGTGATGTTAAGTGTTATTGTGAGTATTAGGGTTAGGTTGAGGTTTAGGGTGACGGTGAGGGTTAGGGTTAGGGTTAGGCTGAAGGTGAAGGTGAGGTTTAGGGTTAGTGTTTGGGTTAGAGTGAGGATGAGGGTTAGGGTGAGGAGTACGGTTAGGGTAAGAGTGAGGGTGAGGGTTAGGTTTAGCTTTAGGGTTGGGTTAGGGTCAGGCTGAGGATGAGTGTGAGGGTTAGGGTTAGTTTTAGGATGATGGTTAGGGTTAGTGTTAGGGTGAGGGTGAGGGTGAGGTTTAGGGTTAGGATATTTGTTAGGCTGAGGGTGAGGGTGAGAGTGAGTGCTAGGGTTGTGGTTAGGGTGAGGATTAGGGTTAGTGTGATTTTTAGGGTGAGGGTGACTGGAACGGTCAGGGTGATGATTAGGGTGAAGTAAGGGTTATGGTTAGTGTTAGTGTTAGGGTTAGGGTTAGTGTTAGGGAGAGGTTTAGGGTTATGATTAGGTTGTGGGTAAGTGTTAGAGTGAGGGTTAGGATGAAGGTTAGGGTTTGTTTTAGGGTTAGAGTCAGGGTTATGGTTATGTTGAGGGTAAGGATTAGGGTGCGGTTTAGGGTGAGGGTGATGGTTAGGGTTAGGATGAGGGTTAGGGTTAGTGTGAGGGTTAGAGTTAGGGTTAGGGTTAGGTTGAGGGTAAGGCTTAGGGTTAGGTTTAGGGTGACCTTGAGGGTTAGTGTGAGGGTTATTGTTTGGTTTAGCGTAAGGTTTATGGTGAGGTCTAATGTGAGGTTGAGGGTTTTGTTGAGGGTGACGGTGAGGGTGAGCGTTTCGGTTAGGTAAGGGTTAAGGTTAGGGTTAGGGGGAGGATTAGGGGGAGGATCAGGGATAGGATGAAGTTTAGGGTTAGAGTGATGGTTAGAGTTAGTGTGAGGTTTAGGGTGAGGGTTAGGATTAGGGTGAGGTTTAGGGTTCGGTTTGCATTAGGGTTAGGGTGAGGGATAGGGTGTTTTTGACGATTAGGTGTAGGTTTAGAGTTAGTGTTAGGGTGATGGTTAGGGTTAGGGTTAGGGTTAGGATGAGGGTTAGGGTAAGGGGTAGGGTTAGGGTTAGGGTGAATAGTAGGATTAGGGTGACGGTTAGAGTAAGGGTAAGGGTTAGGGTTAGGGTGAAGTTAAGAATTAGGGTGAGGTGAGGGTTAGTGTTAGGTTTAGGATGATGGTGAGGGTGAGGGTTAGGGTTAGGGGAATGGTTAGCTTTTGGTTTAGTTTGAGGATTAGGGTGAGGTTTTGGGTTAGGGTGACCGTTCGGTTTAGGCTGAGTGTTAGGTTTAGGGTTAGGGTAAGGCTTAGGGTTAGTGTGATGTTTAAGGTGAGGGTGAGGCTGAGGGTGAGGGTTCGGGGTCTCGTGAGGGTTAGGGTTTGGGTGAGGGTTAGGGTTAGGGTGAGGGTGATGTTGAGGTTGAAGTTTAGGGTGAGCATGAGGGGTAGGGGTAGGGTTAGGTTGAGTTTTAGGTTTAGGATTAGTGTTAGGTGAGTGTTACAGGGAGGGATAGGGTTAGGGTGAGAGTTAGGATTACTGTGTGGGTTAGGGTTATGGTTAGGGTGAGGGTAAGGATTAGGGTTAGGTTTAGTGTGAGGGTGAGGATTAGGGTTAGGGTTAGGGTTATGGGGAGGGTGAGGGTGAGGGTTAGGGTTAGGTTTAGGGTTAAGTTTAGGGTGAGGGTTTCGGTGAGCGTTAGGTTTAGGGCAAGGGTGAGGGTAAGGTTTAAAGTGAGGGTTAGAGTGAGGGTGAGGGATAGGGTTAGGATTATTGTGAGTAATAGGGTGAGGGTTAGTGTTAGCGTGAGGGTGAGTGTTAGGATGAGCGTTTTGGTTAGTGTTAGGGTTAGTGTGAGGGTTAGGGTGAGGATGATGGTTAGGGTTAGGGTTAGTGGTGAGGGTGAGGGTTAGGGTTACGTTTAGGATTAGGGATAGGGAGAGGATTAGTGTTATGATTTGGGTGAGGGTTAGGCTGAGGGATAGGGTTAAGGTTAGATTTAGTGTGAGGATTCGTGTTAGGGTTAGGGTTAGGGTTAAGGTGAGGGTAAGGGTTAGGGTGAGGGTGAAGTTTAGGGTTAGCATTAGCGATAGGGTGAGGGTTAGGGTGTGGGTAAGGGTTTGGGTAATGGTTAGGGTGAGGGTGAGGGTGAGGTTTAGGGTTATGGTTTTTGTTAGGCTGAGGTTGAGGGTGAGGGTGAGTGTTAGGGTTGGGGTGAGGGTGAGGGTTAGGGTTAGTGTGATTGTTAGGGTGAGGGTGACTGTATCGGTTAGGGTGATGATTCGGGTGAAGTGAGGGTTAGGGTTAGGGATAGGGTTAGGGTGAGGGTTTGGGTTAGGGTGAGGGTTAGGTTTCACGTGAGGGTTAGTGTTAGCTTTAGGTTTAGGATGAGGGTTAGGGTTGGTGAGAGGGTTAGCGTGAGGGTGAGGGTTAGGATTAGCGTTAGGGTTAGGATGAGGGTGAGGGTTAGGGTTAGGTTAGGCTGAGGGTGAGGGTGAGGGTGAGGGTTAGAGTTGGTGTTTGTGTTAGTGCTAGTGTTAGGGTTAGGGTGAGGGTTACGCTGAGGGTTAGATTTTGGGTAAGTGTTAGAGTGAAGTTTAGAATGAGGGTGAGGTTAGGATTAGGGTGAGGGTAAGGGTTAGTGTGAGGGTTAGGGTGAGATTGAGGTTTAGTGTAAGCATAAGGGTTAGGGTGAGAGATAGGGATAGGGTTAGGTTTAGGGTTAGGGTGAGGGTGAGGTTTAGGGTGAGGCTGAGGATGAGGTTGAGGGTTAGGATTAGTGTTAGGGTGAGGGTGTGGGTGAGGGTTAGGGTTAGGATTAGTGTTAGCGTTAGGGTTAGGCTGAGGGTGAGTTTGAGGGTGAAGGTGAGGGTTAGGTTTAGGTTTAAGGTGAGAGTTAGGGTTAGTGTGAGGGTTAGGGTGAGCGGGAAGGTTAGGGTTACGGTTAGGGTGAGTGTTAGTGTGAGGGTTAGTGTTAGGGTTAGAGTTAGGTTAAGGTTAGGTTTAGGTTTAGGGTTAGGGTTAGGGTTATGTTGTGGGTAAGTGTTAGAGTGAGGGTTAAGATGAGGGTTAGGGTTATTTTGAGGGTTAGATTTAGGGTTAGGTTAGGGTGAGGGTAAGGTTTAAGGTGAGATTTAGTGTGAGGCTGAGGGCTAGGGTTAGGATGAGGTTTAGGGTTAGTGTTAGGGTTAGAGTTAGGGTTAGGGTTAGGGTAAGTTTAAGGCTTAGGGTTAGGTTTAGGGTGATGGTGAGGGTTAGTGTGAGGGTTATTGTTAGGTTTAGGGTAAGGTTTATCGTGAGGTCTAATGTGAGGTTGAGGGTTAGGGTGAGGGTGAGGTTGAGGGTGAGGGTTTCGGTTAGGTAAGGTTTAAGGTGAGAATTAGGGGGAGGGTCAGGGATAAGATGAAGATTAGGTTTAGAGTGATGGTTAGGGTGAGAGTTAGGAGAGGTTTAGGGTTAGGGTTATGGTTAGGGTGAGGTTTAGGGTTGTGGTTTGCATTAGGGTTAGGGTGAGGTTTAGGTTTGAGGGTTGGGGTAGGGTTAGGGTTAGTGTTAGGGTGAGGGTTAGGGTTAGGGTTAGGATGAGGGTTAGGGTAAGGGGTAGCATTAGGATTAGGGTGAATGTTAGGATTAGGGTGATGGTTAGAGTAAGGGTAAGGGTTAGCGTTAGGGTGAGGTTAAGGATTAGGGTGAGGGTGAGGGTTAGTGTTAAGTTTAGGGTGATGGTGAGGGTGAGGGTTAGGGTTAGGGTAATGTTTAGCGTTAGGGTTAGTTTGAGGATTAGGGTGAGGTTTTGGGTTAGGGTGACCGTTCGGTTTAGGCTGAGTGTTAGGTTTAGGGTTAGGGTGAGGCTAAGGGTTCGTGTGATGTTTAGGGTGAGGGTGAGGCTGAGGGTGATGTTTCTGGTTCTCGTGAGGATTAGGGTTTTGGTGAGGGTTAGGGTTAGGGTGAGGGTGATGGTGAGGTTGAAGTTTTGGGTGAGCATGAGGGTTAGGTTTAGGGTTAGGGTGAGGTTTAGGTTTAGGGTTAGTGTTAGGTGAGGGTTACAGGGAGGGATAGGGTTAGGGTTAGGGTGAGAGTTAGGATTACTGTGTGGGTTAGGGTTATGGTTAGGGTGAGGGTAAGGATTAGGGTTAGGTTTAGTGTGAGGGTGAGGATTAGGGTTTGGGTTAGGGTTATGGGGAGGGTTAGGGTGAGTGTTAGGTTTAGGTTTAGGGTTAAGTTTAGGGTGAGGGTTACGGTGAGGTTTACGGTTAGGGCAAGGGTGAGGGTAAGGTTTAGAATGAGGGTTAGAGTGAGGGTGAGGGTTAGGGTTAGGGTTAGGGTGAGGGATAGGGTGAGGTTAGGGTTAGGTTTAGGGTGAGGGTTAGGGTGAGGGTAAGTGTTCGGGGGAGGTTTAGGGTGAGGATGAGTGTTAGGGTTAGGATGAGGGTTAGGGGTAGGGTGAGGGTTGGAGTTAGGGTGAGGGTTACTTTGAGGGTTTTTGTTAGTATTAGGGTTAGGTCTAGGGTGTGGTTTAGGGTGAGTGTGAGGGTTAGTGTTAGGGTAAGTGTTACGGTTTGGGTGAGGGTTAGTGTGAGGTTTAGGGTTAGGGTTAGAGTAAGTATTAGGGTGAGGGTTAGGATGAGAGGGTGAGGGTTAGGGTGAGGGTAAGAGTTCGGGTGAGGGTTAAGGTTAGGTTGAGGGTTAGTGTTAGGGTTAAGATGAGGTTTAGTGTGAGGGTGAGGATTAGGGTGAGGGTTAGGGTTACGGTGAGGTTAGGGTGAGGGTTTTGGTTAGTGTTAGGGTTAGGGTTAGGGTGTGGGTTAGGGTGAGGGTGAGGCTTAGTGTTAGGGTAGGGGTTAGGGTTAAATGAGGGTTAGGGTTAGATTGAGGGTTAGAGTGAGGGCTAAGGTGAGGGTGAGGGTGAGGTTAGGGTTAGGGTGGGAATTGGGGTTAGGGATAGGGTTAGGGTTAGGGTAAAATTTACAGTGAGGGTTAGGGTTTGGGTTAGGGTGAATGTTAGGGTTAGGGGTAAAGTGAGGGATAGGTTTAGTGTGAGGCTTAGAGTTAGGTTTAGTGTTAGGGTTAACGTGAGGGTAAGGGTTATTGTGAGTGTTAGGGTGAGGGTGAGGTTTAAGGTAAGTGTGAGGTTTAGGGTGAGGTTTAGTGTTAGAAGTAGGTTTAGGGTTAGGTTGAGGTTTAGTGTGAGGGTTATGGTTAATGTCAGGGTTAGGGTTAGGTTGAGGGTTAGGGTTAGGATTAGGGTGAGGATTAGAATGAGGGTGAGGGTTAGGATAAGGGTGAGGCTTAGGGTGAGTGTGACGGTTAGGGTTAGGCTTGGGGATATTGTGAGGTTTAGGGTTAGGTTTAGGTTTAGGGTTAGGGAAAAGTTTACGGTGAGGGTTAGGGTTAGGTTTAGGTTTAGGGTTAGGGTGAATTTTAGGGTTAGGGGTAGGCTGAGAGATAGGTTTTTTGTGAGGTTTAGGGTCAGGATTAGAGTTAGGATTAAGGTCAGGGTAATTGTTAGGGTGAGGCTTAGGGTGAGGGTGAGGGTTAGGGTTAGCATTAGTGTTAGGGTGAGGGTTATGCTGAAGGTTAGGGTTATGTTTAGGCTTAGGGGTTGGGTTAGGGTGATGGTGAGGGTTAGGGTTAATGTTAGGGTTAGGTTGAGAATTAGGGTGAAGTTTAGGGTTAATGTTAGGGATGGGGTTAGGGTGAAGGTTAGGGTTAGGGTTAGTGTGAGGGTTAGAGTAGGAGTTAGGGTTTGGTTTAGGGTGAGGTAAGTGTTAAGGTGAGGGTTAGGGTGAGGGTGATTGATAGGGTTAGTATAAGGTTTAGGGTGAGGATGAGCTTTACGATTAGCATTAGGGTTAGGGGAAGGTCTATGGTGAGGATTAGGGTTAGTGTTAAGGTGAGGGTGAGTTTGAGGGTTAGGGTGACAGTGAGAGATAGCGTTAGGGTTAGGGATAGAGTGAGGGTTAGGGTGAGGGTTAGGGTGAGGGTGAGGGTGAGGGTGTGGGTGAGGTTGAGGGTGAGGTTTTCGCTTACATAAATTTGAGGGTTAGGTTTAGGTTTAGGGTTAGGTTTAGGGTTAGGGTGAGGGTCAATATTAGGGTTGGGGATAGGATGAGTATTAGCGTGAGGGTTTGGTTAAGGTTTGGGTGAGGGTTAGGATTTGTGTGAGGGTTAGGTTAAGGGTTAGACTTAGGGTTGGGATGAGGGTAAGTGTGAGGGTGAGGTTTAGGGTGAGGGTGAGGTTTAGGGTTAGGGTTAGGGTTAAGGTGTGAGGGTGAGGTTTGGGGTTCGGGTTAGGGTGAATGTTAGGGTTAGGTTTAGGGTTAGGGTGTGGGTGAGTGTGAGTGTGAGGGTTAGGGTTAGAGTTACGGTGAGGGTTAGGGTTAGGATTATGGTTAGGGTTAGGGTTAGGTTGAGGATGAGGGTGAGGGTGAGAATGAGGATTTGGGTGAGGGTTAGGTTTAGAGTTAGGGATAGGATGAGGATTAGGGTAAGGGGTAGGGTTAGGTTTAGGGTGAGGGTTAGGGATAGTGTGAGGTTTAGGTTAAGGTTTAGGTTTAGAGTTAGGAGGAGGTTAAGGGTTAGGGTGAGAGTTAAGGTGAGGGTAAGGGTTAGGTTTAGGGTTAGGGTTGGAGTGAGGGTTAGGGTGAGGGTTATAGGGTTAAGGTTAGTGTGAGGGTTAGGGTGAGGGCTAGTGTTAGGGATAGGGTGAGGGTTAGGGTGAGTGTAAGAGTTCAGGTGAGGGTTAGGGTGAGGGTGAGAGTTAGGGTTAGGGTTAGGGTGAAGGGTAGGTTGAGGGGTAGGATTAGGGTTAGGGTTAGGGTGAGGTTTAGTCTGAGGGTTTTGTTTAGTGGTATGGTTAGTTTTAGGGTGAGGGTTAGGTTGAGGGTAAGGGTTTGGGTTAGGTTAAGTGTTAGGTTTAGGTTGAGGGTTGGGGTTAGGTTGAGGGTTATGGTGAGGGCTAGGGTGAGGGTGAGGGTTAGGGTTAGCGTTAGGGATAAGGTGATGTTTAGGGTTAGGGATAGGTTTAGGGTTAGGGTAAGGGTTAAGCTGAGGGTTAGGGTGAAGGTTAGTGTTAGGGTAGGGAGAATGTTTAGTGTTAGAGTGAGATGTAGGTTTCGTGTGAGGGGTAGAGTTAGGTTTAGCGTTTGAGATAAGGTAAGGGTAAATGTTAGGGTGAGTGTTAGGGTGAGGGTGAGGATTAGTGTGAGCATTAGGGTTAGGGTCAGAGTTAGGTTTAGCTTTAGGTTTAGGGTGAGTGTTAGGGTTAGTGTGAGAATTAGGGTGAGGTTGAGGGTAAGGGTTAAGGTGAGGGTTAGGTTGAGGTTGAGAGTTAGTTTATGGGTGAGCTTTAGGTTGAGGGTTATGGTTAGGGTTAGGGTTAGTATTAGGTTGACGGATAGGGTGAGGGATAGGGTTAATACTAGGGTTAAGGTTAGGGTTAGGGTTAGTGTTAGGGTGAGGGTTAGGGTTAGGGTTAGGGTTAGGATGAGGGTTAGGGTAAGGGGTGGGTTTAGGGTTAGGGTGAATGTTAGGATTAGAGTGACGGTTAGGGTTAGGGTAAGGGTTAGGGTTAGCGTGAGGTTAAGGATTAGGGTGAGGGTGAACGTTATTGTTAGGTTTAGGGTGATGGTGAGGGTGAGGGTTAATGTTAGGGTGAGGGTGAGGCTGAGATTGAGGGTTAGGGTTAGTGTAATGGTTAGCGTTAGGGTTAGTTTGAGGTTTAGGATGAGTTTTTGTGTTAGGGTGACCTTTAGGTTTAGGCTGAGTGTTAGGTTTAGGGTTAGGGTGAGGGTTAAGGTTAGTGTGATGTTTAGGGTGAGGGTGAGGCTGAGGGTGAGGGTGAGGGTTCACGTGAGGGTTAGGGTTTAGGTGATGGTTAGGGTTAGGGTTAGGGTGATGTTGAGGTTGAGGGTTAGGCTAAGGGTGAGGTTTTATTTTAGGGTTAGTGTTAGGTGAGGGTTACAGGGAGGGATAAGTTTAGGGTTAGGGTGAGAGTTAGGATTACTGTGTGGGTTAGGATTATGGTTAGGGTGAGATTAAGGATTAGGGTTAGATTTAGGTTGAGGGTGAGGATTAGGGTTAGGGTTATGGGGAGGGTTAGGGTGAGGTTTAGGGTTAGGTTTAGGCTTAAGTTATGGGTGAGGGTTATGGTGACCGTTAGCATTATGGCTAGGGTGAGGGTAAGGTTTAGAGTGAGGGTTAGAGTGAGGGTGAGGGTTAGGGTTAGGGTTAGGTTGAGTGATAGGGTAGGGTTAGGGTTATATTTAGGGTGAGGGTTAGGGTGAGGGTAAGTGTTCTGATGAGGTTTAGGGTGAGGATGAGTGTTAGGGTTAGGTTTAGGGGTAGGGGTAGGGTGAAGGTTAGAGTTAGTGTGAGAATTAATGTCAGGATTTTGGTTAGTGTTAGGGTTAGGTCTAGGGTGAGGTTTAGGGTGAGGGTGAGGGTTAGTGTTAGGGTAAGTGTTACGGTTTGGGTGAGGGTTAGGGTGAGGGTTAGGGTTAGGGTTAGGTTTAGGATAAGGATTACGATGAGGGTTAGGATGAGAGATAGCGTGAGGGTTAGGGTGAGCGTAAGAATTCGGGTGAGGGTTAGTGTTAGGGTTAACGTGAGGTTAAGGATTAGGGTGAGGGTTTGTGAGGGTGAGGGTTAGGGTAAGTTTGAGGTTTAGGGTGAAGGTTAGGGACAGGGATATGGTTAGGGTTAGATTGAGGTTTAGTGTGAGGGTTAGGGTTAATGTTAGGGTTAGGGTTAGGGTGAGGGTTAGATTTGGATTAGGGTGAGGATTAGAGTGAGGGTGAGAGTTAGGATGAGGGTTAGGCTTAGGGTGAGGGTGATGGTTAGGGTTAGGGTTAGGGATATTTTGAGGTTTAGGGTTAGGTTTAGGTTTAGGGTTAGGGAAAAGTTTACGGTGAGGGTTAGGGTGAGGGTTAGGGATAGGGTTAGGGTGAATGTTAGGGTTAGGGGTAGGCTGAGGGATATGTTTTTGAAGTTTAGGGTCAGGATTAGGGTTAGGGTTAAGGTTAGGGTAAGTGTTAGGGTGATGCTTAGGGTGAGGGTGAGGGTTAGGTTTAGCATTAGTGTTAGGGTGAGTGTTATGGTGAGTGCAAGGGTTAGGACTAAGGTGAGGGTAAAGTTTAGAATGAGGGTTAGAGTAAGAGTGAGTGTTAGGGTTAGGGTTAGGGTGAGGGATAGTGTGAAGGTTAGGGTTAAGGTGAGGGTGAGGGTTAGGTTGCGGGTTTTGGTTAGTGTTAGGACTAGTGTGAGGGTTAGGGTGAGGATGATGGTTAAGGTTAGGGTTAGTGTTAGGGTGAGGTCTAGGGTGAGGGTGAGGGTTAGGGTTAGGGTAAGGGTTAGGGATAAGGAGAGGATTAGTGTTATGATTTGGGTGAGGGTTAGGGTTAGGGTGAGGGTGAGGTTTAGGTTTAGGGTTTTTGTTAGGCTGAGGGTGAGGGTGAGGGTGAGTGTTAGGGTTGGGGTTAGGGTGAGGGTTATTGTTAGTGTGATTGTTAGGGTGAGGGTGACTGTAACGGTTAGGGTGATGATTAGGGTAAAGTGAGGATTAGGGTTAGGGATAGGGTTAGTTTGAGGGTTTGGGTTAGGGTGAGGGTTAGGTTTCATGTGAGGGTTAGGGTTAGGTTTAGGATGAGGCTTAGGGTTGGTGAGAGGGTGGGGGTGAGGGTGAGGGTTAGGGTGAGTGTTAGGTTTAGGATGAGGGTGAGGGATAGTGTTAGTTTAGGCTGAGGGTGAGGGTGAGGGTGAGGTTTAGGGTTGGTGTTAGTGTTAGCGTTAGGGTGAGGGTTAGCGTGAGCGTTAGGTTTTGGGTAAGTGTTAGAGTGAGGGTTAGAATAAGGGTGAGGTTAGGGTTAGGGTGAGGGTAAGGGTTAGTGTGAGGGTTAGGGTGAGGGTGAGGGTTAGGGTTAGCATTAGGATTAGGGTGAGCGATAGGGATAGGGTTAGGGTTAGGGTGAGGGTGAAGGTGAGGGTTAGGGTGAGGCTGAGGGTGAGATTGAGGGTTAGGTTTAGGGTTTGGGTGAGGGTGAGGGTTAGGGTTAGGATTAGTGTTAGCTTTAGGGTTAGGCTGAGGGTGAGCTTGAGGGTGAAGGTGAGGGTTAGGTTTAGGTTTAAGGTGAGGGTTAGGGTTAGTGTGAGGGTTAGGGTGATGGGGAGGTTTAGGGTTAGAGTTAGACTGAGTGTTAGTGTGAGGGTTAGGGTTAGTGTTAGGGTTAGGTTTAGGGTTAGGGTTAGGGTTAGGGTTAAGGTTAGGGTTAGGGCTAGGTTGTGGGTAAGTGTTAGAGTTAGGGTTAGGATGAGGGTAGGGTTAGTTTGAGGGTTAGATTTAGGGTGAGGTTTAGGGTGAGGGTAAGGATTAGGGTGAGGTTTAATGTGAGGGTGAGGGTTATGGTTAGGATGAGGGTTAGGGTTAGTGTGAGGATTAGAGTTAGGGTTAGGGTTAGGGTAAGGTTAAGGCTTAGGGTTAGGTTTAGGGTGACGGTGAGTGTTATTGTTGGGTTTATGGTTAGGTTTATGGTGAGGTCTAATGTGATGTTGAGGGTTAGGGTGAGTTTGAGAGTTTCAGTTAGCTAAGGGTTAAGATTAGGGTTAGGGTGAGGATTAGGGTGATTGTCAGGGATAGGATGAAGTTTAGGGTTAGAGTGATGGTTAGGGTTCATGTGAGGTTTAGGGTTAGGGTTAGGGTGAGGTTTAGGGTTCGGGTTTGCATTAGGGTTAGGATGAGGGTTAGGGTGTTTTTCAGGGTTAGGGTAGGGGTAGGGTTAGTGTTAGGGTGAGGGTTAGGGTTAGGGTTAGGGTTAGGATGAGTGTTAGGGTAAGTGGTAGGGATAGGTTTAGGGTGAATGGTAGGATTAGGGTGACGGTTAGGTAAGGGTAAGTGTTAGGGTTAGGGTGAGGTTAAGGATTAGGGTGAGGGTGAGGGTTAGTGTTATGTTTAGTGTGATGGTGAGGGTGAGGGTTAGGCTTACTTTGAGGGATAGGATGAGGGTTTTGTTTAGTGTTAGGGTTAGCGTGCGGTTTAGGGTTAGTGTGAGGGTTAGGGTGAGGGTGAGGATGAGGGTAAGGGTTAGGGTGAGGGTGATGGTGAGGGTTAAAGTTCGGGTTAGGGCTAGGGTGAGGGTTACGGTGAGGGTTAGGGTTAATGTTATGATTAGTGTGAAGGTTAGGTTTATGGTGAGGGCGAGGATGAGGTTGAGGGATAGGGTGAGGATCAGGGAGAGTGTGAGGGTTTCGGTTATGTAAGGGTTAGGGTTAGGGTTAGAGTGAAGATTAGGGTGAGGTTTAGGGTTAGGATGAAGGTTAGGTTTAGGGTGAGCATTAGAGTTAGGGTTATGTATAGGGTGAGGCGTAGGGTGAGGGTGAGGTTTAGGGTTAGGTTGAGGTTTAAGTTTAGTGTGAGGGTTAGGATTAGAGTTAGGGTGAGGGTAAGGTTTAGGGTGAGGTTTAGGGTGAGGGTGATTGTTACGGGTAGCTTTAGCTTTAGGGTGAGGGTGAGGTTTCGGTTTTGCATTAGGTTTAGTTTGAGGGTTATGGTGAGGTTTAGGGTTAAGTTTAGGGTAAGGGTGAGTGTTAGGGTTAGGGTTATGATGAGTGTAACTATTAGGGTGAGGTTTAGGGTTAGGTTTAGGTTTAGGGTTAGGGTGAGGGTTAGGGTTATGGTTAAGGTTATGGTGAGGGTTAAGGTGAGGGTTTGGGTTAGGGTGAGGGTGAGGGTGAGGGTTAGGGTTAGCCTTAGGTTGAGTGTGAGGGTTGGATTTAATGTGAGGTATAGGTGAGGGTGCAGTTAAGGGTTAATGTGAGGTTGAGGGTGAAGATTAGGTTTGGCGTTAGGGGTAGATGTAGGGTTAGTGTGAGGTTTAGGGTTAGTATTAGGGTTAGGGTTAGGATTAGGCTGAGGGTGAGGGTGAGGTTGAGGGTGCAGGTGAGATTTAGGGTTAGGGTTAGCCTTAGAGTTATGGTTAGGTTGAGCGCTAGGATGATGGTGAGGGTTAGGTTTAGCGTTAAGTTTAGGGTGAGGGTTGAGTGTTAGGGTTAGGGTTAATGTGAGGGTGAGGGTTAAGGTTAGGTTGAGGTTTAGGGTTAGGGTGATGTTTAGGGTGAGGGTGAAGGTGAGAGTGAGGGTTCGGGTGAGGGTTAGGGTGAGGGTTATTGTTAGGTTTAAGGATAGGGTGAGCGTAAGGGTAACGATGACAGTTACGGTGAGGGTGAGGGTTAGGGTTACGTTTAGGGTTAGGGTGAGGGTTAGGGTGAGGGTTAGGGTTAGGTTAGGGTGAGAGTTAGGGTGAGGGTTAGGGTAAAGGTTAGGGTTAGGTTTAGGGTTTGGGTTAGGGTTAGGCTTAGGGTGAGGGGAAGGTGTAAGGTGCGGGTTAGAGAGAGGGTAATGGATAGGGTTATGGTGAGGGTAAGGGTTAGGCTGAGGCTTAGGTTGAGAGTGAGCATTTGTGTTAGAAACAGGGTTGAGTTGATGGTGAGGGTTAGCGTTAGGCTGAGGTGTAGTTTTAGGGTTAGGGTGAGGGTTAGGGTTAGGTTTAGGGTTAGGGTTAGTTTTAGGTTTATGGTTAGGATTAGGGTTATGCTGAGGTGAGGTTTAGGGTTAGGTTTAGGGTCAGTTTGAGGGTTAGGTAGAGGGTTAGGGTTAGGGTTAGTTTTAGGTTTAAGGTTAGGGTTAGTGTTAGGTTGAGGTTTAGGGTTAGTGTTAGAGTTAGGGTTAGGATTAGGGTTAGGGTGAGGGGGAGGGTGAGGGTTAGGGTGAGGGTTAGGCTTAGGCTCAGGCTTAGGGTTAGGCTGAGTGTGAGGGTGGGGTTAAGGATTAGAATTAAGGTGATGGTTAGTTTTAGGGTTACAGTGAGGGTTAGGATGAGGGTTATGGTTAGGATTAGGGTTAGGGTGAGGGCTAGGGTGAGGGTGTGGGTTAGGGTACGTTTTAGGCTTAGGCTTAGGTTTAGGCTGAGCCTTTGGTTGAGGATAAGGGTTAGGGTGAGGTTTAGTGTTAGAGTTAGGGTTAGAGTTAGGGTTAGGTTGAGGGTGAGGTTTAGGGGTAGAGTTAGGTTTAGGGTGAGGGTTAGGGTTAAGGTGAGGGTCAGGGTGGGTGTGATGGTAAGCGTAAAGTTGAGGGTTCGGCTGAGGGTGAGGGTTATGGTAAGTGTGAGAGTTAGGGTTAGGGTGAGGTTTAGGGTTAGAGTGAGAGTGAGGGTTAGATTGAGGATAAGTGTTAGGGTTAGTGTGAGGTTTAGGGTGAGGATGAGGGTTAGGGTTAGGCTGAGGGCTAAGGTGAGGTTGAGGTTTAGGGTTAGTGTTAGGGTGAAGTTTAGGGTTAGGGTGATGGTTAGAGTTAGTGTGAGGGTTACTGTTAGGGTTAGGGTTAGTGTTAGGGTGAAAGTGTTAGGGTGAGGGTTAGGTTTAGGGTGAGGGTTATGTTTAGGGTGAGGGTTAGGGTTAGGGTTAGGTTTATTGTTAGTGTTAGGGTTAGGGATAGGGTTACGGTGAGGGTGAGGGTGAGGTTTCGGGTTAGGGTTAGGATTAGGATTAGGTTTAGTGTTATGGTGAGTGTGTAAGGACGAGGGTTAGTGTTAGGGTGAGATTTAAGGTTAAGGTTAGGGTTCCGTTTAGCATGAGGGTTAGGGTTAGGGTGAGGGTTAGGGTTACGGTTAGGGTTAGGGTGAGGTTAAGTTTAGGGCTAGTGTGAGGGTTCGTGTTGGGGTTAGGGTTAGTGTTAGGGTGAGGATATGTGTTAGGGTCAGGTATTGGGTTAGGGTGAGGTTTATGGTTTGGTTGAGGGTTAAGATTAGGGTTAAGGTAATTGATAGGGTTAGGTTTAGGGTTAAGGTTACGGTGAGGGTGAGGGTGAGGGTTACGGTTATGGTTAGGGTGAGGTTTAGGGTTTGCATTAGGGTTAGAGTTAGGTTTTGGGTGGGGATGAGTTTTAGGGTTAGAGTTAGGGTTAGGGTGAGGGTTAGGTTGAGGGTTAGGGTTAGGGTTTGTGTTAGGGTTAGGGTTAGGGTGAGAGTTAGGTTTAGGGTTAGGGTGAGGGTGAGTGTTAGCATTAGGGTTAGGGTTAGGGTTAGGTTTAGGGTTAGGATTAGTGTTATTGTTAGGATTAGGGTTAGAGTTATGGTGAGGGTGAGGTTGAGGGTGGGGGTTAGGTCCAGGGTTGGGGTAAGGGTGAGGTATAGGGTTAGGTTTAGGGTTAGTTGGAGGGTTAGGTCAGGGTTAGGGTTAGGGTTAGTTTTAGGGTTAAGGTTAGGGTGAGGGTTAGGTGGAGGTTTAGGGTTAGTGTTAGAGTTAGTGTTAGGATAAGGTTTAGGGTGAGGGTGAGTGTGAGTGTTAGGTTTAGTGTTAGGCTTAGGCTGAGGGTTAGGCTGAGGGTGAGGGTGGGTGTGAGGCTTAGAGTTAGGGTGATGTTTAGGTTTAGGGTTAGGGTGAGTGTTAGGATGAGGGTTATGGTTAGGATTAGTGTTAGGGTGAGGGCTAGGGTGAGGGTGTGGGTTAGGGTAAGTGTTAGGCTTAAGCTTAGGGTTAGGCTGAGCGTTTGGTTGAGGATAAGTGTTAGGGTTAGAGTTAGGGTGAGGTATAGTGTTAGTGTTAGGGTTAGAGTTAGGATTAGAGTGAGGGTGTGGTTTAGGGTTTAGGGGAAGGGGTAGGGTGAGGGTTAGGGTTAGGGTCAGGTTTAGGGTGGGGGTAACGGTAAGGGTAAATTTGAGGGTTAGACTGAGGGTGAGGGTTATGGTAAGGGTGAAGGTTAGGGTTAGGGTGAGGGTTAGGGTTAGGTTTAGAGTGAGGGTGAGGGTTAGATTGAGGGTAAGTGTTAGGGTGAGTTTGAGGTTCAGTGTGAGGATGAGGGTTAGGATTAGGGTGAGGGCTAAGTTGAGGTTGAGGTTTAGGGTTAGTGATAGGGTGAGGTTTAGGGTTAGGGTGATGGTTAGGGTTAGTGTGAGGGTTAGTGTTAGGGTTAGGGTTAGTGTTAGGGTGAGGGTATTAGGGTGAACTTAGGGTTATGGTGTGGGTTATGGTTAGGGTGAGGGTTAGGGTTAGGATTAGGGTTATTGTTAGTGTAAGGGTTAGTGTTACGGTTATGGTGAGAGTGAGGGTGAGGGTTAGGGTTAGGGTTAGGATTAGGATTAGGATTAGTGTTAGGGTGAGTGTAAGTGTTAGGATGAGGGTTAGGGTTAGGGTGAGGATTATGGTTAGGGTTAGGGTTAAGTTGAGCATGAAGATTAGGCTTAGGTTGAGGGTTCGTGTTAGGGTTCTGGTTAGGGTGAGGTTAGGGTTAGGGCTATTTTAAGGGTTAGTGGTGGGGTTAGGGTAAGTGTTATGTTGAGGTTTAGGGTTAGGGTGAGGATTATGGTTAGGGTGAGGTTTAGGGTTATTGTTAGTGTTAGGGTTAGGGTTAGATTTAGTGTTAGGGTGAGGGTGAGGGTGAGATTTAGGGTTAGAGTTAGGGTTAGGGTTAGGGTTAGGGTCCGGGCTAGGCTTAGGCTTAGGCTTAGGCCGAGCATGAGGGTGAGGGTTATGGTTCAGCTTAAGGTGAGGGTTAGGGTTATGATTAGTGTCAGGTTTAGGATGAGGTTTAGGGTTAGGGTGAGATTTAGGATGAGGGTTAGTGTGAGGCTGAGGGTTAGGGTTAGGGTAAGGGTTAGGTTTAGGCTTATGGGGAGGGTTAGGATGAGGGTTAGGATTAGGATTACGGTTAGGGTGAGGGCTAGGGTGAAGGTCAGGTTTAGGGTTAAGGTGAGGTTTAGGGTTAAGATTAGGGTTAGGGTTAGGGTGAGTGTGAAATTTAGACTTAGGGTTTGGCTGAGGGTGAGGGTGAGTCCCTGTGTCTCTTACTCCAATAAAGCAGCAAAAAGCCACCAGTGGATCTGTGGCTCAAGTCGTAGAGTACCAGACATGAACACAAAGACTAAAGGACAGTACCCAAGCTTGAAAACTTAGTACTTCCACCACACACAACCATTAAAAAAACAACAACATCCACAAATAGGAGAAGGGAGTTATTATATTCTCCGCTTATGACATGGCAGCTAAGATACAACAAGTCTATGTGATCTCTCCAAGTCACAAGTAGTGTAGTTGGAAATATGACCACCTGATTGGAAATCTGTATCTTTGCTGGTCTGTTCAGTTTGCACTGGACTTTGAGGATTAGGGTTAGGGTGACGGTTAGGTTTAGGGTTATGGGGAGTGTTAGGATGATTGTTAGAGTTAGGATTAGGGTTAGGGTGAGAGCTAGGGTGAGGGTGAGGTTTAGGGTTAGGGTTAGGGTTAGGTTGAGGGTGAGTTTTAGGGTTAGAGTTAAGCTTAATGTGAGCCTGAGGGTGAGGGTGAGGGTTAGGGTTAGGATTAGGATTAGGGTAAGGGTTAGTGTGACTGTTAGGGTTAGGGTTAGGGTTATGGTTTGGATTAGGCTTAGGGTTACACTGAGGGTGAGGGTGAGGTTGAGGGTGAGGGTAAGGGTTAGCGTGAGAGTTAGGGTAAGGGTTAGTGGGAGGGTTAGGATGAGGGTTAGGGTTAGGATTAGGTTTAGGGTGAGGGCTAGGGTGAGGGTGAGGTTTAGGGTTAGGGTTAGGGTGAGGGTGAGGATTAGGGTTAGAATTAGGGTGAGAGTTAGGATTCGGGTTAAGTTTATGTTTAGGGTGAGGGTTAGGGTAAGGGTTACGGTGAGGGTGAGGTTTAGGGTTAGGTTGAGGCTTAGGGTTAGGATTAGTGTTAGGGAGAGGGTGAGGGTGAGGGTTAGGTTAGTGTTAGGGTGAGGGTTAGGATGAGGGTTAGGATTAGGATTAGAGTGAGGGCTAGGCTGAGGGTGAGGTTTAGGGTTAGGGTTAGGGTCAGGTTTTGGGTTAGGGTTAGGGTTAGGGTGAGGGTGAGGTTTAGGTTTCGATTTAGGGTAAGGGTGAGGCTGAGGTTGAGGTTTAGGATTAGAGTTAGGGTTAGGGTGAGGGTTAAGGTGAGGGTGAGGGTTAGGCTTAGGTTTAGGATTAGGATTAGGGTAATGGTTATGGTGAGTGTGAGGTTTAGCGTTAGGGTTAGGTTTAGGCTTAGGGTTAGGCTGAGGGAGAGTGTGAGGGTGAGGGTTAGCTTTAGGTTGAGGGTTAGGTTTAAGGTTAGCTTGAGAGTTAGGGCTCAGGTTAAGTTTAGGCTTAGGGTGATGGTTAAGGTTAGGTTGAGTGTTAGGGTTAGGGTTAGGGTTAGGATTAGGTTTAGGGTGAGGGTGAGGGTTAGGATGAGGTTTAGGTTTAGGTTTAGGGTGAGGGCTAGGGTGAGGGTTAGGGTTAGGATAGGGTTAGGTTTAGGATTTGGGTTAGGGTGAGGGTGAGTGTGAGGGTTAGGGTTGGGTTAGGCTTAGGGTTTGGGTGAGGGTTAGGGTTAGGGTTTTGGTTAGGGTGAGGGTGAGACTGAGGATTAGGGTTAGGTTTATGTTTTGGTTTAGGGTTATGGTTTGTGTTAGGGTTAAGGTTAGGTTTAGGGTTTCGGTGAGGGTTGGGGTTACGTTTAGGTTTAGGGTTAAGTTATGGTTAGGGTGAGGGAGATGGTGGGGGTGAGGATTAGGGTTAGGGTTAGGGTTAGGGTCATTGTTAGTGTTATGGTTAGAGTTAAGTTTTCAGTGAGCGTGAGGCTGAGGGTGAGGGTTTTGGTTAGGGTTAGGGTTAGGGTTACTGTTATTGTTAGGGTTTGGGTTAGATTTACAATGAGGTTGAGAGTGAGAGTGAATGTTAGTGTTAGGGTGAGGTTTAGGATTAGGGTTAGGGTTAGGGTTACGGTGAGGGTTAGGTTTAGGGTTAGAGTTAGGGTTTGGGGGAGGGTTAGGGTGATGTTAGGGTTAGGGTTAGGGTTAGGGTAGCGTGAGTGTGAGGATTAGTTTGAGGGGTAGGCTAAGACTTAGGGTTAGGCTGAGCATCTGCGTGGGTGTGAGGATTAGGGTTAGGGTGATGGTTAGGGTTAGGGTTAGTGTTATTGTTAGTGTTAGTGTTAGAGTTATGGTGAGGGTGAGGGTGAGAGTGAGGGTTAGGTTTACGGTTAGGGTAGGGTTTAGGGTTAGGGATAAGGTAAGGTTTAGGATGGGGTTTAGGGTTAGGGTTAAGGTTAGGGTGAGGGTGAGGTTTAGGGTTAGATATAAGGTTAGGTGGAGGGGTAGGGTGAGGGTTAGGTATAGGGTTATTGTTAGGGTGAGGGTGAGGCTGAGAGTTAGGTTTAGGGTTAGGGTTAGGGTTAGGTTTAGAGTTACTGTGTGGGTGAGGGAGCCA
This sequence comes from Dipodomys merriami, assembly GCF_024711535.1. Classification (NCBI taxonomy): domain Eukaryota; kingdom Metazoa; phylum Chordata; class Mammalia; order Rodentia; family Heteromyidae; genus Dipodomys; species Dipodomys merriami. The sequence goes on along the minus strand of NW_027206335.1, from coordinate 5,727,067 downwards.
GTGAGTGTGAGGGTTAGGGTTAGGTTTAGGGTTAGGCTTAGCATTAGGCTTAGGGTTAGGCTGAAGTTGAGGGTGAGGATGAGTGTTAGGGTTAGGTTGAGGGTTAGGGTTAGGGTTATGAGGAGGGTTAGGATGAGGGTTAGGGTTAGGATTAGGGTTAGGGTGAGGGCTAGGGTGAGTGTGATGTTTAGGGTTAGGGTTAGGGTGACGTTTAGTGTTAGGGTTAGGGTTTGGGTTAGGGTTAGAGTTACTGTGAGTGTGAGGGTGCGGGTGAGTTTGAGGGTGAGGGTGAGGGTGAGGGTTATGGTTAGGGTGAGGTTTAGGGTTAGTGTTAGGGTGAGAGGTAGGGTTCAGTTTAAGTTTAGGGTTAGGATGTGGTTTAGGGTTAGGGATAAGTTTAGGTTTAGGATTAGGGTTAGGGTGTGGGTGAGTGTGAGGTTTAGGGTTAGGGTTAGACTTAGAGTTAGGGTGCGGTTAGGGTTAAGGTTTGGATTAGGGTGAGGGTGAGGCTGAGAATTATGTTTAGGTTTAGGGTTAGATTTAAGGCTAGGTTTAGGGTTAGGGTTTGTGTTAAGTTTAGGGTTAGGTTTAGGCTTAGATTTAGGGTGAGGGTTAAGGTTAGAGTTAGGCTTAGGATTAGGCTGAGGGTGAAGGTGGGGGTTAGGATTAGTGTTAGGGTTAGGGTTATTGTTAGTGTTATGGTTAGGGTTAAGTTTGCGGTGCGGGTGAGGCTGTGGGTGAGGGTTAGATTTACGGTTAGGGTTAGTTTTATTGTTAGGGTTAGGTTTAGAGTTACCGTGAGGTTGAGGGTGAGGGTGAAGTTTAGGGTTAGGGTGAGGTTTAGGTTGAGCTTTAGGGTTAGGCTTAGAGTTAGGCTGAGGTTGAGGGTGTGGGTTCAGGTTAGGGTTAGGGTGATGGTTCGGGTTAGGGTTAGTGTTAAGGTTAGAGTTCCAGTGAGGTTGAGGGTGCTGGTGAGGGTTAGGGTTAGGGTTAGGGTGGGGTTCAGGATTAAGTTTAGGGTTAGTGTTAGGGTGAGGTTTAAGTTTAGAATTAGTGTTAGGGTGAGGGCTAGTGTGAGAGTGAGGGTTGGGGTTAGGGTTAGGGTGAGTTTTAGGATTAGGGCGAGGGTTACGATTAGTGTGAGGGTTAGGGTTAGTGTTAGGGTGAGGGTAAGTGTTAGGGTGAGGGTATGGGTTAGGGTGAGGGCTATGGTTAGGGTGAGGTTTAGGATTAGGGTTATTGTCAGGGTTAGGTTTAGGGTTAAGGTTACGGTGAGAGTGAGCGTGAGGGTTAGGGTTAGTGTTAGGGTGAGTGTTAGGGTTAGGATGAGGGTGAGGTTTAGGGTTAGAGTTAAGGTTAGGGTGATGGTTAGGTTGAGAGTTGGGATTAGTGTTAGGGTTGGGGTTAGGATGAGAGTTAATGGGTGTGTTAGGGTTAGGGTTAGGGTTAGGGATAGGATTAGGTTTAGGGTGAGGGTGATTGTGTGTATTAGGGTTAGGTTTAGGGTTAGGCTTAGGGTTAGGCTGAGGGTGAGGATGAGGGTGAGGGTTAGGTTTAGGGGAAGGGTTAGGATGAGGGTTATGGTTAGTTTTCGGGTTAGGGTAAGGGCTAGGGTGAGGGTGATGTTAAGGGTTAGCGTTAGGGTGAAGTTTAGGGTTAGGGTTAGGGTTAGGTTTAGGGTTAGTGTTAGGTTTAGGGTTAGGGTTAGGGTGAGGGTTAGGCTGAGGCTGAGTGTATGATTAGGGTTAGGATTAGGATTAGGGTTATGGTTTGAGTGAGTGTGAGTGTGAGGGTTAGGGTTATGGTTAGGGTTAGGCTGAGGGTTGGGGTGAGGGTGAGAGTTAGGGTTAGGGTGAGGGTTAGGGTGAGGGTTAGGCTTAGGCTTAGGTAGGCTGAGCATGAGGGTGAGGGTTAGGGTTCGGATTAGGATGAGGGTTAGGTTTATGCTTAGTTTCAGGTTTAGGATGAGGTTCAGGGTTAGGGTTAGGGTTAGGGTGAGGGTTAGGGTGAGGGTTAGGGTGAGGGTTAGGGTTAGGGATAGGGTTAGGTTTAGGATTAGGGTTAGGGTGCGGGTGAGTGTGAGGCTTATGGTTAGGTTTAGGTTTAGTCTGAGAGTTATGGTGAGGGATAGGGTTAGGGTTTGGTTTAGGGTGCAGGTGAGGTTGAGCATTAGGGTTAGGTTATGGGTTAAATTTAGGGTTAGGTTTAGGGATAGGGGTAGTGTTAAGGTTAGGGTTAGGGTTAGGGTTAGGCTGAGGGTGACTGTGTGAGTGAGGATTAGAGTTAGGGTTAGGGTTAGGCTTAGGGTTAGGGTTAATGTTAGTGTTATGGTTATGGTTAAGTTTGCGGTGAGGGTGAGGCTGAGGGTGAGGGTTAGGGTTAGGGTTAGTGTGAGGGTGAGTTTTAGGGTTATGGGGAGGGTTAGGATGAGGGTTAGGGTTAGGATTAGGGTCAGGGTGAGGGCTAGGGTGAGGGCGAGGTTTAGGGTTAGGGTTAGGGTGAGGTTTAGTGTTAGGTTTAGGGTTAGGGTGAGGGTGAGGTTTAAGGTTAGAGTTAGGTTTAAGGTGCGGGTGAGGGTGAGGGTAAGGTTTAGGGTTAGGATTACGGTGAGGATTAGGCTTAGGGTTAGGGTTAGGGTTATGATTTGTGTTAGGGTGAAGGCTAGGGTGAGGGAGAGGTTTCGGGTAAGGGTTTGGCTTAGGCTTAGGTTTAAGCTGAGCGTGAGGTTGAGCGTGAGGTTTAGGGTTAGTGTTAGTGTGAGGTTTAGTGTTAGGGTTAGATTTAGAGTTAGGATTAGGGTGAGGGTGAGGTTTAGGGGTAGAGTTAGTGTTTCGGTGAGGTTTAGGCATAGGATAAGGGTTAGGGTGGGGGTGACAGTAAGGGTAAGTTGAGGGTTAGGCTGAGGGTGAGGGTTACAGTAAGGGTGAGGTTTAGGGTTAGGTTGAGGGTTAGGGTTAGGGTTAGGTTGAGGGTGAGGGTTAGATTGAGGATTAGTGTTAGGGTTAGTGTGAGGTTTACTGTGAGGATGAGTGTTAGGTTTAGGGTTATGGCTAGGGTTAGGTTGAGGTTTAGGGTTAGTGTTAGGGTGAGGTTTAGGGTTTTGGTGATGTTTATGGTTATTGTGAGGTTTAGTGTTCGGGTTACGGTTAGTGTTAATGTGAGAGTAAGTGTTAGGGTGAGGGTTAGGTTTAGGGTGAGTGTAATGGTTAGGGTGAGGCTTAGGGTTAAGGTTACTGTGAGGGTGAGGGTTAGGGTTAGGGTTAGGTTTAATATTAGGGTTAGTGTTAGGGTGAGGGTAAGTGTTAGGATGAGGGTTAGGTTTAGGGTGAAGATTATGGTTAGGGTTAGGTTAAGTTGAGCATGAGGATTAGGCTTAGGTTGAGGGTTCGGGTTCGGGTTCTGGTTAGGGTGAGGTTAGGGTTAGTGTTATTGTGAGGGTGAGTGTTAGGGTTAGGGTTAGTGGTAGGGTGAGGGAAAGTGTTAGGGTGAGGTTTAGGGTTCGGGTGATGATTATGGTTAGGGTTAGGGTTAGGGTTATTGTTAGGGTTAGGGTTAGGGTTAGATTTAGTGTTAGGGTGACGGTGAGGGTGAGATTTAGGGTTAGAATTAGGGTAGGGTTTAGGGTTAGGGTTAGTGTGAGGGTTAGGGTTAGGCCTAGGCTTAGGCTTAGGCCGAGCATGAGGGTGAGGGTTAGGGTTCGGGTTAGGTTTCGGGTTAGGGTTTTGATTAGTGACAGGTTTAGGATGAGGTTTAGGGTTAGGGTTAGGGTTATGGTGAGGGTTAGGGTAAGGGTTAGGGTGATGGTTAGTGTTAGGGATAGGGTTAGGTTTAGGATTAGTATTAGGGTGAGGGTGAGTGTGATGCTTATGATTAGGTTTAGGTTTAGGCTGAGAGTTAGGGTGAGGGTTAGGGTTAGGGTTTGGTTTAGGGTGCGGTTGAGGTTGAGGATTAGGGTTAGGTTAAGGGTTAAATTTAGGGTTAGGTTTAGGGATAGGGGTAGTGTTAAGGTTAGGTTTAGGGTTACGGTTAGGCTGAGGGTGACTGTGGGGGTGAGGATTAGAGTTAGGGTTAGGCTTAAGGTTAGGGTTATTGTTAGTGTTATGGTTAGGGTGAAGTTTGCAGTGAGGGTGAGGCTGAGGGTAACGGTTAGGGTTAGGGTTAGAGTGAGGGTGAGGTTTAGGGTTAGAGTTAGGGTTAGAGTTAGGGTGAGGTTTCGGGTTAGGGTTAGAGTTGTGGTTATGGTGAGGGTGAGGTTTAGGGTTAGAGTTAGGATTACGGTGAGGCTGAGGGTGAGTGTTAGGGATAGGGTTAGTGTTAGGTTTAGGGTTAGGGTTAAGGTGAGGGTTAGGGTGAGGGTGAGGGTTAGGGTTAAGTTTAGGATTAGGATTAGCGTTAGGGTTAGGGTGAGTGTGAGTGTTAGGTTTAGGGTTAGTATTAGGGTTAGGCTTAGGGTTTGGCTGAGGGTGAGGGTGAGTCCCTGTGTCTCTTACTCCAATTAAGCAGCAAAAAGCCACCAGTGTATCTGTGGCTCAAGTGGTAGAGTACCAGACATGAACACAAAGACTAAAGGACAGTACCCAAGCTTGAAAACCCAGTACTTCCACCACACACAACCATTAAAACAACAACAACGTCAACAAATAGGAGAAGGGAGTTATTATATTCTCCGCTTATGACATGGCAGCTAAGATACAACAAGTCTAGATGATCTCTCCAAATCACAAGTAGTGTAGTTGGAAATATGACCACCTGATTGGAAATCTGTATCTTTGCTGGTCTGTTCAGTTTGCACTGGACTTTGAGGATTAGGGTTAGGGTGAGGGTTAGGGTTAGGGTTATGGGAAGGGTTAGGATGATTGTTAGAGTTAGGATTAGGGTTAGGGTGAGGGCTAGGGTGAGGGTGAGGTTTAGGGTTAGGGTTAGGGTTAGGGTGAGTGTCAGTTTTAGGGTTAGAGTTAGGCTTAATGTGAGGCTGAGGGTGAGGGTGAGGGTTAGGGTTAGGATTAAGTTTAAGATAAGGGTTAGGGTGAGTGTGAGTGTTAGGGTTATGGTTAGGATTAGGCTTAGGGTTACACTGAGGGTAAGGGTGAGGGTGAGGGTAAGGGTTAGGATTAGGGTTAGGGTGAGAGTGAGTGTGTGTGTTAGGGTTTGATTTAGAGTTAGGCTTAGGGTGAGGTTGAGGGTGATGGTTAGGGTTAGGGTGAGGGTTAGGGTAAGGGTTAGGGGGAGGGTTAGGATGAGGGTTAGTGTTAGGATTAGGGTTATGGTGAGGGCTAGGGTGAGGGTGAGGTTTAGGGTTAGGGTGAGTGTTAGGGTTAGGGTTATGGTTAGGGTGAGATTTAGAATTCGGGTTAAGTTTAGGTTTAGGGTGTGTGTTAGGTAAGGGTTACGGTGAGAGTGAGGGTGAGGGCTATGTATAGGTTGAGGCTTAAGGTTATTATTAGGGTTAGGGTGAGGGTGAGGATTAGGGTTAGTTTTAGGGTGAGGGTTAGGATGAGGGTTAGGATTAGGGTTAGGGTGAGGGCTACGATGAGCGTGAAGTTTAGGTTTAGGGTTAGGGTGAGGTTTACAGTTAGGGTTAGGGTTAGAATGAGGGTGAGGTTTAAGCTTAGAGTTAGGTAAGGGTGAGGCTGAGGTTGAGGGTTAGGGTTAGGGTTAGTGTTAATGTAAGGGTTAGGGTGAGGGTTAAGGTGAGGGTGAGGGGTCGGCTTAGGTTTAGGGTTAGGCTTAGGCTTATGATTAGGCTGAGGGAGAGGGTGAGTGTGAGGATTAGCTTTTGGTTGAGGGTTAGGGTTAGGGTTAGCTTGAGATTTAGGGTTCAGGTAAAGTTTAGGGTTAGGGTGAGGTTAGCGTTAGGGTTAGGGTGAGGATTAGGATTAGGGTTAGGGTGTGGGTTAGGATGAGGATTAGGGTTACAATTAGGGTTAGGTTGAGGGCTAGGGTGAGGGTGAGGATTAGGGTTAGTGTTAGGGTAAGGTTTAAGTTTAGGGTTAGGTTTAGGATGAGGGTTAGGATGAGGGTTAGGGTTATGGTGAGGTTGAGGATTAGTGTAAGGGTGAGGGTTAGGGTGAGGTTTAGGGTTAGAGTGAGGTTGAGTATTAGCGTTAGGATTAGGGTTAGGGTGAGGGTGAGTGTTAGCATTAGGGTTAGGGTTAGGGTTAGGTTTAGGGTTAGGATTAGTGTTATTGTTAGGGTTAGGGTTAGAGTTATGGTGAGCGTGAGGGTGAGGGTGAGTGTGAGGGTTAGGCTTAGGGTTAGGGTGAGTTTTAGGTTTAGGGTTAGGATTAGGGTTACGGTGAGGGTGAGGTTTATGGTTAGGTTTAGTGTTAGTTGGAGTGTTCGGTCAAATGTTCGGGTGAGGGTTAGTTTTAGGGTTAAGGTTAGGGTGAGGTTTAGGTGGAGGTTTAGGTTTTGTGTTAGATTAATGGTTAGGATTAGGGTTAGGGTGAGGGTGAGTGTGAGGGTTAGGGTTAGGCTTAGGCTTAGGATTAGGGTTAGGCTGAGGGTGAGGGTGGGGGTGAGGATTAGGGCTAGGGTGATGGTTAGGGTTAGGGTTAGGGTGAGGGTTAGGATGAGGGTTATGGTTACGATTAGGGTTAGGGTGAGGGCTAGGATGAGGGTGTGGGTTAGGGTAAGTTTTAGGCATAGACTTAGGGTTAGGCTGAGCGTTTGGGTGAGGATAAGGGTTAGGATTAGGGTTAGGGTGAGGTTTTGTGTTAGGGGTAGGTTTAGAGTTAGGGTTAGGGTGTTGGTGAGGTTTAGGGTTAGAGTTAGGGTTAGGTTGAGTGTTATGGTGGGGGTGATGGTAAGGTTAAGGTGAGGGTTAGGCTGAAGTTGAGGTTTATGGTAAGGTTTAGTGTTAGGGTTAGGGTGAGGGTTAGGTTTAGGGTTAGAGTGAGGTTGAGGGTTAGAGTGACGATAAGTGTTAGGGTTAGTGTGAGGTTTAGGGTGAGAATGACGGTCAGTGTTAGGGTGAGGGCTAAGGTGAGGGTTACGTTTAGGGTTAATTTTAGGTTGAAGTTTAGGGTTACGGTTAGTGTTAGGGTTAGGGTGAGGGTGAGGTTTAGCGTTAGAGTTAGTGTTATGGTGAGGCTGAGGGTGAGGGTTAGGGTTAGTGTTAGTGTTAGGTTTAGGGTTAGGGTTAAGGTGAGGGTTAGGCTGAGGGTGAGGTTTAGGGTTAGGATTAGGATTAGGATTAGGGTTAGGGTTATGGTGAGTGTGAGGGTTAGGGTTAAGGTTAGGGTTTGGCTTAGGGTTAGGTTGAGGTTTAGGGTGAGAATGAGGGTTAGGGTTCGGTGATGGTAAGTGTTAGGGTTTTGGGGAGGGTTAGGATTTGTTTTAGGTTTAGGATTAGGTTTAGGGTGAGGGCTAGGGTGAGGGTCAGGTTTAGGGTTAGGGTTAGGGTGAGGTTTAGGGTTAGGGTTAGGTTTAGGGATAGGGTGAGGGTGCGGTTTAGGGTTAGAGTTAGGGTTAAGGTGAGGCTGATGGTGAGGGTTAGGGTTAAGGTTAGGATTAGGATTAGGGTAAGGTTTAGGGTGATTGTGAGTGTTAGGGTTAGGGTTCGGGTTTGGGTTAGGGTTACACTGAGGGTGAGGGTGAGGGTTAGGGTTAGGGTTAGTCTGAGGGTTAGTTTAAGGGATAGGGGCAGGGTTAGGATGAGGGTTAGGGTTAGGATTAGGGTTAGGGTGAGGGCTAGAGTGAGGGTGAGCTTTAGGGTTAGGGTTAGGGTGAAAGTTTGCGTTATGGTTAGGGGAGATTAGGATTCGGGTTAAGTTTAGGGTTAGGGTGAGGGTTAGGGAAGGGTTACTGTGAGGTTGATGGTTAGGGTTAGGTTGAGGTTTAGGGTTAAAATTAGGGTTAGGGTGAGGTTGAGGGTTAGGGTTAGATTGAGGGTTACGGTTAGGATTTGTTTTAGGGTGAGGGCTAGGGTGAGGGTGAGGGTTAGGGTTAGGGTTTAGCTTAGGCTTAGGGTTAAGCTGAGCGTGATGGTGAGTGTGAGGTTTAGGGTTAGGGTTAGTGTGAGGTTTAGTGTTAGGGTTAGGGTTAGAATTAGGGTTAGGGTGAGGGTGAGGTTTAGGAGTAGAGTTAATGTTAGGCTGAGTGTTAGGCTTAGGGTGAGGGTTGGGGTGGGGGTGACACTAAGGTTAAGGTGAGGTTTAGACTGAGGGTGAGGGTTACAGTAAGGGTGAGGGTTAGGGTTAGGTTGAGGGTTAGGGTTAGGGTTAGAGTTAGGGTTAGCTTGAGGGTGAGGTGTAGATTGAGGATTAGTGTTAGGGTTAGTGTGAGGTTTACCATGAGGATGAGTGTTAAGGTTAGGGTTAGAGCTAAGGTTAGGTTGAGGTTTAGGGTTAGTGTTAGGGTGAGGTATAGGGTTAGGGTGATGGTTAGGGTTAGTGTGAGGCTTAGTGTTTGGGTTACGGTTAGTTTTAAGGTGAGGGTAAGTGTTAGGGTGAGGGTTAGGTTTAGCGTGAGGGTAATGGTTAGGGAGAGGGTTAGGGTTAAGGTTAGTGTTTTTGTTAGGGTTAGGGTTAGGGTTACGGTTACTGTGAGGGTGAAGCTTAAGTTTAGGGTTAGGATTAGGATTAGGGTTCGTGTTAAGGTGAGGGTAAGTGTTAGGGTGAGGCTTAGGGTTATGCTGAGGGTAATAGTTAGGGTGAGGGTCAGGGTTAGGGTGAGGGTTACGTTGAGCGTGAGGTTAGGGTTAGGTTGAGCGTGAGGGTAGGGTTAGGTTGAGGGTTAAGTTTAGGGTTAGGTTTATGGTGAGTTTAGGGTTAGGGTAAGTGTGAGGGTTAGTTTTACGGTTGGGGTTAGTGTTAGTGTTAGGGTTAGAGTTAGTGTTAGGGTCAGGGTGAGCTTTAGGGTTAGAGTTAGGGTTAGTGTTAGGGTGAGGGTTAGGTTGAGGGTTAGGGTTAGGCTTAGGTTTAGGCTTAGGCCGAGCATGAGGGTGAGGGTTAGGTTCGGGTTAGGGTTCGGGTTACGGTTATGGTTACTGTCAGGTTTAGGATGAGGTTTAGGGTTAGGGTTAAGGTTAGGGTAAGGGCTAGGTTGAGGGTTAGGGTGAGGTTTAGGGTGAGGGATAGGGTTAGGTTTAGGATTAGGGTTAGGGTGAGTGTGAGTGTGAGGCTTAGGGTTAGGGTTAGGGTTAGGCTTAGAGTTAGGTTGAGGGTTAGGGTTACGGTTTGTATTAGGGTGCAGTTGAGGCTGATGTTCAGGGTTAGGTTTAGGGTTAGATTTAGGGTTAGGTTTAGGGTTACAGTTAGTGTGAGTGTTATGTTGAGGGTTAGGCTTAGGGTTAGGGTTAGGCTTAGGGTTAGGCTGAGGGTGACTGGGGGTGAGGATTAGAGTTAGGTTTAGGGTTAGGCTTAGGGTTAGGGTTATTGTTAGTGTTATGGTTAGGGTTTCGTTTGCAGTGAGGGTGAGGCTGAGGTTAAGTGTGAGGGTTAGGATTAAGTTTAGTGTTATTGTTAGGGTTAGGGCTAGAGTTACCATAACTTTGAGGGTGAGGTTCAAGATTAGGGTTAGGGTGAGTTTTAGGGTTAGGGATAGGGTTAGGATGAGGGTGAGGTTTAGGGTTAGGGTTAGGGTTAGGGTTAGGGTGAGGTTTCGGGTTAGGGTTAGGGTTGGGGTAATGGTGAGGGTGAGCTTTAGGGTTAGAGTTAGGGTTAGGATGAGGCTGAGGGTGAGGTTTAGGGTTAGGGTTAGTGTTAGGTTTAGTGTTAGGGTTAGGGTGAGGGTTAGGGTTAGGGTGAGGGTTAAGGATAAGTTTAGGATTAGGGTTAGGTTTAGGGTGCTTGTGAGGTTTAGGGTTAGGGTTAGGATTAGGTTTAGGCTTAGGGTTTGGCTGAGTGTGAGTGTGAGTGTTAAGGTTAAGGTTAGGGTGAGGGTTAGGGTTAGGGATATGGGGAGGTTTAGGATGAGGGTTAGGGTTAGGATTAGGGTTAGGGTGAGGGATAGGGTGAGGGTGAGGTTTAGGGTTAGGGTTAGAGTTGGGGTTATGTTGTGGGTGAGGTTTAGGCTTAGAGTTAGGGTTAGATTGAGGCTGAGGGTGAGGGTTAAGGTTAGGGTTAATGTTAGGTTTAGGGTTAGTGTTAGGGTGAGGGTTAGGGTGAGGTGAGGGTTCAGGTTAAGGTTAGGATTAGGGTTAGGATTAGGGTGAGTGTGAGGTTTAGGGTTCGGGTTAGGATAAGGTTTAGGCTTAGGGTTAGGCTGAGTCATAGGTTGAGTGTGAGTGTTAGGGTTAGGGTGAGGGTTAGGGTAAGGATTAGGGGAAGGGTTAGGATGAGGGTTAGGTTTAGGATTAGGGTTACGGTGAGGGCTAGGATGAGGGTGAGGTTTAGGGTTAGGGTTAAGGTGATTGTTAGGGTTAGGGTTATGTTGAGAATTCTGATTCGGTTTAATTTCATGTTTAGGGTGATGGTTAAGGTAAGGGGTACGCTGAGGTTTAGGGTTAGGTTGAGGGTTAGGGTTAGGATTTGTGTTAGGTTGAGGGTTAGGGTTAGTTTTAGGGTGAGGTTTAGTATGAGGGTAAGGATTAGGGTTACGGTGAGGGCTAGGCTGAGGGTGAGGTTTAGGGTTAGTGTTAGGGTGAGGTTTACAGTTAGGGTTAGGGTTAGGTTTAGGGTGAGTGTGAGGTTCAGGGTTAGAGTTAGGGTAAGGGTGAGGCTGAGGTTGAGGGTTAGGGTTAGGTTTAGTTTTAGAGTTAGGGTTAGAGTGAGGTTAAGGTTGAGCGTGAGGGTTAGGCTTAGGGTTAGGATTAGGATTAGGGTAATGGTTAGGGTGAGTGTGAGGTTTAGGGTTAGGGTTAGGCTTAGGCTTATGTTTAGGGTAAGGGAGAGGGTGAAGGTGAGGGTTAGCTTTAGGTTGAGCGTTAGGGTTAGGGTTAGCTTGAGTGTTAGGGTTCAGGTTAAATTTAGGTTTAGTGTGAGGGTTAGGTTTAGGGTTATGGTGAGCGTGAGGGTTAGGGTTAGGTTGAGGGTTAGGGTTAGAGTTAAGATGAGGGTTAGGATTACGGTTAGGGTGAGGGTTAGCATGAGGATTAGGGTTACAATTATGGTTAGGTTGATGGTTAGGTTGAGGGTGAGGATTAGGGTTAGTGTTAGGGTGAGTGTAAGTGTTAGGATGAGGGTTAGATTTAGGGTGATATTTAGGATCAGGGTTAGGGTTACGGTGAGGGTGAAGGTTAGGGTTAGGATGAGGATTAGGGTTAGGATTAGGGTTAGGTTGAGGGTGAATGTTAGCATTAAGGTTAGGGTTAGGGTTAGGTTTAGGGTTAGGATTAGTATTATTTTTAGGGTTAGGATTAGAGTTATGGTGAGGGTGAGGGTGAGGATTAGGTTTAGGGTTAGGGTGAGTTTTAGGTTTAGGGTTAGGATTAGAGTTAGGGTGTGGGTGAGGTTTAGGTTTAGGTTTAGGGCTAGTTGGAGGGTTAGGTTGAGGATTCGGTTTAGGGTTAGTTTTAGGGTTAAGGTTAGGGTGAGGGTTAGGTTGAGGTTTAGGGTTAATGTTAGAGTTAGGGTTAGGATTAGGGTTAGGGTGAGGGTGAGTGTGAGGGATAGGCTTAGGCTTAGGCTTAGTGTTAGGCTGAGGGTGAGGGCGGGGGTGATTGTTAGGGTTATGGTAATCGTTAGGGTTAGGGTTAGGATGAGGGTCAGGATAAGGGTTAGGTTTAGGATTAGGGTTAGGTGAGGGCTAGGGTGAGGTTTTGGGTTAGGGTAAGTGTTAGGCTTAGACTTAGGGTTAGGGGGAGTGTTTGGTTGAGGATAAGGGTTAGGGATAGGTTTAGGGTGAGGTTTAGTGTTAGGGTTAGGGTTAGAGTTAGGGTTAGGGTGAGGGTGAGGTTTAGGGGTAGAGTTAGGGGTAGGGTTAGGGTTAGGTTTAGGGTCAGGGTGGGGGTGACAGTAAGGGTAAATTTGAGGGTTAGGCTGAGGGTGAGTTGTATAGTAAGGGTGAGGGTTAGGGTTAGGTTGAGGGTTAGGGTTAGGTTTACAGTGAGAGTGAGGGTTAGATTCAGGATAAGTTTTATGGTTAGTGTGAGGTTTAGGGTGAGGATGATGGTTAGGGTTAGGGTGAGGGCTAAGGTGAGGGTGAGGTTTAGGGTTAGTGTTAGGGTGAGGTTTAGTGTTAGGGTGATGGTTAGGGTTAGTGTGAGGGTTAGTGTTAGGGTTAGGCTTAGTGTTAGGGTGAAGGTGTTAGGGTGAGCTTAGGGTTATGGTGAGGGTTATGGTTAGGGTGAGGTTTAGGGTTAGGGTTAGGTTTATTGTTAGCGTTAGGGTTAGGGTTACTGTTACGGTGAGGTTGAGGGTGAGGGTTAGGGTTAGGGTTAGGATTAGGATAGGGTTAGTGTTAGGATGAGTGTAAGTGTTAGGATGAGCGTTAGGGTTAAGTTCAGGGTTAGGGTCAAGGTTAGGGTGAGGGTTAGGATTACGGTTAGGTTGAGGATTAGGATGAGGTTTAGGTTTTATGAGTAGGGTTAGCTTGAGGGCTAGTTTGAGGGTGAGGATTAGGGTTAGTGTTAGGGTAACGTTTAAGGTTAGGGTTAGGTTTATGGTGAGGGCTAGGATGAGGGTAAGGGTTACGGTGAAGTTGATGGTTTGGGTTAGGTTGAGGGTTAGGATGAGGGTTAGGGTGAGGGTGAGTGTTAGCATTAAGGTTAGGGTTAGGGTTAGGTTTAGGGTTAGGATTAGTGTTATTGTTAGGGTTCGGGTCAGAGTTATTGTTAGGGTGAGGGTGAGGGTTAGGTTTAGGGTTAGGGTGAGGTTTAGTTTTTGGGTTAGGATTAGGGTTAGGGTGAGGGTGAGGTTTAGGGTTAGTTGGACGGTTAGGTCGAGGGTTAGGTTTAGGGTCAGTTTTAGGGTTAAGGTTGGGGTGAGGGTTAGGTTGAGGTTTAGGGTTAGTGTTAGAGTTAGGGTTAGGATTAGGGTTAGGGTGAGGGTGAATGTGAGGTTTAGGGTTAGGCTTAGGCTTAGCTTAGGGTTAGGCTGAGGGTGAGGATGGGGGTGAGGATTAGAGTTACGGTGATGGTTAGTGTTAGGGTTAGTGTGAGTGTTAGGATGAGGGTTAGGGTTTGGATTAGGGTTAGGATAAGGGCCAGGGTGAGGGTGTGGTTTAGGGTAAGTGTTAGGCTTACGCTTAGGGTTAGGCTGAGCCTTTGGTTGAGGATAAGGGTTTAGGGTTAGGGTTAGGGTGAGGTTTAGTTTTAGGGTTAGGGTTAGAGTTAGGGTTAGGGTGAGGGTGAGGTTTAGGGGTAGAGTTAGGGTTAGGGTGAGGGTTAGGGTTAGGGTGAGTGTTAGGGTGGGTGTGACGGTAAGGGTAAAGTTGAGGGTTAGGCTGAGGATGAGGGTTATGATAAGGGTGATGGTTAGGGTTATGTTTAGGATGAGGGTTAGGGTGAGGTTTAGGTTTAGGGTGAGGGTTAGGGTGAGGTTTATGTTTAGGGTGAGGGTTAGGGAGAAGGTGACAGTAAGGGTAAAGTTGAGGTTTAGGGTTAGGGTGAGGGTTAGTGTGAGCATTAGGGTTAGGGTTAGGGTGAGTGTGAGGCTTAGATTGAGGATTCATGTTAGGGTTAGTGTGAGGTTTAGGGTGAGGATGAGTGTTAGGTTTAGGTTGAGGGCTAAGGTCAGGGTGAGGGTGTTCCGGTGAGCTTAGAGTTATGGTGAGGGTTATGTTTAGGGTGAGGGTTAGGGTTAGGTTTAGGGTTATTGTTAGCGTTAGGGTTAGGGTTACGGTTACGGTGAGGGTCAGGGTGAGGGTTAGGGTTAGGGTTAGGATTAGGATTAGTGTTAGTGTTAGGGTGAGTGTAAGTGTTAGTATGAGGGTTAGGGTTAGGGTGAGGTTTATGGTTAGGGTTAGGGTTAGGTTGTGCGTGAGGTTTAGGTTTAGGTTGAGGGTTAGGGTTAGGGTTAGGGTGAGGTTAGGGTTAGGGTTAGTGTGAGGGTTAGGGTTGGAGTTAGGGTTAGTGTTAGGGTGAGGATAAGTGTTAAGTCAGGGTTTGGCTTAGGGTGAGGTTTATGGTTAGGTTGAGGGTTAAGATTAGGGTTAGGGTTATTGATAGTGTTAGGTTTAGGGTTAAGGTTATGGTGAGGGTGAGTGTGAGGGTTACGGTTAAGGTTAGCGTGAGGTTTAGGATTTGCATTAGAGTTAAAGTTAGGTTTTGGGTGGTGGTGCGGTTTAGGGTTAGAGTTAGGGTTAGGGTGAGGGTTAGGTTGAGGGTTAGGGTTATGGTTTGTGTTAGGGTTAGGGTTAGGTTGAGAGTTAATGGGCGTTTTAGGTTTAGGGTTAGGGTTAGTATTAGGGTTAGGGTGAGGGTGAGTGTTAGCATCAGGGTTATGGTTAGGGTTGGTTTTAGAGTTAGGATTACTGTTATTGTTAGGGTTAGGGTTAGAGTTATGGTGAGGGTGAGGGTGAGGGTGAGGGTTAGGTTTAGGGTTAGGGTGAGGGTGAGGTTTAGGGTTAGGTTTAGGTTTAGTTGGAGGGTTAGGTCGAGGGTTAGGGTTAGGGTTAGTTTTAGTGTTAAGATTAGGGTGAGGGTTAGGTTGAGGTTTAGGGTTAGTGTTAGAGTTAGGGTTAGGATTTGGGTTAGGGTGAGGGTGAGTGTGAGGGTTAGGCTTAGGCTTAGGCTTAGCCTTAGGGTTAGGCTGAGGGTGAGGGTGGGGGTGAGGATTAGAGTTAGGGTGATGGTTAGGGTTAGGGTTAGGGTGAGGGTTAGGATGAGGGTTAGTTTTAGTATTAGGGTTAGGTTGAGGGCTAGGGTGAGGGTGTGGTTTAGGGTAAGTGTTAGTCTTAGGCTTAGGGTTAGGCTGAGCGTTTGGTTGAGGATAAGGTTTAGGTTTAGGGTGAGGTTTAGTGTTAGGGTTAGGGTTAGATTTAGGTTTCGAGTGAGGGTGAGGTTTAGGGGTAGAGTTAGGGTTAGGGTGAGGGTTAAGGTGGGGGTTACGGTAAGGGTAAAGTTGAGGGTTAGAATGAGGGTGAGGTATGGAAAGGGTGAGGGTTAGGGTTAGGGTGAGGGTTAGGGTTAGGTTTAGAGTGAGAGTGAGGGTTATATTGAGGATAAGTGTTAGGGTTAGTGTGAGGTTTAGGGTGAGGATGAGGGTTAGGGTTAGGGTGAGGGCTAAGGTGAGGGTCAGGTTTAGGGTTAGTGTTAGGGTGAGGTTTAGTGTTAGGGTGATGGTTAGGGTTAGTGTGAGGGTTAGTGGCAGGGATAGGGTTAGTTTTAGGGTGAGGGTGTTAGGGTGAGCTTAGGGTTATGGTGAAGGTTATGGTTAGGGTGAGGGTTAGGGTTCTGCTTAGGGTTATTGTTAGCATTAGGGTTAGGGTTATAGTTACGGTGAGCATGAGGGTGAGGGTTAGGATTGGGGATAGGATTAGGATTAGGGTTAGTGTTAGGGTGAGGGTAAGTGTTAGTATGAGGGTTAGGGGTAGGGTGAGGATTATGGTTAGGGTTAGGGTTAAGTTGAGCGTGAGGATTAGGCTTAGGTTGAGATTTCGGTTTAGGGTTGTGGTTAGGGTGAGTTTAGGGTTAGGGTTTTTGTGAGGGTTAGTGTTCCGATTAGGGTTAGTGGTAGGGTGAGGGCAAGTTTTAGGGTGAGTTTTAGGGTTAGAGTTATGATTATGGTTAGGGTGAGGATTATGGTTAGGATGAGGGTTACGGTTATTGTTAGGGTTATGGTAGGTTTAGATTTAGGGTTAGGGTGAGTGTGAGGGTGAGATTTAGGGTTAGAGTTAGGGTTAGTGTTAGGGTTAGGGTTAGGGTGAGGGTTAGGGTTAGGCTTAGGCTGAGGTTAAGGCTTAGGCCGAGCATGAGGGTTCGGGTTAGGGTGAGGGTTAGGGTGATGTTTAGGGTTATGATTACTGTCAGGTTTACGATGAGGTTTTGGGTTAGCGTTAAGGTTAGGGTGAGTGTTAGGATGAGTGTTAGGTTGAGGGTTAGGGTTAGGGATAGGGTTAGGTTTAGGATTAGGGTTAGGGTGAGGTTGAGTGTGAGGCTTAGAGTTAGGTTTAGGTTTAGCCTGAGAGTTAGGGTGAGGGTTAGGGTTAGAGTTTGGTTTAGGGTGCAGTTGAGGTTGAGAATTAGGGTTAGGTTAAGGGTTAAATTTAGCGTTAGGTTTAGGGATAGGGTTAGTGTTAAGGTGAGAGATAGGGTTATGGTTAGGCTGAGGGTGACTGTGGGGGTGAGGATTAGAGTTAAGGTTAGGGTTAGGCTTAGGGTTAGGGTTAATGTTAGTGTTATGGTTAGGGTTAAGTTTGCGGTGAGGGTGAGGCTGAGGTTGAGGTTTAGTTTTAAGGTTAGGGTGAGGGTGAAGCTTAGGTTTAGAGTTAGGGTTAGGGTTAGGATTATTGTGAGGGTTAGGGATTGATTTGCGGTGAGGTTGAGGGTGAGGGTGAAGGTTAGGGTTATGGTGAGTTTTAGGGTTATGTTTAGGGTTAGGGTGAGGGTGAGGTTTAGGGTTAGAGTTAGGGTTAGGGTGAGGAATCGGGTTAGTTTTAGGGTTGAGGTTATGGTGAGGTTGAGGTTTACGGTTAGAGTTATGCTTAAGGTGAGGCTGAGGGTGAGGGTGAGAGTTAGGGTTAGGATTAAGATTAGGGTAAGGGTTAAGGTGAGTGTGAGGGTTAGGGTTAGAGTTAGTATTAGGCTTAGGGTTACACTGAGGGCGAGGGTGAGTGTGAGGGTAAGGGTTAGGATTAGGATTATCGTGAGGGCTAGGGTTAGGTTGAGGTTTAATGTTAGGGTTAGGGTGAGAGTAAGGGCTAGGGTTAGAGTGAGAGTAGCGTTCGGGTTAAGTTTAGGGTTAGGTTGAGGGTTAGGGTTATGGTTACAGTGAGGTTGAGGGTTAGGGTTAGGTTGAGGTTTAGTGTTAAGATTAGGCTTAGGGTGAGGGTCAGGGTTAGGGTTAGGGTAAGGGTTAAGGTGAGGGTGAGGTTTAGGGTTAGCTTGAGTGTTAGGGTTAGGATTTGTGTTAGGGTGAGGACTAGGGTGAGGGTGAGGGTTAGGTTAAGGTTTTGGCTTAGGCTTAGTGTTAAACTGAGCATGAGGGTGAGGGTTAGAATTAGGGTGAGATTTAGGGTTAGGGTTATGGGGAAGGTCAGGATGAGGGTTAGGGTTAGGATTAGGTTTAGGGTGAGGG